>NW_026575046.1:30022500-31222500 GCF_905146905.1 Nyctereutes procyonoides
TTATGTAAGACTAATGAATCACTGACCTCTAGCTCTGAAACCAGTAATTCATTATATGTTAATTGAATTTAAATACAATTTTTAAAAATGCAAAAAACCCCACCCCTTCTCTCCCTCTGCCCCTCCCCCTTTCTCTAACTCTCTTTCTCCTCCTCAACAAAAATCAAATCAAAAAGAATCTAACATGTCTTCTTCATTTATTTGGGTCAGAGAACCCCAGACATATTTTTTTTCAAAACATCTTTAAGACAAAAATATGTGTTGTATGAAAAATGCCGTGGGCTACTCAAACAATTTTCCAAATATTTAACACTGAGGCTTTTCCTATTAGCCTAGCTACTTCACGCAAAAATTAAACTGGGAAGTTCCTCCAGAAGTTAAACATAGAGTAAACATATGACCTGGCAATTCCACTCCTATCTACCTGAGAGACACAAAGATATACGTACACACAAAAGCAAGTACATGCATGTTTATAGCAAACAACATTATTCTTGAGAAGTAACCCGAATGTCAAGTAGCTGATGAACGGATTACAAAAAGGTGATACAGCCATGCAACGAGGTAGCAGAAAGAATGAAGTACGACATAGGCTAAATACGAATGTTGAAAATACTAAGTGAAAGAACATTCTCACAAAGGGCCATGTACTGTATGACACCATTTATATGAAATGACCAGAATGGGTAAACTTATAGAGCAGAAAGTAGATTAGTGGTTATGCAGGGCTGGAAGGCTGAGAGGAAATGAGGAACACATACAGGGTTTCCTTGGGTTCTTCCTAAAATTGATTGTGGTGATGGTTGTGCAAGTCTGTGATGATGCTAAAAGCCACTGAAGTGTACACTTTCAATAGGCCAATAACATGGTATATGGATATTTCAACAAAACTGCAAAACTGTTATATCAAAAAATAATAGCCTGGGGATTGAATCATCCGAAACTGGCCACAGGTCTTCACTTCACTCTGGATCTAACTGCCTATGTTATTTGTTGCTCAAACTGGATCATGGAGGGAGGAAAGGAAGCTTTCAGCAATCGCTGTGGGATGAAGCTGAACACCACACGCTCATGAGTACTGTGGTAGCAGACCTGGACTTCCAAGAGCTCAGGGGTGTGCTAGACATGCAGAATTGAGTGGGGGAAGGAGGAAACGTGACACAAACAGTGCCAAGTACTCCTATGCATTATTTTCCCAGGAGGAAGCCGGCTTTGCAGATCTAACACCTTCTGTTTTTGCGTATGTTTTCCTCTGGTGTTCCCATTTCACCTCTAGAAACCTATTTAAGAAAAACACTCCCACATATGATGGAAGAGGTGGTGCCCAGGAAGGGGGCTGTTGAAATAAACCTTGGTAGTAGCTTCTTAAATGGAATAGTACATAGCCATTAAGTGATGTTGGTTTTGGGGCACCTGGGTGGCTCAGTGGTTGAGCGTCTGCCTTCAGCTCAGGTTGTGATGCCAGGGTCCTGGGATCGAGTCCCACATCAGGCTCACTGCAGGGAGCCTACTTCTCCCTCTGCCTATGTCTCTGCCTCTCTTTGTGTATCTCTCATGAATAAATAAATAAAATCTTTTTTTTTTAAAGTGATGTGTTTTTAAAGATAATTTGAATGGTATTGAGGGAATACTCATTTCTAACTGTTCTAAAGCAGGAATCCACTTGTAGATATACATATAAAAAGACAACTAAGTGATATATGCCAAAATATTAACAATGTTACTAGTAGGTTATGGATTGACTTATTTATTTAGGCTTGTCTCTATTTTCTAGAGTTTCTACAAAAGAATATGTATTACTTTAGAAACCGAACATTCTAGCTCTAAGAAAATGAGTCCACACTAAGACTAATCAGGGCCCAGCATCTGTGAATCTGGACAGGCAACTGACTTGGGCAGGGCTCCCCTGTTCCGGGCCCCCAGGTTCTCTCTCACCCCTTCGGGCGGGCAGGGTGTTTGCCAGGGCAGCCTACCGCTGCCCCCTGCTGGCCAGAACTGGAAGCACAGCCCCATAGGTAGGCCCTGGGGAAGCAGCATCACCTAGAGGATGAATTTCAGGGTGGATGGTGGATTTGGGGTGAGCTCTAAGGGGGTAGCCAGGTTCAAAGACCAACAAGGGCTCAATGAGTCAGTCTGTAGTAGTACTTAGTACATACATGTTGAATAAGTGAATGAAATGTGACCTTAACTGGCCACCCTAGGGGCTGGGTTCCCAGGCTAGCCCTCATAAACACACCGACAAGCAGCTGGAAAACCACATTTAAGTGCAGCCTTGGAGTCAGGAGGGCCTGGGTTCAAATCACGCCACAGCCACTCAGAAAGCATACACTTGGCTAGGATCTTCATTTTCCTCCAGGAATAAGGGGGGCATAATAAAGTATAAAATAGTCTTAGCATCATGCTCAGTGCTTAGTGTGCATTTTTATAGTTTTGCCACTGTCAAGGTCATAGCCAAGAATTCTTCTAGCCCAGGGGCTGCTCTAACACTCCATTCCTTTCTATCAGTGGAGTGGACACAGAGCGGCTACCTCCACTCCCAATCCAACAGGGCTCTTTCCAAACCCACCAATTGTCAAGGAAGGGAGCCAGATCCCTGGTCTCTGGTGTCTGTGCCCAATGCCTGGACCTGGGTCAGGCCAGAGGGTGCTGGAAGCAAGGTGCAGGTCAGTGAGGGAAGTGCACATGGCCTTAGGAAGGGCTGCCTAATTATTAGGACCCTTAGGGATGATGGATTTGGGGCCATCCAGCCTCCATGAGAAACCGTCTCCAGATCAAGCTCCCCAGCATGGCAGAAGCAGAGCAGCCAAGAGACCCAAGAGAACCCTTGACTCCCTGATTCATTTAATAAATATTTATTGAGTTCTGACCATGTGGCCACTTTGGACACATCAGTGAGCAAAACAAAGATCCCAGCCCTTGATGAACTCATTGTCTAGGTTCTTCCAGGACACTTCCTTCAACCTTAGTCCCATTTCACAGATAAAAAACAGACCTTTAGCACTCAGACCCCCTTCCCAGAAAGCTCCCAGACCTGCCTTCACTGGGTCAAGTCTAACTGGGCCACTGACGTGCTTTGTAACTTTCAGAAGTTACTCCCCCTCTCTGGGCTTCCATTTTCCCACTGTAACAGGAGTTTGACCCGGGTGGGTCTGTAAGTCCCTTCCAGCTCTGAAGGTCTGAGTGCTCTCAGCCTACTCTTTTCACACAACAAATGCCAGTAAGACCAGCACTATACTCATTAGAATTGTTTCTAAAGTTGAGAAAATACTCAAAGTCTTGCTTCTAAGGGTAGAGAGGTGCAAGGTGTCCATGGGTCTACAGATACACCGATTAAATCAGCCACATCCCTGCCAGGAGCTGTCCCCACTCCCAGAGTGCCAGGGCCTGGCACAGACAGGCATTAGCTGGAGCTACCCGGGGTGGGGGGGGGTGTTCTCACCTGGGCATCTTCCCGGGCCTGGTTCCGGTCTTCTCCTCCCTCCTCTCGGTT
Organism: Nyctereutes procyonoides; assembly: GCF_905146905.1. Classification (NCBI taxonomy): domain Eukaryota; kingdom Metazoa; phylum Chordata; class Mammalia; order Carnivora; family Canidae; genus Nyctereutes; species Nyctereutes procyonoides. The sequence continues at coordinate 30,025,991 of NW_026575046.1, forward strand.
TCCCTGCAGCAGGATAGGCGAGAAAGCTCAGTCCTCAAACATCCACCCTCTTGGTCCCTCAGCAGCCACAGGACCTTGGCTCAGCCACTCTGCCTCTCTGAACCCTCTTTCTCAGCTAGAACATGGAGACACTAATCCTGCCTTAGTAGGAGAGGCTGATGTGAACATTACATTTGAAGGCACTTAGCCCAAGGGAACTCAGACACAGTAAGCTCAGGGCCTAGTGTCTGGGCTGCAGGAATACAAGCGATAGTGAAGAAAACTTGTAACTTGCAGGTAACATGCAGGTCACCCACATGGCTTTGTCCTGCCAGCCAGGGGCCCAAAAAACCAGGCTGAGGGCCATCAGGAAGGGCTGCCTGGAGAAGGTAGCACCAGGCCAGCTTTGAAAAGTGAACATCGAGAGATGGCTTCACACAAGCCAGTCATGGCCTTAGCAGTGGGACTGAGAAGGCAAGTGGGGAGGACACCATTTCTTCATCACAAGTGGGCTCTGACCTCCTTACCCCCCTCCCAACTCCTCCAGGGGCCAGGCAGGCCTGGGGCCATGAACTCACTCACCGTGGCCAGAGAGATCAGGATCCTCCTGAAGTGGCCAGATGTGTCTGAGCTCAGAGCATCCTCTAGGGACTTGTGATAGTCTGAAACAGAGAAACCGGGTGTGGGCAGTTGATGGGTAAGGATGGGGGTTGCTTCTTCTGGAAGCTGAAGTCTTGAGCCAGAGCATGTTGGCAGGGGTGATAGGGATGAAGGAGTTTGTAGTTGGTTCTTGGCAGCATCCAGTCGTGTCACTGTGGCTGGATGCCTCCAGCTCATCACCTCCCTCCCCATCCCAGCTGAGGGCTTCGGGAATCTTGCCTCTCCTGCATCACAGCCACCCTGTCTTCCTTCTCCTACTTTCCGTCCTTTAAGACAGGTGCTGGACCCACAAGCTCTGGCCATAACATTCCTCTGCTCAAAATTGCTACCATCCTAAGAGCTTCTTACAAGTTTTAAACATTTTTGACTGGTACTTAAGATTCTTCAAAATAATAGTCTGACCAAGCACAGACTTCTGAATGAGGGCCCAGAGTGACTGCACAGGCCACCTACCCAGGAGCTATCCTCCTGCTCCACAGAGGTCTGGACACTCCCTCCAATCACTCCCTGCCTCCAGGCATTCGTCCAGCTGGGACTCTCTGCCTAGGGTTCCCTTTCTTCAGACACAGGGCCGGGCACGACCAGGGGCTTAGCAAAGCCTCATGCCTGAGAGAGGGGAGATGGGCAGAGCCATGGGGCAAGGGGGCTCTCCTCCCACCACTTCTCAGCAGTACTGGGCCTGAGGCCTCCGACCCTTACCTTCCTTGTAGGCCTCACAGATGGCCCGGATTTCTGCATTGGTCCGAGTAGCGAGGATTTCAATGAGAGCCTTTTCATCCGTGCCAGCTCCCTAGAATGTCAAGACAGGAAGCTTGAACCACAGCCCTGACCCCCATGCAGAGGCCTGAGGGGTCCTGGCGAGGAAGACCCCTGTTCCAAGAAACCACCCAGGAGGCAAACACTCAGACCACCAAGGCTTCCTGGATTTTCTCCTTATCTCCAGACCAGAGACAGCAGTTAGGGGGGTACATGCCAGCCTGTCAGGATTTCCAGAACCTCCCATGAGAATTGCTTTGGACCAAAAATAAAAAAGAAAAGAATACGTGGTATAGAGAGGTATGTGTATATAAAAAGGCATACACACGTGTCTGAATATAAACATTTATGTGTAAGTATATAAAAAGAATGGAGGTCATGCATTGCAGTGTAACAGTGGTCTCTGGGTGGGTAAAAGATCATAGGCGATTTCTCATTTCTTCTTTTTTGCTCTGTGTAGATTTTCTCAGATATTATTTTGTCAGAAGATAAGAGGTTTTGTGCGCTGTCTTCGTTGATACTCGGATTTGAGGAGTGATATGGGGACAGGTACATTAGGTCCTCTGGTCTGAGACAGCTTGGGGAAAGCACTATTCCAAGGTCCTCACTTGGAGCAGCAAGGGGAGGGGAGGGAGGTGAACAAAATGGACTCATTGACAGATTCAAATATGCATGAAACACCTGCAATATGCCAGTCCCTGCAGAAGCCACTGAGGCCACAACTCTAAAAAAAAAAAAAAAATAAGGCATATGTACTGCCCTTGGATTTACTGCCTGTGGGGTGGCCAGTCCATTGGCTTCCAGACCTGAAGGAAACTGAGGCTGGCTGAGCTTTTAATAGGCTCTTTACTAAAAGCAGGCATGTGGGGGAGACAGCCTGACCCCCAGAGCATTCTAAGACAAGATCTAGCCCCACCCTTCTCCTACCTCACAGGTGGTATGGCGCCTTCCTGGGTTTCCCGTTGGTGAAGTACGAGAATGGAAAAGGTTGGGTCAGGTTGGCTCCCTGGTCCCTTCAACTTCTAAACTCTGTGCTCTCAAACCATTTGCTTTTTTTGTCTTGGCATTTTAAGAGGACAATAACCTCAATTTGCTTTGCCCAGGGAAGGTCTGTTCTTTTGTTAATCCTCTAGGGACCCGAAGCCCTCGAAGCCCTCATGGTTTCCTGTGGTTGTCGAGTCGGGCTCCAGAGTCAGATGGAGTTGGTCTGAATCCCAGCTGTTATCTCCGAGTGCTGTGACTCTGATCAAGTGACTTAGCCTCTGAGCCTGACTTTCCTCATCTGTAAAATGGGGACAAGATAACAGCCTTGCCTTGACGGTTGATGAGACACGTAGCTGAACTAATACACGTAGCCCAGGATGGGTTACCATATGCTCCTAACACAGGAGAGGAGCCCCTGGTACAACTGGTGCCCTGAGAGGCAAAGCAGCTCCTGTGACAGCTGGGCCAGGACATCACATCCTTTCTTGCTAATCAATTGCAAGGTCAGGTCTTCAGAGTTAATGGTGCCCTTCATTCCCATGACCTTGCTTGACCCACTCCAATGTTTGAAGGGCCAGAATGACTGTTCTCCATTCACAGCTGAAGGCATGGAAGCTTAGAAAGTGTAAGTGGTCCAACATTACATATTGTATTAGTAGCAGGGCCGGACTAGAATAGACTCCAACTGCTAAGGTTTTCCTTCCAGCTCCATCCTGCTTCCCCTAGCAGCTCCTTCAGATCCCTCTGACATCACTGATTACTGGGCGTGTGACCTCACTTGAATCAACCAGAGTAGAAGCCAAGACTTTGGTGTAACTCCTAGGAGGAAGGAACAGAGGTGCTAGCTGGTAGGACATACACAAGCCAGCCTACTACTACAAGGAGAAAGACTCTCTGAGAGTGAAGCCACCACAGAAGAGAGAGAACCAAGGTAAGGGAGAGACAAGAGTCCATAGAACATTATTTGAGTCCCTGGTTCAGCCATGTCTAAAACCAGATGGAGTGCTATACCTTTCAGTTATGGGAACCAACCTTTGCCGTTCATGCTAGTTTGAATCGGGTGTGGGAAGGGCTCTGCGAGGGAGCTACAGCAAACCCACACCTGGGCTTGCAGGGAGCACCTGTGCCTCCCCAGCACCCCCAGCCTGAATCCCATCCCTTTGATGCCCACGTCATACCTCCATGGCCTTCTTTAATTGCTTGGCATCGTAATGGGCCGGTGGCATCATGAGCCCTAGAATCAGTCTTGCCAGGTCTCCGGAGATCTCAGACTTCAGATCAGCCATCAAGTCCTACAAAGGCAGGGTTGAGGTCATGCCACTATCAGCACGTGCTCATGTGTGACCCAGGACAAGGAGGAGGTACTGAATGTGGACACAGGGGCTCCGTGTGAACGCGGGGCATAGCGAGAGCCTGTGTCTGTCTTTGCTGATGTTTACTATTTAGAGGACATCAAAGAGGGCAGGGGAAAAAAAAAACCCAAGCAGCAGGAAGACCCACCGTCCTTGCAGGCAAGGAGACTGACAGGAAAGGGGGCAGTGCCCGAGGACATCATTCCCACCCTGGGGGAAATTCGCCAGCTTGCCGCTAAGGCACAAGAATCATTGACACGGCCTTAGGGTGTTGAAGCCTCTGGAATTTCGAGATCCAGAAAATGCTGCATGAAAACAACTCATGTCCCTCATCTTAGCCTCATCAAGCTGAGCCATTTCCACAAGGGTTGATCACAAGGAACCAGGGGATGGAGAGAATGCGTTGCAGGCAGCCCCAAACCAGGGCAGGGGACACTCCAAGGACACGTGACCACAGGGCACCAGGGCCATGAAGACTGGGCACCCAGCTGTACAGAGCCGGCTGTGACGGGCCAACCCTGGGGGCGGGGTGGGTGCGGGGCCCCAGCCGAGGCCTCACCCGGCCGAAGTGTGACTTGAAGGTCTGGCGGATCTGCTGGCGCTGGGCATTGCTGCGGTGTGTGATGATGTCGATGATGGTGTCCTCGTCGGTCCCTGAGTCAGCAAAGCCCCATGCCTCAGAGGAAGGCCCATGGCCCAGCCTCCCCACATCCCCCCCATGGGCTGTGCCAGTCTTTGTCACGTAGAGGCTAGCACTCCCAAGCGCCTGCAGGAGCCCTGCCTCTGGCCCAAGCTGCCAACTTTACTGGGATTCCTCCCTGCACCTCCTTCTGTCGGCTCCCTAGCTGAACGGAGACCCCCACAAGAGCCGAGAGCCCTGTGCTGAGTAGTCAGGGCTTCTGAGTTCCAGCCCTGGTTCTGGCCATGAATGTACAAGTCCTGGCCCTTTCTGAGACTCAATTTCCACATCTATGCCATGAAGAGGACAGATAGTTACTAAGGGATCCTTCGACCTGACAATCTAAATCCCGCAGGGCCCTCTGTGTGCTTTCTCGTCAACTCCCTGGGAGCGGGAGCCCAAGTCCTTGTAACCACTATAGAAGGAGATGTCAACTCTGGAAGACATCAGGACACCACTTCCAGCCTCTCAGGTTAATGCCTTCGACCTCAGACCCAGCACCCACCTTTCAAAAGGACTCTTACAGCAGCACCTGGGTGGCTAAGCAGCTGAGTGTCTACCTTTGGCTCAGGTCATGATCCCAGGGTACTGGGATTGAGTCCTGCAGAGCAGGAAGCCTGTTTCTCTCTCTACCTCTCTCTTTCTCTCTCATCAATAAATGATTTTTTAAAAATCTTAAAAAAACAAAAACAAAAGGACGCTTACACCTGTCCTCTAGTAGTAATAGATATGCTCGGTAGATATTATCTTTCCCAAGAGACAAACGAAGATGAGGCCCAAAAGGGGAGGACTTTAAGCTAAGGCCCCAGGGAGGTGAGGTTAGATGGGCAGGGGTGGGGTGGGGCGGAGAGCAGGGGTGGAGAGGAGGGGAAGCATAATGGAAGCCACACCTGTATGCTCTGTCCCTGCTGACCTTTCTGAGAACAGGGCACCCACCCAGAGAGTACTTCTTCCCACTAGTTCCAAATGGAGGTCTCAAAGGGGTAACCAGCAGGGGGGACCCTCCATCCCAGAACTGGGTCTGTATCTCTTAATCTCTTAACTTTATACCTGGGGAAACGGACCCTTGGAGGCGTTAAAGGATTTGCCCAAAGTCACACAGTGAGTCTAAGGCAAAGCCAGGACAAGAACCCTTATGACCTTAAGCCTTATGACCTAATACCTTCTTCTACACCAGGACACTGCTCCTGAGAGGCTGGGGACACCTTTGGTCTCTAGGAAGGGCTTTGTGCCTAGTTCCTTACAAACCCCCTAACCCCCCTCCTCCCTAGACTCAGGGAGCGAAGACCCTCCTCGGGAGGGTAGAGACTCACATAAAATCCTCCTCGTTCTGTGGACCCTAGTTTGAGGCCTCAGCTCTTACTCCTGCCTGGCCCACTGCCAAACCTGCCCCACCTGCTGCCCCAGAGGCCAACTCAGCCCTTTCATGTGCCCTTACCAAGTCCCTTCATGGCCTTGCGCAGCGCTTTGGCATCTGCATCAGGGTTGAAGTTGTCCACTGGACGCACAGTTCCCTTCAGCTGCAAGAGGCAGAAAGAGACTCAGCAGGTGTCTGGAGGCCCCCCTGGGGGCCAGGCCAAGAGAGGCGCATGCAAGAGAGGGGAAGTTTTCCCCACGAGCTCCAAACCAAGCAGCTTGAGGGGAAAGAGGCAGGGGTGAAGGCACAGCAGACAGACCCCCTACCCTGGAGCTGAGAGAGAGAGAGGACGAGAGACAGACCCAGGCTAGGAGCAGGGCAAGTGCTGTTCAAGCCAGCTTCCTGCCCCAGGAGTCAGCTCCATCCTAGCTGCACTGGGGCCTCCCCCGTCCCTCAGAATCCTGCCCTGTCCCCAAGGCTCTCCTGCTTCTTCCAGAGCCCCCTGCCCAAGCCTGAAAAGGCAACCAGAATTCTGAAACACCAGAACAGGATCTCCCAAACTTCAATCACTCCTAAGTGAGGTTTTTAGTATTTCCCTATTTGCATACAACCTGCACTGTTTCTTAATATTTTACTTAATTCAACTTTATGTCCCAAGTGCCTACAATGAAGTAAGCACTCAAAAAATATTCACGAAATAAATTAATGAATGAAGATAATTTTTAAATCACTTCATATAGAGAACACTGGTATTATGTGCCATAAAGAGATGATAGCCCATGCAAACAAATGCAATAAAGAAAAAAAACACCACGGTGCCAAATACCACCAGATTTAATGAGATGCTGCTGCTTGTCAAATGCTCAGTTCTGTTTGTGAAAAAGGAAAGCCAGTGAGTGTGGCACCAAACCAAGACTCTCTCTTTGACGGAATGAGCAAGGTGGATGAAATAAAAACGGAGTAGCTCTCTCGCTATGTGAGTTCAGTGTTCTTTAATGCCATGGAGGCTCCTCACACCCAAACTAATTCATTTCTTATATAATTTAAGGTCGTCTGCAATGACAGTTCTTGCCTCATAATTTGGGAAATGCTGTTCTAGAACATCAGAGCTCAAGAGCCCTTGCAAGGCACTGAGCTTGCTGTGTCTAACACCTTATCCTGAAGATGGAGACAGAGGCCCAGAAAGAGGTAGGGACCTGCCAAAAATGGCTCAGTAAGTAATAGAGAGAATGCAAGGGTCCAAATATTTTCACATGGCCCAAGGGTTACCAGTCCCCGGAATGGTTTGCCCCAAGTACTTCTGTGGACCTTGGGTCTCACGATGGTCAGAACAACCTTGAGCCATCCAGTACACCTAGAGGTGCCCCTCTGTTCTGTATTCATGCCTCCAGAGGCCAACGGTCTGACCCAGGATGACAAAGGCCCCTCCCCAGAACCAGACATGTCTCCATTGAGCAAGCCCTGTTAGTAGTGAGTGGGCCAGGACACTTCCCAGCGGGTTAGAAGGTGATGCAGGAATTAGATGCCTACCAGAGTGCCCACCCACCAACTCCTCACTCCTAAGAGACAAGGAAGCTTCAGATGTGAGAACCAGTGTCTCGGGTTGGCCACCAGGGGGCAGCTGGGTGCCAACCAGAGCAGCAGGAAGGTGCGAGAGCAGAAGACTGGAAGCTTGTGGTCAAGAGGTCAAGCAGGAGGTGGGGAGGGTCTGACCTCTACTCGGGCCACTGCACTAAGCTCCCACATCTGATAGGCCACCTGCGCTGCCTCCGGGAAGAACTGGCCAGCAGCACTGGAATGGAGGGGGTCGGGGAGAGGACAGGACAGGAGGGAACGTCATCGCGGGCCGCGCTGCGCACATACAACACACGGCCACGTACACAGATGCACACGCGCGCGCACACACACACACACGCACACACACACACACCCCTTAAGGAAAGCCGCTTGGCTTTCTTTACCTTATATCTAGACTCATCCATTCAGAGCCCTCCCCTCCATTTCTGAGAACCTTCTACCTTCTCTTGAGACCCCTTGCAATGCGGCTTTGCCCGGGAGCCTTCCTGGCCCCAAATTCCAAGCAGAATAGGATTTCTTGAGTCCTCTGACCTTTCTTCTTTATGATCTGAGTGCTTGCTATCCGAGTCTCCCCTCTCAAACAAGTCAGTGACCAGCTTGTGGCCCTGTCACCTCAATATCTCCTCTTGCAAAGCACCTGGGTATACTGGGGGCCCAGTAAATGTCTGCGGAACTTAAATCAGCCCCCAAGGCACTTGCCAGAGGCTAACAGGAGGTTCTCCTATCTCTTACTTACCTGGATCCTTATAAGCTCTGGGAGGGGAAACCCAGAGTACCTAGAGCTCCCCCTCGTAGCATACAAATCAGGTCAAGTCATGCCCAATTTAATCTCTTCGGTGGCTCCCCACTCCCCCCAGCAGAGGTTCTTCTGCTAGGAGGAGGCCCCAGGCCCCTCCCACTGCTCAGCCTCCTCTCTTCCTGCAAGTCTCCTCCTCTCACTCTGCAAGTTTGGCATCAGTTACAGAAATGTACCGGGCATCCCTAGGCCTGTCCTCCCCCCACCCTCCTTCAGACCTTGTCTTCACCTCCTCCTCTTCCTCACCTTCCTCCTCAGGCCTCTACTTCTCCACCTCCAGAAGAGGTAGAGTGCCCTGATGTGTGCATTCATAGGCACGTCTGCTTTCCCCATCCCAGGACCACCCCGCACGTCGGCTCTGGCCTGTTTGCTTCACGGGGCTGTGGGCTTCCCCAGTGCTCCCCGACAAGGCCTGCTCACAGGAGGTACTTGTTACAAACAAGCTGAATAAAGGAGTATGCAAAGCAGGCACCTGTATTTTTCCCATTGAACAGATGATGAAACTGAGAAGCTGCTATGATGCAGCAGGATCTGGACCCTCATATTCTGATTCCTAGTCACGTCTCCCAGACTGACTTTCCAAGCTCACAAGAGCAGACACCTCCGCGCCTGGGACAGCACATTCCCGTTCACACGTACAGACTTTCACCTGTGCACTGCTCCTGGCACCGAGGGATCCCCAAGATCATCCAATCCATCCATCAGGATGAGGGCCAGGAGAGCCCAGGCCTGCCACCCCCGGGGGCCACTCCCTCCAGCCTGGGGCCTGGGAGCCACTTACTCATCATCACCCCCACAGAGCTTCAGCAGAGCCTTCTTGTACTCGCCAGAGGTGTCATTCTGGGAAGAAGGAGAGAAAGGTTACTCCTTTTCACTCACTCCTGAGCTCCCCTCAGACAAGGAGGGAAGGTTCTGCATAGCATCAAATAGGGGAGGGCTGAACACTTATTCATGGCAGCCTTGACTCTCCTCTGGTTTGGGGGTAGCTGAGCCCTCCAACCAGTGGTACTGACTCTTGGTGGGGGTGGTGGGGGTGGGGGGTAGAAAAGCCCTGATTTGCAACAGTTGGCAATCTCTGTGGTGTAAATCCATCCATCAAGGGATAATTTCAAACCACCAATGTGATTTCACCGAACGTAAAATGCGGAGGAAACGCTGGCTGCTCTCCCAAAGCAGGGCAAGCCAGCCCCAGCACACCTCTACCCCCAGATAATCCCCAGCTTGGCCCTCCCAAGTGAAATATTCCACAAAAATAGGGCTTCATGAACAAAAAACACTGGGAAATGCCAAACCCAAACAAACATATGCGGCATATCTTAGACCCCTCTTGGAGCTTCATGATGGATTTAACATATTAAAGGCCATGAGAAGTTCTGAAGTAAACCAGCTGCCTTTACTAGTTTTTCCCCAACATTTCCCATGAAACATTTTTGCATGTAACACCTGTAAAACTCCTCTTTGGAAACATACTTCAGGGAATGTAGCTGGAATTCATAAAGCTTTATCTCACTTGCCGCCCAAAGAAAAAAATCTCAACTCTATTTGTGTCTTGGCCAAGTGTCAAGGGCTGGGCACTCCAGTCATCATAAATCTTCTGTCTTGGGGCCAAGTTCCCCCCCACCCCCCGCCCCATCTTCCGAAGCCTGAACTCTCACTGCCCTTGGGATGGAGTCCTCATCCTTAATTCTGCCTCCATGCCCTTCCTAACAAAGCTCCGCCTTCCTTTGGGGCTTTGTGACTCACAAGCGCCACCAGATGCTTACTTCTCCTTTGAATTGCCTTACATTCTCAGAATGTGCCACGAGGTGAGGGCTCCTGGAATTCCCAAGAGACTCCCAGCTTCCTGGGGCAGTTCTCTTCCCCTGGGAGTGGCTCCCAAGCCCTCTGTTCCTCTCTGTACCCCGTTAGCTCCGCTCACCTTGATCATGCTATACAGGGACTTTTCGTACTTGGTCCGGAATATCTCCCGAATGTCAAGCATGTCCAGCTCGCTACGGGAGACCATGATGCGGATCAGGGTGTTGTCCCTGGTCCCCAGGCCCTGGAAGACAAGTGGGTACAGGGACAGGAACCTGAGAAGAGGCTAGAGTGCTACCAGCCCCCAGCTTAGTTGAAATACAACTTTTGTGATAAAACATTAAAATTAAGAACAAAAGAAACAAAACATTGCCATTCCCCTTGAAGCTCCCTATGCATCCCTCCTGCTTTGAGTTCCTTCCTCCCTCTCATACCTCAGGCCTGTCCTTGGTTTCCCTTATAATTTTACCATAACTTTGTACCTCTAAGCATATATCGTTTACATTAGTACATCTTGGACCACTGTATATAACACCACTTTGCATTTATTTCTCCTGCAACTCCTGACCGACATGGGATTGTTTCTAATTTTTTCCTAACGTGGACAATGCCATGAGCATTCTTATGAATGCATGCACACAGGAACCTTCTCTCCGGGGCTGAGCTGTACGACCTCACTCTGGCACAATGAAAGACAGTGAAGGGGCCATAGTCCACTTGTCTTTGTGTGATGGCCACATAGGGCCAGAAAGGCCTGAGCTGCCGGGCCTCAGGTCTATGGCCTCTGGCAACAAATGACTGCATTCATGTACCCTGTTTTGCTCTGGAACCATCATCAGTTTCTGTGTGTCCCATGTGCAAAATAGTGGGAATCGCTGTTCTCAGGTACACGTCCAGAGTAGAATCACTGGGTCACAGGGATAAACAGCATGAGCCTTAATAGATAATAACAAGCATCTTCCAAAGTGGTCTAATCTACATATACTGTACATAAGCATTCCAGCTAATTAATATTTTTGAAATGTGTGGGCTTCCAGCCCATCTGGCTGGGTGAATCAAGTGCAGGCTGTCTTAACACCCTGTGATCAATCATGAGGTCAGAGCAGCTATCAGCGTGGACAGGTGTATGACCCAACAGCATCCCAGGCTTGGGAGCTCACCTGGGAAAAGTACCAGCACTCTCTACTGTGGCCAATCCCCTGAGGGAGGGCTCTCTTTGGCTTGCGGGTCCTAAAGACTTGTCAGGCTCTACAGTCCCGTGGGGCTGGGGAGAGACCCCCTCCTACAAACTTATCCCCACTGACCCCACTACACACCTTCATGGCTTTGAAGAGCCTTTCAGCGAAATACTCTGGGGTGCTCCGGATGCACTTCACTGAGAAGAGGGAGGAAGAGGTAGAGTTATTCTGGCTGCCTCGGGATGGGTTGGGGTGGCCGGACCCCTTCTTTGTTTTTACCCCTTGGGGACCACCAAGTACAAACCCCAGAAGAACCCAGGTTCCTGATAACCTGAGGTCCCACCCACTGTTAACACAAACCCAGGGCATAAAGAAATCAGGAACTGGGCACAACTGGGTTGTGCATCTTAAAGCCCACTTCATTTTTCCAGTCCTCTGGGGATTTGTAGGGAACTAGGCCAGGTAGGCGGTAGCATCAGGTGGAGCTGGAAAAGGTGTTTCTTTAGATTCTGCTGCAGCGAAAATGTACTGGCAGCTACATCACTTTGGATCCTGCTGGCAGAGCACGCCAGAACCTGATTGTTTGAAACAGAGTTGGCAGGTGACAACTCTGGGCAGGAGGATGAGGCTGGGGATATAGCTCTCCCCCAGAAGACACACATACAACCCACCCAGCCTCAGACATACTGACTCTTACAAAGTCTAGCTTTGAAGAGCCTCGGGGTCAGGCAAGCCATTATCTCTGCCCTCACTTATCAGATGAGAGAACTGAGGACAGGGGACTTGCTCCAAGTCAACAGCAGATTTGGGAGAAGCCTTGGGTTTGAATCTTGGCCCCCACCACTGATTAGTCGGCTCCTGGCATGCCTCAGGCCTAGAATATCCCCCAAGTCATTACAAAACTACCCCTTGACAAAGTGATGCAGACTCTGTGAGATGTGGTTTCCTCATTTGTGAAATGGAGATAATGCCTACTCCTGGGTCCTTTTTAAATATCAAACACTCCACACAGCACCCAGCACGTGCTCCACACAAGTCCACTCTCCTGCTGGTTATTTCCCCGATCCCAGGCTCAGTGATCTAACTCGCCCTACTGCATGCATTGGGGGAAGGAGTGGCAGGAAGTCAGTGCCTGAGGCTCTATTCCCTGCCTCCCTGATTTCATGCTGCCCTGGCCAACCTTCAGAATTCACTGCCTGTCTGACACTGCCTGTCCTTCCTTGCCCCTATACCATATAATCCCCCCTTTCCATTCTGGGCCTCTTGTCCTGGGCCAGAATCCCAGAATCCCGCAAAGCCCCTAGGAAAGCAAGGTCAGGACGTACCCACAGCCAGCATCAGCTTCTCGAAGTCCCCGGACAGCTCCCCTCGGATGCTGGCTTCGATCGGCTTCCCTGTGGTCCTCAGATACTCATCAAACACTGAGTCAGAGAAACAGGGATGTTGAGAATGCCCCATAACACAGAAGAAACCAGGATCTCGGGAGGGAAGGCCAGGAGCAGAGTGCCCACCATGAAGGTAGGGCTGGTATTTGAGGAGCTAGCTGACAGGGACATCATGCACATCACCAGCCACCATGCTGCCATGCTGTGTATGACATGAGGCACCGGGTATTCCTCACACTCCAACATGAAGACAGGATTGGTACTCGGATGGAAAGGCTGAGCATCCTGTTAATGACTTTGCCGAGGGACTACACAAACCACTATCTAATAAAATCAGTGCCAGTACCTGAATTATAGATGAAGTAACTATCCTGCTCTATTTGTAGAAAAGGAAAAAAGAATGGAATTCTTGGCACAACCCCAAGGGGACAGCTGTAGGTCTTTCTTCTCTGGAACTTACCCAACCGAAGATGCTGCTTGCTGCGATTTCCCAAGATGTAAATGAACTGGGCTTCATCTGTTCCCCATTTCAGTTCCCCTGCCTCATACAGGTCCTGAAGGGGAAGAGGAAGGACTTCATTCAAAGGAGACAGAACTCACCGGCCAAGCTTATCAACTACTGCTGGAACCCTAAACATACCAGTAATTGGTAGCCTCAGGACCTTTGCATATACCTGTATATCCTTCCTTTCTTTCTGGGGAAATTCCTACTCAGCCTTCAAGGCCTGGATTAAATGTCCCATTTGTTCTCAAAGCACTTCCTGATGTCCCCAAAACCGAGTTCTCTTTCTTCCCCTCCTCCTCTCTTCTAAGCTCCTATAGTTTCCTGCTTCTTTATTGCTTTGCTCCACTGTATATTATAATAACATCTTTATATGCCTGTCTCCCCACTAGGGTATGGGGTCCTCAAAGTCAGGGACTATGTCTTCGCATTCTCTGAATCTACCCCTGCAGTGTCGCTGACACATAGTGGGACACTAAACACCTAGAATGTAATGATATACCCATAAAAAAGGTGTCTGTATGATGAATATACACCTATCTGTCCCAGTACGTCTGATTTTTTTCATTAGTGATCCCCCAAGTGCTTGGCAGAGTGCCCAGCACATAGTAGGTATTCAATACATATTAATTCACTGGATGAACAAATGACAAAAGCTCCAAAACGTATCTCACCAATTTTATATATGTTGTATACCTTTGAAAGACAATTTAAATCCTTTCTTTGGCAAAGCACCATATAAAAGGCTGGCTGTGAGTCAGTTAATTCTAGTATTTGATGCAAATTACTTCACCTCCAGCCCTTCCCTGGATCCCCAAGATCCCCACTTTTGGGGCTCCCCTGCCATGCCCCAGTGCCCTCCATCTGTGCTGGTTTACCTGGACATCCTGTTGGACCAAGTCCTCGCTCACCACATCGTCTTGCTCCCTGGTTCCCTGGGCAGAAGACATACAGGGACATGAGGTTCAAATACTGCAGGCAGGGGGAAGGCCTGGACACCAGAGGTGGAGACAGGGAGAGCTAAAGAAAGCACGGTGGCTCAGGCGGGTCCTGGAGCAGTGACCTATAGCTGCCACTGCACCAAGACCGAAGTATCTATTTTATGGGAAATCATAGGGTCCCTCCTATTGGCTTTTCCCTTCATCCTTGGAGTTGGGACCAAAGAAGGAGTGTTCTGAGAATGACCAAGGTCCCTTTAGGTGCCCCATCCCAGAGCAAGCCAGCACCTGTACTGAGAACAGGACCCTGCACAAGCCTTGGTGTGGCTCACAATGCCCACCAACAATGATACCACAGGAGTAGGAAGTCTGCACATCTTTGTCCTACTGAGGGTTCACACCTTAACCCAAAGAACTCACCAGTGAGGATCTGAGACTTGGGTCCTGAGATCCAAAAGGCATCAAATCCTATTGGTGTTTCTGCTGCTCCACCCATGCCCTGTGCCCCCATTTGACAAAGGATGGTACTCACAGGGCACAGGGCCAGCCCTAGTGGGCATTGTGGTTCTGTAGGTACGGGTCAGGCCTAGGCTTATCTCCTCTTCCCCCTAGATGGTGCATCTCCAGATATCAAAGCCCCTGGTTCTCTTGGAGACTGAGCTTACAATGACAGAGCCTGCACATTTATAATCCTTGCTGCGGCACTGCCCACTTGGTGTTAGATGTTAAAAAGGAGCTGGAACTCTCCTCTCCAGAACAAATGGCTTTCCCATCCCTGACGTTCTGATAATTCCCCAGCTGCTTGATATGGGACTGGGATTGCTATGGCAATGGAAGAAAAAGACCTGGGAGCGGCTAGGGTGAAATGTGTATGGGAGGGCAGGAAGTGAAAGGAACAATGAAGTGGCTTAATATCTATATAAAGCTCCATACAAGTTTGGTCCTTGGAGCTGGCCTTGAAATTTCTCAATGCCTGTCCGCACAGAGCCCATGGTCATGGAGCATTCCCGGGAGCCGGACAGGTGATGTGGTAAACCAGCAGAGTGGGGCTGTTTTCCAGCCCCCTGCAGGCCTGCTATTGCCAGAACTTTCTATTATTCAAAGGAATGTAGAAATCTGGCTTTCAAGCAAAAGCTCTTCATTTTTAAATGTTAGCAACTAACTCAAAGTATTTTTTTAAAAAACACATTGTGTAGGGAAACCCAGGGGGAAAAACAACTTGGCAGATTGAAATCGGCTGTGGATGCCAGTCTGCAGCCTCTTCATGGTCCTTTTTTATGTACTCTGGGGGTGGAAGGGAGGAGCAGCAGGGCTTGGCTGTGGGACACGCCATGCAGGCAGCCCCAGAAATGCCCCATCCCTGCTGGTGACTCGGGTGCCTGCAGGGGGCGGGGGGGGGGGAGCAATGGCTGGTAAGAGGGAGGCCTGGAAAGGAGGGGTGGGGGTATGAAGAGAGGATGGAGGATCCTCTGGGGCACAAAAGAGGGATGTGTGCAAAGGGAATGCGGGACCACCTGCCTACGCAAACCAGGGGCAACACAGCAGACCCTGGATGCTTGGATTCTACAGCCAGGTGAGCCAGAGAGGAACCATCTCAAGTTCGTGGATAAATGGGCAGTTCAGGAGTGGCCACAGCTTATGAGGACTTTATACCCGACGAGCCACCAAGGAACCCCTCACAGCCACTCTGTC
Organism: Nyctereutes procyonoides; assembly: GCF_905146905.1. NCBI lineage: Eukaryota > Metazoa > Chordata > Mammalia > Carnivora > Canidae > Nyctereutes > Nyctereutes procyonoides. The sequence goes on from NW_026575046.1 coordinate 30,041,624, forward strand.
TGGGGCAACAGGAAAAAGTTGCCCACAGCCCTCTGCCTGTCTCTGCTAGAGCTTCAGGGAGGACCCCATAGTGGACCAACCTGGAGCAGGACCACGAGCATCTTCTGGAAGTGGCCAGAAGTGTCACCAATGATGTCAGCCTCCAGGTCTCGCTCATAGGCTGCAGGAAAGGAACACAAGCTCTAGTCCCATCCCTGTGAGACCTCAGGGATTTAGGATAAAGGTCCCTGCTGCCCCCAGGGTGATTCAGATATTTGTTACAAATCCCAGAACCCAGCCTCTGGGATGATCATCGAAGGACCCAGGGTGTATCTTCACAGGTTTTTGCACTGACCCCTGACACATGGAGATGGAATCTGTCCACTTCCCTCTATCTCCACTCATGCTATCCTACTCCAGGTATTGTGGTCACTCACCTGGACAGTGGCTACAGGCTTCTAACTGTGCCTCCTGCTTCTGCTCCCCTCCCTCTCCAATCAACAGCAACAAGAGTAACTCTTAGAGCCCTCTCTGATCATGGGCTCCCCTGCTTCCTGCTGGACTTGGAATCAAACATCACCTTTCTCTTGGCCTGCAAGGCTCTGTGTGACCCTGTCCTGCAACTCTGGCCTTATACTGGCTACCAGACTCATTTCTGCCCCAGGGCCTTTGGACTTGCCATTCCCTCTGCCTGCCAGGATCTTCTCCCCATTCTTTACACAATTGGCTCCTTCTCATTTCCTCCCAAGACATGCTTTCCCTGACCACTTGTCTAGGGCAGGCAGGTCCTGCCCAATTAAAGTCTGATTCTTGTTACTTCATTGTGTAACAACATGTCATCATCGTGTTTACCTGTGTATTGTCTGTATCCCTTGTTACCTCATGAATCTGTAAGCTCTAGGAGGCAGGGACTACATGGGTTCTCCCCACCACCATATCCTGAGAATCTAGAACATTGCTGCACAGAGCAGCTATTTCTGACATGGAGAAATGATGGACAGATCAGAGGGAAAGAGGGAAGAAGTTGGATGGCCCACCACAGTCTTAGGGTCCCCTCCCTTGCAATTACCCTCATTTCATATCTCAAAGTCTTGGATGGTCCCTCCCGCCCATCTCACCATCCTTGTATGCTGCCACCAGCTGGTGGATCTGCTCATTTGTCCGAGAGGCCAAAATCTCAATTAGACACTTCTCATCAGTGCCGATGCCCTGGGAGCACAGAAGGGACACAGGAGTCAGGACTGGGATGGGAGGCCACCACCAACCACGCGTTGGGTTCCTGGAGTGGCCAGAGCTATGAAACCCTCAACACTCAGAGTGCTCCCACCACAGCTCTTAGGCACCAAGCTGGAGCTGCTGCTCTGAGAATCAAAAGACATAGGTTTTAGTCCTGCCTCTGCCAGCAGCTTGCTTTGTGACTTCTCATTGAGAAACATTGTCTTTCTGAGCTTCTTTTCTCATCTGTAAAATGGAAATGATGCCAGTTGCTCTGCCAAACTCACAAGGACGTTGAAGAAGGCAATCTCTCACGTCGCTAAATTTACCAACATATAAAGTCATATTGAATAGCTCATCTGAGGCAAAGATCACAGGTATACAACTGGCTTCTGTAAAGTGCCCGGTACATTTAAGAGCTTTGATCCCTCGCTGCTTGCTTCAGCCAGGCTGCGCTACACCCGGGTCCTGAACACACCTTTCTTACCTAGCCTGGAATGACCTCAGAGCTTTTGGGCCCAACTTGATCGCTTATATTCTGTGACACCCTCTCAAGCCACCCTGGGCCTGCCCTCCCGACCTCCTCTAGTATGCCCTTGGTGTTGGGGAGTTGGGCACAGTTTGCCCTTGTGCCCCTGCATCTTGCTTCCTCAGGGCTGTAAGCTGCTGTGTTGAGGTCTGGGCCAAGGGCCACTCTACGAGGTCTGTCTCACACCAACATCTGTCCTATATCTGTCCATCTGGAGGAGACTGTGGCACCCCTCTGGGACAGGGTTTGAGCAAGCTGCCTCTTGCAGTGGGGCACACTGCTGGTGGGTGCAGGCCTCACTGAATACTTGCTGCAGAGACCAGAATCTTCCCATTAATCACACCCCCACTTGCAACACACATACTGACCCACGCTTCTTACCGAGATGGCGTCTTTAATTTCTTTGGCATCACAGTAGGCAAGTGGCCTCATGAGACCCACAATCAGTCGTTCAAACTTTCCTGTCAGCTCATACTTCAAGTCAGCAATGAGGTCCTGGGTGGGGGTTGGGGGGAAAGGGAGAGGAGATGGAGGAGGAGGGGGAGTTGCTCATTAAATGTGATTCTTATCACATTCAATGAGCACCTGTCCTGCAAGACACCAGGCTAAGTAAGCCCATGGAAGGGTCATTCTGGGAGGTATGGGCTCCCATCAACCCTAAGAAAGGGGCTTAGAGACGTCAGGCAACTCGCCCAAAGTCACACGGTGAGCAAATGGGGGGTGCATGGCACGGTGCCTCTTCCCTGGCATTGTTGGTTCACTTGTTTACTGAGTGTCCCTCCCACTGTCTGTGGGTCCACAGGGCTGACACCTCACAGGTCTCGTTCGCCTGTGAGCCCCAACAACCTAGCACAGTGCCCAAGCATACAGCAGGCGGCGTACACGCATCTGTGGCTGAGTGGGGCCTGACTAATGAGAAGAGAAAAGGAGGGCAGAACTGTCAGCACGGAGGGCTGAGCTGGAGTAAAACAGGAGGGGCCCTGAATGAACACACAGGTGAATGAAATCAGCTCCCTGGCCCCATCCCACCCACCTCGCAGTTGCCATGGTTACCTTGCCATAGAGGGACTTGTAGCTCTGGGAGATCTCCTGCCTCTGCCTGTTGCTCCGAGAAGTGATGAGCTCCAGTATGGCCTCCTTGTCACTGCCTGGAAGACAGGAGGGCACTGGTGACCCAACCTCAACCTGCCTCCGGGAAGCCCACCAGGGCTGCTCTGGGCAGGCCTCAGCACCAGCCTCCCGTTCATCAGGCGGGGGTGTCAATGGGGGAGGATCTATGGGGACCTGTTAAGGCCCTACTGAGAAGTATCACAGCACCCACAGTATTTGAGCTCAGAGGGCCTGTGATCTAGTCCCTCATCAGACACATAAGGAAACTGAGGCCGAAAGAGAAGCAAGGACTCACCCTAGCTTTCAAAATGAGACCAGGTTTAGAAAAACCCAGGTATCCTAACACCCAAGACAGGGTTGTTTCAACAACAAGAGAAATATAAGAGAATAATGAACACTAAGTTCAGGGTAGTGGTTACCCCCAAGAGGAAAGGCAGGGGTGATGCTTTAGGAGTGGACCCACCAAGGAGGTTTCAACTCTATGAGGAGGCAAGTGCTACTTCTCATGGTGAGTGGCAGGTCCTTGGGTGAAGCTTCTATTATTCTTTAGACCTTTTGGTTGGTCTGAAATATTTCATTATAAAATTATGAAAAATAATAAAAAGAGGAGACAAAAGAATGAGTGAGCCCATCTCAGTACCTCACCCCAACCCTCGACCCCAGGAGGGTTCGGGGCTGAGCCCACATGTGGGAACACCCCCAAGCTCCCATGAGTCCTGCTCCCTTTCCCAGGGCCCCACTGCTGGTGGCTGAGCACCCACCAAAGCCCTTCATGGCGGTATATAGGGCCTCAGCATCCTGGTTGGGGTCAAAGTTTGGGAAGTCATGAATGGAGCCACGGTACTTGACACCCTGTGGAGAGAAGAAGCAGAAGGTGAACTGCTGATCTTGGCCTTAAACAAGGCTCCCAGCCCCAACTCCAACCCCAGATCATACTCTCAACCCTGGCCATAGGCAGAGTCTAGGCTGAGTTTCCTTCCCCTAAAATTAATCGCTGACTACAGAAAGCCCAGGCAAGGGTACGGACGACTCTCTCTGTACCTCCTGACATAGCCTGCCCACAGACATTGCCATTTCCCCAAGGGACAGTGGCTCCATCGAGCCCACTGCACTATATTACCTTTCCCAGGACCTGAAAGAGAAGAAAAAGCCAGGCTGAATGCGAGGGGTAGAAATGATCCCTTCAAGAATAACAAAAGTTCCTTATATTTTTATGGCACTTTATAGTCTACAAAACCCTTTTGCCTCCCTTAATGTGATTCCAACTTGTAGAAGCACTTAAGATGATCTATTCCACAGAAACAAAGAAACCAAGCCCAAAGAGGGAAAGCCTCTTGCTGGGGGTCCCACAGAGCCCAGATCTCTGGCCTGTTCCCCTCTGCTCTCCAGCTCCAGACACCTGATAGCTGCCAGCTTCTGAGGGTGAGGTCGTGGCCCAAGGGAAGCCCAGAACCACCCTCAGAATCAATGCCAAGACAAGATGCTGCCCTTTGGGCTCAGTGAACTGAGCTAGAGACTGGCATCTGAGGACAAGCTGGCTGGATCCTTGGGGTGAAAGGGAGGAGAGGCAGAGCCTGAGGATCTGAGACATTGAACCTGAATGCACAGTGGACTGGTTCACAGAGAAGTCAGATGTGGGTCAGCTCCATGGCCCCAGAGAAGTTTGGGGCAGGAGAGTGGCTGGGGCTGCGGGAGCCTGAGTACTGAGCTCACAGCATGGTGAGAGGGCACTTAGCCTGGGCCAGGTCCAATGCTAAGGGCTGAAGTTTCAGGGAGAAAGAAGACCTGACCCTGTCTTTCATGAGCTTCAGACTCAGCAGAGAGAGAGAGAGAGAGAGAGAGAGAAGCACACAAATTAGCATAGAGCATAAATACCCTAAAACAGAGGCAGAGTAATTTGGGAAAATAGTGGAGGTCGATTCCATCTAGGGGAGGGAACCTGTGGAAGGACTGGGGGTGGCTCACTGCAAAAAAGAGCCTCCGACCATCTCCTGCGTCTCCCAGGCCCCACTGAACGGCCTGGCCAGACATTTGGGTGCTCCTTGGTGTATGTTTGCAGTTGCTGCTCCTCTGAGATATGCATGCGTGGGCGCAGGGTTGCTATTTAAAGTTCTGACAGGGCGGGTGACCAGAAAGGGACACGGCCCTCTTCCCGCCACCCGTGAATGCCCTGCAACCTGATCACACCCCTGGGCAGAGCAGGAGAGAGTAACACAGGCCAGATACCCAGGTCAGAAAAGAGACAGTTTGTTTAGAAAGCCCTAGGAGCGTCGGCCCTTCTCACCCGTGCAGTCCCGGCACCTAGTGCAGAGCTTGGAGTAACCAAGCCCTGATATCTGCTGCCTAGGGGGATAGGCACGCGGATGGATGAGTGACAGTACACATTCTGAGCAGATCAAAGACCTCCTGGAAGTGAATTCTACACTGAGCCCCTAAAGGCTGAGTGACAGCTGGCCCCAAGGGCTGGGGGCGGGGGATGGGAAAAGCCGAGTCTAGGAGAAAGGCTTCACACAGGAAACAGCACAGTAAGGTTCTAGAAGATTCTCCAGTGCTCAGTGCCAACATCCAGAGCTGCCAGGCCCATGGGACTCTAAGTTGCCAGGAAAGAACAAGAAGAGGAAGTGGAAGGACAGAGGAGCAGCAAGCTGAGGACCCTCTCCCCCTCCATGCAGCTGCTCCCCAACCTCAGCTGCCCCTCCTCCCATGGCAGGTGAGGGATGAGGCAATGTCCTCCAGGGGGCCAGGAAGCCTAATGACAACAGGGAGCTTGATCCAAATGTCCCCTTCAACACCGGCTGAGCAGCGAGGCCAGCTTCCCAGGTGTGTCTTTGCCTAAGGACAATAAACTCTTCCAAGGGGCTGTTATCCCAGGGGCCCTTGGGATTGCAACAACTAGAAGAGGGGGACACGATGGGGGAGGGGGCTTAGCGCTGGTCACATTTAGAGGCATAGAGACAGTCCTACAAGTCCGCCAGTCTCCCACCATTGGTTATCCTCACGCCAACCTGATGAACTCAGTCTCTAGGTGCCACCTGTGTAGCTGTCCCCACTTCAGGGCACCTAGACAGCCTGGTGCTCCTCTGGCAGACAGGCTCCTGGCCTCGGGCACCCATCGCGGAGGGGCGAGGGGCGCGGAGAGCAGAGAAAGGACTTTCCACCCTGAAATATTCAGCAGGTCCTGCTGCCAGCTGGTGAGCGGCCTGGACCCTGAGGCTCTGAGGTCTCGGGACCCATCCCAGCTGCTGCCTGAGTAGGAGCCTGCAGCCTCTCCTGAGAGATGGCTGCCCAGCCAGGACTCCAGCTTGGAGCGATCGTGACCAGACCTGACCTGGGCCTCAGCTCTGCAGCTGCTGGAGGTCCTGCCCCCCTCTTGCCCAGACCTTGCCCAGTGCCTGCCCCCCTCTTGCCCAGACCTCAGTGTTCTCGTGCCCATCATCAAGTTCCAATCCAGATCACCCCTGTCAAATGGATGCCACAGAGCTATGAGTCTGGGACCTTTCTGACACCACACCATTTCTTCACATCTTTGGTCCTCAAGATCCCCCCTCTTCTAGATGGAAGGATGGGGAGGATAACCCAATTAACACAGCAGAAGAAGAAGAAGAAAAAAAAAAAACACAGCAGAAATGGACCAGAGAAAAGAGTGGCTTGTTCTGTGCATGGGTGTGGGGGGTATAGGAATGTTGGGAAGGGGGTGTACAGGATGCATAATTGGGCTGCCAATAATTGCAAGCAATAGATACAAACTTCAGCTCAAGAATGGAAGAAGACCTGCTCAGACTCTCCAGTTTTTGTCTTTTGCAACCTCCCTCCCTCCCCAAACCCTGGCACTCCAAGCAGGCCAAATTGCTTTTGCTGCCCCCCACACTCTGCACCATCTCTCTGGCCTTCTGTTCCAGTGTCCCCTCCCCCGTGCGCATATCAGCCCCCTCACTCTTCCCCAGCAGCTCCCTCCTCCCCCGCAGCTCCCTTTAGGCATCTTTCCCAGCTTCCTCAACCTGCACCCACAGAGCTACTTTACTGCCTCCACACAGAGCATGAGTGCTGTGCATCGGAGGATTCCAGCTCATCTCGTGAGATGAGGGACCCCGCAGGCTCTGACACCCTGGGACTCTTGCTTGCAGACTGTCTACCGGCCCCTGGTCCAAGGCAACAAGAAACCACAGGTCAGCCAGGCAGGAGCATGGCTTGAGAGCCCTGGAACAGGATTCCAAATATCCGTGCCCTAGGTCCTGACCCCTCTGACCTCCCAGGATCTGCTCTCTCCACTTGAGTTGTGCGGAACCCTGCAGTTTGAATGCCTCCCAGGAAATAGCTCTGGTATGACTACATATGGAAAATGGGGAACAGCAAGTTATGCCTTGGACCTTTGCCCATAACCACTAACACTTTCTTCTCCTGGTCAGAGAGGCCACTTGTGCAAAGTGTGCTCCTCAGAGGCTGACAGGGAGGCCACAGCTAGGACTCTTCTGAGCACTGATCCTGTATCACATGAGAAACTGGGCTCTTCAAAAATTGTGAATAGATATCCTTAAGGCCTTGTTCACTGGGTGGTGAGTCATGAAAACTGAGGTCCAGAGAGAGTAGAACTTCCTCCAAGATCACACAGCTCCTGTATTATGTCTGTGGCCAATCACTCTGTGACTGAAGTGAGGAGCAAGAGAGGCCAAGTCAGGTGTACCTTGGTTTTATCCTCCCTTCTCAATCCCATCTCCTTTTCTACTGCTAGACAAGAGGAGTCACTCTCAGGTGAAGCCTGGCACAGGACAGCTAGCTCTGCCCAAGGACAGAACCCGATCCTGGCCACACCCAGGAGTAAAAGCTCCTCCACCACACCTCAACTTCTACTGCCCAGCAAAGCAGTTACACAGCATGAAAGACTGGGGTCTCCCAAGCCAGGGAGACTTAAACCCAGATGCATGTAACAAGGGACGCTTCCACTGCCAGAGCAGAGATAACCCTCGAATGCTTTTGCCTGACATCTCCCTAGGGAACCACCTCTGGCCCAAGCAGTTCAGGTAGCACCAACTCAACCACCGGAATCCAAGTCACCATTGGCTCAGCCAATGAGAACCAGACCTAGGACTTTCCCTGGAATCATTAGGAATAAATTATGTTGTTTCCTCCAGCTTGCTCAGGAAACAGAATGGAAGCCTGGGGCGCTGGTGGCTAGGGTGCCAAGTTAGGGAAGAACCACCCAAGACTGAAGCCACCCAGAGGAATTTCATTTTTTTTAAAATTTTTTTTAAAATTTTTATTTATTTATGATAGTCACAGAGAGAGAGAGAGAGAGAGAGAGAGAGAGAGAGAGAGAGAGGGGCAGAGACACAGGCAGAGGGAGAAGCAGGCTCCATGCACTGGGAGCCCAATGTGGGATTCGATCCCGGGTCGCCAGGATCGCGCCCTGGGCCAAAGGCAGGCGCCAAACCGCTGCACCACCCAGGGATCCCCACCCAGAGGAATTTCAATTCACAGATGCCGAATCCTGACAATATCATTTGGGTCCCTGGAACCAGCCAATATAAAAGCCTGGGCTTTTCAGTCACATAAGCCAATATACATCTCTTCTGCTTAGGATGTTGTGCATTGTCACTGGTCACTTGCAACTGAAAAGGATGTGACTTGTAATGGGATCAAGCAAAGCCTGAGAACCTCTCCTGCTCCTTTCTAGATGAAGGCACCAGGGATCTGCAGAGTGGGCCTAGGGACTCTGGGAGCCAATATACATCTCTTCTGCTTAGGATGTTGTGCATTGTCACTGGTCACTTGCGACTGAAAAGGATGTGACTTGTAATGGGATCAAGCAAAGCCTGAGCACCTCTCCTGCTCCTTTCTAAATGAAGGCACCAGGGATCTGCAGAGTGGACCTAGGGACTCTGGGAGCCCAGGAAAGGCAGAGAAGAGCCTTCAGGAGGCGGGAGGCTCCTTACCTGTGGTTTGGCCATGGTATCAGGTTCTGCAGCAGGTAACACTGTGGAGAAGAAAGAGACCCATGAGATCTGGTCACCTCCATGCTTTCCCTCAATTTCTTCACCCTTCTTGCCTCCTAAGGGAAGTATGCTCCCCCTGCTGTTTTCCAGCTGCCCCCAGCCCTTTGGGTTAAATTACATACAGATCTGCCTTGGGGCCAGTCGCACTTTTCATAATACACTGAATAGAGTGGCCTGTGTCCAGACACTCACACCAGGATGGGAAAGGGAGATAGGGCATGACCTCTGAGCATACACCACTTCTCCAGGCCATACAGGGCACTTTCCCAGATGTCCCACTTAATCCTCATGGTGATCCTTCCCAGCATCAGATTCTCCCCTTCCACAGAGGAGGGAATGGAGGATGGGGAGTCAGGGAGGTTGCGTAATTTACTCAAAGTCACACAGCTTAAAAATGAATATAACAAAGTCCAGATTCCAGAGTCCAAGCTATCTGCACCATGCATACCCTATGTCTAAGTCACCAGGAATGGTTCCAGAAGCCAGGGTTTCACGTTCTGCAGATGAGAATGCTCAAAGGGCTCTGGGCCACCTGCTGCAAATGTCTGAAGGGCTGTGGTTCCCATGTAAGTCAGTGAGCCTTTCTTGAGCAACTGCTCTAATTAGGCACTGAGGATACAGCAATCAATACAAGAGGTTGTTAAAACCCTGCTTTTCTGGAGCTGACTCCATACTGGGAAAGAATAAAAATGCACATGGCAAAAAAGTAAGGAGAAAACATAATGCCTGGTCGGGAGACAGTGACAAGGAGCCCAGGCCAAATGGTCAGAGAATGACATGAGCCATGTGGACACCTAGGGCAGTGCAGTCGAGGGGACTCAGTGTGGCTAATGTGGCAGCAGGGAATGGAGGCAGGGGATCAGGGCATGAGCCACTGTAAAGACGCTGGATTTTTCTCCCTCTTTAAGGACAAACTGGACACGTGATCTTATCCAAGGAAGTGTAGGAGATAGAGTGAAAAAATAAACAAAAATGTCTTACACCTGGAAAGAAATGAAAAAAGGGCTGTAACTGCCTTGGAAAGAGAAAGAGAAAGGGGGGCCAGGGCAGGCTGGTGAACACTCTCAGCAGGAAGGCAAAGATGGAACTGAAGCAATTTTCCTGGGACAAGAGGAGAAAGAAGGGCCTGTGCTTTCCATTTCAGTCAGGAAATCATTGTATCATTGGCTCTTTCTTTCTTTTTTTGTTTTTCAAAGATTTTATTTATGAGAGACACAGACAGAGAAGAAGAGACATAGGCAAAGGGAAAAGCAGGCTCCCTGCGGGGAACCAGATGTGGGACTCGATCCCAGGACCCCGGGATCACGCCCTGAGCCGAAGGCAGACACTCAACCATTGAGCCAGCCAGGTGCCCTCGTTGGATCTTTCTGAGCCATGTCTGTGTACTACTTTTTTTTTTTTTTAAGATTTTATTTATTCATTCATGAGAGACAGAGAGAGGCAGTGACACAGGCAGAGGGAGAAGCAGGCTCCATGTAAGGAGCCCGACATGGGACTCGATCCCAGGTCCCCAGGATCACGCCCTGGGCCAAAGGCAGGTGCTAAACCGCTGAGCCACTCAGGGATCCCTGTGTACTACTTTTTAAAAGTAAGAATAAGGAACTCTATCAGACTTACTCAGCAAGAGTTAGAAAGAGTGGAACTAGAAGAGTATAAACCAGGGTGACATTCCCTCAGTGCTTTCCAGTCCACCACATACCACACCACCAAACCAAACAAACAAACAAAAAACAAACAAAAAAAACCCCAAACCAGCAACAATTTAGGGAAAACCAGCTCTAGACCTCAGTCTGTAATCCTGCTCTCATTCTGGGGTCACTGGACACAGTGGGACACAGTAAGGAGAACACAGGTTTTTGGGGTGGAGAGGGTCAGATGGACAGAAGTAGATTCAAATAGTTCTGTTCTATCCACATCAAAGCAAATGGTGGGTATTTGTCGTTTCTAATGGCTGAGTAATATTCCTTTGTATACATAGACCACACTGGAGGGTATTACCTGAGTGAAGTAAGTCAATCGGAGGACAATCATCACATGGCTTCACTCACACGGGGAATATATATACATATTTTAAAGATTTTACTTATTTATTCATGAGAGACACAGAAAGAGAGAGAGAGAGAGAGAGAGAGAGAGAGAGAGAGAGAGAGGCAGAGACACAAGCAGAGGGAGAAGCAGGCTCCATGCAGGGAGCCGACGTGGGACTCAATCCCAGGTCTCCAGGATCAGGCCCTGGGCTGAAAGCGGCGCTAAACCACTGAGCCACCCAGGCTGCCCTCATACGGGGAATATTAAAAAAAAGTGAAAGGGATTAAAGTGGAAAGGAGAGAAAATGAGTGGGAATTATCAGAGAGAGGAACAGAACATGAGAGACTCCTAACTCTGAGAAACGAACAAGGGGTAGTGGAAGGGGAGGTGGGCGGGGGGTTGGGGTGACTGGGTGACAGGCACTGAGGGGGGCACTTGATGGGATGAGTACTGGGTGTTATACTATATGTTGGCAAATCGAACTCCAATAAAAATATACAAAATTAAAATTAAAATTAAAAATAAGTCATCAAAAAAAAAAAACAAATAAGGTTTTGTTACTTATTAGCTATGTGACCTCGGACACATTGCTCATCTCTGAGTTCTAGGTTATCTCAAGTACAAAACTGGGCCTTTCCCTTTCCTGCCTTGTAGGGCTGTCAGGGGCTGAGACATTAACTTATGTCAAGGGCAGAGCGCATGAGGAGGCCAGGCATTCGCTGTGCCGGTGGAAGTTCTGACAGCGCTGTGTCGAGTTTGCGCGGATCCCCAGGGCCTGATCATGAGTCCCCCAAACTGCAGTCAGCAGACAGGCAGGAGGTGGGGCCTGGGGATGAACAGCAGAGGATGGCAGCAATCTGCCCGCAACCCTAGCAGAGCTTGAGGAAACCCTGGTGTTTCCCTGACAACCAGGGGCCCCTCTGTACCAATGTACCAACATGCAACTCTCACCAGGAAGTGGAAATTGCCCCAGCCGGGGATGGGGGGGCGCCGTGTGTGAACATTTGAGTGAGCTCCTGGGTTTCCCAGCCTGGGGCACGGTGTGGGCAGGGGGTGTGAAGGATCCCCAAAGACCAGCATAGAAACAGGGACCAAAAGAGGCCCAGGAAGTCTGCTGGGCAGGGAGGGCTCAGGCCTGTCACCTGTAACTCCAGTCTGGAAGCATTTTCCCTTGGCCTTGTCGCTGGAAACTTCAGCTGCTGGCTGCAGCCCAGGGCCATCTGGATGAGAGCCCCTTTCCAAGGAGAGACGGCTTAGAGGAAGGGCCTCCCAGTCTTTGGGAAAACATTCCCAGCTCAGAGAACAGTTTACATGCGCTTCATGTGAGTGCAGATTGGTGTATACACAGAAAGCAAACTTCTTCCAGAACTAGATGTTGAGATTGCAGTTGTGGGGAGGGGTGGGCATCTCCAGGTGCCCCTTCTCTGCGGGCTCAGGGAAGCACTGGAGCTAATCACAGAGGTGCCATTTACCCTGCCTTTACAAGGGTCTCTGACCCCTCCCAGAGCAACCCAGAATTGGTTGAATCAGTGCTTTATATACAATGTTTCAGAATCCCAGAGGACTCTTAACCATCCACCCCTTCCGGCCCCTCATTTTCTCCTCGAGGTAAAGGCACTTTGGAGAGGACAAGTGGCTGGCCAAGGCCCAGACAACAGCTGGTATCTGTGCCTCTGAGTCCCAGGTCGAAAGCCCCCCACACAACCGTGGACCGTGGCTGCAACAGGACACAAGGAAGAGGCCAAAGAAAAACACCTACGTCTGGTTTCCAATCTGTCTGTAACCTCCGACAAGTCAGGTTCCCTCTCTGGACCTCAGTTTCTTCATCTATAAAATGGGGATAATAGCACACCGTCTTTGGGAAAATGAGAGTGGATGAGAAAGGCTTTTATAGATTCCAACCAGGAATGCATAATCTCCCAGGATTTCACGGGAGAACCTCAAAACATCAGCCCCAGGAGGGTTCTCCCCCAGGTCACAGGATTCTTCTCTCTCCCCCAAAACTCCCCCCTAACTAATATGTAAGTTTTATCCCCTGCCCCGACTGAAATAGTTTCTCAAGACTGGCAGGTATGGCCCCTCTGCACCTGTGCCTCTCTCCTCCCAAGAACCCTGAACCTCTTCTGATCTGGGCATCCATGAGGGCTCATCGTGGCTGATCATTCCAGAATCCATTCTAGGGTAGAATGTCCTAGTGGCTCTGTGCTACTGTGGCCAGCCTCTCTTTAGTTATTTAGCCTGAAAGCAACGATGTTTCCCTACCTCCCCTTTGGGAGCTCCATCTGATGCCAGAAGGAAGGCGCTAGGGTACAGAACACACTAGAGCTGGCAGGACTTGTGGCTTGCCACTGCTCAAGTGTAAGAGTTGGGGAAACCAACACCTAGACAGGGAAAGGGTCTTGTCCAAATCACGCCAGAGGCATGGGCTTTGAGGTCGGACCTAGCTGGGAGTCAGAGCTCTGCCCCCAGTGCGTGATTTAGGTAAAATTACCTTCATTGAATCTCAATTTCCACATCTACAAAATGCACATTGAAATTATCTCCAAGTACTGAAAAATAAACAAAACAGCAGAGGAAGAGCCCCAACCCAGTGCCTATTCCGAAGTAAAGGCTCAAGAAATCGTAGCTTTTATTATGATAAACCCAAATATTTACAAGAGAGGCAGTGTGGCACCATAATAAAGAACGGAGGCTTTGCGGTCATGGCCTGAGTTCAAATGCAGACATTCCAAAAAAGGCCTAGTTCATGACCTAGGGCAAAGTTTTCTCTCTGACTCAGTTTCCTTATCTGGGAAATGCTAACCTCATAAGGTTGTTTTTTTTTTTGTTTGTTTGTTTGTGTTTGTGTGTGTGTGTGTGTGTGTGTGTGTGAAAATTTAATGAGCTAAGGCAGGTAAAATACTCAGCATGGCCAGGATCATGTTAAATGTTTAATAAGTGATGGCTTCTGTCATGACAGTCACCGTTAGAGGGGTACTAGGCACAATAAGCCATCAGGGTGCAGGACAAAAATATTAGTTTTCTAAATGTTCTTTTACCTTGTCCTTTCCTGCTGCATTTGTGATATGTATATAAAGTTAAAGACACATGTTAGAGGTTCAGGCTGACAGACAGGCACAATCGCGAGTCTGGACGTCATGGAATGAAGCAGTTGGAGAGGAGAGGGGATGTCAGACAGAAGAGAAACACCAGCATAAGAAAAAAGCATGTCTGTCCTCAAAAGGTACCTTGCACACTTTGGAGGAATAGAGCATATGCTTTCAGGGAGGGAAGAGATGCTGAGTGGAAGGGAGTGAAACCAGATATGTGTGGGGAAGGCAATCTGAGAAAAATCAAAAAATAACATGGAAGGTCATGCAAAAACTCATCCAGACCTCTGTGCCCTAGGAGAACCCGGGGGACTCTAAGTTGAGCTGTGTTGCTGCTTGCCCCCTTGGCCCCAGTGACCCTCTTCAAAGCAGGCTCTCTCAGCTCAGCATTCAAGAACCACAACATCCTTTCTGATTTATCTGTCTTCTCCTCTTTCCTCTTCGTCCATCACCACATCCTTTCCCCACTAAGCCAAGAACCTCTTCCACCAGCGTTTTCTACCCAACCTTCTAGCATCAAAACCAGCGCTTTTCAATTCTGACTTCATTAACCTCACCTGGGAAGTTTTTCTAATTTACCAAAGCATAAAGTCAACCCCCAGAGATTCTGGTTAATCAGTTCTGGGGTGAGGCCTGGGCTTTGGTAATTTTTAAAAATTTTCCTAGGTGATTCTTTCAACTCTTCCAGGAATCCAAGAGGGATTTCTCTCTTCTTTGAACCCCTACAGTGTTCAGAAACCACCTACATTTGACTGGCTTGGATTCAACCATTGTGGATTTACCATTCCTCGAGTAGATGGAGGCTGCTTGCCTCCAAGGTACTCTAGGAAAAAAATCTCTACTTCAAAGTCTCCAGGTTATGATTCCAGTCTGAGCAATTTTACAGCTCAGTAATTTGTAGGTAAATGGTGGCAGCGCAAAAATAATTCTTACAGACATGTTCATACTGTTCTGTTTGGTAAAGGTCCAATGAATCTCCCTCCCCTTCCACCAGAAAAACCAGTTTGCCTCCATTTGTACATTCCCTTTTTTTTTTAAGATTTTATTTATTTATTCATTGGAGAGAGACAGAGACAGAGGCAGAGACACAGGCAGAGGGAGAAACAGGCTCCATGCAGGAAGGCTGACGTGGGATCTTGGGATCGATCCTGGGTTTGCAGGATCAGGCCCTGGGCTGACGGCGGTGCTAAACTACTGAGCCACCCGGGATGCCCTGTACATTCCTTTTAATAAAAGTGTCTACTGATTCTCTTTCAAGCTGGCTATAACATCTGCCTGTCCTCATTAGTATGTAAATTGAATAAAATCTTTGGCACATGGTCATTTTTATGTCTTTCGAATCATGACTTTACTGTTTCTTAAAAATTACTGTGTCTGATTCTTTTTAAATTTTTTTAAGATTTTATTTATTTATTCATGAGAGACACAGGCAGGGGGAGAAGCAGGCTCCATGCAGGGAGCCTGATGCGGGACTCGATCCCAGGACTCCAGGATCACGCCCTGGGCTGAAGGCAGGCGCTAAACTGCTGAACCACCCAGGGATCCCCACTGTGTCTGATTCTTTGCTGCACCCCCTTACCACAGGGTACGGCTCATAAGGATTGTTGGGTGAAATGCCCTGAGCTGTTTTAATGCTTCTTTAGTGACCCCTTTGGGGGAAAAAAATCACACAATTAAAGGACATCCAGCGTACGGGGCTTGAAACTGTGCTTTATTCCTCATTATATAGCCACGAGAGGAAATAACTTGATATAATTTACCCAATATGATAAAGAAAGTTAGTGATTAAGGGGCTCATTTAAAAAAAATTGACTATGTTTATTGGCAGGAGACAAGGGTAGAATAAAAAATAAACAGATGAGTCTCCCACCCACACAAAGTTGGCAATCTAGTGCAGTAATCTCATTTTTTTGGATCCTATATACCACTGTAACAAAAGGAAAAAACTGAGTATTTATCATAAAAATATATTTTATAAGCATGAAATTAAAAGCATATGTAATAAGAGCCCTAGAGTTTCCTCCTGTACCCCAGAAAATCATCTTAGTGCCTCCCAGGATGAGTGCACCCAACTTCAGAGGCCCCCCGGGGAATAAGTTCATGATCCTTCCCCTCCCCTTTTCCTGATGGCTCCTCCCCCAGCCCGCAGGAAGACACCAGGACCAGCCCCACGGTCCTCCAGGAGCTAGCTTTTGATGAAGCCAGGCTTTGATGAAGCTGGGGTAAATGCCATTCCTGGCCCTGTGCCTGGGCACCCCCCCCTCCAGCTCAAGACACTCGAGTTTCTTAGAGAGCAGTATCTTTGCCTCTCCTGACCCAGAATCATTGATCTCGGCTGGGCAAGGCCCCAGGAGATCATCAGGCTGCCCCAGGTTTGGAATTATGGGCCCGGGTTTGAATCCCAGTTCAGTTCATTTTTGTGAGAGATAGAGAAGTATAGTGTCTAACAGACAGAGGCTGCAGCCTCTGCTCTTTAAGAGCTATGTGGTCTTGGGCAAGTACTTAGCCTTGTATGTAAAACAGGACAAAAATAGTGCCTCAGAAGAGGCCATGGTGAAGATGAAAAGAAGACACACCTTAGAGCTTAGAAGTGGTCCTGACACAGCAGAAACACTATGTGTATTTAGTAGTGTTTCTTCCCTAAACTTTCGAGGGCTGACTTTCCACATCTGCAAAATGGGCATGGCAGCAGCATCCAATATATCAAGGGGTTCAGCAAGGGCCTGGCGAGTTGGAAGGGTTCAATAACAGAGGTGATGATTTTATTATTGTTTGAGAAGTACCAGGACTCTCAGTTTTTCAGATGAGGAACCTGAGGCTCGGGTCACCTGCTTCCTCAAATACCACAACCTTCCGAGACGCCAACGGTAGCACCTGCTTCTCTGTGCATAGCACTCTACAGTTTGCAAGCTCTCTCACATCTGCCATCTTAAAATCTCATGAGGTATCAACCTCATCCTCATTTTACAGATGGGCAATGAGGCTCAGAGAACCCAAAGACAGTCATTCCTCCTTTGCTAGTCTCTGGGGGAGCTTCTCAGTCTCAGGAGAGAAGGAAATGCAGTGTAGCTGGATTCCAAGCTGAGAAGTGTATAAGCATAAAGGTCCCTCCACCCCCAACAAAGATTTCCTCTCCTCCATTGTGGGGGTGGTGGGGGTACAGACAAGACCCGGACTTGCATGCTCAGAAATCAGGGTATAGACCACATCCTGCACTTTGTCTCCACCCAGGAAATATCTTGGAGAAGCTGGGTGGGGTGAGGCTAAGTGATACTATTGGGCCTCCCCAGAAAATTCTAGAAAAAAAAATGCAACATAAAGAGTTAGGCAGCCCCAACCCAGTTCACAGTGGGGTGCCGTGGACACATCTCTTACCCCTCTCAAGAGGAAGGGACTAAGGCCTAGAGGTTAGGCCTTCCCCGGGGGCCCAGCTGCTCAGAGGCAGGGTAGAGGCTTAGTGGCCCAAGGCTCCTGCTGGGTGCTGCAGTGCAGATGCTCCAGATGCTGGCAGCTACCCAACACTGCGGAACATCCCCCACCCCTTCCCAGGGTCAGCTCCAATAGGCAAGGTCCTGTACTTCCCAAGGACGGCCCCCTACTCTGCACATTGGTATCCACACTCTGCCCCAGCAAGAGCTATGGCCCTAAACCAGAAACCACAAATATTTTCTGAATCCAAGCAGCCAGTGCCTTGGGAACAAAGGGTGGAAGGCAAAGGAAGATGGATGAGTGACTGTCACAGCTGCAGAGGGGGATGCAGGCTTGGGCCTCCCTCCCCAGCCCCACCCAACTCCCAGAATCCCGTCTTACAACAGTGGATCCTAGAATACCAGTGCCAGAAGTGGCAGCTAGTTCAGCAGCCTTTGCAACAAAGAGCTAACTAATTCAGAGAGGGAAGGACCCTGCCCAAGGACCCCTCCAGCTCCCAGAACTATAACCCTGCTTTCCACGCACTCGCAGGCCAGTGACCTCTGCAGGGCACAGGGCCTGCCAGCCGGAAGGGCAGGGTCTGTGGGAGCTGCAGCTGGGCTGGTCATTCACCTGGAAGCGCAAAGCAGGACAGGATATCCCTTCTGGGTCAGTGGGGCCAGCAATTTCAGGTGTGCTTTGAGTGGGGCAGGAGGGGGAAGTGAGTAAAAATGGCAGGCTGAGGAACAGAGTCCTTTCACCAACCCCGGAGCCATATTTCCAAATTTGGAATTGTCAGGGAAGACCCACGGGGGTTTAGAGAAAAGGAGGGGTAGGAAGGAAGCAAAGGCTGGATTCTCTTCCCAAAGGATCCCACCCCCCCACCCCCCACCCCTTCAGACAGGGTCTGAAGGTTAGGTCAGACTTCCCAGGCCTAATCAAGACTTCTCAAATTTGTCACCATTCCTTGCAGCTGACAGATAAATCAATTTTAAGGATAGCCATCATGTCCCCCCAGAGGGGCTGGTTTATGAGCGCTGGACTTGGAGAAGTAAATTGAGGCTCAGAGAGGGAAAGCTACCGATTCAAGGTCACAGTGCGAGTTGATGGTGGAGTTGGGATTGGATTCAGGGTATTTCAGTCCCATGCTGGTATTTTGGGAGTTAGCTGAGGCCCTAAGCTTTGGGAAGGCCCAAACTGGGCTTCCGGAAAGCAAGAAGGGTGGGGCGTCCGCCCTTAGGGCCTGGTTGCAAGTCGCCTTTAGGGCAGCGATGGTCCAAAGGGCCCCCCGAGGGTCCCTAGGGAGTGAACAGACGAGCCAGTCACCCACTGGTCTGCACGCTGAGAGCCCCCCCTCCCCCGCAACAACACACCCAATCCACTTCACAAGCGGCTGGAGGGTCCGGCCGCCTCTTCCTGCAGCCTCAGTCTTCAGGCCCCGGCCACACCCTGCCCTGCGGGTGCGCAGACCCCCGTCCGGCTGCCCCCAACCCCAGGTCTGCTAAGCCTCCCCAGACCCGACCTCCCCCACAAAGCACCGCCAGCATCCAGCGCTGCCTGGGCCCCAGCGCCCCCAGCCCCGGGACCACACCGCCGCAGAGTCCGCCCTCCCCTCCCCTCCCCTCCCCCAGCCAGAGCGCCTTCGCCTCCGCTTCGCGCCCCCCTAGATTTGCTCCACTGTGCTCCCCCAGGCACATTCAGCCCGCGACCCTCTCGGCTTCCCGGGCCCTCGCCCCCACCTGCCCGCGCCCCACCTGCCCCGCCCCCACCTGCCCGCGCCCCACCTGCCCGCGCCCCCACCTGCCCGCGCCCCACCTGCCCGCGCCCCACCTGCCCGCGCCCCACCTGCCCGCGCCCCCACCTGCCCGCGCCCCACCTGCCCGCGCCCCTCCCCGGAGTCCCGCGGGAGGCACGGCTCGGCGATGACTGGGCGTTCATCGCGCCCGCGCGCCCCTGCAGCCCCGGGCGAGGGGCTCCCCGAAGCCGTCTCCTCGCTGACCTCAAGCCACTCACCGCGCGGCGGAGGCTTCCTGTCGCGACCGGCGGCGGCGGGGACGCAGCTCGCGGGGTGGGAGCCCGTTAGCCGCAGCGCGGGGCGGGCCGAGGACAGCCGGCGGCGCGGGGCCCGACACGTGGCGCGCCGAGGCCAATCGGGCTCGCCCCGCGGTGCCTCCTCCCCGCCAGCCCGCGAGTTCATTCGCTCCCGGAATCTTAGAATGTCACCAGCCGGAGGGGCCCCGCGGGAGAGCCCGCGTCGGTGCTCAGACCTCGAGGAGGTGCGGGGCTTCGGCCAAGGTCGTAGGGCGCTCAGGGCCGACGTCAGGGCTTCCCTCATCTGGACGTTTCCCCCCAGGTCCCTACCACTCGCCAGAGCTTCGTTGAGAGACAGCATTGAGGCTTGACAGAATTGAGGCCAAGCCCTGTATCTGGTTGATCAGATTACATTCCTCAGTAGCCCCATCAGGCTGGTGACATTGCTTACCCACTTTCTGGAGCAGGAGAGCCCAGAGACGTCCAGTTATTTGACCAACGTGGCACAGCTAGTAACTTGCAGAGCTGGGACTTGAACCTGGGCCTAGTGGCTCCAGAGGGATGCTCATTTGAGCTCGGCTCTGCGGAGTGTGTGGTTAGGGGGAAAGGCAAAGAGACCAGCAGTTAAAATCCAGAGCGGTGTGGAAAACGCCTAGAACACAGAACACCATAAACTATTTGGGAATCCAAAGGAAACAGAATGATTGTCCCCCCAGATACTTGTAAAGACTTCCTGGAGGAGGTGATCCTGCAGTAGAGAGGTCAGTAGTACCTCCCAACCCCTACACCTCCTTAGAAGTTCTGCTTTGGTGAAAAGATAGACTGATGGCAACCCTGGGCTGCTATTCACCTGCTGAGTTTGCATGGACAAGACTTTGATTTTCAATTTGCTCATCCAAAAGATAATGATGAGGCTTTTGCGGAGGGTTGTCCTCAATCTGTCACTAGGTCAGAATCCTCTAAACCTCCCACAAGAAGACCTGGCTGGAAAGTATATTCTTTCATCTATTTGTAGGGGCCAAGGGCAGGCTGCTCCAAGATGAACCACTTTGGCATGAAGATTATTTTGAGTTAAAAGCAATCTGTACCCAACAGATTCAGAAAAAGCTCTTTATTTCCCCCGCAACTGCCTAAATTTACATTGGAAAGAGACTGTACCAAGAAGAGACTTTTTTTTTTAGGATTTATTTATTTATTAAAGAGAGAGAAAGCTAGAGCTTGCATGAGCAGGGGGAGGAACAGAGGAGAGGGAAATAATCCTCAAGCCGACGCCGCACTGAGCATGGAGACTGACTCAGGGCAGATCCCAGGACTATCAAGATCATGATCTGTGCCAGAACCAAGAGTTAGATACTCAACTGACTGAGACCCAGGCACCCAAGAAGAGAACTTTTTTTTTTTTAAAGATTTTATGTATTTATTCATGAGAGACACACAGAGAGAGAGAGAGAGGCAGAGACACAGGCAGAGGGAGAAGCAGGCTCCATGCAGGGAACCCAATGTGGGACTGGATTCCGGATCTCCAGGATCAGGCCCCGGACTGAAGGCGGCGCTAAACCGCTGAGCCACCCGGGCTGCCCAAGAAGAGAACTTTTAACAGGACATTCCAATTTATCTAAGAAACCTATCTTCATAACAAGGCAAACTTTTTTCTCTAGCCATCTCTTACCTTCCTGCTAATGGTCTTTCTCAGACCCCTACTCCACTCCTTAGCTCATATAAGTGTCACGTTGCCACAGTGTCCTTGGAATTTCCTGTCTGTGTGGATTCCCCTTAGTATGAAAGTAAATTAGATTTTCTCCTGTTGATCTGCCTCATGTCAATTTGAGTCTTCATCCAGCTAGAAGGATCTTGGAGGGCCAGGGAATTTTTTCCTTCCCAACGTATTCATTCCCCCAACAAAAATTATGGAGGACCTGCTGCATGCCAGATGCTGAGCTGGGAGACTGAAGTGAGCATATAGGAAGTGGGGCCCTGACCTGTCCACAGGGAGCATTCACTCTTACAGAAGACAGAAGCTTAGGTCATTGTTAAAATAAAGTTTGGGCAGTTGTGATCGATAAAGTGCAACACTGGCCTACAGCAGCCCAACCTAGGCATCCAAATGAGAGTGATGTTAATTTGTGACCAGAAAGATGAATGGAATCTCATAGGAGAACAAGGAGAAATTAACATAATTACCTTATGATGACATCTTTTAAAAATAAAACCATCTGCCCAAAATAGTGTCATTGAGACTGAATTCACAAACTGGGTCTTGGGAATTAATACTTAATCTGTTTCAACCTCCCCCAGAAAGGTAATATTAACCAGTCAGGAATTTCTAAATCAGTGCCAATGAATCTGCCACTGAGGCCCCCCCAAGAAAGTTAAGATAATCTTCAGGATAAGATCCTGTAGGTAAGGAAGGTAGCCAAGCTGGAGGAAGAGCATCTCAGTCAGAAGAAACAGGTGGAGCAAATGTTTGAAGGCAGGCATAGGCCTGGGATGTTCCAGAAACGGCAAGGAGGCCAGTGTGGCTTCAGTGGAGTGAGAAGGAGGGAGAAAACCAGGAGAACAAAGATAAGGAGGGACCCAATCAAATGGGGATGAGGGAGGGGGCTTGTGGGCCGTTGGAAGGACTTAATCTTTCACGCTGAGGCATTTGGGGAGCTGGTACAGAGTGTTGAGTAGAGGAGGGATGTGACATTTGTATTCTTTCTTTGGGGGCAAAATTCACATGACATAAAATTAGCCCTTTTAAAGTGAACAATTTAGTGACTTTTAATACAAGTACATTTTTATCTAACCACTACCTCTGCATTGTTCCAAACCATAGTTCCATATCCCCTTAAAAGAAAATTTGAACCCATGAAGCAACTACACTCCATTCTCCCCCCCTCCAGGCCCCTGGAAACCACTGATTTGCTTTCTGCCTCTATGGATTTGCCTATTCTGAATGTATCATATAAATGGAATGGTACTATGTGGGGCCTTTCCTCTCTGGTTCCTCTCACTTAGCATAGTTGTATTAGGGTTCTCCAGAGGAATAGAACCAATAGGGTAGACAGAAATAGATATAGGAGGAGATTTATAATAGGAATGGCCCAGGAAGTTATAGAGGCTGAGAAGTCCCATAATCTGCTGTCTGCAAATTGGAGAACGAGGAAAGCCAGTGGTGTGATTCAGTTAGAGTCTGTAGGCCTTGGAATGCCTGGGTGGCTTACTGGTTGAGTGTCTGCCTTTGGCTCAGGTCGTGATCCCAGGGTCCTAGGATCGAGTCTCATATCAGGCTTCCCACAAGGAGCCTGCTTCTCCCTCTGCCTATGTCTCTGCCTTTCTCTGTGTGTCTCTCATGAATAAATAAATAAAATCTTAAAAAAAAAAGAATTTGCATACCTGAGAATAGGGATGGGAAGGGGTGGTCTGAGGGCAGGAAAAGATAGACATCCCAGCTCAAGAAGAGAGAAAGCTGAATTTGCCCTTTCTTTGCCATTTGTTTCGTTTGGCCTTCGATGGATTGCATGATGCCCAACCACACTGGTGAGGGCAGTTCCTTAATGTACTGCACCAAATGCTAATCTCTCAGTGAATCAAATGCTCACCATCACAGACACACCCAGAAGTGATGTTCTATTAGCTCTTTGGGCATCCCTTAGCCCAGTCAAGTTGACATGTAAAATTAACCATGGTGACAATGGTTTTGAATTCCTCTGTGCTGCCTCACGTGCCTCATACTTTATTCTTTTTATGGCTGAATAATATTTTATTGTACGTATATATCACCTTTTGCTTATCCATTCATCAGCTGATGGACATTTAGGTTGTTTCCTCTTTCTGGCCATCATGAACAGTGCTGCTATAAACATTTGTGTACAAATACTGGTGTGAGTACTTCTTTTCAGTTCTCTTACATTTATTAAGGGTAGAATTGCTAGTTCATGTGGTAATTCTATATTTAATCGTTTGAGGAACTGCTGATCTGTTTCTACAGCGGCTGCACCATTTAATATTCCCACCAGCAATGCACAGGCTTCTCCATGTGCTTGGCAATACTTGCCATTTTCTGTGTGTGTGTGTGTGTGTGTGTGTGTGTGTGTTTTAAAAAAGATTTTATTTATTTAGTCATGAGAGACACAGAGAGAGAGGCAGAGACATAGGCAGAGGGAGAAGCAGGCTCCCTGTGGGAAGCGTGCTGTGGGACTCAATCCCAGGACCCTGCGATCACGACCTGAGCCAAAGGCAGACATTCAACCACTGAGCCGTCCAGGTGCACCGTACTTTTTGTTTTTAATGCCATTCTAGTCAGTGTGAAATGGTATTATGTGGTTTTGTGTTCTATTTTTATAATTGAAGTATAGCTGAATTTTTTCTTTTCTCTTTTTGGTAGATACCAATCTCATGATTTTGATTTGCATCCCTCTAATGACTAGTGATGTTAAATATCTTTCCATGGGTTTATTGGCCATTTGTACATACATCCTCACTGAAGAAATGTCTATTCAAGTCCTTCACCCAATTTAGTCTTTTTTCCTTTTCCCATCTTTAAATTGGGTTGTCCTTTTGTTGTTGAGTTGTCAGAGCTCTTTATATATTCTGGAAATGATATATTTCGGTGTCAAGAATACTGAATACTAGTGGGGAGCAAGAGTAGAAGCTGGAGCTCTGTTAGGAGGCTTTTGTAGTAATCTGGATGAGAGATGCTGGTAGCTTAGCCAGAGTGGCATAAATGGAGTCAGTGAGAAGTGGTTAAAGGCTGGATATACTTCAAGGTAAAATTAACATGATTTCCATAAAGGATTGGTTATAAGGTGAGAGAAAAAGAGAGGAGTCAAGAATGACTTCAAGGATCTTGGTCTGAGCCCCTGGAGAATGGAGTTACTATGAACGGTGATGAACAAAATTTCAGAAGGAGAAATTTGAGGAGTGAAAGTGGGAGAAAGATTGACTTCCATTTTCAACCAGTTTGTTTAAGATTTCTATTAGATATCCAAGAGGAGATGTCAAAGAGGCAGCTGTATACACAAATCTGGCATTCAAGAAAAAGGTCAGGGCTGGGGATACATAATTGAAAGTCACATGCATATAACTACTATTCAAGGCCATAGAAAGTGATGAGTTCATCAAAAGAAAAGAGAACTATGGGGTCACTCTTATATTAAGAGTCAGAAAGGAGGCGCCTGGGTGGCTCAGTTGGTTAGGCATCTAACTCTTGGTCTCAGTTCAGTTCTTGATCTCAGGGTCTTGATCTCAGAGTCATGAGTTCAAGTTTCACGATGGGCTCTGCACTGTGCAAGGATCCTACTTTAAAAAAAAAAGATTCAGAAAGAAAAGGGGTGCCCAGCTAACTCAGTTGGAAGAGCAACTCTTGATCTTGGGGTCATGAATTCAAGCTCCATGTTGGGTGTAGAGATTACTTAAATTAAAAACTTAAAAAAAGAAAAAAGAATCAGAAAGAGGAGAAGAACCCAGCAAAGGTGACTGGGAAAGAACTTGCAGTGATGGGCAAAGAAACCCAAGAGGGTGGTGTTTTGGAAACCAAGTGGAAAAAAGTGTTTGAATGAGGAGAGAGTGGTCAGCTCTTTGCTGCCCTTAGGTCCAGTAGGACAAGTCCCAAGAATCTATCGTTGTATTTAGCGATATGAAGATCCACGTATCCTGTGAAGAGTTGACTCAGTGAAGTGTTGAGAGCAATGACCTTATAGGAACAGGCTTAGGAGAACAAGTGTCAACTACTTATTTCAGGAGTTTTGCTGTAAAAGCAAATAAAGAAAATGGGTCATTCCTGGTTGGGGGTGTGGGGAATCAATAGGAGGGTTTTGGTTTGTTTATTGATTTACGATTGGTGACATCAGGAGTGCCTGGGTGGGTGGCTCAGTGGTTGAGCATCTGCTCAGGTCATGATCCTGGGGTCCTGGGATTGGGTCCTGCACCGGGCTCCGTGCAGGGAGCATGCTTCTCCCTCTGCTTGTGTTTCTGTTTCTCTCTCTGTATCTCTCATGAAAAAATAAAATCTAAAAAAAAAAAAAATAAGATTGGTGACATCACAGCATACTTGTAAGCTGGTGGGATTGATAGGATAAAGAAATGGAGAGAGATGGGAGTGATATTTGGGGAGAGAATGGGATCTAGTGTACAAGTGTAGGGGCTGTTCGTATCCTTAATTTGCAGTAAAGATGACTGAAGTTCGGAGAAAATATGGTGTTTGCCCAAAGTCAGCCCAGATGAGTGAAACAGGATTGAAAACCTGGCCCCCTTGACTGCTGGGCCTGGGGCCTTATTCTCTGAGCTGCAGAAAAAAGGCTAATAGATTGTTCATTTTCTTTGACTGAACATCTCATTTCTGAGAATCAGTCCTAAGAAAATAATCTGAAATACAGACAGAGCTTTTGAGGTCCCACACCTTACTTTTAGCCACAGAAAGGAAACAACATAAACATCCAGGGGCTGTGGAGTAGCAAGTAAGCATATGTCACACAACCTCACTGGCTGGTGGACACAAAGCCTGGAAGGAGGCAAATATGGGACGGAAACCTACTAAGATGACTTCATCTTTTTGGTGCTGTTCCAAGCCCCTTCCTACATAGAGTGGCCCTTCCAAAGTGTATGTAAGAGAGACAATGTGATGTGGAGATGTGGGCAGAACAATGGACTGGGATTCCAGACTCTCTCCCTCCTTGTCTCTCTAATTTTAGAGGAGAAAGGTTCAAGATCTGGGGGCTGGGCTCTGGAGAAGCTGGGAGTGGTCAGATACTGCCACCTGCTGGCCGATGCCAGTTCTGCCGGCCTCCATCAGGACAGGTGCTCCCTGTGTGCTGTCCCAGAGGGGGGTCTCACTTTAAGTTGACTAAAGGAAGGAGCCCTGGGGTAATGTTCATAGGACCTCCAGAAAGACCCTCTTCCTCCACAAGGAAGGCCTGTCTCAGTGCCTGGTATTCCTTTGAAAGACTTGGGGGTTGCTCCTCTCTGTGGGAGAGTTTCTAACCACTTGACATGAAGCGGATTATTTTCAGCCATAGAGTCTCAGTGATGTGAGGATGCTTCCTTTTGGGGCAGGCAGGTCACTTGGAAGGTGGAGAAATGGAGAAATAGCATGCAAACAAAAATTGGCTTAAAAAATCACAGAACCGCTTTTCTAATGACTTTTGTTGTTTCTCTTGTTGTAAAAATATTGGGTGTTCATTATAGATAATCAAAAGATGAGGGCACCTGGGTGGCTCAGTCGGTTAAGTATCTGCCTTTGGTTCAGGTCATGATTTCAGGGTCCTGGGATCAAGCCCCGCATCGGGCTCCCTCTCTTCATTCATGCTCTCTCTCTATGTCTCTCTCAAATAAACAATTTAAATATATATATATATATATATATATACATATATATAATCAAAAGATAAAAATAATTTAAAGCCATAATCCTACAATCTAAAGGTAGCCTACATCAACACTATGATTAACATCATTTTTAAAATTATATAACAACAGCAATGATTATAACAGCAACACTGATGGAGAGCACTTATGTGCCACACACGTATACTTTTATTTGCAAAAACCTGGACCTTACTGTAAATATTATTCTATCCTTGATACACCTTAATTTGTTGTGAACACTATTTTATGTGATTAAATACTCTGAAACACTGAGAATAACTGTGCCAAATTCTATTATATGGTAATATAATTTATTTATCTAATCACCTTGGACTTTTAAGTTGATTCTGAATTTTTCAGCATGGCTTTAAGATTGTTTCCTAAAATTTGAATTCCAGATGAAAGAGTAATGAATATTTTTAGAGGTTCCTAATATTCCCAAATTGCTCCCCCTCCCCTCCATTGAGAGAGCAATCCACACTCTCATGCACAAGGTAGAAACCACTGAACCTTAGAATGCTTACATAGATTTCATAAATCATAAAGCATGTTTGCACACATTATGTCTCCACAACTGAGGTGGACAGAGCAGGCACTATAATCGCACCCAAAAGACCTGACCTGGAAGCCAGGGAAGCTCCACTGCTAAAGCCGGCATAACATAGCTATTTAGTGCCTACCCTAAGATGGGAACTGTTTCCTGATGCCATGCTGTTTCTTGGATCCCATTAACAGACTCACTTCTTTTAGGTTTAACAATACTTTTAGGTCTTCAGAAGGCTCATTTGACGTGAGAGTGTACTACAGACCTTCCCGGCAGCTCATCACCCCACAGCAAAGTCGGGCCAAGGGATTACCTCGACCCCTAAGGGAGAAGTTGCAGGAAGTCTTGGGTCACTGTGAAAAGGGCCTGAAAGCAGCTGTAATTAGAAAAAGCTGCATAGCACTATGCTTTAGAGCACAGTCTTTAAATTAAAAAGCAAATGAGCAAAGAAAGCCCTAGCAAAGAACCAGGGTTCCGGATCCACCACCCACCTAGCTGGGTCATTAACCATTTTTATTCCCCCTGAGGTTCTGTTTTCTTAGTTATAATACACGAGTTTTATAGAATACTTACCACACGAGTTTGATGTCACAATTCACTGAGGTAATGATATAAATCACTTAGCAATTAGCATCTAGCATTGAGACAATAAATATAAGCATTGTTGCTATTATTTTTATTATTTATTAAATGGATAGGGTCCTAATTTATTAATAATAAGAGGTGAGAGTTCTGGTTGGGTTCTACGATCATGCACTTTTGTTTTGTTCTGTTACTATCTGTACAAATAGTAGAGAGAAGGGGATGGGAATAAACTACCTCCTAAGATTCCCTTTGTTCTTATATGTTGAAGACTCTAGTCTCTAACATTC
Organism: Nyctereutes procyonoides; assembly: GCF_905146905.1. NCBI lineage: Eukaryota > Metazoa > Chordata > Mammalia > Carnivora > Canidae > Nyctereutes > Nyctereutes procyonoides. Next base: position 30,069,766 of record NW_026575046.1, read on the forward strand.
AAGTCTAAGGTTCCATTTACTGTTGAAAATCTCTAAGTGCTTGTTTCGGGATTCTGTGAGATTAGGATTTTATAACTCTGAGATTCTCTGTCTAGGATTCCAAGATCCCATGACTCACTCAAAACTCTATTGAAACATCCCATTTCCGTGGAATGAAAGCTCTTCTTGTAAGCCTGGGAGAAACTTACTATTCTTGTGGGTTTCTCCTTAAATAGCACTTCTTCAGAAATTCCTTCCTGATCCTTTCTCCAGTGCTCTTTACACACCCCTCCCCATAGGCTCTCCTAGGATCCTGTTCTTCCCTATCATAACAGTGTCCTCGTTGGTGATTAGATATTTATTTTTGTGATTTTGGCTAATATCTGTCTTCTTCGTGTCTCTATTGCTTGGTAAAGTAGATTCTCAGTAAATATTTGATAAATGAAATAAATGAATGAATGAATACAAAGCTTCCCTGAGTATTTATTCCCAAGGTCTACTATTCCAGACACAGCCCACCTCCCACCCCCAGCCCACCTGAAGGCTGACACCCAAGAAGAGAGTGACCTTTCTAAATCCAAGATGTTGTCTGGACTGTCTGTACCCCAGCCCCTCTGCTCCCCACTCCTCTTTATTTGTCTCTTTGGGAGCCTATGGGTTAAAGAGAAGGCTATGTCTGTGTTGTTGAAACCAGGCTGGAGCAGCTCATTTATTCATTCAGCAGATGTTTGTCTAATGCCCACAAAGTATTAGGCACTGTGCTAGGGGACTGGGATAAAGGGTGAGCAATATAGGCCTGGCCCCAGCTTCCACAGAGTTCACCCCCTCTAGAGGGTGGGAGACAGACATTCATGACTCAATCACACAAATTCCTGTGAAAAATAAACTGTGATAAGTGTTGTGGGTCGGAGGGGAACAGGGTGCTCCAGGAGCATGTAATAGCTCACAGTCCAGACCCAGGACCTTGGGGTCCGTGGACATTCTCCAGGGCCATGGGCTGGGCTGGGCTGCACGGATACTCTCTGTGCAATCTCTCCACTGGGGAACAATCAGAGAGAACATGGATTCAACAAGGTGCCCTCCTTAGCTCCCAGCATCTGCCTTAAGAGCACTACACCATCACCTCTCAGATCCCTCTGGCTCCTCTCAGTGTCCCATATCCTCCTTAAATAGCTGGGGAATCTGAAGCCCAAAGAGAAGAGGCTGCTCAAGGTCACACAGCAAGTGGCAAGGTGAGAACGGGGCCCAAGCTCCCAGGCTCTCCATTCTCTGCTAGTTCCCACCCTCCCACACTACCTTCCAAGAATGACCATGGAGTTTGTACCGAGGGAATCCTGTTTCAACCAGAAGCCAGGAGGCTTCCTACCTGCTTACAACCAATAGCTGGAAGGTACACCAAACTCTGCAGAAGAGCAGGAGGCTTACGGCTACCGGCTACGTGGGAGGGACTTGCCTGCTGGTGTTTCCTGAGTCACAAACACGCATCCGCTCCCGTGGGTGGCTGTGTGGAGTCCCATTCTTTCATTTAACAAGTGTTAAATCTTCAAGGACATACAGCTAGTTGAGCATTGAAACACTCCTTCTTGCTCTTTGCAGCATTGTTTCCAACAGCAAAAAGGAAACACACTCTGTGTCCTTTGGTAGGGGAATAATAAAGCCACAGAATATTATGTAGCACTTTAAAAAGTATAAAGGTAGGTCTCTACAGGGAGCCAGGGAACATTGTTGAGGTTTTTTGTTGTTGTTGTTTTTGTTTTTAAAGCAAGTTTAAGGAAACTATAGGCCCCGTGGGTGGCTCAGTGGTTGAGCATCTGCCTTTGGCTCAGGTCATGATCCCAGAGTCCTGGGATTGAGTCCCCCATCGGGCTCCCTGCATGGAGCCTGCTTCTCCCTCTGCCTGTGTCTCTGCCTCTCTCTCTGTGTCTTTCATGAATGAATAAATAACATCTTAAAAAAAAAAAAAAGAAAGAAAAACTGCACAGTCTGAAATTATCTACAGAAAAAAAAATTCACAAAACAATCATTTATTTCTCTATGGATACACACCTAGACTTCTGTAAATGCAGGCAGAGATCTAGAAGAACACATACCCAGGTAGTGACCTCTGAGGAAACGGGGGTGGGGGGTGGGGGTGGGGGTTGCGGTCAGGGTGTCAAAGGGAACTTAAGCTTCATCTGTAATTTTTTTTGAAAATGAATTTTATTTACATATTCTTTGTGCTTCAATAAAATTATTTTTTAGAAACACCAACCTTTACGGCAAGAGTTGACAAACATTTTCTGCTGAGGACCGGCCGGTAAATATTTCAGGCTCTGTGGGCCATGAGTCTCTGTGGCAGCCGCTCCATCTGGCAGTTGTAGTGTAAGAGCAGCCCCAGACAGTATGGACTCCCATGAGTGTGGCCTCTTTCCAATACTGTTTTATTTATGGACACTGAAATTGGAATTTTATATCATTTTCCTGTGTCACCAAATATAGGTTTTTAAGCATTTAAAAATGGTAAGTGCTCCCTTAGGCAGCACATCCACTAAAATTGGAAGCATACAGAGAACACTAGTGTGGCGCAAGGATGACACAGAAATTTATGAAGGTTCCAGATATATATTTTTTTAATGTTAAGCCATTCTTTTTTTTTTTTTTTTTTTTTTTAGCCATTCTTATCTGAGGGCTCTGCAGATTTGCACAACCCCACCTGTGGTAATGCCCCCCCCCCATTTAAGTCCTGTTCGAGCCCCATCCCCTCCCAGGCCACATTCAAATTCACTGCTCTGTCCTCAAACAGTCCTGTCCTGTGACCTTCAGTGACCCCTCCAGCTGATTCCCAGCTGGGGGGACACTCCTCTTCTGGCTGCAGGACTGTTTTTTCCTGAGCAGCAGAGCTCTGAACAGCTCTATTCACCTTGGCTGGGTGGGGAGAGTGCTGTGAGGGCACGTCAGGGACCCAGAGAAAGGAATTTGTTTGGAGTCCTAGACTCAGGACTTGGATTTGACTTTGAAGTCAGGCCCTCCTCTCCCTTTCTCAGGAGTCCCTGCCACTTCCCTGCTCACACTCCTCAGCCCTTAATCTCTTCCCGGGAGCCCCTGCTGCCACATCTTGTGAGCTGCAAGGCCTCCGCAATGGACCCCCAAGCCCTGTACTGGCTGTCCTGTTTCCTGCTCATCTGTGTCATTTCAGGTATGGACATCTATCTCAAATCTTTTTATTCTCCCGGGGCGCCCGGAGACCCCTCCTTTCTGCCTTTCCCAGCAATACCCTGTGGACAGCATGGTGAGGGGTGAGCACTCAAACCCCTAAGCTCTGCTCTTCCATGGATTGTCTGTGCTGCCTTGGCAGGATCCCCTCTGTGAGCTCAGCTTCCTCATCTGCACAATGATAAGGTTGGACTGCACGATTGTCCAAACCCTTTCCAGATCCCTTTGTGAGAGCACCACATAACATAAAGCACAGAAAGCACTTAGTGCAGAGCCTGGGTGCCCACTGGTTTTTATTTATGATCCTTATCCTCATCCTCACATTTTGAGTCAGACTTGACAGCTTCCCTAAATTTTCCCAGGTGGTTTGTTGGCTTGGCAAACCCAGAGGTTCCAAAGCTGGGGACATCTTGATGGCTCCCAGAGAGCCACTTCCTCCCCTCCTCAGCCCAGTGTCTGTTCAGGAAGATGTGTTTGCAGCGTGCTCCCCCAAGTGGAGGTCCTGGTGGGCCCTGTCAGAATTGGGCAGCCCCAGCTCTTGGGACCAGGCCAGCCCAGCTCTTGGTTGGATTTCAACTCCAGATCAAATAGAATTTCAGACCCAGGACCCAGAGATACCTCCAGCCAGCTGCTGTAACAACAGCTTCTCAGTCAGGCACACAAAGAACCAGCAAGTACCACGAGCCCTCTCTTATCCCGCCCTGTGATTGGCTTGCTTCTGCTTCATGGAAGGCCTCTATTTATGGAAGCTTGGCTGTCAAATCATTAGCTTTATATTTGCACTTGAAAAAAAATGTATTATTTGTGATAGATAGACTATCAGCCTCCCAAAGATATCTATATCCTAATCCTCAGAACCTTCCATGGCAAAGACACATTAAGGCTGGAGATGGAATCAAGTTTGCTAGTCAATTGACCTTAATGTAGGGAAGTGGTCTTGATTGTTCATTCATTCAGTTGGGCCCAATGTCATCACAAGGGACCTTGAAAGCTGAAGAGGGACTCGGATGGCAGAACAAGGGAGGTGGTGGCATGAGGAAGCTTCCATCCAACAGTGCTGGCTTTGAAGACGGTTAAATGGGGCCATAAGCCAGGGTATCTGGACAGCCTCTAGATGCTGGAAAAGACAAGGAAACAGATTTTCTGAGAGCCTCCAGAAGGACTGCCAACCCCCGACGCCTTGGTTTTTAGCACAATGAGACCCAATTTAGACTTCTGACTTCAGAACTATAAGATAATAAATTCATGTTGTTTTAAGCCACCATGTCTGTGGTAACCTGTTACAGTGACAATTGGAAATGAATACATTGTTCTTGATGAAAATTTATTGAGCTTTTGTTGTAAGCTAGGCACTGCACTCAGTGCTTCACGTATATTATTTCATTTAATACACACAACAACAGTCCTGCGGGGCAGGTGTTTTTGTTTCCATTTTCTAAATGAATAAAATGGGCCTCAGAGAAATTAAATGAATTGGCCAAAGTCACACAGCTAGCTTTTAGTGGAGCAAAGATTCAAAGTCTAGCACCACTGGTTCTAAAGTCCATATTCCATCAGTGCATCTAGGCTCCCACCCCTTCTCTGGAGTGGCCTAGATAATTCCTCAGAGAATCGTTGTTTTTAGGTGCTAGACTGCAGTGTTCTAGGTCACCTCATTAATATGCTGAGCCCAGCTGACCTCTCTGATGCTTAGTTTCTCAACCTGTAAAAGGGGGATAATAATGCTTGCTGGGTGCTCATTTCCCGGCCATGGCAAGGATTAAACCAGAGTGTGGGTTGAAGAATTCTCTTTCCATGGAACTAAGTGCTCTTCCCATGTAAGAACTTCAGAATAAACCTGCCCCCAAACTACTAAACCTTCCTTAAGCTATTGCAGTACCCTATCCCTCCAAGGCCAGGTGAGGCCCCCATTATAGAAGTTCCCACTACGGAGACCTTAACTTTGTTGTGAATTAATTGTTTTATTGCCCATTGGTACCTGGATGTGTTGGTGATGGTGGTCTGGGACATAAAAAGACAGTTGCTAAACTCCATTGGGATCTTTTCTGTTGCTGTTGCCCAAACACCATACCCGCCCCTTGCCCCTACCCCCCAACCTGTTACCCATGATGGATGGGGATGGTCCAAGATTTTTGTAACTGGCCTTAACAGGATGGTTTAAGAAGAGGTTTGTGACATGTGTTAGATTGGAAATAAGACCAGTTGGGAGTTACAGCGGTAGACAAGGTGTGATCTGACCAGGGTTCCGACTGAGGGGTTGTAGCAGTGGGGATGAAGAGAGAAGGATGTATCTGGGAACTACCAGGGCAGAAAAGAAAGAGACTCAGAACTTGGTACAGATTGCACAACCTTCTCTGTTTGAAGAGAAAATTGGGGGCTGGGGTGGCAGGCAGGCACATGGAATGGCTCTACGTCCTCTTCCACAGGGAAGAAAAATTGGATCAGTGGTAAAAGCTGAAGATTGAGGGTCAGCATCTGAATGTCTTTCTAGCAGTCAGATCCATTCAGCCTTAAGATACACTACGGTGGAGCTGCCATGGGCTCTGGAGCCAGGCTAACCTAAGTCTGAGTCCCAGGTCTCCTGTTCCTCGGCCTAGTACCTGTGGAAAGTGAGCCTCTGTGAGCCTCAAGTTCCTCATCTGTAAAACAAGAACAATACTTACTTTGCAGTCATTAGGACGATGAAATAAGAAAATGTATAAAAAGGGGCTAGAACAGCTCCAGAAACGTAGGCACATCAATTGTAGCTACTAGTATCATTAAATACTGAGCTCCCTACCGCTAGACATATCTAAGTGCAGGTTAAGTGACCTCTTTAGGAGCATATTCTAGAAGGTTTTGAAATATCGGTAGCCACTTGGGGAAGAAAGTGTGTAAGTTCCCTTCCATAGCCCACCAGTACTTCCATTTCTAAGGAACTCATTCTAAGGAAGGAAGCTGTCAAAGGTGCATTGCAGAACTGATTATTTTGGCTAAGAATGTGGAAAAACCCAAATACCCAACAATAAAGAAATAAATCATGATACACACCAGCACGAAATACCATGCAAATGGTTCAGGATGTTTTGGTACATGTGTGTTTACTGATGTGGAATGGCAATCATAACATATTACCGAGTGAAAAAGGCAGATTATTAAAAATATGTGTTCTGTTGCTCCATTTTATTTTTTAAATGTCTTTAAAATATTTGCATTTAAAAGCCGTGGAGAACTATGCTTCAAATAGGCATGGTGGTTATCTCTGGATGGTAAGTTTTGGGGTAAATGTAATCCTTTTTCTTGGTTGGTCTGCATTTTATAATTTTTCTCTAAAGAGTGAGGGTTCCTTACAGATCTCTGGGGTCTGTCAACCGCTGGGGTAAGGGGAGGACCCAATGAGATGAATGGTGAAGGCTCGGGGCCCCACACCCACCCCGTCTCCCTACAGCTGAAGTCCAGAAGCCAGCTCTGGAGAGGTGAAGGCCTCAGGAGCCACAGGCAGGAGGAAACCCAAATCAGGCCTGAGCCAGAAGTCCCTGCAGATAATACTCCCACAGAGGCGGCTGTGCCCCACCTCCCGCCTCCTCCTCCGTCTTGACCCAGGTGTTAGGGAGGGGCCACTTCCAGAAGGTGGGGGACTCTCTGAGCCTGCAGGGCTGGGGATCACCTGGAGCTGCGCTGTGGGGGGGAGGTGGTTCGCTGGAAGGTACCTGTGTACTTGGAAGAGGTAGGCCAGGGATGCCTGAAGTACAAGGTAGAGGAACTTCCTATGCATCAGTGGGAGTGGGGCAGCAGTTCACAATCTGATGACAATTTTGATAGTGATTAAAGTGGTCCAGAACCTACAATGGGCTTCCATTAGGTACAACTACCAGCATCTGAAAGAAACAGGGGGTGGCTGGGTGGCTAGTGGGTTAAGCTCCTGACTGTGGCTCAGGTCATGATCCCGGGGTCTTGGGATGGAACCCTGCATTGGGCTCCCTGCTCAGCGGGAAGTCTGCTTGTCCCTCTCCCTCAGCCCCTCCCCCTGCTCATTCTCTCTCTCTCTTTCTCTCTCTCTCTCTCTTCCTCTCTCCCTCTCTCTCTCTCTCAAATAAATAAATAATTTTTTTAAATGTTAAAAAAAAATTAAGATGAGCTCCCAAGACCCATCAGATGCCTAGTGGTTTAACAGAATGGGAGGCACGGCTTCCCGCAAGACTGGAAACCAATTCTGGGGGCAGCAAGTAGTGTCTGTAGGGAGAAGGGTGGCAATGGGAAGGGAAGGAGGCCGACTGTCCCACCTACCAGTGCTTGAATGTCAGGCTGAGACACCCTGATGTCAGGGACGCCAACACAGGGAAGGCAGAAAGAAAGGCAAAGTTGACCCCACCAGCACTGCTCACGCCACTCCAGAAGAAAATTGGGCAAGGGCTGGGGTATAAAACTAGGTTCAGGAGATTTGTCTGCCCTCTCTCAGTTCAGCCTCTTAGAGTGAGATTTTTCTGGGACCCCTGCCCCTGTTAGGGAAGGAGCCAAGGAGCAAGCACAAAGGAGCTCGGGGGATGCCATCTGCCATGTGAGGACAGGCTCTGTGAGGAGTAGATGCCAGCAGATGTGCAGGGGGCCCATGAGAGGCGAGCAGTGGAAACCAGGTGGGGCTGCTCTCAGTCCTCGAGGGGTACTTGGTGGGTGGGGGGTGCTGAGGCCTGGGGGGAGCAAGGGCCTCGACTCCACGCTCTCCCTGGGTGCTCCCGAGCTGTCTCAGGGCCCCCCATCCCCTGCCCGCCTCGCCCTGGTCCAGCCCCCGACTGTCTTCCAGAATCAAACACCCGGGCAGCACAGCCGCTGCAGCTGGTGAAGCCCGGGGGCGCGGACACAGGGGACTCCGGCCACCGGGCGTGGCGAGGCCAGCCAGGGAAAGGCCTTCGTCTTCTTCACAGGCGCCCTGAAGTCAGGGTCTCCAAAATGCCAGTCGGAATGACGAAGCTGGAACTCGCAGGCCGGTCTTCAGCTCTCAGTCTCGGACCCCTCACCAGAGAGGAAAAAGCACTGAAAACCGGGATGGGCAGGGAAAGGGCGATTTTAGATCCCCATGAGGGGACCTCCTGCTCATGGGTGGTGGTAAAGCACCAGGAAACTAATCTATGCCAAACTCATTCTTCTCTCTCCCTCCTTCCTTCCCAGACCCAGAGGAGCTCTTTGTCCCCACCGAGGATTATTAGGATGTGGTACAGTTGTGCAGCCATCAACCAGTCCTGCTTCCCTGTCAGGTGACCAACCCCCTGGCCCAGGTGTTGCTGCATCGGGAGATCCCCCTGGAGGAAATCCCAGGGGGTGGGAGAGACATCTCCTTCGATGTGAAGAAGGGCTTCACCATCCACCAGCCCCGAGCTTCCTTGGCTGGCTCCTTCTTCTGCTTGGCCAGCCTGGGCGGCTTGAGACAAATCTCTACCAAGTTCATGCTGATTTACATCAATTGTGCATGGGCCTAGGGCCTGGGTGGGCAGAGCAAGGGAGGATATGGGGGAGATGCCTCCTTCAGTGACCTCAGATTCGGGTTCTGTGGATTATGGGACTAAACAATCAACCAGCTTTCAACAACATTCCATGTAGTCAACTATCTTGTCTAGCCAGCCAATCAGCTATTGAGCAACCTTGCATCCATGCAGGCTGTCCATCCACTCATTGTCCATCATGTCACACTATTCCATTCATCTGTCTTCCTTCAAATCAACTATTCCAGTCACCCATCCTCCATCAGATCACCTGTTCCATCAACTACTCATCCTCTATCAATCCACCATCCAAGCTTCAGCAACATCAGTTCAACTTGGAGAGAACTTCAGCGTGACCTGTATGGCTTTGGGTGAGCCGGAGATTGCTGTGGATTTTATCTGGGAATATCCAGGGCAGAAAGTAAGCAGAGGGGAAGAAGAGGTGTGTATGTGTGTCTGTGGTGATGGTGTGTTGGGCAGGAGCATGGGAGTGAGGAATTAGGATGAGGATTGTGGCAGAGCAGAACCATTGCTAGACCAGTACTCTGAGTGACCTTGGGCAAATCACCTCCCTTTCTCTGGGCCTCAGTTTCCTTGTTTAGATTACTGTATAAAATGTATAATTTGCTCCTTTGCTAATTAATCCAACAGTAATTACTGAGCACCCACCACATGCCAGACAATGTACTTAGTGCAAAGACCACAATGATGAGGCAAAAAGAGCGATGGCTTCTGCTGTCTGCAAGCTTACAATCCTAAATAGGGAGGAAGGAGTGGGAAATGAATGTGATCATGGAGAGAATATGAAGTGCTACATCGAGAATACAATAGGGCAATGTGACAGGGTCTTCTTGAGATAGAGTGGTCAGGGAGTGTTCTCTGAGGTGACATTCAAGTTGAGACTGGATGGGCCCAAATCTCATGAATACAGGGCTGGGCAAGTGCTCAGGCCCCATGGCTGGTGTGTGTAGTAAGAGATGGACAAAATCCATTAGCATCTGTCTCCTGGGCACCTGCTGGGGGTCAGACGTTCCTAAGGTGTTGTTCGACAGATGGTCACGATGTTCCTTCCTCTCAAAGAACGTACCCCCTGAGCCCTCAGACATCTGGAGAGCAGCTGGGTCAAACGGTAGATCCACCAGCACTGACAACTTCAAAAATTCTTCACAGGGCTTCCTGAAATAGCTAGAATTTGACATGACCCTGGAGGGAGGGCTAGACCAACAAAAATATGGTGAAGGTGAGCTCCCCAGAGGCCACAAGAGGGAAAGAGTAGGGGAACATTCTCCTACTTGCCCAAAACGAAAACCAAGACCCAGCAAGGGGAAAAGCCCACACAGATGGTTGGGAGACATGGCTTCACTGTGTTGGCCTTTCCCCAGCGTGTTCCTTGGAATGGCAGGGCACCAAAAAATTCAGCCCCAAACCCCTAAAAAAGTGTTTTTAGGAAAACATTGCCTCCTATAACCACCTGCCTTGGAGATTCAAAACTCACATGCACATGCGACAGACACAGTGGTCTGAGTCTCAATTTAATTTTGCTTAACTCAGTGTTTCCCAAACAATTTAATAGAACCCCACCTCCCCTCCCCACCCCGCTTTGGGGAGGTAGCACCCATTAACAATCACACAAAACCAGAGTGCCACACTGGCGGCGGGCGGGGGGGGGGGTGCTCCCAGCCAAGGTACTTCCTGTATCTCCTTGGGTAGGGGAGGAGACCCCAGCTTCTCCCCAGGGACCTGAGAAGCTCACATTTGCCACAAAGAACCTGCCCTTTCAGGTGCTCTGATATGCATGTACGACCTTGGGCGAGTCACTGTCCCTTTCCCTGAAGGAATACACAGTGCCTCTTACTCGCCTGCTGGTGCCTGAGTCAGAGATGACACCTGGGGTAGCTGATGGACAATTATTTTTTTGTCCTTTCAGTTGGGCCGACCCCCCTACGTCAGCAAGTGGGCCAGTGTTGTTCACCAAGAGGGCCAGGTACAACAGGTGGCAGGGAGCACCCCGTACGTGGAAGAGGCTCAGGTTGGGGACTCTGGCATCTACACCTGCCAGGCCACCAACCTCCAGGGCATGGGGACTGCCACCACCCATGTCCGTGTGAACACAGGAAGCCGTCACATCTCCCCTGCCCCTTCCTAGCGCCCTCCCTGACTGCTGGCATCTTAGTGGAGCCATGGACAGACATGGGGGTAGGTTACTATGTGACCCTTGGTGCTTTTGATGCCCAGGAGTTGTCACTCGCACAAGGACTGCAAAAGGAACCTTCACATCACCCCTTATACCCTGCTGTCCATTACTGCTTCCACCAACCTCACAGCTTCCCTCCAAGCCCTGACCTGTTCTGATGGCCAGCCTTCACTCCAACATCAGGCCCCATTCCAAGGCTGGGCAAAGCTAGGGCCATTGGGGTACCAATACCCCAAGAGGGAGCCTAGAGCCTCTTGGCAAGTCACTCAGGCCCAGGACATTTTCCTCAATGATCCCTGCCACCAGCAGGGGTCCTCAGTGAGGGGCCACCTCCTCCCTCACCCGGGGAAAACACGGGGGCCAGATAAACTTGTCTGCTGGGGTGAGGGCGTGACCACAGCTTAGCTCCTGGCACCCGCCACATGCTGTATGAGGGAGAAACCTCACTCTCCGCTTGCCCCTTCTGCAGACCAGCCCCTCTCAATTAAAATGATGCTTTCTAAAGTGCATACTGCAGCCTGAAGTGCTTAGGTTGGGGTAGAAAGTTGGTCAAAGGAGTTTAGAAAATGCTGAACACGCTGGAAATTGCAGTGCACATTAGCACATTAAAGGTTCTGAGAAGTCCTGCAGGTCTGTTTAACTTGATTGAACCTAGAGTTTCTCAAACTGCTTGGCTACCAATTCTTTTCTTGGTCATGCCTATTAATGTGCAATGAACTAGTGAATCCCAGACAAACTTTGGGAAACATTGCATGAAGAAGTACGTGTGTACTTGACTCCAGAGCTGTTTCCAAAGCTCCGAGATGGATAACTTGTTTGCCTGTGGCCGGAGAAACAGCTCAGCACTCCCCTAGCCCTACTAGGGGAGAAATGGAGAAACATATTTGCATCTGAACTCCTAGAACAAGAAATGGCTGAAGACCAGATCCAAGGGAATGAAGAAGGCAGTCTGGGATGATAGAGCCAACCTCAGTTCTCCTGGACTGACTTTTCTTACTTGCTGGTCTGGGGCCTGGGGCTGGAGCTGGGGAATCTCACTGGCTCCTGTGATCTCAGTTTGCTCTGAAGAAAGATAAGAATGGGGCTTCAAGGATCTTAGATGGCTGAGGGGAGGGAGGTGTATGTGAGAGCATTGAATTAAAATGCTCTGTGCAAGGGAGGGGTTATCATTATCATGTCCAGCTGACCCGAAGCTTCCTGAGAAGAATATAAAATCCATAGGCGGTCTGGGCTGGACAGGCCTGCTGAGGTTACTCTGGCCACCCCTCTGCACTGATGGGGAAGCTCAGGGCCAGGTTCTGGGGTCCTGGCGCCTGGCATCAGGGGTGGTAGAATGAGTAAAGGTAAGGAGCAGGAGTATGAGAGATCGGAAGTGGGTGGGGGCAGGTAGAGGAAGGAGGACAAAGACCAAGTCACATTTCTGATCTTTCCAGAGCCTGGAGAGAAAAACAAGCACAACAAGCTAAGGGCTGGATGACAGATGAGTTCCTGTCCTGGCTTTGTGGGTCCCACTCCCCACCTTGGTTTCCTAGTCTGTACAGGGATGAGGTTCCAATGCTGGCAGCTAAGTGTACCCAGACCCACTAGGTGGCCCTGCGTCCAGGTGACACGGAGACTAAGAGATCCAGAGGGCTGAGGAGTGAGCCTTGCTTGCCTGGGCAGGGGGGAGGAGCGCTGGCTCAACTCCTGGGCTGACTGGACTCTGGGACTGGGAGCAGTGGCATGCCCCATGTCATACCCAGCCCATGCCTTGGCTGGGCTGGGACCTGGCACCCCAGTCCCAAGGGCTTCCAGTGACCCCCTTTCCAGCTGCTCACCTTTCCCTGTTGATTCCCAGGGTCTGGCCCACTTCCTCCCCTGCCCCCCAGCCCCTAGTCTGACCTTCAAACTATCCTAGAATGGTACACCGTAGTGACTCAAGTGTCATTCATGCAGTTCCCCTGGCTGTTTTAGAGAAGTAAACTGAGGCTAAGGGAGGGCCTGAGCAGAGGCAGGAACATCTGGGGGAAGCTGACAAGTCAGGACCAGGGGGTTGTGTCTTTGTCAGATGACCGCAACAGCCATGGCTGCCCCTGGGAGAAGCTCAGGACTTCCCTGAGTGGAACAGAGAGAACAGGGAGGGACAGAAGGACTCCTCTTGCTTGTTCCCTGGGCCAACTCAAGGGAAGGCACACCTGGGGCCCCAAAGCCCCAAGGGTGATCCTGCATGGCCCGAGCCCCCAGGGCTCACTGAGCACACACCCGGCTCCCCATCTCACTCCTGCCCTCGGCCCCTCCGGGGGAAAGGAGAAGGCCTCTGCTGTCTTCTCTGGTGAGTCCTCAAGAGCGAGCTGCCACCACAGGCGTCATGGCGGGCCCAGGCCGGGGCCCTAGCTGGCCAGGAAGGAGACCTCGGTGGGGGTGACGGAGGCCAAGGGGAAGGCAGCGGAGGCGTCGGCCCCCAGGACCCGGTACAGCAGCTCCTCCTTCTCTTGCTGGAGCTGTCGCCGCAGCTGGGACTCCTTCTCCAGGGCCTCGCGGGCGAGAAGCAAGTCCTCGGAGAGCTGCCTGTGGATGCAGACGGGGCGGCGTGGCCGCGGGCAAGAGCCTGTCAGCGGCTGCACACACCAGCCCCTTCCCCTAGGAGGCCTTCCTCAGACGGGCCGCGGCCTGCTCCCGGGCCCCTGCGCCCGGCCCTCTGTTTGCAGGAGGCCATTTGATCCGTTGCCAGAGGAACGTGGCCCTCAGGGGCCACAGCTCCGGGTTCAGCTGTACCCCACCACTTAGCTATGCAACCTGGAACGAGTTATTTACTCTTGCCAAATTGCAGTTTCCTCATTTTGTAAAATGGGAGGGACAATAGGAGGAGGACCAGCTCTTAGAGTAATGAGGATCAGGTGAGATAATAGGTAAAGCATTCAATGAATTATGTCTGACACACGATACTGGCCCTCATTTACTAAGCCTTCAGAATGGGTTCATTCATTCATGTACATTCATTCGTTCATTAGGCCACCCCAGCTAGAAATTTCCTGTGTCCTCTTCCTGTATTGGGCTTTGCCATGGAGCCTGCTTAGCCAGGATGGGGACAGATACTAATCCGGGCACTGAGACTTAGGTTTCTGGGTAGAGCTGGTCCATTGGGATTCCTGACTCCCAAGGAAAGAGGGGCCACATTCCCCAGAAAGGCTTGCCCTTCACCCCTGCCCTCTCCCTGCCCCATGTCAATCCATTCCCTAGGTTCTCTGAGACCTTCCCAACTGGAGATTTTGACCAAATGGTGGTGATGGGAGGAAAGGAGACAGGGCAACAGCTACCTTGACATAATCATCTGGTTGCGGCCCCGGACATGGAGGTCCTCGTTCTCCTGCTGCAAGGTGGTGATTTTTTCCTCTAACATCAGATTTTTCTCTTTCTGTAACAAATCAGAAGGAGCTCAGAGAAGCCACCAAACTCACATGGCACAATGTGTGCCATCACCTACCTCTTATGAGTCAGGGTCACTGAAAACCCTGACTCATTCTGGACTAGATGTTACATTTCGTGAAGCAGGAAGATTACTTAAGAAAAAAAGTGTAACTAAGGAGTGAACAAGGGGCTGCCAATTTTTAATTCTGCTACACGAGACATAGGAAAAGAATACAGCCACTCCCATCTAACATCTCCATCAGTTCATAAGAGAAAGGATATTTTTGGTTCTCTAAAGTCAGAAGGATATAATCTATATAAATAAAATTCCATGTGTCTGTTATGCTCTTCCACAAGAACGGCTGAACAAAATTCACAGGAACATCTGAGATGGTCTGACTAGAATATGGGTCGTGTGGCACACACAGCAGGGAGATTTCTTCTGGAGTAACATAATCTCTGTTTGGATTCAACCCTAGGTTCCCAAGGCCTCCCTTCTCGCGGAAACAAAGCCAGCTGTGTGTGTGCTCAATGCCCACCACTCTCCAGGCCTGCCCTTGCTGACTCTGGCTGTCTTTCTATCTGATTTTTCAGCCTTGTTTTCTTCCCTGGTCCCTCCTTATGAGCCAGGGTACCTGCCCTGCTGTCACCCAAGTTATAGCAACAGGAATAGCCAAGAAAAGCACAGGGTCTGGATGAGAAGGGGCCACTGCTTGACCCAGACCAGCCACAGGCCAGCCTCAGCTGTCTCAAGGGCCAGCATGGGTCAAAGCCAGGGCAGGTCAAAGCCAGTGCAGACCAGGCTGGAGCCTCCTCAAAGTCCCTTCCCTCCACGCACTTTACAGAGGAAATGCCCAGAAAGCAGAAGCCTGAGAACACATTCCCCCCACCCCCCTCAGCTGCTTCCAAGCACAGACCACTGTTTCCATGAGGATCAGCCGCTTGTCCAGCTCGTGAATACGCTCGTTCTTCATCTCGATAACAAAGTGTAAGCTTTCCAGCTCCTGCTCCCAGAACTGGCTGGGGCTCCCATAATCCTAGACAGGGACACAGAGTGATCTCATTAGACCAGCAGGCAGGGAGAGGGGATGCAGGGAGTACCTGTCTCTCTCCCACTCTGCCTGCAAATCACTGTTTGCCTCTCACCAGTCACCTCCCTCCTTGGCTCATGGTAAGTGCTTAATACACTTGACCTCATTCTAGCCTAACACTAGCCTCTGAGGCAAGTCCCACTACCACCATAGATGAGGAACTGCCATTCAGATAGGTGATGATGCTTGTGCTAAGTGGTAGGTTAGCTCTTTGCATGTAGTTCCTTCCGAATCCAGAGCCCAAGCACTTCCTATTTTCCCTATGCTTCTCTCTCAGCCTTCCTTTCCCCCTCAATGACACAGGGACCCTGTTTCTTCCAGGCCCTTGTGAAAGTAAGAGTGTCAAGTCTGGGCCCTTGAAGAGGGCCTGGCTTTTCCTGTTGCCCAGACCCTGACTTCCCTGGAGATCTGAGAAGGGAAATCCCTCCCTGCCACCTACCTGGATGTGCTTCTTATAGTCTCGGCTCAGAATGGACTCTTCTACCCTCTTCATCTTGGCCTGGAAGACCTCCAGCTGTGATGACAGTTCATCAATGGTCTCCTGGAGAAGGGAGTGGGAGGGAGATGGTCAAAGTCTGGTTCATAAAGGCTGTGGTGGACATCTGCATATCCCAGCGAGGGGGCAGTTTTGGGTTTTTCCATCTATCTTCACTCTGCCCTCCCCAATAATGCAGGTTTGATTTGCTGCGACCACTGCTCGAAACACACCTGCCCCGTCTCTCGTCATAGAGCCTTCAAGGACTCCCTCTACCCTCAGGGATGATGTCCCAGTGTTCAAGGCTGGTGGTGCCAGCTTGGCATTCAAAGCTCACCTGAACAGGGCTCTGCACTTTCCCAGTCTTCCCTCTCACTGCTTCTGTGGCCAGGCACCTGCCAGTCCTCCCGCTGCCAGGGACATCCCTGCCCCCTACTTTCTCGCACCCAAACCTGGCCCATGACCTTCAGGATAGAGCAGGCCTTTCATTTGGCTAACGGGCCCCAGCACTTGGCCCTCACCTCCTCCCCTACCTTACTTCCCTCCCACTCATACTCTTCATCTTAGACTTCTTTCAGTTCCACGGGCAATCCAGATTTTCCTTTTTTCTCCATGTCTTTAAGCACACTGTTTTTTTCTGCCTACGGCACTCTTTTTACCCCTCTTCATCTGAAGAATTCCAACCCACCCTTCAGGTTCCAGCTAATATTTCATCTTTCTGGGGAGTCCCTGACCTGATAAACTGGTTCAGAGGCCTTCCTTCGTGCTCCCACATGCCTGCCTGTATCCACCTGCCAGCCCAGTCACAATGTGGTACCCCAAGATCCTCCAACAACAGTCCTCAGAGAAAATAGGCCAATCCTAATCTCAGACCAAGTCCTCCTGAGCTAATAGCCCCATCACCACATCAAGGGGCTGGATACACAGAAGACACTCACCTATGCCCCTCACATCTAAGTAGAGGCCATGCTACTTTCCCTCAGGGCCTCCCCTCCCCCACAGAGTCAGCCGTGGCCTGACCCTCTCACCTGCAAGGTCGCCTTGGCCTCCTCAAAGGACTGGGTAAGGGCTTCCTTCTCCTGCTCATGTGAGGCCCGGAGGACTGCAGGGAAAGGAGACCTCTGTGAGCTCAGACACCCAGGCACTTCACCCTAAAGCCTTCTGGGAGGTGCCATGAGGGCCGGAGAACCTGGGTGATCAGCTGGGGCCCACAGGGGCCAGGGGTCTGGGGATGGTCTTATTCATACTTCCTTTCCTGGGCTTGCAGCTGTGCCAGAAGCATAGTAGATATTAATTAAAAGCTTGTGGAAATGGAAACAAGTTGTATCTTGAGAGGAACTGTGAACCCCACCAGAGTATGGGAGCCACCCATACCTCACTTTGGCTAAGACCCTGCAGTAAGCTTGTCCATCTTGTTCACCATGCCATGGAAATATGCAGAGGGTCAATGTTTTGTAAGCTGGGTTACCCAAACTTTGAAACAATTAAATCATTACTTATTGAACCTTAGCATAAAACTGCAGTAAGTACACTTGATCTGCCACCCAGAAATCTATGTCGTCCTGGTTCAGCTTCTTCACAACTGAGGAACCTTGAGAGGATCACTTCAAATATTGAAAAGTTCTATTGCCTCAACTATGAAATGAGTTGTTCTAAGGGATGACTCAAGGATGACATGAGAAAACAACATACATGGGCTTTCCAGACTGGGCAGTGCTGGGCAGATTTGCTATCATTCTCCCAAATCAATATAGTTACATTTCTTGTGTTTGTCTCTTAAGATTTTATTTATTTATTCATAAGAGACACACAGAGAGAGGCAGGTTCCCTGCAGGGAACCCAATGTGGGACTCGATCTCAGAACCCTGGGATCATGACCTGAGCCAAAGGCAGATGCTCAACCACTGAGCTACCCAGGAGTCCCTATAGTTACATTTCTTATCCCACCTCCTCTACAGAGTTCCTCATGGAAAACTCCTACCTTGTCTCAGCTAGAAGAAGACAATGTAAAGTGACAAATCAATGGGTGGGATGAAACAGGACAGAGAGGACAGGAAAGAAAAGTTTCACATGACCAAAGGCCTAGGTATACAGTGGGTCTGTGTCAGAGAGAAAACAATGTTCAGTAGTATAAATATGATAGAGCTGTCAGGAATTAAAGAGATCAGGGCAGCCTCGGTGACCCAGTGGTTTAGGGCCACCTTCAGCCCAGGGTGTGATCCTGGAGACCCAGGATTGAGCCCCATGTCAGGCTCCCTGCACGGAGCCTGCTTCTCCCTCTGCCTGTCTCTTTCTCTCTCTCTGTCATGAATAAATAAAAATAAAATCTTTAAAAAAAAAGAAAGAAAAAGAAATTAAAGAGATCAGCTATAAAAAATTACAGGCTGAATTTTTTTCCAATTATGGGCCAAATTTGTTAATTTGCCTATCAAGACGGGTTCTGATTCCAGGTAAGGTAGAGGATATTGACTCCATAACACTTTGTCCTCCTGAATGTAGCTCTAAGACCTAGACAGAATGAATGGAGTAGCTATTTGCAGACTCAGAAAAGTAAATGGTAGCAGGGAGACTGGGCAAGAAGATCAGAATTTGAAGTACCATGGAACCAGTAGTCTTAAACAAGACTTAGAATCTCATGTTTTCAAATATTTCAGGATATAATACAAAACTGCTCAGCATATGAATCCAAATGGCTCAGCACACAAATCCAAAATGGCTCAGCATACAAATCCAAAATTGCTCAGCATACAAAGAAGCAGGAAAATCTTAACTTGGCTGAGAAAGACGTTCAGCAGATGCCAACACTGAGATGCTACAGATGTTGGAATTATTAACAGAGACTTTAAGACAACTGATGTAAAAATGCTTCATGAAGTAAGGGGGAGTATTCTTGAAAAGAATGGAAAAATAGAAAGCCTTAGCAAATATATAGAAGCTATAGAAAAGAACCAAAAGGAAATTTTAGAACTAAAAAATGTAATAAATGAAATTTAGAAAAAACCTCACTGGGTGGGCTCAGTAGCAAAATAGAGATGACACAGGTAAAGAGCCAATGAACTTGAATATAGAGCAATAGAGATTATCTAGTCTTAACAACAGAGAGAAAAACGATTGGGAAAAAATGAACAAAGCCTCAGGGACCTGCAAAACAATCTGAAAATGTCTAATATTTGTGCATCAGAGTCTCAGAAAGGGGAGAGAAAGAGTGCAGCACAGAAACTGTATTTAAAGAGAGAATAGTTGAATGCTTCCCAAATCTGGCAAAATATAAACCTCTAGATTGAAGACACTCACTGAACCCCAAACAACGTAAACCCAAAGAAATCCACACCCAGACATATCATTATGGATAACTAATGACAAAGAAAAGTCTGGAGCAGAACCAGAAAAAAATGGTGCCTTAGAAGAAACAATACTTTGAATGACTGGATTTCTTATGAGAAACCTTGGAGACAAGACAAAGTAAGAACATAAATAAGGAATAAGAACTGCCAAAATAAAAGGACTGTAAATCTAGAATCCTATAGCCATTGAAAATATCCTCAGGAAAAAAAGGTGAAACTAAAACATTCTCAGATGAAACAATGCTAAAATAATCTCCCACCTGCAGCCCTTCTTAGAAAATTGCTTAAGAAACTCTTCAGACAGAAAGCACATGATACCAGAGGGAAACTCGGAACTTCAGGAGTGCAGGAGAGCAACAGAACAGTAAATTCCTAGGCAATAGAATAGACTACTCTTCTTTTTCTTCCCTTGTGCCCCTGAAGATATGAGTGATGGTAAATCAACGTTATAAACAGTGTAACACTTTCTGATGGTGCATTCAATGTAAGTGGATGTAATACCTAAGAGAAGTACCACAACAAAGAGAGAGGTAGAGACCTGCATGATGGTAGGCTTGCTACATTCCACTGGAAGTGGCAAAATGTGAATTCTAGGTAGACTCTTAAATATTTTGTAATTCTTAAAGCAGTCACACACACAAAAAAAAAGACACCAAAACCAACCAAACAAAAAAGCCTATACAAAGAGATATAGTAAAAAAAAAAAAAAAAAAAAAAAAAACAGAGACAAGCTAAAATGGGATACTAAATGTGTTACTAAAACGGGATACTATTTCAAATACTCCAAAAGAAAGCAGGGAAAGGAAAGTAGAAGATTAAAAAAACAGAATGACCAGAAAACAGATACAAAAATAACAGGCCTACATCCAACCATATCAATAAGAACATTAAACCAGGGGCACCTGGGTGGCTTGATCAGTTCAGTGTCTGCCTTTGGCTCGGGTCATGATCTCAGGGTCCTGGGATAGAGACCCTGCATTGGACTCCCTGCTCAGCAAGGAGTCTGCTTCTCCCTCTGCCTTTGCTCCTCACCCTGCTCATGTACTCACTCTCTCTCTCTAAAATAAAATAAAATAAAATAAAATAAAATAAAATAAAATAAAATAAAATAATAAAAATAAAATAAAATAAAATAATAAAATAAAATAAAATAAAATAAAATAAAATAAAATAAAATAGGGCAGCCTGGGTGGCTCAGCTGTTTAGCGCCACCTTCAGGCCAGGGCCTGATCCTGGAGACCTGGGATCGAGTCCCACATTGGGCTCCCTGCATGGAGCTTGCTTCTTCCTCTGCCTGTGTTTCTGCCTCTCTCTGTGTGTGTGTCTCTCTCATGAATAAATAAATAAAATCTTAAAAATAAATAAATAAATAAAATCTTAAAAAAATACGAATGCTAAATTAAATGGTTCAAACATTGTAAAAAAGACAGAGATTGTCAGAATGGATCTTATAAAAAAAAAATACCCAGCTATGGGCTATTTACAAGAAACCCACTTTAAATATATGTCACAGGTAAATTAAAAAGCAAAAAGGTAGAAAAAACAACATTAATCAAAGGAAAATTGCTGTGGCTATATTCATTTCAGATGAAGTGCACTTAAGAATAAGGAATATTATGAGGAATAAAGAAGGACATTACATAATGATGAAGAGGTTAGTTTTCTAAGAAAACATAATCCTCAGTGTTTATATACCTAACAAAGGAGCTTCAAAATACATGAAGCAAAAATGAACAGAACTGAAAGGAGAAATGGACAAATTATGGTAGGGGTCTGCAACACTCTGCAGTATTCAGTAGAAAAAGGAGGTGTAAAATCTGGAAGAATACAGAAGAACAGAACACTGTCAACATCCTGATTTAACTAATTTATAAAGTACAACTTACAGTGGCATAATACACATGTTTTCAAGTGCACATAAAACACTCACAAGATAGACCATATCCTGAACCATAAAACAAGCCTTAACCAGAAAAAGAGCAAAATACAAACTATGTTTTCTGACCATAATGAAATCAAACTGGAAATCAGTCACAGAAAGAGAACTATAAATCTCCAAACACTTATGAGTGTTCAATGAGCCAAAGAGGAAGTCTCAAAGGAAACTAGAAAATATTCTGAACTGAACAAAAATGAAAATACAAAAACATCAATCCATGGGATTTAGGGAGAAATTTATAGCACTAAGTGCTTATGTTAAAGGAGAAGGGTCTCGGGGTGCCTGGGTGGCTCAGCAGTTAAGCATCTGCCTTCAGCCCAGGGCATGATCCTGGAGACCCAGGATCGAGTCCCATGTCAGGCTCCCTGCATGGAGCCTGCTTCTCCCTCTGCCCTGTGTCTCTGCCTCTCTCTCTCTCTCTGTGTGTGTATCTCATGAATGAATAAAAAATCTTAAAAAAAAAAAAGGAGAAGGGTCTCAAATCAGTCATCTAAACTTCCAGCTTAAGAAATCACAAAAAGAAGAGCTAAGTATAAAGCAGGCAAACAGAAGGAAGAAAATAAAGATAACAGAAATCAATGAAAATCAAAATGGAAAAATCAGGGGAAAAAAATCAAGGAAACCAAAAGCTGGGTTGGGGAAAGGATTAATAAAGTTGATGGACCCTAAGTAAGACTGACAAAGAAGAAAGAGAATACACAAACTACCAATTTCAAGAAATTAAGAGGAAATATCACCACAGACACAGAAGATATTTATAACAATAGTATGAGACTACTACAAGCAATTCCATGCATATAAGCTCAATAACTTAGGTGAATTGTAGCAATTCCTGAAGAACCACAAACTACCCAAACTCACCCAAGGTAAAATACATAACCTGGGCATTCCTATAACTAACTATTAAAGAATTTGAATGTGTACTTAAATACTTTCTGGAAAAGAGATGTTTGAGAACAGATGGTTTATTCACAAATTCTGCTGAACATTTAAAAATGATACAATACCAGTTCTATACAATCTTTTCCAGAAATGAAAGGGGAAGGGACAGTTCTCAATCATTCCATGAGGCAAGCTATACCTTGAAACGAAAACCAGATAGATGATACAGAAAAAGAGCCCTTGTGAACATAGACACAAACATCTTCAGTGAAATATTACCAACTCGAATTCAGTAATACATGAAAATGAATAATATAATGTGACCAAGTACGGTTTATGCCAGGAATACAAGGCTAGGTGCAAAATTTGAAACTCAAATCAATGTAACCCACAATATTAACAGTCCAAAGAAGAAGAATCACACAATTATATGAGTCATAGATCTAAGTGTAAAACTTTAAACCATACAAATTTTGGAAGACAACATAGAAGATCTTTGTTGTCTGGGGTTCAGTATTGAATTTTTAAGATATGATACCAAAAGCATAATGAAAAAAGAAAAAATAATAAATTGAAATTTATCAAAATTGAAGACTTTGCTTTGTAACATACATTGTTAAGAGAATGAGGAAAAAAAAACCCTACAAGACTAAGAGAAAATATGTGCAAATACAAAGGACTTGTATCCAAAATGTATAAAGATGTCTCAAAACTCAACAGTAAGAACAAGCAAGCTAGTTAATGGGTAAGAGACTTGAATGGACATTTGACCGGATGATATACAGACCACAAGTAAGCACAAGAAAAAATGGTCAACGTCATTAGTCATTACTAAAATGCAAATCAAACCCATGATGATATATCACCACACACCAATTAGAACAGCTAAAGTTAAAAAAAAAAAAGTTGGCAAGTATTCAGTGAGAAGCAACAGTGGAATTCCTGTACTGCTCAGGGTAATGCAAAATGGTGGCCACTTAGGAAATCAGTTTCCCATTTCTCATGAAGTTGAACATACATTTACTATATGGCCTATTGATCCTACTCTTGCATTATTTACCCAAGGGAAATGGAAACTTATGAACACACAGAAATCTGTACATGAATGTTCCAAAGAGCCTTATTCACATTCGCTTCAAACTGGAAACAATCCATATGTCTTACAAGTGGATGAGTAAACAATGGCCTTGAAAAGACAAAACTATAGTGATGGGGAACAAATCAGTGGGTACCAGGAATTGGTGTGGAGATGAGTACAGAAGGATAGCCTGAGGGGCACCTGGGTGGCTCAGTCAGTTAAGTGTCCGACTCTTGGTTTCCACTCAGATCATGATCTCAGGGTTGTGGGCTCAGGCTCCCCCGCAGGCTTCACACTCAGTGTGGAGAGTCTACTTGGGAATTCCCTTTCTCCCTCTTTCTCTATCCCTTCTCCTGCTCATGTGCTCTCTCTCTAATAAAATGAAATAAAATCTTAAAAAAAAAAAAGGATAGCCTGATAGAATCAGGGGGAGGTGGAATTGTTTTGTATCAGATTAAGGTGATGATCATGTGAATGTATACCTGTGTTAGAATGTATGGAACGGTACACCAAAAAAGTCAATTTTACTGTGATAATTTTAAAAATAAAAACATGAATAAGTAAATAAATATTTAAAAAATGTTTTAAAGACAAAAACAAAAAAGAAAACAAAATAAAAGACAACAAAGAATCATCAATATGGAAAACTACCACTAGTTTTTCCCAGTTATCTATGTATCATTTCCCAAACAAATAAAATCCTTTATTTTCCCTCCCACTATGCTTTTTATTCATTCATTTCATACACATTTATGTACCACCTAATATAAGCCAAGTGATTTAGAAATATCTATGAAGGAATTCTCACTGGTGGGAAGAACTCAAGACAAGCAGTCCCTTCTCCTCTGGGGTTTTTACAAAAGGAAATTTTTCTTATCAATATATTTATAATGCTAAAAAGGGTATCAAAGCAATGTGCAGAGAACAAAGTTGCTTTCCTACAATAGCCTAGTGACATGGGAAAGGTAGATTTTATTTTATTTTTTTTAAAGATTTTGTTTATTACAGAGAGAGAACATGAGTGGTGGGGGAGTGCAGAGCATGAGGGAGAAGCAGACTCCCTGCTGAGCAGGGAACCAGACTATGTGGGGCTCGATCCCAGGACCCTGAGATCATGACCTGAGCTGACTGCAGACGCTGAACTGACTGAGCCACCCAGGCGCCCAGGGAAGGTAGATTTTAGAGATATGGAAACCCAACTGAGATTCAACGTAGATTGTAGAGGCACAGACACTGAACTAAGGTTGAGTGACAGGCCCAGGGTTGCACAGCACGTTAGAATTAAAACACAGCTCTTCAAATTCCCTGGGCGAGGGCTTCAAATCCATTCCAAAACATTTTGTGCTAATGTTGCAATATGTTTCAAGAATCTTAAAATTGTTCAGACCTCTGTTCTAGTTATTCCGTTTCTGGGAATCTAAGGACATAACGTGAAATGTGGGCACATCTTTATGCAAAAGACGTTTAGTGCGGTGTTATTTACAGCAGTTAAAATCTGGAAGTCTAGACTCACAGGATATAAGGAAAACCACGTATGCAACAGTCTAACCTTTATCAACATTTACAAGCAGCATAATTACTTGGAAACATGTGGGAAACAATGTTAAATGAAAAGAACAGATCTAAAATTTCACATATAAAATCATCCCAACTGGGGTCGCCTGGGTGGCTCAGTCGGTTGAGCATCTGACTCTTGCTTTCAGCTCAGGTCATGATATCAGGGTGGTGAGATCAAGCCCCAAGCTGGAGGCTCCTTGAGATTCCCTCCCCCAGCTGCTCTCTCTTCCTCTGCTCCTCCTCCTGCTCTGGTGCTCTCTCTCTCTCTCTCTCTCTCTCTCGTTCTCTCAAATAAATAAGTAAATCTTAAAAAAAAATTCTATCTGTATCTTTAAAAGATAGTTTTTGGGAAAGATCATGCAAATACTAATGATTAAAGTAAACAATGGTATAACATTTTCTAGGTCTGTTTCAATAGAATAAGAAATGTACATAACCTTCTCCAAAGAAGTTATACAAATGGCCAAAAAGCACATGAAAAGGTGCTCAGCAAAATTAGGCATTAGGAAAATGCAAATCAAAACCACCAGGAGATACCACTCCACTCCCCACTAGGATGGCGACAATGACAACAATAGCAGCAAGAATGCAAAGACAAGTGTTGGCAAGGATGCGGTGCAACTGGAAGCCTCGTGGTCACTGATGGGGATGCAGAGTGGCGCAGCTGCTGTGGCAAACACTTTGGCGTTTTCTCAAAAAGTGGAACATAGATTTACTGTATGAGCCTGCAATTCTACTGCTGGGTGTGCACCCAGGGGAACTGAAAGTGGGTGTGCAAGCAGGTGCTTGTACTAGTGGCACTATTCGCGGTGGCCAAAGGGTGGAGGCAGCCCAGGTGTTCATCAACTAATAAACAAATAACAAAGTATGGTGGGTCCATACCAATAATAATGGATATGACTCAGCTATAAAAAGGAGTGGAGTAGTTTTTCAAGTGGGAGAGGAAAAAAGAAATTGTAGTGTAAATGTAAGCTGAAGCATGGATGTGCCCTGCAAACATTATGCTGGGTGAAGAAGCCAGACATGGGGTGGGATGGTAGGTCATAGATGGTAAGATTCTATTTACTGAGGGTCGACTGGTGGCAGCCAGGGGCTAGGAGGATGGGGAGGGATGGACTGCTTGGTGGGTATGGGACTCACTTTCAGGGTGATGAGAGTGTACTGGAATGTGATGGGGTGATGGTTGCAGGGCACTGTGAATGTACGAAATGTCACTAATGGTAATGGTCTTATGTGTATGCTACCAAAATAAAAAAAAATACATGAACTTTGACACACCAACTTTACTAGAATGTTATTCAATTTTAAAAAAGATTTTATTTATTTATTCATGAGAGATACAGAGAGAGAGGCAGAGACACAGGCAGAGGGAGAAGCAGGCTCCATGCAGGGAACCTGACGTGGGACTCGATCCTAGGACCCCAGGATCACACCCTGAGCCTAAGGCAGATGCTCAACCACTGAACTACCCAGGCATCCTACTAGAATATTATTCTCAAGAAAAAGTCATGAATGTGGCAAAGATTTTACAAAACAGAGTTTACTGTGTAAGTATCATTGCTATTATAAACAATGGCAAAAGTTTGAAATTATCTAAATGCTTAACCAATGGGGCTCAGATGAACAAGGGCTGACATTAGAATGCTGTGCAATTACTAAAACTTATGTTACAGAAGTGTAATGACAAGATATTAATAGAATTCAAAGTGAGAACAATTTATTTCCTCCCCCAATGTCTGTGTGTTTATGTGTATAGATGAATATCCCAGGTACACGTACACACACACACACACACAGAATGAAAGGGATCCATAGCAAAGGGATAACATTGACTAGTTCTGGTGGCATTACATACAATTTTAATTTTCTCAATAATATAATAAACACTGATAATTGTTTGCTAACTATCTTGTGAAATATTAGGCATTGTTCTAAATGTTATCTATCCATCTACCTGTACATCAAACCATTTAATTCTCATAAAGACCCTATGTATTAGGGTCTTAGAATTTAACTAAATTCTTCAAGGTTACATAACCAGTAAGAGAAGAGGTGAAGATGGGATTCAAACCTGTGGCTGCAGAGCCTCAGATCCCAACCAGGGTAAGATCATTTTGTTTGATCCATAGAGACTAAATTTTATGATGGTCACATCACATATAAAAGGAAAGAAAGTTATCTGAAAAAAATTGCCTAACTATAAATTTTAAGAGCTGTCATTGCTGTAGGGAAGGAATATGGATATTTAAAAAAGAATACGAATTCTTTTTTAAATGGAAAGGGGGGGGAAACTGTCTCAATTAAGGTTAAACAAAGCATGGCGTCAGTTTTAAAGTCATGTCCAAAAGGACAAGTCCCAGGACCCTGAAGATTCCAGCCCTGAAGCAGCCAACTATTTGTGGACCAGAGGCAGGAGGGAGGGGCCAGAAGCGGGGGTGAGGGTGGGGAGTGGGGGTGGGGCAATAGTAGAAAGGAGGGGTCAGAGGCAAAAGAGAGGGACCAGAGACAGGAGTGGGGGCCAGTGAGAATCCGGAATTCGAGAGGTGAATTCGGGAGGTGGGGAGAAAAGAAGGACCCTTCTAAACCCTTGCTAGTGAAGCATCTCCATCCTTACCTTGCAGGGTCTCCTCATGCTCTCCGTCCAGGACTCTTCGCTGTTCATCCAGTTTCTCTCGAAGCTCTAGCTCCCTCTCCTTCTCTACCTGGGGGCGGGAAGTGGTTCAGCAGGGCTTCACTGATCCACACACCAACCCCTGGAGCTTTGCAGAGGTTGGTGATCAGAGTCCCGCCCCATCATCCCGAGTGATGGAAACAACCTGAGCTCAGAGTGGGCACAAGACTTCAAGACATAGTAAACTTGATGCCCTCTCCAGGCAGGAAGTCTTTGTGCTGTGTTAGAGTGTTTCCCAATCTTACACTGCATACAATGAGTATAATGAATTACACGCAAGCAGTTACAAATATTTAGTCAAAAGATAAAGGACTTCCTACTGGGTAAAGGAGTAAGAGATACAACATCAAAACTGAAAGGTAATCCTCAAGATTAGAAGAGAGGAGGAAAAGAGAGGGCTTGTGTGCCACCTGGACTTACCTGTTGGGCCCATTTCTTCCTCTCTTCCTCATGTTGCTGGAGAATTCTGGTTATCTCCTTCTGGCACTGCTCGGCCTCCTCAGATGGGCAGAGCTGGACAGCTGTGGCTACAGGTGAGGAAGCAAAAAGTTCACACACAGCAGAGGGGAGGTCAGGGATGTGGCAGAGAGGATGTGGGAGGTCAGGGCTAAGTGGTGACAACTCCAGTCTCCAGCTCAAGAATGGTTTTAGATGGGACATCCACCTCCAGCAGCAGCCCCTCACACCTCTCTGGCTTCTGAGACCCTCTTTCGTGCAGGAGCCAGTGATCTCATTATGGCCCCTTAGGATCTAGAGCAGAGCTGGGAACTCACAGGACGGACTCAGCCTATTAACATGCTCTAGCTCATATCTAAAATAAAAAAAGGTGGATGCTTGGGTGGCTCAGTGGTTGAGCATCTGCCTTCAGCTCAGGTTGTGATCCTAGGGTCCTGGGATCAAGTCCCACATCTGGCTCTCCGCGGGGAGTCTGCTTCTCCCTCTGCCTATGTCTCTGCCTCTCTCTGTATCTCTCATGAATAAATAAAATATTTTAAAAAATAAATAAAATTTAAAAAAAGTTGCTGAGATTACTTTTACTTCATATATAGATTTCCAGTTTTGCTTGAAGAAGCTCAAGAACTGGCCGCATATACCTTTGTGCCACCCAGGAGTTGACGCTGAGGCACAGCTGTCTTCCCCTTTGTGCAGGATGTGGCTCTGCCATTTGCCACAGTCCTTGCCTCTCTCTCCAGAGGGCACATAGAGGGGACCACTCCATCACCTGCTTTACCTGCTGGGACTGGAGCCTGTGAGTGTCTGAGTGTGTGACCCCCGACTTTTAGCATCCCCCACCCCCATCCTGGCCAACGGCCAGCAAGCTGGAGGCAGAGGGGCTGCTGTGAGTGGGAAGAAGCCTCAAACTGGAAACCTAGCTCTCATTAGGGAAACTCCAACACAGGTCCTGCCAATGCCACTCTGAGTCCAACAGGCTCTGGGTGTGACCCAACGCATGATCCACCCTCCCTGTGCCTCAGTTACTCAATATGGGAAACTGGGAAAATAATATTATCTAGCTCACAGGGCTATAGAGATGATTAAACCTGGAAACAATGGCAACAGAAATTATATGAGCAAGATAAGGAGTACTGAGCGCTTACCCAGTGCCCAGGAACCTGTTGAAGGTGCCCCATAGGGAATACGCAGTCCTTACAACAACCCACTGTGGCGGGTACTGTGTTTATCCCCATTTCACAGATAAGGAAGCTGAGAGACAAAGAAGTTATGCAATTGGGCCAGGATTACCCAGCTGACAGATGGCGGAGAAGGGCTTTAAACCTGCACAGTCTGATCCCACGGCAAGCACCCCTCAACACCACCTTAACTCTGCTTGCTTATGTACAAAAAGCAGTAAGTGTAGTGCCAGGCATTTAGAGGTAGCTCAATAAATGCGCTTTATTGTGAACTACATGCTCTCTAGAGATTCATCATTGCTCATGACAAGTATTAGAGGGGCTGGCATTACTGCTGTGGCTGGCATTATTATCCATGTTAGTATTATTATCACAGAGCACCACAGACAGTGCTGGCAAAGGGCTTGGGGAGAAAGGTGAAGAATGGGCCTGCTAGCCAGGAAGCTGGCACTGGGCCTCCTATCGGGGTGGGGGAGGAGAGTAGTGAGTCAGTGCCCTGGAGCCTGGGGGACAGCGGTGACCACATTCAGGGAACCCCAGACTCTCACAAACTATTTGGCTCAGGCTCCCAAACGTTGGTCCACAAGACCAGTCCCAGACTGGCCCCAGCCAGGGAGAAGCTCATAAAAAACAAATCATCACCAATACCATCAGCCCCTGTCCAAGAGATTCCGTTTAGCTGGTCTGTGGTGGGGCCCCAGAATCTGTATCTTTGTAGCTCCCCCAGGTAATTCTCGTGCACAGGCAGATGATAGAACCTCTGAATTCTGGTCCAGTTGCTTATCTGGTGCTTGAACTCTGTCTACAATGGCCCTGACAGTCTCCAGTCTGTAACTGAACACTTTCGAGGTGGAGAGCTCATTTCATTAGTAGGTAGCTCTGATGGTTTTAAACCAACAATCACACAAAAAATCCTTTGAGATTGAACTGAATTCCACCTGCCTGTTTTTGTCACCTTGAGGCCCTGTGCTGACCTCTGAGTCACACTGAACAAGGCTTATCTTTCTTCTCTACAGGGGCACTTCAGACACTTGGAGAGATCTGCTGTCTTTTATTGCAACATCTTCTTTCCAGGTAGAACATCCTCTGCTCCTTTAATTGCTCCTTACAGGACATGGTTTCCAGATTCCTCACCAGCCTGATCTGTCTCCACTGTACTCTCTCTAATTTTTCTGGATTCCCCTAAAAATGTACTTTCTAGAAATAAACTCAGCACTCTGGGTGTGGCATTAATAGCCCGGAACAGGTCAGGACTATCACCTCCCTGATTTTAGACATGATACTCCTATTAATGTAACCTACCTAAGGTCTCATGAGATAATTAAATAGCTATATCACTTCTGTTGATTATAAAGTAGGAAACCTCATGGATGGAGAGGAGGGCATTTATAGGGTTGCCTACTCACCTGTGTCCCCATTGAGGGGACCTAATTCCTGTGGCTCTGGTCTGGGTGGCTGATCTGGTTTTCGGTGCCTCTGGAAGAAATGAGACAACAATGAAGTGAAGGTAGGGGCATCTGGATGGCTCAGTGGTTGAGCGTCTGCCTTTGGCTCAGGTCATGATCCCGGGGTTTTGGGATCGAGTCTCACATCAGGCTCCCCTTAGAGAGCCTGCTTCTCCCTCTGCCTATGTCTCTGTGTGTCTCTCATGAATAAATAAGGTAGGAGGTCAATGTGAGGATGGATGCTATACTGGATCCTTCCAAAGGCAAGACAGGACTGATTTCCAGTTATGCCAGACCTTGCCCTGGATCCAGTTGCTTAAGCTGCCTCCCTCACTAGCCGAAGGCAGCACTCCCTCTGTGGGGAAGGGGTTCCCATAGCAGGATTTCTCATCATCACCAGGGAAACCTTCAGTGGGGAGCTTGATGCTGATTGACCTCTCCTTAGATTCTTGTGGTTTGTGAACCAACCAGGAGGCCCTCCCTGCCCACCTCTTCCTTCTCCCAGGACTTACTCAGACCTTTTGCTATTATCCTCACCCCAGTTAGAGCTGAAACTTCCCAATCTTGAATTCAGAGATAATTACCCTTTCCTCTGAGGACCTACGCTTACCACAGCTTCCTTCCAAGTTCCCTATATTTGGGACAAAGCATGGGAAGTCCAAGCTTGGGTGGCTCAGTCGGGTAAGTAACCAACTCTTGGTTTTGGCTCATGTCGTGATCTCAGGGTCCTGGGATTGAGCCCTATGTCTGGCTGATGCTCAGTGCAGAGTCTGCTTGTCCCTCTCCCTCCTGCTCTGCTCCTCTCCCTGCTCTCTCTCTCTCAAATAAATAAATCAATTCTTGGGGCACCTGAGTGGCTCAGTGGTTGAGTGTCTACCTTTGGCTCAGGATCCAGGGAGAGGGTCGCATACTGGGCTCCCTGTAGGGAGCCTACTTCTCCTTCTGCCTGTGTCTCTGCCTCTCTCTGTGGGTCTCTTATGAGTAAATACATAAAATCTTTTTTTAAAAAATCAATTCTTTTTTTTTATTTATTTATGATAGTCACACAGAGGGAGAGAGAGGCAGAGACATAGGCAGAGGGAGAAGCAGGCTTCATGCACCGGGAGCCCGACGTGGGATTCGATCCTGGGTCTCCAGGATCACGCCCTGGGCCAAAGGCAGGCGCTAAACCGCTGCGCCACCCAGGGATCCCTTAAAAAAATCAATTCTTTAAAAAGAGAAGAGGTCCAAGCCATGGTTTTACCATGATTAGTCTTTGTTAGAGGGGGTGCTTCTCCAACTATAAAGAGGCAGTGGTACTTACTTGACAGATGGGGATAAGACACCATACTCAGGATGTACTGGGCATCATGATGTCTTATCTATACTACCTTAGCAAATCTTCAGAATGATCCTGGGAAATATGAATATCACCAATTTATTTTTTTTAAATATTTTATTTATTTATTCATGAAAGACACACACACACACAAAGAGAGAGAGAGAGAGAGAGAGAGAGAGAGAGAGAGAGAGGCAGAGAGAGAGGCAGGCTCCATGCAGGGGGCCTGATGTGGGACTCAATCCCAGGACTGCAGGATCACGCCCTGAGTCAGAGGCAGATGCTTAACCGCTGAGCCACCCAGGGGTCCCTGAATATCCCCAATTTAAAGAAGAGGCAGCTGAGGCTAAGTGAAGTCAGGACTCAATCAAGGTAGATTAGCGAATCATTGGCAGAGTCAAGGATTTGAGCCATACCTCTGAGTGCTTTAACCAATGTTGGCCAGTATTGGGTGAATCTGATCAAAGGAGGGAACAGATGCCAAAGGGCTGTATCCCAGAGCAGTGCCAGTGGCTCCCAGATTTTCAAGTTTCGTAAATGGTATCTTTTAATTGGAGAGTTGATATGGGTTGATGAGAAAGGATGCTGAAAAATATTATTTGCAGACTAACACTATCATTTCATAAAATAGAGCACATGATAACCTTCCAAAATATAGTAAGGAAAGCTCAAGACTTTTCTTCCGGGAAAGGGGAACTGACATCCTTATTCAACGTTATACACACACCTACACCTTTAATTTTTCCCACTTCACCCCAGCTGGTGGAAAGTCGGCCAAGGCCTGGCACTGGCCACTGGGCCAGAATCTGGGGTAGAAAAAAAAAAGTTAAGCCATTCTGTACACTTTTAAAAATGTTTTCGGGTAGTAACTAGACTTACTGTGGTGATTACTTCACAATATATGCAAACATCTAATCATTGTTGTATACCTGAAACTAATATAATGTTCATGTGTCAATTATACCTTTTAAAAAAAGATGCTTTGGGACGCCTGGATGGCTCAGCAATTGAGCGTCTGTCTTTAGCTCAGGGCATGATCCCGGGGTTCCAGGATTGAGTCCTGCATCGGGCTCCCTGTGAGGAGCCTGCTCCCTCTGCCTGTGTCTCTGCCTCTCTCTCTGTCTCTTGTGAATAAATAAATAAAATCTTAAAAAAATGTTTTTTTTAAGATGCTTTTAAAACAAAAAAAAAATTTCTAGATCCCATTTTAAGAAACACTTAAAAGGAGCATCTGTGTGGCTCAGTCAGTTAAGCATCTGACTCTTGATTTCAGCCCAGGTCATGATCTCAGGGCTGTGAGATGAGGCTCGTGTCCAGGCTCCATGCTGGGTGTGGAGCCTGCATAAGATTCCCTCTCTTCCCCACCCTCAGCCCCTCCCCCATCTCCCTCTCTAAAAAAAAAAAAAAAGAGAGAGACACTTAAATAAATAAGCCAGCCTATGGGAAGGCTTTGAAAATGTTCCATTACGAATTATCACTGTAAAAGACAAACTTTACTTTTTACTATGGTAACAGATTTTTTAAAGTAAATTATTGCACAAAATTATTAACAATTTCCTGAACTAAAGAATGATTGAAATGCTGCTAGAAAGCATACTTCTGGCTGGAGAAGGAAGTCAAGTCAAGGGAAGGCTTCTACAACCTTCAACTCCTGCCCCCAAGTACCCAGCACAGAGCCTGGTACAATGTGAGTCCCTGGCCAGTTGAACATGACACGGCACTATCACCCCCACCCAGGTCAGTGGCTGGGGCAGGCGCTCTGTGGCTGCGGATGCCTGACAACTGAGTTCTCCTTCCACCCTGTGAAGACGAGGCTCTCCCTGCCCAGGCGAGAGGGGATGCCTGGCCCAGGCACAAGCCAGGGGATCTGTCAGAGCAAGAATCAGAGAAGTGATGGGAGCCAGCCTCTCTACTCTGGCCTGTAGGAAGAAGGGAGATAAGTGGTTGTCACATCCTGGTTGCCACCACTGGTTATGCTCATCTGGGGATGTTTTTATGGGACTGAGAATTCCTGAATTCCAGTCCTGGCTCTTCTACAAACCTGGGCAAATTTCTTCCCTTCTTTGGGCTCCTGCTCCCTCCTTTGCAAAATAGAGTCAAGAACATAGTAGTGGATCCCCACGGTGTTCCAACTCTAGGCCTCTGCCCACAGCCCCTCTCGATAGCGCTGATGGGCAGAGTTATTACAGTGAGGAAACCCAGGGAAGCAAGACATGGTCACATTGTGCCTTGATGGCAAAATCCACATCAGAACCAGGTCTTAGCACATTAGAGATGGAGTGGTGTGTTAAGAACTCTGGGATTTAGGGATGTCTGGATGGCTCAGTTGGTTAAGCTCTTGGTCATGATCTTGGGGTTGTGGGATTGAGACCCACTGTCCGGCTCTGTGCTCAGCATGGAATCTGCTTCTCTCCCTCTGCCCCTTCCCACCCACCCCCACTCCAATCTCTATCTCTAAAATAAATAAATAAATAAATAAATAAATAAATAAATAAATAAATAAAATCTTAAAACAAACAAACAAACAAACAAAAAAAGAACTCTGGGATTCTAGAATTACCCAGACCTGGATTCAAATCCTAAATCTAACACTGTATCATGGCACGGCCTCTCTAAACCTTGGTTGTCTCATGAGATTGTTTTAAGGATTAGATGGGATAATGCACCTATAATGTCTGGCATAGTCTAAGAGCTCAAACAGTGCCTGAGTTTATTACTTTCTGTTTGAAAAGCAGTGCTTTGGTAGATCTCCCTCAGGGTGGCCTGAAGTAAGATCCTAAAGCTCATAAAAAACTGTCTCCTGCCAAATAACAATCACAGAAGGGTGAAAAGCTCTTCTCCACAAACGGCTTCCAGAGACCACAGGCAGGACGTATAACCAGGGGCTTGAGTCCCCAGATCCTGATAAAATCACTCCCAGAATTACTCCTTCCAATGACGTTCAAGACTCATCACTCTCTGTCCTCAGGCTACTATCTTCCTCTTCTTCCCTATTTCTTTAATGAATATTTATAAACACCTTCCTCCAATTAAAGGAGTAGTAATAATAGATATATCTATTCATTACTTGAACATTATATATACTTTATATGTTTTACTTTTTCAACTACATTATAAGCATTTACTACATGGCATTAAATATTATGTAAATGTATTAATTTTCACGACTCAAACATTGCATCTTTGTGAATGAATTCAATCATTTGATTAATAATCTGCATGAGTACTTCGGTTATTTCATTTGTAAATTTCCAAATTATGCTTTCACTAATCACCTGCCGATTTATACGATTTTTTTTTACATATCCAAAACTACTGGTTCTACCTTCCAGAAAGGTTCTACCAATGAACACACCCACTACTGGCACATGAGAAGGCCAGTTTCAGTGCAACCTTGCCAACATGGAATAGTATCATTTTTTAAAAAATAGTAGGCAGATTTGGTAGGCCCAAACCAAACAAGCCTATGGTATTTCTGGCCCCACTGGGTGTATCCATGTGTTCAAGACTGACCCAAGCTGCTCAAGCCCATCCCAGCATGGTGCACCCTCCAGTTCCTCAGGCTTCCATGTAGTAACAGGCTGAGCTCATGTCACATTTCTCCTTTGTCTCTTCCCAGGGCTGAGTTAGTTCCTGGTGGCTCTGTGCTCCAGTACCTGTCTGAACACCAGCATGAGCACCTGTCTGGTTACCTGTGTTTCTCCAGCTAGGCCAAGGGGGCTCTTTGAGGATAGGGATCATTTCTGAAACTCACTTTGGATTTGTCCCAGCATCTGTTATGATGCCCTGAACACAATTTCTAGGAATGTGGTCTATGGGTCTCCCATATTAGAACCACCTGGAAAGCTTGCTTAACACAGCCCCCAGGCCCAGTTCTGGACCCACAGAGTCCGAGGGTGATGTGTGTGCCAGGAAGCTCCAATCTGCCAATCTATGCAGGAGGTCCTGATGCTCACAAAAGCCTAAGGACACAGAGCCCAGAGCTAAGTAAGAATTGATAAGCAGCCACTACATGGAACATCCCCAGGTTGGGGCTCCAGCGGCTTCCTCCTCAGAGGCTACGGAGCAGAGTTCAGCCTGCAGTGGGACAGGACAGGGGCTGGGAGGGGGACACAAGAATTTCCCCTTCCAAAAGCAGACCGGGGAGGGCCAGGGCTGGGGTGGGGCATCCGGATCCAGCTCTGGAAGAGAGATAGCAGGGTTTCCTGAGTTGATAGAAACTGGAAGAAGAGAGCCAGGGGGGCGGTTGGCAGCACAGGACGTGTAAGCAGAACCCCCGACCGGGGGAGACACCAGGAGACCTGGGTCCCAGCTTTCCTATGAGCCTTTCAGGAAGTCCCTTGCCTGCTCTGGACCTCAGTTTCTCTATCTGCCAGGCGTCAGGGTTGGAACAGTTCTTCCAAACTCCAGAACAGCCCTTCCACTATGAAGGCTGGAAATAGGGTGCTTCTATCTTGGTAACACACACAGTTCTGGGGCCCAGCTCCTTGTTGTCAAGCAGACCAGAGCCCTGCTTTGGGTTCAACCTGAAGCCAACCCGATTTGCAGCAGGATGTGGCTGCCAAATACAGGCACAAAGTCAGGGTCGAGTGGGAGGACAGTGGCCAGAGCTGTGGAAAAGCCTGATGAGCTCAGATTGGGTCCAGTGAGACCCGTAGAAGACGCTTGCATTTTGAAAAGTAAACTGACAAATTGGAATACATCCAAAAGGAGTTGACAAGATGTGGAAAGAGGCACAAAACCAAATTATAGGAGGTACTGTTGACAACAGTTGGTCAGCATCAAGAAGAGGCAAGAAAACCTGGCTGCTGTCTTCAAATCTCTGCGGGACTGTCACGAGGTAGAAGCTGCTAGTGTGTGGTCCACACATCCTTAGAGGGCAGGCTTGTGGCTAAGGACTAGAAGTTTCAAGAAGTTTCAGTTCAACATGAAGAAGAATTTCAGAACTGCCCCAGACAGAGATAAGCTGCCTTACTAGAGGTTGGGGGTGCAGTAGTGACAGTGAGTTCCCCATCACCAGGAGCATGCAAGAAGAGGTAAACTTCATTTCACAGGTGGGACTGAGTGATTACAGAGGACCTTGAACTCCAACAGTCTATAATTCTATAAAGTATCCTTGATGTTCAGCAAGTAAAGCCCTCAGGTAAACACAGAGTACAGGTGGTGTGGGAAAGCCACCAGCATTAACACAGTCTCAGGGGGCTCTGTTGAGTATTATCCAGGTTGTAGTTCTTTGGAGTAAATTTCCATAGTCCTGTACTAAAGCCTAGGGGGTAGAATCCTCAATTTCCCTCAAATTGTGAGCTGCACCAGGCATGGGTGAGTAAGGCAGGAGCAGCTCAGATGGAAGCCGCCCAGCTATTCCTTCCGCTGGGGCTCCTGCTAGGATGGAAGCCAAGAGCAGCCTTGAGGATGGCTCAGCCTTTCCAGAAGACACTTGGTCTCACCTTGCTTTAGGGACATCACTCCATGCTTTCCACGGGCCTTTGGGCTTTGTATAATTCTGACTGAGTGGTATCATTTACATACTCATTATTTTTGCCTCCCTTAGAGAATTTAATAATCAAAGGACCCTTAAGAGTTACCCAGCTCCTTTCTTGTCACCTGGCTTCCCTGGGCCACAGAGTCCTATCACACCCTTCCTGGCTGAGGAATGCTTCCTGGGACCCAGAAGGCAGGGTTGGCAGGGCCCCTGGAGACAGTTTATTCCATTCTTCACCTCCTATTTCCAGATGGAGAAATTGAGGCCCAGAGGTGGGGCAGACAATATTTGTCAGAGGCCACAAGGCCAGGGAGCAGAACCCTACTGAGAATCCAGATTCAAGGCAGAGCCTGGACGCCGTTCCTTCTCCTGTATGCATACACCAGATCGATCCCAGCAGATGAAGTCTAGGGGACAGATGATTCTGGGCCTGACGGGACTCAGGTCACAGCCCTCTTCAGTATCAGAGCTGCCTTTCCGGAGGCTGCACTCAGCGTGGGCGGGGCCCCCTCACCAGTAGTTTCAGAATCTTAACAACCACAGGCAGAGCCTATTGGCTGAGGGTAGAGACAGGAAGGAGGTGGGGGTGGAGGCCCAAAGGCCCCCCCCTTTCCAGAAAGAGGAGGAAAGGCAGGGCCTAAATGTTCAGGGCTGTTGAGAAATATTGGTGCTCACACCCAAATCACAGAGGCCCAGATGGACGATCACCATAAACCTGTGGTGATCTCTAAACCTATCTCTAAGATGGGCAGAGGTATTTTGCCAAAGTGATGCCTGAATTTGATTTCATTTTCACAGTGCCAGGGACACCAAAGATTTAGCTTGCCTCATTCATGCTACAGAGTGTGACGTCACCACCACCCACCGCCTGCCTGGGGATAGAGTGGTTTGGCTACACAACCACCCCAAAGGTAGGAGGGCCAGCCTGAACCCCTCGGCTGTGCTGGGGGCACTGCCTATTCTCTGAACTCCTGTGATGCCCCCAGAGCACCCAAGTCGGGGCTGAATGTGGTCTCTAGTGTTCCTATCTGATTGACTGACAAATGAGGCCTCAGAGGAGGACAGAACCACTTCCCTCTTGCGCAGACCATGGCAGACAGTGGGGAAGGCCTTGAGCACAGAGCCCAGCCTCCCTCACAAATGCAGGAGCTGAGGCCTACAGAAACGCTTCCCAGTGCACAATATTCCTTTTCTTTCTCCCCAGAGCCCACGCTTCCCTGTCCCCTAGCATCTTCCCAGGGTGTCTACCAATTCTGGGGCACCTGGCAGGGCCTGGAGCTGGCAAAAGCACTCAGCACCATTTCTGGCATTTGGGTCAGCCTGAGACCCTGAAGGGGTGAGATAGAAAATGATGTCGGTGGCTGGGGCAGAGAAAGAGACATGCTGAAGGCACAGACAACACACCAGATATCTACTCATCTCCCCAACCCAATGGCAAGCAGCCGAGTTGGGGGGTGGTGGGGTGGAGCGGGGTTTAGAGTCAAAATTCTGGCTTGCCACTTGCTTGCTGTGTGACCTTGGGAAACTACCCTACCCTCTCCGGGCTTCTGTTTCCTCTTCTGTATGGTATGGAGTTGGGTGATGGGATACATCAGAGTCCTTCTTAGTTTTGACATACTTTGGATGTAGAAGAAGGAGCAGAGTGAGGTCATTCGGACACCTCACCCTGTTATCAGACCTGGCACGCTCATTTGCTCTGGGCAGAGCAGGGCAGGCAATCTGACACACTCAGCTGTCAACCCCTGCACGAAGAGGGCTTCTCCAGAGGCCAAGAAATAGGCACCATTGCTCAGGAAGACCTGAGTGGGTGTCCTGCGCCCTTCATGTATACCCTCTGTCCTCGAGCAGCCCCTGTGGGAGGCAGTAATTGCCTGGAGCAGAGGGTGACAGGGAGCCCAGTAGCCACCCACCCTCAGGT
This sequence comes from Nyctereutes procyonoides, assembly GCF_905146905.1. Taxonomy (NCBI): domain Eukaryota; kingdom Metazoa; phylum Chordata; class Mammalia; order Carnivora; family Canidae; genus Nyctereutes; species Nyctereutes procyonoides. The sequence continues at coordinate 30,108,805 of NW_026575046.1, forward strand.
TATATGTAGCATGCCCCATCGCCCTGCAATTGCACTGCTAGCAGAGAGACACCCATTAGTGAGGACAACAGTACCTCCAGGGTGCTCAGGGCAGAGTCGTGTGTAATAGGGAAACACTGGGAACCAACTTCATACCTGTTGTGGGGACTGGCTTGATACACTAAGGTACCTCATACTACGCAAGGTCATAAGTTTAAAAAATGAAGCACATTTTACATACAACGTCGGAAAGACATTGGTAAAATACCAAAATGCAAAATAAACTATTTCTATTATACAGAAAAGCACAACCTGATGACGCTTGTCATATCTCGAGAAAGGACTAAGATCATTGTAGCCGAGGATGGGGAGCTTTAGTCTTACCTGAATTCTTAGAATTTTTAAAACAATGATGCATTCAAGTTTTACTCATGTGCAAAGAAATCAACAACAGGAAGAAACACGACTCTCGAAACCGAAAAGCAGCGAAGGCAGGTCATTATCCAGATGGAGAAGTCAAGGGGCAGGGAGAGGAGCCCCTAGCTCAGATCCCCAGCAGGCTAGTGGAAGGGGCAGGAGTCAGACCACCGCTGACTCCCTGGGCAGTGCTTTCCTCCACGGATGCCACGACTGCTGGCCGAAAGCACCCGGGCCTTGGCCAAGCACCTCCTTGTTTGCCATGCTCCCTTCTCTTCTGGTGAACCCTGGGTCCAAACAGAGGCCTGGGGTTCCTGCTGCCCTCCCTCGACTGATGGTGGAGGTTGACAGTGGGGGTGGGAGTAATGAACCTGAAGATATATCCACGGTCCCCAGGGCTGCTGTAACAAACTACCACAAAGTTGGAGCCTTAAGACAGAAATGTATTCTCTCACAGTTCAGGAGGCTAGAAATCCAAAATCAAGGTGTCAGGAGAGTTGGTTCTTTTTGGAGGTCCTGGGGGAGAAGGTTTGACCCTTCTCTCCTTCTCTCCTGGATTCTGGGGCTTGCCAGCAATCCTTAGTGCTTCCTAGCTCATGTGTCTACATCCTTCCAGTCTCTACTTCTGTTATCTCTGGCCTTCTCACTGTCTACATTTTCCTGTTCTTATGAGGAAACAGTCATTGAGTGAAGGCCCACCCTATTCCAGTAGGACATTATCTTAACTGGATTCCATCTCCAAAAAAAACCTATTTCAAATAAGGTCACATTCATAGGTTCTGTGTGTTCATGAGTTGTGTATGGTGGGGGCACTATTCACTCCAGTACAGGTAACTTTCCTAATGTCAGGGCTATTTCCTTAATCACTGGGCAGCTGGCAGGGTTGTGTGGAGCCGTGGAGAAGTGGCAAGGAGGTCTACAAGGTTCCTTGCACACCCAGTAAAAGAACACCACCACTAGGGGAGAGGGAGAAGCAGAAGTAGGTCAGGTTGTACATCACTTATCTGGAGGAAAGCACGGACATGGGATGGATGTTTTATGTCTTATAAGGCATTTGGCCTAGATGTTCTGGAAGATTCAGGTTTGAAAATAAAGTGACAAGATAAACGATTTTTAGGGATTAAAATTCACCTGGCAAGAGAAGCAGGATGACTTGTCTTCAGGTAATGGACAGATTTAGATCTCCACATGCTAAAGATGGATGGATTTTTCTCTTGCTCCTACTCTCTGCCCACATTGGACTCCTGGAACCTCCTCCTCCCCCACCTACAGGTCCAGCTCTCCCTGGACATCCAGTAGGCCTCACAGTGCTCTGAGGGTGGAGGATACTGAGAGGACAAAGGTGGAAACCAATCAGGCCAACCATCATCAGGCTCTTCCTTTTATTTGGGGTGGGGTATCCCTACATTTTCCAAGTCTTTTTTTTTTTTGAACCTGAATGCTCACAAGTGTTACACTGAGACCCCTTAGAATCCCTGTTCCAGGCAGATTTACTAGCTGCTCCATGAACACTGAGAGGTTAGTTGGCAGCGCCCCCTCCCACCCCCAAACCCAGAACCATCATCAACTTGACTTACATGGTAGCCTGCTTCTGGGCAATGAATTTGAGGTTTCATGTTTTCTGCCTTGTTTACAACAAAAAAGACATGAAATCTGGGCCTCAAACTCAGCACCCAACGGAGGCAAAGATGGATGTCTTTAGGTGACTGGGTACATACCCTGCCCTTGGGGGACCTACATTAGCCATATGGGAATTCAACTACAAAGGAAAAGAACAGAATTGAAAACATGTACATGTGCAGAAAATGTGTTGCCAAAGATTGTGTCTTTAAGGCAAGGATTATTAGAAATTTTTCTACCCAAGTACAGAGGTCTCTTTATAGAATAGAAATCTGGCTTTTAACCTCACAAGCTTTTCAGAATGCAATGCATGGAAGCCTGTATTGGCTTTAGCTGGGATGATTTTCTGGGGTGGGCAAAACCCCATCAGCTCAGAGGCTACATACACACCAACATCTCCATGATGCCTGGGGCAAGGGGCTCAGTGCCCAGGAAAGTCAGCTTCCTCTCACGTTCAATTGTCCCATCCTTGGCAAACCAAGCTAAAAGGTCAGGTTTGCCCAGTTCCTATTGACAAAGTTTCAGGAGCCTGGACTATCTAGCCCCACCCCACCAACCCTCAAAACCCAGCCAAGATGCCAGCTCTCTAGGGAGGCCTTCCCTCAGCCCCTCCTCTCCCCTCTGAGCTCAGAGCCACCCCTCTCACCCATTAGGATGAAAACACAAAGATGCTCATGAATAATGAGGGTAGGAGTGGGGAATGTAAACAACCAAGTGTCCAAACTGGTTAAATAAGCCATGGAACATCCGCAGAATATTAAGTGGCCATTAAAAATCATGTTTCCATGGACTATTTAACAAGAATGCCCCAGCAAAATATTAACTAGAATATAACCACTTTAAAATATATTGCCAATTGTGTAATAAGTCACCCTCATGGATATTATTTATATAGGAAAAATAGAAGGACACTGAAGTGTATGCAGAGGCTATGTCTTAAGGGTGATTTTTTAAACTTCTTTATATTTTTCCAAATTCTGAATTTTCTTTTTTAGGATTTTATTTATTTATTTGAGAGAGAGTGAAGGCAAGAGAGACAGTGAGTACAAGCTGTGGGAGAGGAAAGGCAGAGGGAGAAGCAGGCTCCCTACTGAGCAGGGAGCCTGATGCAGGACTCGATCCCAGGGCCCTGAGATCATGACCAGAGACGATGGCAGACGCTTAACCGACTGAGCCACCCAGGCTCCCCCAGGTTCTGAAATTTTGCCTCAAACATTATAATAACCGGAATTAGATTTCTTAAGTGGATCCTAAATATTTACTAGTCCTAGGCTTGCATCTCCTCTTCTATTCTTGCCAAAATGTCACCTGACCTCTGCTTGAACTCCTCCAGAGATGGGGAACTCGCTACCTCTTCCTCAGAACAGGTGGAATCTGGCTTCCATTAGCTTCCCCTACCGGCCACAATTCTGCCTTCTGGAATAACAGAAAACAAGGCTGCTCCCCAAGTCCCCTTGGCAACACTTCAATGGCCAGGCTCCAGGCTTCATGTCCCCAACCCCAAAAGCCTTCCAGGGACATGAATGTCCCCCTGTTTCCTACATCCCTGTTTGCTTTCCTTGGGTACAATCTAGGCGGTGATGTCCTTAAAGTCTCCTTATGACATTCTCCACATGACCTCTATTCTTGCCAGTCAGTGTGTCTCAGGGGCTCCACTGCATGCATTCTTTCTCCTAATCTTGAGACAACCCTATGACCCAGGAGCTAATTTCACACCCATCTTACAGATTAGGAAACTGAGCCATGGAGGAGCCAAGTCCTTTCCACAGTCACTTAACCAATGTGCGATAGAGCTAGGACCGGGGCAGCACCTAGGCAGAGCCTGCTGTGCCCGGTGAGTAAATGAATGCATGAACCTTGCCCTGAAGCCCATGCCCTTAGCAGCCATGGTTGGTCTCAGAATTATGTACGCCCACGCCGGGCTCTTCCAGGCCATTCACTTCTGCATCCCTCTCCTCTCTCTCTCTCTCTCTCTCTCTCTCACCCGGCCTGCTACCTGGAGGTGCTCATGAAGGGCTCCTGCATGACGGACCCATTGAGAACCTGGTGCCCAAGGCTCAGTAGTGGGAACCGTGCTGAGTGGGTTCTCTGCCACTCTGCTCTGGACTGTGGTGCCATGGCCAGTGCCAGAGTCCTGGGGACCGGGGAGTTCAGACATCATACCAGGCACACACACAGGGGCTTGACCATGAGGCACTAGGTGCCCTTCCCCACCCCTGCCCGGGGAGTGGGGGGTGGAAGCTACTGGGGATGGAAGGCCCCTCTGTACTCCCATGTCACTCTTACAGGCAAGTTCGTGGAAAATGTTTCCCTGGCCTCTCCCCTCTCTGCCCATCCTCCTCCCAAGTCTTCCTGGGGACATGACCATATCACCCATGGTATCAGTCAAGATGGGTTTAGGAAGGACCAGACAGTGCAGATGGCTCCTCAGCATCCACCTGCCAGGAATCCCTGCTCAGCCATCATCAGGATTTCAACTCATCCCTATGAGGCAGTGACAGCCTCAGGTGGGGTGTCTTGGCTAAGGCCACCAGGCACAGTAGACTACAGAACTCAGCACACCCTCTAATCTTTGAACTTGGAAGGACTGAGAGGTCCCAACGGTCAAGCCTCTGTCCCCAGTCAGGGCAGCGCCCGCTGAAAGCTCTGGGCTCATTCCTTGCTGCTTGCCACCCCTGCTTTCCACAGTGAGCCCATCATGCTGCACTTGCTCTGGCTCAGTCTCAGCTCGGGCTCTTCTCTCTGCCTCCAAACCTTCAGTGCTCAGCCAAGGCATCCTCACCCACCCCTCCGTCTCCCTACATCCAAGGAATCTTCCTGTATTTCTCAAGGCTGGGTGAGGTAGTGCTGTTGCACCCCGGGGCTAACCCCGACCCTGATTGGCTGGCCTTCATCTGCTCACTCAAATATTTACGCAGCACCTGCTCCATAGGAGGTGATGAGCACCAGCAGGGGTGCAGAAAACCAGGCTCTGCTGAATAGCTTTGCCACTAACTGGCTCTACGACTTTGGACACATCACTTCTCCCCGAACCTCCGTGTCCTCACCCATAGAGTGGCGAAGATTCGGCAGCTCAGCCTAACTTCTTGGGCTTTTGTAAGGCTCGCAGGATGTGAAAGCACTCTGTAAACTGCCACTCAGCGTGAGTCATTGTGACCATGACCTAACCCCTCTGTAGTGTGAGCTCATTTTTGTACATCCCATCCTTAGAGCCCTGGGTCTCCCTGAGGGAATGACAGCTAGTGGGGATGGCCTTGGGAGCTCAGGCCTTCCGGGGTTTGGCACCTGGATGAGAAACTGGGCAGGAGCACAGCCTGGAGGGATGGAAACAGGCATGAAATTTAAGTGAACTGGCTTATAAATCCTGCCACACAGGGGCAGGGGCCTGGCATTGCTGGGACAGGGAAGATGTGCCAGACTGGCCTAAGGCAACAGAGTGAAGGCTTTCGGGCCAAAGGGCTCTGGAATCAATAAGAAGGCACTGGAAGCACAGAGTAGGGGAAGAGACAAAGAGCACTGGGCTAGGGGACTGGATGCCTGGGTTCTACTCTAAGCTACTCTATGACCTTGGTCAAGACCTTCCCTTCTCCAGGCCTTACCCTCTGATCCATGCATCAGCCCAGGTGGTACCCAAGGCCCCTTCCCGCTGAGATAGTCTGTGCAGGCTTTACTTGCCTTTCATGGTTTGGGGGTGGTAGGGGAGGGTCATCCAGCTCAGACTGTGCCAAGGACAGACAGGGACAGCTGGTAAGGCTCTTGGAAGGGCAAGGCGGCAAGGGAACCCATGCCCGCTGTTAGAAGGGTCAGGCCTGGGACAGGGCCCCTCTTCTGGTCTCCTTCTGCCCCTGCCTGGATGGAATTCACTCTTGGCCCACTTTGCAGACTGAGACATTGACACAGGTACAGACTCTCAGACCCTTGGAAATCTTCCTGCTCATCTCCCTCCCTCTCCCCCTAGAGGGAGAAACTGAGGCCCAGAGAGTGATAAGGGCTTGCTCCAGTTCACCAAGCACGTCTGCAGTGGAGCCAGGACTGATGTCCACCTATCGCCAGCTCCATTTCGGGTCTCAAGCTGGGCTCAGCTTTATCTGCCCACAATCCCTATCTGCCAGCCCTCTGCTTCCACTGCTGTAGGTAAGCCTCAGTTTCCCTGCTGCAGTAAGGGAAGATGTGAGGGATTCCCAGTCAGAGCCTGACGAGGTTTTCTGAACTAAGAATAAAGGAGGAGCAAGAGAAGCAGAGGAGGTATTGTACTTGGGGTGAAAACTCCTCTCTCAGAACGAGGCACAGGGCCGGGAAAGTTTGCCTTGGTCCCAGCAAAGTGGGAGAGAGAGAGAGAGAGAGAGAGAGAGAGAGAGAGAGAGAGATTTTCAAGTTTTATGAAAAATAACTACATTTTGTTGCAGTTTGGGGCTTCTCAGGGTCCCCAGCGAACTGCTCACCAAGTTCATGGGACCACCTATTCCCACCTGGCTGAAAAGCAGGCAGTAGTAGGAAGAAGGCTTAGAATTTGAGGGCCCTCCCTTTCCCCTCTGCGGCTCGGGCCCCGAAGGAAGGCGTCCTTCGGCTCCAGGCTCTGACCTTCTGGGCTGCTCAGAACCCAGGGGCACCTGGTCCCACTGCCAGAAACCCGAGTAGAGTCTCCTGGGTCCTGACCCAGCTCCGAGGCCCCTCGGGGGGAGGGACAGGAAGGAAACGCAGGGCAGCAGCAGGCGGTAGATCTCCTCCCTCTTTGGCCCCTCCCGGCTGCCCCCAGCACAGCCCACGTGCACCGGCTGGGGCCCCCCAAGAGGCTCGCGACCAGCGCTTCTCAAACTTCAGCGTCTGCTGTCATCACCTGGCCAGCTCGTTAGAAGGCGGGTCCCATCCTAGCAGGTCCGGGGCAAAGCCCGGGAGTCTGCATTTCTCACAGGTCCCGGGTGGGGCCACTCTGCGAGGAGCGGCCTCGGGACGCGGGAGGCGCGCGAGGCCCAGAGAGGTCGCGTCACCTGGCCGGGGCCGCCCAGCGAGCAGCCCCCGACCGAGGGGAACCCGGCACCTGCCACGGCCCCGGGCGATTCCGCGGCGCTCGCGGGGCCCAGGCGCCGTGCGGGTGCCCTCGGCGGCCCCGCGCGGCTCAGCCCGGCCGGCTCTGCCCCCTTCCCCCGCGCCGGCCCCGCCGTCCTCCGCCCGGCGCCCCGGGAGGCTCGGAGGGGCGGGCGGCGCCCACGGGCCCGCGGCGGAGCGGCTCCGCGCCCCCCTCCCTCCCGGGGCAAACTTCGCCGCCCCAGCCGTTACCTTTTTGGGGGCTCTGCAGCAGCTCAGCCGGCTGTGCCCGCCGCCCATCCTCCTCCGGGGGCTCCCGGCCGCCGCCGCCCGGCTCCGGGGCGCCCCCCCCGCCCCGAGGACCCGCCCGCCGCGCGCCCGCCCGCCGGGGCTGCCGGCGAGACCCTGAAACTGAACCTGGAAGCGCAGACTTGAGCCGGCGCTGGGGCGGCCGCGCGCCGTAAATACCCGAAGAGCAGGGCCTCCGGGGTTCGCGGCGCCGCCGCCCCGGGCAGGTGACCCGACTCTGCGACAGGCAACCACCTCGGGCCGGGGCACCGAAGATCCCTACGAACCACGGATGCTTTTCCGGGCCCTGGGCAGAGAAAAGCTCAGGAAGGAAAAAAAAAAAATTAAAACAATTACTTAGAAAACACACAGCTACCTTTTTTTTTTTTTTTTTTTTTTTTTTAATGGTAGTCACAGAGAGAGAAACAGGCAGAGACACAGGCAGAGGGAGAAGCCGGCTCCATGCACCGGGAGCCCGACGTGGGATTCGATCCCGGGTCCCCAGGATCGCGCCCTGGGCCAAAGGCAGGCACTAAACCCCTGCGCCACCCAGGGATCCCACAGCTACTGTTTCTTGAGAGCTGTGTCTGTGCCAGCTACTTTGCACGTATTACTCCCCCCCCCAGCCCCCCAATCTCCTTGCAACAAAGGTATTATTCCTTCCACCTTACAGGTTAGGAAAGGGAGGCTCAGAGACGTGATTTGCCTAAGCTCACCAGCTAGTGAGTAGCGGAGCCCAAATAAATTCTAGTTCTAATTGGTGACCCTAAGCTTTGAACCACTTCCCTACAAATACACAATGATACTTAGTTTAATTGTGATGCCTCTTCACTTCTGGTTCAATCGTTCTTTCCGGGTCACGAGCATCTGTAATACGCTGTCCATCTTGGACGGATGACGGTACCGATTACAACCACCTTGTGAAATAGTAGACAGGCGGTGGGAATAAGGGACAGATCTTGTCGCTGCCTGGGCAAGAGAATTTTTATTTACTGCCACTTTGTTACTACCCGGGGTTTCTGAGAGTGGCAATGCAGAAAAAAACCACACCGAACTTTGAAAATCAGCGTGCGTGTGTATCTGTGCATCTATTAGCAAATTATACAAGGCCCGGAGACACTTGGGAAGGTATGCTAATGTGAGAGGGACTTACAGTCATGAATGAGGAAGAGTATGAGACCACAAAGGAACCTCCCCCTCCACAGAGTATAAGACCAATTGTAGCAGGTTCTAAAAAAGGAAACTAAAGATACAGATGATACAAGGTTCTTGGAAGGAAGAATAATATAGGACGGTGGTTCATAAAGTGTGGTCCCCAAATCAGCAGCAACCTCACTACCAGACAGCTTTGTTAGCCATACAAATGATCAGGCCTCACCCAGACCTACAGATCCTAGGCTCCGGGGATGGGGTTCAGGAATCTATAGTTTCCCAAGCCCTGCAGGTGACTCCGACCCCTGCTAAAGTTTGAGAGCCACTGCTGTAGGATGTGCTAAACAGGCAATGAAGAAAGAGTGTCTCCTTAAATTTACAATGTTTGTTGAAACAGTGTTCAGGATTTAAAAACAAATAAGCAAACCAGCAAACAGGCAAAACCCAAAACAACCTGAATATCCAAGAAAAAGGAGCTTGATTAAGTAAATTATGATATATCTATAAAAATAGAAAGTCACGGTACCAGTAAAAATACTGAGTAGGATGAATTTATTTTATTTTATTTTTTTATTTACTTATGATAGTCACACACAGAGAGAGAGAGAGAGGCAGAAGCAGGCTCCATGCACCGGGAGCCCGACGTGGGATTCGATCCCGGGTCTCCAGGATCGCGCCCTGGGCCAAAGACAGGCGCCAAACCGCTGCGCCACCCAGGGATCCCCGGATGAATTTATTTTATTAAAAAAGTAACAAATCGGAATCCCTGGGTGGCGCAGCGGTTTGGCGCCTGTCTTTGGCCCGGGGCGCGATCCTGGAGACCCGGGATCGAATCCCACGTCGGGCTCCCGGTGCATGGAGCCTGCTTCTCCCTTTGCCTGTGTCTCTGCCTCTCCCTCTCTCTGTGTGACTATCATAAATAAATAAAAATTAAAAAAAGTAACAAATCCATTCTTACTTTTAAAAAGTATTAATAGTGATTACTCTGTATAGGTGAGATTTTTAAAAAGGGGTATATCCTTATGACTATTGTTATAAGAAAATCACTATTATGAGAAGAAAAAGTTTTTAATAAAATATGTTTCTAAATCCATTCATGAGACTGAGACTAGTTTTTCAGCATCAAGTGAATACAGGGGTTAATATATGAAATCCCAAAGAAAGGGACAATGACTATAGACTAGGTAGAAAAGAAAAAAATAATAGGCAAAATGGCCAAAAAATGTCGGGAGATCGTAACCAGGAGTGCCCTGTCTGATCCTGAACAAGTTGCTTCCCCTTTTGGAAAGTTTTGCATGTGAACCCTGAAGAGTTGCACTTTCCAAAATTGATCTGAAATTTAAATCCCACCAATTGAAATCAATTGCTTGGGCTGGTGGGTAGGAACTAGGAAGGCAAATTCTATTCCTGGAACCTTTGTTCTCAAGCTCTTGCCTCCAGCTTCTTGGTGCTTCCTGGGAGACTGGGCTCAGATTTCCCACTTTCACACAACTGGTTTTCTGCTTATATGCTTTAAAGTTCCTTCTTACGAAAAAACTCTAAAGAGTTTTTTGTTTTGTTTTGTTTCAGTAACTTGACCTTGATTAAGTGTCTACTGAAACTTCTGTTGGGTGATGTATCAGTCAGGTTAGGTCAGGTTTTGCTGCGGTAGTGAAAATATAAAAATGCAGTGACTTATGAGTGAAGCAGAGTTTTGCTCCCACTACGTGTCCAGTATGGGGAGGCAGGGGACTCTGCAGTGCATGGAATTCTACACCATCCTATGATGCAGTCATCTCAACACTATCCCCTCAACTTGTGCCATGGCAGGAGAAGAGTATATACAGAGAATAGAGCATAGGGTCTTGAATGTGCTCACTCAAAAGTGACACACATTGTCTGCTCATATTTTACTGGCCAAAGCAAGTCACATGGTCATGCTCAACTTCAAAGGGATGAGAAAGTACAATGTGTACCCAGAAGGAGAGGAGAACCAGGAATACTGGTGAGCAGCAGAAATGTCTACCACAGTTAGCAATTAACAAGCAGGTACAATGTGCCCATTTCTTGGGCAAATAGGGTGACTAACTCATTCTGGTTCGCTCCAGATTTCTGCAGTTCTAGCTCTCAAAGTCCCATGTCTCCTCAGTTCTAGGTCCACTGGGATGATTGGTCACCCTTTGGGCAAGACATAGTGAAAGTACAAGGGAAGGAGATTCAGATTCTTGTCCTTGAATTAGTTATAATCTGCTTTTTTTTCTTACATTAGACCTATGCATAGAAAAAGAGGGGGAACAATACAAAACAAGTTACAAAGCAAATGTTAAGTTGTGCACCCCACGTAAAAAGTATTAGCATTAAAACAAGATAAGACCAAGCACCTGCACCCCGATGTTTCTAGCAGCAATGTCCACAATAGCCAAACTGTGGAAGGAGCCTCAGTGTCCATCGAAAGACGAATGGATAAAGAAGCTGTGGTATATGTATACAATGGAATATTCCTCAGCCATTAGAAAAGACAAATACCCACCATTTGCTTCGACGTGGATGGAACTGGAGGGTATTGTGCTGAGTGAAATAAGTCAATCGGAGAAGGACAAACATTATATGTTCTCATTCATTTGGGGAATATAAATAATAGTGAAAGGGAATATAAGGGAAGGAAGAAGAAATGTGTGGGAAATATCAGAAAGGGACACAGAACATAAAGACTCCTAACTCTGGGAAACGAACTAGGGGTGGTGGAAGGGGAGGAGGGCGGGGGGTGGGGGTGAATGGGTGACGGGCACTGAGGGGGGCACTTGACGGGATGAGCACTGGGTGTTATTCTGTATGTTGGCAAATTGAACACCAATAAAAAATAAATTTATTATTAAAAAAACAAGATAAGAGATTGTGGTAAATAGGAATAGGGAAGGAGGACTTCCTGGAGAATACCAATGCCAAAGGATTTTCATGCTGAAAGGAATCCTACAATCTCAGGTCGGTTTCTGTTGCTTACAAATAAGACAAATTTCTTTAAGAATTTCCCTTCTAGGGATGCCTGGGTGGCTCAGTGGTTGAGCATCTGCCTTTTGGCTCAGGGTGTAATCTCGGGGTCCTGGGATGGGGTCCTGGGATGGAGTCCCGAGTGGGGCTCCCCACAGGGTGCCTGCTTTTCTCTCTGCCTGTGTCTCTGCCTCTGTGTGTGTGTGTCCCTCATGGATAAATAAATACAATCTTTAAAAATATATTTATTTATCTATTTATCCATGAGGGACACACACAGAGAGAGGCAGAGACATAGGCAGAAAGAGAAGCAGGCTCCATGCAGGGAGTCCGATGGGGGACTTGATCCCGGAACTCCAGGATCACACTCTGGGCCAAAGGCTCAATGCTGAGCCACCCAGGTGTCCCAATAAATAAAATCTTAAAAAAAAAAAAAAGAATTTCCCTTCCAGGTGTTTATGCAGTCCGTATATTCATACTTCCAGTGGTGGGGAGATCACTACCCATCTTCCCATACCTGAGGAAGAGGAGAAGCAGAGAGGAGCAATCATAAGAGGGAGGAAGAGCATGAGTCCAGGGGGTAGAGTGTGGCTGTTGGGAGCTGAGGAATGAGGAATTAGAGTTGCTGGCTAGGTTGTGTGGAGGGGGCGAAAGTCGGGACGGGGTGGGCTCTTTTGGGAAAGATTGGCAAGAACAATATGGGGACTATCCTGAACATTTTTCTAAGAGAAATACAATATACTCATATATTAAAAGTTTGGTGTAGAATTTCAGGCAATTCAGGGCCCCTGAGGCCCCTGCAGTAAGGCTGTGCGTGCATTTCAGGGTAAGGACCTTTGAACGAAGTGGCTGCTGAATGTCTTTCTATCCCTGAAAGCTTTTTCTTTTCAGGTTCTTCTGACGTCATGAGGTCAGTCGTTCCCCAAACATGTTGTCTGCCCACAGTGACTTTCTGCGCCATCCTTCTCTGTGGGATATAATTCTCCCCAACATCAAGAAGCGGATCAAATGCCCTCTCCTCCCAAAAGCCTTGTGGCACCTGTTCCACAGCTCTCTTGGCACACACACAGATTTCCTCTGAGGTATATTGTTTCTGTGCTCTGCGTGTCCTTCCTAATGGACTAAGGGTCACAGAGCTCCATCTCCTCCCTCCTCACCCTCGTAGTCCTCAGGAGACTTCCAGTCGCCTTCCTCAACGTCCATTCTTCCCTCTTCCCTGGTTATAGAATCATCATATTCTCCAGGCTAACAGGCTTCCCTTGCATCTAGGGTCTAGGGGTGGCTGGTAAAGGGAAATTACCGGTTGCGGCTTCCAGGAAAACATTTTTGGGGTGGGGGGAGAGAGAAGGAGGAGGGAGGTAGACGGAGAATCCCAAGCAGGCTGCATGCTCAGCGCAGAGGCCAACACAGGGCAGATCCCACGATCCTGAGATCACGACCAGAGCTGAAATCAAGAGTTGGACGCTCAATCCACTGAACCACCCAGGCTCCCCTCCAGGAAAATTTCTAATAGGGAAATGACTCAGCTGGGAAGAGGGCTCCCCCTTTTCCTCGACCCCACCCCTCTTTTCCTGCCTGGAATACAGACATGATGGCTGACTTCCAGCAGCCATGTTATTACCCTGAGCAAAAAGATAGAAGGAGCCTGGATTCCTGATGAATTTACGGAGCCCCCCTACCAGCCCTGATCCATTACTTTCTAATTTTTTCACACAATAGAATAAAAACCAAATTTGTTTAAGCCACTGACTTTGAGATTCTGTCTCTAGCAGCAGAATGCAATTTCTAACCAATTCGTAGATCGTTAGTGAAGGTTTACTATATTGGACTTAACTAGAATATTTTCTTTTGGAGACACTGTGTGTACCCCAACTTCCATTCTTGAGGCAGGAAGTGAGCCTCTGCTGGGAAAAGTTTGCCAGAGCTTTGATGGAAATGTTGGTTTCAATAGCTTCCTCTTAAAATTATATATACGAGAAAAAAAATGAGAGAAAACCTAAAATAGTTGAGTCTTTAGGCTTTTCATTGTTAGGTAAGCTCTGCCCCATGACAGGGCTTGACTCTGAGATCATGAGTGGCGTGTTCTACTGACTGAGCCAACCAGGCACCCTGAGTCCTTCGGCTTCTATTGGTATACTTCTCAAGGAATGGGCAGGCTCATGTGCTTTAGAATCTTCTGGAGCCCTCCCTCTTCTCCTATCTATCAGGAACTAGAGAATCAAGTCTGAGAAGTTTTCACACTGAAGTTTGAGTCTTACTGCTCCAGTGGTTGTGGTGGGTCATCCCACCAGAGAGTCTAGTTGCTACATTAATTATATTGAATTTTGTTGAACTGAATTAATGGTGAAGTTTTTGGAAAGGATAATGGAGCCTGAGTAATGCTAATTAGCGAGAAGCCCTCCCTGCCTATTTTCCCAGGAGACCCATAATTTGGGATTTGGGGCTGCCTTGGGAGAGCAGGTGAGTAAGATTCGCTTTACCATTTTCTTTATCGAAAGTTGATTCGTGTCCATAATCATTGGTTAGTGTTTTCTCCGTTCAATAAAGTTCAGATGGAAGTCCTCAAGGATCTTATACTGTAATGCAGAGTACTGCCATATATTTCTCCAAGGAAAACTGCACATCACTTCTTTCAGTGGGCTCTCAGGTCTGGAAACTACAAGTAATGAACAGAAGTGGACATTTCTTCACATCAGTGGTTCTCAAATGTTGTTCAGGGATCAGTGGCAACCCCATCTCTTGGGAAATTGTTAGAAATTCTTGGGCCTCACCCCAGACCAGCTGAATCAGAAACGCTGGGTTTGGGGTCCAGGCATCTGCGTTTTACAAGTCCTCCAGGTTATTTGGATGTGTGCTTATGTTTTAGTAGCTTTGATCTTTATGTCCTCTTCATGTCTGACAGCGATTGTTTTTTAATAGGTATAGAGATGAGGTAGAGAGTGAGGTCCAGGGCTCAGCGAGTCTATGTATGAGCCCTATTTTCCACGTTTGAGACATTCTTGGCTGGGCTGGGGCTTGCTCACCCCTACCTGTACCCTCCATGTGAAACACAGGGGACTGTGCTATCGGTTCTAAGCCAGGCTGTGAGCCATCTCACATCTAGGAACTAAGAGTGAGTCCTCTGACAAACAGTTTCTTGATTTAAATGCAATTGAATGTACAGGACTCCAACATTAGCAGCTGTGGCAGGGTCAGTGTGGGGTAGGGGGAGCTTTCCAGATCAGAGATGGATATTCATTTGTCTGGCTGCACCTAAGTCTGTAATTGACCTGTCCTGCCTCCATGCCCCCTGGGTACCCCTTATCAGAGGACAGTTTGTACCTTCTGCATGTTTCCACCCGATATCATGTTCTCAATTCCATTCCATTTCAAACATATTTACTGTGTTTGGTGGGATTCCAGTTTCTAACAGCCCACCTCATTCTTCGGTTTGAAAAATGAGTACTTGTCCACCTATGTCAACTGCTATAGATTCTCAATCTAAGCCACCCTTGCCCAACAGATAACTGCCCCATCCCCCGCCTCCTGGTCCTCTTGGTCCCGATGCCACCCTCCTTGCTCCATTCCAATGCGAGCATCTTACCTGTAGGAAAGTAACCAGAATGAGAGTCAGAGGATGGTGAGGATGGGTACTGTGCTTTCCAAGTCAAAAATTGGAATAGATGATATGACAAAGGAATTTGTGACATTTATGTTTTTATTGACCTGATTCTATTCATTTGTTTATGTTTTGCCAACATATTGGAAATTCTGGAATGCCTAAATAGTTAATGGGGACAAAGAAGTCAAATGTTGGCAAATGGGGTAGCCCAGAACATATGTGAGAAATGATATAGGTCCAAGACTTACAACAAATGTCTACAGGGCCGGGTAGGTACATTAATGAGGAGGGGGCCCAGCAGGAGACGGGGTGGGGAGCAAACTGGGGACCACATAGCCACCTAAAAGGAGCACCAGTGAGTGTATTGCAGTTGATAGATGTAGGAAGACTATAAAGGCCCAGGCAGGCCTGGCTTTCCAATTGTTCAAGAGAAACTAAGAAATCTGTTTTTATTTTATTTTATTTTATTAAATTTTTATTTATTTATGATAGTCACACACACACACACACACACAGAGAGAGAGAGAGAGAGAGAGAGAGAGAGAGAGAGATATGCAGAGACACAGGCAGAGGGAGAAGCAGGCTCCATGCACCGGGAGCCCGACGTGGGACTCGATCCTGGGTCTCCAGGATCACGACCTGGGCCAAAGGCAGGCGCTAAACCGCGGCGCCACCCAGGGATCCCTATTTTATTTTTTTAATGTAAAAACTGCGTTTTACAAGTCCTCCAGGTAATACAAGCCCCCCTCCCCAAACCATCATACAAGTTAAACAAAAATTTACAAAAAGGTTTCTGTAAATATCACCTCTGCTCCAGGTAGACAAGTAATGTGACAAGGGGTATAGAAAAACACTATGAAGCAGGAAGAATGACAAATTCCATCTGAGAGAAAGCAGCACAGGGCAGGGTTCGCTGAGGATGTGATGTTTGAGCTGGGCTGTGCAGGTGAAGTAGGAGTTCTTGTCAAGAAAGTGATGGCTGTAACTAACCTTATTGTGGTGATAATTTTGCAGTATTTTTTAAGTATATATTAAAATTTTTAAAAAGAGAGAGGGGAAGATCTTTCAGGCCTGGTGCTGCATAGGTTTTCGGGGGGTGGGGGCTCAGTGTGGCTGGAAGGCTGGCAAATGCAAGAAGGTGCAGACAGGCAGGAGAGGCCCTAACAGCCCAGCTTTCTTTTTGTCCTGTGGGCAGTGGGAGTGCACGATCAGATCCATCAGATCAGTGTTATAAATGGTCACGCTGGGGCTCCAGTGGAGGCCCGAGAGAGAGCACCAGCTTAGAGCCATCAAATATCTACTGGAACAGTTCCAGATAGAACTGGTGCAGGTCCAAAAGGTACTTCAGTCTGGAAGGACTGCAGCCCCCAGGTCCAGCTCAGGCCCTGCCCTCACTGAGCTCCCAGCCTGATATAATATGGTAACTACGGCGGGCGCTGCAGAGTATGGGGTGCCACGGTAGGCAGGCGGTAGGCGGTAGGCGGAGAGCAGTTTCCTCCCCTCTTAGCCTGGGAGGTAGCAGCTAGCAGCCGGCAGTGTTGTGGTTACCAGGGCCTTGGGTTACAACACATGTTTGTTTTTTAAAAAACGTTGCAATACCTTTTAAATCAGGGCCCTGGACAGGATCCAAGGACAGTAGCAAGGACCAGCCCCTTGGCACTTCTTAAAGAAGCAGCTGCAGAGGGTGGCAGCCTCAGGAACCTGGATTGCTGGAAGAGTGTGAGTTCAGGCAAGGCTGGCAGCAGATTGTATCTACAGCTCACCCCATTCCCCCTCTTCCTTCCTCAAGGTGCTTTTGCATCCAGAGGACTTGAAGATGATCGGCCTCCCAAGCTGTCTTGGAAAACCAGAGGCAGCGGATGGAGGCATCCAAGAATATAAAGTCCATCTCCT
The DNA here is from genome assembly GCF_905146905.1 of Nyctereutes procyonoides. Taxonomy (NCBI): domain Eukaryota; kingdom Metazoa; phylum Chordata; class Mammalia; order Carnivora; family Canidae; genus Nyctereutes; species Nyctereutes procyonoides. The sequence continues at coordinate 30,125,747 of NW_026575046.1, forward strand.
TGGGAGGAAGGACCTTCTGACTGGTCCAAGATTCAGGGGTCTGGTTTGACAGGGAGTGAGTGTCCCATTGCAGGAGGTATGCAAACAGAAGCTAACATTGGGTAGGACATGTTGGAGAAAGCATGCGAGGATCTGCTGGGGCAGGGGTCCTGAAACAAAGGAAGCTCAGATCCATTTTCGTTGCCACTGAAGAGACCTTTTTTTATGGTCCCTTTTTCAGGGATAGAAGTGATTCCTCAAATGAGTCAAGATTGGGATACAAGACACTTTCATTCTGGTATATTGTTAGTGGGAATGTAAAATGGTGCAGCCACTATGGAAAACAGCATGGGGGTTCCTTTAAAAACTAAAAATATAGTAATATGATCCCATAATCCCACTTCTGGATATATATCCAAAAGAACTTAAATCAGGATCTTGAAGAATTGTCTGCACACCCATGTCTACTGCAACATTATTGGCAATAGCTAAGATACGGAAATAACCCAAATGTCCACTAACAGATGAATAGGTAAAAAAAAAATGTGGTGTGTGCATACAATGGAATATTAACCTTTAAAAAGAAGGAAATTCCTCTACATGTGACACATGGATGAACCCGAAGGACATCACGCTAAGTGAAGTAAACCAGCCACAGAGGCTACTTCTATGTGGTCTCTCAAATTCTCCTGTGTCAAACTCACAGGAGCAGAGACTGGCAAGGTGGTTCTGGGGATCTGTGCTACAACATAGTGCCTAGAGTTAACAACACTCAGTTGTGCACTTCCACACTTGTTAATAGGGTGGCTCTTATGTGAAGTGTTCTTACCACAAAAACAAAAGAAAAAAATAAAGGAGCCCAAGGAAACTTTTGAAAGTGATGGATATGTTTTTTACCTTGATTGGGGTGGTTTCAAGGCTATATGCATATGTCCAAACTCATGGAATCATATACATTAAGTATGTGCAGTGTTTCCCTAAACGGATGATACCTTTAAGAAAGCTGTTTTTGTAAAAAGAGACTTTCATTCTGTTTCTGGGCTTGCTATTGATTTGCATTTTGACCTGGATAATTCACACGCATTCACTTCTCCGGCCTCAAGCCTCCGCTCCATGTTTTTACCCAGTGCCTGGCGTGGAGTAAACTCAAGCAAAGATGTGTTGAACAAATGATGGAAGGATTAATTGATAGGATTGGGTTCGGAGTTAGATTGGGATCCACGGGCTTCCGACCTTACACGAACCTCTTGAAATTTCATTCACAATCGTGTTCGTATGAGCGATTCCCTTTTTCTTCTGGATAGGGTCCATAGCTTTAATCACCATTGTCGTCAATCATGGGTGATTTATTTATGATACGCTAAAGTCTACATCCTTTATCATCAGGAACCGTCCACTGCACTAAATCGGAAATTCAGGTTTGGGGAGTGCTGAGGACTTGCTTAGGGTCCCGTTAGACGTCATCCAGACTTCACGACCTGGGCTCTAAACCACCATGATGCGTAACACCAGTTTCTCAGAGAGATCTGTGACCCCAGAAGGCGAAGAGAAAACATCCCAGGACCCGGGGCTTTATTTCTCTGCGGGACTGTGGGGAATAGCGGACAAAGGGCCGAGGTGGAGGAGAGGGCCAGGCAGCCCCAGCAGGGCAGCGCCCACGCGGCAAAGGCTGCTATTTAGAGCAGCCCCAGAGCCCCCAGAAAGGATAAGGGGGCAGGCAGGGGAGAGCGGTTGTAAAAGGAGCCCCAGGAGGGGGAGGGGGCTATCTCCTCCCCCGCCCCTGCTGCCTCCAGCTCACTCTGTCGCCTGATGTCTAAATAAGGCTTACAGGCACATTCTGGGCAGCTAAAAATAAACTCCTCTCCCCCTCCTGCCCTTGGGCTCTGGCGACCTCCCCAGCCCCGTCCCGGTTCCCCTGGGCAGGACCCGCTCTCCGGGGCCCGCCCCCTTACAGCCTCGCGCTCGGCCGGGGACCCCAGGGTGCTGACGGGCGTCCCCCCCGCAGGAGAGGCCTGCGCCGACGTCAGGATTCCCCAGTCCCCGCTCCGGGCTCCGCCCTCACAAACCCGGACAAGCCCGTCTTCGCTCTGAACTCAGCCTCCCCACAGACGAAACGCGGGCGTTGGAATAATGACAACAAAGCTCTGGCATTCTCGAATGAAGTCCGGATGCCGCACTCGGGGGTCGGGCTTCAGTTCGTGCGCAGAGGTTCCCTGGGGTGCACGTGTCGTGCAGACTGGTTTTTAGCTCACGCCGCCTTTTATGACGATCTGGGTTCGCTGCCCACACTGAACGATCTGAAGGATTCACATAAAATTCTGCATTTCCAGCTTCTCTTGAAAACTCGGATCTGCGCACCCCGGGCCGCGGATTTCGCCCACCGAAGCTCGAATTGGGTGTCGGCCTCCCCCTGCCGGCGGGATGCGTGTACTACAGGGGCGGCCGACACCCTGGCCCGGGCTTCCGCCCAGCCCCGCAGGCAAGGGCGTGCGAGGTGCCGCGAGCCACGGCGCTGACGACGTAGGGCGCAGGCCCGCGCAGTTTTGCCTCCCAGGGCCTGAGCCCCCGGCATGGCTCGGCCCAGTAGATGCCCGTCGAAGGAACGGTCGGGACCGCTAATGGAAGCCTTTGGAAACTGTAAAGGACTCGCGTGCAGGTTGTGACGATGGTGCCGCCTAGCGGAACTCCGGGGCCAGTGCATTGCCTGCCCCTGTCCCGAGTCCAGGTCCCAGGTCCTAAGGATGTGAGAAAGGAAGGCAGAGAGAAAAGTAGAAAGGGAATAGAAGGGAAGGGAGAAGAAATGAGCGGGAAATATCAGAAAGGCAGACAGGACATGAGAGACTCCTAACTCTGGGAAACGAACTAGGGGTGGTGGAGGGGGAGGAGGGCGGGGGGTGGGGGTGAATGGGTGATGGGCACTGAGGGGGCACTTGACCGGATGAGCACTGGGTGTTATTCTGTATGCCGGTAAATTGAACACCAATAAAAATTGATTTATTAAAAAAAAAGAAAAGTAGACAGAATCAAATGTCCTTATCAGGCAGCCCGTTGACAAATGCTTGAGGCAGGAGGAGTATGACGTTCCTCCAGGAAGCTCCCAGATGTCTCCATGTTAGTGCCTTGCTAGAGGGAGAAATAACCTTGGTTTGACAATAGCAAGTCCTTAGGTTTCTTTTAGCCCATGAAAATGGGGCAGCCCGGGTGGCTCAGTGGTTGAGCCCCGCCTTCGGCTCAGGGTGTGATCCTGGACACCCGGGATCGAGGCCCACATGCAGTCCCACATGTAGTCCCACATCGACATTGAGTCCCACATGCTCCCTTCATGGAGTCTCTCTCTGTGTCTCTCATGAATAAATAAATAAAATCTTTTTTTTTTTTTTTAAAGGTAAGAAAATCTTGTTGGGCGGCTCAGATGGTTGAGTGTTTGCCTTTGGCTCAGGTCATGATCCCAGGGTCCTGGGATGGAGTCCCACCTTGTCAAGGGGGTGGTGCTCAGTGGGAGAGTCTGGTTCTGCCTCTCCCTCAGCTCATGCACTCTCTCTCAAATAAATAAATAAATAAATAAATAAATAGATAAATAAATAAATAAATAAATAAATAAATAAATAAATAAATAAAAATCTTAAAAAAAAAAAAGAAAATTCTGTTGGGATTTCCCTTACCTTTACTTCCCCAAACCCCAAAGTATATAATCAGTAGCTCCTCACAATCCTGGGGCTGCAGCACCTCTTGCTGCCCACGAGTCCTGTCCCCATGCTTTAATAAAACTGCCTTTCTGCACCAAAGACGTCTCAAGAATTCTTTTCTTGGTTTTTGGCCCCGCACCCCACCACCCTCACCTATATTCCAAAGTGACATCACTAAGGGGCGATTCTCATACTACCCTCCCGAACCCCTAAACCCACTAGGAGTTACTAGACTATTAAGGTTCTTTGAAGGCATTACCCAGACCTCCTGAGAAGTCAGTGGGATTGTCCTTGGTTGACAATTAGCAGAGACAGAAGCGGGAGGGGGGAAGGGGAGGAAACGTAGAACAGAGCTTTTCAAAGAATAGCTTCCCGTCAGCCTGCTGGGATTCACCCAATTCCCTGGAGCTAGATGCTGCCTCTGGACTGGCCCTCAGACATCCTGAAACCCATCCCATGTCAACACGCAGTAGGGTGATGTGCAGAGATGAAAGCCTGGGAATGCCAGGCTTTGTCCCTTCTGCTCTGTCTCAGTAAACGGAGGAGAAGGAAGGTCACCTATAGCCTTCCTTGGAAGGAAACAGTGACCCTGTCTGTATCCTACCTCTGCCACTTAGTGGTAGAGAAAAGTCAATCAGTCTGGACCCTTGCTACTCTCCTTGTATCCTCAGATCAGTCAGCGTTGGCTTCCAGAAGAGCCTGTTAGAAATGTACATTCTTGGGCTCTACCTCAGACCTAGGGTATCATAATCCGCATTTTAATGAGATCCCAGGTGTTCTGCAGGCATTCTACTCTTAGATAAAAGTGGCTTTAGACCAGTGGTTCTCAATATTGGCTTCACCTTGGAATCCCCTGGGGGGCTTTTAAGAATGCTGATGTCTGAGGTGCCTGGGTGGCTCAGTTGATTAGGCATCCAGCTCTTGATTTCAGCTCAGGTCATGATCTCAGGGTTGTGAGACTGAACCTTACATCGGGCTCCACCCTCAGCAGGGAGTCTGCTTGTGATTCTCTCTCTCTCTCCCTCTGCCACCTCTAAAATAAATAGACAAATCATTTTATTTTATTTTTTTCATTTGAGAGACTGCAAGAGAGTACAAGCAGGGGGAAGCAGAGTACAAACAGGGGAAGAGGGAGAAGCTGGCTCCCCACTTTGTGGGGAGCTCAACACAGGGCACAATCCTAGGACTCTGGGATCATGACCTAAGCTAAAGGCAGAGGCTCAACAGACTGAGCCACCCAGGTGCCCCATAAATCTTTTTCAAAAAATGCTGGTGTCTGGGGCAGACCTTCAGGGAAGACCCTCAGGGGCAGCTGGAGCATGGGTTCTCAGGTCATTTGTTTAAAGCTCCTCAGGTGGTTTCAGTGTGTGCCAGCACTGAGATCACAGCTCTAGGTAAAGCCTCTAATGAGATGAAAATTTTGGGGAATCAGAACCATGCAAATTGGTATAGGAGCCTCCCACCCTGGGCCTTCAGACTTAAGCTGGTGGGGGAATCAGATAGGTGTGGCTGGTGCTCCAGAGGCACCTTCCTCAGTGCAGTCTCACCTGTCAGACCAGGCCAACCCCTGTCCCCCAGCACATTGTCAGGCCACCAGGTGCTCAGATTTCAAACAGGTGGGGTGAGAAGCAGGTGGTGCTCCTCTGTGCTCAGCAATCCTGCCCAGGGGTGTAGCCCTGAGCCAGGGGACTAGAAGGCATTGCTTAAGGCCGGAAATACTGTTTACCATTTAGATAAAAATTTTTGGCTTCAATGGAAAACTATTTATTGTCTAGAGCGTCCCCTTCCAATATCGGCTTGTGATTCTATGGGGGCGGGGGGGGGGGGTGCTCTGTCCCTGTCATTGCCTCTGAAAATAACTCATGCCAGTGGAAAATCATCTTCTGGACTTGTAAATGCTAGTTCTGTGGAGGTTAAATTAACTTCTCTCACCTACCATGGAAGAGGCAGTTTTGCCTCCATTTGTGCATTTATCTCAGTATTCCTGATCTACAAATGCGTTTGTTCTTTAGACTTCCCTTTGCACTGGTTGTAGCATCTGTATCCCTCACTGAAAAAACTAAATAAAATCTCTCCCGTGTGCTCGTTTTCTGTCTGTATGAGAGCTATGATTTTACCTTCTTTTTGAAAATGACCCTTTAATCACAAGCACAGCCATGATTTAAAACCAGATGTCCAGGGACACCTGGGTGGCTCAGTGGTTGAGCGTCTGCCTTCAGCTCAGGGCCTGATCCCAGGTCTGGGGATTGAGTCCCACACTGAGCTCCCTGCATGGAGCCTGCTTCTGCCTCTGCCTATGTCTCTGCCTCTCTCTCTGTGTCTCTCATGAATAAATAAAAATCTTTAAAAAAAATACATAAAACCAGATGCCAAGACTACATTTGGGTTGAAACCACACAGAGACCTGGCTACAACAGAAATGAGAGATGCAAATGCAGGGGCTCTGGAGACTGCTGAGCTCAGGTCCCATGTAAGGGGTCAATGACCATTCAGCTTCAATGGAATGTTGTCTGCAGGATTGCAGGCTGATGTGTCCAGATTCTCTCTCTCTCTCTCTCTCTTTTTCCAGAAAATGTTGGAAATCCACAATTTAGTGAGGAATTACTTGTTTTTATTATACACTGGCAAGTAAGGACATCTCTAAGAAATACCATACACACAAATTGTGTTTCAGGCTGGTATTGCCTGTGACTTCTGATCTGACTCAGTGCCTGCTTCATATGCGTTTAAAGCAGTAAGCACTCCTCACTCTACTCTGGGGCACTCACTAGACCAGCCTTTCCACGCATGCTGGGTCCTAGGAACATTGACTCACACCCCAGGGGACACAGGTGCTAGGTCATCCTGGGCCATACCTAGGTAATCCTCTAGGAAGGGCTCAGACCTAGGTAATCCTCTAGGAAGCCCATGACCATAAACATTAGAGTACTAACAATTTCCAGGCTTCCAATCCATCACTCCTAGAATGTGATTTCTTCAAGGACAAGAGCCTCGTTTTAATAATTGTCACTTTTATGTATGCGAGCACTTATTGTCAGGCAGGTGCTTCACACCACTAGATGTCGCTCTCAGCTACACACTTGAATTGTCTGGAATTTAAAAATGTACCAATGCCAGAGATTTAGGTGGTGTTGGTTTGGAGTGTGGGCCTGGGGATGGGGGTTTTTAAAAGCTCCCTAAGGTGATCCCAGCCAATAACCATGGCCTGATGGTCTTGACCATGTTTAAGTTTTATACTGGCTCTCAGCCCAAATGTCTTTCACTTCTCCCAAGAATGATTCTCTGCCTCCGCAGAGAATTCCTACCAGACTCAAGAGGGCAGGCCCACCACACTTTGTATTTTTTTGTCTTCCAGGATAATTACTCTTGGATAGTATCTTGTTAATGCCTTTACTTGCTGACTGCCTTTCTGGAATGGACTTTGTTGGCGTAGGGATGGGGTTATGACGTGGGGGCAGGACTTTTATATAGTTCAACTTTAAATCTGTATTTGTTGAATGAGAGAATAGTTTAGTACCAACAACTAGTTGTTTGTCGTCATTATTATTATTATTATTATTATTATTATTATTATTATTTTAATCTTTGTTTTGTCTTACAAATGAGGAAACCGAGACCGGAGAGAATAAAGCCCTTGCCTAGGCTCTCACTGGACAAAGCCCTGGGTCTGCCCAACACAGAGTGAGTGCTCTGAACGAGACACTATCCTTGTGGTTTCACCTCCCACCTTGGTTATGGTCTTAGTTTCCAGTCACTGTGTCTGTGGCGTTCCAGCATCTCCTCCAAAGCCCTTCAGATGGAGGTGTCAAATACTCTCATCCACAAGGAATGTGCCAACTCACTGAGAGATCCTCCAAGGTGGCTGAGAGCATTAACCTTTGATACCCAAGATCAATAAGTTCTTGTTTGAAGGAGTGTGCTTCCAGGCTGAGGGACTGGAGCATTTAGGAGCAGGGAGGAAGTGGGTAATGGGGTTTAGGGGCCTTGGCAGGTGCAAAGATGAAGAAGAAATGATGCTGGAAGGGAGTCAGTACACCCCCCTTTCTGTAGCCAATGAGGCTCCAGGGCTGACCAGCATTGGCTTCCAGTTCCCCTATCCAGCACCTGCACAGCCACCAAGGAGTGCAGCCACATGAACATCTCTCATACCACTGTGGGATCAGCTTCAGGAGAAGTGAGTTCTCATTTTGCTATTGCTGTGTGTCATTGGGCAAGTCCTCTATCTCAAGGGGCCTGAAAGTGCACTTGCATATAATGAAGAGTCTATTCTAGATGAGAGAAAGAAGACCTTGTCAGAATGGGAGGAAGGTGTGCAATTTACGAAGCATATTAATTTTAGCCGTTCCGACTGGTGTGAGATGGTATCTTATTGGAGTTCTGATTTGCATTTCCCTGATGATTGATATCCAGCATCTTTTCATGTGTCTGTTGGCCATCTGTATGTCTTCTTTGGAAAAATGTCTCTTCATGTCTTCTGCCCATTTTTAATTGGATTATTTGTTTTCAGGGTGTTAAGTTTGATTAAGTTCTTTATATATTTTGGATATTAACCTTTATTGGATATGTTTTTTGCAAACCTTCTCACATTCCGTAGGTTGCCTTTTAGTTTTGCTGATCATTTCCTTTGCTGTGCAGAAGCTTTTTATTTTGATGAAGTCCCAATAGTTTATTTTTTGCTTTTGTTTTCCTTGCCTCAGGAGACATATTTAGAAAAGTTGTGATGGTTGGTGTCAAAGGGGTTGCTGCTGTGTTCCCCTCTAGGATTTTGATCGTTTCCTCTCTCACATTTAGGCCTTTAATCCATTTTGAATTTCTTTTTGTGTATGGTGTAAGAAAGTGGTCCAGTTTCATTCTTCTGCATGCTGTGGTCCAATTTTCTCAACACCATTTGTTGAAGATACTGTCTTCTTCCCATTGGGTATTCTTTTCTGTTTTGTTGAAGATTTTAATTAACCATATAGTTGTGGGCTCATTTCTGGTTTTTTTATTCTGTTCTTTTGATTTGTGTGTCTATTTTTTTTTTTTTTGCCAGTACCATACTACCTTCATAATAGAGGTTGAAATCTGGAATCATGCCTCCAGCTTTGCTTTTTCTTCTCAAGAGTGTCTTGGCTATTCAGGGTGTTTGTGATTCCATAGAAATGTTAGGATTGTTTGGTATAGCTCTGTGAAAAATGCTAGCCAACAGGTGTTGGCAAGGATATGGAGAAAGGGGAACCCCCCTTACACTATTAGGGATGCAAACTGGTGTGGCCACTCTGGAAGATGGTATGGAGGTTCCTCAAAAAGTTAAAAATAGAACTATGCTATGATCCTGCAATTACACTACTAGGTATTTACCCAAAGACTACAAAAATACTAATTCAAAGGGATACATGCACCTCAATATTTATAGCATCATTTTCTACAATAGCTGAATTATGGAAACAGCTCAAGTGTCCATTGACTGATGAATGAAGATGTGGTATATATACACAATAGAATATTACTTAGCCATGAAAAAGAATGAATTTTTGCCATTTGCAATGATATAGACAGAGCTAGAGTACATTATGCTGAGCAAAATGAGTCAGAGAAAGACAAATACCATATGATTTCACTCATATGTGGAATTTAAGAAACAAAACAAACTAACATAGGGAGGAAAATGAGAAAGAGAGGCAAACCAAGAAAAAGACTCTTAACTTTAGAGAACAAACTGGGGGTTAGCAGAGAGGGTACATGGGGTGAAATAGGTGATGGGGATTAAGGAGCGCGCTTGCTGTGCTGAGCACTGGGTGATGTATGCAAGTGTTGAATCACTATATTGTACACCTGAAAGTAATATTACACTGTATTTTATTAATATTAAACTGAAATTTAAGTAAAAACTTAAACAAAGCATATTAAAAGATTGGATAAAGTCTGGCAACGTACCAATGCCAGTTTCCTCGTTTTTATAAGAATACCCTGATCTTTTTTAAAACTTAAAATCAATTAGTTAACATGTAGTGTATTATTAGTTTCAGAGGTAGAGTTTAGTGATTCATCAGTTGCATACACCATCCAGGTGACTTTTCTGTAAATCTAAAATTAATTCTAAAATAAAAAAAATTTTAAAAAAGCTGATTAGGTAAGTTTTAAATTCTACTTATGTATTCATTTATTCAACAAAGATTGACTGCTCATGATGGGTCAGGTCCGTGTTAGTGACCAACACTCATAGTTGACCCACCCTTTGCAGGGTTTACAATCTAGTGGTGATTTGGCAAGAATAATATCCCTATTGCTTTTTTAAAAAGCAAAACTTAAAAGCATTATAGCTTAACAAAATCTTGGCTGATGGGCTACATAAGCAGATGGGCTATATATCCTTGCTCTATCACTTCCCAGCTCTGTGACCTTGGCAAAGCTAACCCCACGGTGTTTGTTTGTCTGTTTGTTTGTCTTCCTCGGTGCTAAGATGGGGCAAAAAGATTTCTCATAGGCGTTTAACGTGCTTAGCATGCATTAAAGCACTTTCTCTCGGTTATTACAATTGTGATTATAATTATTGAAAAAACACAGTGATTCGGAACACGGATACAGGAAAACGTCATATGAACAAGGAGCGTGACATTGGGTCAAAGAATGCACGCGGGTTTCAAAACAAAAGGCTTTTCCGCAGCTAAGGTCACTCCGACGCTTTAGCAACTGCAGTTCTGGCTCCGCCCCTGCCCCGCCCCGCGCTCGGCCCCGCCCCCGGCCCCGCCCCCGCCCGGGCTCCGGCCCCGCCCCCGGCCCCCGGCCCCGCCCCCGTCGTCCCCCGGCTCCGCAGTCTCGGGCCCGAAGGAGGGGCTGCACGGCGGTGCCTGGAGGCAGGAGCTAAAGGAGGAACCTCTGCTGGGGGTTTGTCCAACTGCAGGCCCCGCAATCTCTGACCCCCCACTGGGCGGGGCAAACCTGGAAGCGGCGGCGCTCGGTTCTGCGTAGCAATGCCCAGCTTTGCATAACCAACGAAGGCTAGCATTTAAGGGCGCCGCCGCCGCCACAGACCTAGTAACCCTGCCCGGACCCGCTCTTTGCAATGGCCTCCCAGATGGATGCTGTGCTCCTGATCGTCTTGGGCTTGCTTCTCGCCGGCCCTGCGGACCCTTCACGCGTCCACCAGAGAAGGGTGAGTGTGCCCCCCACTCCCGCCCGCCCTCGCTCCTTTCGGGGCTGCTTCCAGCTCGCCGGTCCGGTTGGGGTGGGATTATGGGGGTGGCTACTCTGCTTTCTAGAATTCCTTCTCCTCTGCAGAGCCTCCCACAGTCACTAACTGTGGGACTCCGAGTGGGTCCTTTTCTCTCTTGAGTCTCGGTTAACCCATCTGTATAGTGAACGTGGGCTATTAGGCCTTGTTCTGCTCCACTTTTAGGGAAGGGTTCATCTCCCTTAGGTCTCTACTCTCTTGCTCTCTTTCGGAATATCGAACATCCGAGTGAGATTTGGCAGAACTGCAAGGCTAAGGAACTGCTCTCAGGCCCAGAGACTCAGCCTTGTTTACCTGCCCCCGCCTTCCACCTCCCATAAAAAGGCCTGGCACTCATCCCTTCCCCTTCTGTCTGCTCTGTGGCTCAGCTTGTCATGACAAGCGTGGGTTTGAGAGGCAGGTAGGCCCAGACCTGTTCTTCTGGTGACAGAGATCCAGCCCTGTGACCCACTGCTTCTGATTACAGGCCACGGAAGAGTCTTCACTTTTCACTCACCCCATGCTCCAGACCCTTGGGAAGGGGAAGTTCTGTCTTTCTGAGACCTGGAGAAGCCTAGTTGCATTTGTCTCTTTGCTGCATAGCTGTGGGCAAGACACAGATGGTCTCCTCATCTGTAAAATGGACATGATGATACCAGCCTGCCTTTCTCAGATGGGTGTGGGCGAAGGGAAATGCTTTCATGGTTGGAAAGGGCTAAAGTAACAGGTAAAGTGATACAAGCCAGTAGACTCGGCCTCACCCTGCCCCCGGGGGCCAAGGGGTCTATTTTATTTTTCCTATTGAATGAAAGCATAAGGACCTCTTGGCCTTATTTGCCTAGAGGACTCCCAGTGTGTCCCTGAGTATAGGTTGAGAATGTTTCTCTTGGCTCCAGGGCTGACCGCTATGAGGTGGAGTCGAGCTAGACCTCGGACTTGCCCTGCATCCCCAGTCTCTCCTATGTCTTGACCATGGATGCCATCCCAGACCAGAGGGCTTTAGATCAGCACTTTTGGAGAGGCCCTGAGACATCATAGAGTTCACCTACCTTGCTCAGGCCGGTAGAGAGGAGGTGCCACCTGTGATGTACAGCAAAAGGCACTTTCAGTTTTCTCTGGGCTCATGTGATTCAGAGTCTGGTGCCTGAGACCAGGAGCCAGATAAGGACAGTGGGGTGATGCATCTGGAAACTTGTTTTATTTCCTCTTCTCGTGTTAACCACTCTTGTGTTGCTGGGCTATGACCGGCATCAGACAATGGGGAGAATGTCTAATCCCGTGCAGGCATACGGAAGGTGCTTAATAGACTCTGTGACACTGTATAATGACTGTCATTTAGTGTGCACATACTCTGTGCTATGTGTTGAGCTGTGTGCTTTTTTTTTTTCTAATAAGCTTTTTTGGGGGAATAATTTTAGATTTACAGACAAGTTGCAGAGATAACACAGAGTTCTCTCATAAACTCCCCACCCAGTTTCCCCGATGTTAACAGCTCGTATTACCATTGTGCATTTGCCCAAACTGAGAAACTAGCATTGGTTCATCACCATTACCTAAAACTCTAGACTTTATTGGATTTCACCAGTTTTCCCATGAATGTCCTCTTTGTGTTCCAGGATCCAGTCCAAGGTAGCACGGTGCATCTGTCATCAGGCCACCCCAGTCTCCTCTGGTCTGTGACAGGTTCTCAGTCTTGTGTTTTCATGGTTTGCCAGGCTTGAGGGGTGGCTACTGTACTTTCTGTGCATACTTCTCATTTCCCCAGCAGCCCTGTGAGAAGATATAATTATGTCCATCTAATAGATGAGGAAACAACCTCAAGAGGGTAACTTTGTCCAGGGCCTCAGCTCGTGTGAGTGGCTGAGGTATGATTGGAACCCGGGTCTGTCATATGATATATACCTGTATTTTTGCCTCCAGCACTGTGCATTTTCCCTCTGCCCTCTGTTGCCTCTTCCCACGTGTTGGCCTATCCTGGGAATAGTCTCTCCCTTATCTGTGGTTTTGCCTTGTGTGCTCTGTAAGCCCAGTGAGTCGCAGGCTGGAAGCAGATGATGAACTTCTGACTTCTGACTTCATCAGATGTTTAATAGTAGCCCTAATGCTATGTCACAATGCCTGCATCACCCACCTCCCCTCATCTCATCACACAGGCACTTTCTCATCTCACATCATCACAAGAAGAAGGGTGAGTGTGATACAGTAAGATATTTTGAGAGGGAGAGAGACCACACTTACATAACTTTTGTTACAGTGTGGTGTTAATGATCGTTCTGTTTTCTATTAGTTATGGTTGTTAATCTCTTACTGTGCCAAATTTATAAATTAAACTTCATCATAGGTATATATATATAAAAGCATGCATAGAAGAAAATCCATAGAATATACAGGGTTCAGTACTATGTGTGGTTTCAGGCATCCACTGGGGGTCTGGGAACGTATCATGCACAGGTCAGAGGAGCTCCTGTGCCAGGTCTGGCTCTTAGTGGGCATTGCTAATCCTCTGTGCCTCCTCTTCCAGACGAGGCTGGACCCAACTGCAGAAATCTTTGCCAGAGCGGCTTCTAGTCAGGCACGGGGGAAACTCTGTTGTTCTGCCTCCCTCAGGGGCTGAAGGAAAAGGGAGCTTAGAAGAAGGGAGGGAATTCTTCATCTCCAACAGGACGCTTGGGACACCTGCCCCAGCCTGGAATCAGCCCTCGATGTGAAACAGGGTGCCTCAGAATCTGTGAAAACAGCCCCAGAAAATGGCTAGTCCTCCTACCTGCCTTCCAGCCCAACTCTTAAGTCCAGGCATTCTTTCATTTGACAACGGCCTCCTAACTGGTCTCCCCCTTCCAGACTTGTTCCTCTCCAGTCCATTCTCAACCATGAACCAGAGTGTGGCACTCTCTTGCAGTGGGGTTCTGTTGCACTTATAGTAAATCCAGGGTCCCAGTTATGACCTATGAGGTCGTACATTAAATGACCTTGCCTCCCCTCCAGCCTCATCTGGGTCAGTCATCTGCTACATGTAGCCCAATAGCCTTCTTATAGTGCCCAGGCCAGCGAAACTTCCTACCACAGGGCCTTTGCCCATGTAGTCTCTGCCTGGATAGAACAATCTCTCTACTTACATGGCCGACTTCTCATCCTGCAGGGGCCCAGCTTAAGTATCATTCCCTTACTACCCTGTTTAAGTAAGTCCTTTGTTCCTCTCAACATTACCTCTGATCATTTCTTTTCCGGCGCTCTGAAATCACGGTGGGTAACATTTATTGGCTTTAGACTCTAAGCTTCTCAAGGCAGGGCAAGAACATTTCTAATTGTTTGCCACTATGAACACAAACTTAGTCCAGAGCCCGTGATCATTGCTCCATAAATATTTGTGGGATGAATACTGAAGGAAACATTTATCGGCACCTACCCTGCGTAAGGGGCTGTGGGGCACGCAGGCATGAATCAGACCCTGTCCTGTTCTTCTTACTCATGTCATGACATTTCATTCCAAGGGACAGAAACTCATTCCAAGAAGCTCAACTAAAGGGAAGTTTACTCCAGGTATATAAGGAATCTCTTGGAACTAATGGCAGGAAGTGGAGGCTGGGCCATATAAATGGCTTTCATTCAGTGAGCCAGCTCATGCTTTGGGCCTGGCATTGTTAAGAGCTTACATGCACGCTCTCATCTTCACATCCCTAAGAGGAAAGTATAAAGCCTCCACTTAAAAGATGTGGAAATTGGAGTGCCAAAGGGGAAACTGGCCTATAGAATCATGTGATGCTGTGGCTGAGCCAGGCCTGTTCACTCAAGCTCTGATTTACCCTATATCTCACTCCAGACTCCTGCCTTTCACTGCTAACCCCATACTGCCTATTTGGACAGGGGTGGGGTTGGGGAGGGGACACTTCTGTTCTCTCTTCCAGAGACCAGCAGAGCCCTTAGTTCTTGTCTTGTGCTTTCTAGTTTATAGCACACTTTGGGGAGATTATATTTTTTGAGTTTTCTGGTGTAGTACTACCTTGGAGATGGGTACTAAGGTGTTATCCTGAGCTTACAGATACAGAGGTGCAGATGAAAGCTCAGGGAGGGGAAGTGCCTCGCCCACTGTCACACCATCCATAGCCTGTTCTGTTGATGCTTCTGCCCTGTGAGCGTTCCTTTTGTCAACATTTCTTTTCTTTCTGCCTGATTTTCTTCAGCCACCCAAGTCCGGGAGCTTTTTCTGGAACAACTGCGATAGGGGGAAGGATCCTGTGTTGTTCAGAAGCCTGTCTCTGCTACCTGACCCTGTTCTCTTTCCTGGGAACATGACTGTCAGCTTCGAGGTCCGGACCAGTGTCCCCCTCAACAGTCCTCAGAAGGTGAGCCTGAAAGTGGGCAGGGTTGCGGAGGTGCTGGAGGGAAGTGGCATGGGCCAGCTGGCGGGGCCCCTTAGGGATGTATGCTCAGGTGACCGTGAGTAATTCTGCAATCCTGGAATCACAGAGCAGCAAAGGATGCGTGAATTCTACTCCAGTTGGGCAATTTTGTTTTGGTGCTGTTGTGAATTATAAAACAGGGATGTCACTTAGTAATATGTAGTCACTTTAGAAATTACAAATTCTCAAAAAGTGGGGGAGATACATCCCCTGAAATCTCAACTACCCAGTGATAGGGGGTAGGCACTTTAAACATTTGGTAGGCTAGGATTTGGAACTGTCCCCCATACAATCACATATAACATGCATATTAATTTTGAGTGGATATGTATGAAAATAAGAAGCAGTGTACCTTGTAAACGTGTCCTGCAATGTGCCTCCTCATGATGTAGTCACTGCTATTTACATAATCGTCAGAATATTTTCTACATTTGTAAATATATGTACATTTGCATTGTAAATATATGTACATTTACAATAGTGGATTTTTATGGCATGTGCTATTAAACTTGCTTTTTTGCGGGTGCATGGATGGCTCAGTTGGTTGGGCATCTGCCTTTGGCTCGGGTTGTGATCCTGGGTCCTGGGATCGGGCCCTGCGTTGGGCTCTCCACTCAGTGGGCAGTCTGCTTCTCCCTCTGCCCCTCCCCACTGCTCTTGTTCACTCTCTCTCAAATAAATAAAATCTTAAAAAAAATAAACTTGCTTTTTTTTTTTTTTTTTAGCATCATACTGTAGGTTCTATACCTCTTTCTATGGCATTTGGCATCAGTTTACCTAACTCTTCTTAATGGCAGAAATATTCGGTTGTAGATCTGTCCTGGTATACTTAACAAATCTATTGTCAGACATTTAATTTGTTTCTAGGGCAGTTTTTGGTTTGTTTGTTTGGCTTCGTTTATTTTTTGGCTGTTATAAACACCTTTGCCAACATTATCCTAGTCATGTATTTTTTTGTACTTTTCTGATTATCTAGACAGAGACTTTATTTTATTTATTTATTATTTAATTACTTATTTATTTATTTTTAGGCACAGATTTTTTTAGGTCTTTAGGTACATATTGCCAAAGTGCCTCCAGATATTTGAACCCCATATATCCTCTCCCAACAGATTGCCAGCAACAGATTTGCCTTTTTTCACAGATTTGATTCTGAGCATTTTCTAATAATGTTTTCCACTATTTTATGTCATCCCTAGTGAGGTTCGATGTCTTTTCATTAATTTGGTTGCCTTTTTTTTTTTTTTAAAGGCTTTATTTATTCATGAGAGACACACAGAGAGAGGCAGAGACATAGGCAGGGAAAGAAGCAGGCTCCTTGTGGGGACCCTGTTGTGGGGTTCCATCCTGAGATTCTGGGATCAGGCCCTGAAATGAAGGCAGATGCTTAGCCACTGAGCCACCCAGTCATCCCAATTTTGTTGCCTTTTGTATTTACTTTGGGATTAGCCAGTTTGATCATGTCTGTTGCCTCTTATGGGGGTGGCTGTTTACATGCTTTTCTACAGAACAATAGAGGCTTTTCATATATCTCTTGTAACACCATACATTGTAGTCCCTCTCACTACTTTCAACTGCTTCCTTTAAAACATTTTTTAAAAGATTTTATTTATTTATCTATGGGAGACACAGAGAGAGAGAGACAGAAACATAGGCAGAGGGAGAAGCAGGCTTCCTGCAGGGAGCCTGATGCAGGACTTGATCCCAGGACCCCAGGATCACGACATGAGCTGAAGGCAGATGCTCAACCACTGAGCCACCCAGATGCCCCACAACATATTCTTATATGCCCTTCAGCTTGCCCAGGTGCAGATCTGTTCTGGCACCAGTTTTGTTCTGATTCTTTAAAAGCCTTCTGATGTGGAATGTGTCCTGGTAACTACCCTTCCCCCTGGCTGAATCACAGCCTCTACCTTCTAGGTTGCTTGTGGACATTACTGGGTTGATAACATGCAGTGTGCTTTTTTACATAACCTGGCGCACAAGACCTGCTCGCTACATGTTAACTCTTGTTAATAGTTCAATTAATGTCAGTCTGTTCCTGTGGCCCCTCTGACTTGGACAGAAGCCCGGGATGTGTGGACAGCTCTTGGGCCCTGCCTTCCTCTGTACCTCCCTCCAAGTCTTCCCCAGGCTAGATCATTACATTTCCTTTAGCTATACTTCAAGCGATAATCTACCAGGGTCACACAAATGCCATTTCCGTGCTCTTTCTGCTGAGTCTGGAGTGTTGGGCTCTTTGGCAGGTGCCATCATGCTTGTTCTGCTTTCACTGTTGTGCAGAATGCTGGCATTTATGTGATGCTTCGCATTTGATGGAAAAAAAATGGTGCTCTTTCTGCCCCCAGCCTGCTTTTCTTGGCTTCTTCAAAGGCCCGCCCCTTTCCTGATACTTTATGACCTGTTGTACATAAGTTTGGGCCATTGCACTTTATAAAAACTGTGCTTGGATTGCCTCTGCTCCTTCCCTTGCTCTTAACATTTCTCTTGTATATTTTCAGTTTAGTTCTTTTCACTTTTCAGGTAATATGCATATTAGCTATCAAATGAAAGCCCCTGAACACTTGTGTAGGAGAAAAGGTGATGAGCCTCGTTTTACAGATCAGGGGTGCTGAGGCTCATAGAAGGGTGCAGCTTGCCCAGGTCGCGTAGTTACTAGCACATTCAAGACTGGGTGTCCTTATGTTGTGTTACCTGTTCTTGAACTTTTTCAGGCATGGAGGTGGACTTAGTGCTTGGTGTGTCTGTAGGAGAGTGCTCCAGAACTTTCCCTTGCTCAGCAGAGATCCCCTGGAGACAGCCCCTTATGAGCCTGGAGGCCTCAATGTCTTCCATCTCTTGTT
Source organism: Nyctereutes procyonoides (assembly GCF_905146905.1). Lineage (NCBI taxonomy): Eukaryota > Metazoa > Chordata > Mammalia > Carnivora > Canidae > Nyctereutes > Nyctereutes procyonoides. The sequence continues at coordinate 30,143,847 of NW_026575046.1, forward strand.
CCTGAGGCCCAGAGAGGAGAGTGAGGGATCCAGGCCCACCCAGCTTGCAAGCAGGAGAGCCAACTCATCCTCTCTTCCGCTGACCATGCTGAAGTGGAATTTTTTTAATCCAGAGTCTCATCTCAGACCTGGATGAATTTAACCCCTGCTGCAATGTTTAGAAGCTGGATGCCCCAGATTCCATGAGCCATGGGCAAGACTGGGGCCACCCAGGAGCTCCCCTTTCCTCTTTTGACTTGCTTTATAGGATTCAGCTTAATTTATAACTCCCTCCTGTGGGCCCTCTCTCAAGTTCCAGTCTCTGAGACCCTTGTTTTCTCATCCTCAGGAATCATAAATTGCTTCTTTATTTGGCATATACACTAATTTTGGGCTTTTAGATGTGGCTTTCAGGCCTGATAGTTTGACCTATTTTCCCCCTGAGAATCATGTACCTACAGTACTCAGTTTATAACTGCCTCCTTCCGTTGCATCAGGTGGCTCCCCTTCAGCTGCTCCCCATGTATCTTTATTTAGAGCTTTTGTGTGCCTATCTGTGTGGGAGAGGCCAAGATAAATAATTTCTTTTCAACCCATAAGAAATTTTCACTCTTAGGATGTCAGGACTGGTAGGCCTCTTTGAGATCATGAGATCCAAATATTCCATTGTCAGGATGGAGGGGTGGAGACCTGAGGACTTGCTCATGGGCCCTGGCAGGTGCAGGGATCCAGCCCTGATTATTGGTCAGAGCTTCTGTCTGTCTGGTTGTCGAGACAGGTCCCATGACAGAAGTTTATTTAAATCAAGCTACCTAATTTGCAAGGAAGTCTTGGACTAGAGAGATTGATGGTATCTTATTATTCAGCCTTGCTTGCTTTCCTGAGCCATAGGAGGAGGCAGATTGATAACAGGGGCTGGGAACTGAGCCATGCAATCCCCAAGTGGAAGGCATGGCACTGCCTCAAAAGTACCTATTGCCTTACGTTCCATGCACTACTACTGAGCACCTCCAGTGCTGTCTTTGACCTGGGTAGGCAAGGCATGGCTCCTTCTGGTGGATACAGCCCCATAGGCTTCTAGCCTGATGGGAGGACCCCAGCCAGGACTTGGCCCTCACTGGTCCCCCCATCTGGGCATTTCTGTTCAGGGCATAACTGACTTAACCATTTTCATTGGGATACTGGAGAAACAAGGGGTACTGGCTGAAGGAGAAGGTAGGATAGGTAGTCCTGCAGGAGTTAATGTTTGGATTTCAGGCACTGTGCTAAGCATTTTACAGGCATTGTCTCACTCGATGGGATCTTATGAGAGAGGTTGGCACTCTAAAATATCCTGCTTTTGGAGACAAGGGAATGGAAACTGAGCAAAGTAGCTTGACGCAATGGCACAATACTAGGAAGTGGCAGGGATAGCTTTCCAGTCCAGGCCTTCTGGCTCTCCCAGGCAAAGGGGCTGGAGCAGGCTTGGCAGGAGAGCACAGAGGCAGACTGGCAGGGGACCATGTGTGAGTGGGGGTGCGGGATACTGCGTGTGTCAGCAGAGCGCCATGAGGTGAGCCAAGAAAGCAATTTGAATCTGTCTGCTCAGGATCCAGAGTACACTGATGCCTCCCTTCCTCTTGAGCCTGGATCCTGACATCTAGGGCTGTTGGAAGACTGAGTCCACAAGCTGGGGAGCCAGCCCAAGCCCAGCAGACTCTAGGGGAATAAGTGCCCATCCAGGATTTGTCTCTTAAAGACAAAAGTCCTAAATCAAGTGAGCCTGGAGGCTGGGAAACATGACATTGGTAGGATTTCAGAACTGAAAGGGACCCTAAAATTGTGGTTTCCTGCCATAACACCCACAAGAAATCAGATGTTCGAGTGAGCTAACTTCCCCCTTCCCTTTCCTTACTGTTTTCCCTTAATACATTTGGCAGGGGGCAGGGGGTTGCTGGTGGGGCACGAACATGGTCAAGAGAGGGAGCTCACTTAGTGAATGCCTGGCACACAGCAGGCACAGCTGGGACTGTCTGCTTTGAAGTCCTGGCCTCTTCCGGCTCAGCTGCAACCTCTAGAACAGGAGTAGAATCATGTCAGCATGGAGGTGTGAAGCACATCATCGATCTTCTCATCTAGCTTCTTTTGAGTGTGGGGTCCTTCGGTGGCTTCCCCAACTCAGTCTGGAGAGCCTGCCACTTCTTGGGGGGTATTTCTTTTATATCCTAGCTATGATTGTGACGAAGATCTTCCTTTATATCAATCCCAAAGTGAGCTCCCTATAAATTCCTACTGTTTTAAATTCTTTTACAGCTCTACAGAGAAAATTTACCCAAGGATAGAAAAGAGGTTTCTACTCCAATCGGCTGGCAATTGTTGCCTGAGGTCCTACACAGGAAAGGGCTCTTGAAGCCCAGATGGGGCTGAGAAGGAAAGTCTAGCAAGTGGTGCCAGTTAGCAGTTACATGACAAGTGCATTTCAGCTCCAGTGTTAGCTTCAACCTATGGTAGTGATTACCTAAAGAATTTTAAGACTATGGTTCGGGGGGAGGGGGGTGGAATATCACAACGATCATTAATTATCTGCCACAGGCACCGGGAAGGATAACACTGGGACATGTGCCACATGGTCACTTCTGGATCAGAATATCTCCAAGACCCCATCGATCAAAAATTCCGTGATCAAAATAAAATGCTGATCTTTTAAAAATGTAGAGGAGTTGGTATGTTTGCCTTGGAGCTTATACTGTTTCAAACTCTTTCTCCCTAGGTGGAAATAATTGTGGAGAAGGAATTGGCTGGCTTCTGGGTCAAAGTCCCATGTGTGGATGAACTTGGTAGCTGCACCTATGAAGACATCTGCCAAGTACTTGACACTTTTATTCCCCCTGGACAGCCCTGCCCGGAGCCTCTGCACACCTATGGGCTTCCCTGCCACTGTCCCATCAAGGCAGTAAGTACATAGGAAAGGAGAGCATTCTTTCTGTGGCTGGAGTAAATACATGGGACTTGGAAGGAAGGGTTCTTGCATTCTCCTCTCACAGATCTGGATGTCTATGGGTGATCTATCTTGGATTGCTTATATTTCGGGGGCTTTGGTTTATCCATCTGTGGGTTGGGAGACTTAAACCGCAGTATGACCTCCAGTGCCGGTTAGCTCTAACATTCCATGCTCTGTAGTGCTATGGCTATCCCCAGTGTCATGTGGCTCTCCGGGGAGTGGCAGGAAGGGCAGTTCATGGCTGCCCTTTTGGGAGAGTTCCATGAGAGTCCCCTCAGTAGGCTTCCACTGACCTGTGATCCACCGGTTTTCCTGCAGGGCATCTACTCGCTGCCTCGGACTGATTTCATCCTGCCCAACATGGAGCTGCCCTCCTGGCTCAGTTTTGGGCACTACCGCATCCAGGGCATCCTCAGCAGCGGTGGGAAGCGTCTGGGCTGTGTCAGGATCTCTGCCTCTCTGATGGGCAAATAATGTGGCACCAGCAATAGCAGAAAGAAGGGGCCTGAGAAAGGTATCCCTCTTCTGTCTTGTATTTGCCGAGGTCAAATCCTGACTCTCTGTACCCCTTCAAGCCCTTTCTGCAATGATGCCACTTCCCTCACTGAGAATCATTTTGTGCCACCTGCATGGCATGGGTGGGCAGCCCTGACCTAGGGGTGCGGCTTGGCGGCTCTGATAGCCCACAGCAGCTGCCAGGCTGGCCGCTTCATTTCCCTCCTTGACTCTATGACTTTCTCTTTAAGAGCTTAATTCATTTTCTAAATAATCAAGGAATGGGACCAATGTATTTTGTGATCTTGAGTTCAGACCAACCCAGTTGTAGTTTTCAGAAGTTACCTTTGTGATTTTCTTTAAAAAAATTTTTTTGGGTCACTGACTTAAAAGCAGAATGGAAGTATTAATAACACTTTTTGCTTTACTTTTGTCCCCCTTATGATGAAGGGGCTGAAGTAGTTCACCTCAGTCTATTCCTCCATTAACTTCTGTGATTAATTCAGTATTCTTTTCTAGTTTTACCCAGCAAACAGTGGGGCATAGTGTATCCGGGGAAGGCAGGGCACGTGGTGGAGCTTCACTGGGAGAGGTATTTAAGAATGCCCATGTATTTAAGAAAGTTTACAGACTCAGGTGCCTGCAGGGCCAAACACGAGACCTAAATGAGTGAGGATGATGACAAGGAGCATACTGTTTCCAGGCATGTCTTCCTACCCACCCCCGCCTTTTATAGCAGCAGATATGCATTGTTACAGGCAGCTGATGTCCAGGCTTGAGCTTGGGAATATTGTCAGGGATGATGGGGCCTGGGCTGAGTTAGAAAGGGTGCATTCAGCCCAGAGGGGCAGCTGCGGTAGAGCCGTGGCCAGTTGGTGCCACATGACAATGCCGTAGGCCCAGTATTGCCAAATAGTCTCAAATTTTTTTTCCCTTGGAGAAGCCAGAAGTCCAGACTTTTATATGAAATCTTATAGTTTTTAAATATTGGCAACAGATGATTTTTTTAAAAACACTGTGCAGGCCAAAAGGGCAAAACCGATGTGTCAGTGGGGGAAATCTGGCCCACTGTGGCCAGTTTGCATCCTCTGATGTAAGAACATGCATTCCTTGTCCTTTCAGTCTTGAGATGACTCCTCCAGGGTTGTTTGTCCCTCTGCAGGGCCGGATCCATAGGGTCTGACCCACAGAGCAGGCTCTTGCAGGGCTAGGGACGGGGGAGGCAACCTCTCATTGCTGTCGGTGGCAGGGATCATGAGGCTGCCTGCCCCAGCCTTGCAGCATTGTCATGCTGAATGGGGCAAATGCGGAAGAGTTGGAACCCACCAGCAGCTGCTCTGTGGAGCAAAGATCCAACGAAGAGAGGTGGACTCACCTCGGGTTCCTGGGTTCGCCCATCGTCCCGTCCTCCATGACAACCTACTGACCCCTGGATTACCCCCAGCTCCTGGGATCATTTGAAGCTTGGAATGGCAATAAACCTTTTTAATTTGCTGAGAATTCCTCCTTTGTCTTGACTGCACATTTATCCATCGTCGAGTTTTTAGGAGCTTGTTTGGGGTGGGCTGTTCCTGCTGGTAGAGTTTGCTCTGGAGGCACACACGAGCTGAAGTGATTCCAGGGACTGTCTCTTCTGTTTCTGCCTTGTGAGCTGCTTGTTCTCCCTGCTTCAATCTGTCTCGTCACCATCCAAGATCCTTGGCTTGTTTTTATTTTTTTTGCTTTCCTATTGCTCTGTGACCACTCCAGCCTATTCCCCTTTTGGTTTTTTAGGCCTTGTTCTCACAGTTGTTCTCAGTTCATATCCTAGAATGGAATCTCATTAGCTCGGTTAATCTTTCTATGTCCTGCCAAGCTCCTGGGTCAAATGCTGCCCTGGGTCTCAGTGGGGAGGGTGTGAAAAATCTCAAATCACAGGCAAAATAGACTTTTTTAAGCAATGGTACTGAGCCAACTGGAAAAAGTTGAAAATAGATTCATACTTCACACCAAATGCAGAATAAACTCCAAATAGATCCAGGGTCTAAATATCAATGAAACCATACAACTACTAAAGGAAAACATAGATGCAAAATCCACAAGAAATAAAAGATTGGTACATTTGACTACATTAAAAAAAAAAAGTCGCTTTTTACGAAATACCATGAAGTCGAAAGACTGTAAGAGGGATGCCTGGGTGGCTCAATGGTTGAGCGTCTGCTTTCAACTCAGGATGTGATCCCGGAGTCCTGGGATCAAGTCCTGCCTCGGGTTCCCCTCAGGGAATCTGCTTCACCCTTTGCCTATGTCTCTGCTTCTCTCTGTCTCATGAATAAATAAAATGAATAAATAAAATGAATAAATAAAATCTTTGATTAAAAAAAAAACCAAGAAGACTCGAAGAAAACATTTTCAGCACATATCATAGACCAAGTGTTAATATTTCTACTATATAAAGAATGAAACATCCAAGGGACTAAAAACCTGATAGAAAAATTGAGAAGAGACATGAATAGACAATTCTCCTCTCACACATACACACTAAGTTGTAAAAATAGGCCTTAAACATGAAACCTGCGGACTTACCTATGATTAGAGAAATGTCTGTCAAAACAATAGAACATCACCTCTCAGACTGGTGCACAATGGAGATAGAACCACACTGCTAGTCTAGGCTGTAGGGAACAGGCATGCCTACACAGCTGGTGGGGATGCAAAGTGGTACAATCCTTGACAGGAATTTGTTAGCACCTAACCAGACTTCAAAAGTGCTTATTCTTTGATCCTACATTCCACCGCTGGGAATCTCCTCTGAAGATACACCTCCCACCATACAAAAATACATCTGCATGTGACTTTTCATGGCAGCATTGTGATTGCAAATACTAAAAATGTAAACGTCTCTAAGAAAGTGACTGAATAAGCCACAATATGTTCACACTGAATCCTATTTGGCCATAAAAAAGAATGAGGGAGATCTTTGAATCGATATTGATTTCCAGGATATGCTATTCAGTGCAAAGGCAAAGTGCAATGTGCTACTTTTCATGTAAGAAGGAAGATGTGGGTATAAATAAATATACATTCATGTGCTCATTTGTAAAGATGAGCCAGCATTAATGAGATTAGTTGTTTGCAGAGGGTAGGTAGGGATATTTTTTTATAAATTTATTTTTTATTGGTGTTCAATTTGCCAACATATAGAATAACACCCACTGCTCATCCCATCAAGCGACCCCCTCAGTGCCCATCACCCAGTCACTCCCACCCCCCGCCCACCTCCCCTTCTACCACCCCTAGTTCATTTCCCAGAGTTAGGAGTCTCTCATGTCCTGTCTCCCTTTCTGATATTTCCTGCTCATTTTTTCTCCTTTCCCCTTTATTCCCTTTCACTACTTTTTATATTCCCCAAATGAATGAGACCATATAATGTTTGTCCTTCTCTGATTGACTTATTTCACTCAGCATAATACCCTCCAGTTCCATCCACGTCGAAGCAAATGGTGGGTATTTGTCGTTTCTAATGGCTGAGTAATATTCCATTGTATACATAAACCACATCTCCTTTATGTTAGGTAGGGATATTGAGGAAAGAAGGGAAAATCATAACAGGGTATAAAGGATGAAGGAAGCAGGAGACTTCTGAGTGTATCTTTTCATGTAATTGGCACTCTTAGAACTATAATAATGGTCATCATACCTAAAACATGATTAAAATCAGTCAGGTGATGAGGAGAAACAACATGGAATACAAATGATAACAAACGAATTATATTTCAAATGAAGAATGCAACTGCATTGAAGGAGGTAAGAAAGATAACTGAAGTTACAGTATTTCGATGGGATACAATAAAGCTAAAGTACAAAGGACCTGCACAGAAATATTGGATTCTACTCAGTCAATTTGTTTTTCACAGGAGTAGGGGTTAGCAATTGAAAATATGTGTATTAGGATTGAAAAAATAAATATATTTGGATAATGAGAGCATGGAGGCATACTGTAAGGACACAGGAACCAACTTGAAGGAGCTCTCAATGGCCAAATCTTGGACATTTTGAGCAATACTATAAATAATGACAGTAATGTGTTCCAATCCATTGAATAAAAAAAAAATCCATTAGTCCATACACAACAGAATCCCAGTTAAATGTAGAAGGAATGTTGGAAAGAGAAAAAAAAATCACCATTAGGCAAATATTGTAATAATTGCTGCAAACAGGAGACACCTATGGATGCTAAAATTGTTAGGTCAAAGTATAATGAAAAACAGGATTTTGTAGGGCGCCTGAGTGGGTTCAGTTAAGTGACTGACTCTTGATTTCGACTCAGGTCATGATCTCAGGGTTGTGAGATGGAGCCTAGTGTTGGGCTCCATGCTGGACGTGGAGCCTGCTTAGGATTCTCTTTCTCCCTCTCCCTCTGCCCCTTCCCTCCCCACTTGTGCCAGCACTCACTCTCTCCGTCTAAAGAACAAAACAAGATTTTGCAAGCTTTCAAGGTATTCCCCTTACAAGATACCAACTGCAAAAGGAAAGTAGTCACTTTTTAGTGAGGAAAACTGGCAGGCACCACCTTAACCATGCATATCATTAAGTTAACATCACTAGTAATAAGACATTGACATCGTGTATCTCCCAATATGATGCATCGATAAAACACAATGAGACCTCTGCGGCATTGTCAAAAATGGATTAACTTCCAAGATGAGGAAAGATTAGAAAAACCCAAATTGAAAGACACTGCAAAATAAATGGCCAGTATTCTTCAAAAGTATGGGGCCATGAACAAGACTGGCCATGGCCAAGCCTGAAGGGTGCCTGGGTGGCTCAATCGGTTGGGCATCTGTCTTCAGCTGGGGTTGTGATCCCAGGGTCCTGGGATCGAGTCCCATGTGGGGCTCCCTGCTCAGCAGGTAGACAGCTTCTCTTTCTGCCCTTCTCCCTCCCCCTGCCTGTGCTTTCTCTGGATCACTCTCTAAATAAATAAATTAAGTAAGTAAGTAAGTAAATAAAATAAATTAAAATAAAATAAATAAATAGGAAAGACTAGGAACATTCACAGATTAGAGAGAATAAAGATACTGTGAGCTCTTGAACTGGATGCTGGATTAGAAAAAGGCCCCAAAACAGGATTTCACCAGTTAATTACTTTGGCTTTGATTGTTGTATTAGGGTAAGATGTTAACATTGGTGTGAAAGCTAGGTGAAAGGTATATTGGAAACTCTGTATTATTTTTGCCACCTTAAAGATTTTTCAAAAATAAAGTTTAAAAAATATGTTGCTGACGTCTCCATTTTGAGGGACAAAAAGAGTTTGAGCTATCTCTCATGTAACTTCAGTGCAGGAAGGGAGACAAACATGCAAATAAACACCACAATTGTGATGTGTTACGAAGTAGAAGTTACTGGGGACTGCAGTGTCTGGGTCAGTGCACGAAGTCAGAGAAGGTTTTCTTGAGGAAGCGATGGCTGACATCTGAGAAATGAGGACTTGAGTAGGGGAAGAGAGGAATAGTGTATGTGGAAACTCTGAAGCAAAGAGGAACATGGTGCTTTCAGGGAACTGGACAAGGACCGTTAAAACTGGAAGGAAAGGTGCTGCTGGTGCACGAAGCAGCTGGAGAGGTCGGGCGGGATCAGATCACCCAGGGCCTTTCGACTGGGTCCCAGTTTTTACCAAAGCAGCACAGACATCAGAGAATTTATCCTAGAGGATCAGTTCGGGTCCTATTAGTGATCTTCAGAGTGCTGAATGTAATCAGATAGTGTGCGTGTTCGGTCACACGGTGCTGGATGTTCCTTGTCTGGGAACTTACCTCCATGACTTGTAAGTCCAGCTTCTGAAATTGGAGTCCTCCTGATGAACTTCCCTTTCAAGAGTCGTATCGCCTCAATTTCACTTTCAAGTGGTAGTTGCCATACCAGACAGTTCTGGCCCGTCACCCATTTTTGATCTTTGAACTCAGGTACTCGTTTGAGAGGCGCCTGTGTAGGTTTGAGTCAGCCTGGACATTGTTTGCCAATAGCAAATCTTGTCTATCCTTAGGAATTTGCCTTTCAGTTTCATTGCCAGGGGCACTGTGACTTATAAACCATTGCACTGTGTCACTAATGTCCACTTGGGGCCAACTCTGAATGCCTCCATTTCACTTGGGTGACTTCTGCTGCCCACCTGCCCATGCAAGGCTTGTGTTGCTTTAGCAGTGAGTTCTGTAGCAATCCCAGTTCTCTCATCGTTCCTCATTTTGATGGGCTTGCTTGCTGAAGATCCAAATTAAGGCTCTCCCTAAGATGATTCTGCAGATCATTCCACTTTATGCCCCAAATGTGGTCCAGCTCTATCATTTTAAGACTGATCACATTTGTCCAGCAGAGAACTGCAACAGGAGATATTTCTGAAGGTCCTGAGGTAGGGGAAGGAATCCCTCTCCATCCTCGATATCCCCTAAAATATCTCTATTCCAGCTACCAGGTCCCAGTTTTTGCCAAAGAAGCACGTAGCAGTAGAGAATTCAGCTTACATTGTTGCATCAGGAATGAGCAGTCTGGGTCCTATCAGTGATCTTCAAAGGCCAGGCTGCGATCAGATAGTGTGTGTTGCACCAGTCACATGGTGCCTGACTGTTTAATGTCTGGTAGCTTACCTCTCTAATCTGATTTTGCATTGCTTTATTTTGCATGCAAACCTTAGTGCCAGGGTTGGCTATCCACTATCTGTAGATTGTTCAATGCTATGACAAGCAGACATTCTTGCATTCCTCTTTCCAAAGGTTCTTTTGCAACCCAGGGTCTATTAACTTCATGGATTTTGTGATTGTTCCTGAAATTGCACATAAAATTTAGCATGCATGCATTTACGTGAATTTTATGAAGGGGGATCTATAGCTTCCCTTAGAATCTCAACAAGGTGTATGACTCCCCCTACCAAAGTTATAAACCACAGTCTTAACTTGCTTTATATTCTATAGGAAAGCTTCCATATATCCCTCAAAGCCTCACTTTCTCCATGCTTGTAGCTTTCTTATCTAGGGATGGGATGCTCCCCTCTGCCTCCCCTCTCTTTCATAGTTATTTCACATCTTCTCCAAGAGCTAGTTAGTTGCTGGACATCTGACTATTGGTAAATGGATGATGATGTGCTGAGGATGAGAACTCTGCTAACTCCAGTTGGGATTCCTGGGATTCCATAGCATCAGTCCTGTCATAGAAGGGGAGGTTGAAAAGTGACATTACCTGTAAGTATTCATTACACTGTACATTTATGCTTTATGTACTTTCTCATATGGGTTAAAGATAAAATTTTTATTTTTAAAATTGTGTTTCTGTTATAGTGAAACAAATCATTAAATTTCCCCCTCACACACACACACAAAATTTCCCCTCCCATGCAGTTTCTTTAGTTATAAAATCAACGTTACTGCTAAAAACACAATAACACAGGCAGCAAAAAAAAAAAGCATAAAATTTCATTTCTAACTCAACCAACTTGTGAAAATTCCTATAACATTTTATGTTCTGTATACCCTTCAAAATTGCTTGAGTATATGCAAATGACTTCTTTTTAAAAAAGAACCTAAATGGAATCATGCTTCACATTTTGTTTTTTAACAACTGTATTGAGGCATAGTTAATATTAAATGGTGTATACCTAAAGTACATAATTGGTAAGTTTTAAAATATATATACACGCCTGGGAAGCCACCCTCACAATCAAAATTATGAACACATTCTCCATCAAGCCCAAAAGTTTCCTCATGCCCCTTTGTAATGCCTCCCACTCACTCACCCACTCCTTCACCTTTCAACAATCTTTCTGTCCCTACAGAACGTGTTGCATTTTCTACTATGGTAAAGCTACCATGAACATTTATGTATAAGTCTTTTGTAGGTTTATGTTTCCTTTTCTTTTATGGGAGCTGGAGTTCCTCTACATATTTGCCAACATTAGTGATGTCAATCTTTTAAATGTTAGCTATATGGTGGGATCTCATTATGGCTTTTATTTGGGTTTCTCTAATTAATAATGGTGTTGAACATATTCTCATATGCTTATTCACCATCCATATATCTTCTTTGGTAATGGGTTATTCAAACCTTTGCCTATTTAAAAAAAAAGGGTGTTTTCTTATCACTGGGTTTTAAGAGTTCTTCATGTATTCTGGGTATGAGAGTTTCAATAGACATAACTTTGCAAAGATTTTTCTCTCAGACTGTGGCTTTTCCTTCCAACCTCTCAACAGTGTCTTTTGAAGAGTAAGAGTTTTAATTTTGATGAAGCTCACTGCACTGAATTGTTCTTTTATGGATTGTGCTTTTGGTATTGTATCTAAGAAAATCTTTGCTTAACCCAAGGTCACAAAATTTTTTCCCCTATGATTTCTCCTAAAAATTTTAGTTTCAGGTTTTATACTGAGGCCTAAGATTTATAGGTCTATTTTGAGTTGATTAATATATGCAATGTAAAGTATGGAACCTAGGTCCCTTTTTTTGGCATATTGATATCCAATTTGTGTAGTTCCATTTCTTGAAAAGGCAATCCTTTTCCAACTACTTTGCCTCTGAACCTTTGTCAAAAATCAGTTGCCCACATACGGAGAGAGTTTATTCTGGGTGCTATTCTGGTCTATTCATCTACTTGTCTGTCTTGGCACCAACACCATGCAGTTTTGGTTACTATCGCTTTGTTATAAATCTTGAAATCAGACAGTGTTAGCCCTCCACCTTTGTTCTGCTTTTTCATAGATATTTTGGCTCTTCTAGGTCCTTTACATTTTCATATGAATTTTAGAACCAGTTGGTCAACTTATACAAAAAACAAAACAAAAGCCTGCTGAATGTGGTAAAAATTGATATCTTAACCACAAAGAGTCTTCTGAGTCATAAAGAAGGTTTATGTCTCCATTTATTTAGGTATTAATTTCTTTTACCAAAATATGATAGTGCCTGCAAAATAATATTAGTGCCTGCCTTCAGTCCAGGGAATGATCCCAAAGTTCTGGGATCGAGTCCCACTTCAGGCTGCCTGCATGGAGCCTGCTTCTCCCTCTGCCTATGGCTCTTCCTCTCTCTCTCTCTCTCTCTCTCTCTCTGTGCATCTCTCATGAATAAATAAATAAAATCTTAAAAATATTATAGTCTTCATTAATATTATATATTATAGTCTTTAACAGGTGTTTCATGTCTTTCATCAGATTTATTCCCCCATTATTTCATCTTTTTTGATGCAATTATAAGTGGAATTTCTGACTGTTCTCAGCTAGTACAGAGAAATACAGTTGGATTTTGTATATTGACTTTGTGTGCTCAAGCTTTGTAAACCAATTTGTGGTAGCTTTTCCTTAGATTCTGTTGGATTTTTCTATATTCGTATAATGACATCTTCATAAAGACAGTTCTTTCTTCCTTTCTGATCTGGATGCCATATATTTCTTTTTCTTGACCTATGTCATTGTTTAGATATCCGGCACAATATCAGATAGAAGTGGTGAGAGTAGACGTCTCTGATTTGCTTCTGATCTTTATTACAGGGAAAGCACAGAGTTTTTTTCCATCCAGCATGACATTAGTTGTAGCTTTTCATTGACACTTTTTACTGGTTGTGAAAGTTTCCTTCTATTCCTAGTTGCTGGGAGTGGGAGGTTTTTTTTTTTTAAGATTTATTTATTCATGAGACACACACACACAGAGAGAGAGAGAGAGAGAGAGAGAGAGAGAGAGAGAGAGAGGCAGAGACACAGGCAGAAGGAGAAGCAGGCTCCATGCAAGGAGCCCAACCTGGGACTTGATCTTGGGTCTCCAGGATCATGCCCTGGACTGAAGGCAGCACTAAACCACTGAGCCACCCAGGCTGCCCAGTCGCTAGGAGTTTTATGTTAGGAATAGATGTTGGATTTTGCCAAATGCTTTTCTGTGTCTATTGAGATTATTATTTTTTCTATTTTAGTTTATCAATAATGGTGAACTACACTGATTTCAAAAATTAAACCAACCCTATATTCCTAGAATAAATCCCATTCTGCCATAATACATTACCCTTTTAATATACTGTTGAATTTGATTTGCTGAATTTTTTTTTTACAATTTTTGCATGTATGTCCATGAAAGATTTTGATCTGTAGCTTTATTTTCTCATAACGTCTTTGTCTACTTTAGGTTCACATAATGTTCTTAATAAACCAGCTTTACCTACTGATCAATCACAAATATATTTGCATATCAATGGGTGCATTTTTACCATAGGTGGGGGCATATGCCATTTTATTTTGGAAGAGTCATAATTTAACCTAATGTGTCTATTAGGTTAAAAGTTAGGTGTTTCCAACTTTTTAATATTATAAAAATATAAGCTCTCCTTTTACATAAACTTTTGCAAACACAAAGTATTCTTAGGGTAAATTCCCAGGATTAGTGGGTCAGAGGGCCACATATTTTAAAACTTATTATAAAATTGTCCCTCAGAAAAGCTATAATAATGTATATTCCCATCTGCAAAATACAAGATTGTCTGTTTTTCAAAACCCTTCCCAAAACTAGGTATAATTTTTTTTAAAAGTAGGTCAGTAGTCCTTGCACATGATGAAATCCTTCTCTCTCACATGAATTGCATAGACTTTTCGGCCTAAATAGCTCTAAGTGGCCTTAAAATTTCAGAGGGAAAAAAGAGAAGGAGAGAAAGAGGTAATGTCTTTCTAGGTAGGAAATCACCATAATGACAGATTGCTAAGAAATATGTTTGTATCTCTTACTCTACTTCCAGTAGGTCCATATCTCCAGGGCAATAGTATGGCTTGCTAGATGGCAATCACTTTGATTTTCACACATGTGGTTGAAGGACAAATTAATCTATTTTTTCACTTACAGAATGTTAGATCTAGATGAACCCTTAACAACTGATTCGTCTAGTCCTGCATTTCATAGATGGGACAGAGAGAAGGAAGAACTTGCCCAAGATCCCATAGGACATTAGTGGCAGAGCCAAATGGTCGGATAAAATTATTGCCAAGTTCTTTGTTCCATCTGTGATTCTCCTACTTAGAAGAATATCCAAATAGAACACTGCCCTTTCCCCAACACACACTTCCCTAAATCTTATGCTTTAAGGGAAGCAACTGCAGAATAGCGAAAACAATCGCTTTTGCATTTACATTTGTGCTTGGTCTGTTTCCAGGGATACCATGGGCGAATGGCAGTCCTCTTCCCAGTAAATGAGGGAGATGATACAAATAATTGAATGTGGTTTTGGTTCATAGGTACAAAAGACCTCTGAAGACATCCAAAACCAAAAAAGGCATAGCCTGAGAGATATGAGTACTGACTTGTGTCATGTACATTTTTCTTGGAAAGATAAAGAAGTCGCTAATTAATATAGAAATGTTGGGGTTTGATGAATGTATATAACATCCACAATGGAAGTCAAGTTGGGGATGGGAGGAAGAGCTACTAGAATAAAAATAGATAATTATGCATAGACACCTGTGGAGTTGGCTATGGAATGGTTGATGGGTTGGATCAACTCATAGAGGGCTTGGTATGTTCCAAATACACAACCTAAAAGGCCCAGGATGCTGATCATGATGTCTTTTGCAATGGTGACACAGCTCATGTCTTCAGGATAAAAGGTGATGAGCTCCAGGAGGGGCGGGATGATGAGGGCCAGGGCACTGCTGCTCACTGAGCCCACAAAGGAGATGACCAGGTCCAGGCGGGGGATGAGGATGGCTGAGACACCTGCAGAAAGAGAAGAAATTTAGAATCATTGATGGTTCCTGCAAGAAGGAAGCTCAGAAACAAACTATTTCTTTGGAGCCTTATAATCCCACAGATGCCTTACAGACTATTTTGGAAAGGTGGGAAAGAGTTTCATTGCAGATGTGAGCAGGAGGTCAGGCACTGTGGTTCTGGACTCCCAGCTCTATTTTAATGGCCAATATAGATGCTTTCCTTCTATCTATTGGGTTTTTTAAATATAATAGTTATTTAAAGGCTCCTCTGTCATCTATTATCATCATCTTATTATTAAAGAGATGGGGGTATTTAGAGCCCTAGAGGGAATGGGATATGGCCGAGGTCACATATTCTCTTGAGAATCCATCAAAATGCCTGTCTAAGGCTCTTTCTTCTAGGTGCTCAATAAATGTCTGGCTCTTAATAAGACACTGAATCTACTGTGAATTTTTACTACTCTACAAAATATAGCTACTGTCGAGAAGCAAGAATGGATTAAAAATGAGATGGCTTTGTCATTGTCAGAATCTCGACTACTTGTTTTCCTACTCCTAGCATGATCCTGGTAATTAAAAGCATAAAACACAAACACAGCAATAGGCTGCTCTCTCCCCACCTTTTCTAAAACAGGGTCTTCTTAAATCTCCATCGTTTATATCTATGATGAACATAAACATGAATTTTCCATGGGGGTCCAATTTCAATAATGTATGAATGAATAAATATAGCACTTATGTAATTTCACTTTGCACAACGTATGATTTTCCTATGAACAAATTAGGGGAAAAACGGTCTTGGAAAGCACTCATACTAGCCTGCTGGATTTGAAGAAAACCTCACTTCTTTCTGAAATTGCTGCAACATCCAGTCAGATAATGAGACTCATCGACTCTCACAGTTGAGAATTCATCATCCCTCTGATGGGATGGTCATGTCCACAGCTTTCCCTTCTCAGATATTTAATAAATTGTTTACTTAGAGGAGGGCACAGAGAGGAATCAGTGTCTGTTCTCCAAGAAAGCCCATACTGACAGGACAGAGAAAATAATGTAGAGGAAAGCTATAATGCAAGGTTGGCTGGAGGAACTCTCTAGAAAGATCATGCTCATAGACCTTCCATAGCCCCCCATTGCCGGTCTCCTTTAGCACAAGGTCTCTGATGACTCCCTGCCAGGTCCTCTGGCTTCAGATCTTATCACTCCCCACTTTTAGTTTTCCAAAGAGGCCGGTACATAAGTTCTTGTCTCAGATCTGTGCACAGCCTACTGCCTACACATGGTACCTTCTTTGATCCTCCATCTACTTCCTACTTATCTCTTAGATCTCAACTGAAATATCACTCCACTGGAGAGGACTCCCTGACCTGACCTAGGCTAAAATATAGGACCTTCTTATGTACTCTTAGAGAACCCTCTTCTTATCTTAACCATCATATGGTGGTACATCATTATGTACCATCGTAACATTCATCACAATGTGCTATAGTTATTTCTTGCATATATTTCTTACTCAGCATGTCTTCTTTATTATTCATTATTGTATCCGTAGTGTCTAGCACAATGTCAGGCACACAGTAGGTGCTCAACAAATGACTGTTGAATGAATGAAGGATAATGGAATTGACAGAGGAAGGAGGAGGAAGTGGTCATACCACATATAATAGAAGCAGGGCATGTCGTTAGATGGTCAGCTCTGTCTAACACTGCCTTCCCTGATCTTAAGTGGCCTGAACTACTCAGTTTTTCTCAACTTAGACCCTTCCTATTAGGAATGATCTCAAAACAATATAGCCACAGGTCCCTAATGTCTTGGTACAGACTGGAAATTCTGTGATACCTTAAACCATCAAATGTGCTGCTTCTGCTTCTAGAACTCCATCTATGTGAACATCTGAAAGCATGTTCTTCTTCTGGAAGCCTCCAAGAATTACAGTTTCTTCTGACTCTGAACTGAAACTGCATTTCCTCAACTTTAAACTAAGAGTCTCTAAAACCAAATTCTCTCTCTCTCGTGTGTTATCTCACAGGTGTTTAAAGACAGATATAGAAGTTCCCAAGCCTTCATTTCTCCAAGAAAAACATCCCTAGATTTTCCCCCTTTCCTCATGGGGCACCATTTCTGATTTGCTTCAGAGAAAAAAATTCCCCAGCCCCGCTCATGATGTTTCCCAAACATCTACAACAGTGCCTAAAGTAGAATGAATGAGTGAAGCAATGACTGGAAGGAAACATTAAGAAAGGAAGATGGAAGGAGGAGAAGAGTAAATATTGCACCCAAAAAATGATCTCCAAGACTAACAATCAGCCCCTTGTTTGCTCCTATAGTTCAATGCCACTTTATGATAAGGGACATGATCTTAATTTATAATAGGAAGGAATATGGCACATGATAGAAGAAGACAGGCTTAGGTGCTATAGAACCTGTGTTCAAATCCCAGCTCTGTCACTTAGCAGCTGTATGATTTGAGTGTGTTACTTAAATTCTCTAGGCCATAGTTCCTCCAGTTGGTAACATTATGTTGCTAGGCTGTCACGAGTATAAGGCAATGTCAGTATGGTGCCTGGCCTCTAGCAGGAACATAGGAGTGTGAGTGAATGAATGCTACTTCTTTCTCCCATAAATCAGCCAATGGATACTTTCCACGTGTAGACAGTAGAGACGATTGCAACATGTGATCATTCTGTTAAGCCCCCTTAACACCTGAAAGGTGGAAAGTTGAGGTGCAGGGAGGTGAACTATCTTGCTCAAGGTCACAAAGAAGGTAAGTGGCAGAGTCAAGGATACTGGGGTAGACGCCAATGTGACTCACAACCACAGCTTTGGGCAAAGAGTGCCCTTATATTCTACTCACAGGTCAGACAGACCAAGGCTGTGCGGACAGACAGGTCTATTAACAGTGTCCAGCTCTCTGACACCTGGGAGATGACGAAGGGGATGATGATCTCAGCTGGGACGTGGAACTGGAGGGCGTAGGTGAAGAAGATGCCAATGGAGTACATCAGCTTGACCGACTGGTACAGCCTGCAGACAGATGGATAGGATATGACATTTGATGTAACTTCTGGGCAGGGCCATTCAGGACTCACTCATTGCTCAGAAGCTGGTACTTGTCACCCAGTTACAGAACTGGCTCAGGCCTGACCTGCCATCAGAGCCATCTGGGAAGCTCATTAAAAGTGCACATTCCTGAAAATTCTGATTCAATAGCCTGTGGCTCAGGTGTCTGTACCTTTAATTCTTTTACTTTCTTAAAAAGGTATATTTGGGGGATCCCTGGGTGGCACAGTGGTTTGGCGCCTGCCTTTGGCCCAGGGCATGATCCTGGAGACCCAGGATCGAATCCCACGTCGGGCTCCCGGTGCATGGAGCCTGCTTATCCCTCTGCCTGTGTCTCTGCCTCTCTCTCTTTCTCTCTCTCTCTGTGTGTGACTATCATAAATAAAAAAATTAAAAAAAGGTATATTTGTTTAGAGTAAAATTGCTAGTTCAAAAGTCATATAGTAAAAAGCTTCCCTTCCACACTCAATCTCCAGCCTCCAGTTCTTCTTTCCATAGGCAGTTCCTCGAACAGTTTTCTTGTAGCCCTTTCAGAAATAATCAGTGCACATAAAAGCTTATACCTGATGTAGGTATACCTACACGCACGCACACACACACGGTAGCATCCTCTACACACCACTGAGCTCCGTTTTTGTTCATTAAATATATATTGGAGAATGTTTCCTGTAAGTACACATAGACTTGGCTCTTCTATTTAATAGATGCTTGGTATTCTAATAACATAGATCACTATAATGTTTTTGGCCCAGCTAATGGATATTTACTAGTCTTTCACTAATAAACAATGCTGCAAAATATATCCTGCTACATACTTATCTATGCACATTTAGCATACATCATGAGAGGTGAAAGTGCTGGCTAAAAGTATATGTGATTTTAATTTTGGATAGCTATTAACATATTGCCCCTTTGTTGTCCTGGTGTATTGGAATGCTTGCTTCCCCATATCCTTGTCAAAACACAATGTGTGAATGTATGCTAGTCTTTGCCATTCTGTTTTTTTCTGGCATTTCTATCTTTTCAAACATATAAAATGCCATTTTAAAAATTCGCCTGTGAACTGTGTGCACATGCCCATTTTTTTTCTTGGGTTGTTGGTCCTTTTCTTAATGGGAAGAGGTATTTGTCTAAGACTCCTCTGGGAAATTTGATGGCCAGCCCGGTTCAGAGCAGATGTGAAGTTCTCATGGCACCTGATGCCTGTTTTCTAGCTGAGGCCCACACAAGGAAAGTGCCTTGTCCAGGGTAGCCAGTGGCAGCCTGAATGGCCCGGAATAGAAATAGCATATTAGAATGATTATCTTGACTTTAAAGAAATCACATTATTACCCCACCTAGTCATTATCACAACACAATGAGGTAGGTGGGGCTGGTGGTATTTTTCTCATTTTATTAGCTGTGGCCTTGTGGGAAATGAATGCCCTACCATTCTACTCACCTCTGAAGGAACAGGCTGTGGGGAGATATAACAATGGCAATAGCTAATACTTGACTAGTATTTACTATGTGCCAGGCACTTTTCTTTTCTAAGTAGTCTCTACACCCAACATGGAGCCCAACGTGGGACTTGAAGTCATGCATGACCTTGAGATCAAGACCTGAGTTGAGATCAAGAGGTAGATGTTTAACCAACTGAGTCACCCAGGCACCCCTGTGTCAGACACTTTTCTAAGCTATATATATATATAGTCCATTTCTGGAACTGGAGGCCTGACTAATGGTCCATCTGTGGGACCCTCAAGCATTATTCTGGAATTATACTTTTTATTGTTGCTATTTGTGCTTCCTAAACACTCCCAGATCATTCTGTGTTAGGGTCTTTAAACCATAGAGTCAGACAGATTCAGTGTCAAATATCACAAACAGTGAGCTGGGAAGGTTCCATGTGGTCACTCCAAACAGCAACTTCCTCATCTAGGGAATGGATTTCATAATAATCATGCTAACTCATAGGGCTATTATGAGGGCTTAACCAGATAATGCACAATGCCTGGATTGTCAAACCTACCTGTTATCATCATACGAACACTGGCAGTTAATATATGGTGTTAGTGACAACCCGAAGGAATGCCACATTCTGTTGCTAAGGCTGAGATCCTAGGACTCTGCTCCCCTCGCATCACCCCAGGCAGGCAAGGACATACCAGCAATTGGGTAAGTTGAGGGTGATGCTGGCCTGGGTACTGGACCCAAACTTCATATAGCCCAGTGTCCCCAGGCAGATGTAGAGGATGATGACAAGGGACATCCCCAAGTACAGCACAAAAGAAAAGTGTTGTGGATGCTTCATCTGATTTTTGAGAGGCAGAACCTAAAAGTGAAAGGAGATTGAGAAAGAAGAGTCAGAAGCATGGCTCCTCATGAAGGATCAGGTTTCCCCTACGGGTACAAACTTTTTTCTTTGGGTGGCCCAGGGTCAGGAAGGGCCACACTTCTTTCTATTTGCTTCCACTCTATTGCCAGTAGTGCCCTACTCGGCCTGGGCTAATGAGTATATTTGCACTCAGGCTTCAAGGCTTAGTGTGGTGCATGGAGAGGTTGGTGACCCAGTGGATGGGTCCTAATTTTCCCTTCCAGCAGGAGCAGATCATAGGAGCACTTTTCATAAATACTTTAAGACTTCTGGAATGGCTGGCTTCCCCAGAGGGCACCCGGGACCATTCTCGCAAACCTCATGTCCATCTTACCATACCGACGCCTTCAAATGTGAAAATGGCTGTACCAAAGAACAGTAAGAATGTCTTCCAGCTCGCCATCAAGGGGAGGCTACTGGGATCCGGAATCTCCTGAAAGGGAGTAGAAGAAGGGCATTGGTTTTGCCATGGCATAGGAGTCATCCTCCAACTTTGCCTGGTAGAAAGCTGGGCCACATCTGCCATCAACAGAGACACTATCAGGAGCACCTGTGAGATAGCTAGAGCCAAATCAGCCTTCTTATCTTTAAAAAAGTTCTTGAGGCACCTGGGTGCCTCCATCAGTTAAGTATCTGACTCTTGATTTTGGCTTAGGTCATGATCTCAGGGTCCTGTAATGGAGCCCTGTCACCATCCCATCATTGGGCTCAGCACTCAGTGGGGAGTCTGCTTGAGAATTTGTCTCCCTCTGCCCTTCCCCCACTCATGCTCTCTCTCTCTCTCTCTCTCTCTCAAATAAATAAATAAATCTTAAAAAATTTTTAAAGTTATTTATTTATTGTGGTAAATTATACATAGTCTAATTACATATACATATAAATTATACATAGCCTAAAGTTTACCATTTTAAACATTTTTAAGTGTACAGCTCAATGGTGTTGAGAGCATTTTCACTGATGTACAACCCTCACCACCACCCACCTCCAGAGCTTTTTCATCCTCCCAAATCGAAGCTTTGTATTTGTGAAAGAATAACTCATTACCCAGCTCCTGGTCACCCCTATTCTACATTTCCATGAATTTGACTACCCCACATTATCTCATATAAGTGAAATCATATAATACCTGTCCTTTTGTGACTGGCTTATTTCTCTGAGCATAATGTTTTTAAGCTTCAACCATATTGTAGTGTGGATCAGGAGTTCATTCCTTCTTAAGGAATGCATTGCATGTATTTACCACATTGTGATTTCCCACATTTTTACATGTGGGGGAAGTGGGACCCAGGGAGGAGAAGGGAGTTGCCCAAGGCTTCTCTGCAAGTTAGTGGCACAGCCTGAGTGAGAATTCAGGTCTCCTGTCTTCTCATTCTCCAAAGCCTCTTTCTCATCACTTCCCCCAGAGTCCTACAGTCTAGTAGCTGGTGTGGATGCAGAGAGGATAATTAATTTAAGAGACTTCCTGTGGTGGGCAGAATAATGGCTCTTTTCCCAAGATATCCATGTCCTAGTCCCTGGAATCCGTGAATATGTTATGTTATATCACAAGGGAGAATTAAGTTTTCAGCCTGAATTAAGGTTGCTAAGCAGCATACCTTAAAATAAGGAGACTATCCTGGGTTACCTGGGTGGATCCAATGTAATAACAAGGGTCTTTAAAAGTGGAAGAGGGAATTGGAAGACAGAACTAGAGAGAGGGTGGCATCTCAATGGAAGGCTGAGCCTTATATTGCTGACTTTGGAGATGGAAGGGGACCATAAGCCAAGGCATGCAGGTGGCATCTAGAAGTTGGAGTAGGCAAGAAAACAGATTCTCCCCATAAGCTTCCAGAAAGACACCCAGCCCTGCTGGCACCTCGACTTTATCCCAGTGAGACACCCAGAAATGTAAGATAAATTTGTGTTATTTTAAATGGCTAGATTTGTGATAATTTTCTACATCAGCAATAGGAAACTAATATAGCCCCAAAGATTTTCAGATTCAAAGAAATGAAGCTATAATGGTAGAATTTCAGGGTGGTGATAATGGCAAAGCATGGGCCTGGGAGGCAAATTTTTCTGTTCATCAGTTTCCTTGTCTTTAGACTGAGGATAAGGGTAGTACTTACAAAACATAAAATATATAAAATAGTATCACTGTAAAGATTCAGTGAGTTAATATATGTTAAGAACTTGACACCAAGTAAATAAAATGTCTTTATCATACGTGGATCCCTTGTCAACCTACCACCATTGTAATTTTTGTTGGTTTTTAGTGAGGTATATCCTCCCAAATGGATGTGACTTTCATGAGAGCAGATACACCACCAGTTTCACCTACCACTGAATCCCAGTGCTTTGCACCATGCCTGCGTCACAGAAGGTATTCACTGTCAGCTGACTCACTGCTATCCAGTGTGACAATGAGGATGATGGTGATGATGTTGACTAGCTTTTGTGGCTTGTGGGCAGAAGTGTTCACAGATGTCACTTAGCAGAGGCTGCTCAGAGGAGGGCACCTTTCTCACCTTCACCCGCCCGTAATGATACTATCCTATCTTTCCCCTGGTTAGTATCTAGAACCCCTTCTGCAGTCAATTTCAGGCACAGACCTGTATGATATACTCAAAGATCAGAGCCATGCTCCCCAGGGTGGTGATGTTGGCCAGCGTCGAGAAGATGGACAGCATCCTGAGGTTCTGGATAAACACCAACAGGACCACGAAGGGCAGGATTGTCAGCATGTAGAAGCGGATGTCCAGGATGGGGGTCAGCGCCAGGATCTTCCTGGGCTGGCAGTTGTTGGAGGTCATGTGGGCTTCTTCCACCATCTGACATAGACATAACGAGGGGCAGCATAGTCAGAGTTGTCAGATTAAATACAAAATACCCACATGAGTTTCTAGTTCAGATAATTAACAAGTAACTTTTTAGTAAAGTATGTCCCAAATATTCCATAGGACATACTCATAGAAAAAAAAATTCTTGTGTATCTGAAATTCCAACTTACCCGAGTGCATATATTTTTATTTGCCAAATCTGGTAACCCCAACTGTAGTGCTCATGACTTTGACAAAAGGAAACCCTTAGAATCTTAAGATCTCTTTTTGTCATTTAACCCAACCTCTTCCTCCTCGTCAAATGGTTTCCTCTCATATACTCGGAGAATGGAAGTTGATTACACAAGAATATCTTCTTTAACTTTAGATAGCCCTAAAAGTTAGAAAGCTCAAATACTGAGCAAAATCTATCTGCTTGAATATTTCATCTACAACAGTTGCCACAGTTCTGGTTGTTTGAATGCACAAAACCAATTATGCTCCCTCTATTCCATGAAGCCAAGAAAGAACACTGTGATTGATTCGTTATGCCTCACGGAAACGCAACGAGGGCAAGATTGCAGCTTGTTTGTCTTACATTTAATTAGTCATCTTCACTGTGACAACCCTGAGATACCTGAAGTGAATCTCACCCAACACTTTTCAGGCTAAAAATTCCCAATTGTTTCTGATTGGACATGATTACAAACCTCTCTCTCCATCTTGGCTATATTCCTCAGATGTTGCTTTGGCTTCTCAATAATCCTCTTAAAAAGTTATTTTTGGGGCACCTTTGTTTGGCTCAGGTCATGATCCCAGAGTCCTGGGATGGATCCCTGACTTGAGGCTCTCTGCTCAGCGGGGAGTCTGCTTCTCCCTGTCTTTCTGCTCCTCCCCCTGCTTATGCTTGGTTTCTCACTCTCTCTCAAATAAATAAACACATTTTTAAAAAGTGATTTATAGGACTGAGAGAACTCCCAAGTAGTCTGATCAGGCATGAGAAATGAAACCATCTCCTCCCAAGATCTGAACACTACACTTTTGCTAATGCAGTCCTAGCAGTGGGATGTCTGCTTTTCTCCCACTCTACCCAGAAGAATCCTCTTTACCTGTTGTAAGTTGTCTGCCATAAACATAAAATAAACGCTGCAGAATCCCAGTTGGGTGGTAATTAATAAGAAGCTGACAGTATACCTGAGTAGGAAAAGAGGAGACAGAGGGAGAAAACAAATTACTTTAAAAAATGTATTTATTTTTATTTTGAAATGGTTATTTCTGTTATTTTTTTAATACTTTGCTTTTTTTAGTTTGAAAATTTTGAAGCCCACAGAAACAACCAAAAAATCGGTATAATTAACATCCATATATCTTTTAACTAAATATGCCAATTGTTAACTTTTGGCCCTACCTGCATTATATAAATATGTATGTGTGTGAATGTATGTATTCATCCATACACACACATGCATTCTTTTTCAGAACCACTTGAAAGTCAATTGCAGATATCATAATACTTCAACCTTAACTCCCTCAGCATATCCCTTTTAAGACTATGAGATTCAGTATTTTGTCAAATGCTTTCTCTGCATCTATTGAAAGGATCATATGGTTCTTGTTTTTTCTCTTGCTGAAAATGGATGAAAGATCTAAATGTGAGACAAGATTCCATCAAAATCCTAGAGGAGAACACAGGCAACACCCTTTTTGAACTAGGCCACAGTAACTTCTTGCAAGATACATCCATGAAGGCAAGAGAAACAAAAGCAAAAATGAACTATTGGGACTTCATCAAGATAAGAAGCTTTTGCACAGCAAAGGATACAGTCAACAAAACTCAAAGACAACCTACAGAATGGGAGAAGATATTTGCAAATGACCTATCAGATAAAGGGCTAGTTTCCAAGATCTATACAGAACTTATTAAACTCAACAGCAAAGAAATAAACAATCCAATCATGAAATGGGCAAAAGACATGAAGAGAAATCTCACAGAGGAAGACATAGACATGGCCAACAAGCACATGAGAAAATGCTCTGCATCACTTGCCATCAGGGAAATACAAATCAAAACCACAATGAGATCCCACCTCACACCAGTGAGAATGGGGAAAATTAACAAGGCAGGAAACCACAAATGTTGGAGAGGATGCGGAGAAAAGGGAACCCTCTTGCACTGTTGGTGGGAATGTGAACTGGTGCAGCCACTCTGGAAAACTGTGTGGAGGTTCCTCAAAGAGTTAAAAATAGACCTGCCCTACGACCCAGCAATTGCACTGCTGGGGATTTACCCCAAAGATTCAGATGCAATGAAATGCCGGGACACCTGCACCCCGATGTTTCTAGCAGCAATGTCCACAATAGCCAAACTGTGGAAGGAGCCTCGGTATCCATCGAAAGATGAATGGATAAAGAAGATGTGGTCTATGTATACAATGGAATATTACTCAGCCATTAGAAACGACAAATACCCACCATTTGCTTTGACATGGATGGAACTGGAGGGTATTATGCTGAGTGAAGTAAGTCAATCGGACAAGGACAAACATTATATGGTCTCATTCATTTGGGGAATATAAAAAATAATGAAAGGGAATAAAGGGGAAAGTAGAAAAAATAAGTGGGAAATATAAGAAAGGGAGACAGAACATGAGAGACTCCTAACTCTGGGAAACGAACTAGGGGTGGTGGAAGGGGAGGTGGGTGGGGGGTGGGGTGACTCGGTGGCAGGCACTGAGGTGGGCACTTGATGGGATGAGCACTGGGTGTTATTCTGTATGTTGACAAATTGAACACCAATAAAAATAAATTTATTAAAAAAAAGACTATGAGATTCAGAATATCAACTTCAATGTCCTCAAATATGTAGTCCATATTTTAAATAACCTAATTGTCTCCAAAACATCGTTTATAGCTATTATTTATTTTTTGGATTTAGGATCTAATCAAGGTTTACATATTGCATGTGACTATGTCTCTAGTCTTTATCCATGTAGAGCAGCCTTGTGAATATCCACATTTTTTGGTTTTTCATGACATTGGCTTTTGGGGAAGGATCTAGGCCAACTGTCCTATAGAAATGTCCCACACTGGAGGCACCTGAGTGGCAGGATGGTTATGCATCTGCCTTTGGCTCAGGTCGTGATCCTGGGGTCCAAGGATTGAGTCACATCGCAGGTTCCCTGAGGGGACCCTGCTTCTTCCTCTATGTCTCTGCCTCTCTTTGTGTGTATGTCTCATAAATAAATAAATAAATAAATAAATAAATAAATAAATAAATAAATAAAATCTTAAGGAAAAAAAAAAGAATGTCCCACATTGTGGACTTTGATGACTGCTTCCTCATGTTTAGATT
The DNA here is from genome assembly GCF_905146905.1 of Nyctereutes procyonoides. Classification (NCBI taxonomy): domain Eukaryota; kingdom Metazoa; phylum Chordata; class Mammalia; order Carnivora; family Canidae; genus Nyctereutes; species Nyctereutes procyonoides. Next base: position 30,170,567 of record NW_026575046.1, read on the forward strand.
CAGGTAAGCATATTTGGCAAGCATACCACATAGGCGATATTTTGTACTTTTTCCATCTTATTGGGAGGCCCTGGGGTCCTGTGGCTCCACTGTGATGATGACAGTCAGTTGTCTCCATTGCCAATGCACATTTCCCTTGTTATAATCTGGAAGTAAAGCTTTGAGACAGTATGAATATCCTGTCCTCTCAAACTAAGGATTTTAACATTCATTGATGATCCTTGTCTGAATCAGTTATTTCATCTGTGGTTGCAGGGTGATGGTTTTCTAATCCTGTAATTGTTTCTAGATTTATTGTTTGGCATTTAAAAAATATGTATTCTTCCTCTTTTTTGGTATCACACGCACAAAAAAAACTCACATTAACTTTGAAAATTTAGTATATTATACTCCATTATTGTCATTATTCTTTTGGATTCTTCAATTATCTCAAATTTGAAGATGCATTTATTGTTTAAGGACCAAAATATGTTCCTCTACTTAGATCAGTTGAGATGAGATTGGGTGCGTTCAGGGTGACATGGCCGTAGACTTTAGTTCAGTGGTTTTCAAAGTTGGGTTGCTGGACCAGTTGCATCAGAATTACCTGAGGTTTATGCCAAAAATATTTTACTGCTGGTTTCTAAAGTCTATACTCTGTGTTTTGTTGTTATGTCTCTTAAGTTTTTAAAACTGCTATATTCCCTTTGCTCTCTTTTTTTTCCCTTACAACTTTTAACTTTTTGGAGGGTGTTGAAGATACCAGATAATTTATCCTGTAGTGTGTCTCACTTTCTAGATTTGGTTGATGACTTCCTCATAATGTCAGTTAATGCATTTCTCTATGCCCTGTGTTTCCTGTAAACTGATATTAGTTCTAGAAGCTTGACTAGATTGAGGTTCTTTATTTATCTCTCTGGCAAGGATATTTCCTGAGTGATAACAATACTCCCTGCTGTCCTGCTGTATCCCATCATAAGACACATTGCGTCTGGTTATCGCATGTCTAGACATGAGATACTAAGATTAATACCTGGGGTCAGATGACATCAGTGTTGTCTTCCTTCATAAAGTTTCCCAATGACTTTTTGCCTAATGGCTTGAGCATCCATTGATGATTGTTGTCTTTATCAAGCTCCCAGGTATCCCTTAGCACACTAAAAATTACAAATCATTGTTTAAAATATGTTCCCAACTCTTTTTCAGTTACTGAGCTTCTTGAAAAATGGTACAGTATAATGAGTGGGAGCTAGATGTTCAAGATTCAAGCTCTTGCTCTGTCACTAAATTCCTGTGTAACCCTGGGCAGCTTTATTGCCCTATCTGGGCTTTACATTTCTCCATTGAATAAGCATGGATATGGTGGTCTCTAAAGACCCTTCTTACCCAAAAGTTTTATTCAGGGGTCATCAGAAACAAAAACTTTGGTGGGAAAGGATGAACAATTGTGAGTCATTCGTTATTATTGCCTCATGACCTCACCTGTCTGATAATCAGAGTGACTTCTGATCAAGAGAGCGATGACCTACTGAGAGTCCCAAGAGAGGAGCTGCAGAAGGGATCTTGGCAGTCACAATACTGACTCACTACCTCCTGAAGGGCTCTGCTGAGAAAGGCTGAAATGTTAGGTTTGGGTTGAATTTCTGTGCAACTGCTACCTATATCTGTTTGTGGACATGTTATTTTTTTCCTTATGAGCTTTGGTCATCTCATATTTCCAGGACAATAAAGACTCTCCCTGCCCATCTACAAAGTCGAAGATATGATCAGAGGCACTAAGACAAAGAAAGGCATCTTGTATACCAGGCACTTTTTATCACGAAAGGAAGCAGCCTGAATGTTCATTAGGGGAAGGCTTGAATGAAACCATGGCACATGTCCCCACGGAGGAACATCCTGAACCTTCACAAATAATCAGATAAGCCCAGGACCATCCTAAGCTGCCACAGGACACCACGAAGCTGCTGCCAGTTGCCTGGAGACAAGTTAGGAAAGCAATATGGAACACCTTTACACATGCACACACCCTGCACCCTGGAGACAGATCCTGTGCTCCGGTTGGTCACAGCTGTTCATATCAACCCCCAGCAGGTGGTGCTGAGAGGCAAGGTCTTCATTGTTGGGGGAGCAGATCCAAACAAGAGCTTCTCAGATGTGCACACCCCAGATCCGGGATTTAGCCACCTTGGAGGGCCTCTTGCCCCATTCCAAGCATGCCGGCTTTGTTCTTTCTTATGCACCTCACAGCGTCTGGGTGTTTGGAGGTGATGACTAGTCAGGAAATTGAAATTGCCTACAAATTCTGAATGCTGAAACTAGGACTTTGGGACCATGCCAGAGGTGAACAATCCCCCACTGTTCCCAAGACCATTCACACATCATCTGAAGCCATTGGAAACCAGTTGTATATCTTTGTGGGTGGAAAGAGAGGCACCCAGCCCATGCAGGATGTGAAGCTGCATGTGTTTGATGCAAACACTCTGACCTGGTCACAGACAGACACACTTGGAAAACTTCCAATCAGGGATCCCTGGGTGGCGCAGTGGTTTGGTGCCTGCCTTTGGCCCAGGGCGTGATCCTAGAGACCCAGGATCGAATCCCACATCAGGCTCCCGGTGCATGGAGCCTGCTTCTCCCTCTGCCTGTGTCTCTGCCTCTCTCTCTCTCTCTCTGTGACTATCATAAAAAAAAACAAACACTTTTTTTTTAAAAAAAAGGAAAACTTCCAATCTCCCGGGCATGGTCATGTGGTGGTGGCAGCAGGGACAAAGCTCTTCATCCATGGAGGCTTGGCAGGGGACAGATTCTATGACGATGTGATTGCACTGACATAAGTGACCGGAAGTAGCAGAAACTAAGTCTCACTGGGGCACCTCCCACAGGCTGCACTGTCCTGTGGCTTTGGGGAAACACATGTATCATCTTTGGAGGGGTGACTCCCACAGGAGCACTGGATACAATGTACCAATCTCACATAGAAAAGCAGCATGGGGGGGGGGACCTTGCATAAATTTGAAACTTTTCTACCACCTGGACCAGTTGGATCATTCTATGTGTCATTCCATGGCCAGTGATGTGTAATTCTGAGAAAAAAGATTCCAATTCTGTCACTCTGAACTGTGATATGAAGAAAGGGGCTTCTACGGGCAAAACAGTGACCCAAGCTGTTTTTTTTTTTTTGACCCAAGCCAAAACAGTGACTCACATGAAGAAAGTCAGGCTAACATGCTGTTCTGTATTGTGCTTGGTAAGATGAATAGAGAAGGGGAAATCTAGTGATTGCATTTTGACTCTAGCTAACTAATAAATTGCACATTTTTGTCAAATGAAAAAAAAATCAGGCATGGAATTTTGGAAAGTGTGGAAGGAAACTAGACACATTGTTAGATGAAAGAGCAAATTTCCAGAAAAAATTCTAACCAGTGTTCAGGAAAATGCAAAATGAAATCTAAATTTCCACTCACACACATTATCATGAATATGCAGAGACAAAGTCTAGAAGAATATTTACTAACTAGGTATCACTGGTTACTTATTGGATGAAGTGGGGATGGAGCTATCAGAGGAGGTTCTCTGTACTGCTCTACAGTTTGTAATGACAACATATTCACTTAACCCTGCATAACTCGGAACAAAGGAGGATCAGGTGAGGATTATTATTGATCTTACTACTCCTGCCACTACTACTATGACATCTATGAGTAAATACTACCTGCCCCACACCGAGTGGGTCCTCAGCCAGGCATTTGGGCAGGTTTCCAGGCTGTACATCATGGCCTCTCCATAGTTCACAAAAGTCTTTTGCAATCTAGGGAAAGGACAAGCAACATGTAACTTAAAACATTTTTGTTAAAGGCACAATTTACTCCCAAAGTGAGTAATTATTATATATTTGTGTGTTAACATGAAGCATTCTAGAAATTTTCTAGCAATGGTATTGGCAAGCTATCTTAAAATACACTTTTAAAAGTTTGAGGAGACTGCCTTTCCCCCCTTTTTTTGTGGTGGTCTTCTTAAACATTATTATTTAAGTGAAAAAAGTTTTTTAAGGAAACAGTAGCTTTGCATTGACTTAGGTCATGCAGACCAGGAAAACGGGGTCATGAAAGGTGTGAGATGTGTAAACCTAGTCAGGGGGAGGAGGAAGTAGGAGAAGAGGGGGTGTGGGTATGGCCAAGCCAGTGATCAACTGCTGAGGGTGTTGGAACATTTGAGATCCCTGCTTCAGACCAGATCCCATGCAAATGTGGTACTGAGGTTTCTGCCCAGCACCCGTGTAGGATGTGACATCCCAGTCACAGCCTCTGCCCTAGATGGCCCTTCCTAAGGACCAGGAAGGGCCTGAAGAGGAACCACTTGTGAGCAGTGGAGCAGCAGCAGGTAGTCGGGGGATGGATCCCCACTAAGGGGAGTAGCTGGGAGAGAGAAGGAGATTCAGACTTGGGTCTTGGGTTTAAAACCAACACCCCTCCCCCTTAGATGGCTGAGAGGCCATGAACAAGTCTCTTTAGGTTTCTGAGTCCCAGTGTTTTTCACACACGTCTGGGGTTATTTATTTTACTTATTTATTTATTTTTTACAGTCTGGGTTTAGGGGAGGAGACAGTGACCAATGAATGTAGAGACGCGCTGGAAACATGGCGTAATCCTTCTATTTTTATTATGGTTCATTGTGCTTGGTATTCCCAAATAAATGAGGTCACATTGCATAGGAGGGGCATATTTATTAGTCTGAAGGTTATAAATTCAAAAGCTGTGGGGCCAGGCGGGTATCAGTAACCTGGGGAGAAGGGCTGGTATACCACAGAAGCAGGAGAGTGAAGACTGCGCCAGGCCCCTGGAGCACATCCTATTCTAAAAGGGATCAACTGGGACTTGGTTCTCCCAGAGCCATGAAGGAATGACACTATAGAGGTGCCAGGTAGTCTAATTGGCAAGGAGAAGGTGGTGTTTGGTTGTTTATTTTCCCAATGTGACATCTCTAGGTTTTTAAACATGGAATAAAACAAAACAAAACAAAAACACTGGGGCAGCCCGGGTGGCTCAGCGGTTTAGTGCCACCTTCGGCCCAGGGCGTGATCCTGAAGACCGGGGATCGAGTCCCACGTGGGGCTCCCTGCATGGAGCCTGCTTCTCCCTCGGCCTCTGCCTCTCTCTCTCTCTCTCTCTGTGTCTCTCGTGGATAAATAAATAAAAAACTTTAAAACAAAACAAAACTGTGAAGCTCTTAGACCATCAGTCTGTAACATCTATATTAGAAAAAAATGAAAAACAAGTCATCAAAAAAAAAAAAAATCAAGGGTGCCCGAGTGGCTCAGTCGGTTAAGTGCCTTTGGCTCAGGTTGTGATCTTGAGGTCCTGGGTTCAAGCTTTGCATCAGGCTCTGTGCTCTGTGGGGAGTCTGCTTCTCCCTCTGTCCCCCTGCCCCCTTGCTCATGCTCTCTCTCTCTCTCTCAGGTAAATAAAGTCTTTTAAAAAATCAGGAAAAGACTTATCATGAATGGCTTAGGTATCAGAAACCTACAAGTGATATAATTGTCCCAGTAGGCTTAAGGGGAAACAGGATTTGCAGAATGGTTGGAGTGGGTGCCACAGGCCTTTGAATACTGGCTCTGCCACTTCCTAGAGTGTGACCCTGAGCAAGGCATTTAATTCACCCAGGTCCCCGTTTACTCATGTGTAAGCTGGGGATAATAATAGTACCTGCCATAAAAGTTTACTGTAAGGAGTAAACTCTTGTTACTTAAACACTTGTAAAGCTCTGGCCAGGTATCTGGCACATGTAATTGTGTGATAAATTTAATAGTTGGATAAGTAAATGCTCTTAAAAGAGTTTTGCGAGCTGGAAAGTGTGCTGCAAGTTGGGTGTGACTGAGATACTCCAGATCCACCTGTTTGATAATTTGGCTTTATGAGAAGTTTCAGCTACTGTCTCTACTTTGACCAATGGGGAGTTTATGCATATCTGTAAGACCCCTTTGGATTTGCATGCCTCTGGAGCAGCTAAGTGTTACAGATAGAGAGCCACCAGGCAGTTGGCTAGAAGGAATTACTAATCACCCACGAATTGGTTGGTTTATAAATACGAAACTCGCAACAAGTTTGTCTTCACTGCATTTGTCTTCTCTTTCAGGATTTTTTTTTTTTTGCATGGCAGTTTCAAATATGTAAACACCAAGTATTGTATGGATGCTTTATTAATGACTAGAGCCATTGTGAACTATTCATTTCAACTATGTTTTTTTGCTTTTACTAAATTTGCCCCAGAAAGAATTTGCCTGGGACAAATTACCCCTACAAGGTGTGTGTGTTTTGGAGTTGGGGGAGGGAGGGTGTGGGGAGATGAGAGGGAAGGAAGGACATCCTAAATATCTTGTATGTTCTCGGTAGTTTATAAAGCATGCTTGCGTCTTTTATCACCTTTTTTTTTTTTAAAGATTTTATTTATTTATTCATGAGACACACAGAGAGAGGCAGAGACACAGGCAGAGGTAGAAGCAGGCTCCATGCAGGGAACCTGACATGGGACTTGATCCCGGGTCTCCAGGATCACTCCCTGGGCTGAAGGCGGCGCTAAACCGCCGGGCCACTGGAGCTGCCCCCTTTTATCACTTTTAACCTTTCCAGGTACAGATATTTAAGGCAGAGGGTGCAGGAACTTGGCAAAGTCATCCAGCAGGTTAGCAGAGTTAGGCCCAGACATAGGAGTTTCCAGTTGGGATTGTCTAACCCTCTCTACCACCTCTGTAGAATCTAGAGCAGTAGGTGTGGGGGGGTTGAAGTGGCTGGTTAATTGGGTCAGTGGTCAAAGGAAACTCAACACAGATGGGGTCTGGCCCTGAGGAGAGAGGAAAGCAGGATTCTCACCTCTGACTGAGGTGGTGGGCACAGTTCAACAGGATGACCATGCAGTGCACAGTGAGGATCCCAATGGCTAGCAGGCTGATAGGACCCACCTGGAGGGGAAAGAGAGGTGGGGACAGTGAGCCATACACTGATCATTCCCATAACTGGCCCTCTTCCCGTCTGGGTGCAATGGTCCCTTTCATCATAAAGCTGCCTTTGGGATAGAGGTCCTTGCCTGAATGTCCTTGTGGCCGTAGACACTCTAGTTTGAATGCCTTTGGAGTTAGCATCACTGCAAATCAGCTGTCTAATCTCTGCTGGCACACTTCCTGTGACTACCCCACCACCTCCACAGATAATCCATGCTTTTCCTTATCTGCCTGGAGTTCTGCCGTCTAGATCCCTTGTTCCTTTTCTCATACCCTAGCCCTTACCTCCTCCAAGATACTCGAAGACCAAGGTTTCTTTTAGGACTTCTCTTCCTCTAGCATAGAATTGCCAATGGGGGCATCAGTGATATTTTGGACCAGATGCTTCTTTATTGTGGAGGCCTTCCTGTGCCTTGTAGGATGTTTAGCATGTTCCTTGATCTCTGCTCAAGGTGAGTGGCACTCCCTCTATGAGTCTGACAGCTCATCTCTAGACACGTCTCTAGACACTGTTCATGTCTGGGAGGTATGTGTGCAACATTGTCCCCAGTTGAAAATCATTGCTCTAGTATATCTAATTCATCATTAACCCTTCTATTTAAGGATTGCATATATTTAAGGTGTAAAACATGACAATTTGACACACATATACATAGTGAAATGACTACTGCAGTCAAGTTAATAGAACTACCTTATCCTCACATAGTTTCCATTTTTTAATTTGTGTGATGAGATTAAAAAACTGAGGTCATTAGTAATCCTAATATCTCAGATATGATCATGGGGGAATAGAATAAAGAGAGACTCTCTCACCTCTCCTGTGCTGGACACTTGTGCCTTTATAGATGTGCCCTGATGTAACAAATGAGAGATGAAGAGCACCTGTAGATTTCACTAGAACATAGCCTCCATCTAACAGAGACTTCTTTTGATCTTCTTTACTTCTATATTCCCAGTACCTAAGAATCCACATAGTAGGTGCTGGTATGTATTTCTCAAATGAATCATGGTCAGAAGCTCTGGGAGATGGAAGGCAGAGGAATCACTAATGACTCTTCAGAAGCAAAAATAAGAAGATAACAGAGCTTATCTTCAATAGCATATACCACACTGGTATAGACAGTTTGGCTAAGGGCCATGTGGTAATAATACTCTTCAGAAGTTCTAGAACTCTGATGATTTCAAGGGGGAGAGTCTCATCTGTAGGTTGGAACTGTTACAGGCTGGAAGTCATGTCAAAAGAAGCCAGAGTCTTTATATGCCTTCCTTTGACATGCAACCCACTTACCAGGCCTGGAGAAAGGGAGAAATTAGCATCACCTAAATGGAAATAATATATTTGGCATCCAACCAATTCAATAGCCATGAATTGGAACTTCCTGTGTGTCAGTCTCTATAGCAGTTATTGTGAGGAGATGTAAGACTACATCAGTGAGTTCCTGCCCTCAGGGCTTTCAGGTAAGTGAGGAAAGTAGGTATACTAAAAAATTATGTCTTCTCTTTGTAAGAATTCCAGGTGAGGTAGATATAAGTTCTAGAAAAACACAAGGGGAAGATGGCATTGATTTTAGCAGGAAACAGTAAAGTTTCACGGAGGAGGCAGATTTCAAAAGACAAGAAATAAGGGAGAAGAAATGGCAGATGCGAAGAGATAGAGGTGGGATGATGCAAGGTGTCAGTGGACTGGCAAGGCGTTTGCTATCTTCCTCTTTCCAGCTGCTTTCTCACGGCCAACCTCCTGGTTTGAAACAAGAGCCAGTGTGCATATGTCTGCAGGGAGTAGGCTGCGAAGGTACATGAATGAAATGGTCTGGGTGTGTGGAGGATGATGGTACGTACCAGTGTGTGAGGATGGTGGGTCTTTAAGTATAGTGTGGGGGGGCATTCGATGAAGGGGTTCAAAAGGTACCAACTTCCAGTTATGAGATAAACAGGTACTGGGGAGGTAATACACAACATGATGAACCATAGTTAATACTGCTGTATAATGCGCCTAGACGTTGCAAATTATATGATATATAACATCTATATGTGTACACGAAGAGATGGATGTTAACCAAACTTACTGTGGTAATCCTTTTGCAATATATGAATACCAAGTCATTATGTGGTACACCTTAAACTTATATGGTACTGTATGTCATTTATATCTCAATAAAACTGGGGGGAGAAAAGAATAATGGCCTATCCCCTCTGGGAACACTCCATTGGACTCCAGGCTGACTCCAGGGGATTGATGCCAAGAGGCACATTTCCTATCGCAGAGGGTAACCCCAGTTGTCCATTGATAAAAGTGCAGAGTCTTTAGGGGCCCACTACCGCTTTCCCCCAAATTGGTATACCTAGTTTCCATTGCACAGGTCCCTCTTACCAATAAGCCAGCATTTTTCATGGCCAAGGGAAGTCCCAGGAGTCCTGTGCCAATGTTGCATTTCAGTAAATGGACCAATGTTTGCATGATCCTGTAGGGGGAGAGTAGGGAGACAAGAGGGTATCTTAGTGGATGGGAAATGTGACCCAAAATTCAGGTTCCTTCCAGCATCTCCAGCACTGTCTTTTGGGAAGAGGGACAAAACCAGGTGAAGTGGACTCTGGAACATCTGATCCAGGGCTGGTGCTAGTTTAGGTGACTCAACAAATATTTAACACACAACAGGCTCTAAAGAAAAGATTAACAATTCCTCCCATTCTGGATAACTCCCTGCCAACAGTTTATGCATTAACACATCCAGTGATTTTTTTTCACAGCCAATTCACTCAAATAATATTTATTGAGACTACTAACTGCCTGGCATTTTAGGGACAATGAAAAAAAATTACTGAGACAATTGCTGAGACAACAGGGTAGGCCCTTGGCATCCCCCTGACTCTTCACATCTTCATTAATTTGAGGATGGAGGAGGGTACCTGTTGTCCCTTCACTTACAGGAGGCCATTTTTATAACTTTCATTTCTTGATAATTGCAATTATTGGAAAACACGTCAAAGCAAAACAAAACAAAACACTATGTTTTATGTTTTGTCAAATTTCTTAGTAATTTCTCCAACAGATAATGCTCTTTCTCCCCCCTTCCTGCCCTCTGTCCTTCCATTCCTTAGTTCTTTCCTATAGCATCATCTTATCCAAGCTGAATCAGATCTCTTTTCTGATCTGAAAAGGTGAGACCAACTTTTGGAGAAACTAGGTGCCCTAGATAACAGCATTATACATCAGGGCCTTGGATAGTAAAACACACGTTGGGATTTTTTTTAAAATTATTTTTCCTTGAGAAATGATACATTGCCATTGTAAGATGAAATACCAAAATTCTACTAATTGGAAATAACCATAGTTAGCATTTGAACTAGCATTCCTCTGGGCATTTCTGTTTGTTTTTAAAGGTGCACACTTTCACATATGCAGAACCATTATTATACTGTTTCCTAAATTAATTTTCTTCATGAATGGTGTGTCCCACACATTTTCCACAAACAGATTTCCTTCACCACTTGTAATGGCTGTATTATATTCTACTGTATGTGTGTACCATACTTTATTCAGATAGTATCTTCTTATTTCCAAATGATCCATATTATAACTGGTGCTTCAATAAAATTATCACAAATATGTGTGTTAATAGCTCATTAGGAAGAATTCCTAGAAGTGGTATTTATTGATCAAAGGATATATTTATTTTTATCTGTACTTAAAAAGTACCTAAGTAACACACAGTATGAAATTCAAAAGGTAAAACAAAAACAAGAACCAAAACCCCTTATGTAGTGAATATAAACCTCCCTGCCTCTCTGTCTCCCAATCCTCTTACCCCAAAGCAGCCACTGCTGCCAGCTGTGTGTGTGTGTGTGTATGAGTGCGTGTGTGTGTGTGTGTGTGTGTGTACTTTCAAAGGAAGCATATGCCAAGTAAGTATTTGTATGTTTTATATAAGTAGGTGTTAGGATTTGACATACAACATTGCCATCTGGAAAGGTACCAGTTTAATTCTTCCTAGAAGGACGAGCAAGAGCATTTCCTGACACCCTTATCCACACTGGGTATTGTCATTTACAATCTCATTATGACCAAGGATGTTATTTGGTCTGATTACTAAATAATAGTTAAATTGCCAGTAAAGCTCTAAGAAAAAGTTCTGTGTGTCTGAGTTTAAAGTAGGGTCAAGGGGCTAGGAGGTGACCTTCTGTGTCCTGGGTGGGTTTGTAGGAGGGAGAGAGGGAGAGAGAATGAATAATAGCAGATGTGGAAAGAGCCTGAAACCATGGAAGAACAACATAAATATCAGAAACTGTTCCTAGACCCATCTATTTGCTGTCCCCTACAAGAGACTCAATTTAGACAACAAGGACACCTACAACCTGAAAATCAAAAGTTGGATGAACATTCCCATTCAAATGGTCTCAAATATACCCTAAAAACTACAGAACAACTTCTGGAAAGAAATTGAGGAAGACACAAAGAGAATGGAAAAATATTCCATGCTCATGATTGGCAGAATTAATATTGTGAAAATGTCAATGTTACCCAGGCAATTTACACGATAATGCCAATCCTATCAAAATACCACACTTTCTTCAGAAGACTTAGAACAATTATTTTTAAGATTTGTGTGGAATCAGAAAAGACCCCAAACAGCCAGAAATTTTAAAAAAAGAAAACATATCTGGGGGCATCACAATGCAGATTTCAGGTTGTACAACAAAGCTGTGTTCCATCAAGACAGTGTGGTACTGGCACAAAAACAGAACAATAGATCAAATGAACAGACATAGAACCCAGAAGTGGACCCTGAACTTTATCTCAACTAATATACCGATAAAGGAGGAAAGACCGATCCACTAGAAGAAAGACAGTCTCTTCAATAAATGGTGCTGGAAAATTGGACATCCACATCAGAAAGCATGAAACTGACCACTCTCATTGCACCATACACAAGATAAACTCATAACAGATGAAAGAATCTAAATGTGAGACAATATACCATCAAAACCCAAGAAGAACTCGCAACACCCTTTTTGAACTTGGCCACAGTAACCGGAGAAGGACAAACCAGTGTATGATTCTCATCATTTGGGAATATGAATAATAGCGAAAGGGAATATAAGGGAAGTGAGAAGAACGTGTGAGAAATAACAGAAAGGGAGACAGAACATAAATCCTTCAAACTTCTGGAAATGAACTAGGGTGTGGAGGGGGAGGAGGCTGGGGGGGGGGGTGAATGGTGACAGGGCAACTGAGGTACACTTGAGCAGGATGAGCACTGGGTGTTATTCTGAGTTGGTAAATCGAAACACCAATAAAAATTAATTTATAAAAAAAAAAAAAAAATAAACTGATCCTAGAATCAAGCTAACATTGGGTGGCTTACTCTGCTTGGATTCTCTGCAAAAACTGGGAGACAAGGGTCATACCCAGAGCCACACGGATCAACCTTCTTAGATTCTGCTTTCATCTTTCCTCCACACATGTGTTCAGTTGGCCTAAGAGTGTTAGGGAGAGAGAAGTAGGCAGATGTGGCCTGAGCTGTGAGGGCAGCATCGCTTGACCTCAGATCTGGAAGGGCAGTGAGGCCACTTACGATAATCTGTTGGCTTCTTCAGTAGGATGGACATTCTCTGAAGCAACACTGCCTCTACTCTCCGAGAGTGACTTGGACCTGTTGTCCAAGGGGCTGGGCTCACTGTTGAAGTCTCTTCCAAGCAGTGACGTCTTCAACATGGTGGGTAGCTGGTGGCAGCTCAGGGTGAAGGCCTGTAACCACCTTGAACCAGCCTCCCATGGGTTTTTCTCCAGAGAAACCAGGGCTGCAGGCACAAGATGCTGGTTCCTGTTTCCCAACGATGCCTGACCCAGAATGAAGCCCGGATGTGCGAATCAGTGAAGCGCTGGAGGCAGGGGAAGCTGATGTTGGCTATGCCTCACCTGGCTTTGGGGGACTTAGGAGAGTCTCAGCATGACACTCAGGGCCCCTTATATTTGGTTGGCCATAAGCCAGGACTTACCTGGGCTTCCAGTCCCTCCCAGTTCAGCCCTAAGTGCTACAGGGCAAAGTGAACAGTGTGACTGGGAGGAGGAAGTCACCCTGGGATTGCAGGTCCTGGTGCCTGGATGTGGGACCAGGCTCAGTGCTCACCTACCTCCGCGAGGAGGAAGCCACAGCTACCTCACAATGGAGGCTTCCCAGCCAATAAGGTGCTGCAGAATCCCAGGATGCAGGGTGGCCCAATCGATAGTGGATCCAGCCACCACCCTCACTGGGTGGGAGTGAAGAGAGGCCCTTTTAAGGCCCAGTTCAAATGTTATCTGCTCAGGATTCCGGTACAGGAAGGGTATGTGTTCTGTACCTATTTGGAAGTGAGTGCAAGTAAACTTTTTTAAAAAATCATTTATTCAAGAAATATCTCTTGAGTACCTGAGTATACTAGGCACAGTTCTCCCTGCTGGGAATACGTTAGGGTAGAAACTTACTGTAATCTCTATACTCATGGAATTACAGTCTGGTGAGGAGACAGATAATAAACAGATATGTCAAGTTATGTTAGTTGGTAATAAGTACTATAGAGAAAAATAAAGGAATAAAGGGGAATGGGAAGTGTTGGCTGGTGGGGGAAGGGTTGCAATCCTGGATGAGGTGGTCAGAGAGAGCCTCGCTGAGAAATTGTCATCCGAGTAAAGGGCTGACTGGGATGAGGGAGCATGCCTCGTGTATGTTTTGAGTAAGAAACTTAAAGCAAAGGAACAGTATGTGCAAAGGTCCTGAGGCAGAAGAGGGCCTGGGTATTTTGGGAATGGCAATAAGGCCATGTGGCTGGCTCAGCATGCACAAAGGAGAGGGGAGATGAGCAGAGTTGACACATGTCTGGTTTGCCCAGGACTGTGCTGGTGTGTTTTTATTGCTCTGGCATAATCACCAATAGTGCCTCTTTTCCTTATCAAAAAGTGTCCTTGTTTCAATGATAAATTACATGGTGACCCTAGTGGTGCAGTTAATGAAAGTGGAAGTAATGGAAGAGGGATGGAACGGGATAGGCAGGATCTTATAGGCCACTGTAATGCCTTTAATTTTTACTCTGGGATGGGAAATTGTGAAGGGTTTGAGAAGAGAAGTGACATGACTTGAATTTTAACAGGATCTCTCAGGGCCATTTGGTTGGGAGCGAATTCAAGGAGGGCAAGGGTCAAAGCGGGGAGATAATTAGGCAACTCATCACTGTGATGAGTTGGGTGCCAGTCAACAGTGGTTTAGACCAGCACAGTAGCTAAAGAGATGGTGAGAAGCACACAAAGTCTGGGTACTTTTAAAAAGTAAAGCCAAGAGGATGTGCTGAAGGACGGACGTGGTGTGGGGTATAGAGGAAGGGGAGGGATCAAGATAACGTCAAGAATTTTGACATAATGGGAAGGATGGAGTTAGTGTGCACAAGCCTTGTCTTGGAGATGCCTTTGCAGAGCAAGCCTGGGCACACCAATCTTGGCTTGCACGTTCAGTTGGGATGGTCTTAGATAGGCTACTTAAGAAGATTATGGGAGCCACAGGCTGCCCACGTCAACTCAGTACTGCTGTCAAATCTGCTCCAAGCGCCTCTTCCTTCCTCTGAATGTCATCAAATGAGACCTCTCCTTCCTCTGATGCCCCAAAGGTTTTTTTCTCAAGTTGAAAAGAATCCCCCTGCCCCCACCACCACTGCATTTATTTACCACTTTAGTACTGTCTAGTGATTGTCTCTCCACATCAGGCACTGCAGGCTTCGCAGTGAACACTTTCAAGGAGTCCACACTTTAGTGGGAAGCAGGAAGATGACACAAAACAAATAAACTAGATAGTGAGAGATTATAGTCAAGGCCACGCTCATTCTAAAGCAAAGCAACACAAAACTCAAGAGGGTGAGAGTCACCACCATCTAGGGAAAACGACTGTGAACATTTGGATGTGCTTCATCACTTGTACACATCCCACTACCAACTTCCTGTGTAAGGAAAATAATTGTGTTCCACATAACATCAAATCTAGCATCTTAACCATTTTTAAATGTGCAGTTCAGTAACGTTAAATAATCCCAACAGAGCAGCCTGGGTGGCACAGCAGTTTAGCGCCACCTTCTGCCCAGGGCGTGAGCCTGGAGACCCCTGCTTCTCCCTCTGCCTGTGTCTCTGCCTATCTCTCTATGTCTCTCATGAATAAATAAAATCTTTAAAAAAAATAATCCCCAACGTTGTGTAACCAGTCTTCAGCCCTCTTTTCTTCTCGCAAAACTGAACCTCTGTCCCCATTAAGCAGCTGTGTGTTCCCCTCACCAGCCTGCCCCCATCATTCTATATTTTTAAGAGTCTGACTCCTCCAGGTACCTCATAAAACTGGGATAATAACATTATTTGTCTTTTCGTGACTGACTTATTTCACTGGACACGTTTTTCCTCTTTTTTGCTTTGATCATATCAGCATTCGAGATCCCTCCTGGGCCCTACAAAGTGAGGGATGTTGGTATACAGCTGTGTAAGTCCTGAACCCAACTACATGTTTGATCATCAGTAACTTCCTTTCTATCTCTCAGCCTGTTTCCTTATCTGAAAACTAGGGACAACGACAGTACATATCTCATAGGGTTAAGGATTAGGTGAGATAATCCCAAGCAAAACACAGTAAGTGCTCAGTGAGGGAAGGAAGAAAGGATTTTTGCTAGGATTCCTTGATTCAAGAGCAAGCTCCAAAAGTTAAAGAATCAGTGGGGATGGGAGATAGAAGGTGGAGGGCCTCTGTGGTGTGTGTGTGTGTGTGTGTGTGTGTGTGTGTGTGTGTAAACCAGTACCAGACAAAAAAGATTTAATATCCCCACCACTGAAGCACAATTCTAGCAATTGGTATTCTTTAGCGCTGCTGACAATTACTAATGAGTCTCCCCCGCTTACTTTTCTTGGTTACATCCATGTTACTAAATTTTTTTTTCCAAAATTGAATTTTAGCCAGATTAGTTGAAATGGTAAGATTGACCTGAGCATCTTACACTGTAGGGCCTTGTCCCTGGACAACGAGTGACCATTTTTTAATAACAGAGAGGACAATCTTAAACTTAGCAAGGCTGATTGGGGCGATGGTGGAAGATGGTGGGAGAGGCAAGCATATAGAGAGGAAGAATGCTTTGCCGTGGAAAGCATTCTTCCACGCACTGAGCCAGTCTGTGGAAGTGCTCTGGGTTTGTTGATGAAACAGAGAAGTGCAGGGTGGAAATAAGCCAGCTCTCTGGCCAGGTGGGCTGTGGACCACTGCATAACCTATGAGTGCCCTCCCAGCAGGTATTCTGTAGTCTATGGGATCTGGGTGCGGTCTGCTG
This sequence comes from Nyctereutes procyonoides, assembly GCF_905146905.1. Classification (NCBI taxonomy): domain Eukaryota; kingdom Metazoa; phylum Chordata; class Mammalia; order Carnivora; family Canidae; genus Nyctereutes; species Nyctereutes procyonoides. The sequence continues at coordinate 30,186,864 of NW_026575046.1, forward strand.
GCCCTTCTCTCACCTGAGCAGGGCTGGTACGCATGAAGTACCTTCTGGAAGTCTAGCAGGTAGAAAGCAACATACAAAAGGAGCAGACCAGGATTTAGGAATTGGGGTGGACACTCTCCTCCAACATCTCTCCTAGGCCGTTTAGGAAGGATCATGGTTGAAAATAAGTAGGAAAGGGCTTTTTCAAATATTCTCTTAAAATGGAAGCAGAGGGCAGCCCGGGTGGCTCAGTGGTTTAGCGCCACCTTCAGCCCAGGGCGTGATCCTGGAGACCTGGGATCGAGTCCCACATCAGGTTCCCTGCATGGAGCCTGCTTCTCCCTCTGCCTGTGTCTCTGCCTCTCTCTCTCTCTCTCTCTCTTTCTCATGAATAAATAAAAATCAAAAAAAAAATGGAAGCAGAAACAAGCATGAGGGCATTCCCATAAATTACAGTAAGTTTGATGAAAAACTCTCCCCTGAGATTATAGATCTGCCTATAATATCTACTTGGTTATTTCGGGGTGCTTTTCCAATTTTAGTGATTTTAGGGAGGAAGGAGCAAACACTACGTGGAAGGTTGAGATAGTGTTTCATTCAGGTTGGCTGGCTCCTGCAGCCAGCCAAGCTCAGACATGAGAAAAGGCCCAGGACTGTGATGGAAGCAAATTGAAGTGGAAGGAGGGCAAGATTCAGTGTCAGGAGATCCAAATTCTGCTCAAAATCCAGCTCAATGGCGCCACCTGTGGAAAGCCATGCTTAGTACTGCAGAGCAGTTAGTGTCCCTCTGCCCTTATAAGGACCTATAATGGTACCAACTAAGTGGGTTACCTGTAATTCTTTCCCAGTGGACAGAGAACTAGTTTTTTGAGGGCAGGGGTGTTTTTCTCCTTGGCATATCTCCTTTAAAGTGAGTTTCAGTTAACTTTTGCTGCATAAAAACTCCCACACTTTATGGCTTAAAATTACATTTATCATTTCTCACAATTTTGTGGATCATCTGGGCAATTCTATGATCTGGATCAGCCTGAATGGGGCTGGGTGTAGTCTAGGAGTCTTCCCTCATGTGTCTTGAAGTTGGCAGGCTGGTTGATCTGAGGAATGGCTTCAACTGAGATGATTCACTTCTGCTCGCACGGCCTCTCATCCTCCAGTCGGCTAGCTCAGGCTTCTTCACTGGGTGGTTGTGGCTCCATAGCACAGTGAGCAATGAAAGTCCTGATGCACAAGCTATCACCAAACCTTTGCTTATATCACATTTACTAATGTCCCGTTGGCCCAAATAAGACATGAGGCCAAGACCAGATTCAAGGGGTAGAGACATATATTTCACCTCTTGATAAGAGGAACTGCAAAGTCACATTGTCAAGAGGAATCTTTGGCATTCTTGCAACCTACTAGGAGAACCTTGACCTATGCTTGACACACAGTAGGTAGGATGCTTGTTCCAAGAATTAAGAGGTAAATAACATCAAATACCATAATAGTATTGTCCACCTCCCTCCCCCTGCCACTGACAGATCTACTTCCATGCCTCCTATCTACTGTTGGGATCTTCAAACTGAGCCAGAACTTTATCCAGTGGTTTAGAAAGTTTATTGCCCTGGACTTAAATACGATGATGGCTCCTTTCTGAGAGTTGCAGTTCACATTGGACCTCTTTGTCCTACCCATTTTTGTCATAGGAGTTGTGTATACTTTATTGGATTATAGGTTAGGCCCTCTAGTCTTTGCTCTGGAAAAGGGGAAACCCTTTGTTTACCAGATCAGGGTCAGCCTTAGCCAGCTGCACATCTTTTTGCCAGTTGGTGTCACTTGGTTTCCCCCTGGTGGCTGCTTCTTGCAGAGCATCACTCAAGGTACAAAATCCACCTTGTGAATTGCCAAGAAGTTGGATGGAATCAAGAGCCTTCCATGGGAGGCTCTAAACTTAATGGAAAGCAAGAGATGGAAAGAAAAGTAATAAGCAAAAAATTTTAAATTACCATCTAGACCCTGTAGCTGGTGAGTCCTTGATTGTTTCACCATAACTTGGCCCGGAGGAAAGGTAAAGCAGCAAAATAAAGATAATACATACAAAAGATACCCATATCAGTAGAAGTCAGGTGCTGGTGGGTAAGGAGTAGTGCCATTATCATTGAACAAAAATGGTGGAGTTGGAAGAAGTGAGGGGGTGTCCTGAGAAGATCAGCTCGTCCAGGGCCTGGTACGTCCCCACGACAAAGCCCACAAAGCCCAGGATGCTGATCAGGAGGTCCTTGGCAATGGTGAGGGGGCTCATGCCCTCTGAGTAGTAGGTGGTGATCTCCAGGAGGGGTGGGATGATGAGGGCCAGGGCGCTGCTGCTCACGGAGCCCACCAGGGAGAGGACCAGGTCTAGGCGGGGGATGAGGATGGCCAAGGTGCCTGCAGGAGATGATACAGGATACATGGATCTTCAGCACTTAGTCAAGGTTTTCAAGTTTGGCTTTAGAATCCGTTTCTTAAAACAAACTAGTTGTTTCTCACATTTAGTTACATAAGGAAAACATCAAAAGTCCTGTAATACTCCAAACACATTCACTAGACATTATGAATTAAAAATTTGGTGTGTGTCCTAATAATTTTTCCAAAAAATGCATTCATAATGTTGGAAAGAGAAATCTTTCCTTTGAGGTTCAATGATTGGGGGGGGGGGGCGTTGGTAGGAGCTGGGGATTTACTGACAATGGACAAAATTAACAGGACAAAAGACAGAGTTTACTTCAGGCAACACAGAACAGCCAAAGATAAGAGGTTCACTTGCTCATTTCATAAGGGGAAAGAAGGGGGCAGAAAGAGCATCTATGTAAGAACAAGTAGAAGTTATGCAAGGTTCAGATCATTTATTTAGGGAATTACTCAGTCTGTGATGATGGTTAGTCTCCTTTCTGGCAGAAAACCTTCCAGAGGGGATTTATGGTGGTTGAACTTGTCAGAAGTTCCTGCTTGATTCAGCAAATGAAGTTCAGATAAGCATTTATTTTTTCCCTCCCTGTGGCTGCTGTTTGTTTAAATGCTTTTAGCTTAACATAATTTTTATGCCACTGAGGTGTACTTCAAATCCCCATATTATTCAACAATGATTAAGGGACACCTGGGTGGCTCAGTCAGTTGAGCATCCAACTGTTGGTTTTGGCTTAGATTGTGGTCTCAGGATTGTGGGATCAAGCACTGTGTTGGCCTCCCTGCTCAGCACAGAGTCTCCTTGTCCCTCTCCCTCTAATCATCAACTGCTCTCTCTCTTTCTTTCAAATAAATAAAATCATCTTAAATAAAACAGTGATCAAACTCTTAATAAATAACATAACAGGGATCCCTGGATGGCGCAGTGGTTTAGCGCCTGCCTTTGGCCCAGGGCGCGATCCTGGAGACCCGGGATCGAATCCCACGTCGGGCTCCCGGTGCATGGAGCCTGCTTCTCCCTCTGTCTATGTCTCTGCCTCTCTCTCTCTCTCTCTGTGACTATCATAAATAAATAAAAAAAAAAAAATAACATAACAGTGCTGGGAACTGTCCCATCTGCTTGGGACATATCAATGTACAAAAGATACAACAATTTTTTAAAAATGCCTTTATAGAGCTAACATTTTAACAACTAACATGACTACACACACCTCTTACTTGCAAATAATTAGAATATGAAATTATTTATAGGAGAAAGGGGGTGTTCAGTTGGAACAAGATCACAGGGTCTCATTAAGAGAATGTCTTTGTCAGGTTTTACATACATGTCAGAAAACAACAAACACCAGAAGCTAAAGATTTTGAAATTAGGTATTTTTCAGTGGGATGTTTTACAGGCCTGGGCTTCTACATTTTTTATTTGACTTTTTGGAAGATTTTCACCAAGAAAGCCCAAAAGTCTCCCCCGGGCCTCCTGTGGAGGAGGTGTGTGGTATATCAGAACCAAAACAGGGCTGGGAGGCAGTATTCTGGTTTCCCTGTGTGGCCGTGGTTCTGTCCCTACCTCTTGCTCAGCTTGTTTCCTCCTCTGCAAAATGGGGATAAATGGTTCTGTCCCTACCTCTTGCTCTGCTTGTTTCCTCTTCTGCAAAATGGGGATAAATGCTATGTGTCCATAACGGTATTATGGTTCACACTGCAAATGGTGTTCAAGTTTTAAACTCATTTATGTCCTGGGATAACTGAGTTACTTGATGTAAAGCACCCAGAAAAGGTATCTTTACTGTTACTTCAATTTATTCCTCATTTGTGTGGATTGGGGCAAAGCATGCAGAAGCCATAGGCTTCAGGAATTATCTTCATACTTAGGACAAATTTCTTATCTCGCTGGAGTCTCTAAGGTTCCGAATGGCAGTGTCACTGCTTCCTGGGGTAAATTGGGACAAACAAATCATTTCAAAGAAAGAAAACTGGTGTCCATTGCATTGCATGGGTTGGTCTAGTACAGCAAGAAGCAAGAATCGCCCCAAGGAGAAGTCTTAGAATCAATTAAAAGGAGCCTTAGGGATAGCTGGGGAACACAACACTCTGTACAGGAATCACTAGCATCTCCTTCAACCCTTCTAAAACACTTGCAGGGTACCTGGATCAGTGGGCTTGAGGCATAAGGAGTACTGAGAGGCTGTGATCGGGGCCAGCTGAAGCCCAAGGGGCAAGTCCAGCTCACTGCTGCCACTGGGGAATGTGATCCTAGGCTTGCCAAACCATTTTAATTGTCTCTCTCCCAAAACATCAGAAATCTGGATTTGTATGTGAGATCTTGGACATTTTAAATGTTGGCACAAATTTATACAACATTCTGAGGCTCAAAAAAACACCTCTTCTGTCAGATTGGACTCACTGGCCACTGACCTCTGTCTTGGAGTTGAAGGGTGCTGATGATGTGGGTTCAGATCCAAGCTCTGGCGCTTCCTAGCCAATTATCGCTCCCTGCTTCAGTTTTCTCACTTGTAAAGTTTATCATAGTCCTACCTCATGAGAGTCCCTGTAGGGCTGAATAAAATACTTTGAAATATGGCCAAAAAAGAGTACAGTGGCTGGTACACAGCAGGTATTTAATAAATATCAGTTCTTAACATTATGATTATTGTTCAACCAGCTGTGTCACTCCCTCAGGCTGGACACCTGTGACTCTGTCTAATTAGGTACATGGAGAAGAATTAGGTGTCCCTGGGCTTACATGAGTTACTCCTTGTAATGCTTTAATATGGTCCTTGAAATACAATTAGCACTTAATCAGTGCTGGTTATCATGACTATCCCTCACCATCTGGTGGATTCCTGACAGCCCTCAGGAAAAGAGCAACATTTTGCTCTGCCTTGTTGTACTCACACGTCAGGCAGACCATGGCGAGGCGTATAGACAAGTCCAGAGGCAGCGCCCAGCGCTTTGACACCTGGGAGGTGGCAAAGGGGATGATGATTTCTGCAGGGACGAAGAACTGCAGAGCATAGGTGCACAGGATACCAACGACATACAAGAGCTTGACCGACTGGTACAGCCTGCAGGACAAACCAGAGAAATGTTCCCTAAGGCCACCATGCTCAGATACCTGGCCTCCTCGGAACATTAACCCCTGACCTTGGGATAGTCCCTTGGGCTCCAGTTTCCTTGTCTGAAAATGATGGGCAGGGGACTTGCCAGAGTCAAGAGGGAGTCATGGCAGAGCATGTGGTGAAAACAGAGGGAAGTATCACAGGTTCAAGTGACAACAGGGGGGTCATCTCTAAATAAAAAGAACCTTGAGCATGCTTCTATGGAATACCTTCATAAACCATTATCACTTGATGGTCAATTTTAGATTTTAGGAACTAGAGGCTCAAGGCCAGCTACCTTGCCCAGGTGAAGACCAAAAAACCTGGGTATAAACACGGTAGTCCTTTGTGATCTAATGTCAGTCCTTAGCGATTCTCTGGATTGCCCCAAAGCTCTTGGCACATAACAGGCCATCAACACATGCTTCTTATAGGTTGAGAGAACTGCAGAGTCCCGAATCTTTGGGGGAAGAGGCAGTTTACCAAAGTCCCCAAAGCCTCTCTGCTGCTCTGGAGGGCTCCTTGTTCTGTTCTATTTGTGTATATAAACTAACCCTCCCTCATTCTCACTAGATCATGAGCTGGGGAAGGTAGTGAAATTCAAGATCATAGCTTACTTGGTCAGCACCTTCCATGCCCCTATGTGCCTAGACTGGTGTCTGCACAGAATTGCCATGCAGTAAATGCTTGATAAATGATATTTGTCACCTTGGGAAAGGAGCCCCATTTAAGCAAATGAAGCTCCAAGTGACCCTTAAAAAGATAGCATCCTGTAATTAATGACATGTCTCAATGTGAGAGACAGTGCTGCACAATGCAATACAGGCTCATGTGTCTATTTAATATGGTACTGGGCAGCCCGGGTGGCTCAGTGTAGTTTAGCGCTGCCTTCGGCCCAGGCCATGATCCTGGAGACCTGGGATCGAGTCCCGCATGGGGCTCCCTGCATGGAGCCTGCTTCCCCCTCTGCCTGTCTCTGCCTCTCTCTCTCTCTCTCTCTGTCTCTCATGAATAAATAAATAAAATCTTTAAAAAAATAAACAAATAAATGAATATGGTACTGTTGGGGCACTGGGGTGGCTCAATGGGTTGAGTGTCTGCCTTCGGCTCAGGTCATGATCCCAGGGTCCTGATATTGAGCCCTGTGTCAAGATCCCTGCTCAGTAGTGATTCTGCTTCTCCCTTTCCCTCTGTTGCTCCCCCTGCTTGTGCTCAATCTCTCTCTCAAATAAAATCTTTAAAAAAAATAAATATGGTACTGTTGAAGTCTGAGTTTCATGAATTGGGTTCATTTAAATATAAAATTTTTACAGTGGTCTTCCCAAATTGGTTCCTGTTTTACTACTTTTTCATCCTAGCTATTCTAACTTAGAGGATGTGCATTCTTGGTTAGAGCAAGCAAGGCTCGGTGGTAGCACAGGCCTTAGGAAATGTAGTTGGAGATGAGTGTTGCCACCCACCAACTCCTCTCTCTGCTGTTTGTTCTCCCTGAGGACCCCTCCCTTCTCTCCTTAGGTGAGCAAGGACTGTCACTTCTTCTCTCTCTTCCTAAATCATGTCCTCCTTTATACTAAGCTATCAAAGCCTCACTCAACATGGGAGGCTATTGAAGAAGGAGCTCCTTGGACAGAGATACCAGAGCCCAGGGTTCCTATGATAGCCCTGCTTCTCATTCACTGTGGGGGCCCTTTAGACCCTATTTTGCCATCAGTGGAAGGGAGGCAGCAGTCACCCACACATTTCCACCTGACCCTGAGTGCCCACCATCTGAGGGCCGTGAAGTTTACCAGCAGTTGGGTAGGTTAAGGGTTATGCTGGCCTTGATGTCATTTCCAAACCGCAGGTAGCCCAGAGACCCGATGCCAATGTACAGGGCAGTGATGATAGACATTCCCAAAGACAGGATAGCTGGGAAGCGGCGGGCGTCCTTCATCTTGTTTTCCAGGGGCAGAACCTACAGAAGGATCATAGTGTAAAAAGAGAGAAGGGGAAAGAGGAACATGAACAAAAGAAGAAAGGCATGTGACTTCTGAGTATATCCCAAAAGAACTGGAAGCAGAGACTTGAATAGGTATTTGTACAGCTATGTTCATAGCATATAGCATCATTTACAATAGCCAAAAGGTGGAAGCAACCCTGTCCATTGATGGATAAATGGATAAACAAGGATGGCATATACATACAATAGATATTATTCAGCCTTAAAAAAGAAGGAAATTCTGACATATGTCATAACATGGATGAACCTTGAGGTCATTATGCTGAGTGAAATAAGCCAGTCACAAAATGATACATGGTACATAATTCCATTTACACTGGTACCTGAAGCAGTCAAATTTAGAGAGTCAAAAAGTAGCATGGTGGATTCCAGGGACTAACGGAGGGGGAAATGACCATTTTGTTCAATGGTTATAGGGTTTCAGTTTTGCAAGACAAAAAGAGTTCTGGAGATGGGTGGTGATGATGCTTTCATGATAAAATAAATGTTCTTAATGTCACTGGTGTGTACACTTTTGAAAATGGTTAAGATGGTAAATTTTATGTTAGATATGTTTTACCACAATAAATGAGAAAAGAAAGGAAAGAAGGCCTGGAGTCACAAGATGAGCCCTGGACCATTTGGAGCTGGAAGGGCCCTTTTTTGGTTGTGCAGACCAAGGAGCTCAGCCTCTGGGGCAGCCTGATCTGGCTAGCAGATGCATTTTGTTTGGCCAGCACAGCCTTTTAGACAATTGAAGGTGAATGCCTTTGGGCACAATATTATTGCCCCATTCACCAGGCCCACCTCTCCCCCTCATGTGGACGTATACCTGGCCTCTTCAACCACATTGCCTTCTAAAGGCTTTGGAGTTTGAGACTTCCAATTCTAGTGCATTCGCTGCTGTCTGTTCAGATGGGAAGGCTGCGACACAGGTTACACACAGTGGGCTGTGGCAGAGCTGGGACTGGAGGTTCCTGGTTCCTCAGCAGGACATTCCCTATACACCATGTTCTTGGGATCCTTCTTCTCCAGATGCATACCTGGCTCTGAGAGAATCCAAGTTGAAACAGCCTATCTGGAGCCTGCTGGGCATCCCAAGTTCACTTCTGTCTTTGGAACCAATCTGCTGGGCTCTCCTCCCATAAATTCTTCCTTAGGCTTCTATCAGCTAACAGCCCACCTCCACCTTCTCCTTCTCATTGATCAGGCCATAGGCTAAAGCATACTTTACATGCATCATTAGGCTAATCTGTGTCTCGGTTTCTTTATCTGAAAACTTATCCACTGGAATTTTTTTGAGATTTATATGAGCAACATAATGGCATACAGTAAGGGTTTAGTAAATGCTAACTGTTCTTATTTTTTAATACTGTGAAGACTACATACATCTCTATGAAGATCGTGTTTGTATAATTCTTATTTTATAGATGAGGAAAACAAGACTCAAGACAGAGTAAATTGCCCCAAGTTACACAAAGATGAAAGTGGCAGACTGAAGTTGCAGACTGGGGCTGTCCTCCAAAATTCACTTACTTCTACCCAATCTTGACTATATCCCTCCAGCATTGGATATATTTGTTATTCAGTAGGACCTTAGTGTTTACTCCCTTGTACTGTTAACTCCTTTTTTTGTCCTATATGCATCTCAACCCCATGCAAATGGAAAATGCTTGAGGGGAATGCCATGTCAAGGTCATCATAGTGCCTTTCCACTTTCTTTCAGATTAGGGGCAGGTTCCTAGTAGAAGCCAGTGCTCAGAAAAATGTCTGAGGGATTATGTGGAGCCTGAATGACCCAACCTGAGCTTTCCCACCCTGCAATACATTTTCACTGCATAATTTCTACAGGCTAAAAAATTATCTTTTTTCTCAGTAGCTGGCTCTCTCCTTCTCTCCTCCTATAATCAAATTGATAAACAGCCATTTACATAAAGTGCAAAGGTCCCTGGACTGGGAGTAAGGGGCACTTGGCTTTAGCTACAGCTGTAGCTGTTCCCAGCTGGTGATCTGGCTCAAGTCCCTTTCCTCTTCAAGGCTTAGGCTCTTCTGTAAAGTTAGAGACTGGGCTAAAAGATTTCTAGAGCTGATGTGAACTCTGAAAGTCATCATCATTAGCACGTAGTAGGTGTATTACTAATACTTATTGAACAATTACTACTATCATTTAGTTGGGGAATTAGAGTTCATGGCCAAAGTAGATTCCAGCATATTCTGCTTCCAAAGTCATTTGCTCAACCACTGCACACTGCTTTCTTTTTGGTATCTGTCCAAAATCCTAAATATACTGTGCTTCCACTTCCATTAAGATGTTGTAGACACATTCCACCATAGCTCTCTTACTGATTAAAATTAAAATCTCTGGAAAGAATACATAAAACAACTATCCATGGACCTGCAAAGTATATAATAGCACGTGGATTGATCAAAACCAGTACAAATTACCTTTATGGTACTGGGTTTCTTGATTTTTTTTCTTACTGTATCTCCCAATTTAGACTCAAGAGGACCTCAAATCCTAGAATTCTATGCAGGGGATGGAGAAAGAAAACCGTCCAAGAGAAATCCTCTTTCTGGCTAGAGGACGTGGAACAGAGACCCCTGTGGGACAGACAGTATGGAGGAGATCCCTATTTTTGTTTGTTTGTTTCCTTTTTTACTCTCACAATCACACTCCCAAGGCAAGTCCCAGTCACAAAACAGCAATCTAGTGTATCAGTGACTATGGTGTTCACACAGGTACCTAAAAATCTGATACAAATTTTTCTCTTTGAGCAAAAGAACTAGGAAAGGGGGCTTTGGGACTTCAAAGAATGTGAGGACAAATCAGCTCTGGTACATAATTTGCAGGGTCCATTGCAAAATGAGCATGCAGGGTTTCTTGTTCAAAAATTAAGAATTTCACGATGATAAACACAGAGCATTAAACCATGTGTGGGATTCTTCCAAAGACAGGTCCCTACCCTATGTGACTGCACAGGTAGCATGTCCAGGAAGCAGGGCCTAGAAAGAATCACTGTTCATTCATTCATTATTTTTATTTTAGTTTTTCCCTCTCTTTTCTCTCAGTGCTTAATCCCAGTCAGACTCAGTCACAGGAAATGCACAGCACCATAGGAGGCTAAAACTTTGGCTTTCTAGCCAGAGAACCAGAAAAAGAAGCCATTAGAATCTGGTGAGTGTTCAGGAAAATATGCTTAAGAGGAGGTTGGAGAAAGTGATCCCCTAAATCTGTGGTGAAGTCCTAGGCTTTGTTCTAAGTTGTGCATGTGTGGGAGTGATGTGAAGCATCAAAGCATTGTTCAAAGAAATTAAAGAAGACCCAAATAAATGGAAAGACATTCTATGTTGATGGATTGAAAGACAACACTGTTAAGGTTTTTGCACAGATGCAAAAACAATTCAATGGAGAATGGATAGTCTTTTCAACACATGATGCTGGAACAATTGGGCATCCTATTTAAAAAAATGAACTCCAACATACAAATACCTTTGTCAAAAATTAACTCAGAACAGATCATAGATCTAAATGGACAATGAAAACTATAAAATATTTAGAAGAAATATAGGAGAAAATCTTTGTGAACTTTGGTTAGGCAGAGTGTTTTTAGATAAAGAACTAAAAGCAGAATCCAGGGCAGCCTGGGTGACTCAGCGGTTTAGCATCTGCCTTAAGCCCAGGGTGTGATCCTGGGGTCCCAGGATGGAGTCCCACATTGGGCTCCCTGCATGGAGCCTGCTTCTCCCTCTGCCTGTGTCTCTGTCTCTCTTTCTCTCATGAATAAATAAATAAAATCTTAAAAAGAAATAAAATAAATAAAAGCAGAATCCATAAAAATAAAAATGTTGACATATTGGACTTCATCAAATTTAAGCCTTTTGCTCTTTGAAAGGCATGGTTAAGAGAAGGAAAAGACAAGCTACAGACTACAAAAAATATTTGCAATTATATATCCAATAAAGAACTTGCATTTTAATAATATAAAGAATTCTTAAAAAAATAATATAAAGAATTCTTAAAACTTAACAGCTCAGTTTTTTAGAAGTTTGCAGAAGATTGGAACAGACACTTCATCAAAGAATATATACAGATGACAAGCCTACAAAATGATGCTCAAAATTACCAATCAAATACTACTATGTCCCTATTAGAATGACAGAATTAAAAAATGCTGACAGTACATAGAAGAACTAGCACCTGGAATGTTCATCTATTCTGGTGGGAATGCAAAGTGGTACAGCCATTATGAAAACCTGTTTGGCAGTCTGTTATAAAGTTAAACATACATTAATATATGACTAACAGACTTTTCTAGAGAAATTAAAACTTCTGTTCACATAAAAACCTGTACACAAATGCTTGCTTATAGCAGTATTATTCATAATCGTCAAAAACTAGAAATAACTGTTCTTCAGTGGTGAAACTAATCAACAAATCCTGGTGTTGTCCCTACAGAGGATACTCAACAATAGAAAGCAAGGAGCTGCTGATGCATGCAACAACACAGATGACCTTAACGTGCAGTCTCAAAAGCTTACGTACTGCATGATCCCAGGTATATAGACATTGTGGAAAAGATAGAACAACAGGAGATGGAGAACAGAAGGTGGTTGCCAGGGGCTAGTGGGAAGTGAGGAGCTGACTACAATGGGACAGTATGAGGGAGTTTTTTGTGATGGGGGAGTTGTTCTGTGTCCTGATTGTGGTCCATCTGTGACTCTCTGCATTTCCAAAACTTACAGAAATGTACACATACCCCGCAAAGTGAATTGTATTGTATGCAAACTAAAAGTAAACAAAAATCACATACATAGCACTACCCTTCCTCAAGTGTGGAAACACAAACTATGTAATAATCCATTGTAAATATATAGTACTTCCCAGCTTAAGACTCTTTTTGTTTCATTAAATCCTGTAAATTGTGTTCCTCCATTTGCCTTGATTTTAAAAGATTAAGAAACACATCTTGGTATGAAGATAAATGTTTAATAGATGAATTGGGACAAGATATTACTTTCTCCTGTGTGCACATAGAGACTCAGAAACCCAGAGTTCCCTGCTCCAGTTCAGAGGGCCACCCAGAGCACAGGAGAATGTCTACCCAAATTCAAACCTTACCACACCAATGCTTTCAAATGAAAAAATGGCTGTTCCAAAGAAGAGAGGATAGGTCTTCCAACTTGCTACCAGGGGCAACCGGCTGGGGTCTGGAATTCCCTACAGGAGAGAGAAATGTAGTAAGACCTTTATTCTCAAAGCATGTTTTGGTTCATTTAAGAGGGGAGTATTCTGAGAGCAGACCTACATTAAAAAGGAATGTCAGAAATTCCAAAAACTTCAAAAGGAAGTAGGCATCAATCTTAATTTTATTTTATTTTTAAATATTTATTTACTTTTTCATGAGAGACACACAGAGAGAGGTAGGGACAAAGGCAGAGGGAGAAGCAGGCTCCCTGTGGAAAGCCCGATGCGGGACTCTAACCCTGGACCCTGGGATCATGACCTGAGCTGAAGACAGATGCTCAGCTGCTGAGCCACCCAGGTGTCCCACCAAAGTTGATTTTAACATGCACCATACCATAGGGCCAGAGGACAGAAACACTGAAGTACTGTCAAAGAACTGAAGGGTCAGTACCTCATGGGGAAGGAGTATGGTTTACTAGAACCCTCCAAAAGAAAATCTTATGCACCACAGGTTGTACTAGCTTCAAGTCCCACAGACACTTGGAATGTACCAGTGGTTATGGGTGACAGAAACTGTTGTGACTATAGTTAGTGATAGTCTCAGGAATCCAAAGTAATTAGTTAGATATGAAAGTCCCCTTTTCTTCTTCAATGAGCTATAAACTGAAAGGAAAGAAAGAGTGTGGAATAAATATGTTATGTACCCTGTGACCTGAATAAGACAGTAATTATAGACATTTCTCCAAATAGGCAACCTTAGGAATGGTCTATAAGTAAATTGAAGGTAGTTATCTTATTGGGAAATTCAATTTTGGAGAATTTCTCAATATTGTCTTGAGGAATATAATACCTATTTATAATTATCCTTAAAAAATTTGACTGATTTGTTATTTTTACTAAATTCCATGGACAAGATAATTTTTTTCTTGTGATTTCTGAAAGTGAAGAACATCTGAAAGGTGTGTGACATATGCCAGGGGGTTTCTAGGTTTAAATTTCTATGTAGCCTTGGGATGCCTGGGTGGCTCAGTGGTTAAGTGTCTGCCTTTGGCTCAGGGTGTGATCCTGGAGTCCCAGGATTGAGTCCTGCATCGGGCTTCCCACATGGAGCCTGCTTCTCCCTCTGCCTATGTCTCTGCCTCTCTCTCTCTGTGTCTATTATGAGTAAATAAATAAAAAATTTAAAAAAAATCTCTATGTAGTTTTGTCCAGCAAATAAATATTAGAAAGAGTAGAAAAGTAGGAAATTGAGGGAAAATCAATATTCGCAACTCAACCTCAAAGGTATTGTAATCTGCATTGTGATAGAAGGCCTGTAGCCTTCTGAGGCTGTCTCTGTGACTAAATACTATTTTTCTTCTCTTGAGTTCCTATGGGTAATTTTGGACACCTGGAATTGTAGCCTAGAGGATATAGGGCTATAGGTAATTTGGTAAGTTTCAGCTTTAGTACGAGCTCCTGCTTTTCATTTGCCTTTTGCTGCTATCCAATCATTGCAGGAATTGCAAAGCATAATTTTTTTCAAAGGCTAGAATTTGACAAGGATTGGAGAAGCAGTATAAAAGAGGAGCTATCCAGAAGAATAACAGAGACATCTTTGTGGAAATAATGGTACAATGGTACAAGGTAGAAGAGTGAGGTACACACCTACCCTCAGAGCTGACCCTAGGTAGGAATCAGTCTGTTATTGATAAAAAGCTCTGCCCAGTGGAGGAATCAGGTGTGTGTATGTGTACTCACCTGGGCAATATACTGGGTGATGATGATCAAGCTGACCAGCATGCTGATGTTGGCCAACATGGAGAAGATGGTCAAGACCCTGAGGTTCCTGATAAGGACCAGCAGCACCAGGAAGGGCAGGAAGGAGAGCATGTAGAGTCTCGAGTCCATGGTGGGCGTCAGAATCACTGTCTCATTATAATGGCAGTTGTTCGTTGTGCCATTAACTGCTTCCACTACCTGAGGAAGGAATAGGAAAAGCAAGGGGGAAGATTCAATAAATCTACTAGCCACACGATTAACTTAGTGCCTGACCCATAATCAAACTTCCTCACAAAAGGCATGACTCACATGGTAGGGCCTCATAATGAGTTAGGGTGTTTCTTTTGCTTATAACCAAAAACCCATCACTTACTATTTCTTAATTGGACTAATTCTGGTATTTGAGTGAGTTATTCCTTATGAAGACTGGACCATTCACTGCAAGACATATTGGCATTCCTGGATCCCACCCAATAATAGCTATTTGCATCCCCCAATCATTGTGACAGACAAGAAACACCCGCACCCGCACACAGTACAAATACCCCTGGCAAAGTCAGGGAGGGTGGGAGAGAAGAAGGATGGTATTACCCTGACTAAGCCTGACTTAATGGATACAGTCTTATTGCATAAGAAATACAATCCACTGCAGAACAATTAGAAACTAGAATTAGGCAAGAAGATGTGAAAGCAATGATAATCTCAGTACCCATTAGTAGCCAGGGTCATGTCCTAGAATATATTCATCTATGCATTTTATTTTTTTCTTCTATTTTTCATCTATACATTTTCTATACCGTATCACAAGTTACATATATTATGCTCATCCTTTTTATTTTACAGCATATGTAAATTGCTCTTGTTTTGAAATCTCCTTTTCCCTTAAGAACACACCACAGTTACTTAAACGAACAATTAAGTCTTATTTTTTTCCTGACTCCTTGACTTCTAATTCCTTTCAACAGGA
Source organism: Nyctereutes procyonoides (assembly GCF_905146905.1). Lineage (NCBI taxonomy): Eukaryota > Metazoa > Chordata > Mammalia > Carnivora > Canidae > Nyctereutes > Nyctereutes procyonoides. Next base: position 30,202,253 of record NW_026575046.1, read on the forward strand.
AAAATACCTGAAACATTAGCAGGCATTCATGGCCCTCAACCTGGGCTCATTCAATCCTGAAGGCTTATCCTCTCCCAAAGTCCACACCTTCTCCTCCAACCAATTTTATTGCCTCTCCTGAGCCAGTCCCCTACATTCCTGCCTCCAGGTGTTCACTCCTCCCTTGTTGGCTGCCCACCCCTCTTCTCCTCAAACCTGTCCTCCAACATCTAGCTCAGATGCACCTCTGCAAGGCAGCCTTCCCTTACTCCAGTGATCCTTTCTGCCCCCGCACATTTTTGTTCCTTAAGTTCATTATGAGGCAGCCCCGCCTTCAGAGTGTTGTTAGTGGTGTCCTGACCCAGCACCAAAATATACTGATAGCTAACTTTTTTGTTTTAGGACACATCCTACTTAGCCTGCAAACTCTTCGAGAGAATGTTTGCCTTGTCTCTAGACAGATTATAATATTCTGCTGATAGCAGATTGATTTCCAATCTGGTGACACGTTTTAAGAGCCTTCAAGCAATCAAACTCTTTGACCCAATAATTTTACTTTAAGGAATAGATGCCAAAGAAATAAGGGGTATACAAAGACTTCCACAGATTACAGTAGAAAAACAAAGGGAAACAAATAAAACATCCAATGATAGAAGACTACATCCTAGCCAATCTGTGTGATGGAATATTATGAAACTAGTAAAAATCATATTAAAAAATGTAAGGACAGGGCAGCCCCGGTGGCGCAGCGGTTTAGAGCCGCCTGCAGCCCAGGGTGTGATCCTGGAGACCCTGGATCGAGTCCCACGTTGGGTTCCCTGCATGGAGCCTGCATCTCCCTCAGCCTGTGCCTCTGCCTCTCATTCTCTCTCTGTGTTTCTATGAATAAATAAATAAAATCTTTTAAAAAAAATGTAAGGACAAAAAACGGTAAGGACATTACAAAATGCTAATCAGGTAATGCTAACTTAAAACAATAACTATGGGGATCCCTGGGTGGTGCAGCAGTTTGGCGCCTGCTTTTGGCCCAGGGCGCGATCCTGGAGACCTGGGATCGAATCCCACATCAGGCTCCCGGTGCATGGAGCCTGCTTCTTCCTCTGCCTGTGTCTCTGCCTCTCTCTCTCTCTCTCTGTGTGACTATCAAAAATCAAAAAAAAAAAAAAAAACAATAACTATGAATGGTTGGATTAATAATAATTTTCTTCCTTTCTTTCTTCCTTATTTTTTTAAGTAGGCTTCATGGAGCCCAACATGGGGCTTGAACTCACAACCCTGAGCTCAAGACATGAGCTGAGATTGAGTCCAATGTTTACCCAACTGAGCTACCCAGGCACCCCAATTTTGTTTCATTTTTAAAAGCAATATAGCATAGTGCTCAAGAATTTGAGCTCTGGGGACGCCTGGGTGGTTCAGCAGTTAAGCATCTGCCTTTGGCTCAGGGTGTGATCCTGGAGACCCGGGACTGAGTCCCACATTGGGCTCCCTGCATGGAGCCTGCCTCATCCTCTGCCTATGTCTCTGCCTCTCTCTCCCTGTGTTCTCTCATGAATAAATAAAATCTTAAAAAAAAAATTGAGCTCTGATGTCAAAAGCCTGGGATTTTTAATGTTGGCTCTGCAATTGTCTATCTATACATAATAGAGTTTATAGCTTCAGTTTTTTCATCTGCAAAATGGGAATAACCACAGTACCTACTTTGATAAGGCCATGGAAGGAATTAAATGGGGGAAAGCATACATAATACTCCCTGTTCCTGACCCAGAATAGATGCTAACTCTGAATGCTTGCTATTTATTCCTTCTTTCTAATTTCTTTATATCTCTAAATTTCTGTGGTATTATAAGCAAAAAAAAAAGAGCCTAAAGAATAATTTCTTTTTTAAGACTAAGGATGTCCTTTGTTATTACACATAATATTTTACTTAAACTGCTACAAGATAACTTCTGGGCTAGATCAAAACAATTTCCTGGAGACACCAACTGTTAAACCAGAGGTTAAGCAGCTAAAGGTAGATAAGGATGGTCTAAGGAAGATTAGGTATCATCCAAAAAGAGCTGCATCAGTCTTAGGAGAGTTAATAATGATTAAGGTCCAAGGCAGGACAACTAACAAAAATCCAAGGTTTCTTCCAGCTAGGTTTTAGAGAATGGCTTTGAGAAGAGGTCCAAGATACTGGAAAAGTAACCACTGTAGAACAGTAAGTGAATTGGGGAAGTCTGGATTCTTTCGTAACATCTAGTTTAACTTCCTTTGTTGTATTGATGAGGACAGTAGGAGCCCAAAAGAAGAAGCCACATTTGCTGAACAACTAAGAGAGAACCCTCCTTTTCCATGTCCTTTCCACTTCCACTTTCTCTAGAAGACTCTACCTGTTTTAAATTATCAGCCAGAAACACAATGTACACACAGCAGAAGCCCAGCTGGGTGACTATAAGGAAGAAGCTCACGATACGCCTGGAAGAGAGAAAGAAAATGAGTTATAAAAGAAGAGTTGGTTTGTCATTTCTATTTCTGTCCCCAGGGGCTCATGACCTAGTTCCAGCACCTTCCCTTCTGCTATTGGAATCAGCAATAGGGCAATAAATCAAGTGACAATAGTTCTTTTAAAAAAAAAATGTTTCTCAACTCCCAGCTCAGCAAGTGGCAAAATTCTTCATGGTTAGGAACTCCCCACACCTGGCTCTACAGCATTACTCATAATTGATACTAATTGATATAAGGAAGTAGGCACACCGCTTTTATTAGCTATCATTAACATGACAATTTTTTTCTACCACGTGCCAGACACCGTATTAGGTTCTGAGGAAACAAAAAGAATACATGGTCCCTTCTTGAGTGGTTTATAGGTTAGTGATCAAAAAAGAATATGGCAGTAAGGGCCATGGTGAAAAGAATATTTTACCCTAATTATAGAGTAGATAGCCTTCATAGAAAAACTAATATCTGAGGGGGAGTCCCTTGGGAAGGGGAAGAGAGACAGAAATTTTTTAAAAGACAAGGAGGAGGAGATGGAGAGGGAGGAGTGAGGAAAGCATCTCAGCCGAGGGATTGGGCAGATTTCTCTGGCTGCGGGGAATCCACTGGAGGGGGCCAGCCTCAGCATGGGGTAGACTGCATAGGAGCTTCTTTATTCACAGAGGTGTCCAGCAGCCTGGCCATTAGGAGGAGAGCATTAAAGCATTGTACGAGGTACTGGGGAGCTAGAAGTTACAGAATCTGGTGATCACTTACATCTAGGGGAAAGGGAAAGGAAATGATCGAAGGTTACTGATAGGCTTTGGCTGGGACAATGAAGTGCACTGGAAGGAACAGATTTTAGGGGAAGGAGAAGAAGTGACACATTCAGTATGTGAATCGTTGAGCCAGGGGCTCTTACAGGAGACATTCAGGTGGCAACTATATGAGGGTCTGGAACTGCTGATTTGTCAGTAATGGATAAAGTCTTGAGAAGACAGGTCAGTGTTAGGGAGCCTGTAGAGGGAGAAGAAGAGAAGGTGGTGTGCCAAACCCTGGAGAACACCAATATTTAAAGGGAAGATAGGAACAAAGGAGCCTGAAGTGAAAACAAACGACTGGCCAGAGAGGTAGGTGGGAAACTAGGGGTGGGGAGGTGTTTAATAGAAGCCAAGGAGAGAAAGTGTCTGAAAAAGAGAATAGTCAATTGTACCCACACTGTTGAGAGATTCTCTAGGGCAAAGAAGGTGTAATAAGGAGGTCTTTTAGGAGATTGGTGGAAAGAACTTCAACAAAAGTATGAGGACAGAAAAGGCAGGTGACCCATGGAAGAGGTGTATGGAATCAGATGTATGGAAGTCAAGGCAGAGGATGTGCTGTTCTCTCACAGAGCTAAGGGTGAGCACCAGTCTTGATGATGCCCATTCTGTCCATCGTTGTAGAGCCATTGCCTCAACATGTCCTGACACTGCAAAATTCAGTAAATATCTGCTGAATAAGCAGCTGCTGAATAGGAGCTAAGACGGTGGCTAGAGGATGGTATAAGGTCCAGGAAGCTTTATGAGTTTATTTTACTATTCTTAAGATGGAGATACGTGAATGCATTTAAATGTTGAGAGGAAGAGCCCACAGATAAAAAAAAAAGTTGAAGTTATAGAAGAGGAAATGATTAGAGGAGCAAGGTCTCTAAAAAGAGCAGGAAAAGCTGCTTTACATGTTCAACGATGACTACAACGATTTGAGGGGTAAGTGACAGGCAAAATCTCCTTTTGGGTCACACATTAGGAACATTCTGGTTATCATCCCAAAGCCTTCCTTGTCTACTCAGAGGCTGAATCTATTGATTCAGTATGTGAATGAGCTTTGGGCCAAGGGAGGTGCCAGAGCCAATGGTTTTCTGCAGACTATATTATGTAAGAGGGCACACAGCAGGGCTGTAATGGTTGAGTATCACAGTTCAAGAAAGACTTTGATCTAGATGGTACTCAGAAAAGAGTAAGGAGAGGGGGTGGGCACAGGCCTGAAAACAAAGAAAAAAGAGCAGATATAATCTCAAGTACCAGAGGATGGAAGGGATTGACTTGTTCTGTGTCTTTCCTGAAAGCAAAAGGCAGGAGCTGCAGCTCAGCAAAAGGTCCTTAATATCTCAGTCTTTTTTACTCTTTTTTTCTCACTATAAACTCTCTCCCTGGGGAACCTGGGTGGCTCAGTGGTTGAGTATCTGCCTTTGGCTCAGGTCATGATCCTGGGGTCCTGGGATTGAGTCCCATATCAGGCATGGAGCCTGCTTCTCCCTCTGCCTATGTCTCTGCCCCTCTCTGTCTCATGAATAAATAAATAAAATCTTAAAACACACACACACACACACACACACACACACACACACAAAAACAACCCACAACAACTCTCTTCCTAAGGGACCTCTTCTGCCCCCTGGCTTTGTGGTTGATGACTTCAGTTCTGTATCTCCTGTATGATGACAATAGGTTTAAACCTATACATATCACTGGCCACTTGGCATCTCCACTTGAACCTCAAACCCAACTTGTCCAAAGCAGTAGCCATCAGAAATCTCAGTCAACCTTGACTTTCCTTTTTCCCCACAGTCCCAGGATCTGGGATTTGGGATAACCAAATTCATTTTTCTCCATCCCCACTGTTACCCAGTTTGGTCCCAGCTGTCACTGCCACCTGCCTGGCAGTTGTCACTGGCCTCTTCATGGGTCTGACTTAATTGATGATTGCTCACTTACAATGTATTCTCCTCACAGAAACTAGAGAGATCTTTAAATGATGCAAATAGGATCACTTGCCTGATTAAAACCCTCCAGTGGCTTTCTAGTTGTTGTAAAGAACAAAAACCCTTAGGAGGGTCTAAAATGTAGTTTTCCAGGCTCCTGCCCACTTTCCCCTGGGTAATTCCTCATCCTTAAGAATTCCATTCCTTCAGGGATGCCTGGGTGGCTCAGCAGTTGAGCACCTGCCTTCAGCCCAGGGCATGAACCTGGAGTCCCGGGATAGGGCTCCCTGCATGGAGCCTGCTTCTCTCTCTGTCTATGTCTCTGCCTCTCTCTGTGTGTCTCTCATGAATAAATAAATAAAATCTTAAAAAAAAAAAAAAAAGAAGGGCAGCCCAAGTGGCTCAGCGGTTTAGCTTCACCTTCAGCCCAAGGTATGATCCTGGAGACCAGGGATCGAGTCCCACGTCGGGCTCCCTACATGGAGCCTGCTTCTCCCTCTGCCTGTGTCTCTGACTCTCTCTCTCTCTGTGTCTCTCATGAATGGGTAAATAAAATCTTAAAAATTGTTAAAAAAAAAAAAAAAAGAATTCCTCTCTTCAGGGCTCATCTCAACTGTTCCATCCTAGGAAGCCCCCATGAGCCCACACACATCTCCTTACCTGCTCAGTAGCAGCTAGTATTTCTTCATCATATTTATCCTAGTGGTTATTAAGTGACTTTCTTAAACTGTGTACTGCTTGTCTTTCTTACTGGATTATGGGTTCTGTGAAAGGAAAGCTCATTCGCATTGCTCTCCACAGTATCTCCAGGGCCTGGTATATAGGATAACTGGATAAATATAGTTTAATAAATAAGTGAAGATTATTAAAGCTGCCAAACAAAGGAATGAACACACTGTCACTGGAGGTATACAAGGAGGGGGGCTGGATCAGGAACGTTGCCAATGAACCCCTTTCCATGCATAAAGTCCAACATTTTGTGCCATATGAGCCAGCTTTCCAGGGAAGAAGGCATCCCTGACAGCCTCATCTCCTCCTCTTGTACCTTAGTCTACTTCAGGGAAAGCAAGAACAAGTTACCTTCCCCAGTGGGCATGGTTCTGGAGCCAGGCGCTGGGACTGGCTTCCAGTCCATGCTTCACCGTATCGCCATAGTCCATGAAGGGCTTGTTAAGCCTGTAGGAGAAGGTGCATATATAGTTACCAAGACAGGATTTAACCTAAGATCATGTACTAAAAAGTCAGGAGACACATAGCAGGCAGGACCCAGCTGGAGTAGAAAGACCACTAGGGCAGAGACCCAAGTTCTAGACTTAGACACCTGGCAGTATTTCCTGGGTTGCTTGTTTTCCTTACCTGTCAAGTGGGGGTGACTACTATATAACAAGGTTAATAAAACACACCTTGCATGGGTTCAGTAGTTTTCATATCCATGATCCCAATGGAGTCTCATCACAATTCTCCAAGGCAGGGTTAGGCATGGATTGTTTATGCCCAATTTACAAATGAGCCAAGCAGATAATCACAGTGGCCTGATTCAGATTACCTAAAGTCCCAGAGCCTCACCTTAGGTCTCTGTCCCAAATGCTTTTTGGATACTTGTTGGAAGAAAGAGGGAAACTCTTGTGATATGTAGGATGTTCCTGGGATATCCTTGAGAACTGAGTATCAAAGGAACCGACATGAGAACAGTTTTCCTCACCTGTGGCAGAAGTGCTGGGCACACCTGACCAGGATGTGCATACAGTGGCAGGCGGTGAAGCCCATTGCTAGCAAACTGAGTGGGCCCATCTGAGGTAAGGAGGAGCCAGGGGAAATGGGAAGAGAAAAGAGAATGGATTTATGAAGAACAATGCAAGGAGAGATTTGCTAGTACAGATACCATTTGGCACTCAAGGAACTTTCTAACAAACTGCTTTGTGAGTCCTTTTTTAGCAGCAACAACTATTCTTTCAAATACAGTCTCAAGTAGTACTTCAATAAAGTACATAAAGCAATTACAATAGGAGTTGTGACCCTTAGTGGCCTCTGAGGTGTCCCTGAGAACTAGTGCTTCATAGGGCACAACTGGAAAACTCATTATAGTCCAACCCCTGCATTCTACAGGGGAGAAAACAGAGCGCCAACGAAGGGACAAATGATTCACCAGGGCCACTCAAAGTCTGCAGCAGAGCCAGAACTCAGATCCTAGATGTCTAGACTCCAAGTGTGGACCAAGGTGCTTCCCACAAAGAGTGCTTATTGCAAGCCATTATAAACTCTTAGAGACTGTCCTCCCACTCTCTGCTACAACGCAGTCATGCAGGCCTCACCTGCAGCAGCCCCTCTTACCAGGATGCCTGCATTCTTCACTGCCAGGGGTAATCCCAGGATCCCTGTGCCCATGTTGCCTTTCACCAGGTGAACCAAGGTCTGGAATGCTCTGAAGGAGAGAAAAGAGACATGAGGGTAGGTGTGTGAAGGTGAGGAGGTCCAACAGGCATTTGCTCACAGCATGCTGACACCTGAGCACAGCTGGATAGCTGGGCCCCTGGCCATCACTCAGTCCCTGTGGCCTTGATTGGCACCTCTGGATCTCCTGTAGGGGGTCAACCATCCCATTTGCCAAAACTGTCCTGGTTTTAGCAGCTAACATTCAACATAGCCATTCTAATATTTAGTATATAATAGATACCATACTAAGTATTTTACCCGTATTGTCTTATTTAATTCTCTTGTCAAGACTAGGAAGTAGGTTATTGCCTTTATTTTGCTGATGAGCAAACTGAGGCATAGAGATTTTTTTATGACTTGTCCAAAGATATAATGTGGAATCAGGATGTGAACCCAGAACCACTTCAGAGTCCCTGTTCTTCACCCCACTTCTACTGGACCACCTCCTGGAAACAGGCCCAGAGAGATGCATAGAGGGAAAAGTTCCATTTTCTAACCAAGGAAATGGAAGTGGAGAAAGGGGACAGCCCAAGGTCATTGAACCAGTAGCTGAGACAGGACTGAACTCAGAGAAGAGGGATGGAGACCATCAGCGAAGAGAAATCATAGTACCTTCTCAATTAAGTATGTCACATGATTCAGGACCTCAAATGGGATCTGTGGAGACAGGGTCATTTGGGGATTGGGCTTCAGAGGAATTTTTTTGCCTATCAGGTCAGGACCTCAAGCTGGGGAAAGGCATGTCTCCTCCCTGCCCCAAGAAAAGCAAAAACAAAAACTTAGACCCCTTAAGACAGATGGGTACCTTCAGGGATAAATAGTTTCAGGGAGGTACTCTCCATGCTGATGAGTTACAGAACCACCTATTACTATACCTCTTGGTACCTGGATCAGATTCAACCAGTGTGAGTGTTGGATCTATAATCACAACTTGAGAAACATTGGAAATTACTTGGGAGAGACTTTTAGCGAGGACACTGACTGTGAAGGGCACCAGAGGTATTCTGGAAGGAACCTGGTCTCTGAGGTTGGATGAACTAGGGATTAAATCCCAAGGCCACTACTTAGCTAGCTGTGTCATCTTGGGCAACACATCTACTTTGCTGAGTCTCTGTAAATGTTGGGAGGAATGATATTTTGAAAGGATTGCCCCAACCACCCTTATCTTTATGTTAATCCCTAGCTCCTCTAGCTTTCTGAGGATCTGCCCATTGATTTGTTATGGGTTAAAGAGAACAATTGAGGGAGAAAGTGGGCGGAGAATCGCGTGCCCTTCTCTCTCCCAGTGGGTGTCAACATCGCTGACTGAGCACTTGTGCCCTACGGCCCTCCAATAATAGGCTTGTTTTGCAACAAGGGAAGGGTCAACAGGTCACTTTAGAAATTTCTAACCAAAGGACTTAAGAAATCAGAATTTAACTTTGGGCCATGTAGCCAACTGAAAAACTTAGTGTGGTGAGCTGGGAGGCAGGAGACTCATGTTTGAACCCTAACTCCTTTGGTGACCTTGGACCTTCATGGTATTCACAGTGGCCAGCTTTTAAGGGTGCTGGTTTTGCGAGGGGCTTTATATGCAAATCACCTTTGCAGCCATCCTGGGTGGAATGAAATGTTATATCGCAGAGGAGAAAGTGGGGCACAGAAAAGTTCTGTCACTTGCTCAAGCTGGCTAGCAGCTAAGTGGGCATTTGAACCTAGGTGAACTGATCTGAGTTCCATTGCCTGACTTGATTCTCTTTCCCTCCAAACCCCTCTGGGTTCTCTCACACTTTGTTTCTTTGATTCTTGAAATTGCCACCAAGCCATGTGTCAGTTTAGGACACCAGAGCTAGTTGGTTTCCTCAAAGCCTCAGATTGAGAAACAGCACAATGCAGCAGTGGATGGCCCAAGGCCTGGAAAGTTCACTCGCAGTGTCAGGAATTCACAGCCCCCGGACTAGCACCTGAGGGCAACCAAACCCCGTCGAGTGCCAATCACTGTGCTGACAATGGAAAGGGGCTTTGCCTGCCCATAACTTCTCCCTCCTTGCTGTCCACCCCCTCCCCTCAGATGTCATTCCCACAGGCAGCCTCTTTAAATTCACACTGCCACCCATTTACCCCTATACTGCACATGGGGTACTCTGGGGCTAGGGGAGGAAAGTGCAGAATGACTAGTTGAACGCAGGTGCTCTCTACTTTATCAGTGTTGTCAACATTCTCTTAAAGCAGCAGCACTCTCCAGCAGGCCACCCCACCCACATTTCCTAAGTGAACCGGTCACTCTGCTTGAGTGCTGGAGGTGGAGGTTGCTGAGCCCTGTAGCTTGCCTCCCCCATCTAAACCCCTTTTTTGTCATGGTTTGCAAGTCTTCCCTACCCCTAATTACACCCCAGGGAGGTGGAAGAAAGTCTTCCACATTCTTTGCTTTGGATATCCTCACAATTGAAGTATGGGTCAAAGTAGAGGCCAGGGTCACTGTAAGAAGGAGGCAGAGAGGAGTCCTTGTCTGGTTGTCAAGGAAGCCACTGTGGTCTTAAGTTCAGATCCCACCTCCTTGGAGAAGTTGAGACTCTGCCAATGATCAGGATTGACCAGAACAAAACTGGCTTAGAGCCAGCACTGGATTCTAGTGCCCATCCTGCCAATGACCCAGTGCGTGGCCTGAGTGACTGTGCCTTAGTGTCCCCATCTGCATGTGTTGAGTGTGGGGCCATGAAATCCTGGGGCTTTCTGAGCCCCTGCTCCAGCCCTTATAAGCTCTCACCTTGACTCAGTCTCTGACTACACTTTTTTTTACCTTGTTTTTCCCAACAGCATAATGGATTGGGGGTCAGACAGAGCCACCCCAGGGTTTTTTGTCAGGGCAAGCTTGTAGGCCCAGAGGCAGAAATAGGGGTGGCAGAAAAAAGCACTCACGTTATGCCCTTGGTCTTCTCTAAGCCTGGTGACTCGGAAGGGTGTCCATCCCAGAAACTGGAGTCCTTGCTCTGCAGCTTCTTGGCACTTTTGGGCGAGGATGTGAGGTCCAGTTTGAGGTCAACAGCACCCTGGTGACCCCTGCCACTCTTTGTCACAGGCATGACTGCTTCTGAGAGAGCACTGTGGATGCTGAGGAGGTCTGTTCTGGAAGGAGGCACGCAGGAAGGTGTCCGACAGGTACAAACCCCAGCTCAGCAGCTTGTGCCTCAGCAGGCTCTGGTGGAGCTGGAATGAGGCCCCGCCTACCTCCCCCGGAGTACACTCCTCCTGCCCGAAGAAGCCCAGTGCAAGAGAAGCTGGAGAAGAGGCGGGAAGGAATTTGGGAGAGAAGTCATCCATCTCACCTAATAGCAGTGACTCCAATACCCATCATATTCATAACTAACATGTATGAAGCACTTCACTAAGAGATAGATATTCTCCTGAGTGCTTTACCTGTATTTTTCATTTAATTCTGTAAATTAAATAATGAAGAAATCAGACTCTGAACTAAAAGGACCTGCCCAAGATCACATAGCCAGAAAGTGATAGAGTAGGGACCAGGGCCCACCTTGGCAGGTTTTTAAACTAATATCCTATTTCTTTTTTTTTTTTTTAAGATTTTATTTATTTATTTGAGAGAGAGGGAGAAAAAGCAGCGGGAAGGGGCAAAGGGAGAGGGAGAAGCAGGCTCCCCACTAAGCAGGGAGCCAGATGCAGGACTTGATCCCAAGACCCTGGGATCATGACCTGAGCTGAAGGCAGATGCTTAACCAATTGAACCCCCAGGCACCCTACTAATACCCTGTTTCTGTCTGCAAGAGAATACCTACATACCCCATCTCCTTGTTCATCCCGAGTCAGGGGTTCCACTTCTCATTGGCTAACACCTACTGTAAGGCATCCTTCTGGGAGATCCCCTTCCCTGGGAAAAGTTGAGGGTAAAAAGGAGCAAGCACTCACGCACCTGTAGCTGCTTCTTAGCTTTTGTGAAGCTCCAGGAGAAAGCAGTGAGGGTTTTTTTGGAAAAAGGGCAGAGATCGTGCAACCCCCCCCCCCCCACCAGCCACATTTCAGTGGGTAGGACACTGACACCAGGAAAGCACGTGATTTGCCTAAGGTTGTACATGACATTCAGGACAAACTGTAGCTAAAGAAGGCCTTGCGGGGGTTTCTCTGGTGTTCCATCCTCTGTCATTATCTCTGCTTCAGTGACAGATGAATGGGCCAAGACTTCCTCCTTCCTCAAAATTATAGCATTTTTCTCAAGTCATACCGCTCCCCATACCATCATCTCATATGCCAAGAGCTTTACTCCAGTGATCTCTCAGCTAACTGGTAGCACCCGAGACAGATTTGTCCGGCCCCTCCCTTACATGGGACCCCTTCCAAGATCCCATATGCAATTTTGAACGTGTAATTTTGTATTCCTGTTCTTAAAGAGGCCCTCTCCACCCCTTACCGGCACCCACCCCTCCAAGCCCACCCAAGTGGTATAAGTTTCAGGTTCCAAAAAGCCTGGTCACTTCTCTGGGTAGCATTGTCCTTCTGTTTTTACAGATGTGGAAACTGAGGCTTAGGGAGGTATAGAATAGCTTGCCCGAGGTCACAGCTAATCGTCGCCAGAGCCCCAAGTCTATCAAAGCCAGAACTATCTGTCTCTGAAACCTGTGGCTTTTTGGCCACCACACTGACCTCTTGGTTTGAATCCCGGCCCCACCCTTCAAGTTTCTTGCCCTGAATTAACTGAGACACTTGCTGTGGTTTGAGAAACGGCCTCCGCTCACTCGCCTGGCAGCCTTACGTGGCAGCATTCCTGGTCTGTGGGGCGGCAGGCTTCATCCTTGGGTCTGCTCCTTCGCCGCCCTGAGCCTCAGTAATTTGATTCTAATCTCAGCTTTCATCCCACCAGCAGATCTTTGCTCCCGCTTAGGCAACAAGATGGATGAAGGAGATTGTCAAGGAGCTCGAGATGTCGAGATATGGGGCTAGTTCCTCTTTTCCTTTTCAGCTTGTGAGAAGCCTGAGTTAATCTTCGGACTTTTGGGGAAGGAGCCGCTGGAATACGGGAATGTGCTGGGGCCCTCGCCAGCCATCCTCAGCTTCAAGGAACCTGGCCGAGCGCCGCCGGCAGACACCCCACTTGTTGCACCCCGTGTGCGCAGGCAAGAGGCCTTCTCCCAGGTGGGGCCTCCAAAGCGAGCCCTGTAACACTGGCCCGGCACCGTAGCTCTGTGACCCTGGGAAAGGTGCTGCTCCTCTCTCCTCCAACTCTGGAAATGGATGCTAGTTTCTGGGGGCTTCTGAGGCACGGAGGACCCTGGGGTGGGTGCGTGCTTCTCATCCCCGCAGGCTGCCGGGCCGCAGGCCCAACCTCCCTTGGGTTGGGGCACGTGCCGCCGTGTGAGGACAGCCCACTCACCTGGCATCGCCCTAATGGGCGGAACAAATGGGCTTTAAATAATGATAATAATCTTTTATGACCCTTTAGAGCAAACAGAGGGCCCTGTCTCTTTCATTCTTTGACGGCCGTTTTGAAAGCTGGCGTGTATCAGGATCATCTGCGGAGGTAATAAGGCACAGAGAGACTCCGACTCATTGAAGTAGGGAGACTCTGGGCCTTTGCATTTTGACCAAGTTCCCCAGGCGGTTCTGATGCTGACCAGAGTTCGAGTTCCACCGTGCTATGGGGTAAAAGTCGTTGCTCGCGCACCCCGCCCCCCCTAACAGATTAGAGGCTGGGAAGTGCTTTGCCTAAAGTTGTAGGACTTGGCAGGACCCAACACAAAGCTCTCCTTCAGGCAGGAAGTTGGAGACTTCAGAAACAACACCGAAACCCCTACCCAGACAGGAATTCATCGCCTGTGCTCACCAACACCCCCCCCCCCCCCGCCCTGCAGCTCTTCACAGCCTATAGCCAATGACTAGGACTCTCCCTCAGTGCACAACAGTGGCGATAATCCTAACTCACTGCAGTGAATCTCTTCTATGTGCGTGAGAGTGCGTTATGCCCCCACTTTACAGATGAGGAAATTGAGGCTCAAGGGGGCTACTTGACTTGTCTAAGGCACTAGAGGCTAAGCTCTGATGTGAATCCGGGCCTCTTGGAATGTGCCTCTGAAGCTGCAGTTTATCCCTGTGTGCCCTGACAACGCTTAATGTATACTAAAAACTCCATAGTAATAATAATAATAATAATAATAATAATAATAATAATAATAATAAACTCATCCATGTCATAATTTACGAGGTTCAAGACTTTGGGATTTCCTGCAGCTATCAAATTTCCAAGTGAATTTTAGGGACTGGTATAGATGGCCAAATTCTCATTTTTTTCCTGTAAGTATCTTAAAAGAATCATTTCTTAAAAGAAAGAATATCTCAGTCCCCAAAAGCTGGGAGGACACAATCTTAGGATAAAGGACTATGTTATCATTTTTATTTTTTAATTTAAAAAAGATTTTATTTATTTATTTGAGAGAAAGAGAGAGAGCATAAGCAGGGGGAGCGAGAGAAGGAGAAGCAGGCTTCCCAACTGAGCAGGGAGCCCAACACAGGACTTCATTCCAGAACTCTGGGATCATGACATGAGCCGAAGGCAGACACTTAACCAACTGAACCACCCAGGTTCAGGATGTTTTTAATGCTTAAAGCACTTGTCCCTTTCTGGTGGCTCACAGCTCCAGGCCTGGGTGTTCCTCATCTATGAGATGCTGACAAGGGTGTCTCTACCATCTCTCCTGGTAGGAGAAATGAGGACACGATGGGGCCTCTTTCACCTGCTGCAGGTGTCGCACTGCTTGCATGACCCAAACCAGTGTGAGTGGTGTTCAGCCCAGTTTGGTTTTGGTAAAAGCTTATAATGATAATGATGATGATGGTGGTGGTGGTGGTAATAATGATACCATAACGAGACTTCCACTTATGGGCCATTTCCTACGTGCCAGGTATGTGACACTCATCATGTTACTTAATGGTTACACCTTCAGGGCCTTCACCCTTGTCCAGGCCAGCACCACCTCTCACTTGGAGGACAGCAAGAGCTTCCCAAGGAGTTTCCTTGCCTCTCTCTTCCCTGCCTAAATACCTACGTCCTCACAGCAGCAGGTGATGACACCACTCCCTTGCCTGAATCCTCCTCCTGCTCCAGATTGCCTTGAGAATAACAATCTAGACTCCTTACCAGGGGTCCCAAGACCATGCTGCTCTGGCCCCTGCTGCCCCCTCAACCTCCCCTTATTCAGCCCTCTCCCTAGAACAGGACACCCAGCCATACCAGGTGTCTGTTGGTTCTCCAAAATTCTGGCCTTTCCTCCATTTGCTCCTCCCTGTGTCTGCATTGTTACTCTGCATTTTGCCTTGCTGGTCTTAGCCGGAGTTTCTTCTCCTCTGAGGGCCTCCCCTGATCACCCTGTCTAAAGCACCTAGTTACAGTGGGTCCACACCCACTGTTTACCTTCACGCTGCTTTGCACAGTTTGTAATTGTCTTACTTACATAGTGGCTTCTCTCACTAGAATTTAAGCTCCATAGAGGTGAAAAGGGCTTGGTCCCCTGATGTCCCCAGTGCTTAGGGCTGGCCCAGGGTAGCTCTCAAAAAACATCTGATGAATGAATATGTAACATATGGGAATAAGGCTTGAAGAGTTAAGGTCCTTACCCCTGCCTAGATTAGTTTCCTTTGGCTGCCTTAAGACATTGCCACAAACTTAGTGGCCTTAAACATCACAAACTTACATACACTCTTAGAGTTCTGGATGCCAGCCTAAAATCAATTTCAAGGTGTCAGTAGGGCCCTAGAGGCTCTAGAGGAATCTGTTTCCGTGTGTTTCCTGGCTTCTAGAGCTGCATTCCTTGCCTTCCTTGACTCCGGGCCTTTCCTGCATCACCGTATGGTGGCTTCTCCTTCTGACTCAGCTTCTATCGCATGGTTTTCTTCTCTTTTGTCTGTCATCAACTCTCCCTCTGCCTCCTTCCTAGAAGGATACTTGTGATTCATTTAGAGTCACCTGGATAATCAGGATAATCTACTCATCTTGAGTATCTTAATTTAACCATGTCTGCAAAGTGCCAAAAACAGTAGCACTCACAGATTCTCCGACTTGGATGTGGATTTTTTGGGGGCCATTAGTCCACCTGATTGCTTTACACAGCCAATCATCAAACCCGGATCTGTCTTTTAGAGTCAAACTGTCAATTGGTAAGTGGTAGTGTTTCCATGGCTGGGTCAGTGTACCTAGCACATGGTTGTGCACACAATTACCTCTCACACAGAGCTCATCAAATAAATGTAACTGTTTCCCTTGGGGCATTACAGCTTTTCTCATTCAGGTATGACTAAGGACCCAGATGTGGCTTCTGGGCCAACCCATTTTCCTTGTCTATCTACCTGAAGCAGATACTACTGATGGCTCTGGCTCAATTTGCCTTCTTCCTTAGCTCCTTATCTACCACTTGATGACTTTGTGGTTTCTTTGTCCCATTTTTCTTCCCTTTTCCCTCCTCTTGCCACCTACCTCCTCCTTCATTTTCTGCCTGTTTCTCTCTCTCTTGTTTTCCCTCCCTTTTTATCGTTAGGTGTCACAGACCTGTAGAACTCACACCACAGACTAGTTTCTTCATTCTATAGATCATGAAACTGAAGCTCAGAGAGAGAAAATGATCATACACAGACACACTGTGTTTGAGACAGAGCCAGGAAAAGAACCTCAAATAGGGTTCTCAGTTTAAGGACAGTCTACCAAAACCTGATGTTGTCTTACAATTTTTTTTTTATTATTAATAGACTATTTTTTAGAGCCATTTTAGGTTCATGGTAAAATTAGGCAGAAGGTAGAGTTTTCATTATACCCGCTGACTCCAAACACCCACAGCCTCCAGCCTTCCCCACTATCAACCCTACCAGGGAGGTACATTTGTTGCAACCAATGAGCTTACAGGGACATATCATTATCACCACAAATCCGTAGTTCACATTAGAGTTTACTCTTGGTGTACATTCTGTGGGTTTGAACAAATGTATAATGACATGTATCCACCATTATATTATCATACAGGAGAGTTTCTCTGTCCTAAAAATCCTCTGCATATTCATCCCTCCCTTCCCCAATCCCTGACAGCTATTGATCTTTTTACTGTCTCCATAGTTTTGCCTTTCCCAGAATACATGTAATTGAACTCATTCAGTATGTCGCCTTTTCAGATTGGCTTCTTTCCCCAATTATTATTCATTTAAGGTTCCTTCATGTCTTTTCATGGCTTGATAGCCCATTTCTTTTTAGTACTGAATAATATTGCACTATCTGGATAAACCATAGTTTATCCATTCACCTACTGAAGGGCATTTTGATTGCTTCCAACCTCTTGAAATTGTGAATATACCTGCTATAAACATTTGTGTGGACATAAGTTTTCCACTCATTTGGGTAAACACTGATGTCCTCATTTTATTAGGTTTGGTTTGCAGAACAGCTATTCTGGAGGAAATGATCTCATACCTAAATAAATATCTGCACTTCAGACAACCCTGTGCTTCTCTGTGCATAATCACATGAGCTAAAATGACCTTGGAGAACACAGAGTCCAGCCTCCTTATTTTATATATGGGGAAACAAGCTCAGGGAGACTGACTCTGCCTTGGACCTAGAGCCCCACCTCTCAGCTGGGGTTGGGGGTCATTGGATTGAGGTCTACTTTGATAGGACAGGAAAGAGGGATGATTTTAGGGCTACTCCCCCTCTTTCTCAGTAGCTCTAGAAATAGTCCTGGCACTAGTTGCTATTGACCAGATTGGGACACACATATGCCCATGCCTGAACCAGCTATTGTATGTCTGATGGCCCAGGACTGAGTTATCTGTTTACCCCTGGAGTGGGGGGACAGAGTCATCTTCAGAACTATGTACATGGTGGGGGGCAGAAGTGGTTTTCCAAAGGAAAATCGGGGAACAATTATCAGAAGAAGGGAGAATGGATGCTGCATGGCAGAAAGATGCTCATCATGTAGGAGAAATAAAACTTCAACATTAGGAGCTATAATGCAAGGCACAGCATTGTAAGACCTCTGTTGATCAAAGACAGGCCCACTAAAATATGTGGCATAGCACCGGAAGTTAACTTGGTGATATTTATCAAAATTTTATTTTATTTTTGTTTTTGATATTTATCAAAATTTTAAAAAGCACATTCCCTTTAACTCAGCAATTCAGTTCCTAGGAATCCATCCTACAGAGATGGTTGCACAGGTGTACACTACCATATTCACCATAACATTATCTGTACTAGCAAAAGATTGGAGACAACCTGCATATACCTCAAGGGGATCATGATTAAATGAACTATCAGAATTCTATTGAGTAAAATGTGGCTGCAGCTGTGGAAAAGATCCAAGTATATCTGTACATCCTGATGTGGAGGGATGTTCAGGGTATATTATCGTGAAAAATGAAATGCTCACCTAAGTATAATATAATCCATTTTTTCTAAAAAATAAAAAGCCACATACACATACAACCACAAATACCCACCCACACATAGAAAACACACATACACTTACACTTACACTGCTGTGGTCTGACTTTTTGTGTCCCCCTAAAATTCATAATGTTGAAATCCTAATGTCCAATGTGATGGTGTTAGGAGGTAGGGCCTTTGCGAGGTGATTTAGGTCATCTTATAAAAGAGACTCCAGAGAGCTCCCTTGTCCCTTCCACCATGAGGATACAATGAGAAGTCTACAGCCTGGAAGTAGGCCTTTGCCTGACCATGCTGCTACCCTGATTTTGGACTTCCAGTCTCCAAAAGTGTGAAAAACAAAGTTCTGTCATTTATAAGTCACCTAGTCTGTGGTATTTTTGCTACAGCAGCGTGCATGGACTAAGACGCACATATATCACATCCATGTTTATATGTGCTTGCAAAGGTCTGGAAGGATGAGCACTGGGTGTTATTCTCTATGTTGGCAAATTGAACACCAATAAAAAATAAATTTATTTTAAAAAAAGAATTTATAATAGTTTCTCCTGCATTGTAGCAGCATAAGAGAAGACACAGGGGTAGAAGCAGGGGTGGGAACTTGACATTTTAATTTCAGGGTTTTAATTTTTAAAGACATATATGTTATTTTTGCAACAAAAGTCAAATTTTTAAAAAGGGTATGTTAAGAGTATAGGGGGACTCTGATCATGTGCTAGAGGGAAAACACTGAGAGGTCTATTGAGTACTCTTGTCCCTTTGAGCATGAGACCATCAGCTCTAGGAGGAGAGGGGCTGTGTGCTGGTGATCACTGCATTCCTTTTTGTTTTAAGTGTAGAGTCCCACAAGTAGTACGTGCCTCAGTTACACTGTCTCTTTGCTGCAATTCCCTTCTCAGGACTGGCTCACCTCCTAAACTTTTGCAAGGAGAAATGCACACACTGAAGTCTAGCTTCAAGCCACTCTCTCACCCACTCATACTAAGACAAAGAAGGAAGCAGTTCAACAAAATCTTCCCATACTGAGGTTAACTGCTGGGTTTTAGGTTGTGGTTAATCCATCTTCTTGGCCATAGTTCTCTGCTATAAATTTAGCTTAAAAAAAATGTGCTACAGAACTGGGGACAATTTTCTTCCTCAAATTTAACTTCAGAGGTATCTTTTCCCTTCTACCTGCTAGTGATTCCTTATTCAAAGGTGAGGATCATTAAGGAAGAAAAAAAGAGGCAGGTAATTGGGGCAATGGAGAGAGATCCAGCAGCTAATATTTACCCAGGCAGAGTGTTCCCATGGGGACAGGACTATGCAGTTCCCAAGGACATAACCCATCCAGGATCCCATTGACATTAACAACCAGAGAGGAAGAAGAAGAAGGATTATTGTCCTCTTGTTGCAGATGAGTCACTTGAGGCCAGAGAGGTTTAATGCCACAAACAGGTGTTGGTGGAAAACCAGAAAATCCTCATTTGTTTTCCATTCATAATGCCACAGAAGGTCAGCCTCAACCACTCTCTCAGCTTTAGTCACGGGCTCACATAGCTAAGGAGTTTATTGCTGTGTGATAGTCAGCAGCAAGAGAAATATTGCTGGTAGCCAGTATTAGTGACAAATCATCACTCCTCTTTACACTAGAAGGAGCCATTCTAGCACCAGCTTGGGGGGGGGGGCGGTATGTATCTTGACATAGGAAAGATTGAACTTCCATTGCTGATTTTGTAGCATAGGAGATTTCATTGACTTATACTTTCTTACAAGATGAATGGATGCCAAGAATTGCTACTGATCTTGTTTTATTTCTCTCTTTTGTGTCAATCTAAGGCAAGGATTGGTAAATTATGACTTTTTGGCCAAATCTATCCTGATGCCTATCTTTGTAAATAAAGTTTTATTGGGACACAGCCATGTCCTACCATTTACATATTGTCCACAGTTGCTTTCACACTGCAACAGCAGACTTGCTTAGTCATGGCAGAGATTATATGGCCAACGAAGATTAAAATATTTACTATCTGGCCCTTCACAGAAAATTTCTGTCAACCTCTTACCTAAGTCTATCTTTTTTGAACGTGAAAAAGTTCTTGTGTGTTCTCTGTGTCTTCTTACTCTTCCACTTCCAGAAATCCACTGCTATTTTACAGGATTAGAACTTGAATTTTGTGACATGTGAAATGAATACATGTTCCCTGAGAAATTTCTCCCTCCCACTCAATTAGTAGCCATTACTGACTGGAGTAATGGTCCTCAAACTTCAGTGGGCAGGCAACCACCTGAGAAGCTGATTAAGGTTGTGATTCCTGGGGCCCACCCCTTAATGTTGATTTAGGAATCTACATTTTTTCAAGTGCCTCAGTGATTTGAATGAGGTCATGTGAGAGACCGTGTAAGAGACAATACTCAGTCCTAGAGCTATAAAACACATATCAAACTGACTATTTCTTTTCGCCAGGGCAACAACACTGTTTAAACCACCATGTCTTCAGCTTCAAACATTTTCACACTTTCCTGAGTTGACTAACTTGGATACAACATCCGTGAATGTTTTAGATCTCTCCTGGCCATCCCACTCAAACTACATCCCTAATGCATTTTTTCCTGATGCAAAAAAGAGTTGAAAGGAAAGAGTAAACTTAAAAGAAAATTTTTAAGAGGTAATTACTGGAGGAGGCATCTTTTTCTTCTGTTCTAATGTTTCTAAAAGACTCTCTGCTAATAAATGAGATGCTAACCAAAAAGATTCCATTTTCAAATAGTTTTATTGTTATAATTTACATAATTTACATGTCATAAAGTTCATCCATTACAAGTGTACCATTAAATGATTTTAGTAAATCTATAAATGTACAATCACCACCACAAGCCAGTCTGGAACATTTCCATCACACCAAAAAGTCTCCTCCTGCCCATTTACAATTAATCCCCAATTCTACCCTCGCAATCCTAACCAACAATTTATCTGCTCTTTGTCTCTGTAAATTTGATTTTTCTAGACATCTCACATAAGTGGATTCACACAATATGTAGTCTTTTGCATTTGGCTTCTTTCACTTAGCATATTTTCAAGGTTTATCCAGGATGTAGCATGCATCAATAGTCTGTTCCTTTTAATTGTTGAATGTTATCCCATTCTATGGATATGCCACATTTTATTTATCCATTTACCAGTTGATGGACATTTGGACTGCATCCAGCTTGAGTCTATTATGGGTAATGTTGCTATGAATATTTGCATATACATCATTGTGTGGACACGTGTGTTTTTATTTTTCCTGGATAAATACTCAGATGTAGAATTTCTAGGTTGTATGATAAGCGTACACTTTTTGAAAACTGCCAAACTGTTTTCCAAAGTGATTCCAACTATTTTACATCCCTTTCAGAAGTTTGCAAGAGTTCCAGTTTCTCCACATCCTTGTCAACACTTGGTATTGTTCATCTTTTTTTTTTTTTTTTTTTTTATGATAGTCACAGAGAGAGAGAGAGAGAGAGAGAGAGGCAGAGACACAGGCAGAGGGAGAAGCAGGCTCCATGCACCGGAAGCCCGACATGGGATTCGATCCCGGGTCTCCAGGATCGCGCCCTGGGCCAAAGGCAGGTGCCAAACCGCTGTGCCACCCAGGGATCCCCGGTATTGTTCATCTTTTTAAAGTATAGCCACTCTGATGGATGTATAGTGAGATTCCATTTTAAGTATAATATAGAATTAGACTGTTGATGCTAAGGATCTTAGAGTTTCATTTCTTTTATTTTGGATAACGCAACCCTGAAAGAAGTGAACACATTTGCTCAAGGTCACTGAGAGACTTAGGGTTCTCTAGTTGTAAATGTCAGAAACCTAGCCTAATGTGACTTAAACAAAAGAAAAGTAGCCCAGGGAACTGGGAAGTACAAGGTGGCTTCTGCATCACATGTCCATGGAAGAAGGAACTCCAGTGATATTAACAGGCTTCTCCTCCATCTCTTGACTTAATTTTCTCATACTTGAGACGTGCTTCTGCTGAGCATCTGGGTTTACTAATTACAGCACAAAGATTCCCCTATCCTGGTATCACTGATCAAAGCCCTTGGATCACATGACTACCTCAGAACAAAAAATTATGGGCAGAGGGGGTGACTGTACTGACTATGAATGAAGTCTGGGTCATGTGCCCACTCCTGGAGTCAAGGTGGAGTCTCCTTTTCTGAAATCATATGGGCTGGGAGTGGAGAGAAAGGGTGGTTCCTTAAGGCAAAATCACGGCATTGTTTCTAGAATGAGGGAAAGAATGATGGGAAGGTAGACCTTCCACATGTCCACTCCCCTAGCTAGCTGAAAGTAATCTTGGAACTAAAATCTAGTTCTATATGAATCTCTGTTCAGTGCAGTACCCCTTGAATCAAGATGCTGCTCATGTTATACAGATGCTATGCTAGTGCTCAGCTGCATCTTCATCTGGTTGAGGTAACCAGTGTTTGCAAACCCATTATCACTCCTGTTTCTACTTGATCGGCTCAGGGAAAGCAACCAGTTCAGGGAGCTACAGAAGGCTGAAGGCAAGGCAATAGCTGGCTCCAACAAGTGGGGGTGGGGAGGGTGAGGCCTGCCTCTTGTTAAGAAGACTTTGAAGTGCACAGAGCAAAGATGGCTTAGAATGGGTCCTCAGAGATCTAGCCAACCCTTCCATTTTATAAATGGGGAATCCCAGAGAAGAGTCACTTAAGTCGTGCAGCTGGGCAGAAATGGGGTCAGAAGATCTGAGTTTTAATCCTGAGCTCTGTCATTTACTCCTACCTGA
Organism: Nyctereutes procyonoides; assembly: GCF_905146905.1. NCBI lineage: Eukaryota > Metazoa > Chordata > Mammalia > Carnivora > Canidae > Nyctereutes > Nyctereutes procyonoides. The sequence continues at coordinate 30,225,045 of NW_026575046.1, forward strand.
TCTGGGCCAGCCCACATACGCTCAGATGCCTCACTTTTACAAATATGGTTAAAGAGTCCAGCATCATCCACCTCTGAGTGTTGTGGAAAACGAGTGAAGGTATGTGGACAAGCTACTTTGAAAAGATAAAGTGCTCTACAAATGTCAGTGATTCTTATTATTTTGCTGTTTCCTACTCTGAGGGCCAGAGAGGCAGGAAAGGAACCTACTTTTCTTCAAGCCAGGCTAACGTATCTCAGCTTGGAAGCTGAGAGGACACATCTGTGATACAGGAGATCTGGTATAGCAATACCCCAGGAGCAGGCACCATTGATCCAGGCTTGCTGTGGGTCAGGCAATGTACAAAATGCCCAGCACTATGGAGGTCTCATAAAAATATAGACATTAGCAATGAAAGGCGGATCTTTGTTCAGACAAGGCTAGAATATTTAAGGAGTGAAGGGAGAAATGTCAAGTAGAAAACATTCTTCCACAGTGCCAGTGTTGCTGGGAAAGGAAGTGCGTCTCCCAGCTGGATGGGATTGTCAGGGGCTTGGCAGGTCCTTACCATGAAGCTCACAAAGCCCAGGATGCTGATCAGGGTGTCCCAGGTGATGATGAGAGTGCTCACCCTCTCTGAGGGCTAGGTGGTGATCTCTAGGAGGGATAGAATGAAGACGACCAGGGTACTGAGGCTTACAGACCTGATCAGGTCCAGCTTGGGGATCAGGATGACCATGGAACCTGCAGGTGAAGAAAACACCTGATTTCCAAATGCTCTAGAGGGAACACATCTATAGTAACAGTATCCTAGCATAGCAGAACTTTGGAAAGCTGTCTTTGGACCACAGAGGGGATCTCTTCATCCTGCTAATAATGCTTTATGAGGACAGGTTATTCTCGTGGGGCAACTTCAATGTGACTGTATTGGGGCTGTGATTTGATAAAGCCTGAAACACAAATCAATAGAATTTTGGTCTTTTGTAAAATTACCAAGTAATGTGGAAAATACTTCTTATCCTGTTCTTTGGCTTTAACTCCTCTTCTCATACTTTTCTCCTATACTCCCTGTGGTATACCTGGGATTAAGACATACTCAGGAATAAGGGAAGAAACAAGTCTCTAAAACCATCACATGGAAAGAAAAACTGGTGTTTGTGGATTTTGATGTGTTGATAACAAAATGTCCTCTGAATCAAAATGACTACAAGAATATGTGTGGTTTTTGTTTTATTGAAATATGATTGACATGAATCACTATATAAGTTTAAGGTAAAGAGCATAATGATTTGACTTACATATATTATAAAATTATTACCATAATAAGTTAACATTCATTATCTCATATAAATACAAAAAAAAGGAAAAAGTATTTTTTCCCCTTGTAATGGGAACCTTAGGATTTATTCTCTTAATAGCTCTCACATCTACCACACAGTGGTGTTAACTATGGTCATCATGCTGTATATCACTTCCCCATACTCACATATCTAAAACTGGTACCCTTTGACTAACTTCATTCATTTCCCCACCCCCTGCTTCAAGTAACCACAAATCTGACCTCTTATTCAATAAGTTTATTTTTTGTTGTTTGGATTCCATATAGGTGGGATTGCAGAGTATTTTATTTTCTGTCTGACTTATTTCACTTAGCATAAGACCCTCAAAGTCCATCTGCATTTTCACAAATGGCAGTTGGACTTCCTCCATTTTTATGGCTGAATATATTCTATTCTCTCTCTATATATATACCCCACATATACCAAATATACATGCACACACAACCTACATATACATGTATATGTTATTTTTGTTGCAAAAGGGAGCAGGGATTACCTCTGGTTGAAAATCACTAGTGTCAGTAAAGAGGGAAAATAAATTCAATTCAGGGAGGGACTTTGCATAGACCAATGACAATCATTCTTTATATTTGCATTGAACTTTTGAGTTTTTATATAACCTGGTTTCCTAAAAAATATATTCAACATAGAATAACTGGAAAATATACATAGAAAGTATATACACAATTCTATCACCTAGAGAGCAATTGTTATCCACCCCCTCTGGACACATACAAAACACACACACTCACCAATCCCCACACACACACTCACATTCATTGTTTACAAATGGCACTGCATAATATACCTTGTCTTACTATATGTCTTTCTCAGTTAATATATCATTAGCATTTTAAAATGTTACATTATGGCATTTTAAAGCCTAAAAAGGAAACGGAACAGAAATGGATTCCACTTGAGATGAGATCATTGAGGCTTAGTGAGGTTAAAATAACCTCTAGTTGATAATAATAATCTGTCTTATTATTGGCTCCAACTATCAACAAAAATTTGGAAAAGCAAATTTAAGAAAAAAGATATTCGAGAAGGTTAGGGCATAATCTTGTTTTTTTATCCCTTCCTTTGAGAAGGAACTAAAACTCTATATCCAATAACATTCTGTTACACTTTAGAAAAGACAAGTGTGTGTACTGATCTTCCTTAGTTTTTTTTTTTTTCTTCCAATCAGTGGCTACGTCATTCCTGGTATATGGTGGAGGTGAAGGTCACCAATCAGTGGCTATATCATTCCTGGTATATGGTGGAGGTGAAGGTCAGCGAGAGGGGAGATCCTACTTTTGTTGTGACTGTGACACTGAGGAGGGAGTGGCCTCCCTCTAGTGGTGCATTAACATCATCATCCTGCCTGAGGGAGGACAGCATCCCTTTGAATGCCACTGCCTTGGGAGCTGGTGAACTCCCTTCCCTGGAGGTATTCAAGCTCTGAAGTTCAATTCTAAAATCCTATGAAATTTTTTTGAACCCTAGCTTCCAAGATTCCAAGATGACAAGCTTTTAGAATTCTGAGATTCGGTGACTCTAGTAGAGATTCTCTAGGTTGTTATCCTGGTTGTCTTCTACAAAAGGCTACTCTCACAAACTGATTCAGCTCCAAGACTGCTCTCCACCATCCCAGAAGGCAAAAAGAATTCAGAATGTGACTATTTGTACTTCATGGCATTTCTGAAATTGATTTGGACAGTGTGTGAACAAATAGAGAATTCGGTGGAGAGATGGAGACTATAAAAATAGTAAAAAAAAAATACTATAAAGAATGTTTGATAGGATATGAAGAACTCTTTTGATAGGAATAGCAGAAGACTCAAGAGATCCAAGGAAAGAATCTGTGAACTTGAAGATAGCTCAATGAAAATTACCCACATTGAAATATAAAAATTTTAAAAAGAGTGAAAAAACTTGGAACATCAGAAGAGCTATAAGACAATATAAAACAGTCTAACATAACAGTAATTGGAATCCCAGAGGTAAAAGAAAATGTGGCACAAGAAATATTTGAAGAAATAATGGCCAAGACTTTTCTTTTCTTTTTTTAAAATTTATTTATTTATTCAGAGAGCGCAAGAGAGGCAGAGACACAGGCAGAGAGAGAAGCAGGCTCCATGCAGGGAGCCCGACGTTGGACTCAACCCCGGGGTCTCCAGGATCACACCCCGGGCTGCAGGCGGCGCTAAACCGCTGCGCTACCAGGGCTGCCCTGGCCAAGACTTTTCATAAAATAATTAAATACATAAAACTACAGATCAAGAAGTTCAGAGAAAATCATCAAAACAGAATAGGATAAACACCACTCCCCTCCCCCCCACATATAAACACTCTCACTCACCTAGACACATCATATTCAAACTAATAAAAACCAAAAATAAAGAGAAAATCTGTAAACAGCCAGGGAAAAAAGACATGTATATACCAAGGAAGAAATATAAGAAATGTAGCATTCTCCATCAGAAATCATATAAACCAAAAGACAATGAATGACATCTTGAAAGTGCTAATACATAAACACTCTCAACCCAGAGAAAATATTTTTCAAAAATGAAGGAGAAATAAAGACTTATTTTAGACAAGCAAAAACTGAGGTAATTCATTACCAGTGGATTGGTGCTATAAGTGTAAATGGAAATTCTTCAAGAAGAAGGAATATGGTGACAGGCAGTTATGGATCTACAAAAAGAAATAAGGATATTTGGAAATAGTTAATGAAAGGTAAATATAAAAGATATTTTTCCCTTTTTAAAAAAAGTTTTCTTTATTTATTCATGAGAGACACAGAAACAGGCAGAGGGAGAAGCAGGCTCCTGACTGGGAGCCCGATGTGGGACTCAATCCTGGATCCCAAGATCACACCCTGAGCTAAAGGCAGAAGCTTAACTGCTGAGCCACCCAGGCATCCCATTTTTCCCTTATTTTTAAAGGGACTGGATTATCTAAAGCAGGAATCAGCAAACTGGTCTGTGGGCTATTTTCATGAGAAAAGTTTCATTGGAACACAGTCGTGCCCATTAGTTTATGTAATGTCTATGGTGGCTCTGAGCTACAATGGCAGAGTTAAATAGTTGTAGTATAGGCTATGTGGGCTGAAACCTAAAATATTTACCACCAGGCCTTTTAAGAAAAAGTCTGGCTATGGCTATCCCAGGTTTAGTGCAAAAATAGTAGCAATATATTATGGGTTTATAGTATATATAAAAACAAATATACGACAAAAACAGGACAAAAATGGGAGGAAAGACTTGATGGTACACTGTTATAACATTCTTTCACTACACACAAATGGTATAATATTATTTGAAAATACCCTGTGATTAGTTAAAGATGTGTAATATAAAACCTAGGGCAACTCCTAAAAAAGTTGAAAGAGGTAAACATAAGATGGAATTCTTAAAAAATATACAATCCAAAAGCAAGCTGAAAGAAAGCAAACAATGAGTAGATGGAATAGAAAATGATTAGCAAGATGGCAGGATGGATTTTAACCCAACCATATCAATAATTAAATATAAATGGTCTATACACACCAATTGCAAGAGATAGCCAAATTGAATGTACAAGAAAGAACCAACTAATTGCTGCCTATAAGAAACCTACTTAAACTATAAAGACATAAATTTGTTATAATTAAGGGGAAAAATGTGTTCTATGCAAACACTAATTTAAAGAAACCTGGAGTGGCTGTGTTAATATTAGACAAAATAGATTTTGGACAAGGAATATTGTCAGAGATTGAAAGAGACATTATATAGTGATGAAAGGGTCAATGCATCAAGACAAATCTAAATGATGTAAATGTGCACTTATCTAACAATGTAGCTTCTACAATATGAAGCCAAAACTGATGGATTTGAAAGAACAGACAAATCCATAAAAGTACTTGGAGTCTTCAATACTCCTCTCCCAGTCATTAACAGAATAAGCAGGTGGAAAATCAGTAAGGATATCTAAGACCTGAACAACACCATCAATCAAGTTGACCTACTTAATATTTATAGAATGTTCCACTTAATACCAGCAGAATATACATTCTTTTCAAGTGCACATGGAGCACAGACCAAGATGAACTATATTCTCGGCCATAAAACAAATCCACATGTTGGAATCACACAGAATGTTCTCTGACAAAAATGGAATTAAATTAGAAATCAATAATGGAAAGTTATCAAAAAAATCCCAGATATTTGGAAATTGAACAACACGCTGCTAAAAAACCCACGCATCAAAGAAAAAGTTGTAAAGATAACTAGAACCTTATTTTTGTGTTGACCTGCCATCCCTCTCTCACTGCATAGGGGTCTGGATGGCACTTCAGTCTGAATGCCCCCAACCTCCTTTGTCCAATGCATGGCATGTGTGATTGAACTCTGTCTTGCATCTTGATGCAAGACATAGAATTTGCATCTTGAGCAGAGAGCATGAGGATGGAAATGAATTGGAGGAAATTCATCCCAGATGCATTCTCTTGATTCTTCTGACTTTAATCTCAGGCTCTCCCTGGTTTCTCGTTTTTAAGGTTTGTGGATTTTGCTTTTCCTTTGTCTCTGTGAGCTACCTCCAAATCTCTTTGTGTTAGCTTCAGTAGTCTTGCGTTGTATTCTGTTTCTTACCACAAAAACTTCCCTTAGGTTTGGCTTACTTCCACAAAGATAAACTCTGCCTGAAATTTTGTACTGCCCTGAGGTGGCTCTGGTAGCCTGACTTCTGGACACTGCTGGGGTATCATGGAGGGACAGGAGAAGCAAGGCTCCCTGCTTTTTTACTCACATGCTCTGTAGACAGACAGCAGGAAGGGTGCCCAGGTCTACATGAAGGCCTGGTGCTTCAGTGGAGGGCATGATGATCTCCACAGGGACACAGAGCTGCAGGGGTCTGAGGCAGATACTACCCAAGGAGAGGAGCTTGACAGACTCATACAATGTGTGGAAGGCAAAGGAGATCACCAAAGATCTATCTGTAGATACCAGCAGCGTACCTTTGGAGAACCTGCTGAGGCAGGGAAACCAGTTAGCCAGAGTAAGGGGGCAGAAATGGGGAATTGTCAAAACTGCCCTGAATAATCCCTTAAACACCCTAAAATATAGCAATGTGTTAAGAGGCCATATAGTACAAAAAGTCATACACATATATCTAGGCACAAAAGTCCTACTCAAGAAAGAGTGTGAAGAACTTTAGTCTCTGAAGAGCATGAAGGGATCAAGACCTACAGAGAAGGTGGTGGATTCACATTTCTCACCTCCTTCAGGAACATCTATCTGATGAGTGGGGATGATGAGTGAAACTGCCAGCACTTTAAAAATAGCACACTCTCCCTCTTTCATGATCAAATTTGAATGAGGTCACAGTGTATGATATGTATGTTCCAAAAAGTAGGTTGAGTTGTAGGAGCTCTAAATCCTAACTCATCTTCTATCATTAACTATCTAGGTCACTTTAATTCCCTGAACTTCACTGGCCCTATCTGTAAAATGGGGATGTACTTTGTATTTGCTAAAAGGCAGGGGCTGGATCTGATGGTCTCTGATCATAAAATGTTAAACACACAGGACTCAAGAATAGAAAAGAAAACAAGAATAGAAAAGAAAACACAGTACTTTTAGTGGACATAAGACAGAAAAAAGATGAGTGATTATGTTACTATAATGCTCAAAAAGACCTTAATGGTATCTCATTGCTGATAAGAAAGAGTGTTAAACCTGAGCTTGAGATTAAATGCCCATCATATTTCTAGTGCAATTTCCCACTGACTCATCTCAAACAGTCCCTGCCTCGGCCCCCACCCCACATGCTCAACACTGCAACTATACCAGACAATGAGAGCCATCCCCTGAGAGTGAGACATACCCTCAGCATCACTGCCTCTGCACACACGCTGTTCCTTCCACCAAGAATGCCCTTTCCTCCATTCATCACCTGTCACATTCCTGTTCATCATTCAAGTCTCAGAGGCTGCTGTGAAGCCTTTCTGTTCCCTGGTCAAGATTAACTGTCCTTCTCAGTGCTTATAACACTTGGTCCTCATTCGGGTTCCAGAGCCTCTCACATGGAATATACATTGGTTATGCATGTATCAGCCTTTCCATAAGGCTAGAGAATGTGGCCAAATTGTGTCAGGACTCCTTGACCTGGTACTGTTATCTCCCTTGGCAGATGGGGCTATGTTAAGGACAAATGAGATCATGCCTGTAAACCACTTGGGAAATGCTCAGTAAGTACTTGTATTCTTTCTTTTCCATTATATTAATGATGAGTGTGAATTACTCATTCAAAATGAAATCCAACTGATCACAGTACATGTTTCTAAATTTTTATTATTTATACATGAGATTAAGCATATGAATTTCTGTTTTGTTTTGTTTTGTTTTGAGAGAGAGTATGAGCAGGGTAGGGGGCAGAGGGAGAGAGAGAGAATTTTAAGCAGACTCCCTGCTCAGCAAGGAGCCCAACAGAATAGGAGGGAAAGGGGGAGCTCTATCTCATGACCCTGAGATCATGACCTGAGCTGAAATCAATAGTCCGACCCTTAACCTACTGAGCCACCCAGGCACCCCTTAATTTCAGTTTTTTTTCTGCCATAACTTACAGTAGTCAAAAATCAGTTAGAGGCCATGCACAAGGAAAACATATCTTGGTTTAGATTTTTTTTTTAAAGGGAATCACATGTATGGAACTATATTTTCAGGGGAAGATAATAATAATGAAAATTTATTGAGTCACTTCTTTGTGATTATCACTATGCAAAGCTCTTTATCTAATTCACATAGAATATTCCTGAGGATGTTAATGTAAGGGCATAAAGCAGGGAGCAGAATCCAAAAGGGGTCTACATACCTGAGAATCCGAGCACTTCCGGGAAGTCAAGGTGGTGAGCAAAAGAGAAAAGAAGCTGTTAACCACCTTCTAGTGATATCCCATTTACCACCTTTGCAATGATTACCTTCTCTGGCTTACTAAGAAGTTGGAAGGATGTCTATCACATAACCTGTGGTCCTCAGATTTGACTGCAATTATGGTCCGTGTTCATGGGCCTCGGATGGATTAACTGAGCAGCCAGCTGCTGATGGGGATCAGCACTTGGTCCCCACTCTGAGTCGGCTAGGTTCAGGGAGCAGATCTGCTCCAGCAAGGCTCAGAATCCAGGCCAACCAATAGGCACATTTCATCTACTGGCCATAGGATTGGCTCAGAATGGACATGTGGCCCCTGCTTCAGGGATCAGAATTCATTCTAAGGATTTTATGGACCTTTCAGAAAAGAGAAGTTCTCTTTACGAGAGGCTGATGGGAGAATGGCCTGTCACCAAGAGGCTGCCAGCAGTGATCTGCTACTGTATACTGTATTTGTGAAGAGTCTACTTGATAAAGTCCATGCAGAGGAAAACAAGCAGAGATAAAGACAGAGTCCTGCTGATACCACTTAAACAGCTGGATCCAGCTGTGCCTGAAGTTATACATATGAGTGGACTACTCTTTTCTTTTTTAAAAAATTAGGCCAGACTGGATTGGCTTTCACTCACTTGTAAATGAAAGAGATCTGGTTAATACCTCAGACAAAGCTGGGAGGGCACTTAAAAAGCATTTGTCTAATCCCTGTGTTGGGTAGATAGGGAAACTGAAGTCATAGAAGAAAAAAATATCCTGCCCAGAACATAGGCAAACTAATGGCCATGCTAGACAAGAGTCCAGATCTCTTGATTCACCCAGTCCACCTCTCTCTATGGTGCAGTTTCCTGGCATCTCTTCTCCACACTGAAGACCTGATCCACGTTCATGCTCTTGCTACTCCCCACTGATAAGGGGAAGCTAGGCCAGCCCCACCCTGCACATCATCCTTTTGTCTCTGAAGCTTGAACTCACTCACCACAGTTAGAGAGGTTGAAGGTGATGCTTGCCTGAGTGATGGCCCTAAACCTGAGATAGCCCAAGGTCCCTAGGCGAGGATGGTGATCTCGAACATCCCTCCACATAGGGTGGGTGGAAACTGAGCATGGTTCTGCATCTTGTTTTTCAGAGGCAAAACCTCTGGACAGGAGGCCATAATCACACAGTGGTCCCCATCTATGTAGAGACCTCATTTAACCACTATTTATTATTCTAAATTCCTTCATCTCTACCATCATAAAGCTCGAGAGAGAAAAAGAAACTCCAAGACATGGCACCACTAAGTATAAGGAACTACTGAATTATGACAGTATTAGTTATTGAAAAAAACCTTAAACGTCTTCTAGTTCATCTATCCCTATGTGAATGTCCTCTTCCATGCTCAGGAAAGGCTCTACCTCTGAGCAGCTTTGTGGACCATGGATGATGATGATTGCTGTTACAGAAAACCTTAGAATGTACCAGCTGGTTGTCTGCACAGCTGCACAACTTTGCAGGAGTTGTGCTTTGGAATGCATCCCACCAGGGGGAGCACCATCCCTCATTTCAGATCTGGAAGGTGACCTTCCAGCAACAACCCGTGTATGGCCTGCAGGATAATTTTGGATTCCTTTTGCCTGGAGAGTACAAAGTACAGGGGAGACTACCTTACACACCATAATATGCAACAGCTCCTTACCGAAGGATGGAAAAAGAATATAGATTGTACTGAAGAAATGTGTCCTAATTTATAGTGTTACTGTCTAGAAAAATCTGTAGAATGCTTTATTCCAGCTCCGTCTATGATCTGTGATTCTGTGTCTCAGAGTAGTAAGATGGGGGCATAAGCTCCGGATAACAGTTCAAGAAGCCTTACTCATGTATGCATGTGTGTGTACGTGTGTGTGTGTGTGTGTGTGTGTGTCTAGGGAGGGAGGGAACTGTGGAGGAGTTGGCGGCAGGGAGACCCAGTAACACTTCTGTCAAAGCAGAACTAACAGATAAACTGTTTAAAAAGAAGAGAACGATTAGAAGAAGAATCTGAGCAGAGAAAAGCATTGATCTAGAAGCTGGAAGGTGAGGGCTTAAGCCTTGGCTTTGGAATTTCAGAGCCTTATGTGCTTAGGCAAGGCTTGTTGCTTCTAGTCCCTGGTTTTATTATCTTTGTATGGATGTGAGCACCACTTCAGGTTGGGGATAAAATTCTGATCTATTTATTTGGAAGTATTTCAGGCTTACAGAAAAGTTGCAAGAATATACCCTTATGCCTTACCCATATATTCTTCACCGGGTTCCCCAAAATTTAGCACATTTACTTTATCGCCATATTTTCTGTACATTTGAGTGTGGGATATATATATATATTCCCACACATAGATATATGTATACATACGTGTGTGTGTATAATTTTTTTCTGAGGTATTTGGGTACTGATTTGTATTAAATATTGTGTTCCTCTTGTGATTTCATTCAAAGGGCTCTCAGGATAAAAATTTATTTGAAAACCATTGCTAAATTTGCTTGCAGTGCTGGCTTTTTTAGTAATTTTTCTCATGCTGCATTAAAATCTCTCTAGCATCCAAAAGTGCGGATGAAGAACATAGCAAAGTAAATAGTAAATTTTTAATATGAAGACCATGTGTTTAAGTAGGTTAACTTGTCAGGGGTTGTCATAAAGAGGTTTACAGTTCTATTTTACAGCTAGGTAAAACAAGGCTCATGAAAAGAGAAGATTTGTCCAACATCCCAAGGCTTTCTGTCAGATATTTTTCTCTAGCGTGTTAGTATTCTCTCACCCACACTTGGTGAAGGACTGTCAAAACAAAATAATAATGATAGTGACTTATTTTGTGCCAACTACGTGCTATTTTACCTACATTATCTAACTGAGGCCTTACAACATCCTTGTTTTGTTAGTATGATAAAACCACTTTACAGATGAGGAAACTGAGGCTCCTAGAGGTATTAGATAGCTTGTCCAGGATCATACAGCTTGAAAAGACAAAGCCAGTCTCAAACCCATTATCTGTCGGCTCCATAGCCAGTGCCCTTCACCTAGACTACTCTGCTTCCTCACCCTCATCTGGGGAGGGAATGGGATCCTCACTCCATCGCAAACTTTACCACCCCAATAACTTTGAAAGCAGGGGTGGCTGTCCTGAAGAACAAAGGGCAGGTCTTCAGGTTTGCCACCAGGGGTCTAGGATTTCCTAACAGAGAAACCTGGGAGGGCAGAGGAGAATGATCATGGTTATGATCAAATTGGCCTTGAGAAAACACATTGGAAATCCAGCATATGGAGAGCCAGCCAGCCAGCAGAGTTTTACAGTGTTCAACCTTCTGCTGACCACTGCCCGTGGTGGACGGGCTTTGCTTATTTAAGGAGAGAAAAGCCATAGGAAAGTCAGGACAGAACTGAGAGCAAGAGGGGCTGAGTTCTAGGGCAGAAATCACCAGGCAAGTGTTTGGACTTCCATTTCTCCACATGTAGGTGTGCTGGGGACTTGGATGGAGTAGGGATAGAAGTTGGTCTTTTTGGTCTCAGCCACTCTCTAGAACTAAAAACCTGAACTCATGAGAAAATAAGGGAGTTTGAAGGCCACAGATGCCAAGCCCTCTGATCTGATGTCTTAATTTTACAGATGGTAAGCCTGAGGCTCCAAGAAGTGATCCTATTAAGAAGGTTCCTCTCTAATACAGATGTGAGCAGCTAATATTTCTTAGGTCTTTATGAGGGGTCAGGCATGTACTGAATTCTTTAAATGGACTGTTTAATTATCACCATGGCCCTACAGAGTAAGATTATCTTCATTTTAAGGATTAGAAAATCCAGGCTCAGGACTTTTTTAGCTTTGGTTTCTCCTTCCCCAAAATAGGGAAGTTGAACTAAAACAGCATATCTGAACTTCAGTCATTTATTATGCATGTCCTCTACTTATATATTTTTTTCAACAAGTCAATATTTCAAAACAATATTTGTTTTTAAAAGATTATAATGCAAGTCTAAATTGCCATAGGTAGAAGAGAATGTATTAATACAAATACGTAATTAAGAAAATGAACAAGTATTACCTAACTATCTCCCCCCTAAACTCATTACATACACCACCAGAAGGTATGGAAACATACTTTGATAAACCAATGAATTAAATGATTTCCAGGTCCAGTCCAAATCTCTGACTCTGTAAGAACACAGAATCCTGGAGTCTGGTGAGGCCTGACAGCTTAAGAACAATGCTCTTCAAGAGACACCAGCCATGAAAAGGAACACCTTAAAAATCCACTTGTAAACAAGATGATCACAAGGTTGTTTACAGCAAACTTGTCTCCAGAAGCCTCTGAGGGTACTTTATTCTTTCTGGGAACAGAGAGATCTTCCAGCCAGGGTGACCTGAAAGGGTGAGTAGGGGCTTCCACTGTTGCTCAGGCTTAGGGAGGGGGAGATGGTCCACAGGAGGTAGAGACCATCTGGAGTTCATGTGCAGTATCCTTTCCTTATCCTGCTTTGGCTGCTGAAAAGCAGAACCAGTGGCAGCTATCTGAGCTCAGTCCTGATTGGAATTCGACAGGCTTTGAGTCCATAACTGAGTCCAGGCTTGGACACCATAACATATATGTATATAAAGTGCTTTAGAGCTTTGTGATGCAGAATGTGGCCAGAGGACGGGCAGCATTGGCCTCGCCCGGGAGCTTGTTAGGAATGCGAACTCTCAGGCCCTACTCAGATCTCCTGAATCAGAACCTGCAGTGTAACAAGGTCCCCAGGTGGTTTGTAGGCACCCTGGAGTTTGCGCTGCCCTGCTCTGAGATGCTGCTGATGCTTCCGGTCCCAAGACGATGCTTGGGCATAGTAATGCTTTAGAACAGTCACTCCAATGCTTGGCCCATCATCAAAACCAGCTGGGGAAGTAAAAAAAGCAACACCCCCTCAAAACAGAAAAAGATTCTAATCCCAAAGATTCAGATCCAGTACAACTAAAGCAGGGCTTGGGGATCTGTTATTAAACAAGATCTCAAGGTGATTCTGCTGCTTAGCCAGGTTTGGGGGAGGTAATGGCTTATGTTTAGTGGTACTTACTAAGTTCCAGATAGGGGCCTAAGCTCTTCATGTCTATTAGTCTGTTTGAACCTCAGAACAGCCTTAGGAGATGGGTACTAGTATCAGTCCCATTTCCCAGATGAGAAAACTGAGGCCTAAAAAAGTGAGATAACTTGTCAAAGTTGAAATGGGAGAGCTATAAATAGAATTCAGGTCACCTGGCTCTAGAGCAGACATGTTCAATCTCAGTGCTACTGACATCCAGGCTGTCCTGAGAACTGCTGAATGTTACACAGCATCTCTGGCTTCTACCTACTAACTGCCAGTGGAGAGAACCCTCTTAGTTGTGACATCCAAAAATGTCTCCATGAATTGCCAAATGTCCCCTGGGCGGCAAATTGCCCCTGCTTAAGAACCACTGCTCTAGAGTGGATACCTGAACCCGCTAAACTTGCTCTGCTGCCTGTCTGAGAACCACTGAGTTTTCACAAAGTAGTTTAAACCACAACAGCCTAACAAGATAAAAATTGTTAGCTTGATTTTAAAGCATGACTTATTCAAGATCACGTGGTTTGTGAGTTGCAAAGTTAGGACTCAAATCCACATTTCAGGCCTTTTTTGATTGACCTTACACCTGATGTCTGGGGGGGAAGGTTTTGTGCCTTGTGGATGAGCAAAGTTGAAGGCTAGGGATGGACTATGCCCAATCTTTATTCATTTCTTTTTTCTTTCGTCAAGGCTTATTAAGGATATCTATGGGATTATCTACTCAGCGACTCTCCTTCAACATTCTTTTTTCTTTTTTTTTTCTTTTTTCTTTTTAAGATTTTATTTATTTGTTCATGAGAGACAGAGAGAGAGGCAGAGACACAGGCAGAGGCAGAAGCGCTCCACGCAGGGAGCCTGACACAGGACTCAATCCTGGGTCCCCAGGATCACGTCCTGGGCTGAAGGTGGCGCTAAACCACTGAGCCACCGGGCCTGCCCTCCTTCAACATTCTAAAGTGGCCTGACCCCCTTCTATCAGTTATAGTTTCTATGAGTGCTTCCCCCACTACAGTTAATTGGTTCAGGGATGGCACCTGACCCAAGCTGAACCAGTGAATTCCTTCCCTGGATTTTTGGGACCAGCTAGAACTCAGATTTGTGTTCTTCTAGTGCCAAAAACTGGTAAAATCTAAAACTTACGATCTAAGGGCAGGGTTGGTTCACATCAAGAGAAAGAAAGCCAATACACAGAACCAACCTGAGCAGAGGCATCAGAAGCCCTAATGTGGCCTGACTCCTGGGTTTTTGCTACCCCTGAAGCCTGACTAACTTAGGATCCTTCTTGGGGCTTGGCTGTTCCAAGAAAGTTCCCTGAAGGATCTTTGTCCTACATTCTCCTTTCCCCAGTCATGTTTAATTGAGTTGAGTAAGAGACCTTATTACAGTTTGTCTCTGATAACAAAATACCTACTTGTTGGGTGGCCCGGGGAAACTCTTCTTGATATCAGTAATCTCCTAAAATTTCACAATCTGTACAAAGATGTGATAACAAGTTCCTATTATTTTGAATGGAAAAAATTATGTCACATGACACATCAATGCCAAACACATAACCAATTTTGGAAACATAAGTAAAATTCAGTTAAATGTCTATAGGTAAGCAATAAACTATGTTTGGCTATAAATGTTTACAATGTGATACTCAGGACAAATTGATGTGGCAAAAAGTTGCTTTATCTACAGTAACATCTTCCACATCCTTTTTGTGGACCTTTGTTCTGCCTTTCAAGCTGTGTGGGATTCCCACGCTTGATTGTATCTGTAATATAAAACAATTTAAGAAATGCCTCGAGGCTTTTGTCACTGATTGTTTGGTTAAATCTGTTATATTGACTTTGGGGACATATATGTAAATGTTATCTATATAAACAAAGTACAGAAAAGTTGGAGTGGCAGAGATGCATTCATTCTATGCAGTTTGGGCATTAAAAAAATAGACATTCCCTTAAGAAAACAGTGGAAAAAATATTGAGAGATGATCCTGTACACGTCAAATAGTGCAAACAAAAAAGCACATCTCAACCTTAAATTTCTTCTGCAGAGAACATCATTAACAGTCTGGAAGGTGTGTTTCCAGATTTTGGTTCCACACACACCTATGTGTGTAAATGCATGTGCACGTGCCCACACACCCACATGCACATCTACCAAGGGGATGGCCTGAGGTGGGGAACCTGCCTGGAAGAGGTGCTGGAAGATAAGGACAAGGATTCCAAGCATGAGAACGTTGGCCAGCATGGAGAAGGTCTGTAGGCCAGGGAGGCTCTGCATGAACACCAGCAGCGCCAGAAGAAGGGAGTGCCCACACTGCGCTTATGTGGACGTCCCCAGTGGGCCTGGGCCGTGGACGTGGGAGACACGAGCGAGCGCTGGGCCCAGCAGTCGCCTGTGGTCCCATTGACTATTTAATAACCTACAGATAAGAAAGGATGATGAGAATTTCAGCTAGACCTACTAGTCCCTTTCCCCATGCCCCTTCTCCACCCCGGCCTTTCCGGCCAATCTTTGGCCCTAGGAAGCTCCAAGCCACTGGAGGTATCCTTTGTGGAACATTTCCCTTCTCTCTCAACCTTCTCTTCGTAGTGACTGCCCAGCCTTCAGACACAATGCTCCCCAAACTAAATCAGGCCTCTCAACTAGATCAGAGCACCTCGCCCATTTCCTCAATAGGGTTTATCAGAGGCTGTGATTTTAACTGGCTTATTATGGCTAAATGTTGATCTTCTCCACCAGAATATAGGTATCCAGTTTGCTCATGGTCGATAGTCAATACCCATTTGTTGAATGGATGAATGAATTGAGAGCATTTAATGAAATTCTGAACAGAGAGGTGGCCTGGATTCTCCATTTTTTAAAAATAAAGGTAGTGTTTTAGGATGATAGAAAATATTTGTGGTTAAAAATTTAGAAAACAAAGAAACAAAGCAAAATTATCTCTAGAGATTTTGTCTTATTTATAATAGCAATAGCATAAGCTAAAATAGACGTAACCCAAATGTCTGTCAATAAGGACTTGGTAAATAAATCACCTATGATGAATTTAGGATATATTATTAAGCAAGAAAAAAAAGGGAATAGCAGATCAATATCATAGTTTGAAAAGAATGATTACTACATAGGATATTTGAATATTCATGAAAAAACTTGAAAAACGATTCACATAACTTTAAGTGGCATGTTTTTGCAAAAGAGAGATTTGTAGAGAGCTTTAATTCTATAATGTTTATATTGTTTGATTTTGTTTAAGAAAGAGCTGTGTTGGCTTTGTGTTCTGAAGGGATAAAATCAACCATAATGATTTAAAAATGAAGATAAAAGATACATCTGTAG
Organism: Nyctereutes procyonoides; assembly: GCF_905146905.1. Taxonomy (NCBI): domain Eukaryota; kingdom Metazoa; phylum Chordata; class Mammalia; order Carnivora; family Canidae; genus Nyctereutes; species Nyctereutes procyonoides. The sequence continues at coordinate 30,241,649 of NW_026575046.1, forward strand.
GTTCATCTCAAAGAGATAAATGCTATTATTATTTTAGAGTAGATACTATATATAATTAGATATTTGTATATATACACATGCAGACATAGGTATTTACAAAAAGTGAGACCTAAATGCACACAGTACCTTGTAGCCTGCCTTTTTATGGCAGGCCACACCACTTGAGTTTGTTTCAGCATTAGGGCTTAAAGAACTGTGTGCTGAAAATACATACCCAACAAGTATTTATGAGCAGATACTTTGTTTTAATAGTTCCAGAGGAACTATTCTTATCTCAGTGAGCTCACAAGCTAGTTGTAAGGAAGAGATGTGGACCCATAACTATATTTAAGAGAAGCTATATATGTATATAGAGACATATACATGTATATATAGACATATACACATATCTAATGCATATATACATATATAGTATTTGTATATATATGCATACACTCGTTTCAACTATACATATATATATGTATAGAGAAAAAATAAGGTAGCAATTCTGCTGTGTGGATGAGGAGGACAGGTGTGATTTAGATACTTGGAGATGAGTGGAGGAGGAAGGACATCGCATGTAGAAAGAATAGCATAAGTAAAGGCTCAGGGGTGGAAAAAGACAGGATATATTTGGGAACAGTAGATAGCACAGTTGTGTTGGAGCATAAGACACATACAGAAGAGAAGTGGAAGATCAGGCTGGAGGGTAGTTGAGTGCCAGGTCACCCAGAGTCTCATGAGCCAGATTAAGGTGTTCAGAGTAATATCCTCTCCAACAGGAAGACCTTGAATATTTTCAAGGTGTGCTTGGTTTTATCTGTCGCTGCTCTGAGGTAGGGACCTGGAAGTTCCAAAGCAAAGGCTGAATTGTTTAAGCTTTCACTAACTTGGTTGATTTAGAGAAAGCTGCTCAAAGCTTAAGCTGGGATATCTCTTGCCATCTGTGTTTCTGCTCCAGGGCTCTGCTTGCTTACAGTTATCTGCCAGAAACATAAGGAACGCATAGAAGCCCAGGTGATCTACAACCAGGAAGAAGAACACAATGTACCCTGGTGTTGGGAGGAGATTATTTGTTATAAAAAGAAGGAAGGCAGAGAGAATATGGGGCCACCTAATGTGCTGTCTTATCAACCCCTGCCTCACCTCCCCTACGTGGGTGTCCTTGCTACCTACAGCCATGGCGAGGAAGCCTTGCAGCAGCCTCAAACCTCCTCCAGCTCCAGAAGGGACAGGAATGACCCTGGCAGGCTCATTACACCTGTGTTCAGGTACGTTTTGAGGCAGAATCTTTGTGTCTATGGAACTATGGAGCCAAGAGGACCTGCCTTGGTCTCCTTATCCCACTACCTGCCCTCCAGTCTCAAGGACTTGGAGAAGGAAGGTTTTGTCCTCCTGCAAATTCCAGCTGACTTGACTTGGATCCTGAACCCTTACTCAGTATGGGCCATCCCATCCCCCATAGAATGAATCTGCTTCCACTCTTGTCCCTCCAATCTATGCCCCACACAGCAGCTCAAGGTCTTTTTAAAATTTATGTATTTATTTTTTAATAATAAATTTATTTTTTATTGGTGTTCAATTTGCCAACATACAGAATAACACCCAGTGCTCATCCTGTCAAGTGCCCCCCTCAGTGCCTGTCACCCATTCACCCCCACCCCCCCCTCGCCCTACTCCCCTTCCACCACCCCTAGTTCGTTTCCCAGAGTTAGGAGTCTTTATGTTCTGTCTCCCTTTCTGATATTTCCTACCCATTTCTTCTCTACTTAAAGAAAGAGCTTCTCTCTGCTCTTGAAATAACATTCTAACACATGATTGGCTCCTGCCTGCCTTTCCATTCTTTCCTTCTATATCTCTTCCTCCTCAGAATGCTTTGCCAGCCTCTGGAGGACTCTGAGCTCTTCCCACTTCACAACCATGTGTGATACCATTCCCTAAGGAAGTTCTTCCCACGCCTCTTCAAGAGGTTGCTTTTACTTCAGATCTTGGCTTAAACTTTACCTCTGATCAAGTTTTCCACAACCCCCTATTGCTCTTTTCCTAATTCATAATGATACTTTTTTTCTTATTTATTTTCCATAGCTACTGCTAGGTCATAAAACTCTATCAAGGTAGGGATCATGCCTGTGTTATTCATTTTTTTAATAAATTAATTTTTTATTGGTGTTCAATTTACCAACATACGGAATAACACCCAGTGCTCATCCTGTCAAGTGTCCCCTTCAGTGCCCGTCACCCACTCACCCACACCCCCCGCCCTCCTCCCCTTCCACCACCCCTAGTTCGTTTCCCAGAGTTAGGAGTCTTTATGTTCTGTCTCCCTTTCTGATATTTCCCACACATTTCTTCTCCCTTCCCTTATATTCCCTTTCATTATTATTTATATTCCCCAAATGAATGAGAACATACACTGTTTGTCCTTCTCCGATTGACTTACTTCACTCAGCATAATACCCTCCAGTTCCATCCATGTCGAAGCAAATGGTGGGTATTTGTCGTTTCTAATGGCTGAGTAATATTCCATTGTATACATAAACCACATCTTCTTTATCCATTCATCTTTCGATGGACACCGAGGCTCCTTCCACAGTTTGGCTATTGTGGACATTGCTGCTATAAACATCGGGGTACAGGTGTCCCGGCGTTTCATTGCATCTGTATCTTTGGGGTAAATCCTCTGAAGTAAAAGCAACCTCTTGAAGAGGCGTGGGAAGAACTTCCTTAGGGAATGGTATCACACATGGTTGTGAAGTAAATCCTCAGCAGTGCAATTGCTGGGTCATAGGGCAGGTCTATTTTTAACTCTTTGAGGAACCTCCACACAGTTTTCCAGAGTGGCTGCACCAGTTCACATTCCCACCAACAGTGTAAGAGGGTTCCCTTTTCTCTGCATCCTCTCCAACATTTGTTGTTTGCTATCTTGTTAATTTCCCCCATTCTCACTGGTGTGAGGTGGTATCTCATTGTGGTTTTGATTTGTATTTCCCTGATGGCCAGTGATGCAGAGCATTTTCTCATGTGCATGTTGGCCATGTCTATGTCTTCCTTTGTGAGATTTCTCTTCATGTCTTTTGCCCATTTCATGATTGGATTGTTTGTTTCTTTGGTGTTGAGTTTAAGAAGTTCTTTATAGATCTTAGAAACTAGCCCTTTATCTGATACGTCTATTCTGTTCCATTGATGGAATGTGTCTGTTTTTGTGCCAGTACCACACTGTCTTGATGACCACAGCTTTGTAGTACAACCTGAAATGCGGCATTGTGATGCCCCCAGATATGGTTTTCTTTTTTAAAATTCCCCTGGCTATTCGGGGTCTTTTCTGATTCCACACAAATCTTAAAATAATTTGTTCCAACTCTCTGAAGAAAGTCCATGGTATTTTGATAGGGATTGCATTAAACGTGTAATTTGCCCTGGGTAACATTGACATTTTCACAATATTAATTCTGCCAATCCATGAGCATGGAATATTTTTCCATCTCTTTGTGTCTTCCTCAATTTCTTTCAGAAGTATTCTGTAGTTTTTAGGGTATAGATCCTTTACCTCTTTGGTTAGGTTTATTCCTAGGTATCTTATGCCCTTGGGTGCAATTGTAAATGGGATTGACTCCTTAATTTCTCTTTCTTCAGTCTCATTGTTAGTGTATAGAAATGCCACTGACTTCTGGGCATTGATTTTGTATCCTGCCACGCTACCAAATTGCTGTATGAGTTCTAGCAATCTTAGGGTGGAGGCTTTTGGGTTTTCTATGTAGAGTATCATGTCATTTGCGAAGAGGGAGAGTTTGACTTCTTCTTTGCCAATTTGAATGCCTTTAATGTCTTTTTGTTGTCTGATTGCTGAGGCTAGGACTTCCAATACTGTGTTGAATAGCAGTGGTGAGAGTGGACATCCCTGTCTTGTTCCTGATCTTAGGGGAAAGGCTCCAGTGCTTCCCCATTGAGAATGATATTTGCTGTGGGCTTTTCGTAGATGGCTTTTAAGATGCTGAGGAATGTTCCTTCTATCCCTACACTCTGAAGAGTTTTGATCAGGAATGGATGCTGTATTTTGTCAAATGCTTTCTCTGCATCTAATGAGAGGATCCTATGGTTCTTGGTTTTTCTCTTGCTGATATGATGAATCACACTGATTGTTTTACGAGTGTTGAACCAGCCTTGTGTCCCGGGGATAAATCCTACTTGGTCATGGTGAATAATTTTCTTAATGTGCTGTTGGATCCTATTGGCTAGTATCTTGTTGAGAATTTTTGCATCCATGTTCATCAGGGATATTGGTCTGTAATTCTCCTTTTTGGTGGGGTGTTTGTCTGGTTTTGGAATTAAGGTGATGCTGGCCTCATAGAACGAATTTGGAAGTACTCCATCTCTTTCTATCTTTCCAAACAGCTTTAGTAGAATAGGTATGATTTCTTCTTTAAACGTTTGATAGAATTCCCCTGGGAAGCCATGCCTGTGTTATTCGACTTGTCTCCTTAGCACCTAGCATTGGTGCCTGGTCCAGAGTAGGTACTGAGCTGACACTTGTTCAGTGAGTGAGTGAACAAATGAATGAGTGATTGAGACCCTGGTTTCTCGGTAAATGGACTCATCTTCTAGAAAGCAGACTTTGAGTCACTGCATGCTGCCTAGCATCCCCTGGTGTTCAGGGTCATGAACCATCTCAGACTCGCCTAGGGCTTCCTTAGTCTGACCCCTTTCTGCTTACATGTACCTTCTAGTTTCTGGGTCCTGGATACCACAGCCACTGAAGCTGGAGGGTCTCTACCACCCATGTCCTACACCCTGGTCCCAGCTTGCCTTGCAACTATGCTTTTTCTGTTTATCCAAGTCCATGATTAACAGAACCAATAGTGTTGAATAAAGATGTTCACAGAGTACCCCAAATCACAATCACATCAAAGTGTGATATCAAAATGTGTTTCTTATATATGATTGCCAGGGGCAGCCCTGGTGGCTCAGCGGTTTAGCACCACCTTCAGCCCAGAGCCTGATCCTGGAGACCTGGGATTGAGTCCCATGTCGGGCTCCCTGCATGGAGCCTGCTTCTCCCTCTGCTTGTGACTCTGCCTCTCTCTCTCTCTCTATATATATATATATATATAAGAGAGAGATAATATATAGAGATATAGATATATAGATATATCTCATTAATAAATAAAATTTAAAAAATTTTTAAAAATAAATAAATGATTGCCAGTAAAGATTTTACCACAGCATAACATCCATGAATTGAGAGTGATTTATTTCACACTGTGAAAGCAGTATTCAGTAGCTTCATCATTTAATCTTTTGAATTCCAATGACTACAGAATAGTGGGCGATGGGGTGAGGGGAGGAAGAAGAGCTGGCAAAAACAATATAGCTCTGCTATCCTCTGACTACCAGGAGAAATGACTCCAAACTCTAACCACCAAAAATCAGTTAATCTACACTCAGAGTAACTAGCAGTTATTCTTTTTCCTGGGGGAACTAGAAACTGACTGCATTTATATAACATGTTTGCCCAGAGTCGTCGTCTTCAGCCTGTTATGATTCACTGTGTACCTTTGGGCAAGTTGTTCCCTGTATTGAAAGTTCATTTTCTCCATTTGTACTTTTAGAGGGGTGGGTTCTAGAAGCTCCTGGCTCTGACCCTGTAAGAATCCATCTGGACTCATGTGCAAGTCTTGAGTTTTGGTTATTTTTCCATTGCTGTCTTCCTTTTAGGATTAAAGAAAATTCTCCAGTTAAGCACAGGAAATGTCCATTTTTTTATATATTAATTTGCTCCTAGAAGCTTCTTTGATAGTCAACATTGCACAGTCATTTCTTTAGGGCAGTGTTTCTCAAACTTTCATGTGCATCAGAACTATCTGGAGGTCTTGTTAAAAATAGATTGCTGGGTCCTATCCCCAGAGTTTCTGATTCAGTAGGTCTGGGGTGGGACCAAAAAATGTGCATTTCTAACAAGTTCCCAAGTGACACTGATGCAGCAGCTGGATTGGGGACCAACATTGAGAACTGCTTTAGGACAACCAAAATTGTTGATATTAATTAGATCTGATTCCAGAAGGACAGATATCAACATTGGGCCAGAAGCTCTCTGAAACCTTACTGGAATTCACCATCCTGCCCCATTACAGGCAAGAAAAGAACAAGGTACCTCCCCTAGAGGGCATGGTCCCAGAGCCAGGTACAGGGGCTGGCTGCTAGTGCTGCATCAACATATGCTGATAGTTCATAAAGTGCTCATTAAGTCTAAGGGAGAGAGTGCAGGAAATGGGTCTCTGCTGGGTTCAGAAGTATATAATAGGAAGAAAGCAAGGCGGGCCTTTCTTTAGCACAAGGCTGAATGGAAAGATAAATGGTAGATGTATGGCAGAAATGATGGGCACCAACACCCACTCATGCTCACTCTGCCCTCTCATTTTCCCTGAAGGGTTCCAAAAATCATTTACAACTCACTAAACATTTAATGAGTGGCTACCTGAGTGTTTGCAGCTGTGCAAGGCAGTAGGGTACATGTTACTGAATAAGAGACACAGGGCCCATCCTCCTGGAGCTGTTGGCCAAGTGAATTAATGGTCACATGTACTCACTGAACGCATGGGGACATTCAGGCCCAGAGGGGGCAGGGCACTTGTCCAAAGTCACACAGCGAGCTGGGACAACATCTAGACCTGACTTCAGGTGTCCTGGCTCTCACCACAGTGATTTTCCTTTTATACCTGCTTCCTTGAGAGCACACAAATTGCTGGTCTTTGTGCTAGTGGTGAATATCATCATGCATGCTACCTCTTGGTACAACGATTTTTACCAGGAGTACAGAGGCTCATACTCCTGTGGGCTCATCAGAATTTCAAGGAAATATAACAAGGAATGTGACTTCTTTTCCATTTAATTAAAAAATACAGCAGTGATGAGTGCCAATTATAAAAAGGTTAAATGGCACTGAAGTATATAAAGAAAAAAGGAACATCCCTATTCATAGCCTTCCCTGCCTCATCCCAATTTAATTTTCCTCCTTACACCTTTCCTCAAAAATAGCCACTTTTAAAAGTGTGTGGTGTTCTCAAATCCATACCTTTTCTATGTATTTGTAAATATTATATATAATAATTTATAAATATATGTATAAATAGGTATTTTAAAGTGAGTTTAGAAAAGCATACTTAATATTATTTTTAAAATTGTGAGTGGAAAGTGAAAAGTGGAACTACTTTTGTGATGGAAACTGCAGAGAGGAGAAACTGAGTAAGTTCTTGGCTAGTGGGGCATGACTGAGTGGCCTTGTTCTGGGATGCATATAAAGAAAGGTGGCAGGACACTGAGCAAAACATGGCAGTGGAACTAAAGCAAAAGAAGTCTTGTTTATGAGGAGGTTTGAAGGCTCTCACCTGTGACAGAAGTGGTGGGCTCAGTTACCAAGACACCCATGCAGTGCATGGCCACAAGGCCTATCACTAGCTGACTGAGAGGACCTAGCTGGAAATGAGGATGTGGACAGAAGGAAGAAAGTTGAGTAGGTATGATAGGATGAAAACACAGGACAAAAATGGATTATTTATTTATTTATATTTATTTAGTATGAGTGAGTGGGGAGAAGCAGAGGGAGAAGGAAAGAAACAATCCCTAAGCAGGGCTTGGAGCCTGCTGTGGGGCTTGATCTCATGATCCTGAGATCATAACCTGAGTCAAAGTCAAGAGGTGAACCCTTGACTGAGCCAAAAATGGATTTGTCAACAGAATGGGAATACAAGCCATTTGGAGAAAATATTTGCAAAAGACATAACAGGAAAAGGACTGTTGCCTTCATTAAAACTCAACAATAGGGATGCCTGGGTGGCTCAGCAGTTGAGCATCTACCTTCGGCTCAGGGCGTGATCCTGGAGTTCCGGCATTGAGTCCTGCATCAGGCTCCCTGCATGAGGCCTGCTTCTCCCTCTGCCTATGTCTCTGCCTCTCTCTGAGTCTCTCATGAATAAATAAAATCTTAAAAAAAAAAACACCTCAACAATGAAAAAAAGAACAACCCAACTAAAAAGTGGGCAAAAGACCAGAATAGACATCTCAACAAGGAAGATATACAGCGGCCAAATAAGCATATGAAAGATGCTCCACATCCTATATCATTAGGGAATTGCAAATTAAAACAACATGGAGATACCACTACACACCTGTTAGAATCGTCAAAAGCCAGAACACTGACATCAAGTGTCAGCAAGGATGTGGAGCAATAGGAACTCTCACTCATTGGTGGTGGGAATGCAACTACCTTGGAATAAAATTTGGCAGTTCCTCACAAAACTAACCATATTCTTAATATATGATTCAGCAAAAAAGAAATATGATTCAACAATTGTTTCTTGGTATTTATTCAAATGAGTTGCATGTAAACTTATGTCGACACAAAGATCTAAACATGCATCCTTATAGCAGCTTTTATTCATAATTGCCAAAATTTGGAAGCAATGATGATGTCCTCTAGTAGGTGAATAGATAAACTGTGGTACAGCCAGACAGTGGAACATTATTCTGCACTGTTAAGAAATAAGCTATCAGGGCACCTGGATGGCTTAGTCGGTTGAACATCTGGCTAGTTTCGGCTTAGGTCATGATCTCAGGATCCTGGAATCGATTGAGACTGAGTCGGGCTCCCCACTTTGTGGGGAGTCTGCTTGGAATTCTCTCCCTCTGCCCCTCCCCCTGCTCATGCACTCGTCCTCTAAAAAATTAAAAAATAAATCTTTAAAAGCAATGAGCTATTAAACCATAAAAGACATGTGAGAAACTTAAATGCATATTACTAATTGAAATAAGCCAACATGAGAAGGTTACTGAATGTATGATTCCAACTATATGACATTCTGGAAAAGGCAAAATTATGGAAACAATAAAAAGATCAGTGTTTGCCAGAGGTGAGGGGAGGGAGGGTTAAGTAGAGCACTGAGGATTTCTAAGACAGTGATATTATTCTGTAGGATAACACAATAGTGGACGCCTGTCATACATCTATTCAAACCCATAGAATATACAATACCAAGAGTGAACCCTAATGTAAACTATGGATTTGGGGTGAAAATGATGTATCAGTGTGGATTCATCAATTGTAACCCATGGTAACTCTGGTGGGGGACGCTGATAGTGGAGAGACTGAGAATGTGGTATGGCAGGGGGTCTATGGGAACTCTGTACTTTCTGCTCAACACTGCTCTGAACTTAAAACCACTCTAAAAAAAATAAAGCCAATAAAACAAAATAAAACAAAACAAAAATCCTGAATATTTAAGAAATGTATACAGAGGGATTATGAATTCTGAAGTTTGATATTATTGATACAAGTATATAAGTAGCCAGTCTCATGTGGACATGCAGTAAGACACTACAGAGAGTAGACCAGAGCTGGAGCAGTTAAATGGTCATGAGGAAAGGACGAATAGGATAAAAAAGGGACCCTAACTCCTTCTGTCATGGGCTCCATCAGAACACTGGAGACTCATAGGATACTAGATAGCTATATATATATTTGTGCTTCTGATAACTTCAAATAGAATTATGCTAACCATTATTTTTTTAAAAAAGCAGGGAGGTGTGACTGGGATTTGTAACCCACCCCACCTTGTGTAGCTTGTGGGCCAATGGAATAGGCCCCCTGTTGGGAACTCAGTGCCTGGTCTTCAACTTTGCACTGCTTCTGGTTTCCTAAGGCAGATGAGGAGATGCTGGTGGGAGCATGGGGTGACCTAGCTCCTACATCACTCTCCAGGCATAAGCAGAAGTGAGTTTGATGTGCAGTGAGTCTCCTGGATCCATTGTTCATTCTTGTTTCCTTGGCACAGATGCTAACTCTGGATCTAATTGTATTCAGGGTTCCAGGACAGGAGACCTGACCTTAACTTGGGGTGTTCTGGGGACAAGTGATAAAGAACATTTCCTCTGCCTTCCTCATGATCTCATAAAATGGGTCAAGTTGTGACAGAAAACCCACGGGATGACAGCACCAGACTCAGACCTGCCCTACACAGGATCTGAGGGAGAAATCCCAGGTGCAAGGGCTACTTACATGATGCTTAATATCCAATACCTCATGTAACCTGCTCAACACCTCAAAAAGAAATAGGATTTATTCTCGCCATTGCACCTATGAGTCAGAGATGGGAGAGCTTGCCCAAGGTCACACAGCTATCTTGGGAATGGCAGAGCCAGGATGGGAATGAGTGAGTGCATTTTTCTGTGGTCTTACCACAGGTAACCTCAGAGGTCGTCTAGCTCAACGATCTCCTTCCTCACATAAAATTATTGAATTGTTCCTACTATGGACAGTGCTCAATATACTTCTAGAAACAAACCTCAGGCAGACCAGTGCCTTAAAGGACAGATGATAGTTTATCTTCTTAAAAAACCTTTGGCACTAACACAACCTTCTTTAAAGCTCTTTTTAAGATTCAACCACATTTATTCCCCTAAAAATCTTCCCTCGCTTCCAATTTAAGAGATTGATAAAGACGATGGCTCTGTGTGCCCAGTAATAGGCTTGGGAGGATTCAGAGGTAAATGAGGCCTGGTCATGGTCCTCAGGGTGTTTACGGTCTGGGCAGCTAGTCAGACTCATGCTAGAATCAGCTAACATTTTCAGCAATTACTACCTGTCAGGCATTGTGTTAAGTGCTTTGCATGGCTCAACTTAATTGGTTCTTTACAATAATCATCTGAAGTAGAAACTATTATTACCCTCATTTGACAGATCAGAAAATTGAGGCTAAGATAGGTTTAGAAACTTGTACCAGGTTACACAGCTAGTAAGTGGCAGAGCTGCGATTTGGAGTCTGTTCCCTCTAACTCCAAAACCAGTGCTTATTTCCACAATGATCTAATGACCCAGGTTGATGTCAAACCTAGGATTCTTTGATTCTGTTGGCAAAGTCTGGTCTGTCTTCTTCAGTGTCCTCACTGGCAATACCATTTCTCCAAGAAATAGTTTAGATGCTACCTCTAATACAAGCCTTCCCTGTTTTCACTATCTGGAAAGAATACAATTCTCTTCTGAACCCTTATAGAACACTGACTTCATTCATGTCATTCTCTCTAGGATTTCAGCTATGTGTGTACATATCTTCCTCCATGAACTCTGAGAGCCTTGGAGGCAGGGACATAATGGTGTCTTGTGTTCATTGTTGTAACCCCATGATGCCTGGCTCCTCAATAATGTTGAATGAAAGGATCCCTAGAAAGTTATGCTTATAATTAGAAGTATTATCTTCAAGGCACATTATCTTTGCCCCAATATAACTTCCCTACATCTCTCTTTGCCTGTCAGAAATGGAGAAGAGCCCAGATTTTGCTCTTTGATATACTGAAAAGAAGGAAAGAATTCCCACAAAAGTCTTAAGGTACAAGATCCTAGACCCAGGAGCTCCCATTGGGGAGGAAAGGACACTTACAAGATCCCATTCGCTTCCTCCAGATAACAAGAGCCCTGATGGGAGAGTTGCTGAGCCTTGCCTGGAAGCCCCTGGAGTATTCCTTGGACTGCACCATTCAGGGACTGGCTGCTAGTGGAAGTGCCCCCAGCTTTAGGGAGATGAATCCTTCACTCTTCAGCTCCAAACACTGGGTGGGTGTGGGGTTAGGAGCCTCCATGACTTTGGCAGAAGCAAAATAGCTTTGCCTTGTAGGAGCCACAATGCCCTGCTCTTGGTTGCTTGAGACTTAGCACTTCAGGAACTTAAATACAGCTCCATCTCCCTGGCCTGGAATGATGCAGGTTTTGCTCCTTAAGAAGAACAAAAGATCAAAAGCATGAACGGGTGGATAAATGCACTTCTCCTCCACTCATGCAGAGACTCCTCATAATTGCTCTGTGAGTCTGTTCCTTTTCTTCTTCCTTCCTGCCACCAATACTGGTTGATTACTCATGTGTCAGGCACTTTGCTGGATGCTGAGAACCCCTGGTTCCAGGCAGTGTGGTGCCTGCTTTCCATGAGCTTAATTGGACATCATGAATATTTATCAGTGTTTCTCATAAATAAGCAAAAAATTTCAACTGTAGTCAGTGCTCTGAAGACTTAAGTGTAATAAAAGCAGATATTCTTGAAAGGGGTCAACAAAGGTTTTCCTAAGCAAGAGGGAAGTCCCTGCACAGCAATGTTCTTTTCACCTCTTTGTTCTAACCAAAATATGGCTCTACTGAGTTACCACTTCCTCTGCAGGGCACTGCTTCCAAATAGTTTGCCTTCCATCCTGTCGTAGACACCCACACCCCTATCGTTCCCTAGACTTTGTCATCACCAAAGATTGCACCACCTTCAAAATCTCTACTGCAAGTGTCCTGTTCTCTGGATGGCTTACAAACTCCTATCGGTCCATCTTATATCCACTAGTTTGCAGACTGTACCAGATCTTTAACATCGGTCTCCAGTCTACCGGTGCTACTCTGCTACCTATCTGCACTCGTCCCCTCATATCCTCACTCCCATTTTTACCCAGTGATTGGACAGTCATTGCTGTTACTCCTGCTACACAGTCACATCCATCTTGTCCCCTCTCCTTGTATTGCATCTAACTTTCAAAAACACAATACATCTAACACCAGTTAGAAGCACCTTTGCCTCTACTTTGAGACCACACTCAAGCAGTTGAATGTGGTGAGAGAAAAATACACGGATTTGCCAGCTGGTCACATCTTAACTTTATGAACACAAACCTCAGGTGGGTCATAGCACTGCTGGGCAGATCTCTAACTTGTCTTATTCATGTTGCTCTCCCATTCTTCAGGAGGACTCTTTCCTATCTTTTCTCTTGATTCAAACCACCATCACTCTCAGCTGTTGACATTGTTCTTTGTTCAATCAGAAGAGAACTTCTTTATCCTCTGGCCATTAAATCTATCCATTGATCTGTGCCTGAATCCATATACCAGGCTTTTTTTTCTTCCATGAAACCAGGAGAGCCGTCCTCATCTGTCTTAAGTTACTTTACCTCAAACACTGATCTCATCCCTTGTCCTTTACTTACTCAAGAGGTTTTCTCTTGCCATGATCCTTCCTTCTCTCTTGGAACATTAAAATCCCCCTTCCTATTGCATTATTTCAATGAACATATACATATAATAAAGTAACTTTTCTCTCATCTCTCTGTTCTCTTTCATAGCAAAACTCCTTGAAAAAGTTATCTCTGCTCTCTCCAATTCTCCTTTTCCATTCTCCTGAATCTACTGTGGCAGGCTTTGATCCTTATTACTTCACTGAAACCATTCTTGTCAAGGGTAACAATGCCTCCTGTGCCAAAATCCAATGGCTTGAACTTATTTCTCTTCTTGTCTTTATAAGACTAGAAATTTCAACCCTCTTTACCATTCATTTAAGTAGAAATTTCACTCAAGTTGGAATTTCAGTCCTCTTTACACTTATCTGTCTGGTGGATAAATGCTAAGGTACCACCCCTCTTGATATGCTATTTTGGGCTCTTGTATATCCTCTCCTCTTGATTGTGGGTGAGATCTGTGCTTACTTCTGACAACAGAATGTGGCCAAGGTGATTGGAATGTCACTTCCATGATTACATTATGTCATATCCAATTTTCTCTTAGAGGACTCTCTCTAGAGGCCTAAAGTCTAGCTGCATTTGGGAAAGTGGCAATTCTAGAAGGCCCACATGGCTAGTTGCTGAGGGCCAACAAGAAGCTGATGGCCAGTGAGAGGCTGGGGCATTCAGTCTTATAATAGCAAGTAAATTAAATGTGCCAACAACCTGAGTGAGCTTGGAGGAAGACTCTTTGCCACTTCTGCCTCCAGATGAGAATGCAGCCCAGCTAACACCTGCCTGCAGCCTTATGATCCTTGTAACCGGAGGACCCAGTTAAGCCTCCTGCATGAACACCTGACTCACAGAAACCCTGAGATACAATAAATGTGTGTTATTTTAAGCCACTAAGCTTGTGGTAATTTATTACACAGCAATAGAAAACTACTATAACCATTCATTTTTTATATATGGTTGTTGCAATATTGTTTTCCATAATGGCATATTATATTGGATTTTTCAAAAACTCATACAATTTGTTTGCATATTAAACAGGTACCATTCTGTGCCTTCATATGGCAAATGATAACCATGGAACCCCAGGGTCTAAGTGAGGGATCATTGGAGAACCTAGAAGTTCTCACACTTGCTACCAAGTGTAACCTTAAAGAAATACCTTTGTCTCTCTGGGGCTGTTTTCCCATGTGTAAAATGAATGCGTTGCAGCAGACTATCTCAAAGAAACTCTGAGATGTGATATGTGATGATTCTGTGCCTGACCTAGCACCTACCCAGTTATCTTTGGAAGGAGGAAGACAGCTGAAACAGGGTAAAGGATTCACAGAGCTGGAAGAGTTAGGAGATGAACTTCCTTCCCCTATTCATTTCAGAACGAATTCAGAAGCTGAAGCCCAGACTGAGAGAGACTTGCTAGTCAATGGCAGAGCTGGCCTCAGCTTTTTCCTTTGGGTTCCTACGTCCGTGCTTTTTCAATGGCAACAGGAGGCCCTTCTCTCTTCTAAGCTCTCCCAGGCCCTTTGTTAGCATTGTGAGGTAAACCCAAGGTCTGCCAGCCCTACACATGGGGCTTGAGGGTTTGCTCCAGATCTGTTAAAGCTCCTGGGTCCAATCCTGGGAGTATTCCTCGTCCAACAGTGCTTTCTCCTGCCTTGTTTCAGGAAGGCCTACCAGTTGGCTCTGTCTTGTGCCAAGGAAGCTGTTGGCTGAATAAAAGGTTAGGGGAGGGCCTGTGGGTGAGTGGGATCTAAGCAGGTTTCAGGTAAGGGTGGGGGTTACAGCTTTGGAGAACCTGAGCCCAATAAGCTCTTGAAGGCTTCCTCCAACATAATCCTACTTTAAAAATTAATACTAAAAGTAAACTATACATGCCCAGGGTTAAACTATTAATTTTTTAACCAAAGGATATATAATAAAAGAAACCTAGAGTCTCTTTATCTAACCCTCTCCATGCAGAGTCCCTCTTTCTGGGGCTAAACTTTTTAAAATCAGGTTTATTCCAGTTCTTTAGTTTTCCATCTCTCTATATAGTATACTTCAATGATATTTTTCAACTTATCAGTATGATATTAGATAAAAATTTATATTCGTTTCAGTTTTTCTTACCTGTGTAACTTAAAGTTATATAAGCATAAAGGTAAATTTGTTATAAATTATAGATATTTGTATTGGTTTCCTTTTGCTGTTGGAACAAATTACCACAAACACGGTGGATTAAAACAACACAAATTTGTTCTCATACAGTTCTGGAGGTCAGAAGTCCTAAAATCAAGATCTCAGCAAGGCTGTATTCTTTCTGGAGGCTCTAGGAAGAATCTGCTTCCACGTTTTCCCAGTTTCTGGAGGCCTTCCACATTCCTTTGACATGTAGCTCCTTCCTCCATCTCCAAAGCCAATGAAATAGCTCTCTCTTCTCTGACCTTCCTGTAAGAATAATTGTGATTACATTAGATCCATCCTGACAACCCAAGACAATCTCCTTACCTCAAGATCCTTAATTTAATCACATCTGCAAAATCCTTCTTGCTATCTAAGGTAATGTATTTTCAGGTTGTGGAGATTAGGAGCATGGACCTGTCTGGGGGCCATTACTCTGCCTACTATACCATACATCCCAATTTTCCTGGAATAGTCCCACTATATGCCCATTGTCCTGATGCAAAAGTTAATACAGCCCCTTTCATTCTCAAAAATGTCTCCATTTCAAATGACATCAATACCCTACTTATCCAGTGTTTCCCAATCTTTCATTTTATATCATAACATATGTATAAAATGATAGCATTTTATAGATCTTCAGGATAAAGGAACAAGCCTGCTATGGCACGAGGTAATGTCTCAGGAGCACCTTGGGACTTGCCTGGCTGCTTCAGAGGGCAGGAGTATCAATATCTCAGCACCCCTTTAACTCATTTATGGTACCCCATTGGCCGTAACACACTATTGGAAAAGTCTTCCTTACATTAAAACAACATGTTTAAAGTCTGTTCTTGTGATGCCTTCCTGTGTGAGCAGCATTTGGTTCCAATGAGTATAGCTGTGTCTCACACACGTGATTGATGCTCCTGTCAGTGTAATCCTGCTGGTTAATTCAGGTTGTCAGACTGATGTACCCCTTGCCATCTTTTCACATATGCCTCCCAGTTCTGTGTCAGCAGAATTTGCTGTCTATCACACGCTCTCCTAGGCATCAGAGTGTTGGCATTGGTCGTGGCACAGCAGTTCTACTGGATTCACAAGACGGGCTCTAAAGAGCTTGTGCAATTTTTCTCTGGGACACCAGAGTGCAAAGTCTTTCAGCCTTATGACATATTTTTCTGCTTTAAACATACTTTGCTTACCACAGAAATATTAGTGGTAAACATCTTATTATCATTACTGCCTTTCAGATCATTAAAAAAAAAAAACAGTAACTGGGCCAAGAGGCACATTACACTGTGTCGATCTGGCACCAGCACTTTTCCTATGTACTTGAGCTGGTATTTGTTCCTTAGCAGGGTCTTGCTTTAATTGCTGCTTTTCATTTCCACTCTGTTCCTAATTTACTTTACAGGATGCACTCTCCTTAGTCATCAGCATGTCACGTCATGATGGTGTTTGGCCTTTGTTATAGGAATTTTATCTTTTCTAATATCCATACCCAAATTAAGGATGTTAAAATTGATTTTCAGCATTTGTGCCACTTAACGAATCCTTGAATTATAGTTTTATAGCTTACAGAAGATTTTAAATTACACTGATGATGAATGCTTGTACTACAGCTTATAGTTACTCATACCACCCACAGAAATTCTATGTGACCAGTGGTGTTTCTCACTGGATTCTCACAGAAGTGGCTGGATACTTTGTGAAAGGTCAAACTTGGGTGGGATTCTAATGTCTTAAATTCTGCATATGAAGTTGAACTTTACTAATATTTTTATATCACACTATCTTAAATTCATGTAATTCAGATATGTATACAGACTGTGTTGCATGTATATGCACCCTGTTTTTTTTCTTAACAAAATGTGATCATCCTCTATAATTTTTTACCCTTGTATGAGGTGGGGGCCAAGGGCTTGGAAGCTGGAGCGAAGAGACACATGATGTGTGTGTGTGTGTGTGACTCTAGGTACATCTCTCCTTTCTGGGCCTTATCCTTATTTTCTCCACCAAAGGATGAGAGATTGGACTCACTGATCCTTAGAGGCCTGCTCTTGTCATTGTCTTCCTGGTCTAGTAAAAGGCAGCTCTACCCTCCTGGGGCTCAAGCTAAAGTATTTGTCTCCCCTCTCTCATACTCCATTTCCTATCCATCGAAATTTGACATTTCCAATCTACCATAAAGCTTTTTCAGAAACTGACCACTTCTCACCACCTTCACTGTGGTCATTCTTATTCTTGTCAAATGATCATAATCTTATTCTGGATTATAGCAACTGTCTCCTGACTTGTCTCCCCTTCCTGCCTTTGCCTATATCAACCCAACAGACATAGCGTCCTTTTATTATTTTATTTTATTTTTTTATTTTTTTAAAATTGGAGTTCAGTTTGCCAACATATAGCATATCACCCAGTGCTCATCTCAGATAAAGGGCTAGTATCCGAGATCTATAAAGAACTTATTAAACTCAACAGCAAAGAAACAAACAATGCAATCATGAAATGGGCAAAAGACAGGAAGAGAAATTTCACAGAGGAAGACACAGAAATGGCCAACAAGCACATGAGAAAATGCTCTGCATCACTTGCCATCAGGGAAATGCAAATCAACACCACAATGAGATCCCACCTCACACCAGTGAGAATGGTGGAAATTAACAAGATAGCAAACAACAAATGTTGGAGAGGATTTGGAGAAATGGGAACCCTCCTGCACTGTTGGTGGGAATGTGTGAACTGGTACAGCCACTCTGGAAAACTGTGTGGAGGTTCCTCAAAGAGTTAGAAATAGATCTGCCCTACGACCCAGCAATTGCACTGCTGGGGTTTACCCCAAAGATATAGCATCCTTTGCCTTTTAAACCCAAGTCAGATCACAGCATTCCTCTGCTCAAACTCCTCCAGTTTCTTCCTAGCCCCCTCAGAGTAAAAGCCAAAGTCCTTAATATGGTTCACAGAGATCTACATAGTTTTCACCCATTTTTTCTTGCTCTGACCTAATTTACTTCTTTTCCTATAGCTCACTCTGCTACACCCACACTGACCTCCCTATATTTAATTCCAGTATTGTTAATGTACATTGGTATATTAGTCTCAGGTGTACAGTATGTGATTCAACACTTTCATACATGACTCAGTGCTCATCATGGTAAGTGTACTCTTAATCCCCTTCACCTATTTCACACATCCCCTCACCTACCTCCCTCTGGTAACTATCAGTTTTCTATAATTAAGAGTCTGTTTCTTGTTTGTCTCTTTTTCTCTTTGTTCACTTGTTTTATTTCTTAAATTGCACATATGAGGGAAATCATACGGTATCTGTCTTTTTCTGACTTATTTCACTTAGCATTATATCCTCTAGATCCATCCATATTGCTGCAGTTGGAAGTATTTCATTATTTTTCATGGCTGAGTAATATCCATCATATATGTGTGTGCACACATGTGTGTGTGTGTGTGTATGTCACATCTTTTTAATCCATTCATCTATCAATGGACATTTAGCCTACTTCTACAGTTTCACTATCGGATTATGTTGCATATATCTTTTCAAATTAGTGTTTTTGTATTCTTTGGGTAAATGCCCAGTAGTGGAATTAGGGGGGCATATGGTAATTATTTTATTTTATTTTATTTTTTATTGGAGTTTGATTTGCCAACATACAGCAAAATACCCAGTGCTCATCCCATCAAGTGCCCCCCTCAGTGCCCATCACCGTCACCCCCACCCCCCGCCCACCTCCCTTTCTACCACTCCTTGTTCGTTTCCCAGAGTTAGGAGTCTCTCATGTTCTATCTCCTTTTCTGATATTTCCCACTCATTTTTTTCTCCTTTCCCCTTTCTTCCCTTTCACTATTTTTTATATTCCCCAAATTAATGAGACCATATAATGTTTGTCCTTCTCCGATTGACTTGGCATATGGTAACTCTATTTTTAATTTTTGAGGAGACTTTCCACAGTGGATGCACCAGTTTGCATGCCCACCAACAGCGCATGAAGGTTCCCCTTTCTCCACATCTTTGCCAACAGTTGTTGTTTCTTGTTTTTTATTTTAGCCATTCTGACAGGTGGTAGGTGGTAGGTGATATCTCATTGTGGTTTTGATCTGCATTTCCCTGATGATAAGTGATGCTGAGCATCTTTTCATGTGTCTGTTAGCCATCTGTATGTCTTTTTTAAATTTTTTATTTATTTATTTATGATAATCACAGAGAGAGAGAGAGAGGCAGAGACACAGGCAGAGGGAGAAGCAGGCTCCATGCACCGGGAGCCCGATGTGGGATTCGATCCTGGGTCTCCAGGATCGCGCCCTGGGCCAAAGGCAGGTGCCAAACCGCTGCGCCACCCAGGGATCCCAGCCATCCTTATGTCTTGTTTGGAGATATGTCTGTTCATGTTTTCTGCCCATTTTTTAATTGGATTTTTTAAATGGTGTTGAGTTGGTAAGTTCTTTATGTATTTCAGATACTAACCCCTTATCGAACATATCATTTGCAAATATCTTCTCCCATTTAGTAGGTCTTTTAGTTTTGTTGATTGTTTCCTTTGCTTTTTTTTAAAAAATTTTTTTTGTTTCTTTTTTTGTTGTTGTTTCCTTTGCTTTAAAGAAGATATTTTATTTTGATACAGAAGCCTTTTATTTTGATGTAGTCCCAACAGGAGATTATTGCTTTTATTTCTCTTGCCTCCGGAGACATAACTAGAAAAATATTGCTACAGTTGATCTCAGAGAAATTACTGCCTGTGCTCTCTTCTAGGATTTTTATGCTTTCAAGTCTCACATTTAGGTCTTTAATCCAGTTTGTGTATGGTGTAAGAAAGTGGGTCCATTTTCATTCTTTTGCTTGTAGCTATCCAGTTTTCCCAACACCATTTGTTGAAGAGACTCTTTTTCGCACTATACATTCTTGCCTCCTTTGTCATAGATTAGTTGACCATAAAATTGTGGGTTTGTTTCTGGGCTCTTTATTCTGTTCCATTGATCTATGTGTCTATTTTTGTGCCAGTACCAACAGTCTTGATTAATACAGCTTTGTAGTTTATCTTGAAAACTGGGATTGTCATACCTCCAGTTTTGCTCTTTCTTTTTAAGATTATTTTAGCTATTTGGGGTCTTTTGTTATTCCATACAAATTTTAGGATTATTTGCTCTCGTTCTGTGAAAAATGCTGTTGGTATTTTGATAGGAACAAATAACAATATTTGTTTTTCCCATCCATGAGCATGGAATGCTTTTCCATTTCTTTGTGTCATCTTCAATTTCTTTCACCAATGTTTTATTTTTTTTTTCTTTTTTTTTTTAATTTTTATTTATGATAGTCACATAGGGAGAGAGAGAGGCAGAGACCTAGGCAGAGGGAGAAGCAGGCTCCATGCACCAGGAGCCCGACATGGGATTTGATCCAGGGTCTCCAGGATCACGCCCTGGGCCAAAGGCAGGCGCCAAACCGATGCGCCACCCAGGGATCCCTCACCAATGTTTTATAGTAGAGGCCTTTCATCTCCTTGGTTAAGTTTATTCCTAGGTATTTTATTCATTTTGTTGCAGTCATAAATGGGATTATTTTCTTAATTTCTCTTTTTGCTACTTCATTATTACTGTATAAAAATGCAACAGATTTCTGTATATTGATTTTGTGTCCTGTGACTTTACTGAATTCATTTATTAGCTCTAGTAGTTTTTTGGTGGAGTCTTTAAGGTTTGCTATATATAGTATCATACACACTGGCCTCCTTTTAATTTTTCAAATAGGCTAGGCACATTCCCTCCTGGGCCCTAGCACATGCTATTCCCTTGGCCCAGAATGCTCTTCTCAAAGAAATCCACAGGACTTGTTTCCTCACCTACATTAAGACTTTGTTTAGATACCACCTCTCAGTGGTATCTTCCCTATTTAAAGAGACTGCAATCCCTCCTCTCAGTCCCTAGACTCTGTTTCTTACTCTCCTGATTTTTCTCCCTAACAGTACACCTGCTGACATGATATGTATATTACTTATTTATTTGTGTTGTCTATCTCACCGCACTAAAACGTAGGCTTCATAAGGGCAGGGATTTTTGTTTATTTTGTTCTCTGTTCTATTCACAGTGCCTGGCACATAGGTAATAAATATTTATTAACGAAAAGAACAAATTTCCTTATCCTTATCTTCTTACTCTTCCATTTGATTCTTAATTTCCGTCATTATATTTTTAACTTCCAAGAGTTGTTTTTTCCCTCAGAATTTTTTTTAAAAGCAATATTTTTTGCTGTGGTTCTTATGTCATGATTGTAACATCTTATCTCTCTGAGGGTATTTGTTTGTGTGCTTGTTTTTTTGCATAGTCTCCTCCAAAGTACTTCATGGGTTTGTGCATTTGATATTTCTTTTATCTTAGAGACTTTCCCCAGATGTCTGGTAATCTCATTAACATTTCGAAATTAATCTTTAGGGGTACAGTTTATTTATAATCAAGTTAATATATTTTCATTGTCCAGGTAATGGCTTTCGACAAATGTTTAAATCCACATAACGAGCATCCCAATCAATATATAGAATATTAGCATCATTCCAAAAAGCTCTCTGTGTCCCTTTACAGGCAATCCTCACCCCACACATCCCAAACAGTCATTGTTCAGCTTTCTGTCACAAGAATCAATTTTGCTCATTCTATAAATTTATACAAATCAAATCATATAGTATGCAGTTTTCTGTGTCTGGCTTCTTCCATTTAGCATAATGAGATTCATCCACATTTTTGCATATGTCAATAATTCCTTCCTGCTCTATATGCCACAGTTTATCAATTCACCTATTGATAAATGTGTGGGTTGTTAATTATTTACCTTTATTGAGCTCTCTGCTGTGAAAATCTGAATACAAGTTGGTGTGGACAACAGCCTGGAAGAAGGTGAGGAAAGCCAAGAAGCCTAGGTCACAAAGTTTAAGGAGGCACTCACCCTTGTGTTCATGTAAGTGCCAACTCTGCACCTGTACAACCCTGAAAGTGAGTGCCTCTTTAAATTTCCCACTTGCTGCACTTTTCTTGCCTTATCCTAGTCCAGGCCCTGGTGTGGATAAACATTTTGATTTTTCCTGGGTAAATATCTAGGAGTGGAGTTGCTGGATCACAGGAGAGCTATGTGTTTAGCTTCATAAAAAAACTGTCATACAGTTTTCCAAAGTGGTTGCATCATTGTACACTTTCCCAGCAGTTGATGAGACTTCAGTTGCTCTGCATTCTCACCAACAAGTATATGTCCAGTCTTTTCTGTTCTAATGCCACAGACCAATTGCTTCTTCTAAATATGGCTCATCTCTGTGATTCTTGTTGTTATGCTCATCTTCTTGGCTTCCCTAATCCAAACCAGATTCAGGAGGGCTTTTGTTGAGTCTTGCTGAACTGTTTCCAAGTCCATTGTTGCAAATAAAAGAAATATAGCCATGCAGCTCTAAGGGAGCTCTTCATCTTCAAGAAGAGTGTTTTCACCGATGCATTTCTGAGATTCTGAGATCTGTCCCCACTTGGGTCCCTTTACTTCTC
The DNA here is from genome assembly GCF_905146905.1 of Nyctereutes procyonoides. Classification (NCBI taxonomy): domain Eukaryota; kingdom Metazoa; phylum Chordata; class Mammalia; order Carnivora; family Canidae; genus Nyctereutes; species Nyctereutes procyonoides. Next base: position 30,264,323 of record NW_026575046.1, read on the forward strand.
TTGGAGTTTCTTTTCCATTCTCCTTTATAGCTTCTGTCTGATTGCAGCTGCTTTTTGTTAGCCTTCACACGTGTTTTGGTACCTGTGGATTCTATCTTCCACTGTTGTTGAAAATAGAGTTTTCAAAGTTTTTCCTTTTTGCTTTTGCATAGTTTTCTAGGAGTAAAGAATCAAAATGTTTATTTATACATCCATATTGAACAGGAAATCTTTTTTATTTATAAATTTATTTTTTATTGGTGTTTAATTTGCCAACATATAGAATAACACCCAGTGCTCATCCCATCAAGTGCCCCCCTCAGTGCCGGTCACCCAGTCACCCCCACCTCCCACCCACCTCCCCTTCCACCACCCCTAGTTCGTTTCCCAGAGTTAGGAGTCTCTCATATTCTGTCTCCCTTTCTGATATTTCCCACTCATTTTTCTCCTTTCCCCTTTCTTCCCTTTCACTATTTTTTATATTCCCCAAATGAATGAGACCATATAATGTTTGTCCTTCTCCTGGGATCCCTGGGTGGCGCAGCGGTTTGGCGCCTGCCTTTGGCCCAGGGCGCGATCCTGGAGACCCGGCATCGAATCCCATGTCGGGCTCTCGGTGCATGGAGCCTGCTTCTCCCTCTGCCTGTGTCTCTGCCTCTCTCTCTCTCCCTCTCTCTCTCTCTCTCTCTGTGATTATCATAAAAAAAAGTTTGTCCTTCTCCTATTGACTTATTTCACTCAGCATAACACCCTCCAGTTCCATCCACGTCGAAGCAAATGGTTATTTGTCGTTTCTAATGGCTGAGTAATATTCCATTGTATACATAAACCACATCTTCTTTATCCATTCATCTTTTGATGGACACCGAGACTCCTTCCGCAGTTTGGCTATTGTGGACATTGCTGCTAGAAACATCAGGGTGTAGATGTCCCAGCGTTTCATTGCATCTGTATCTTTGGGGTAAATCCTCAGCAGTGCAATTGCTGGGTCGTAGGGCAGGTCTATTTTTAACTCTTTGAGGAACCTCCACACAGTTTTCCAGAGTGGCTGCACCAGTTCACATTCCCACCAACAGTGTAAGAGGGTTCCCCTTTCTCCGCATCCTCTCTAACATTTGTTGTTTCCTGCCTTGTTAATTTTCCCCATTCTCACTGGGGTGAGGTCGTATCTCATTGTGGTTTTGATTTGTATTTCCCTGATGGCAAGTGATGCAGAGCATTTTCTCATGTGCATGTTGGCCATGTCTATGTCTTCCTCTGTGAGATTTCTCTTCATGTCCTTTGCCCATTTCATGATTGGATTGTTTGTTTCTTTGGTGTTGAGTTTAATAAGTTCTTTATAGATTTTGGAAACTAGCCCTTTATCTGATACGTCATTTGCAAATATCTTCTCCCATTCTGTAGGTTGTCTTTGAGTTTTGTTGACTGTATCCTTTGCTGTGCAAAAGCTTCTTATCTTGATGAAGTCCCAATAGTTCATTTTTGCTTTTGTTTCTTTTGCTTTCGTGGATGTATCTTGCAAGAAGTTACTGTGGCCAAATTCAAAAAGGGTGTTGCCTGTGTTCTCCTCTAGGATTTTGATGGAATCTTGTCTCACAGTTAGATCTTTCATCCATTTTGAGTTTATCTTTGCGTATGGTGAAAGAGAGTGGTCTAGTTTCATTCTTCTGCATGTGGATGTCCATTTTCCCAGCACCATTAACTGAAGAGACTGTCTTTCTTCCAGTGGATAGTCTTTCCTCCTTTGTTGAATATTAGTTGACCATAAAGTTCAGGGTCCACTTCTGGGTTCTCTGTTCTGTTCCATTGATCTATATGTCTGTTTTTGTGCCAGTACCACACTGTCTTGATGACCACAGCTTTGTAGTACAACCTGAAATCTGGCATTGTGATGCCCCCAGCTATGGTTTTCTTTTTTAAAATTCCCTATTTTAAAATAGGGGTCTTTTCTGATTCCACACAAATCTTAAAATAATTTGTTCCAACTCTCTGAAGAAAGTCCATGGTATTTTGATAGGGATTGCATTCAACGTGTAAATTGCCCTGGGTAACATTGACATTTTCACAATATTAATTCTGCCAATCCATGAGCATGGAATATTTTTCCATCTCTTTGTGTCTTCCTCAATTTCTTTCAGAAGTGTTCTATAGTTTTTAGGGTATAGATCCTTTACCTCTTTGGTTAGGTTTATTCCTAGGTATCTTATGCCTTTGGGTGCAATTGTAAATAGGATTGACTCCTTAATTTCTCTTTCTTCAGTCTCATTGTTAGTGTATAGAAATGCCACTGACTTCTGGGCATTGATTTTGTATCCTGCCACACTGCCAAATTGCTGTATGAAGAACAGGAAATCTTAATTTGTATTTCTGAATAAACTGTGGAAGCAGAGGTGGAGATTTGTATAGTTGGAAGGATATGTAATTGTGTTAATTCTAATTGGGACTTCATAATGATAAGGTTGATGGAATCCTAACAATATCTGAAAATTATGGGAACTTATTTCAAGGTTGTCTCTAGTAAGAGTCTGGTGGCCAGGTATAAAAAAGAATTCTTATTATAATCAATGCATCCCAGCAGCAGACTGGTGAAGGCAAATTCTCACTTCATCAGTAATTCCAACAGGGAGCTCTGTGATTCTCATAAGATCTGGCTTTCTTGAGTAAGACTTTAGAAATTGCCATACAATCAATGAAATTCAAGGCCTGGGGGTGACATGGGCTCAGAAGCATTCCAAGCATAGTTCTGGCACTGAGCATTCAATGAACTGGTGGGTTCTTCCAGGGATGAGATGAACCTACTGCCCTTCCTATTCTAAACTAGCGTGAACCTGCATTCTTTTCTCTTTCCCTGGTGAAATGAACCAACTGGGGTAGATTTTTAAAGAAAACATGCATATGTTTTATCTTTACAGAACATATAAAGATTTTATTTTATTTTTTTAAAGACTGCATTTTCTTATTTATTTATTTATAAAGAACTTTTTTTTTAATTTTTTATTTACTTATAATAGTCACACAGAGAGAGAAAGAGAGAGAAGCAGAGACATAGGCAGAGGGAGAAGCAGGTTCCATGCACTGGGAGCCCAACGTGGGATTCTTCAATCCCGGGTCTCCAGGATCGCGCCCTGGGCCAAAGGCAGGCACTAAACCGCTGCGCCACCCAGGGATCCCATATAAAGATTTTAAATATAAAGTAGTGTGTGTTTAAGAAATAATTTAGACAGTATAGACAGTGAAGAGTAAAAAGTCTTAAGCAAAACACTAAGTACTGTTATTCATAATTCTAGATTTTACTTTTTTTAAATTTTTAAAAGATTTATTTATTTATGATAGAGAGAGAGAGAGAGAGGCAGAGACACAGGAGGAGGGAGAAGCAGACTCCATGCCGGGATCCTGAGGTGAGACTCGATCCTAGGACTCCAGGATCACGCCCTGGGCCAAAGGCAGGCGCTAAACCGCTGCGCCACCCAGTGATCCTCATAATTCTAGATTTTAACACCACAAATCTATGTATGTCTCTCTGTATAAATATTTCTATAAATACATAATATAGGGTATGGGGAACGATACTCAGATGCTAGTAGCTATAATTCTTTGAAGAAAAGAGTGAATTTGGGAGAAGGGAAATTTTCACTGCTTATATACTTACATATTGTCTAACATTTCTAGTAATAAAAATACATTCATGTATTATATAATTTTTACTATTTTAACAGGTTTATGGAAGTATACTTGATATACAATAAGCTATGCATATTTTTTAAAATTTATTTTTAAACTGCACATATTGAACATGTATAATTTGATAATGTAAAATCTGTTTACTCGTGAAACTATTTGTCACCTGGAAAGTTTCCTTAGGCCCCTCTATAATCTCTCCCCTTCTGGCCTCCCCACCCACTCCCAGGCAACCGCTGATATGCTTCCCCTCACTGAAGATGACCTAGCACCTTCTAGAATATGAAATAAATGGACTATTTTTTCTGATGTCTTTTACTCAGCACAATTATCTTAAGATTTATCCATTTTGTAGCTATATCAATAGTTTATTCTTTTTTCATGTGTGAGTAGTTATGTAATTTTTATTTATTTTTTAGTTACATAGTTTTTAAAGGAAAAATTCAGGGAGAAGGAAGCAAGAGAAGATAACACACCTCAAACATACTGAAATGTCGCCACCCATTTTAAAATGTCACTTAAATTTTTAAATATATATATTTAAATATTTTATTTATTTATTCATGAGAGACCCAGAGAGAAAGAGAGAGAGAGAGAGAGAGAGAGAGAGAGGCAGAGACACAGGGAGAGGGAGAAGCAGGCTCCATGCAGGACTCGATCCAGTGACCCCAGGATCACACCCTGGGCCAAAGGCAGGTGCTAAACTGCTGAGCCACCCAGGGATCCCCAAATTTTTAAATATATTGAAAAGATAATGTTGCCTGCCTTACATCACACTCTCCCATTTCCAGGAGCAACCACAAATGAATTTGTGTAAGTTTCGAAAAAAAATCTGACTAGGTGACCTTTTTTTTTTTTTAAAGATGTATTTTTTAAAATGATAACAAGCAGCATGTGCTCCTGGACACGTGTTTTTTTTTTTTTAAATTTTTATTTATTTATGATAGTCACACACAGAGAGGGGGGGGGTGCAGAGACACAGGCAGAGGGAGAAGCAGGCTCCATGCTCCGGGAGCCCAACGTGGGATTCGATCCTGGGTCTCCAGGATCGCGCCCTGGGCCAAAGGCAGGCGCTAAACCGCTGTGCTACCCAAGGATCCCTCCTGGACACGTGTTAAGGAAAACACAGCGCGTGCCCCGGGAGCCCACGACCCAGGGGGCGGAGCTCCAGGGACTGGCGACCGGGCTCCGGGATCGACGCCCCGCCCAGTGGTCCCCGCGTCCCCGCGTCCCCGCGCCCCCGCGCCCGCAGCTCGGCCCTGCCTGCAGTGGCGGCCACGGGTCGCCAGGTGGTGCTGCGGCGCCGGGCTCCGGAGCTTCGTGCAGCCCCGGGAGCTGCCCCGCGCGTGGACACGTGACCCGGGTCTCCGGCTGGGGCGCCCGCGTCACGTGACGGGGCCCGGAAGCGGCGGGCCCCGGCAGCCAGAGGGGGATGGCTGGGGCTCCGCGCTGAGGCGAGGACGGGGGCTGCGCCGAAGCGGGAGCCCGAGCGGTGAGTCCGCGCGCCGGCGGGCCGGGGCTGGCGGCGGGGCTGCTCCTGCAGGACCCGGCTCGCCTTCCGTGGGGGGCGCCGCGGTGCTCGGGGCTCAGGCGCCCGCCGGCCTGGGTGCGGGTGCGGGTGCGGGTGCGGGTGCGGTGCGGGTCCCAGTCGGCTCGGCGTCCCGCGGCAGCCGCGCCAGGTGCCGGCGCCCCTCCCTGACGAGGCGCTGGAGGCCCGGCGCCCCGTGAGCTGCCGTCGCCGTTTGACAGGTGGGGACACCGAGGCACCCCGCTGGGAGAGGCCGCCGGGACGAGCCGCCGGGGCTGCTTCACGCTCCCCAGGGGGGCGCAGTCGCCTCGGGCAGGTCGCTGGCCCGCGCGGGAGCCCTGCCGGGGACTTGCTGTGGTGGGTCTGGGGGTCACAGACCCCCGGGCCAGGGCCCTGGGAGGTGACCTGGTGCATCCCCCGCCGGGGGACCTCGAGGCCCGGCGGGCGGTGGGGGCTGCCCGAGGGCGCCCTGCCACCCCAGCCCGCGTCTCCCCAAGCCCCAGCAGCCGCTTGCTTTTCAGCACCCTGCCTCCTGCCGAGAACTGGACCTGTGAAAGGACACCCTTTGCCCGTCCTCGTCTCCTCTGGCGCTCCCATTTTTAGCTCTGCATTCTCCATCCCCCGGATTGGCTTGGCCCTGGGTGTGGTTCCCCGTTTCAGTGTGCACGATTCTTTTTTTTTTTTTCTGCAGCCTCATCGTTTTGCTTCTGACTGTCCTGCAATTTTGTGTAAATCACACCGAAATAGGAAATAAGAATTGGAGTCTGCTCCTGGGAGGCTAGGTGGCTCCCAGCTGGGTTTTGTGGAGAGCCCTGGCATTAACTTGAAGAATGCAAAGCCCTGGGCTGGCTGGCTGGCTGGCTGGCTGGCTGCTTGATTCATTCATTCATTCATTCATTCATTCATTCATTCTGTAGCTGGTCTCGTTTGGGGGAATGCTGGTTATTTGGATGCAGTCGTCCGAAGCTTGCTGAAATGAGAGAGCGGCATGGCGTAATGGAAAGAACCGAGATTGGGGAATGAGGAGGTTTTTTGTTCTGACTCCGACTTGGCTTTGCAACCTTAGGTGATTCCCATCCTGGAGTGGGTTCAGGTTTCCCAGCTTGCAGAACCACGGAGTTGAATCCCCAAGGACCTCTTCCACGCTGACCTTCTGTGCAGCTCGCTCTGTTTGTCTTCTAATCTGAGTGCACAGGTTTTCCCCCGTGTGCATTGCTGTCACCTTGCAACAAGGGTTAGTCCAGCTGTCCAGAAGCAGTCTCCCTACTTCACTTATTGCTAGGTTGCTACGAAATCCTCCTCTGTCTTCTTATCTCTGTGGAAGTCCAAGCTAAACGCGGACGGCTGAAAATGATTTTGACGGTCTCTAATTTCTTTAAGCATGCTCAAGGCCCTCTGTGGCTCCAGGCCAGAGCGTAGTCTACAGGAATTAACTTGCGCATTTAGAGTATGTTTTCTTTAGAGACGTTTTTGTAGTCAAGAAGTAAAGGGGACACAAAAGACTTGGTCTTTTGCTCTGGTCTGAGACCTCTAGGTGGAGGCTGTATGAAGAAGAGGCTGTTAGGATGACAGTATTAAGTCTCTCATCCTTTGTTTTCTGAATGTGCCATTTATAGTGTTCTGCTTTTAGATCCTTATTTTCCCTTTAGACCATGTAGTTGTTCATTCAGCCTCATCTCTTTGGCAGCTTGAGGTGCTCAGAGCTATCTTTGTCTCTTTTAAAGGAAGATTCCATTTCTTCTGCAGTATTTCAGAGACTACAACTAGGACCAATGGATGCAAGTGCCCAGAGGGAAGTGGTTTTTGGGTGACCATGAGAACTCTCAAAGAACAAGAGCTCTTTCATGTTGCAGCACAGACTGTGGATGTCCCTGTCACTGGAGATCATGGTCACTGGGCAGTTACTTTTGGGAATGTTATAGATGATTATATTATTTATTGAGTAGAGCTTTGGACTACATAAGCTTGACTACATAAGTTTGAAATTTTCTTCCAACTCGAGGAGTTCTGTGGAATTCTAGGACTGGACTTGTTAGCATGTAGACTGTGAAGTACGGTAGGTGGAATAGATGAGATGTCCCCTTTTTGTGAATGCTTTATTCTCCCCCTTGTCCCAAACTACCTTCTCTTGTGTTAAGTACTCATTTGTGTGCTTGTTTTTTAATTCCTCCTCGCCTCCCCAGGGAGTGTCTCAATTCTTTAAATACTTGCTGTCTCTTCCAAGGTCAGATGCTAAAGAGTCATTGCACTGTTAATGATACATTTCTTCTTTACACTCTGACCTGAAAGCAAGATCCTAGAAATGGGCTGAGTAAATGGACTTTGGTTTATACTTTGGCTGGCAGCTCTGATGGTCCCTTCTAGATGTGTGTGGCTGACCGACCACTAACACCTGGGTTAGCTTTTCTCTTTGTCTCGTAGAGGAAACTCACACTGAGTCTTTTTACCTCAACCCAGGCCTTGGAGGAGTCCTGAGCCTCCCTCCTTAAGCCAAACCTTACTGGGTCTAGGTACACAAAGCTAGCTCTGCTTTGTAGGTATGGGGTCTCATGGATGGGACATTGTAAATGTGACAAAATAGAAACCACATGATGTTGCATTTGGTGCTCTGTCCCTTTTATCCCCCAGACATTTCTCTTGGAAGCCTTGACACCCAGGGCCAGGTCTCAATGACCCTCTCTAGTAGGAAATACTCCTCTGTGCTTCCCTATTCCGTGAAGCTGGGAATCTGTGTGTCCGAGGTACTGCGATGCTTAAGGCACATAGCCACCATTTCTAAGGTAGGGACCTGGTGCAACTCTCCAGAGTGATAGAGAACTGCAGAACTGCAAGTTTGCATTGTCAACTTTCTGACTTCCTGCTCTGAATTTCTCTGTGGTGAACTCATGTACTCTCTGTTATGCACCGTTCCCCCCTGCACATCTAATCCTGCTCCAGTTTTGTTCCAAGCAGACTGCAGGGAGGATAATTTATGGTATGATAGAAACAAGGACTGAGAATCTGGTATGTTGTATTCTAATCCCATGTCTTAACCAGCTGGGGCCTTGGTTTTCTCACCTTTGAATGAGAGGCTGCGGCTTTATCTTCTGGAAGTCTTGCCTGGTCCTAACATTTAGTGGTTTTTATGATTATGGATAAAAAGTAAGTGTATTTGTCTCATCACCTCCTGCTATGCAGAGCCTGCTGAGGTCAGCAACTGCTTTGCGGCTGCCCTCTCACCAGATTCTTTTAGGCAGGAGTCAAATTATGGAATGTACTTCTGTGGTAGTTTAAATGGAGTTTTATCTGATGCCCTTTACAAACAAATCATGTAGGGTACGCCTGAGTAGCTCAGTGGTTGAGCGTCTGCCTTCGGCTCAGGGTGTGATCCTGGGGTCCTGGGATCGAGTGCCTCATTGGGCTCCCTGCATGGAGCCTGCTTCTCCCTCTGCTTGTGTCTCTGCCTCTTTCTCTCTGTGTCTCTCATGAATAAATAAATAAAATCTTAACAGAAAAAAATCATGTGGAAGTTAGAAATGCTCATTTCCCTCCTTGTAGACCACATATAGCTACACAGTCTGTGTCCTTGTTCATGACTTTGGAATTTCAGCAACAGAAAAGAGAAAATGCATTTAGAGAATTCACTGTTTCTCTGGGTTCCAAAGTCTAACCCAGTATAATTGTTTCGGAATAATGGGCGGCACTTACAGTCTGCAAATATCACCAATCCATGAACTCTAGTAGGAGATGAGGCCTGGGGTGTACCTATCATAAGATCATGTATTTTTTTTTAATTTTTTTTATTTATTTATGATAGTCACAGAGAGAGAGAGAGGCAGAGACACAGGCAGAGGGAGAAGCAGGCTCCATGCACCGGGAGCCCGACATGGGATTCGATCCTGGGTCTCCAGGATCGCGCCCTGGGCCAAAGGCAGGCGCCAAACTGCTGCGCCACCCAGGGATCCCTGTATTTTTTTTTTCTAGTGCTTTATATAAATCCACCTGTAATCAAGATCATTTAGGAAGCTGGTTAAAAATAAAGCGCTCAGGTTGAATCAGATTGGGCTGAGAAATCTGGTTTTTTAAAGCGGTTTTATTGAGATATAATTCACATGGCATGACACACAGTTCAACTATTTAAAGTATACAATTCATTGGCTTTTAGTATATTCACAGACGTGTGCAACTGTCACCACAATCAATTTTAGAACATTTCCATCACCCTAAAAGAAACTGTTCCTTCGGTGTCACTTGCTAATTCCTCTTAACTCCCTACCCCAAACCCTTGGCAATTTCTAATCTGTTTTTTGTTCTACTCTTTCATATGAACAAAATTGTATACTATTTGGTGCTCTGGGACTGACTTTTTTTCAATTAGAATAATGTCTTCAGTGTTCACCCTGCATTGTCACATGTATCAGTGTTTAATTGCTTTTTATTGCTAAATAATATTGTATCGATATACCACATATCATTTATCTATTCATCAGATTTATTTCCACATTTTGGCTATTAATAATGTTGTTGTGAACATCTGTGTACAAGTTTTCCTGTGGATATACATTTTCATTTCAGGATATACCTCAGAATAGAATTGCTGGGTTATTTGGTAACTGTATTTTGAGAAACTGCAAGACTGTTGTCCAAAGTGGCTGCACCATTTTACATTCCTACCAACTGTGTTAGAGGGTTCTAATTTCTCCATAGCTTCATCAATATTTATTAATTATCTGTCTTAGATTTTAGCCATCTTGGTGAGAATGAAGTGGTTTTTGATTTGCGTTTACCTAATGGCTAATGATATTGAGTATCTTTCCATGTGATTATTGGCCATTTTTACATCTTTGGCAAAATAGCTGTTCAAATGCTTTCCCTATTTCTTTTTTTTAATAGTAAATTTATTTTTTATTGGTGTTCAATTTGCCAGCATACAGAATAACACCCAGTGCTCATCCCGTCAAGTGCCCCCCTCAGTGCCTGTCACCCATTCACCCCCACCCCCCGCCCTCTTCCCCTTCCACCACCCCTAGTTCGTTTCCCAGAGTTACGAGTCTTCATGTTCTGTCTCCCTTTCCCTATTTCTTTCTTTTTAAATAAATTAATTTTTATTGGTGTTCAATTTACCAACATACAGAATAACACCCAGTGCTCATCCCGTCAAGTGTCCCCCTCAGTGCCTGTCACCCATTCACCCCCAACCCCCTGCCCTCCTCCCCTTCCACCACCCCTAGTTCATTTCCCAGAGTTAGAAGTCTTTATGTTCTGTCTCCCTTTCTGATATTTCCCACACATTTCTTCTCCTTTCCCTTATATTCCCTTTCACTATTATTCATATTCCCCAAATGAATGAGAACATACACTGTTTGTCCTTCTCCGATTGACTTACTTCACTCAGCATAATACCCTCCAGTTCCATCCACGTTGAAGCAAGATTTTCTTTTTATTATTCAGTTGTAATAGTTCTTTATATTTTCTGGATATAAGTCTTATCAGATAAATGATTTGAAGAAATGTTCTCTCATTGTGTGGGCTGTTTTTCACTTTCTTGATGGTGTCCTTTGAGGACATTTTTTATTTTTTTAAGCTTTATTTATTCATGAGAGAGAGAGGGAGAGAAAGAGAGAGAGAGAGAGGCAGAGACATAGGCAGAGGGAGAAGCAGGCTCCACACAAGTAGCCCAATGTGGGACTCGATCCTGGGACTCCGGGATCACACCCTGGGCCAAAGGCAGATGCTCAGCCACCGAGCCACCTGGGCGTCCTGACATTTTTAATTTGAATAATGTCTAATTTACCTGTTTTCTCTTTTTTTGCTTGTGCTTTTTCTGTCATATGTAAGAAACCATTACCTAGTATGAGGTCATGAAAATTTATGCTTATGTTTTCTTCTAAGGATTTTATAGTTTAACTCCTGTGTTTAGGTCTTTGATCCATATTGAGTTAATTTTTGCCTATGGTGTGAGGTAGAGTTCAGCTTCGCTCTTTGAATATGAGTATCTGGTAGTCCCGCACAATTTATTGAAAAGATGATTCTTTCCTCATTGAATTATCTTGGCACCCTTTTGAAAATTCAGTTGACCATAGATGTGAGGATTTATTTCTGGACTCTCAGTTCTATTTCATTAATCTATATGTCTTTCCTTAAGCCAGTACCATATTATCTTGATTACTGTAGCTTTGTACTAAGTTTTGAAATTGGGAAGTCCTCCAACTTTGTTCTTTTCCAAAATTGTTTTGGCCAATCTGAGCCTCTGAATTTCCACAGGAATTTTACAATCAGCTTGTCAATTTCTGCAAAGAAGGCAACTGGGGTTTTGATAGACATTCCACTGAATGTGTAGATCAGTTTGGGGGAATTTTGCCATCTTAAAAACACTGAATCTTCTAATCCATGAACTTTGGAATGGTTTTTCAATTTTTTAGGCCTTTAATTTCTTTCAACAATATTTTGTGTTTTCATGTACATTACACATGCTTGTTTTGTGTAATGTATTCTTTTTGATGCTATTGCAAATGGAACTGTTTTCTCAATTTAATTTTCAGATTATTCAACTTTTTTTTTTTGTATACTGATGTTGTGTCTTACAACTCTGCTGAATTTACTAATTCTCCTAGTTTTTAGGGCATAATATTTTTTATGTGTTTACAAGTCACCCTTAAAAGTATTGTTTAGTTTTTGGTGAGAAAGCAAAATAAGACTTTAGTACTGCCTCTCTCTCCCTTCATTCCTTTTTCCTCCCCTGACCTTCTCATATACCCCAAAAGATATATATATCGATGGATCTGTAAATGGATTCTCCTCCTCTTGTTGGCATTGGCCTTGATAATTGTACTGAATTTGGAATAGAAACCGATCCGTAAACTCCTAGATGGTTATTTTGAGAACATATGTATTTTCAAAAGTAAATATGAAGCTGATAGTAGATTAAAGATGCTGTTTTTATTTTGCTGGAGATTAAAGAAACATAAAATAAAACAAGTACAAAGAGCCACCTGTCTGTTTAAAAGAACAAGAATTAAAATGATAAAAGCCAACATTGGCACAGTTATGAAGAGACAGTTACCTCCATATATTGCTAATGACACTGTAGGTTAGTTCAACCATTTGTATATCAGGAACCATAAAAATGAGCTTATTCACCAAAGATATGTCTCAAAAATTAAAAACTATTTGTATAAATTCTTTTTAGCTGGGATGTAAGAGATTTTTAAAAAAGCATAATCCTCATATCCAGCTATTGGGAGCTAGAGAAGCAGATTATTGTATCATTATAATATAATGGCATATATATAATATAATTATTATATATATAATATAATAATTGATATAATGGTCCATCCAAACAATGGACCATTATATTGCAACTAATCATTATTATGTGTACTCTACTGATCAAAAGAAGAGTAGATACGAAATAAGTGGGAAAAACCTTAAAATAACGAGAATATTGATAACTAAAAAATAACTTATGTAAGAAAAAAATTTGTTAAGGTTATATAAATAGCTGATATTTTAGTGCAATTGTGGTTGAATCTATACTTGAAGAAAAAAATATTTTCCCACCAAACATGTAGACATTTCTTACTGTGTAGTAGTTAACCCTTTTGGGTCTAAATATTTAACAAAAATTTTGAGTTTGTGTTGATGGGGCCACACATAATGTATAAACTCTCTTCTTTGTCTCCAAGAACCTGAAGGACAAGCTTGTCCTGAATTTTCACGTATCATATCCCTCATGTTAACAGTTAGCAGGTGCTATTAAAATCTCCCACAGGGGAGGAACCACAATTGCACAAGAGATTTGGAAACCAGGTTTTATCAAAGGGAGCCCAGGGGCAGGGTGGCCTTGGAGGCCAGCAAGGGAACAAGAGGAGAGAGACTTGGTCACAGAGCCATAGCAGGAGCTCCAGGAGGGACTGCGCTCACTATAGTACTTAGATTCCTACTTCACAGCTCTGAGAAGGACCTCTGCTTGGACTTTCCCAGGGATTGAGAACACGTTCCCTCCCAGAGCAGTCTGTTCCATTGGACAACTCCTTTTGTTAAAGGTCCTTCCTTATGTCTAGCCAAACACCTGCTTCCCTCTACTTCCCTCCCGCCACCCCCCCACACACACACTGATCCTATTTCTGACTCATCTTTGCCATTCCCCAGGACAAGGGGAATATCCATAGGATATTTATTTATTTTAAGATTTTATTTATTTATGAGAGACACAGAGAGGCAGAGACATAGGCAGAGGAAGAAGGTTCCCTGCGGGGAGCCTGATGTGGGACTCAATCCCAGGACCCCAGAATCCTGACCTGAGCCGAAGGCAGACATCCAACCTGAACCCAGGCACCCCTGGGACAGCTTTTAAAAGCAGTTTGTACACCTGCCAAGTTGCCAGTTTTCTCCAGGTTGAGCCTTCTCAGTGCTTCTAGTCATCCCTTCTCAGGCTGGTGCTGAGCCCTGGCTATACCACTGTTTATTATTCCCTTAACAGTATGTTGCCTGGAACAGAATACAGGGCATGGCAAAAACAAATGGTGCTGTCATCTACCTGTGGTTCTCTCATCCTCATGCAACCTAGAATTAGCTTATTTGGCATCTATTATTAAATCATTGACTTCTGTTCAGCTTATCATCAGCTAAAGCCTATAAGTACTGTTATTTTTTTTTCTTTTCAACATGCATGCAGTTGCCAAGCCACATCTGCCACATCCTGCGGTTGTTTCTCAGACAGTAGAGCTATAGATTTTAGCTTCTATTTGAGCAGTTTCTTAGTAATATTCTGCTGGAGGGGTAGCTTCAGTTTTCATATACAACATAAAGAAGTCTCTCTACAATATTTGAAATAAATTGAGCATCTGGGCCAGGTAAGCGATTGAGTGATTTCTTGGTTGTTGAGGAGGGATAGAGGAGTTTGCTGGTCCCTGTATCCTGTCCCTTCTCCCTCAGAAATATGCACGATTCACCTGGAAGACTCTATTCCTCAGACACTTTGGTATGTTGGAAAAGACTAGAAATTAGTTGTTGTTTGCATAGATAATTACATTAGTTGATCCTGGAATATTTGAGCTAGAGAGATGTTGAGAGGTCTTTCAGTCTTTGTCCCTTACCCCTTTCTACACCTTTTGGATAAAGAGAATTGTTCCAAGTTACTAAGGAAACTGGTGGTAGAAGCAGTCTCAGAACCCAGGCCTTCTGACATACGTAGACACTGACCTTTTAGCTCTGTGCGGATAGCAGCTTTCAACTGCTCATAGTAAGATAATTTATAGATTTTTTTCCCCCCGGCCCTCTTATGAGTTTAATTACCACAGAGCTAGATGACTGCTTTGAATCCCTCTAGCATGTGAGTAAATAATGTCCTCTTTGATATTTAACAAAGTCCCTATGGTGGTGAATCTGGGCAGAATCCTCTCTGGGACTTTACTAGCTTTCTGGAGGCACTTTCCCTGTGGGATTATGTAGGTCCTCTCTTCATTACAGTCAGTGAGGGAAAGTGAGATCCCTTGGATCACATTTAGGGGCAGAGTAGGGCCAGTTTCCAAAGAGTCCTCTGGGACTTGACCTGTAGGAAAAGTCCCACAGAGCGATCCTCTGGCAGCTAGTGGGGGGTTGGGCAGGATGATGTGTTGTGATGAGCGATGGAGATCCTGTCTCTCACCAGGTATCTGAGACAGTGCATCAGACTCACTGCGGGTTTCAGCTGCATGCTGGGGGAGAGCCTGCTTATAGGCAGGCAGGTATGCCAGTCTGACAAGTGCCAGGAGGATTTTTATTTGTAATTTTTAAGGTACATGTACTTTTCTTCCCTCACGTGGTTGCCAGTTCTTGGAGGGCAGGATGTTGACTCTCTTCCATTATAATATTCCCTCATTGCAAGTGGCGGTACCTTCAGTAGAGGTTTCCAGGTCTGGCAGGGCAGCAGGATATATATATTTACTGCTTTGCTGCTACCTGCCTGTAGCAGAGCAGGTTCCTTCATCGTTTTGGGGGTTGATTCTTCATCTGTAAAATGATCGGTTTGGAGTGACCTCTGAGGACTCTTTTAGCAATACTGTCTAGGGTTCTGGGGGCTTACAGAATTCCCAAAATGTATGCTTTTGTGTGGCTGAGAAGTTGTTGTTCTTCTCTTTTCTGTAGTAACATTATTGAAAAAGTCCACCCTAGAGAAAATACCCTCACCATCCTTCCCCAGCACACAACAGAAAAGGTTCCTTCTTTCATTATCTTTATGGAATTGGCAAATCCGTAAAAATAAAAAAGAAGGGTTGTATAGGGGAGGTATTGAAATGAGGGCCAGTGGTGAGCCCTCTCATGCTCCTGCTCTTCCTCTGAGCTGCTTACAATTCTGACTTATTGCAAGGTAAGACTCCTGGGGTCAGGGGCTGAGAGTCCCTGGTGACCTCCAGACAGTACAGGATGGAGGCAGAGGTCATGGTGGAGAGAGAGAGGAATTCATCTGTGGCTCTGGAACCTGGTGGGGGAATCTGCACAGAACTGGATGATTTGGAGGGGATTTCTTGAGTGCAACAAGGTCTTTTTTCTAATGCATGCTGAAGAAATATAAGATTCTGTGAGGACTATTCAAGTTCCCATCCTCTGAGACCTTACTTCTGGGGAAGATGGACATAGATACAATATAACTGTTGTTCAAGGTTCAAAGAAATTAGCTCAAAGGAGAGAATGGTTACTCCCAACTTAAGGAGCAGGAAAGGCTTCCGGGAAGCACCTGTCTGCATCTTCCCCCAATCGTCCCACGCAGTGCCTCACCTTTGCTCTGTCCAGGTGTGCCGTGACAAATTTAGAAATTTATGAGTGGGTCACTGAGAAGGTTGGGAGACAGAAGCCAAGTGAGCCCAGCCCGCCCATGTGTACTTTGCACTTTTCCCATTTCCCTTGGTATCAGGCACTGTCACTGTACTTAATTCATAGTGCAGCTGTCCCTGAGCTGCTGTGACAATGGCTGCTTCTGCCCCAGAGCCCACTACAGGCTTGGAGCTAAAGGCCCCAGCCACTGGGGGTCTTAGCACTGACCCTGTCCCCCCAGCTACCATGTCTACGCAGAGACTTCGGAATGAGGACTACCATGACTACAGCTCCACAGACGTGAGCCCTGAGGAGAGCCCATCTGAAGGCCTAAACAACTTCTCTTCCCCTGGCTCCTACCAGCGGTTTGGGGAAAGCAACAGCACAACGTAAGTAGCTATTTCTTCTTCTCTCCTGGGTGGGATTCATGTACTTAAGCTCTGCATTAGTAACATAGTCTCCCTTAGAGGTATTTTTGCTCCCCTGTTTTATCAATTCCCCATTTTACAGATGGAAGGAAGACTGGGTGAATAACAGCTCTGAGATTTGAGCTCCTTGCTGTCTGCTCTCCCTCCCGTTTGTTTTATATTCTTTGCTCCTTTCATCTGTGTTGGTCCCAGGAAGGCTGGTGCTGAACATAAGAGAAACTCCTAGAGAGAACATTTTCTTAACTCAGAACCATGGGTCATCTGTGCTAGAACCTCAAATACCTCTAGGCTCAATTGGAAGCTTCATTTGCCGAGTCTCGCTTAGACTTCTGCCCCCATCAGTTAATAGCCAGTTCATTTGGCAGAAGAAGTGGTAAGAGGGAGGGAGGAAGGAATAATTTCTCTTGCACTTAAAAAATTCAAGAGGTTAAGGGGCACCTGGGGGCTCAATCTGTAAAGCATCTGGCTCTTGATTTCAGCTTCAGGTCATGATCTCTGGCTGTGAGATCAAGCCTCATGTTGGGCTCCTTACTGGGTGTGCTTAAGATTCTCTCTTTACCTCTCCCTCCCCACTCTCTCTCCCCCCTTCTTCTCAAAAAATAAAAATAAAATAAAATTCAGGAGGCTGGGTGGAGGGATTCTGCCTTACAACTCCTAGGCAAGGTTAAGTCTTATCTCTGGAAACTGAATCCCAGGACTCATCTGGGTGGTTTGGCCCTCTCCGGGCCTTAGTTTCCCCAAATGTAAGAGAAAATTGAGGAGTCCTCTATGAAAACTGTGCTCCACTCACTTGAATTAGAAGATTCAGAGGAGAGTTTTCTACCCTACTGAGTTTTCTGACTCAGTCCTGAATATCAGCAGACTTCTATATTTTCTCTAGATCCCAGCATTCCATCTTTTTTTTTTTTTTTTTTTTTGGCCCTTCTGTTTATTCCCCAAGCTTAGCTATTATCCTTTCTATGTTTCCTTGTGGGTTGGGTGTGACTTATCGAGGGATCCTTCCTGTGCTAGATTTACACTGTCCTGTGTGACTGCCCAAGCTGACTACTGAAGATTCTCTTGGAGGTCATTCCTGGTAAAGCTCCCCCTGGCTGCATCTCTCCTGGGGCAGGGCATAGAACTAGGGTAGAACCAGAGGATATGGTCTGTCCACATTACCACTAGCTGACTTCTGCTCCTCAAGATTTGGTCTCTTTAGCTTATTTCTCATGTGGCATGCTTTTGTAGATTTCTCCATTTGCTTGGCTGACGGGAAAGATTGCACAGAGAACAACTGGCAGCAGTGAGGACCATTTCTCCCGTTTTCCTCAACCTATCTACCCAGTTGACTTCCCCCCAGGCAGAAGGAACTCCAGATGCAGCCAATGGCACGTGATAGCTTTCCTTTCAGAAGTCATACTCATTGTGAAATACTTCTTCCGAGCCTCTCTCTGTATAGTTTCCCTTCCAGTTTTTGCTCCTACTTGTTCTCAGGCATCAGCTTGTCTGTGCAATCCTTATATGGGGTCTAGATTTTCATTTTTAAAGGGACTTTTCTGAAGTTTAAAACCAACCACTAGCAACTTCACACAAGTTTTGTGTATATTAAAAGTAATGTGTGCCTGCTAGCTATTCTGATTATCTCTTTTTTCCACATTGGGTTATAACTAGTAGTCAACCCAAAATGATTTCTCCTTGCTTGTTAGAAATTGAGAAAATTGGGAGATACCTTCATTGGGCTTGTATTGGGATATTTTCCAGGGTGTACTTTGTTGTGAGGGCCCATCCTGCTCTGATATTGTGATATATGGGACCAGGAAAGCCCATCTGTAAATGATGTCAATTACCTCAAGTGACCTAGAGAAAATACTTCGTTGGACCTGGAGAATTGGTTTAGTACTTACTGGAGCCTGGATCCACATAAGCATTTATGTATAGAAAATATGCGGATGTGATTAAGGTGTAAACTGATTCAGGTGACTTTGTTAGCTCACATGAATCTCTAATATATCAGAGTGTTAGAGACAAGTTTTTGAGCTGTATTCCTTGTCTGCTGTGCCTTGCCCTACCCTGTTATCTAGTTTACCAAGGACCAAAGAACGCTGAACAAAGTATAAGGAACAAAATGCAAGGAATAAAGTACATACATGCATGTAACTGGCTCTTCTAATGGTTAAGGGTCAGTAAAAATCCCTAGTTGGGTGTGCAAATTGAAACCCTAGACATTTCCATAATGCTGTTTTAGTGAAGTTATTTCCTAACATTTGATATTGTCAAGCTATTGACTGCTTTGACAACAGCCTTGTTTTATTCTATTGAGCAACTTTGTCTTCTTGTTGCCCTGTTGAGTCACATTGTACCAGCTGTTGATTGAGCTTTGGTACTTTTTCCCAGGCTGTCAGGCTAAGAAACCAGTTCACTGAAAGTGGCTTTCTCTAGGTTATCTAGGGCAGCCGTTTGCAAAATGTGATTTTCAGACCCTTAGGGGTTCCCAGGACCATTTCAGGAAGTCTGTGAAATTGAAACTATTTTCATAATAATACTAAGATGTTATTTGTCTTTTCATGGTGTTGACGTTTACACTGATGGTTCAGCAGCATGGTGGGTATATTAGCATAAATAAAGGCAGTGCCACCAACGTATGCTAATCATCGTATTTTTGCTGCCGCACATGTACAAAGAATAAGTCAGTTTCACTTAAGTAGGTCCTTGATGAAGCAAATTATTCATTTTATTACTTAACCTTTCAGTACAGGTTTTAAAATAACCTGCATGACAAAATGGGACGTACACATGAAATAGTTCTACTGCATACCTAAGTATATGATGCTTGTCTTAAGGACAAGACCTTGAGTGATTATTGAAATTGTGAGCCCAACTGCTTTTATTTTTCGTAGAATACTCTTTTTGCTAGGAAGAACTAACAAATTGTAGGTAATTCACACCTGAGTATTTGGCAGTACCAAGTACTTAATTTCTTGAAAATGAGAGGAATGAGACCATCACCTCAAGAAAAACAATTGATAGTATTTGTTGCCCATAGTAAAATTTGAGCTTTCAAGCAAAACTAGAAAAAACTAGTATCCAACACTGTGAGCTTGACAGCTTCCCTCTACTTAAAGACTTCTGATAAAGTCAGTGATATTAATATGATTTTTTTCAGACATTGTATAATGAAATGTGCCAGCATTTCAAAGATCTGCATAACTCAGGGAATAAGTATCTTCCAAATGGCCAGTGTGATATTAGAAAAGTGTGCATGAGTAAAAGATCCATTTGAAGAGCAAGATTACCAGTAGATTTTAATGTTACAGGATATTGAAAAGTTCAGATTCCACATTACAACTTCTAAGAAACAACCACATGTCAAATTCGGTATAGTATCGAAGGAGAATTACCACAATTATCTAGAGAGACTATTTAAACACATTCCAACTGCATGTCTGTATGAGGACAGATTTCCTTTATGTACTTCAACCAAAACAACATATCACAACAGATTGAATGCGAAGTAGATAATCCATCTATCAAGACATTAAAGAGGTTTGCATAAAAAGTAAATGCCAGTTTTTATTTTGGAATATAGAATTACTTTTCATTAAAAATCCATTATTTTAAAAAATAATAACAATTTAAGGGGCACCTGGATGGCTCAGTTGGCTTGGGTTGTGATCCTAGGGTCCTGGGATCAAGCCCACTATCTGGCTCCCTGCTCAGCAGGGTGCCTACTTCTCCTCCTTCTGATTACCCCCCACCCCCATTTGTGCTTTCTTGAGTGTTCTTTCTCACTCTCTCTCTCAAAGAAATGGATAAAACCTTCAAAAAATACCAATTTTTTTAAAGATTTATTTATTTATTTATGATAGACATAGAGAGAGAGAGAGAGGGAGGCAGAGACACAGGAGGAGGGAGAAGCAGGCTCCATGCCAGGAGCCCGACGTGGGACTCGATCCCAAGACTCCAGGATTGTGCCCTGGGCCAAAGGCAGGTGCCAAACTGCTGAGCCACCCAGGGATCACCAAAAATAACAATTTTAAAAATCTGTTATTTTACATGTAATTTTATTGTTTTAATTAATAAAATGTTTTTAATTTCTCAATTTGAATTTGTAATATATATCACCAGACATAATCCATATAAACAAAAACTATTTAGTATCCTCAATAATTTTTAAGTGTGTAAAGGGCTCTCAAGACCAGAAAGTGTAAGAACTACTGATGAGAACATAAACAGAGCTACAGAGATTTGCAGGATTCCCTTCCTATACCCCTCCTAAGACTCTGCAGTCCATGGAGCTGAGTCTGTGATACTCTATGGTTCTGGGTGATCCAAGCTTGGAGCCATTGATTAGAAAGAATAATGTTGGCCAGTTGCCTAGAATCCTGAAGTCACGTTGGAAAGTATGCTGTCCTATCCGGTCCCCTCCCTCTACAGCTGAGACAAAGGTCCAGACAAGGGAAGGGAATTGTCCTATGGAGTTACCTAGCCTAGTAAAGCTAGTAAAGCCTAGTAAAGCAAGGGCTAAAAGGGACCTGATCTACAAAACCCAGCCCAGAGGCATTTTGGGGAAGCCTTTGGTGGGCAGGTGGGTTTGCTACAATGCTTACCTTTGCCTTGAGTGGATTAAACATTCGCTAAGATAGACATTTGATTGGCCTGTCATCCTGCCCGTAATCTCTTGGTCACTGGCCATTGATAATGAAGGAGTCACCTCTGTACCCTTGTGGTCCTTAGGCCGTTTCCTCCTTAGGGTAGTGCAGGAGAGCACTCAGCCTCTTCTCATCTAGATTCAAAGATATTTTCTGGATCTTTACTGAAAAGCTTCGGGACAGAGACTACTGGGTGTTTCAGCAGTTGAGCATCTGCCTTCGGCAGCTCAGGGCATGATCCTGGAGTGTGGGGATCAAGTCCCATGTCGGGCTCCCTGTGAGGAGCCTGCTTTCCCTCTGAACTATGTATCTGCTTATCTCTCTCTGTCTGTCTCTCATGAACAAATAAATCTTTAAAAAAAAAAAAAAAAGGAAAGGAAAGAAAAGCTTCAGGACAGCAGAAGGGTCAAGAGGTTTTCTTCCTGGAGGTAGAAGGAGAAAGGTCACCAGAGGTAAAATTTCATTACAGAGAGTATAGATAGGTCCCAGTTATTGTGGTCCTTACAAGTTAACACGTAGTATTTGCTTTCAGTTTCTACTGAATTGCAGATTCGGAGAAATACATGGAAGCATCATTTAGGAGGGATTTAGGGTATTTGTGCAGGAGAATTTCCAGACAGTGCCAGGGGCCAAATCTTGAGTGAGTCTGTGGCTGGAGGCAGAATGATGCTATATTTGACCTGTTTTGTATCCTGGAAGTAAGAGGATAGAAAATGCAGCAGATGAGGGCACTTCTCTGAGTTCTCATTGTCTACAGGATGCTCACCTTCATCCCCACCCACATGGCCACCAAACTGACATACTCCTCTCTGTTGGCGCCCCGGGTCTCTCTCTCTGGGCTTGTGTACACAGGCCTTTCTTCCCCCTGGGCACACCTGCAAGCTCTGCCTGTCCTGGTGGGTTTGGCTCAGGTCTCCCCTCTGCAAACCCCCACTTTGCCTTCCCCTGCCTGAGCACTCTTCCCAGGCACTTAATAAGGCATCTTTCTACCTGGGTGGCATTAATGTATCTGCTTTATTTTCATTGAGTCATTAATTTCTAGAAACCAAAGTCCATATCTGATTCATACTTATTTCTACCACTGTATTAACACAGTGTTTTACACATAACATAGTATTTGCTGAGTGAAAAAATGAATGAGGATGCACAAGAGGCTTTATAATTACAGCTTGAAGTGGATAGTCTGTATAACAGGAGAGGGGAAAATCTATCCTCAAGGCAACAGGTTAAACTAGGTGACAGACATTTGAAGAGGGCTTCTCTAATCCTAGGACTCTGGCATTTGACCTTTTTTTAACTCAAAGTATCCCAGTGACTGACCAATTGTGAGACCATATTCCTTTTACTCTTTACTTTGCATAAAATTTTCTGTTAGAGTTCTGGGCTTTTTTATTTTGCTCATCTTTCTCTCCTATCAGTGTCTGTCCTTCCTGCTTGTCATCCTCTGTTGCAATTTTGGATCTAGGTCTTTACAGTGGACAGCTCTGGTGAAACCCAGGCCAGAGCTACTAGGAGAGGACAGAGTGCCACAGGGAGTGGAGCTTATAGCACAGAGGCCAGGAGAGGACTCAAGGGTCAGTCTGCCTGGATTTGAATCCTGGCTGAACTCTTTCCTAAGTGTGTGACCTTGAGCAAGTATCTTCCTCCTCCATGAAATAAAGTTAATACATATCTCCTGGGGGCTATTGTGGAAGTTGAGTGGGAAGTTGACATATGAAAGCACCTAGCACAGTGCTACGTGATTAATAAATGTTAGCTGCCATTATTGTTAACATGCTCTTGTCTACTTTCTTCCCACTTCAGATGGTTCCAGACTTTGATTCACCTGTTAAAAGGCAACCTTGGCACAGGACTCCTGGGGCTGCCTCTGGCAGTCAAAAATGCAGGCATCTTGGTAAGGGTCTGCATTGGTGAAGAGAAGTATCATGACAAATTTTAGGAGATGGTTGTGTGTGTGTGTGTGTGTGTGTTTTAATTTACTTCATTTACAACATTTAAAAATGGAAAGCTTTTTAATTCAGCCGAGAAAGTAAAATTCAGGTGTTCATGCACTTAAACATATTTATTGAGGGCTTTCTGTGTGCTGGATGTTGTTCTAGGCTCTGAATATTAACAGTGAATAAAAAAGAGAAAGATTCTTGCCTTCGTGGAGCTTACTCTGTGGTGAGGAGGATATATTTAAAATGTTTCAAGGAGTTTCTATCAATATTAACTAATGAATTCGTAACAGAAGCCTGTTTGTTTTCTACATAGTCCTTCCATGCCTCACCCATAGGAGGCCAACTCTGAGAATTTTACTTTATCTTTTATTATTCATCCCCTATAGACTATAATCTAAAGCCATTTGGTTTCTCTTTGAGTTGGAGATAGCTCATAGATATGGATTGCTCTTACCTGAGGGCTATTTATCCTGAACTGGTATTACCCTGATGAGAACTTTCCCCTTCCCTCCACCTCTTGACCTCTCTCTTATTCCCAGACCACAGGAGCCTTCTGTTCTGCTGATTTATAACTGTCTTGGAATAGCCTTGTGTCGTTCTTCTTCATGAGGTTAACTCTTTTGAAGGCATGCTAAGGTTCAGATGGTGCCTTCTCACCGAACTAATCTCTACTGGGATCACATTTTTCTCTGTAATGCTGTGCCAGAAGTTCTGTCACTGGAAGGTGCCTTAGTAGAGTTTTGATCATTTGCAAATCCAATCTCTGTTGGGCTCACTCCTAATTCAATCTACTTCTCTCTCTCTCTTGTCTGCAACACCTGTCTCCAGATGGGTCCCCTCAGCCTGCTGGTGATAGGCATCGTTGCTGTGCACTGCATGAGTATCCTGGTGAGATGTGCTCACCACTTCTGCCGCAGGTGAGAGCCCTCTGAGCTGCCAAATTGTCCTTTTGGGTTCTGTTACCAGCAGTGAAAGAGAAGACTTAAGCAGACCACTCTAAATTGTTTGTGCTAACTGAAGGTGACTGCTAATTATTGCAGTACTCCTTTTCCCTGGTTAGTTTTGTTCTTTTTTAGTTTGTTGCCATCTGTCGTATTTCCTTATGTGCAGTGGCCAAAGACCACATTCTACTTTTGTGTGCTTTGTAGTATTTACCCCCACTGAAATGATTCTACTAAATGGTTGTTGCTTATAAGAAAGTAACTGGCCTGTCGACTTAACATTTCTGATCCTTGAAAGTATTGGAAACAGAACTCAGTGGTTTCACCAGGGTGGCAAGTAGAGAATTGGCCCAGGTATCGGTGAACTACGTTTGTTCTGTCACTTTTTGTTGAATTCATACACTCTTCCCTTCCTCTTTCTCTCCCGTCTTAGACTGAACAAGCCCTTTGTGGACTATGGAGACACAGTGATGTATGGACTGGAATCCAGCCCTAGCTCCTGGCTCCGGAACCACGCGCACTGGGGAAGGTAACCAGTTTCTTTCTTTTCTTTTCTTTTCTTTTCTTTTCTTTTCTTTTCTTTTCTTTTCTTTTCTTTTCTTTTCTTTTCTTTTCTTTTCTTTTCTTTTCTTTCTTTTCTTTCTTTTTTTTTTTTGTGACCAGTTTCTTCTGTTGTTGCTGCTGTGAACTCCCAGAGTGGAGGCCTTCAGACAGAGTGGGGAAATGTGGCATATAGTGTGAGCAGTGGAAAGAGCACTGAGTCTGTGGATTTGGCTTCTACCTCAGCTCTGCCAGCAGTCATTTTGGGTGTGTGACCCCTTTCTTTCTGGTCCTTGGTTTCCTCATGCTTTGGCAGTCCATGACCAGTGATTATTTTTTATTTCACTCATTTTTTTAGTAAAGATATTTAAGCACTTTCTTATACGTGGTACAGAACAATTCTAGGTATTGGGAAGGGGGATCCCCCTGGGGTAAATTATGTGGTCCTGACCCTCTAGGGACTTATTGTCTCTGTAAGGAAAAGGGTGTGTGGGAAGCTTGAGATCAAGAGGACAAGAGATCAGGAATAGTCTATCCCAGTAGAGAGCATCGAAGTACATCTTAGGAGCTCAGACAGGGAGGAGATTTAAGGACTGTTGCCTGTGCCAGATGAGAAGTCCACATGATAGGTGCTTTAAGGGCGGGGCACTGGGCAGGAGAAGGAAGGCCTCAAGGAAGGGGTGAGCTGAGCTAGAACAAATGGTTTAATGGGGAAAGAAAGAGATGAGGGTGTTTGGAAATTTGTCCTTATGGTAACTTTTCAAATGCCTACAGGGAAATACTCTTAATTTTTGTTTCCTGTTTGAGGACATGATATGTTTAAAGATAAAGAATTGATATCAGAGACCGAATCCTTTTCTATTCTTTTTGTTTATTTTTTAAAGATTTATTTATTTGAGAGAAAGAGAGTGAGCTGGTGAACATGGGGTGGGGGTGGGGCAGAGGGAGAAAGAGAGAGAGAGAAAGGATCCCAGGCAGGCTCCCCACTGATCACAGAGCCCGACCAGGGGCTCTATCTATCTCATGACCCTGAGATCATGGCCCAAGCTGAAATCAAGAGTTGGATACTAACCAACTGAGCCACCCAGGCTCCTCTCTATTCTTTTTAAATTGAACTACATTGAAACTCTGTTCTCCAGGAAAACTCCTCGTAGTCATCAGAGTTTTTTTATAGTTCCACACAAAGTCAGCTTCCTCCTGTGATGCAGGTTTATTTTGTGATTTTTTTCAGCAGGATCATTTTCTGTGACTGGGAGAAGCCATAGTGCCAAGTGGCCAACACTGATTAGCAGGTTGATTGGTTGGCTGGTTGGTTGTTGATTGATCCTTTCTTCCCTTCTTCCCTCCTTTCCATCCTTTCTCCTCTCCTGTCTTTCCCTGTTTCTCTTTCTCCCCAATCCCTCTTCTCTCTCTCTATCCCTCCTCCCTTATTCCCTTACTTTCTATCTTTAATGAGGTTATTGTGTGTTTATGGTAAAAAAGAATTTTTTTTTAGCAAGATAGGCATTTATAAAGTGAAAATTAAAAGTACATACTGGTCATAGTTGCATGGGTATACTTCTGGAATATTCTGTGTGTATACAAATGTACACATGTTCTTAACCTTTTTTAATATTAATTGACCATACTGTGCATACTGTTTGGAAATTTGTTTTTTTCTATTAGAGATCCTAGACATATCTCTATCAGTACATGTAGGTTTAACATATTCTTCCCTGCTGTATACTACTCCATTTAAGAATGGTCTGTCATTTCATTTTCCTTTTGATGACCCTTTAGGTTGTCACCAGTGGTTGTTGTAACTGCTTCCACCAGCAGTCTATTCTGGTACATCTATTCCTGTGTACTTATGTGAGAGTAGGTTGATTCTCAGATCCAGGTTGATTCTCATATCCAGAGACTATGAAGAAGTCCACTTCCTTGGCTTTATGCTGAGGGCTCCCTGTAGCTTTAGAACATACAGTATGAGATGGCATAGGCAGGCCATGGGGAGGGGGAGGCCAAGGGATTGGTCTGTGGTCCTGGTGTGTGTGCTTTGTTCTGGCCATTCTGATCTCAGGATTGCCTGACCCCATGCAGCATTCTTGACATAGGAAGGGAACCTCAGTCACCACACAGATATGACCTTCTTCACCTTCCTCCAAAGCTCCAGACTGGTGGCACCTAGTACAGTTTCTCCTTTCATCAAGGCACACTAATTCTTGTCACCTGCTAGGAAGGGTCTGTGATGACCTGGGAAAAAGTACCGTTCAAACACCTATCTGTCTGGGAATCTTGCTTTTTATCCTTCTGATCATTGTACTCTCTTCCCTTCCCCATCTGCAGGCACATTGTGGACTTCTTCCTGATTGTCACGCAGCTGGGATTCTGCTGTGTCTATTTTGTCTTTTTGGCTGACAACTTTAAACAGGTAGGGCCCCAGTTAAAAGAGAGAGAGAGAGAGAGAGAGAGAGAGAGAGAGAGAGAGAATGGCAAGAAATGAGTGGACTTTGAGTTTAGGATTCCTTCTAAGCCTGTTTTGGTCAACAAAAGAATTAAGATTTTAACATTTTACATAGAAAAGTGTGTTTTATTTAATTTCATCTAAAGACCTAGGGCATTACGAAACTTCAAGATATCTTGTCCATTCTCCTGTCTTAAGGTAAGATATGATCAAACCCAGCTGAGATAGTTGGGTTGCTGATGACAATTATGAAGATCTTGGAAAGTGGTTCTTACTACAGACTTCTATATGGCCTTGTTCACATACTAAGTCTTCAGTTAGGAAACCCTTTTGGTGGGAGGTCCACTGGCCTTTGTTATTTGAGAGGCCTTTCCTGTTGCATTTCTTCTCTTCCTTTTAGGTGATAGAAGCGGCCAATGGGACCACCAACAACTGCCATAACAATGAGACGGTGATTCTGACGCCCACCATGGACTCGAGACTCTACATGCTCTCCTTCCTGCCCTTCCTGGTGCTGCTTGTTTTTGTCAGGAACCTCCGAGCCCTGTCCATCTTCTCTCTGCTGGCCAACATCACCATGCTAGTTAGCCTGGTTATGCTCTACCAGTTCATTGTCCAGGTAAGAAGAGCCAAGGCTCTCCCTCTGCCTATTATATAATCAAAGCAGCAAACAAGTAAGTGGAACATAAATAAGGATATGTTATTTACATGTGGTATATTTAGATTAGGGGTTCTCAGCTTTGGCACTAGTGACATTTTGGGTCAGGTCACTTTTTATCATGGGGGGCTGTCCTGTGCATCATGGGACATTTAGCAGCAGCCCTGATCTTTACACACCAAGTGCCAGTAGCAGCCATTCCCCAAGTTATGACAACCGAAAATGTCCCCAGACATTGAAGAATATGCTGGGGGTGGGGTTGGTATGCGTGTGTGTGCAAAATCACCCCCATTGAGATCACTAAATCTAAAACATCTAAACTGGTTTAGATTTCATGTTAATACATGAATCATTGTATAATGGGAAAATAGAAAAATATTAAGATAAAAATAAAAATCAAGTTCTCTAACTTAATATTTAGATAAAATAATTATTTACCAGTCCAGTTATATATTTATTTGTCAAAATTATAAACTCAGTTATTGTACCTCCCCTTGCATAGCCCATGTGGCCAGGCGTGTAGAGTAGTACAAGAGAGGACATCTATTTGTCGTTGGGTAGAAGACCAGGCTGAGAAAGTGTGCCCTCAAACACTGTAGCTCTTTATGGACAAGACAGTGCATTTTTGCCAAGACTTGAGAAAAGGAAAAGTGAAATCCAGTGAATAGAAGCATAACTTTTAAAAAAAGGTATTTAAATTTAATTCCCCCAAGAACTCATCAGTACATACTCATTAAAATGCAGGCAACACAAGTGTTGAAAACCACATGTCTACCTTGAGTCTTTTTTTCTCAGGGATTCACTCTATGTGATTGATTTTGTCTAGGTCCTATGAATATATCTACACACTATATTAGTATGTAGAGAAATACATAAAAGTATGTTTTGTCTTGTGTTTAACATAATTTTTAAAATTATTAAATGTAGTATTCATCTACCTTGCTTTTTTTCCCTCACAGAGCCTCAAGGAGCTTTCCCTATTTATACACACGGTTTTACCTCCTTTTTCATTGCTACATAGCATTTCAGAGAATAGATGTGCCATAGTTCATTGGACCAGTCCCCAGTTAGTGGACCATCATGTTACTTATAGTTTTTAGTGTTATGACAGTGAATATTCTCAGGCCTTCCTTTCTGTAGACATGTATAAATACTCCTCCAGGGTATTTATTTATTAGACATGTAGTTGCTAAAGAGTTTGCACTTTTGAATTTTTATATTACCATGTTGCTTTTTCCTGAAGCCATTTACCAATTTCATATAGACTCCCATAGTGCGTATGTAGCCAACACTAGATGTATCAATCTTTTTAATTTTGGTCAGCCTGACAGATGAACATTGACTCATTTTCACACAGTCTGCTGAACAGTGACCCGGTCAATCACTGATATGGTTTCTAGGAAAACGGTGCGTTGTAAAATAACATTTCCTGAACTCAGGATATGACATAATGAATTTAGATTAACACTGTACTCAGTGAGCATTTACTGATTTTTCCCTGTCTTAAGAAGTCAAATGGGTGGCAGATATTGACTCTTCTTCTACAGAACTAGTATTTAAAAACAGAATAAATTGCTATCCCTGTCCTGTTTTTTTTTTTTTTTTTTTTTTTTTTTATGGGAATGGAAGGCGGGCCTGTGAACGCATGATTGACCATTTCTAGAGAGTTTCCTTCTCTACCTCTGGCAAATTAAGTTAAACTAAGGAGGGCAAATAAATGCATGATTTAACTTTGTAATTAGAGATCTCAATCAGTGCTTAGGACACACTGCAGTGGACATTAAAATGAGCTAGGTCACCTCACACAGATGTGTACACATGCTACATTTAGTTTTAAAGCACTGTGGATCATTGGACAATAGTGGCTGCCATGAACTGAAGCCTGGAATGGGAATGTGGGTTCCAACAGTGTCTCAGACCCAGGTGAAGGCAGTGCTCATTCAGAGCATTGTCTGTGGATCATGCAACCTGCACTTGCAGATGAGGCACCCTGCTGATTTCTTGAGAGTGAGTATGAGCCTGCCTCTGGACTCAGTCAAGAGCTGCCTGTGTGATTACACAGTGCTCTCTGCTCTGCGGGCAGCTTGGGAGAACAGTGGTTTGGCTGTGCGTTGAGCAGCTTCATTTTGATGTGATACATAGGTGAAGATGCTCCCTTCGGGTCACTTTTGTTGCTGATGCTGTTTTAACTACTATCTCATTTTGGCATCTTCTCCCACTGTCCGGTGTTTCTGAATTTTTTTTCCCAGTCCTGAGCATGTGTGTAACTGGTGCTCTTGCTCGTCATGCATGTGCCATCCCGGGAAGCTGACTCAGGTCGTCTTCCACCTGTTCAGGTTTCCCCATATCTTCATCACCTGGACTGACAGATGGCCTAGCTCTGAGCAGAGTGCCTCACCCAGAGGGGGCTCCCAATAATTGTATTTATCACTGCATTTCCTTAATTCTGAGATGCAATTTTTTCACAGTTACAGTGTTTCCAAAATTGGAGTATATCTTGCAGTTTTTATGTACATTTGACAGCATTTTCTCAAAAAGTTGTTATCACTAAAATTAATAGTATCATAGAATTGAGGAGACAATATTGTTGATAATGAGCTGATGGGATCCCTGGGTGGCTCAGCAGTTTAGTGCCTGCCTTTGGCCCAGAGCATGATCCTGGAGTCCCGGGATAAAGTCCCGCATAAGGCTCCCTGCATGGAGCCTGCTTCTCCCTCTGCCTATGTCTCTGCTTCTCTCTATGTCTCTCGTGAATAAATAAATAAAATCTTTTAAAAAAAGATAATAAGCTGATTTTAATATGTATGTTTCTTTGCACATTAAACTTTTTTCATTTAATGGGTTGGGCTCTAAGTTAGTAGGAATCATTAAGTATGTAGAATTACAGATTCCTTTTGTTTTTCTCATTCACCTTAGTATTCCCAGACATGTATTCTGAAATTCTCTCTCTGATAACTCAGCCAGATCTGATGTATGAACCTGAGCAATAGTCATCCACTAACCAACAGATCGCTCCTGTTTCCAGAACTTAGGTTGCACTGTGACTCAAGAATAGAATAATTACAGGCCAATTTCACTCTTTGTCTCATTGCAGAGCAAAAATATTTACTAGTCTGTCTTCATTCCAAATACTGAAATACTTCTTATAAAGATATCTTTATTAGCAGGGGTTCAGGGGAAAAAAGTATTTTAAAAATTATTTCTATTTTAGGGAGACTATGGTATAACAAAGCAATCGCTTTGAAAACTTTCAAAGAGAAGCCTGTTACAGAGATTAATATTAGATCTCTTTTCGTTCACTGATATGATTCTGTTATACTGTTATAGCATGCCCCATATTTATCTAAATGCCTGTACAGTTAAATCAGTTTTAAAACATTGTAAAGGCAGTTTTAAAATCAATTCTTATTTTAATGTAAGCAATGCATGAGCGTGGTTGAAAAAACCACTTCTGAGTGGACAGAAGCTTCTGTCCCACACTGAGTCCTGTCCCTTCGATGCTATCCATTATGGGGGCTATTGTTCAGTGGTGAGCCATGGAGGATTCTGTGTCTGCACCTCCTTGCTTGTTTGTACATCTTTACATTGTATCCGCAGTTAACAATTGCCATGATTTTTGTTTGCCTCTATTTTTAAATGCTTTTTTTTGCTGTTCTGTTCCTAAATGTTCCAGTACTTCTGTTAATGTGTTTATAAATAAAACGTTTCAAGTGTCCAAACTCATTCACAAGAAAAGAAAGAAAGAAGAAAGAAAGAAAGAAAGAAAGAAAGAAAGAAAAAGAAGAACTCTCTTAAAAATCTTCCAACTTTCCTTCCAGTTTTATCTGTGTGGAGTATTTATGTAGTTGTGTTATAGTGAATATGTAAATTTAAAAAGTTGATGTTTTCACTATTATTTCATAAGTAATTTTTCATGTGCTGCTTAGCTATCTCAATTTTTACTTTTAAAATAGTGTATAATATTCTGTGGTATGGTTGATGTGCAGTAAGCTAAACCTGTTTCACTTGTTTGGGAATATTTAGGTTGTTTTTAGTTATTATTAAATAACTTTGTTCTATTTCTTTTTATATCTTGATTTTTTTTCCTACTCAGGTTACATTTCTGGGGATGAGCTTACCTAATGAAAGAATGTGACTTTTTTATGCAAAATTCAATATTTGAGTTTTTTGTAGTACAAAACGGGCTATATAGTCTTTCCCTGAAGCAAGTAGGGTTTTCTCAGCCTGAAGGGGAAAAAAATAGAAACGCTAAATGTCCTCAAATCATCTGTCAGATATCAGACTCTCTTCCTTCAGAAGATCTTGGATTTAGGAAAAGATACGACCTCTCCAATGTTGGAGTTTAAATCTTGAATCTCTGTATAACATTTACTTTGTTTTTCCTTTCAGAATATCCCAGACCCCAGCCACCTTCCCTTGGTGGCATCCTGGAAGACCTATCCTCTGTTCTTTGGCACAGCCATTTTTGCATTTGAAGGCATTGGGATGGTAAGAGTTGCACTGTGATCATCTGTTGTCCCTGGTGTCCTTGAGGTCTGCTTTATGGAAGGCTGAGGAAATGCTATTAGAAAATATCTCCTGAAACTTATTGGCCAGCTAATGGACAGCATTTCAGGGATCTCACTGGAGTTTCCCAGCTCTAGCTTGTGAAAATAAATTGAACGTGATTTGAGAATGTTTACATTCAACCCCCTCTGTTACACATTCATTGTTTGCTTCTGAGAGTTAAGCTTAATGATTAGTAGTTGCTAGGATTAAATATGTGTGAATTGCTTCATGTAGTCCCTGACACATAGTGTGCATTAAATAATTTTTTTAGTAATAATAGTATTGACTTATTATTAAATCAATAAACACACAAATCATCTCTCTGCCTTGGAACACTGGAGTGTTGTATTTTTGTATGTGTAGATAACCTTCACCTTCACTCCTGGCTTAGCTTCCCCCATCATTGCTGTGATTTCACCCAATTCTTCTCCTTAAGGAGAGGAATCTGCCACTCAGTTGTACCTAATTTGATTTTTACTTATATTTTTCATAATAAAAGTCTGGAGTTATTCTTTGAAAAAAATTATTAGTACTGCTGGGCAAGAGCGTAGGGAAAGGGAAGACACTTCCTTTCATGGAATATCTTTTTATCCCCTTTTGCTTTGTCTATCACTTTATACACTTCTGAGAAAACCTAGAAGTTGGACAGATTTTTTTTTGTGAAAATACTTAGGAATTGGCCCAGTGGTATTGAGGAATGGGTTAGGGCTCTAACCTCACAGGGGAGGCTCTCTAGGGATCAGTGTGTAAGCTGTTGACCTGAGGTTCTGCACCTTTCCCTTTGCTCTTTCTTGGGGCTGCTCAGTGCCCGGGAAGAGTGTCTCTCCTTGACTCACAAACAAAAATGTTTCCCTGCTGTTGGGGCCGCAGCATGAAATGGCCCATATTGCAGCAGTGAGAAAGAGGCTGCAAGTATGTGGGACTGGAAAGAAAAGATTGAGTTAAATGTGGGAAGCTGCCTGGAGACCCTGGGTTCTTGAATAACATTGTACTGAATTTATCACTTTTCCTCAACAGTGCAATGCAGGAGATGCTCTTTGCTTCATTTCAATAGCCCAGGTTTGGCTGTGGACTCATTCTCTAATCATTATCTGTTACTTCAAGATTTCTCTGTGCTTTCTATTTTTACAAGGGAGAGAACACTGCTGTTCTAACTCTTAGTTTGGACTTGAGGGCTGTTGAGTGCGTCCAGGCGAAGGGCCCCTGCTCACTGTCATTGTACTTCCTCTGTGTTTGTGCCACTGGCCCAGGCC
Organism: Nyctereutes procyonoides; assembly: GCF_905146905.1. Lineage (NCBI taxonomy): Eukaryota > Metazoa > Chordata > Mammalia > Carnivora > Canidae > Nyctereutes > Nyctereutes procyonoides. The sequence continues at coordinate 30,297,663 of NW_026575046.1, forward strand.
TGGCAGACATGGAGGAGATGGGCTGCTTGCCCCCTGGCTCTCTAGACTCTCCATAAAAGGTAATGGAAGGAAAGCATAGAAGCTGTTTCTAGTTGGATGCGGATCAACAAGCTTGAGCCCCCTGAGCTGGTGGGGGAGGGGGTGCGGTGCTCAGGCCCTGGCAGGAAATAGGGAGCCATGGCATCCCTCACAGCTCTGGACCTGTAGCAGGCCCGTGGCATCTGCCAGGGTATGTCTGGCACAGACCCACTCTGCCTCATGGCTGCAGGTATTCAAGGAAAAGGAGTGTCATGACAAGATCAGAGATGGTTTGCTCATTATTGCTCTGCATTGCTTTTCCTTGTCAGCCATGCCAAATGTAGTTGATAACAGATTGTGCAGCTTATCAAACATACCTTCCATTTTCCCTGTTCCTTAAATGAACCAATCTTCAAAAGGGCCTTTGCTTTGCTTTGGAATGTCCACTCCTGTGAGGGAGAGGGTGGCAAGATCAGTGGTTTGGAATAGGAATCTGGAAAGTGGGTTTTATTGTACTTTTGCCAACTTGAATCTCCCTATGGTCTACCTCGTGACGCCCCTAGCACCTCTATTTCTCTAACTCGGAGGTTTAACATGTCATTGCTGGCACCTGCCCTTTTGGAGGTAAGGAAACAGTTTCTGGAAACTAGAGTGGCAGTTTTCCCTTACCTACATTTTGTATTCTTTGAGCCGGTTAGCAGAGCTGTGATCTCAGACAAGGTCTGTTCCCCTTTGATGCAGCTGCCATGTGGCTGTGCCTGGAGCAGAGAGCACCCCCAGCCCGTGGGGATCCTGGAGCAGGAGGCAGAGCTCTGGCCTGCCTTCTCCTTTCAGGATTTCTCTGCTTCCACAGCAGGCTCTTGTGTCTCCTCCAGCTCTAAGGAAATAACTTGCCTGTGTTTATTTGTCTAGTAAAAGATAGATGTGCTTTTGGGGAAATCCTGGGGATAAAGCAGTTACTTTTTCTGAAAATATTAGTTTATTTTGGCCATTAATGTTGCTTTTTCCTGTGTTTTCTCTTCTCTCTTGCTATTCTCCTAGGTTCTGCCCCTTGAAAACAAAATGAAGGATCCCCAGAAATTTCCACTCATCCTATACATGGGAATGACCATCATCACTGCCCTCTACATCAGTCTGGGGTGTCTGGGGTACCTGCAATTTGGAGCTAATATCCAAGGGAGCATAACCCTCAACCTGCCCAACTGCTGGTACGTGGGGGAGGATGGAAGCCAGGGAGCACTGGATGTTTGGGGTTTTTTTTACATTAATGGGTGAGAATGTGGATTTTCCTCCTTCTTATCCCTTAAATCAGCTCACTTCACTTTAGCCTACTGCTGCAAGCCTGACCCCTGCCCTAGGCCAGCACCATCCTTCCTTGGCCACCTACTGAGCCTTTTGACTCATCCACCTACCTCAGTCTTACTTCTCTAGACCTGTTCTCCCATGACTTGTACGAGCCATCTCAGACTCAAGTCAGTCGTGCATTCCCTTGTTGAGAGTCCTGAGGGGCTTCCCTTTGCTCCTCTGATAAAGGCAAAACCTCTAAGGTGCCTGTTAGTCCCACTTCGGCTCTAGCCCTTCCTGTACCTCATTCCTACTCGGCTAGGAAAACTTAGTCTAGGAGTCACTCTTTTTGAGAAACTTTCTCTGCTGTCTCACCTACAACTTCCCTTCTAGGTTAGATGCCCCTTCCCTCTGCTCTTGTGGGACCCCATTCAGACCCTAGCCTAATTCTTATTTCATAGTGCTGTAATTGTCCATTTACCCAAAGTGTGATCTCTCTATATGGTGTGCTCTGGGAGGGTGGGGCTCCATTGCACCCCAGCACCCGGCACCATGTCTGGCACATGTTCATCACCCAGGGGATGACTTTTGAATGAATAGGAGGACTAAATGCAGGAACTGTGAGCATCTTAGGAATGAGGTGTTCTCAGGGAGCACCTGATACATAGAGGATAGAGGCGGACTGCCATCTCCAGCCCTGGCCTTGGGCATGTCACAGTTGCTCACTGCCCCAGCTCCCACTTCTGGGAACCAGGAGTAGTCATTTCTTCCTGCCAGGATTGTCAGGAAAACCAAATGCTATGCATGAGAAAGCACTTTGTAATACTATCCTGGTGCGATCAGAAGGAGGACCCTGCCCTGAGCTTTCTTCTTTGTTTGGAGGAGGAAGTCCTGTGGAGGTGTACACCAAATGGATTGGTTGATCAGGTGACTGAAATGCCATTCTACCCTGGAAATCTGAGCCTTGAAGGGCCAAGTATCCCATCGGTTCCCCTTAAACATTCCAAAAAGACAGGGAGAGAGGAGGGCGAATCAGCGAAGTTCCCAGCTTCTTCTATGCCTCTCCTGTAGCAGTCACTGGCCTGATGTGCAAGCCCCTGGCTGAAGGCTTGTGGAGAGCCCTTCTGTATCTCACCTTGCATAGCTCGTGGTTACGTATTGCAGGGCAACACTGAGATACACTGAAATGCTAACTAAAAAGGTACCTGTCGGGGCGCCTGGGTGGCTCAGTTGGTTAAATATTTGCCTTTGTCTCATGTCATGATCTCAGCATCCTGGGATTAAACCCTGCATCAGGCACCCTGCTCAACGGGGACTCTGCTTCTCCCTCTTCCTCTGCCCCTTCCCTCCACTTGTGTGTGTCCTCTCTCTCTGTCTGTCTCTCTCTCTCTCTCTCTCTCACACACACACAAACACACACACATTCTCTTTCTCTCTCAATAAATAAATAAATAAATAAATAAATAAATAAATAAATAAATAAGACCTTTAAAAAAATAAAAGGTAGCTGTCACAGGCTGTGTCTGAGAGCAGCTGTTCTGTTTTGAAGATTAGAATTTCATTGTGGAGGGCAGCTGAGCAGACACTGAGAAGTTTGTTGAGTGCCCTGGGGATCAGTAGGACCTTTTGGGCTGGCCTAGTTGACCTGTCTGTGCATGTTTTCAGAGCTCTAATCAGTGAGGCATTGTGCAAGGACAGGTGGAGAAAATGGAGAAAAGCACTGATTCAGCAGTGCCATCAAGTGTTTAGCACAAGACCCCCTAACCAGCACAAGGTCTGGGGGGGGGGTGTCTGGGCACAAGGTCTGTGGGGTGGCCAGCCAAGTGGTAGCCTTGCAATGGGCTATTGTTTTCAGAAAGTCTTTCTCTTTCCCCTGATGCCTGCTTTTAAATTTCCGAATGTTCTTATCCTTTCAAGAGCCAGGTGGTAGCTTGGCATAACTGAAGATAAATATATCAGCAGGAACAGAAGCAGCCCACGTAATCCAAAACCATAGATAAGCACCTGTCTTCTTTCCTCTGACACTCCAATCCCAGCTACTCTAATCTTTCCATCTCCATTTGGGTGCAATTTATTTAGCCATCCCTGCAGGTGACTATACTGCTTCCAGACTGCCCAGCACTCCAGAAGGCTTTGGTGTTTTACTGAGTTTAATTATAGAGCCACCAGCTGATTTTTCCAAAGCGGTTTTATTATCTGTTCTTGGAGCAAGTAAGACTTTTTGTCAAACTCAGTCTCTCCCAGGGTGTTCTCCTGTTTATAGCATAAGAGCATCTTCTAGGTATTAAGTTCAACCACAAAGAAATTGAGTGCACATCATATACAATATAATTACCACTTTTAAATAGATTTTCAACAAGATGGGAGAGGCCCATGTATCTTGCCATAATGCATGAGGGTCTTGTTTGAATTGGAGCATTGGTAAGAGACAGGGTGGCCTTCCCTTTAATGATTGTGTCAGTTCCATGTGTACTTAGGGATGAGACTTGTTTTATACTCTGCATAGTCCCAGGCATGAGATAAGATAGAGTTAGTGGATGGTGACTTAATGGTCTCCCCGAGAAGCCACATGTGAAGCACTGGTAGAGAGATGGCCACAGTGGGGTGGAAAGATGGGTTTTGCTCCTGCTTCTTGCCTGTGTGGTCACTATCTGATTCTAAGGAACACTGAATTGGAGAGGAAGAATATAAGAAGGCCTGTTATATCTTAGTTGTTTTAATTTTCAAAAGAGTATATGTCCCGGGCAAAGATTCCAGATGTTCAAGGTGTATATAGAATATGTTTGTTTCCATTTGCCTCTCCCAAGTCTCCAACGTTACAGTTTCCCATTTTAGAGGCAATCACATTTCTTGTATTTCCCTTTTGGAAATGTTTAGATGTAAGAATGCCATCTTGTACGTGTGTGTATTTTTTCCTTTTTTCTTTTTTGGGACAATTTGTAGCACACTGTAGGCACTATTCCACTTCATGGGCTTCTCACTTAATAGTGTATCACAGAGCTAGTTCCCTATCAGCACCTGTAGTTCTCCCTCATACTTTTGAACAGCTGTGTGGGACACCATGATTTATTTAACTAGTTCCTCACTGATTAACATTTAAACTGTTTTCAGTCTTTCATACTTAAAATATGCTGCAGTGACATTTTGAATGTAAAATTTTTGTGCACACCTGCAAGTATATCTGCAGGATAAATCCCTAGACATGAAGCTGCTCGGTCCAAGGGACACATGTGTTTGTGACTTGGAGAGATATGGCCACATCACAGTGAGACCCTTAGCCCTCTCACTGCTCATGCACGTGGAAGCAGAGCAGGCTTTTGACCCTGTCTTGTCTCTCTCTCCAGGCTGTACCAGTCAGTCAAGCTGCTGTACTCCATCGGCATCTTCTTCACGTACGCCCTCCAGTTCTATGTCCCAGCTGAGATTATCATCCCCTTCTTCGTGTCCCGTGTGCCCGAGCACTGGGAGCTGGTGGTAGACCTGTTCGTGCGCACCATGCTGGTCTGCCTGACGTGTGAGTAGAAGACAAGATGATTGCTTTGTTTATTTCTTTTCCCAAAGGGCACCCAGTCCCCAGGGCTTTCTTGAGAGCCTGTTGGAGTGAAACAGTTGTCATGTGTGAGCAGAAAACTTGGCCTGCAGTCTCAGATGCAGAGTTGAAGCCTGGCCAGGTGGTGAAGTGAATTGATTATATATGTGCTCTCAGGAACATGGAAATGAGAAAAGTAGTTTATTTGTAGAGATGGCATAAAATGCTATGGTGATGGGCATAATTCATAGTAAAGATGTAAAATTTCTATCCCATGTCCTTGGGATAATATAAGGTAAGAGTCTAAAGAGAGCCATTTAACTCCTATGCATATGAGTGCAAGTTACTTTGATAGCAGGTGCATGCTTATTTGTGTTTTCACAGTGTGAAGTTTTCCAGTGTGACAATCTATTCCTTAGATTTCATTTTGAGCCTACATGATACTATACTAGACATTTACTAAAAGCATTTCTTAGAAAATCTGTATGGATTAATCTAGATGTTTGATTTTTTACTTTGTCTTTTATTCCTCCTCCCTGACCACATCCCCAGGAGTGTGAGTTAGGAGACAAGATGTAGTAATATTTGCTGTTGGTTGAAACAAGTATAAATTTTAAAATAAAAGTAACTTTTTCTTTTCATCTTTTCTTTGGTAGCTTCTGTGAGTTGATAGAAAACCCCTAAATAAATTGGTCTATAATATCTAATTTAAATTTCTAGAAGATTTGCAACTTCTTTCCAGATCGAACTCCTTGAATCTAGCTTCACTTTTTAGCTATGTTTGAATTTTTATTTCATTTTTTAAATTGTATTGTTTTTGGAAAAGAAATGTCCTGGTTTTATTATATTGAGACTTCCCTGGTAGCTTCTTAAATTATCCAGTCCAAGCCTCTGTCTTTGGAGTAAAGATAGGTCTATATAATTTTTAAAATGAACCAGAATGGAGTCTTTTAGAGATGAATGATGTGAAAGTTGTCTAGCCTTTGGTCATAGTCTGGAAAATCAGAAATGACTTGTGAGTTGACTGATAGCAAGAGAAGGGAAGTAGAGGTTAGACATGGGGGATCAACTAGTGCCTATTCCAGGATGGAACTCCTCAGGGAGTAACCTAGTGCCTATCCCAGAGTAAACCTCTTCAACGGGACAGACTAGTACCTATCTCAAAATAGTCTTCTCAGTAGAAGTGAAATCACTTACCTCAGAATGGACTTCCTCAAGGGAACAGACTAATGGTCCTTTTCCAAAAATAGCCTAGTGCTTTTCCCAGAATAAATCTCCTCAGGGAACTGCCTAGTGCCTATCTCAGAATGGACCTCTTCAAGGGGATAGACTGGTGGCTATACTAGATAGGACCCTCTTAAGGGAACTGAATAGTGCCTACCCCAGAATACATCTCTTCAAAGAACAAACTGGTGCCCATCCCAAAATGAACTTCCTTGAGGGAATACCTGTCCTAGAAGAGATTTCTTCAAGCTACCTGCAGTTTTCTTTCTCATTGTTCTTCAAGGTTGTGGGTTAAAGCTCAGTGTCATGGATCTTTGTGTAGAAGGGACTTCCTAGAGCTAAGGAGCCGAATGCCTTCTCAGGACCTTTGGATTTTTTTTTTTTTTTTTTTTTTTTTTTACGATAGTCATACAGAGAGAGAGAGAGAGGCAGAGACACAGGCAGAGGGAGAAGCAGGCTCCATGCACCGGGAGCCCGACGTGGGATTCGATCCCGGGTCTCCAGGATCGCGCCCCAGGCCAAAGGCAGGCGCCAAACCGCTGCGCCACCCAGGGATCCCCAGGACCTTTGGATTTAATGTTGGGCAGCATTCTATCTGTTTATTATAGGATAGGCTTGAATAGGACCCAGGCAGAGGGTGGACTGCTTGAATTTGCTGACTCCAACAAATTGATGGCAACCAAGAATCTCACTTCTTACATGTAGCCTTTAGACCTTCTGGCCCTATCTAGTCCAGCCTATAGAAGAAGCCGACTTAGCTGCTAATCCAGTGCCTGGAGCTATCTATTGGCCACTGCTACCCCAGAGCAACTGAGAAGGAAAGAATATAATGTATCTTACTTTTCCAGTAATTTGCCTTAATATGTGCTGAGGTACTCTGGATTTTGCTCCTATCTTCTGCCTCCAACTCTTGATGCTTTGACTCAGATGTATATGTTTCTTTGTGGATGGATCATCTCTAAGTGTGGAAGAGACAGCTTTCATGTGTGTAGTGTTTATGATAGCTTTCATTGCTCCCATTCTGGAATCCAAAGGGCACTGAAAGAAAGGGTGGGGATAGTTCAGATAATTGGCTTTTTTCACAGTGGTTCCTCTAGAAAAGGTAGGTCTGTCTAGGTAACATATGCTCTAACTGCCTAGATACCAATTTCTTCCTGCCTGAAGAGCTGGGACAGCGATGCTGGGCCTGATTTCTCTCCTGGCCCCATTTTCTTCTCAAGCCTGGCTTAGCCTCCGGTAGCATATGTCTTGCTTCCTGCCAAGTTTCTTTCCACTGTGCCCCACAGGAGCCAGCAGTCTCTGATTCACAGACCTCATGCTATCCTTAGATGTCTCTTGATTTTTGTTTTGCTTCTCCTGACTCTGTCTGAGGGTTTCATCTCTCTTATAGAGCGTGATGCTCAAAGGATATAAGCTGTTTTTGATCTTTAAACACACTCAGTTATTTTCCCCTCTGTGATCTATTGTGACTTAGCATTGCATGGTCAGCCTGTTAAATGATGCAGCCTCTTCATCTCTGAGCACTCGGGCTTCTCTTACCTTCCCCGGAGACTTTGAAGTGATTGTGGGATTGAGTAGAGGCATTTCACTGTAGCACCAACTTAAATGTATTTATGTGAGTTCATTTTGTTTTTATTTTTTTCTGTACGTTCAGATCTTTTTTACCTAAGGTTAATTGGCGTATGATTTTAGAACTTTGCTAGAACTGATTGTTTTCAATTATACCCATAAATTTCAACAGCAGTTTGTTTTATTGCTATTTATGGTGTATTCTTGTCCTTTTCCCCAACTTTTCCTCCTCTTCCTCACTTTCCACTCCCAATGGGGAGCAGGGGAATTTGGTCCAGACTCATTTTTTCTTTCCATTTGTAATTCACCTTTCTCACCACTCTCCCCCATTCCCCAAAGACTGCTGTCTACTTTTTGGTGCTTAATTTTAGACTGTTGGAGAAGAGGGGTAGGGGGAATACATGTGTCAGGGAATGGTGCTCACTTTGTTGTGATTGCATATGGAATGGTATTTATTTCCAGCCCATATGTTTGCATTGCAGACTTAGCAGGTCACCTGTGTGCAGAGTCTGTGTAGGAGGAGAGGCTGGAAGAGGCTGGCTCCAGAGGGAGCACAGAGGTATAGAAAAAGTAGTTTTTTGGGGGTTCACGAGGCATTTCACCTGTCCTTCAGTGGTTTGTACTAACTCTGTGGCATTTGCCACATGAAGCATCTTACTTTGCTGAAGTATAAACATTTCTAAAACGTGTTGTTGAAGATGGAAAACCATAAAACCGTATTAAAAAGGTCTGTCTGGACTGTAATACACAGCTGTAGAACATTCCAGGAAGCCAGACCCTATCGAACATAAAGCCTCCAGGTCCAAACAGAGTGGCTCCTCAGCACCTTTTGGCCTTTCACATTTCTCTATCCTGCAGCTACAGAGACATGCTGGGTATCTGATTGTTAAGGTTTCTCTCAAGTCTGTGATTCTGTGATTCTGCACATCTGCTTTGAGCCTGATTTTAAATTTCTACCAAAATATTGCTCAAAAAAAAAAGTTAATGTAAAAACATTTTAAGAGTGTCTAGATCTGGGGTTACTTGAAGAAATTCTGAATATCTCATGGACTTAACAAAGTGATTTTTTTTTTTTGCATTTTATCTTTGGTGTTAATCATCATGGGTGCATTTAAAAAATAGTTGTCATCATAGTATGCATAGAACTTTGTCTTTTGCTTTTTATGTTATATCATGAATATGCATATCCTTCATAAATATTACCATGATCACATGATATTCCAGTATATTGGTATGTCATATCTACTAAACTCTCTTTTAGTGTTGGACATGTAAGTGGTTTTCCTTGCTTTTGTGCTTTTTAATTTATATTCCCGTTACATATATTGTGTTCAAGACTGTTATTAATTTTAAAGGTAGATTTCTAGGCGTTTTAGAGTAACATAGGTAGGCTTCACCAGCATCAATCACGATGAAATAGCAAAAAGAGCTTCCGGACACAGGGCTATTGGTGTCCAACATATTTCTGGAAGTGTGTGTTTGTTCTCTTAAGTGCTTTTTCTTCTGGCGCATCAATCAGCTTTTCTGTTGCTGGTCTAAAGCCACAGCCTCCAGAATCCCAGTCAGTTCCTTCTCTGAACATTGCCTTGTGTTGCTTCAGCAGTTAAAAGATCGTATTTTTAGTATCTCTTAACCCAAAGGGAAGATGTTTTGTAATACCATTGGAGCCCTCTTGACTAATCACGTGGGCTAGTAGGGTTGTCCTCAGTCCCCATTGCTGTGCATGCCACAGCCAGGCTGCTGCAGAAGGCAGTGGACTTGCCAGTGAGGAGCGTGCTGTCCTCCTCTTTCTATGGGCTGTTCTTGTTGGGAAGCAGGGAGAGAGTAAGGGCAGGATATTCCTGGTTGGCTGCTTCCTGAGGTCTCTTCCTTCTTGAGTTTCTTTTTCTAGAGGGCTCTAACTCAGAGTAAAGACACCATGCTAGAAGAGGGTTTGGTTGCTCCCACATTTTTCCTAAATATCTGATTCCCATCTTTGGAATTAGCTAAAACTAGTTTGCTACATTTTGTGTAGGGGCAAAACAGGTACCCCTGCTATTGAGCCCTTGGGCTATTTGGGCTATTTTGGTTGGGTCTTTTTGTCTTCCTCTCCCGGCAGCATATTAGTGGGAGGCTTACAATTCTTGCCTTCTCCCCTCACCCCTCATTATCTTTCTCCAGTGTCAGGCTTTATTTGAGGTTCAGTTGTGGTGTCTGGTCCTGCCAGAACAGGAAGAGGGCCTTCCCTTTGCAGCCCCATGATCCTGACTTTAAGAGAAATGTTTTGCCACTTTTAAAAAATCTCTATTAAAGATATTTTTGTTAAGCAAGCTTATCTTGTATATTCTTTGTAGTAAAAATAAGAACAAGTTTTTAGATTGCTTTTAAAATGTCATGATGAAGTGGAACATCTCTGTCCAATCTGAGAAAAGATTGCAATCACACAAGCTTCTGTTGCTGTTTCCTCTTAATTCTTATCAGAGAGTTGAGCATATCTGATCTCACTTAAGTCGTATCATTAAGTACCATATGTCCTTCAGGTTAATGTGAGGGAGGGAGAGGGGATGGCAGACTCAATGCTGGGAGGGCCCAGACAGGTCATCCGATGTCTCTCTCCTCGGGCTCATTGTCTCTGAGAAATGCCTCCCTTCTCTTGAGTGGGCTGAAGCATCCATGGAGACCAGGCGCTGGCACTGGAAGAAAAACTCATACTCCCTGTAATGGCACAAAACCAGGCAGGCTGGAGGCTGTGTTTTTGGCACGACCATGTGTTCTAGGAGAGGAACCCCATTGCTTTGCTGTGCCACCATTAAGCTGTACATGGCGCTTCCCAGTTGACAGTGAGCTGAGGGACATCTCCCAGAACACATTGCTAAGTGACTTAACCTGCATTGTATAGTTCCTTAGTGTTTCAGAGCTGAGTGAGACTTCAGTGACCATGCAGTGTTAATACAGTTGCCAGACCTCATGGGTGACTGAGCTGAGGCTCTGCATGGTGAGCTCATTTGTGCTAGGACTGGTGATTGTATTAGCTTACATTTATGAAGCATTTATTGTGCACTCAGTGCTCTAAGTTCTTTATGTGAATGGTTTCATGACCATCGCTATTCAGTGGCAGATTAAGTAGCTGGTTGGCTAGTGATGGAGCTGGTATTAGAGCTCAGGTTCTGAGTCCATAACCTACACTCTTTACCATGTTCCTGTACCAGCTTCTCTCAGGGCTCAGTTCTGATTGCTGCCCCAGTGCTGTTGCCAGCTACTCACTTGTATTGGAACTATGGGAGCCATCACTGAGGTTGACATTAGGCAGATGTAGACCCAGACCTCAGAGAGGGCAGGTGTCCTTTTCTGGGTCACACAGCAGATCAACTCTTATTGAGCATTTGGTTGTCCACAATGAGAACCATTTTGTCATCAGCCTACAATTTATTTTCAACTTTCCTCCAGATTCAACCCTGAAGATCTGAGGGGCATCACCAACTGTATTTAGAAAGAGCTAAGGGCTGAAACAGACTATTTTTAACTTGGAGGGCAAATTAAAAGCCTACATTTTTTTGTGGACTCTCAAGGCCTCAGAACAGTGAAGGTGTTAGTGGATAATTGTCATTATGGCCAGACACTAGAATGGGGAAAGAGGAAGGGATTGCCTGCCGCAGGGCTGTAAAACCATGGCAGAGGCAGATCTGAGACCCAATATCCTTGTATTCCCTTTTGTCATCAGGCTTCAAAACCTTCTTACTTCTTTACAAAGCTGAGAGAGGTCAGGGCTGATTGTATACCAATTCTCTGCTAAACTATTGCAACGTTTTCCTACAAAAGTTAACCCAGGGGGGCACCTGGGTGGCTCAGTGCTTGAGTGTCTGCCTTTGGCTCAGGGTGTGATCCTGGGATCCGGGATTGAGTCCCACCTCCCTGCATGGAGCCTGCTTCTCTCTCTGCCTGTCTCTGCTTCTCTCCGTGTGTGTCTCTCATGAATAAAAAAATAAAATCTTAAAAAAAAAAGTTAACCCAGCATCTGACTCTGCAGTTCTTGATAGGCAGGATCTTTCTGCTGATGAGCCAGCTCCTCTGTTCTCCCTCCTGCAGTATCATTCTGCATTTTTAATTGTCAGCTCTGTGATGTAACTGTACCAGGGACTTGAGATCCTGGAGTCTAGTCTCAACTCTGTCACTTTCTATCATTTAACCTCTTTGGGGACAATAGTAATAATGTTGCCGAGTTATATTCCCATAGACCCAAGGCAGATTCAGCCCATGATTGGTTGCCTCACAGTGCTGTCTACCAGACACTAAAGGTTCTGCCTTCATGGGGGTGTTCTGGGTCTGTGCTGTGCAGGATGGTAGCCTTTAGGCACCGGTGACTGTTAAATCCTTGAAATGTGGCCAGTGTGAATGAGGAACTGAATTCATTTAAGTTGACACATTTTCAGGGTAAATGTGAGACAAGGAGGCATGACCCTTCTCTGCCCTGGTGAGTCTTGGTCCCATGTGCCTCTCCTCTTATTGCAACGGAGTGCTATTCCAGCTCAAAAGCAAGCGCTTCTCATAAAACCTGGCTTCTAAATGCAACCCAGCCCTTGTGCTCAAAGAAGCAGTGATCAATGCGGACAGTCCATCAGAGGAGGAGAATTGACCTGAGGATAAAACTGGCTGCCTTAGACTGAGATGTTCTGGCAATCTCACCACTGTGGTGCCTTCCTCAGAACGACTTGGCTAAATTGCTCTATGAAATGAGGTTGGAGCAAAGGAACTGAAGCCCCCATATAAGATGTAACTGGTGGGAATCAGCAAGGTCAGGCTGTGCTAAGGATCTCCAGTTGGAGCCTGCAGGGGGGAAGACAATTCATCAAAATACATTTGATTACTACTGAGTTATTAGTGCACTTTTCTTGGGCAACAGTATATATACTAGCAATGATTATATGAGCTATATTATGAGCCTGTTGTACGTCAGGCCTTTTGTTAAGTGCCTGTGTCAGCTCATTTCATCATCATGATATCTCTGTGACACAGGAGCCATTTGTATCCTCATCATGCCAACGAGAAAACCAGTGAATAGAAAGCAGCTATATAACTTCTCCCAGTGTCACTCAGAGAAAGCCAGGATTTAAACACAAGAGCCTAATTCCAGAGCCCATAATCCTCCATAAACTTGTGAAACATTGGCCTTCACTCCTCACCCCCCGTGGAAGGCTGAGTCAGATGGGAACAGCGGAATCAGTGGCCACCAAAGTAAGGGCAGTTAGTGAAGCCTCCTTCTCTTAGTTGGACAGCGAGGCAGTCATGGCTATGCTGTGGAAGCTAGGCTTCCTAATGCAGCCTACCATTCTTCTCATCATTTCTACTTCCCTCACATACACCTGCAGCTAAGTTTCAGGTGTGGGAGCCACTAGCTTGTCCTGGCGTAGGCATGCAGTCATTGTGTGGGGCCTGGCTTCTCAGGTCAGCCTACACACTGAATTGCTTCTCCCTGCCCTGTGAGGAAATGGGGTTATAGTGATACCATTCAGAAGGACAGCTCCCCCCCCGCCATTTTGTTATTTGTCCATTAAGTAGAAATGTTAGTGTTGGAGGTACCCTCAGTGGTACAAAAATGACCACTCAAGTCCACCTCCCTTTCTGCTCTAGCCTATCTCCTCTGGTGGGGACCAGACTATCCTGGAATGTAATTTAGTTCCTTTGCTCCAGAAAGATAGAAGTCCTGTTCTGTGGCAGGAAAAGCCAAAAGCCAGGTGATTTGGGTTCTAGTCCTAGTTCTGCCAACCTTGCAGTGAGACCCAGGTTGTTCCATACCTATAGGCATTTGTTTTTTCACCTGTGGAATGAGAGATTGGACTCGATAATGTCTGGGTTTCTACAGAGCTCTCCATTCTAGAGGAAGAACACTTGCTAAATGTGCTCAGCAGTGAGGAGGTCTCATCCAGCTCTGGGCAGTCCTTTTTTTTTTTAATTTTTATTTTTATTTAATTTTTATTTATTTATGATAGAGAGAGAGAGAGAGAGAGAGAGAGGGAGGCAGAGACACGGGCAGAGGGAGAAGCAGGCTCCATGCACCGGGAGCCCGATGTGGGATTCCATCCCGGGTCTCCAGGATCGCGCCCTGGGCCAAAGGCAGGTGCCAAACCGCTGCGCCACGCAGGGATCCCCAGCTCTGGGCAGTCTTGAACAGGTGTGTCCTCTTCTCCTACAGGTGTCTTGGCCATCCTCATCCCCCGCCTGGACCTGGTCATCTCTCTGGTGGGGTCTGTGAGCAGCAGCGCCCTGGCCCTCATCATCCCGCCCCTCCTGGAGATCACCACGTACTACTCAGAGGGCATGAGCCCCCTCACCATCGCCAAGGACGCCCTGATCAGCATCCTGGGCTTCGTGGGCTTTGTGGTGGGGACATATGAAGCCCTCTACGAGCTGATCCAGCCAAGCAATGCTCCCATCTTCATCAACTCCACCAGTGCCTTTGTATAGCAATCTGGGTGCATTCCCTGCAGCTACCCACCCCACCTCTGTGTGTTCCCCAGCACCTGGCCCCAGAGCCTCGGGTAGGGTTCAGGCTCTGGGGGAAGGCAGTGTTGCTGTCGGGGAACCCCTCTAGCTGACACCTAGGTACCCTGGGCCAGGTGGGGCTGAGGGCAGAGGAGAGGATGGGTAGCAGATATGCAGAAGTCCCTCTTAGTGGCAGTGCCATCCCTGTGCATTTGTACTTATTTAACCCAGAACTTTTCAACTGTTTTCCTTTATGATGTCTCTTCCCTTACTCACCCCCCCGCCTTCTGACCCACCTCATTTGATTTATTCCTGTTGCACAGCTCACTTTATTTAAAAATCTTAGCATCCCCCACCTCATGGTTTCTCTTTTCCAGGCCCAGGCCTAGATTAAATGAGTGGGAACCACCCTCTCTTTATAAGGCTAGGCCTCTCTCTTTGTCATACCTCTCCCAAATATTTTACCTCAGTATCCTCCTAGCTATCCAAGTATCCAGGAGGTGCCTGGACCTACCTAGTAGTTTAAAACCAGCCCCCAAAGCTGGAGCTTTTAATCTTTTACTCTCTCTGGCTTGTGACCCTCAGCAACACCTTCTCTGAATTCCTTGTGTGGGTCATGATGTTATATTCTTGGTTGCTTTAGCTTCTGAAAGATATCAAGTGCTGCCTAAATTGAAAATATTTATATTTTATTTAAAATTAGCTTCTGTTTTTAGACTCTGTCTCTAGATCTGGGGTTATTATGAATTGTTCCTTCCTTAGTAAACTTTTACTAGGCTTCTCTTGCGGAAAAGAAACTTGGTCCAGGAAATGTGTGCTTTGGTACTCAGCACTCTTGGCTGAGTACTCCAAAGGTTTTAATCAGGATCATCTAAATGTGTACCTCTGTGGGGAGGCGTGGACTTTGCCTCCCATCGACCAGCCTGATTTTATATTGAGAAGATATGAAGGACTCAGGATATGTTTGCCGGCGCACTAGGCCAAGGAAAAAATGGCCAAGTGGGATGTGCTTCTGTCCACAGGAGTCTTACAAGATGGGTGCTTTGTGCACTTGGGCCTGTTTTGCAGCCTCAGCCCCTGACAGACACATGGCACAGTAGCGTTCAGTCTCCAGTATGTCGGGGAGACACCCACACTTTGCCGTGCATGAGAAGATGAGGCCAGAGTGCACAGAGAGTGCGAAATTAAGTTCATAGAATTAAGAAGCAGCTGGTCTGATACTATGTGTGGTGCTTGGTCGTTTACAATCAACGAGGGACAGGGAGAAGCAGTGCCCTGCCCTGAGCTGCCTCCATGATCTAGACTTCTAAAGGGAACCACTCAGTAGGGACTTTGGTCCCTTGTGTTCTAAACACTAATTATGACCCCGTCCCTCCCCTGCATGCCTCCCTGAGTGTCAGAAATAGTCTCAGTGATGGCTCACCTCAAGGTCAGCCTTGAGATTTGGGAACAGACTGCAGAGAAAGCAGAGAAAGGTGCATTTTGCCTTGGTTTGAGCTGTCTCTTCTTGCCTCTTAGTGTGAGAACTATTCAGAAGGGCATTCATGAACTCTCCATCCCCTGAGCTGTGTGCGTGTGTGTGTGGTGAGGTGTGTATGTGTGTGTTCATGCATGTGGAACAAGGTCATCCTCCGTTGCTGTTACCAGCCTCTTGCTTACTTGGAGATGCAGTTCACCTCGAAAGTTGGAGAACAGCATGCGTCATCAGGGCTCATGTTTTTTGTGTGTTTCACCAAAGCTCGTAAGGGCTGTGATCCCCTGACCCAGCCCTACCTTTCTCTTCTGCTCCAAAGCCAAATTGTCATTACAGTGACTCCCAACCTACTAATAATTTATTAACTAAGGGAGATGTGATCAGTTGTGACTTGGACTCCCTGAGGAGAACGATACTCTTCACCACCCTTTCTGTAGTTACCAATAGGGGCTTATAGGACCAAGACTCCAGCTGGAGGTGGCAACAGCCTGCCCCATGAAGTCTCAGGCCTAGAAGTTACCAGATTGGGTTCAAGGGTTGTTCTCTTCTGTTTGCAAGCCCCAGGGTCTAGCTGTCTTTCCATGGCAGTCCTTAGAGTTGTTTTCAGTGAGAAGGCGTGTGCCAGAGGAAGGGGATCAGATGTGTGTCCTCCCCACATTTTCTGTGGTGGAAGTGTCTGTGACTCAGGAAGCTGCGAGAGGCCGTCCTGTCCAGGTGAATAGTAAGACTGGACCTGAGGACTGGGTGGTGCATAACTGTGGTCCTCTGGCCCCAAGTCTTTAGCAAAATGCAGCCTCATTGCTTCAGGGTCCCTAGCCTGGGAAATGAGGAGAGATGGCGCTAGCTTTGGGGTTTTTGGAAGCTAATTTGACACAGCCTTCTCCCTGTTTGTTCTTTTCCCTGTGCTCTTGCTGCTTCAGAAGACCCAGGCCGAGGGGGTGAGGGCATCCTGTGAGTGGGCCTTTCTCAGTGTGCAGCTGCTAGCACTTAGGTGTCAAGTAAAGGGTCAGCCAGAAGACGGAAGTGAGAGGAAGCCCTTTCTCTTCTCCTGGAAGCAGCCCTCTGGGCCAGCTCAGGGAAGCTTACTCTTCTGCCCATGAGGCTTCTTCAGTCGGAGAGCCTTCCCTGGTTTCTTCCCATTGCCCCTTAGGAACCAGCAGCCCAGCTTCTCCCTGTTTCCTGCTCTGGTCCCTGGCAAAAAAGGCCCAGCATAAGCAGAAGTCTGATCAAGGAGCAACAGAGCAAGGCTCTCTGGAGTGTGAGGCTGCATCTGCGGGGCCAAAGGCAAACCGTGGGATTTTCTGGCCCCATACTGTTAGGCGCTGTGTCTGTTCCCCAGCCTCCCCAGTGCAGCCTCGGATTTCCATTAGCCTAGAGGTAGCTTCTCAGAGCCCTTTGTTCCTTCCTGCATATGCTGCTGTCAAGAGGTTTCCCACTCTGTTGGGAAGAGTCGGAATGCAGGTATTCATTGGGAAGAATGTGATCTGGTGTCTTCTATTTAATTTTTCTAGCCATTGTCAACATTTACAAGTGTCATTATTTATATTGTGCTGCTGTCCACCTGGCTAGGAGCCCTTCACCTGCACAAACGCAGGCCAGCCGTATGTGAATGTGTGGTGTGTCTTAGCTCAGAACCTGCAGCTCATGCTATCCCTCTCTTCCCCTCACCTCTCCAGCCACATTCATTGGCTGGTGCTCACTACTTACTCTACCCCCATGAAAGGTACAATTTGCAGTTTTTTTCAGTTGTCTTAAAGTGGTGATCCCAGAAAGGGATCTTAGGGAAATCTGTCCCCCTGCCCTGTTCTCTGGCTTCCTTTTTTCTTCTCAAATGTCTCCCTTCCTGAATTATAGAATATCATCTCTGTTTGACACTACATATTCACCTCATGTTTTCTGGAGTGCAAAATCTCACTTTATCTCTGTTTACAGCTCTCTCTACTCACTACTCACAGAAGAGGAGTCCACATCAGTGGGTTTTATTTCATAGCCAGTCAGATGTTAAGGCAGACCCCGACATTGGCCCTGGTCAGAACACGAAGCCACTTCCTTCCAGCAGAGACACAAAGTCCAAATGGCACAACGTGATTAGGGAGTCGGCTCCAAAGTCTGCCTTAGAATTAAATTTTCCAAAGTACATTACAAATCTCCAAGACCATTAGGGGAAAAGGAGAGGGTGTAGTTTGTGCTTGCAATCATGATCAATACTTTTAGATAATTTAATTAGTCCTGCTGTTCGCAAGGCTGTTTGCTCTGACAGCATCAGCTTGTGATATTTCTTCCGTGTTCTTTGTAGCACTGGGCCATTCTCAGGCCAGTGGATGTAAGTGGTGCTGATATGTGGTTACTGGAAGGAGGAGTGGGGGATGAGGGTGGAGGGTGCCTGTTTTAAGCCGTGTTCTTTTGTTTCAATCAAGGTGATGCTGGGGAAGTTGTTTTGTTTTAGTGAACAATAAAATTATGTGACTCTCTTGTAAACCACGTCAATGAATGTGTGAATAAGATGAATATGAGAAACTACCATCCCCAGGTCTTGGTAACCAGACAGTGCCGTGTATATTATACTGTGTATGTGCCTACATGAATTTCTATTTCTCGCATGGTATGTGTAGAGATGTAGATCATGCAGGAGCTCATAGAAGAATTTGTTTTGTGTTATGCACATGTATCATGTGTTAAACTTTTCCTTTATCAATAAATGAGTTTTATTTTTTATTTTTGAGAGGTTGCAGTCTGCATCTTTGTTTTTGCCTTTTTAAAAAAATATCACTCAGATGTCTTTACTAGATCTGACTAGGTCAAAATGTTTGTAGTTTACGTCACAGAGCTGATCCGGGGAGTAGTCCAAATAAAAGAACCACTTATGGAATTGAGAGTTCCCAAGAAAGGGGCCAGGTAGTTGTTTTTCTGTTAGACAATTCAGCCCTTCCTTAGCTTACTCCTGCTTTTCCTAAAAACTTGATTAAGAACTCTCAACCCTGTCTGTGTATGTCAGATGATTGTACTTGACAGGTATGATGGTTAGTTTCCTGTATTAACATGGCTGGGCTGTAATATTGAATAATCCAGCTATTCAATCAAACACTATTCTAAGTGTTGCTCTGAAGGTATTTTGTGGATGTGGTTGATGTCTATAATCAGTTGCCTTAATCCTCAAAATGTGGGTGGGCCTCATCCAATCAGTTGAAGGGCCTTAAGAGGAAAACTGACATTTCAATGAGAAAGAAGAAATTCTGCCTCAAGACTGCAGCATCAGCTCCTGTACAAGAGTTGCCAGCCTACCCTGTAAGTCTTGGATTTGCCAACCCTGACTATCATATAGGCCAATTCCTTGAAATCCCACCCCTTCCATGCATGTATATATGTTTGAAGCAGGGAAATTGACTTTAGGGCAGTGGAAGAGATAACTCTCATCCTCTGTTGTCACATTAAGAGGGAAAACAAGACTATGTTAGCTGCCTCTAAGACGATCTGAAATCCAATCTTGGGTGGCTACTGAATTATACCCACTCAACAGCAGAGCCCTTGAGGCACACTTCTGAAGTATAGCACTTTACAGAGAGGAAGGCAGGGAATGCTTTATGACTACTTTTGATTATCAATATTTCTGGAATTGTGGGGTCAGAGGGATTCAGTGACTGTTCCAAGTCATCAACCAGTGAGTGGCAGAATTAGGATGCACAGGCAAGCCTTGTTATTCCAGGACACAAGCACTTCCCAAAGGCACTGGCTGCCGCCTCCTCTCTGTTACAGCCTCAGGAGGGAGGTCCGCCTTTAGGAATTATTGTGAGGGTTAGAGAGAATGTTCTAAACCACCCGGGCATGAGAGCTTATGAAGCACTTTCTGAAATATTAGCCGAATTGAAGAAAACCAAGACTCCAAAGCAGTTTTACTTGCTGTGTGGTTTTGCATTTATTCACTATAATCATGTTTTACTCACTTCCTTTGTGGAGAGCATTTGAAACTTTTTAGATTGTTTACTTCTTCACATTTTTGTTCCCGCTCATGTTCACACTTAATGGCTATAATCTCCCCTTCCAGGTAACAAGGGCCCTCAAAGTAAACCCGCTGAACTGCTGGAGGCATAAATTGAGTGACAGTGAACTGAATTGGGACCCTAAACTTGGGGCTGTTTGCTAAGTAGGCTCACACTTCCTTAGACTCTGCCTATAGCAGACATATGCAAGAAACTGTGCATATCTTTAACTGGTAACTGCACTCTACTAGATCCTTGGTCATTGGTCTCCCCCCCCCCCCAGTTGGGGGTAAAAATTTGAGTATTATCTACAGGTAATAAAATTCACCTGTTTCAAAGTATACAGTTTGATGAGTTTTGACAAATGCATTTGACTACCATTTCAATCAAGATATGGAATGTTTGTTTTACCCTAAAAAGTTCCTCTGTGCTCCTTTGCAGTCAATCCCATCCCCATTACACTTGGCCCTTGGCAACAACTGATCTGATTTTTCTGTCTCTAGTTTTGCCTTTTCTAGAATGTCACATAAATGCAGCCATTAAATATATAGGCCTTTATATCTGGCTTCTTTCATTTAGCATAATCCTTTCTATATTCATCTGTATCGTGCCTTGTTATCAGTAGTTTCTTTCCTTTTATTGCTGAATAATATTCCATTGTATGGATGAACCATAATTTGTTTATTCATTTGTAAATTGTGGATATTTGGGTTGCTTCTGGGTTTTGGCTATGATGAATAAAGCTGCTATAAATATTCATGTACAGACCTTTATGTAGACATATGTTTTCATTTCTCTTGGTAAATACCTAGAAGTGAAATTGTGGGTTTGTATGGTAAGTGTATATTAACTTTATAAGAAATTGGAAAATTGTTTTTCCAGAGTGACTCCGCTATTTTCTATTCTGACCAACAGTTTATAAAAGCTCCAGTTGCTCCATATCCTCACCAATACTTGATATTATGGTCTTTTAAATTTTAGCCAGCTTAATGGGTATAGGGTAATACCTCTTTGTGGTTTTAATTTGCATTTGCCTAATGATTAGTGTTGTCCTGCACCTTTTCCTGGCTTACTTGCCATTGGACAGTCTTCTTTAGTGATATATTTTAAAATTTAGTCTTAGAAATTTTAAAGCTTTCTGCTTTGAAGTAATTATGGATTCAGGTGCAAGGAAATGTATGGGGAGGTCCAGTGCACCCTTCTTCCAGGCTCCCCCAATGTTAACATCTTATATAACTATAGTACATGACCAAAACCAGGAAACTGATGTTGGCACAATATATATAGAACTCTTTGGATTTCTTCAGTCACATATGCACTCATTTGTATGTGCACATGTGTATGTGTGTGTATGTGTGTGTGTGACTGTAAACAATTTTATCATATTTATAGCTTCCACTAACACAGTCAAGATGCTTATCTGTGCCATCACCACAAGACTCCTTCATGCTGCCTGTATAAGGACATACCTCCTGCGCTCTTACTACATCCTCAACCCTGGGCAACCACTAATCTGTTCTTCATCTCTATCATTATGTTACTTCACAAACGTCATATAAATTGAATTACACAATATGTACCCTTTTGAAGTTGGCTGCTTTCCACTCAGTATAATTTCGTTGATGATCATTCAAACTGTTGCCTGTTTTAATAGTTTGTCTTTTTTTATTGCAAAGTCATATTCCATGGTGTGGATGTACCATAGTTGATTTAACAATTGTTAAACTGCATCGTTTCCAGATCTGGCTATTACAGATAAAGCTGCTATGAATATTCATTTACGTACAAGTTCCCGCATGAAAATAAGTTTTTATTTCTGTGGAATATATATCCAAGAGTGAAATCGCTGACTTGTATGTAAGCCCATTTTTAGTTTTAAAAGGAATTTGCAAAGCATTTTCCAGAGTGGCTGTACCATTTTACATTTTACCAGCAATGTGTGAGTGACCCAGTTTCTATCAGCATTTGGTGTTTTCATTATTTTTAATTTTAGCTATTTATCAGATCTTGTAAATGTTTTTTTGGATGTACACCTAAATGTTTAATTTTCTTTGGAACAATTTTAAATGGTAATGTGTTTTTAATTTCAGTTTCCATGTGTTCATTGGTAGTCTGTAGAAATGCAGTTGATTTTTGCATGTTAATCTTGTGTCCTGCAACCTATCTATACTCAGTAGTTCTGTGAGTTTTTGTCAAGGTTACTTGGAATGTTCTGTGTATATAGTCATGTTGTTTGCATATATAAATAGTTGTATTTCCTTTTTTTCCCAGTCTATGTACTTTTTTTTTCTTATTGCAATGGCTAGAGCTTCTAGCACTGTGTTAAAAAAAAAAAAAGAGTTGGTGAGAGTGAACATTCTAGCCTTGTCTCTCATCTTATAGAGAGAACATACAGTCTTTCACTACTAAGTATGATATAAGCTTTAAGATTTTTATGGAAGTTCCCCTCTATTTCCGTGCTGAGAGATTTTTTTTAAAAAAGAATTTATTTATTCATGAGAGAGGGAGGCAGAGACATAGGCAGAGGGAGAAGCAGGCTCCCCATGGGGAGCCTGATGCAAGACTCAATCCCAGGGCCCCAGGATCATGCCCTGAACCGAAGGCAGACACTCTACCACTGAGCCATCCAGCCATCCTTGAGAGATTTTTTTTAAAATCACAAATAAGTGAATTTTGTCAAATTTTTTCTCCATCAATTGACATGATCTATGGTTTTTCTTTTTTCACTTATTGATATGGTGGATTAAGTTGACTTTTCAATATTGAACTGGTCTTGCTTATCTGGATTAAATCCTACTTAGTCATGGCATATTATTATTTTTATACATTGTTGGATTATCTACTGTTTTGTGTTCACCCTGGTATTTAATCTGATAAATGTAGACTCCAGAATGGTGCCTCTTTGTAAATATGCAAAACCACATGCCATAACTGCTATTATTGGCATAAGTATACTTCTCCCTGGGAATGTGAACTGTTGCAGCCACTCTGGAAAACTGTGTGGAGGTTCCTCAGAGTTAAAAATGGATCTGCCCTACGACCCAGCAATTGCACTGCTGGGGATTTACCCCAAAGATACAGATGCAATGAAATGCCGGGACACCTGCACCCCGATGTTTATAGCAGCCATGTCCACAATAGCCAAACTGTGGAAGGAGCCTTGGTGCCCATCGAAAGATGAATGGATAAAGAAGATGTGGTTTATGTATACAATGGAATATTACTCAGCCATTAGAAACGACAAATACCCACCATTTGCTTCGACGTGGATGGAACTGGAGGGTATTATGGTGAGTGAAATAAGTCAATCGGAGAAAGACAAACATTATATGGTCTCATAATTTGTGGAATATAAAAAAAAGTGAAAGGGAATAAAGGGGAAAGGAGAAAAAATGAGTGGGAAATATCAGAAAGGGAGACAGAACATGAGAGACTCCTAACTCTGGGAAACGAACTAGGGGCGGTGGAAGGGGAGGTGGGCGGGGGGGTGGGGGTGACTGGGTGGCGGGCACTGAGGGGGACACTTGATGGGATGAGCGCTGGGTGTTATTCTATATGTTGGCAAATTGAACACCAATAAAAAAATTAAAAAAATAAAAAAAGAATCTGGGTTAGAGTCCCAGACTTCTCTGTTCAGAAGACAAAAAAAAAAAAAAAAAAAAAGTATACTTCTCCCTTAGCCCAGGTTCCCAGCTGCTATAGTACTGCATAAAGCCCACATATGTTTCCTTAGAACAGTTTCTCAACTTAGGTATTATGTACTTTTGGGGGTGAATAATTCTTTGCTGTGGAGAATGCCCTGCGCATTGTAGGATGTTTAGCAACATCCCTGGCCTCTAGCCACTAAATGCCAGTTGTAGCAATCAAAAGTGTCTCCAGACATTGCCAGAGGTACCCTTGTGTGGGGGGCTAGGTGGGGGGAATCACCCCCTCTCCTATTGAGAACTACAGCCATAATACATTTAGCTCCTCCTTATCCCTAGCTGGAGTGATGGTTTTTTTTTTTTTTTTTATCTTGGCCATTGAACCAAGGGTAAGTGTATGGTTATGGATACTACAAAACGATCTGCATTTTTAATAGTAGTGATAAAATATATAACAACTTTTGAGCCTTTACTATGCCACTACGCTAAACATGTCACCTATATTATCTCTTCTAGTACTCAATGTTCAGTGAGGGAAGATGCTGGTAATATCCCCACTTTGCAGACTGAGGCGTAAACGGCTCAATAACTTAACCAAGATCATACATTTCCTAAGTGGTGGAGTAGGTCTGTCTGACTCCAAACTTCATACTGCCCCTGAGATCTGCCTCTCTGCCACTAACTCCATCACTCACACCCCTCAGTGGACATAGAACATTTCCAGGCCCTAGTCTGAATGGGGCCCTAGTCCCCCCCACCGCCCCCGCCACATTCCAACCCCAACATATTGGGACTACCCACCACTGCCCAAATACTTTAAACCTCTAGGCCTTCACTCTGAGCTTTTCCCTTAGCCTGCCTGGCCCTTCCCTCTGTGCTAAGCCGAAAGCTCAATTTCAAGATCCAGCTCAGATGGCTGCTCGTTAGAACCTTCCCTGGCTATGTCAGTCATAATTTATGGCTCCTTTCTCAAGAGCAATAACATCTCTTCTCCAGTTAGCCTCATCTCTGCTTATGCTAGACATCTGTGACTACTTGGCCACTCCCTAGATCATGAGCTATTGGAGGCATTGTTCGGATCAGACTTGATCTCCCAGTACCTGGCTGTGGGACTAATATTGTATCTGGAATTAGCTGATTACTAAATTCAGTGTGATTTCCTTTAGTAGAGCATGATGTCTATCCTCTAAGGAGTTGACTCACTGCATTTACTTTTTGTTTTCTATCAGTCTAACCAAGCACTTTCCTTGGTTTCACCCTATAGATTTGTTGAGGGATCTTGAGAAAATTCTAAAGGCTTGTCTTTTCCCAGCGAGGACCTTGAGAAAGTTCTTGCTCTTTACTTGGTGAGACCTTCTGTGCCTCTCCTCAAGACAGAGCTATCAGAAGACCTTTAGAGGTCTTCTAAAGTATGTCTTTAGACACTGAAGTATGGGTTGTTGTCTAGCACCTGGGCCCAGATGCCCTCATAGGCTGGCATTTACCCATTCACCATGGGATTTCAGGATGGGCCACCTGTTCTATACAAAACTAGCCACTGGCCTTGGGCAAATCACTCCATATCTCAAAACTTTATATACTTCATTTTTCTCTACTCTTATCTTTCAGAATCTCCATAATCTTCAGTCCAAAAGAGAATGTTCTTCCTCCCCAAGGCCTTGGGCTCTGCTCTTCTTCACCTGGGAAGCTCATTTTGAGGTTCTAGCCATGGCCTAAGTCTTCCCCCCAAGACCTCACATGTCCCCTCCAGAGCATTACTCCAGTTTTTGGAAGATACATTGGCCTTCTCTGTTAGGCCCTGATAAACCCCATGTGATGGTGCAGCTGTGCCGGCCCGACCTCCCTCCATGGCCCTCCAAGTGAGCAGGCTCACAGCTCCTTTACCATTGTCTGGTGAATTCCAGTTGCCCTTCCATGCTGGACATAGTTGTGAGCCCTCAATCCCACCCCTCCCGGCTGCCCTCTAGCAATGCTCAAAGTTGCCGTGGTGCTCTTCAGGTCCAGCCTCAGAACTGGGCACAGGATCACAGGACTGGTTTGCGATTGAGAGCCCCAGGATTGGGCTGACTCCACCTCCCAGGATCCAGACCCTCTGGCTGTTAATACAACTTAGAATTATGGTGACACTCTTGGCCCATGAACTCATTAGACTAAGTCCTCTCAGTCCTCCTTGCTGCTGACCCTCCATCCCCTGATGTCTTGTGTCTGCAGTTTGTCTCATGAACCCAAATGTAAGGCAAAATTGGGAGTCAGACTGCCTTGGGATTAAATCCCCACCCTGCCACCTGTGAACTGGGTGACCTCACTTTAAATCACTAATTTAAGTTACAAGCCACTTAATTTATGTATGTCTCTGTCCCTCTGTCCCTCTGTGAAGGTACTTACCTTGCTGGGTTTTGTGAGGATTAAATGAGACAAAATCTGTCCAGTGCTTGCCCCGCACCTGTCATACGGCAAGTGCCCCAGTGAGTGGTGGTAGCAAAGATGATTTTGGTGAGCTGTAAAGACACCCAGCCGGGAAGTCAAGAAACATGCGTCTCTGTCTTTCTTGGCCACTGTTACGCTGTGTAAGACTCAGGACGTTTGGAACCAGAGCCCCAGGGACTTGAGACTGAAGAATTTCCCTGAAAACCTTGGGATCGCCTACCGCTCAGTAGGCTGAGTCTTGATCCCAGAGCGCCCTCTGGTGGTTGGTACATGAAGGTGCAGGCTCGGGAAGACAAAGGGAAGGAGGGGCCTGTTGTGGGGGGTGGGGGAAGGTGGGCTGGGTGGAGACAGGCATCGCCATCCGGGAAAAGGAGAGCAAGTTGTGTTGTAGGGAGATAACCAAGCTGGGTGCAGGCCTGAATGTGGGTCTCATCTTCTCCCCTGTGGGCCTTGGGATGAGGAACAGCAGGAATGAAGATGCACTACATCAGCATCTTCCACAGTTGATTTAGCAGACCCTGGACAGTCATTTTAAAAATCTGAATGTTGGGATGCCCGTGGCTCAGCGGTTGAGCGTCTGCCTTTGGCTCAGGGTGTGATACTGGAGTCCCGGGATTGAGTCCCGCATTGGGCTCCCCGCAGGGAGCCTGCTTCTCTCTCTGTGTCTCTCATGAATAATTTTTTTTAAAAAAAAATCTGAATGTTTATATGTTTTCATGTGTTCTAGAAAAAAACAGTAACTTTCAAATCCTTTAGTTTGTGGATACGTCATTTTAAGGTGAATAAAAATATTTTTTTAAATTCATTGCATTTCTTTTTTTTTAATTTTTTTTTGTAATTTTTATTTATTTATGATAGTCACAGAGAGAGAGAGAGAGGCAGAGACACAGGCAGAGGGAGAAGCAGGCTCCATGCACGGGGAGCCCGACGTGGGATTCGATCCCGGGTCTCCAGGATCGCGCCCTGGGCCAAAGGCAGGTGCCAAACCGCTGCGCCACCCAGGGATCCCTGAATAAAAATATTTTTTAAAAAAATTGGAATGCACTAAAAATTGTAAAGTGAATAATGATACAGGTGGTATTAGGCAAAAATCATAAAAGTGGCAAGCAAAAAAACAGAAATCTGGGCAACACTGGACTAGCTTAGATGTGATTTCCTGCACAGTTCTGATAAGCTAACCTTATCTACATACTATCTGGTATTATTCTCTAGTACAATGGTCACCATTTGTTGTTTATTGTTCTAAAAAAAAAACAGAAAGCCAATTCATACCTGCCTGAGGCCACATTGGTGTGTGGTGGAGGGGGTTTGGAACCCAGCCTGTCGGGCTCCGGTGCCACGATGAAATCTGGTGCCCCCCATGGATGTGCCTTCTCTGCCCACCTCTACTGGGAACTCAGCAGCAGGGCCTGGGCTTGCCAGTCTTGGTGTCACCTGCAAGCTCGTGTCACAGTTGCCCAGTGACGTGCACATCCAGCTGGGCTGTGAAGTGAGCCCGTAGAGCCTCAGGCGTAGGCTGGCTCTGGACACCAGGAGGGCTGGCTTCCCAAGACCTGTGCTATAAAGCTCACTCTCCCCTACCAGTGTCATGTGGTGCAGGGGGTGCTGGTGCAAGTCCTGAAGTCTTGCCCCAGGCCATTTATTTACTCACTTGCTGATTAGTGGACTTGCCCCTGATTGTGGGCAGTTGTGTTGGAATTAAAGATGTTTTTCCCTGAAAAGTGTCCTGGGCCTCGCCCCCAGAGATTCTGATTTTGTATATCTGGCATTGGGGCTATATTTTAGCCATTTTGCTAGGTTTGGGGATCACAGTGCTTGATGACCTCAAGGGGGGATCCCTTCTAGTCCCCATATTCCATGAACCTCAGCTTGGAGGGGCCCAGAGACCCTCAGGCCCTTCCCCTGACCCAAACTTAAACAGGATCAAGGACACTCCTGAGTCCGTGCGCCACCACCCCCCCCCCCCCCGCCCCCAGCTGAGCAGATCAGCAGCCCCGCCCCCAGAGCATCCAGGCCCCTGCAGACTGAGAGCTCTGTAGTCACTGCGGGAGCTGAATCCAGGGCTCCAGAGCTGGCCGCTGCCACTGTGGTGGTTCCTCCTGGGGCCTCACGGGGTAAACAACCCCCGCTGAGCCTCATGGTGGCCTCACCAGATAAACAGGATAAACATCACTCACTGAGCAGTAGACCAGGTGGGGGGCTGAGCAGCTCCCCCAAGTGCTAACACCTGAAAATCAGTACAGCAGGCCCCTCCCCCAGAAGACTAGCTAGACTGACAGGGGAAAAAACAAATTATTGACCAACCTCAAACAGGGTAAGTGACAGATAAAATAACTGTAAAAAAGACACTTTATTATTAAAAAAACAACAACCAGTGATCAATGAAACCATGCATCCTGCCACTCACACACAGTCACACACACAGCTGTGAGCCACTCGCACGAATATGCCCTCACCCACACAGCTCCCTCTCGCCATAAGCAGCAACCCTGTGGGTGAGAGTCTCTATTGCTCTTTCTTTTGACTTTTGTCTTCAGAAGCAACACGAATGAAAAGTCATTGGACCAGAGAAAAGGATTGGTAGAGGAAGGGAGTGGCAAGGCCCACCAGAATTCTCTGGTCCCTGCCACTGTTGGCTACATATACTCTACACGTGTACACACATACTATACATGAGGTGCCCACATGTGCAGACACGTGCCCACATTGACCCTCCATGCATAGGGTTGAGTCACTGCAGGTAACACTTAGATTGGCAGGCATCTGAGATGGAGGGGCAGGAAAAGGCAGAGTGTCCAGCCTGGACACTTATGTCCAGCTCCACGCCTCTACCCTGCCCTGATGCCCTGAATGGGGAGTTCTTAGTTCCTTGTGTCTAGGGAAGAAAAATCCCTTTGGGGCAACTCATCCAGGCAGCAAGATTGAAAAGTGCCTAAGAATTTTAAAAACAAAGAATTATGTCCTGCCTGCCTTTGGACCAAAGTGCTTGAGAAACTTGGGGTGAAGAACCCAGAGTTCCATGAGGTCTGCATTCTTTAACAAAGAAGGTTCAGGGCTGCATGAATCTTGGCAGGCCCTGGCTCGTGGAAAGTCATATGACTTAAAGAGGTGGAGCAAGTTCCTTGGACTCTGGATTCCAGGAGTGGGGCCTCAGGAGACTGAGGTCAAGTGGTGCTCCTCAGAAGCCCTTGTCGCCTTCATTCACATCGTGCCCCATGCCTAGCACAGTGCCTCACACAGAGCAGATGCTGCATTTACGTATGAATGAGGCAGGATGCACAGGTGCATTGCTCACCTCTCAGCCCCAAGAGGATACCTGTGGCCCTCCAGGGTCAGGTGACCCTTGACCTTGTCTCTGTAGCTGATGTAGTGATTGCCTGTCAGGGGTAGACCTGCCTCTGCCTCTGACTCTGCCTCTGCCTCTGGAATGGAGCTGTGGGCGGGTGTAAGAATGCTCCCTGACAGCTGCCTCCCTGGGGACAGGGAGAGGACAATCAGTGAGACAGACTGCCTCTTGCTGGTCCCAGGAATCAGTTTGTCCTGGTTTTCCATGGTTAACTGCTCTGTACATCCCCATTCTGCTGGAGGCCCTAGTGCTGTTTTTGGAGCTCTACCCTCAACTTCCCTCCATCCTCAGGGACTACCTGGGGGTCTGTAAGAGCACATTTCAAGGTATGGCAGCCTGGACTGGGTATGAGGGCTTCCTTCCCACTTTTCCAGCTATGCTCAACTCACTCCTGTAAGACAGGAGGAAGGTGCCAAGTCCTTGCCCTCCTACCAGCCTTCCTCTGAGGACAGCTAGAACATAACCTCCTCACAGCTCCCATAATCACTCTCCACCATGTCAGAGCCCTCATAGTTGGGGGGAGCCTGGGGCTGGCCCCGCCCTGTGGGATGCCCAGCCCCAACCTCACAGTCAGCATAAGAGGGCCCAGCTCGGCTGAGGCGCATACTCACCCCTTTGTAGCCCCCCTCTGCCAGGCAGGGCCCTCCCCCTCCCTGCTGGAACTGTGAGTGGTAGTAGCTGATGGCTGTGTACTCATTGAGACAGGGTGCCAGCAGGTGTTCCCGGGGACTGGGGGGCCGTGGGGGCATCAGATCTTCCAGGTTCTGGTTGCTATAACGAGGTGGGAGGGGTGCCCGCTTGTTTTCCAGCTCCAGTGGAAAGGGAAAGCCCCCATAGAGGCCACTTGGGTCCGGCATCACAGGTTGGATCTGGTGCTGGTGAGGCGATGGTAGCAGAGGGCCAGGGGTCATTTCAGTGTGGGGGTATTCCCAGCACTCCTTCCTGGAGTAAGTTGGGGGCCAGATCGTAGCTCCACCAGGGCACACTGAAAATGACAAGATAGAGACAAATGAGCTCCGAGTTTCCCTGGTGAAGGTTTCAGCAGGCCTTATCACTGCTATGCATAATTCAGCATGTGGTAGAAATGGGCAAAAGACTGGGTGGGTATGTGGCCATCTGTATGAGTTGTCTGTGGCAGCTTAGATTGATATCTAGAATTCAACAGGGCCAACGTCAAGGCCGGGGTTTAACCCAAAGCCAGCTCAAATAGCACATCTGTACCAATGATCCAAGAGTCAGTGAATAAGGAAGAGTATGGATGACTCCATGCAACCCACTCGCCACTGCTAGAGACAGCAACTCCATCCCAACTCCTACCAATGACTTATGTCTCCTCAACTGAAGGAAACAGACACACATTTTGGACTGGGGGGGTGAGGGTGATGGCATCTGTCACAGAGGGTGACTGCATGAGATGTGGCTTGGAAGATCGGAGACCAGGCATCCTTGGTCTTTGCCCTGTCCCTGCTACTGAATAGTTGCGTGAGTTAGAACAAGTTACTGTGTCTTTATGGGCCCTGATTACCCTATCAGCAAAAAGTTTATGAAAATACCTTTAAACTATTAGTGGGTAAGCCAGAAAATATAAAGTGCTTTACAAATTCACCTCCTTTTTAGCCAAAGATGAGAGTGAGGTGAAGATCCCCCCTCTAGGTCAGTCAGGTCTGGCCCAGGGGGTGCCACACCTCCAGATTGGGTGATCAGAAGCTTAGACTACTACTCTTGCCTTTCCCAGAAAACCACAAAGGAACAGCAGCCCTGCTTTCCCCCCAGGTATCCCATTTACACCTAGCCAGGGTCTACAGGTTTCTGCCATAGATGTCAATCCTATGGAGTGAGTTGGAATTTAGAGGAGGAGTTCATGGTGCAGTGGTGCAATGAGCCACAGATTCTGAGTCCAGAGACGTGGCATCTGGTCCAGGCTACTAGTGCCCTGTGACCTTGAGCACATCCCTTCATATTCCATCCCAAGGGACTGGGCTGGATGGCAGCCTCACATAATGGAGTGTTTAGGTCTATCACCCTATTCTGTCAATTCCAGAGGCTGAGGGCCTCTGGCTATACTGACCCATCTCTTCGCCCGACCATGTCCTCTTAATGATGGACTCATTGTCGGAGTGGGAAGGGGCCGCAGCTGGCGGGAGTCTGGGAGGCACACTGCAGACCATTGGCCGTTGCTTAGAGCTGGGTCCGAAAGTGACAAGTTCATTCGGAACCGAGGTCTTGCTGGGCTCCAGTTGGTTCAGGTTGGTGCAGGAGCTGGTGGTCAGCGGGTTGAGCTCGATGGCAGGCATAGTTTGGGTGTCCACACCAACACTCCTGGCCAGGAGGTCTGGGTCCTCCATGGCCACGGGCTTGTGGGACTTGCAACGGCGGTAGTAGAAGAGAAGCCCAGTGGTGCTTAAAATGATAAACAGTAGGGCCACTATGATGATCAGAATCTCCTGCTGCCCCCAGTCCCCCCTTGTGATCTCAGGGGTGACTAGACAGTGTCCTTCTGAGCAGCCCCTTGCTTCCATTTCACACCTGCAGAGACAGAGAAGGAGTCAGGGGGTTGAGTCGCTGTACTTCCCTTTCCATGTCCCCTCTCACAAAAATTTATGGACCCCTGTACTCAAGCCTACCTTCTCAGTTTTCAACCAAAAAAAAAGAGAACAAAACGGCAGCAGATGATAACAATCACACATATCAACATCAGAGCCTTCCATCTTCCACCAGTAAGGTGTGGGAGTCAGTTACAACTTCATTCGTGACCATTTGGAATCTAGGCTCTGGGCACATCTGTTATTTTTGATTCATGAGATTCAGGCATTGGCTATACACTCCACCAGTGAGGTGAGGCTTCCAACCACATGTATCAGCCCATTTGAGCCAGCTGTCCTCAGCAGTAATGCCAGAGTCCCAGCTGCAAGTCAGCAGCACCCAACCATGGCAGCTGGACACCACCAGCGTTACCCACTGTTCTTCAGGAGGTCACAGAACCCAGTGTGGTCCTGCACAGACCTTCCATTGGACAACCGTTCAGAGAGAGCACTTGGAATTGTCACCGTCAGCTTGGCATTCCATGGCGTAAGGCTCCTAGGAGGCTTCCGTGACCAGTTTCATCTACTTTTGAGGGCTATTGGGAAAGGCTCCCCGCAGCCTGTTTGAGTCTCAGTGTCTACAATTTCACCACCAACACTTTGTCCTTTTGGGTTAGACATTGTCCTTCCCAAGTTCCTCTTTTAAAATGCAAACACTACCACTTTCAGCCAGGACGTGTCCTGCCAGCACACCTACTGCAGAGTGAGGTGTGCGGTGGGGCCGGAATGCCAGGTGCTGAGAGAACGGACTTGGGTCATAAACACATGAGGGGATTTGGACAAGCCATTTCCTTCTCTAAGGGCTTCGTTTTCCCATCTGTAAGGTGAGTGAGTGGACTGTATCATTGGCTCTCTTATGCACAAGCTGACAGGAAGGGGAATCCCTTGGGAGCTTGTTATAGATAGAATCCCAGGTCTCATTCTTTGGAGATTCTGATATAGTTGGTCCAGAAATCTGTATTTTTCACAAGTATCCCTGATGATTTTTTAAAAGTTCCCAAACGGGAGGGTTATGAAAGCAGATAATCACCAAGCCTCTAGACCTCTGGGATTCTAGGGATCTAAGGATGCTTGCAGTCCCCCAGACCAGCACACTATGGAGCACAGGTAGCTTGCAGCGGGGTTTGAGACCTACAGCAGTGTTTGTACCTGAAGGAGTCATTGTCCCCTGGCCACTTTCTGGGAAGTCACAGTCCAGAACCAGAGAATAAGAACTTTAGCCATTTTCAGACTTCAGCAAAAATCAGAAATGCCTGAGGAGCTGATGAGAAGTGCAGATTCCCAGGCCCCAGCCTAATGAGTCTGACTCAGTAGGTTTAGAACAAGGCTTGGGAAATGTTCATAAGAACCCTCCTTCCCTGAGTGTTCTGGCGTAGGTGGCTGGAGGGAGAAGCCTCGGCACATGGGAAAAGCCAGATAGCCAGGTCGCGGGAGCACTCAGCTCCTGGTCTCCCATTGGCGTCTCTGGAGAGCAGAGTGCAGAGGTCATTTCCGAACAGTGCCCACCCACGGTGAGGAGCCAATGGCAGGTGGCCCCTCTGCGCTTACCTGTCTCCCATATAAGGGTGAGGGCAGTTACAGGAGGCACCTTCAGGAGATGAGATGCAAGTGCCACCTTCCAGGCAGGGCATGGACGTGCAGTTCTCTCTTCTTCGTTCACAGTGTCTTCCCGAGAACTGGGGGGGACACTTGCAGACATAGCCTGGGAGGGAGGGAAGAGCTTCAGACAGCTGCAGGCTGAGAGGGCCTCTGGGACAGAGGGGAGGCCTCAGCATGTCTGCAGATCCGAGCGTCCATGTCTAGTTATTGAGAGCCTCCTTCTGTGACAAGCACCCTGCGGAGCACTGCTGCCAGGATGGATGGGAAGACGTGATCCCTGCCCTCAAATGTATAGTCTACAGAGAACAGGCATCTACAGAATAGTAATGGAGCTCTACTTCATCATCCTACACGACACTTGTTTAGTGCTAGTCACCGTGCCAAGAATCTGCATGTGTCGGCCCATTTGAGCCTCATGACCACTCTGCAATTGATTACTGTCATCCTCATTAGGGGACACATAGAAGTTGATGGCAGGTGAGGAGATGAGGCACAGAGAATGCATGACATTTGCTCAAGATTACCCAGCAAGGAAATGGCAAATTTAGGATTCAAACCTATCGAACCACTTGTGTATAATATCAGTGTATTAGTAATTATCATAAAACAACAGAGCTTAGCAAGCCAAGGGAGAGCGGGGGTTGCAGGGCCAGGGAGGTGGGAGGGGCCGAAGCATCACTCTGAGCCAAATGCAGGAATTAGGAAACAGGACTCTATCTTAACAGCAAGGGGAAGCCACTTCAAGGTTTCCAAGCAGCAAAGTGACGCACCGAGATCTGCTTTGTATAAAGGTCACTCTGGTGCCCTGCTGGAAGGCGCAGGTGAAGGGAGAGAAAGGAGAACAGGGAGGAGGCCAGCCCTAGGGTGAGAGACGATAGCCACTTGGTAGTGCAGACAGACAGACGTGATGGGCCCCTTAGATATTTTGGAAATGACAATACTATTATCCAAGCCAAAATGAGAAAATGGGATCATGCCAAGTGTTGACAGAGATCTAGGATCCTCCCTCACTGCTGGTGGAAGTGCAGGCTGCTGTGGCCATGCTGAAGAGCAACATGGCCCTGAATGTAAATTTAAAATAATTATTTACATTCTCTGGGTATGTGAATTCCATCCCCGGCATGGTGTGTATGTGTGTGTGTGCGTGTGTGTGTGTGTGTGTGTGTGTGTGTGTGTAGGAAGTTCTCATACAGTTCACAAGAAGATACATATGAGGATATTCACACAGCATTGTTGATGGAGGTGGGATGTTAAAAAGATTGGGAGGTGGGATCGTTGAAAGATTTCCAGGGTATTTGGTGCCAGCTGAGTAGAGAGGGAAGACGGGACTGCACATCCATCGGTGTACTGAGCCACAATAAAAGCAACGACTATGAATCGTGGCTATGTGGACGGAAAAGTGTAAAAACTGATATGGCACCTATGTAATTAGAAGTTCAAGCCTGTGTAAAGTCAGTAGTATACATTTTGCAAGAACTCATTTAAAAACTTAAGTGTTTGCCTATGGGGGACGGCAGCTGAGTATAGGTTAAAGGGGAATAAAAGAGAAGAACTTGGCACAGCCCAGGGATAACACTGAGGTGTGTGATGACCTCAGCCTGCAGCACCAGAGGTCCCTGGTCATGCCTGTCCCCCATCCAAACAAGTAGAAAGTCAGCGCTTGTTGAGCGAGAGCAAAGCCTGCTGGCTTCCCTTAGTGTAAACCTAGTCCATCCCAACCCGTTACTCACGAGACAGTAGGGGGAAGAGAGAGACACTCGGATTGGGGGGGGGGCTTCCCTGAGATCTGCACCCTAAATGCACCTTAACACTTAACAGCCATGGGCCCTTGGGCAAGTTCCTTCACCGATCTGGGTTTCCTTACACAGCCCAGCGTTGCCTGTGCTGTAAAATGGAGCCCTCCGTGGCTTTCTTCCACCCCTCTCTCCCTCATGGGGCTGTGCTGGAGCAATATACTTTGTAAACTCTTCAGTGATATGTGATCGCTAGTTCAACAGGCTGGGGCCATCTGAGGCGCCTCCTGGGATAAGCCCCGGAGCCATTTCCAGCACCTTACCTGCCTCTCGGCTCTGCGAGCACTTGCCGCCATTGAGGCACGGGCTTTGGCCGCAGTCCTCACCGTGCCAGCAGCACTGGGTGAGGGCCTGCCTCTCCAGCAGGCCTGATGCCCTCTTGCCGTGGACCAGCAGCTGCAGCGCCTCTCCGTTGATCATGACCGCATCCAGGCAGCCTTCAAAACCCTGGGACACAACCGGGGAAGAATGCAGGAGAACGAGGCCACCCAGAAAGAGGTCTCCTTCAGGCCTGAGACCCTGGCAGTTCTCTGGGAGCGCAAGGGAGGTATTGCCTGAGCCGTCAACCAACAGGCGAATGGCAGTGCCTGTCTCCGCCACCACAATGGAGTGCCACTCTTGGTCATTCACTTGGAGCCAGGAGGATAGATTTCCATGGAAACCACCTGGGCAATGGTATTCCAGCTGTAGGACTCCGTCGACCAGCTGCAAAGAAAACCCAGATGGCCATGAGCAAAGCCAAGAAGTCCTTGTAAAAAGCGCCGCTAACAGGCTGAGGGTGCAAAGAATGTTGGTTATATTTTTATGGGTGAGAGAGGCAGTATTTGGTGATTTTCAAGGCTGTTTTAAACATTGTCTTTGTAGAGTATGAAAGCCCTCAATGCCTATCTATGGTCTCATTTGGTCCTTACCACACTCCATGGAATGGTCTGGAGGGATGGCATCTGCGTTTCACAGATGAGGAAACCGAGACCCGGAGAAGCCTTGCTGACTGAGACTATGTCTTTTGGATTCTTCTACAAAGCCTCTCCTATGTTCTGCACTCCTCAAAGTTGGCCCTCAAGAACCAAACAGAGAGAGGAGGGGCAAGATGGCGGAAGAGCAGGGTCCCCAAATCACCTGTCCCCACCAAATTACCTAGATAACCTTCAAACCATCCTGAAAATCTACGAATTCGGCCTGAGATGTAAAGAGAGACCAGCTGGAACGCTACAGTGAGAGGAGTTCCGCGCTTCTATCAAGGTAGGAAGACGGGGAAAAAGAAATAAAGAAACAAAAGGCCTCCGAGGGGGAGGGGCCCCGCGAGGAGCCGGGCTGAGGCCGGGGCGAGTGTCCCCAGGACAGGAGAGCCCCGTCCCGGAGGAGCAGGAGCTGCACCAACCTTCCCGGGCGGGCGGAAAGGGGCTCGCAGGGAGTTGGAGCAGGACCCAGGAGGGCGGGGATGCCCTCGGGCTCCCGGGGACACTAACAGACACCTGCGCCCCGGGGAAAGCGCGCCACACCCCACAGCCAAGCTCCCTAAAGGGCTGCAGCGCGCACAGCTGGACCCGGAGCAGCTCGGAGGGGCTCGGGCGGCGGCTCCGCGGAGGGGGCTGCGGGGCGGGAGCGCGAATCCCACAGCGCAGGCCCCGGAGCACAGGGCGCCGGGACACAGCCCAGGATCCGGCCTCCCCCGGGACAGGCAGAGGCTGGGAGGGCCCAGGACAGCGAGGACGCTCCTGCCCCGAGCTGAGCAGATCAGCGGCCCCGCCCCGGAGCCTCCAGGCCCTGCGGACGGAGAGCCGAGAGCCCCGAGCCCCGTAGTTCCTGCGGAGGCTGAATCCAGGCTTCCAGAGTTGCCATAGCAACTGCGGCTGTTCCTCCTGGGGCCCCACGGGGTAAACAACCCCCGCTGAGCCCTGCAGCAGGCAGGGGCAGAGCAGCTCCCCCAAGGGCTAACACCTGAAAATCAGCGCAACAGGCCCCTCCCCCAGAAGACCAGCTGGACGGACCAGTTCCAGGGGAAGTCAAGGGACTTAAAGTCTACAGAAATACTCCCCCGTGTTTTTTTTTTCTTTTTTTCTTTTTCTTTTCTTTTTGATTTCCGATTGCTTCCCCCACCCCCCTTTTTTTTCACCTTTCTTTTTCTTTCCCTTTTTCTTCTCTTCTTTCCTTTTTCTTTTCTTTTTCTTTTTTCTTTTTCTCTTTTCTTTCCTTCTCTCTCTTTCTCTCCTTTTCCCAATACAACTTGTTTTTGGCCACTCCGCACTGAGCAAAATGACTAGAAGGAAAACCTCACCTCAAAAGAAAGAATCAGAAACAGCCCTCTCTCCCACAGAGCTACAAAATCTGGATTACACTTCAATGTCAGAAAGCCAATTCAGAAGCACTATTCTACAGCTACTGGTGGCTCTAGAAAAAAGCATTAAGGACTCACGAGACTTCATGACTGCAGAATTTAGATCCAATCAGGCAGAAATTAAAAATCAACTGAATGAGATGCAATCCAAACTAGAAGTCCTAACGACGAGGGTTAACGAGGTGGAAGAACGAGTGAGTGACATAGAAGACAAGTTAATGGCAAAGAGGGAAACTGAGGAAAAAAGAGACAAACAATTAAAGGACCATGAAGACAGATTAAGGGAATTAAATGACAGCCTAAGGAAGAAAAACCTATGTTTAACTGGGGTTCCCGAGGGCGCCGAAAGGGACAGAGGGCCAGAATATGTATTTGAACAAATCCTAGCTGAAAACTTTCCCAATCTGGGAAGGGAAACAGGCATTCAGATCCAGGAAATAGAGAGATCCCCCCCCTAAAATCAATAAAAACCGTTCAACACCTCGACATCTAATAGTGAAGCTTGCAAATTCCAAAGATAAAGAGAAGATCCTTAAAGCAGCAAGAGACAAGAAGTCCCTGACTTTCATGGGGAGGAATATTAGGGTAACAGCAGACCTCTCCACAGAGACGTGGCAGGCCAGAAAGGGCTGGCAGGACATATTCAGGGTCCTAAATGAGAAGAACATGCAACCAAGAATACTTTATCCAGCAAGGCTCTCATTCAAAATGGAAGGAGAGATAAAGAGCTTCCAAGACAGGCAGGAACTGAAAGAATATGTGACCTCCAAACCAGCTCTGCAAGAAATTTTAAGGGGGACTCTTAAAATTCCCCTTTAAGAAGAAGTTCAGTGGAACAATCCACAAAAACAAGGACTAAATAGATATCATGATGACACTAAACTCATATCTGTCAATAGTAACTCTGAATGTGAACGGGCTTAATGACCCCATCAAAAGGTGCAGGGTTTCAGACTGGATAAAAAAGCAGGACCCATCTATTTGCTGTCTACAAGAGACTCATTTTAGACAGAAGGACACCTACAGCTTGAAAATAAAAGGTTGGAGAACCATTTACCATTCAAATGGTTCTCAAAAGAAAGCAGGGGTAGCCATCCTTATATCAGATAAACTAAAATTCACTCCGAAGACAGTAGTGAGAGACGAAGAGGGACACTATATCATACTTAAAGGATCTATCCAACAAGAGGACTTAACAATCCTCAATATATATGCCCCGAATGTGGGAGCTGCCAAATACTTAAACGAATTATTAACCAAAGTGAAGAAATACTTAGATAATAATACACTTATACTTGGTGACTTCAATCTAGCTCTTTCTACCCTTGATAGGTCTTCTAAACACAACATCTCCAAAGAAACGAGAGCTTTAAATGATACACTGGACCAGATAGATTTCACAGATATCTACAGAACTTTACATCCAAACTCAACTGAATACACATTCTTCTCAAGTGCACATGGAACTTTTTCCAGAATAGACCACATACTGGGTCACAAATCGGGTCTGAACCAATACCAAAAGATTGGGATCGTCCCCTGCATATTCTCAGACCATAACGCCTTGAAATTAGAACTCAATCACAAGAAGAAGTTTGGAAGGACCTCAAACACGTGGAGGTTAAGGACCATCCTGCTAAAAGATAAAAGGGTCAACCAGGAAATTAAGGAAGAATTAAAAAGATTCATGGAAACTAATGAGAATGAAGATACAACTGTTCAAAATCTTTGGGATGCAGCAAAAGCAGTCCTGAGGGGGAAATACATCGCAATACAAGCATCCATTCAAAAACTGGAAAGAACTCAAATACAAAAGCTAACCTTACACATAAAGGAGCTAGAGAAGAAGCAGCAAATCGACCCGACGCCCAGCAGAAGAAGAGAGTTAATTAAAATTCGAGCAGAAATCAACGAAATTGAGACCAGAAGAACTGTGGAACAGATCAATAGAACCAGGAGTTGGTTCTTTGAAAGAATTAATAAGATAGATAAACCATTAGCCAACCTTATTAAAAAGAAGAGAGAGAAGACTCAAATTAATAAAATCATGAATGAGAAAGGAGAGATCACTACCAACACCAAGGAAATACAAACGATTTTAAAAACATATTATGAACAGCTCTACGCCAATAAATTAGGCAATCTAGAAGAAATGGACGCATTCCTGGAAAGCCACAAACTACCAAAACTGGAGCAGGAAGAAATAGAAAACCTGAACAGGCCAATAACCAGGGAGGAAATTGAAGAAGTCATCAAAAACCTCCAAAGACACAAGAGTCCAGGGCCAGATGGCTTCCCAGGGGAATTCTATCAAACGTTTAAAGAAGAAATCATACCTATTCTACTAAAGCTGTTTGGAAAGATAGAAAGAGATGGAGTACTTCCAAATTCATTCTATGAGGCCAGCATCACCTTAATTCCAAAACCAGACAAAGACCCCACCAAAACGGAGAATTACAGACCAATATCCCTGATGAACATGGATGCAAAAATTCTCAACAAGATACTAGCCAATAGGATCCAACAACACATTAAGAAAATTATTCACCATGACCAAGTAGGATTTATCCCCGGGACACAAGGCTGGTTGAACACTCGTAAAACAATCAATGTGATTCATCATATCAGCAAAAGAAAAACCAAGAACCATATGATCCTGTCATTAGATGCAGAGAAAGCATTTGACAAAATACAGCATCCATTCCTGATCAAAACTCTTCAGAGTGTAGGGATAGAGGGAACTTTCCTCGATATCTTAAAAGCCATCTACGAAAAGCCCACAGCAAATATCATTCTCAATGGGGAAGCACTGGGAGCCTTTCCCCTAAGATCAGGAACAAGACAGGGATGTCCACTCTCACCACTGCTATTCAACATAGTACTGGAAGTCCTAGCCTCAGCAATCAGACAACAAAAAGACATTAAAGGCATTCAAATTGGCAAAGAAGAAGTCAAACTCTCCCTCTTCGCCGATGACATGATACTCTACCTAGAAAACCCAAAAGCCTCCACCCCAAGATTGCTAGAACTCATACAGCAATTTGGTAGCGTGGCAGGATACAAAATCAATGCCCAGAAATCAATGGCATGTCTATACACTAACAATGAGACTGAAGAAAGAGAAATTAAGGAGTCAATCCCATTTACAATTGCACCCAAAAGCATAAGATACCTAGGAATAAACCTAACCAAAGAGGTAAAGGATCTATACCCTAAAAACTATAGAACACTTCTGAAAGAA
This sequence comes from Nyctereutes procyonoides, assembly GCF_905146905.1. Taxonomy (NCBI): domain Eukaryota; kingdom Metazoa; phylum Chordata; class Mammalia; order Carnivora; family Canidae; genus Nyctereutes; species Nyctereutes procyonoides. The sequence goes on from NW_026575046.1 coordinate 30,338,167, forward strand.
ATTGAGGAAGACACAAAGAGATGGAAAAATATTCCATGCTCATGGATTGGCAGAATTAATATTGTGAAAATGTCAATGTTACCCAGGGCAATTTACACGTTGAATGCAATCCCTATCAAAATACCATGGACTTTCTTCAGAGTCTTAGAACAAATTATTTTAAGATTTGTGTGGAATCAGAAAGACCCCGAATAGCCAGGGGAATTTTAAAAAGGAAAACCATATCTGGGGGCATCACAATGCCAGATTTCAGGTTGTACTACAAAGCTGTGGTCATCAAGACAGTGTGGTACTGGCACAAAAACAGACACATAGACCAATGGAACAGAATAGAGAACCCAGAAATGGACCCTGAACTTTATGGTCAACTAATATTCGACAAAGGAGGAAAGACGATCCACTGGAAGAAAGACAGTCTCTTCAATAAATGGTGCTGGGAAAATTGGTCATCCACATGCAGAAGAATGAAACTAGACCACTCTCTTGCACCATACACAAAGATAAACTCAAAATGGATGAAAGATTTAAATGTGAGACAAGACTCCATCAAAATCCTAGAGGAGAACACAGGCAACACCCTTTTTGAACTTGGCCACAGTAACCTCTTGCAAGATACATCCACGAAAGCAAAAGAAACAAAAGCAAAAATGAACTATTGGGACTTCATCAAGATAAGAAGCTTTTGCACAGCAAAGGATACAGTCAACAAAACTCAAAGACAACCTACAGAATGGGAGAAGATATTTGCAAATAACATATCAGATAAAGGGCTAATTTCCAAAATCTATAAAGAACTTATTAAACTCAACACCAAAGAAACAAACAATCCAATCATGAAATGGGCAAAAGACATGAAGAGAAATCTCACAGAGGAAGACATAGACATGGCCAACATGCACATGAGAAAATGCTCTGCATCACTTGCCATCAGGGAAATACAAATCAAAACCACAATGAGATACCACCTCACACCAGTGAGAATGGGGAAAATTAACAAGGCAGGAAACAACAAATGTTGGAGAGGATGCGGAGAAAAGGGAACCCTCTTACACTGTTGGTGGGAATGTGAACTGGTGCAGCCACTCTGGAAAACTGTGTGGAGGTTCCTCAAAGAATTAAAAATAGACCTGCCCTACGACCCAGCAATTGCACTGTTAGGGATTTACCCCAAAGATTCAGATGCAATGAAACGCCGGGACACCTGCACCCCGATGTTTCTAGCAGCCATGTCCACAATAGCCAAACTGTGGAAGGAGCCTCGGTGCCCATCGAAAGATGAATGGATAAAGAAGATGTGGTTTATGTATACAATGGAATATTACTCAGCCATTAGAAATGACAAATACCCACCATTTGCTTCAACGTGGATGGAACTGGAGGGTATTATGCTGAGTGAAGTAAGTCAATCGGAGAAGGACAAACATTATATGGTCTCATTCATTTGGGGAATATGAATAATAGCGAAAGGGAATATAAGGGAAGGGAGAAGAAATGTGTGGGAGATATCAGAAAGGGAGACAGAACATAAAGACTTCTAACTCTGGGAAATGAACCAGGGGTGGTGGAAGGGGAGGAGGGCGGGGGGTGGGGGTGAATGGGTGACGGGCACGGAGGGGAACACTTGACGGGATGAGCACTGGGTGTTATTCTGTATGTTGGTAAATTGAACACCAATAAAAATTAATTCATTAAAAAAAAAAAAAGAACCAAACAGAAAACCTCCCTCACTCCTGTTCTCTTATTCAACAGTTCTGCGGTTCTCAAAGTGGGCCTTCAAGACTTTTCCAGAGGACCCACAAGGGGACACCATTTTTACAATAATCCTAAAAAATTATTTGCCTTTTCTACTCTCATTCTGTCACAAATATACAGTGATTTCCAGACATGTGCTATCAAAACAGATGAATGCAGATGTAAAAATGAAAATCCAGCTATCTACTATAAAGCTATACATAAGAGGGATTTGCAAAAATGTAAAACGGTGCCACTCTTCTTTTTTCCTAATTTTGGACAATGTAATTATTGTTCACAATAATATGATATTTATGTTAACATATAATAGGTTTCTTGCTATTTTAAAATAAATTAATAAAGATTTTAACATTTCTCAGTTTTAATTTCTTTTTTTTTAAGATTTTATGTATTTATTCATGAGAGACAGAGAGGGGGGCGGGGCAGAGACATAGGCAGAGGGAGAAGCAGGCTTCTTGCAGGGAGCCCGGTGTGGGACTCCATCCCCAGACCCCAGATCACGCCCTGAGCCAAAGGTAGATGCTCATCCGCTGAACCACCCAGGCATCCCATCTCACTTTTAATTTCTACACTTGATCTTAGCCAAAAGGCCGAGAAGCGATCAGTTTTAATTTCTAATACTGGAAAAATTCATAGCTCTAACCCACAAAAACAAAACTTCCCTAGATCTTCAATTATTTTTAAGAGTCCTGAAATCTTAAAAAGTCCTGAAAATCAAGAAGTCTGAGAACTGCTGGGTTATATCTTTTTAGTTTCCCTCACCCTGAGTGGTGCCTGATTATGGTGCCATCTTCCTTGGTTTACTCTCCCAGATGACTATTTTCACAACTTTTCTCTCTTCAGACCCTTGATGCTCCCCTCCCCATCCTTGCTCTCAGCAATCAAATGGGGACTTGCAGGCACTCTGACCATCACATCTATCGACCGTGGTGGAAGCCAATCTCTCCATTCATGTACTAGGTCCCACCCTGGTGCCTCAAGGATGAATTTCCATTGACTCTCCTTTTTCTTCCCTGTGTCTTTGTTCATTCTCTACTGTACATTCCAGTCATCACACAAATATGCTTTTATTGCTCTAATCTTTAAAAAAATTGTCTTGAACCCACTTCTCTCCCTAGATAAGACCTTCTTCCTTTGCTGTCTCATTGCAGCAAAATTATACACACACGCACACACACACACACACACACACACACACACACACACACACCATGATACTGAAACCACTGGTGTCAGAGTATTCAGTAACCTCTGTGTTGCCAAATCCATGATTAATATCACTACCCATCTCACTTGACCTCTCAGCAGTATGTTATCAGCTGGTCACTCCTTCCTTCATGATACATGTTCTTCATTCAGTTTCCTGGATACAATACTCTTGGTTTTCCTCCAACATCACTGGTTGCACATTTTCAGTCTCTTTTGTTGGATCCTTCTCTTTCGCCAGACATCTCAATTTGGAGTGTCATAAGGATGAATCCTTGGTCTACTCTTTTTTCAATCTAGTTCCTTTGGTGATCTCATCCAGTTTCACAGCTTTCAATACTAAGTATTTGCTGAAGGCTCCCAGATCTTCATCTCTATCCCAGACCTTTCCTACAGACACTAGACTTGTTTATCCCGCTCCACTTGGAAGTCTAATAGGCATCTCATACTTACATCTCCAAAACTGAAACTCTGATCATCCCTCAAATTCAGATCATCCCTCTGCTCTACCCATATCCTTCCCCGGGTCTGTTAGCAACAACTCCATTCCAATTATTCAGGCCCACATATTACTCCTTGCTTTCTCTCCCAGCCCTCATTCATTAGGAAATCCTGTTGGTTTTACTTTCAAAAGTCTATTCAAAATCCGAACTCTTCTTCCCAGTTCACTGTCATTACCCTGATCTAGACCACTACTCTCACTTGAATTATTGCAATAGCCTCTTGGCTGGATCTCTCTGCTTTTATCCTTGTTTCTCTAAAGTTGTTTATCAACACAGGAGCCATGATGACCTTTTTGAATATGTCACATCATGTCAATTCTCTGCTCAGACCTTCTCATGCCTTCCATTTTGCTCAGAATAAAAGCCAAAGTCCTTCAATGGCCTATGAGAACTTGAGGCCTATGATCTCAACTCATACTACTATTCTCTCCCTTACTTTCTTTACTCAAGCCATATACACATCTGGACTGTTCCTTGAACATGCTCAGCATTCTTCTACCAAAAGGTTTTTGCATTGTTATTCCCTCTCCCTAGAATGCTGTTCCTCCAGATGTCTACCTAGCTAATTCCCTTATCCTCTTCATATTATGGTGCAATTACCAACTCAGTGAAGACTTCCCTGGTCACCTTACTTAAAATTGCAAGTCCCTACAGTGCTGATCCCCCTTAACTTTTTAAAGTTAAGATTTATTCATTCATTCATTCATTCATTCATTCATTCATGAGAGACACACAGAGAGAGGCAAAGACATAGGCAGAGGGAGAACCAGACTCTCCTTGGGAAGCCTGCTGCAGGACTCGATCCCAGGACCCCAGGATTACACCCTGAACCAAAGGCAGATGCTCAACCACTGAGCCACCCAGGTGCCCTGCCCCTTAACCTTTTTTTAAGCCAAAGCATATCACATTTGGACAAACTATAATTTTCTGAGTTATTATGTTTATGTTTATTGTCAGTCTTCCCCTTGTAGGGGTGAAAGCCCTAAGAGACCATTAGAAAGGAAATTTGTTTTTCTTCCATGTGATTCCATATAACTTAATGCTGGGGTTTGTAGTCTTGAGCACCCCAGTGGTAGCCAGCCTCCCACTCATCTTGGAAAACGCTGGTCTGTTACTCAGCAAAAGTGATAAAACAACAACAGCACACCATGGCTAAGTGGCCTCCCATTTCTCCATCTTCAGAAGCTCTCTCTCCTCCCACAGAGCAGTCCAACCTCTGGTTGTTTTTTGGATATATATTTCCATTTGAGTGGGGCTTTGGACATCACAACTGGAAAGTCTTGTGTCTTAAGCCAATAGTCACACCAGCATCCCTGAAAACTATGCAGGGTTTTCTTTGCCAGAAACTGGACTTCTTGGCTGTTCCTGAGGTTGTCACTACCTCCCTAGCCTGGCACACCCACATGAAATCCCTCAGGCTGGCAGTGCCTTACCTTCAGGGAGACATACACTGTCTCATTACTGAACAGGAGAATAGCCTGTGATTGGAGTGTTTTCAGGCGGAAATGGATGTGCCAGTTCTGTGCCTCTGGAAGATTGTACCGCCCAAAGCTTTGTCCACTGAATCTTGTGGCAGTACCTGTAGAAGCAACCGGAGATGTCAGCTCCACATGAAGAGGTCTCCACAGAATCTTCAAACCAACTTTGTCTCATTTGACCCTTGGGTCATATTGCTCACATTTTATAGATGAAGAAGTGAGGCTTCTTGGGGGGCAAGGGGAGGTACCTGGCCAGGGTCACTGCAGCTAGACAGAGGCCATGACCCTGCACACCTTCTTTTGGCCCCAGAGCCCCTTGCCTTGGGTCCTAGCTTGAGTCTGGAACTACAAGCTCAAACCATTAAGAAAGCAAGAATCAAGCCAGAAATGTACCCAATTAAACATGTAAAAATAAAAATTTCTATCCTCCATAGTTTCTGTGTTATTTCTGATATCACTGGGGGAAGAAGGAGGAAGAATGGAGAGGATTCTGTATATATGTGTTATTTCAGGAATACCATAAAGGTCATTTGCCTCAAGATCTCCCTTTTATTATTAGGAGTGTAACTGTTTGAGAAGATGTAGCCAGATAAAATACTGCTGAGAGGTTGAGAGTCACTGTAACCAAAGAAGGGGGGTAAACTTCTATGAAGTCCTGTATGTGCACCACCCTATAGCAATTGCTAGCACATAGTTGCAGAGACAGGAGTCTCCTCTTAAACTTGACTTTCTCCTGTTTATTTAACCATGGGACCGTCTTATGTGGACCACCTCTTCAAAGTTCTCAGAAATGGCATTCTGTAGACCCACCTTGAGAAATGCTGTGTTATATATATCAAACAGTACCCTCCCCAGAAGTGAGTCTAGTTGTTAAATCCCTAAAACTTCAGTGTGAATAAGCTCATCAGCGGACAGGCAAGGGGAAGAGTTGTACAGGCCCCAGATGTCCCAGACTGTTGAAGAGAGGGAGCAAAAGCCATGAGGAAAAGGAAGAACCATGAAGCCTGAGGCACATGGGATTTCAAGATCCTGAGTCTGTCATCCCTTAGGTCTAAAACTCTCTGCTGCTAGCAATTCTATTGTAGTAGGTCATTAATAGATGGGATATTGAAGATGATCTAGATTATCTAAGAATTCCCAGGCTTGGCTAAATATCAGGATCAGCTAGAGAGTTTTATTTATTTTTTTAATAATTTACTTTTTTATTGGTGTTCAATTTGCCAACATACAGAATAACACCCAGTGCTCATCTAATACAGAATGCCAGACTCTACCCTCAGAGATTATGACTCAGTAGTTCTGGAAGCACACATGGATCTGTATTTTTAAAATCTCCCCACAATGGGTGTGGTGACTGGAAGAGAGACCAAAGGGGGCTCCTGAGAAGCTGGTCATGTTGTGATCCTTGTATCAGTGCCAGTTACATGGGTGTATTTGGCTTGTGAAAAATAGTTGAGCTGTACACTATGGGACATGGACCCTTCTGTATGCTGTATTTCACCAAAATGTTAATTGCCTGAGATGCTGTTTAAAAATGACAATTCCAAGGAGAGAGAGAGAGAGAAACCAAAAAACAGACTCTTAACTATAGGGAATAAACTAATGGTTTACCAGAGGGGAGTGGATGGGGTTGGGTGAACCAGGTGAAGAGATTAAGAGTACACTTATGACAAACACTGAATAATGTACAGAATTGTTAATCACCATATTGTACACCTAAAACTAAAACAACACTGTATGTTAACTATACTGGAATTAAAATAAAAACTTAATTAAAAATGCCAATTCAAAAACAATTAAAAAAAATAAAAATGCCAATTCTAGGTCTCACACAAGACTTTCTAAATAATACACTCTGGAAGTGACACCCAGGAGCACATCTCTTTAAAACCACACTCCCCAGTGGAATATCATTCAGCCATCAGAAGAGAAAAATACCAACATGGATGGAACTGGGGGGTATTATGTTGAGTAAAATAAGTCAAACAGAGAAGGACAATCATCATATGGTTTCACTCATACATGGAATATAAGAAATAGTGAGAGGGATATTAAGGGAAAGGAGGGGAACTGAGTGGGAAAATTAGAGAGGGAGACAAACCATGAGAGACTCCTAACTCTGGGAAACAAGCAAAGGGTTGTGGAAGGAGAAGTGGGTAGACGGATGGGGTGACTGGGTGGTGGGCACTGAGGGGGGCACTTGATGAGATGAGCACTAAGTGTTACACTATATGTTGGAAAATTGAATTTAAATTTAGAAAATGTAAAAAAACAAAACAAAAAACAAACCACACTCCCCAGATGATTATACATAAGCATGAATTTTAGAACCTCTGGTGTCTGGTGCCAGGTGACCAAGAGAGAACCTTTGGCTATCACAGTTCCCCTTGCAGGTAACTCTGGAGCAAGAGACACAGAAGGGAAGCACACCTGACCTCCCAGTCCCCCACCTCCCCACCTCCTACCCCCCTCCCCCCACACACACACCAAGAGTAGCATACCCAGCTTCAATGCAGTGGGACCTGGAGAAAGTCCACAAATCTTTAGAGTAAGAATTTCCCCAATGCAAACAGGGGGAACCCATAAAGGGCAGGCCAGACCAGGCAGGGGGTGATGGCGACCTGGAAGCAACATCTTTTTCCTTTTGCCAATACTCCTGAGCTGGTCCAGAGCATGGATTCTTGATGCCAGGGGTGCTGGGGTGAGTCTTATCTGAAAACTGACTTTCTGTAGAGCGCGGTGAAGAGCTCAGGCTTTGAGTGGGACACATGGGTATTTAAATAACCAGCCCTTCAGTGGAGGCTGTGTGGTTTCAAGTAAACCAATACAGTCCCCATCCCTCAGTTTCAACTGTAGTTTGAACTAATGACCCTGCTTTGTAGGGTGTTGGTGACAGTCAGTTTAGGTAACATCTACACAGTGCCTGGCACATAGCAGAGTCCTTCTAGCAACAACTGCTACCACATGAATAACAACCATCATTGACAGGGTGCTTATGGGCCAGAAAAAGGCTAAGTGTTTTTATATCCATTAAGTAATTTACTTTCCAAACCCACTCCAGAAGGCAGGTGATAATATTTTCATTATTTTCTAGATGAGAAACAACAGCTCAGAAAATTTATTAGCCCACCCAAGATTACACAGCTAGTAAGAGATGGAGTTGGAGTTAAAACCTGAGCTAATTTAAGTCTTGAGGTTAATAGCCACCAGGCTATAGTAATAATGGTAATATTATTAGTGACTCATCTTAGTGACCACTTTCTCTGTATCAGGCACTTTTCTAAGCAAGCCCTTGATGTTTAATACTCATTTAATCTCTATAATAGCACAAAGGCAGGGAGAAGCTAAATAATTTTCTTAAGGTCAGTCGGCTAGCGAGTGGCAGAGCTGGGATTTAAACCCAGGCAGTCTATGGGACGACTGGGTGGCTCAGCAGTTGAGAGTCTGCCTTTGGCTCAGGGCATGATCCTGGAGTCCCGGGATTGAGTCTCACATCGGGCTCCCTGCATGGAGCCTGCTTCCTTCCCTGCCTGTGTCTCTGCCTCTTTCTCTCTCTGTGTCTCTCATTCATGAATAAATAAATAAAATCTTTAAAAATAAAAAAAAATTAAAAACGCAGGCAGTCTGATGCCTGTGCTTTCAGCCATCATGGTAACTCCCTCTTGTGTCCTCTTTTTTTTTTTTTTGAGAGAGAGAGAGAGAGAGAGAGAGAGAGAGAGAATGAGAACACAAGCAAGGGGGGAGGGGTTGAAGGAGAAGCAGACTCCCCGCTGAGCAGGTAGCCCAATGCGGGACTTGATCCCAGGACCCTGAGATCATGACCAGAGCTGAAGGCAGACGCTTAAACAACTGAGCTACCCAGGTGCCCTGCCTCTTGTAGCCTTACTGTTATTTTCAAAACACTGCAAAAGGGTCAAGAATAGGATGTCATCCCATGACTAGATTTTGGGCGGACACTACCTATTCCATGGTGGCCTGTGGCCTTTTGCCTTGCTAAAACCCCCCTCTAACTGCCCCACAGGGCTTCCCTGGGATCTCTATTCCTAGAGTCAGTCTGGCTGAGCCCTACAGTACTGATTGTCCTGGGGAAACCCATTCCTCACCATTGCAGGAGCAGCTCCTCTCCAGGCGGTGCCGCGGGGTCAGGATACTGAGCCTGGCTGTGCTGTATGTGGGCCCCACCCTGGGGTCCAGGTGCACCGTTGCTTGGCACATTTGACTCTGGCAGCTGGGGCCCTGGCAGGGCACCACCGGCATGGCTGACCTCATCTGAATTCCCACCGAGTGCTCCATCTCCTTGGCTGAGTGAGAGATGATGGATGCCAATTCCTGGAGCTTGTAGAAGGTTCCAGAATGTCCCTCAAAGACCAGGAGCACATCCACCCCAGGTGTGGCCTCTGCAGGCTGAAGGCTGGCCAGGTGGATATTAGCTCGTTTGATGTCCAGTTTGTTGCTGAGGAACCTCTGCAGGTTCCTCCAGTGGTCACTCACCAGCTCCTCTGGGGTAAGCTGGTGGAAGCCCATCCACATGGCCTGCTGCAAAGCCTCCTGCCCCACATGCCACACATGGACGTGGACCCCAGCAGTGGCGGCGAAGGTCCCATCACTGACTGTGACGTTGAATGCATAGCGGCCACGAGGCAGGCCCTGGGCTGCAATAATCTTGCCATCAGGTGCACCCACTGAGAAGTGCCTGGTCAGGGTCTCCTCTCCTGCCAGGCTGTAGGTCAGTGTGTCCTGTGGGTCTCGGTCTGTGGCATGGATTTTGCCCACCATGCCGCCCTGGAACTCCTCCTCCCCAGTAGTGATGAAGATCTCCAGTGGGAGGGTGGAGGGTGGATAGTGGCTCTGCTCTGTCACATGGACTCTGACAGACGTTGAAGACGAGAGGGGAGGGATGCCGCTGTCTGACACCTGTAGGCAAAACAAGCACTGCCATTACTATAGGACTGTAGCTCTCTGTCGCTCAGACAAGGCTGGGCCTCCTTGGGCAGCCATGTCTCTGTGTTTGAGGGCAGACTCTACATAATTATCACAATCATAAAAGAGAACAATAACTGCAAAGCACAGAAGGTTTTGTGGAGGGAGTTATATCCCATACCACACAGTAAGACTTAACTCCATTTGCTCATCTGACAGCTCTCTGAGCCTCTTCCAAAATCTCTCCAGCCACTCACACTTATGCCTTCTTCTTCTCCAGTGTCCCTCATTCTGTCTCTTTCCTTAGGTGAGTCATCAAATGTCTCTTCAAAATTCCTGTACACATCCTTCATGACTCCTGCCAGCCTAAAGAGGTTCTCTTTGGAATCTCCCCTTACTATGTGATTGGGGTCAGAGTGGGCATTTCTTCCTCAGATCAGTCAACAAATACTGAGTACTTTCAATAGGCCAAGCCCTCTGCTGTGATCAGGAGAAAAGAGACCATAAATATGTTATTAACTAAACAAGAGAACGTCAGACATAGATAAAGTTCTGTGAAGGAGATAAATGGAGCATGGGACAGAAGTCTGAAGAGTGAAAGGGACCTAACTCAGATCAGGTGGGAGGGGAGTTGTCTCGAGGAGTTGACATTTGAATTGAGTCCTAAGGGATGAGAAGAGGTAAGGAGAGGAGGTGCTAAAGGGAACAGCAAGTGTCAAGCCTTGGAGTGGAAAGAATGTGGTGAGCTCTATCAAGCAGGAAGGGGCCATGGCTGCTGGAGCCAGTGGGCTGGGCCAAGGGCCAGAGGAGGGTGTGAGGGAGGCCGCCTGGTCACTGATAGGCTGAGGAGCACAAGGTCGGGTTTTATGTCAGAGCCATGAAAAGACATTGAAGGTTTTAACAAGGCTGTGCTATGACCTCAGTGAAGCAAAAAGAATGTAAATAAAAAATGCCTTTTCCTTTGATATTTTGCCAAGCATCCCTGCAACTTTCTGTCCAGATTAGCAAGGACAAAGTTTCCTTTAGTGACGTTATCACTTTCACAGCTGTCACCAGGGGTCTCCACAACTTTCCCGACAGTAGTGTTGTTCATATGCATTCCAGGGCTTTGGGTAGGTGAGCAAATCGTGAAACTACACCTAGTGCTGGGATTTGTGCATAGCACAGATGACATTAATAGCAGCAACGGTAATTAGTACTTCTGCTAAGTTTAATATACAGCTGCCATCAACTGAGCGCAGACTATTTGCCAGTCACTTGTAACACTTCTGATGCATGATATCAGATATCGCAGCAACCCTAACATTAACATTTCTCATGAGATAGATACGACGAAGTCTCCCATCTTAAAAAAGCCATCACTGAGGCTCGAAGAGGTCAAGTAACTAACCAAAGGTCAGAGCAGAATCTCAACTCCTACTTGTGTCCATAGCCTATTTCTTTGCTGGCCTCTAGTGCCTCCCAGAAAGCAGAAATACAAGTCAAGGGCAAGAGACATGGCGATGCCGGTAGTTACTGAGAGGTTGTCTGGGTCAGGATACAGAGTTCATCACTTCCTAGGCAATCATGTCCATGACTTTAGCTTTGAGAAAGAACCCTCTACATTAGCCTACACCTGTCCTCTGAGCTGTCCTCTGAGCTACAGACTCCCATTCCCTGCTACACACTGGACACCTCCACTTAAACATCTCACCTAAGACAACTAAAAGGTGACATGTGCAAAACAGAGTGCTCATTTTACCCCGTAAACCTGTCCTTCACCCACCTCACTGTCCTTCCAGCCTCAGCAATGGGCACATCTCCCAGTCTTCACTAGAGTCTGGAACCTGTGAGTCACCCCTGATTCTTCTCTCTCTCCCCATATCCAATCTATCACCAAAACCGGTTTATTTCTAGAAGAGCTTGTCCCTAGTCTGTCCACTTCTCGCATCTTCTTTGTCAGCCCAAGGTTTCTGCACTGCAAGCTCCAGCTGGGATTGGAATGAATACTAAATGTATTGTATTACCAAGACTTATAATTAGGATGGCTGTATTTGTTGGTTTGCCCAGATCAGTCTTAATTTTCACAAATTGATCCTGTTGTATCTCAGTGATCACCAATTAACTATTTTTAGTGCTTCTCTCCCTCTCAGGAGCATCACAGTTTGGACCTCGAGTAGGATGGTTACCTGAGCTATGAGGCCTCCATGATCCAGTCAACCCATCTCTTCAGCTTTATTCCCATTAGGATCTTAATGCTGACCACGTTGGCCCCATCTCAGGCCACTTTAAGCTCTTTCCCCACTCGAGGTGTTGACTTATCTTGTTCCTGCCTGTGGCACTCTCCTGCCCATTCTCACATGACTGGCTCCCCAGGTCCCAGCTCAAATGTCCCTTCCTTATGAGGGCAGCTACCCTCTGAGTATGTCTCTCCTGTGCCTTATGAGCCTCTCATCTCTTTATTTCTTCATCTGTTTATTGTTTATCTCCATGACTCGAATCAAAAGCCCATGGGGATAAGGATCACCCTTTCTTTCCCCCCTGCTATATATTACCAGCAGCAAGCATAGGCCCTGGCACAGGATGGGTGCTCAATATTTGTTGAAAGACTTAGCAAATCACTGGCTAGCTGGATGGATGAATGGATGTATATCATCCTGAGCCCAGAGAAGTTTGCAGAATAACAGGGTCCACTAGGGCTTGAGATTTAGGTAAGGGATCTTGAGGGAATGAAATGAAGAAGAAACGTTTCACTACCACCTTGACCACTTTCTTTTGGCTATTCTCACGCTATCCTTTGCAATACCACCATAACCCCCTAAATATGTATGTATCTTCTCAAATTTGGACCCCACAACAATTTCTGTGAGGTTCAGAGAGCTGTCCTAGCCAAACTCAAGGAGTTAGAGCCAAGGTGAGTGAGGGTATTGCTCTGCCTGGGAGCAGTGTGGGAATTCAGAGCTAAAGCTCTAGGCTCAGAGTATTTGGTCTGAAAACAACCCACCTCTGCCACTTATTGGTAGTAGTATTTTAAGACAGTCCCTCAACCTCTTTGTGCCTCAATTACTACATCTATAAAGTGGGGGTGGTAACTGTACCCACTCTAAAACCTGTTGTGGGGGGGTTAATGCAATAAGGCATGTGAAGTACAGCCCAGGGCCCAGCACCTAGTAAGAGCCCCATACATTTTCCTCTAATTATAGAAGCACTAGTAGTGCTTTTGGCAGCACATTAATGTCCCCATGGTCACCACCAGTGGCCCAACACAGCTCTCACCTTGATCTGAAGCTGATACCATTCTTGGACTCTTCTGCTTAGGCCCATAGTGGTTACTAACCATCCATCAGGGGTCACTCGGAAGGCAGAGCCATCATTCCCCTCGGTGATTAGGAATGAGTAGGGGGGACCATTCTCTGGTGAGTCCGGGTCACTCAGGATCAGCTGCAGGACTTTGCTGCCAATGGGTGAGTTCTCCTGAGGCAGAGAGTGCCAGGAAATCAAAGAGCAAAATGAGTTCCAGTCCTTTCTTTGGTATCTTTCTGGATCCTCTCATCTGGGATGAATCCTCAGCACTCCAACTGCTCTCTCAGGCCATGTCTGGACTTTGAGCTATCATTCATTCATTCATTCATTCTGCCAGCCTGTAAATTGGTTATTGGCTTTGCTAATCTAGACCAGGAGCTTCCTGAGGGCAGTCTCGGTCTTAGAAACAAAGAACAAAAAGGCAGGAAGTGTATTTAGAGTCCCTTTATCCTATAAAAGGTGACTTGCCCTAGGTCACATAGCTGATGATTCGTGTATATAAATTAGTTAATGCCTGGGATCCAAGCAGAAATTTGTGATTCATAGGGTCAAATGAACACCTATAAATGGTTTCCTATGTAGAAGACCAATGGAATATCCAGCTCAATGAGAAAATTTAAAAATGAGTAGGAATTCAACTAAGAAAAATGGATTCCCTGGGTATTGTTCCAGTCTCTGTTCTATAACATGGGAATTCAGTATCTATAACACAGTGGTTGTTAACAGTCTTTTTGCAACAAAATCCTATCTACAAACAGAATCTTATGAAGAGAAACTAATGGTTGCCTATCCAACAGACATTCCTTCCTCCCTCTCTTACAAAAGCTGACTTTTGTTCAAATGTGGGTGGCAATATCCTCAGAAAAGATATGCCTTATTAAGAAGAGATGAACTGGGGCACCTGGGTAGCTCAGGTCAGTTAAGTGTCTGACTCTTTTTTTTTTTAAGATTTTATTTATTTATTCATGAGAGACACATAGAGAGAGAGGCAGAGACACGGGCAGAGGGAGAAGCAGGCTCCATATAGGGAGTCCAATGTGGGACTCGATCCCGGGACTCCAGGATCACGCCCTGGGCCAAAGGCAGGAGCTAAACCGCTGAGCCACCCAGGGATCCCCAAATGTCTGACTCTTGATTTCAGCTCAGGTCATGATCTCAGGGTCATGAGATTGAGCCCCATATCAGACTCTGTGCACTGGGTATGTAGCCTGCTTAGGATTCTCTCTCTTCCTCTGCCCATCCCCACTCGTGCTCCCTCTCTCTAAGAGAGAGAGGGAGAGAGAGAGAGACTATGTATGCTTGGTCTAAATCAGTTATAAAATCTGATTTCCTGTGCCAGTTTTTGGTTTAATGGTGATCATGCAATCTGATTCTGATCACTGGAGAAGTCAACCAGGTGAGGGTTCTGAGTTTTCTTCTTTGATAAGAAACAGATCCTGGGGTGGGGTGGGGTGGAGTCTTTGTTTGTTTGCCTTTGAAGATGGTTAGATAAGGATATGATGCTGGAGCTTCAGCAGCCATTTTGTAACCATGAGAAAGATGAGGGAATTTCAAAGTAGCTAGTCCAAAGCTGTGGTGCTGTTTTTCTGCTAAAATAACCAATTCTGGAATAGAACTTCCCACCATCACACCTTTTTACAGGAAATAATAAGACCTTATTATTTAATGACATTTAATCAGGTAATCTGTTATTGGCAATCAAAGCATCCTAACTAATAGTCATACAAACAAGTAAAAGTGGAGTGACTCTAGCTGATACATAGCAGGACCCCTCAGGATTCCACCTTCCTGTCCTCTTCCTCACCTCCCTCACCTCTTATTGTCACAGTTCCCATTGAATCCCTAGGCTTCTCCAAATCCCATTTGTAAACCATTGGTACGGTAGAAATAGCTTGGGGATCTGGAAAACCATCTAGGTTTAAATCCCAAGTCTGCCACATTCTAGCTATGGTACATTTTTGTACTTCCATTTTTAAAAATCTGTAAAGAGGGCAGAGTAGGCCCTTTATCCATAGTGATATGTTCTAAGACCCCCAGTGGATGCCTGAAACCATGGATAGTATCACACCATATATACTGTTTTTTTTAAGATCTTTTTTTTTTTTAGCATTCCAGCTGTTGTCTCTTTTTTAAAAAAAAAAAAGTATTTTTTATTGGTGTTCAATTTGCCAACATATAGAATAACACCTAGTGCTCATCCTGTCAAGTACCCACTTCAGTGCCATTTTTAAGATCTTATTTATTTATTCATGAGAGACACACAGAGAGAGGCAGAGTCATAGGCAGAGGGAGAAGCAGGCTCCCTGCAGGGAGCCTGATACAGGACTCAATCCCAGGACCCTAGGATCATGACCTGAGCCAAAGGCAGACGTTCAATCGCTGAGCCACCCAGGTGACCCTGATTATTTTTAATTCCATAGTTCATAGTCCCCTTTAGCAGGCTATGTTGCTGTTAGGGATATCAGTGGCAAGGTCATGGCCACTGTTTGGGTGGACTGATACCAATGGTGAGCAGCATCTACCAGGAGGGAAACAAAGGGAGAAAGGCTTCAGGATGTCTTTGGAAGCTCAAGCGTACCTGGACAGAGGTGCTGTAGTTGAGTTGGAAGAATCTTGGTGGGTTATCATTGACATCAACCACTTGGATAACGATGACTGTGTCTTCATGCAGTGGGGGCCGCCCACTGTCTGTGGCTCGGAGCCTCAGGGAATAGCTAGAAGTCTGTAGCAAGATGCCAGTGGAGAGTTAGCAACAAGACCCCTCAGTTCTGTGACTCATTGCTAATGTTTTCAAAAAAATAAGGTTGGAGACACTGCCCTATTACCCACTTATACTATTTTAGGGTCCAGGTTTTGGAGTCAGAAAGAAATAGATTTGATTCTCAGTTCTACCATTTATTAGCTATGAGAACTTGGGAAGGTGACTAAACATCTGTGAGGCTATCAGGACCCACCCCCTAGGATTATTTTAAGAACCAAATGGCATAATATATATAAAGAACTTATCAAAGTTCCTGGCACAGAGCAGATAATTAATGATAACTTGTTATAATGATCTTGCCTTTGAAGATGGTTAGATAAGGATATGATTCCTGGTCAATAGTAAGAACCTAGCCTGAGCTCCTGTAGTGAAGTTTAAGGGTTAATTTAGTCCCTCTCCTGCCTCTGGCCTCACAAGCCATAGAGACCACACAGAAAAAAACAAGGGTGGAACACTGAGGACAAGCCTGGAGAAGTCAGCATGGGGTGTGGACCTCAGTTTATCCCCCTGGACCTGCATTAAGGCCATATCTATAGCTCTGATAAACTCAGATTGAGCCCCTCCCACTTGACTCACCTGTTCCCAATCCAGGGCCTTGGCCACCTGTAGCTCCCCCTTCTTGGGGTGGACGGTGAAATGCCCAAGCTGATTCCCTCCTACCAGGCTATAGGTGATGGCACTATTTGCAGGTCCATCTTCGTCAGTCGCTGACACCTGCAGCAATGGGAGAGTAGTTGTGAATGGAGGGCAAGAGGAACCAGAAAGGAACTTTTGCCCCTGGGAGAGGAGGGGAACAGATATGTCCTCACTCCAATGACAGCCATTGGCTGGCAGTCCCTGAACCACAGACATCCCTATAAAGGAATCTCTTCATTTTATAGCCTACTATAGATTTCAGCATGCCATGTTTCATTCATTTACTCATTCACTCATACTGACCGGCTGCTGGGTCCTGAGCTAGGAGGTGAGGGGTGTGCCAAAATGAATATGCCCACAGGAAGTTTAATGTTTAATTTTATGGGTAATTCTAATTTGGGGAAAAGTATGATCAGCTTTATGAGAGGACAGAGAACACAGTGATAAATTCTACCTGGGGAGATTAGCAAAGTATTCCTGGGTCCCAGAAGGATAAGGAGGGCTCCTGGGAGTAGAGCCAGCATTCCAGGCACGAGCCCAGAATGTGTGAAAATGCAGAGGCTGTTTAGGGAAAGACACATCTTCCTGTGTGGTTGGAGCATAGGATGCATGTCAGAGAGTGGGAGGAGATAAGACCAGAAGGCAGAATAAAGAGGGGTCACAGAGGACCTTGACTTTGGTTTCATTCTATGTAGTAGGGAACAATTACATGTTTAGATGCAAAGAGGTGCTATTTGGTGCCTCTCTCCCTACACACACACACCAATACTCCATGTCACACACAGTGACCAGGTCTTTCCCAGGCCTTGGAGCCTCTGGCAGTCCTCTCGGATCTCTCCTATGCCCCATTCTAACAATACCCGATCTAGACCTTATCAAACATGGCTCTGAGACCCTCTGTCATGAGTAACAGTTTGGCCAAGTAGCTGCAAGTCAGAGTTAAGTCCCTAGTGTATAAACTGATAAACTAACCCATAGTCATAGACATCTGGGAGAGGGGGAGATAAAAGCCCACCCAAGTCCATGCCCCCTAAAAGGCAAAGTTGCAGACCCTTACTGTGAGCACGACGTCACCCACAATGGTGTTCTCTAAGACCCTTGTGCTGTACAGATCCTGGGGGAATCTGGGTCGGTGTTCATTGATATCAGTGATGTTGACCACAATTGTGGTCATGTCACTGAGAGAAGAAGAGCCTTTCCGGCTGCATTCTATTGATAGGAAGAACTTGGGGCTTGTCTCAAAGTCCAGGCTCTTGTTGACATACAGGATCCCTGAAGAAACAAGAGATGATGGAAGCAATGAAGCATTTGATATTGCAAAGGTATAGAGCTGAAGATTCTTGAGCCAAACCCCAGAAGAGGCAGCTCAATAGGGTTGAGAAAGATAGATCTTCTCCATCATCTCCTCTGTCTTGTCCATGATCTCTTCCATTTTCTCCTCCACTATCTCCATCATCTCCAACATGTCCTCCATCTCCTCCTTCATCTCCTTCTTCATCTCTTCCATCATCACCTCCTTCCTCTCTTCTATCATCTGCTCCATCACCTCCTCCTTCATTCCATCATCTCTTCCTTCCTCTCCTCCATCATCTCCTATCATCTCATCCTTCATTTCTTACATCACCTTCTCTGTTTTCTATTTCTCCATTACCTTCCTCTCCCCTCCTCCTCCATCTCTCATTTTCCTTATTGTCATTCTCAACAGCAGTGTTTCCTTCATTTATTTCTAAAATATTTCATTGAAATCTCATTTAAATCTGTAATATCAAATCTTTCTCATATAAATCTATAATAATTCTGTAGAGTAGGAATAACTGTGGTTCCCATTTTCTAAGTGAGTCAACTGATGCTCTCATCAGTAAATGACCTGCTTAAGTTCACCCAGCTAGTAAGTGACAGAACTTAGATTATAAGGAGTTTTATACTACCCAAAATTGTTCAATGAACTGCTAAGGCACAGATTTATTTTTCTGAAAATTGGAAAATAATAAGGACTTATTGTGTTGTTCCTGCATAGTTATATGGTGGAAAGCTCTTCTTTATAAAAGAATTCCAATTAGTAAATGAATAAGGAATGATAAAATTAGGAGATCATCATTATGCTGTGCCTAATGAAATAATGTATCTAAGAAATAATCATCTAAGGTTGCTAAAACCATTAGAAGAACAGCTGATGAAGAACTCTATGGGGGTTTGGCTCTAGGTTGGGTCAGGCTGACAACACACAAGCTCATTGTCCATCTTAACCTCAGAAAAAAATCCGATCAGTTATTGCAGTTATCCTGACAAAGTGCAAAGTACAGCCCAACATCATCTATGAAGCACTGTTGCTATGAGATTAAGCTCGAACCTGATCATGGTCTTTAATCCAAATGTCATTTATGAGAAATATAGGGGCTAGAGAGATATATGACATCAAAAAAATAGTCAGTAATCAATCCAAAATAGAAAAAATTCTGCCCAACATATGACTCAAGTTTCCTTAGTTAGATGGTAGATGAAATAAAGAGGGAGAGGAAAATGTTAGAGATTAAAAGAGACTTAAAGCACTGCCTGTCGACCAAATGCAGTATGTGTGCATGGGGGTGGTGGTGAAGGGCAAATGTCAAATCAGACCAGCACACTGACAATTACTGAAGCTGGGTGATGGGAACGTGGGGTTCATTACACTGTTCTCTCTACATTTTTATATGTTTAAAGTCTCCACAGTACAACCATTAAAAAATACTGCTCAGTGATAAGACAGCTGCATTAGAAGGTAGAAAGTACTATTGCAAGGGTGCTATGGGGAGGAATCTGACCTGAGCAGGCTCTGAGGCCCTTTCATGAGATTCTGTGAGTCTGACTCAGGCTCTTCTGAAGGAAAGAAGAGACCGTTTCCTACTTCTCTTCATGAGAATGAGGGGAGAGGCAGGGGTGCCAGGATATTTGGGGAGGGTTGTGGGAGGGAAGCAGGTAGCCATACCCTGGGAAGCTTATGCCCCAGATTCCAGCAAGTGCCTTGTCAGCCGAGGGCAGAGAGTGGTCTCATCCTCCAGAGGCTGGGCCTGAGCTGGGACCATGAAGCTACAAACTGTGGGAGGAGAGCGGGTTGCCAAGCATCCTGGGTGGGGACGTGAAGGAATAAAGGGTGTCCCCACATAAGCTGGCCCCGGGACAGAAGAGGGGCTTGGGACCTGGAAAGATGAAGAGTAAAGAAAGAACCAAAAGAGTTTTGCCCTATATGTGAAGAAGTCAGTGGTCCCCAAGACCCTGGGTGTGTAGGTGCGTGTTGAGGGTGGGGTGGCCTCAGGTGCTGGCTCACCTGTGCGGGCATCCAAACGGAATCTCCCCTGCTCGTTCCCACTGACCACACGGTAGCCAGTCTTCTCGGCCCCGGGACGAGTGAGGGTGGCTAGCCGCAGCACCTCTGTGCCAAGCTGGGCGTCCTCGGGCACCTGTACACTGTGCTCAGTGTTCAGGAACACGGGCAGATAGTCATCGAGGCCTACCACTGAGATGGTGACTGTGCCCAGAGTGGACAGTGGTATCGGAGTTCCCAGGTCAGAGGCACGGACAGTGAGCTCCAGTGCTTCCTGTGGCCTGATCTGTAGTGGCTTCTCTAGCCGAATCACACCTGTGGTGGCCTCAATGGAAAAATGACCTTCAGCAGAGTCCGTCAGCGAGTAAACCACCTGGGCATTGGCACCTGTTGGAGAGACCAAGAGCATGATTCATACTGAAAGACCCTCCTCTGGCCCCACCGGCAGTGAATTTTCTAACCACAGGAGAGACTAGGGTGGAGGGTCCCCATAGAAGCTAACATACTCAGGTTAAAAGTGAGAATCTTTCAGTGGGAGATTCTTCACTGGGGGTTCAAGGCCTCATAGAAAGGTTCCTGGGGGTGGAGCATCTGCAAATCTATATAATTATCTGAAATTGCTTATGTGGGAATTAGAGTCCAATGCCAGCTTACAAAGTGAAAAATCTATAGTGAGTCCCTTGGTTGTGATAGAACAATTCTATATTTTGATTGTGGTGGTGGTTACATGAAATTCTATATGGGATAATATTGAATGGAACTATACACATAAAGACATGCTCACACGCACACATTCAAATGAGTGCATATTACAACTGGTGAAAAAAAAAACTGGTGAAGTTTGAATAAGGTTAATAGTCCAGTTACCAGTAATGTCCCAGTACCAATTTCCTCCTATAGCTAAAATGCCACCAATGGGAAAAGTTGGGTGAAGGGTGCAGGGGCCTCTCAGTACGATTTTTGCAACTTCCTATGAGTCTACAATTATGTCAAAATAAAAAGTTAAGGAAACACACATATCCATGGAAAGTCCTTAGCAAATCAAAACGTGGTGTTTCCTCAGCTTTGGCTCAAATTCTATGATTTTGGTTGTGTACTAGATAAAGCAGTAGGGGCCATTGTGTATGAAGAATACCAATACTGAATGCTCAGCCCTAAGATCCTTACCCAGTGGGAGGAGTACACACCCTGAGCCTGAGGTTGTCACATCTCACACACACCCTTTTGGTGGAATAGTGGCAGAAACTGCCTATTAGTATAGTTGAACTTACATAAGTTAAGTACACATACCATGCAATTTCCCCATATATACATTTTTCTGGAAAGACCATATTCTTTCTAAAGAGAAGAAGCTTCTGGTCAGGTCACATTTGGAATATCTGATGGAGTAGTTAGATTAGAATAATAACAGTTTTAAAGGGCTAATGGTAAACTGGGTACAAAGCCACAGGATGTGTCCTAGAAAGAAGGCGAGATCAGAAGCATGTAATTGAAGAAACTAGGTCTCCTCCACCCAGAAAGGAAAGCTTAGGGCTGGAGCAGATAATCATCACCTCCCAGTCTTGGAAGGGGTGTCGTGGGTGGAAGCCTAGGAGATCTGTTGTGACTACAGAGGACAAGGCCAAGACTGATGGGTGCCAGCTCAAAATAGGTAGCACTTGATAATTATCTAAGGTACCACAGAAGGTCAGTAGGGTAGCTGCTAGGAAGTAGGGAGGTACCATGAGAAAGTAGGTGATTAGTTGCCTAGGAAGTAGGGAGCTTCCTGTCCCTGGAAGTGTGCAAGCACTAGCTAGTGAGCACAGCAGGACCTTGTAGCCATTAGATGCCTTTGCTCTATTTGTCCTCTCTTAAACCCCTACATTCCTCCAAAATCTCCCATCTCCTTCAATGCCAAGCTAAAACTCAAGAAAATTGGACATATGTACTGAATATATATAGAGAGCACACAATGCTTCATGATGGCAGAAGTTATAATTGGTACAATATGGAACAAATATCATGCACAAATCTAATTTGCCCTGTAAATTCTAAAGAGAATTAACTACAGTGCGAATAATGTCATTAAAATAAAAATGTAAAATCCTGCAAATGATTCCACCTTATTGTATAGAAAATTGAGCGCAAAATTTAATAGCTTGGTAGAATTCATGCCAAAAACTCCTTTCTTTTGGCAAATTTACTGGACTTGAATAGTTCCGATTAGCGTACTTCAGATTAGATGGTTGTATTTAAAATGTCCTTGAGGAATAAAAAAAAAATGTCCTTGAGGGTAAATGGCAGAATTGAAAGGGCTCCAGGTCTGAGAGCCTGTGAGAAACAAGGAGGCTGAAAGGCCCTGTACCGGCCTCAAAACTTTACCCAAATCTTTTGTCATCTAGCACTTAGGTATGCGGTTTGTGGGCAAACACTTTCCTCTTGTAAGTGTTTGTAGACTCAGCAAGGAGGCAGAGTCCTTGCTGCATCTCAGAGCAACACACGAAGAGCCAAACCCTCACCCCCGGTGACCCTGTGAGCAAGTCGCCAATCCTTCTCCTCCTCACCTTGGTCAGGATCCCGGGCCAATACCACAGCCACGGGGGTCTTAACCGTGGTGTTGTCGAAGACAGCCACAGCACAGTGGCTGGGGAAGAAATGGGGGGCGTTGTCATTCACATCTTCCACATGGAGGGTCACATCTGCCTGGCAAGATTGGCCACCTCCATCCGTCGCCTTGGCAACAAGGCTGTACGTATCCTTCTTCTCTCGGTCTAGAGCTGTTAGGGTGGTCAGCTCCCCTGGCCAGAGAAATGACAGCAGGTGAGATTTCCCTAGGGGACATTACTCCAGAACTTGCCTTCTAGATATCCATACGAGACAACCATAGGCACACAGGGTTTTGTCACTCTGTGACAGAAAGGGGTCAGAGAAAACAGGTCAGTCCTGCCTAAATACAGTTAGGAAAGAAGGTGAGTCCCACACCTACCTCCTCCCTAATCCTCCCAAATGCACTCCACAGCCATGTCACCAGTTTAAGATCCTCACCACAAGCTACAAAGAGGCACAACGTTTTTAAAGGGCAAGGAGGCAATTTCTAACAACACATACAATGTGTTTATCTTCTGGTCCAACATTACACATCTGGGAATATAGCCTATGCAATAATCAGACCAAATGTAAAAATGTATAAATAAAGATATTTTCTGCAGTATTGTTCATAATAGCAGCATACTGAAAGTACCCTGTATGTCTTTCAAAAAGGGGCTGTTTGAATATATCATGATTTAGCCATACGGTAAAATTTCTGCACAACCCGAAAGGAATTATGATGGAGTTTTATGTAATGACTTGTTATTACCTCCAAGGTGTTGCTATGTGGGGAAAAAAAAGCAAGTCACAAAATAGTACTCTAGAGTACTTATCTTTGGGGAGGGGCTGGTTATTATATAGACTTTCCAATTTCTGCATAATACATGCCTATAGTGTTTGAATTTTTTAACAATAAGCATGTATTATTTCCATACTTAGAAAAACCACCCAGTTCTTTTTTTTTTTTTAAGACCCCACCATTCATCCTGCAGCTGAACAAACAGCAACAGAGAGAGATTAGGTAACCTACCGGGGGTGACTCAGCATGCCCATGCTAGAATGAGAAAGGACAATGTTGTCTCCTATCTATCCAGACAGCTTCCTGGGACATCACTCTCACCTGCCACCTCCCTGCTCAGGAATCTCCAAGCCATCCTTTGAGCTACTGGTTCCAAGCCAAGTGTCAGCAGCTGGCCCTCTGAGGCCTAGGCCTTCTGTGCTGCCTGTCCCCACGCCCAGCAGCAGGACAGGGATCTCACTATGGGGCTGCTCTTCCAAAGGAAGCAGACCTCATCCTGTCTTCTCCACCAGACTCTCACAGCCCAACCTCTCCCAGGCATTGGGTGGTCTACCCTGCAGGGCTGTCTGCTTCCACCTCTGTGCTTTGTCCTCTAATAATAATGACAATGGCAACCACATCTACTGAACTCTTATTATGTGCCAGACCTGAGCTAGACTTCTATATACTTCATCTCTTAGGATTTTTACAATAATACATTGAGGTCTGCAGTATACGCATCTTGAAATCATGCCCTTGACCATGAAGCTCATCTGCCTGAATCCTCTAGTGGCTCTAAAGGAGAGATTTGTACCCCCCACCCTCACTCTTTGTCCTCTCTCCTTCCCTCTGTACACCAGTTTCTGGCCTTCTATCAGGACCTCAGATGTGTGTGCTCTTTCCTAAAACAAAACCGTTGTATAAATTCTTCTGCCTTGAATGTCCATCCCTATTACTCCCTTTACTCCCATGCCGCCCTCCCTGCTCCTGTCAAACCTCCTCTTAGCATCCTGCATTTTTTTTCTTAACTCAGCACATTTCAAACCACTGATTCAATGATTGCCTTTCCCACAAGACTAGATCTTATCTGTCTCTTGATTATGTCCCCACCACTTAGTGCAGTGCTTGGCACATGGTGCCAATATATTTGCTGAGTGTATGTATGTATGTATGTATGTATGGATGGATGGATGGATGGATAGATAGATAAGTAAATTCCTGTTTCTTCTCCAAGGAATCTAACATGGTACTGGGCACTGGTATTCATTAAATAAGTTCTTGGCTTGATCCTGTAGCTCAGGAAACCCACCTGTATGAGGATCCAGCTTAAATTCATCTGCCCCAGGTCCATGCAGAGAATATGTGATCTGAGCATTGATATCAGAGTCCAAGTCTGTTGCAGACACTTTCAAAATAAAGTGTCCTGGAGATGTATCTTCACTGACTTTGCCAGTATAGAGAAGCTGTAAATGGAAGACAAAGAAGAGAGAGACTGTGGGAGATACACCTTGATTGAGAGAGAGGTAGAGTGACAGAGAGGGAGAGAAAAACAGAGAGAGATAGAGAGCAAGATGGGGAGAGGAAAAGAGAGAAGCAGGGCAGGGGTGGAACAGAGAGAATAAGTTGAAACATGCAAGAAAATGGAAATTAAAAGCAAGGAGTAGGATGACAAGAGGACAAATCAGAAAAGAGAATGAATGAGAGAGAAGCTCCACATTGAAAACCCACACTCATAGCTAGAAGGACCTGCTGCCACCTACTCCACAGGGGCCCTTTCAGGCTTCTGGATGAGGTTGATGAGATGGGTGTGATATGAGGTATTCTGGAAGGTGTCAGGTCAAGCTACTCACTCCAGGCCAGACATCCTGGTCTCTGTGGTGAGGTCATGCTGTCAGGCTCACTCCCTGCCCACACCCCAAGACAGACTCTTGGGTATGAGTCAGGTCTGGACCCAATGGCCCCCTGGGTCTGCCTCATCCTCCCTCCACTGCGGGCACCTTCATAGCAGGGGTTGTGGCACAGGGGAGAGGCTGGAGCTCCCTGGAAGCCCAATGTTCCTATAGCTGCTATCCCTGAGCATAGTCTTCAAGCAAACTGGTACCCCCCACTGCAGGGTGTGGGTGAGCATGAACCTCTGTATGTGCTCTGGATGGAGGCTTTTAGCCTGGGTGGGCTGTAGAGATGGGTCCCCAGACCTCTTCTCCCTGGTTCTAGTGATGGTGTTGATCACCCCTGGGAAGGCCAGGTGGGGGGGAGGGAGGTGGGGGTTGATCCTGGTCTCTTCCAGCATGGGGAGGATGCAGGCTGGTTGTTAGGATGGCTAAGGGGAATACGAAAGAGGAAGAAAGTATGGCCACCATCCCCCCAAAAAAGGCTGCCCTTCTGAGACCACCAAAAAGGTGATCATCTTGGATCCTGCAAAGACATTTTCCATGCATCCTGATAATGTAGGTTCTCTTTTTCTACTATGATTTTATGTGGTTGGAATGTAGAAGACAAAGGAAGAAAAGGGGATGGGAAAATGCATTGTTTTATGTTACAGGGTATGTGCTGCATATATGTGTGCAAACAAAGTGTATATATGCAAATGCACATGTGAGTATGTTTGTGTGAGTTTTATATGTATATTTTCTTGTATGGATGGGCATACAGATGGATGAATGTTGTGGGTATTAGGTATATGCTTATGAATCTGTGTGTATGTATATAATATATATGTATATATGTGTGTGTGTATTTGCATGTATATATAGCGTTGTTGATGATCCTTTGTGTATGTGTATGTGAGTGAGTATGTGTGAGTTTGCATTTATGCATGTATACTGAATGGCTGGATTTTATGTAAATTTGAATTATTTTAATTAAAAATGTTATAAAGGTAAAATGTTAACATTTTAACTTTATCTGAAAACTTTAAGGTAATGCAAATCCCGAAAGTTAAAAATTATTTACTGTATTTAAAAAAATATGTTTAAATGCAAAGCTACAGGACAATGATTGTTCATTTATGTCCTCTAAGAACACAGTTCCGTCCCCAACACACACACACATACACACACACACACACCACCACCACCACCACCATCACCACCACTTCAACATTTGTTTTCACAGGAAATTTAAGGTTGAGTTAAATGAAGTCCTCAGCAAAAATGTAACACAGGGCAGTCTGCATGTTTGTGTATACATATAACCTCGGGAGAGCATCTGTGGTGCTCTGTATTACCCATGTAGATGTGGAGTTATGTATATATATGGGCATGGTAGCAGTGCAGGGTGTCTCTAGGGGCTATTCTCTTTGGACATATTTGATAATGAGCCATGCTAACAAACAGAGTGGTGGAGGGGTTTTCCCACGGGGCACAGCAGACTGGAGAATGAAGTTACTTCACTTCTGGATATATTTTTCAGAGAAGTAGACTTTTAAAGGCAGTGTACGGAGAAAAGTATGGACCAACGGTTTTAAAGAGCTTGGTGACATCCCTATGCCAGGGGTAGAAGGGAGGAATTACCTAGAATGTACCCTGCCTAGGGCACTAGTCTGAGGCTAGCTGGGGAGAAGCAAGGGTTGGTCAATGATGCCCAGCTTCAGAGATAGTTCCCCCAAGCTCTTCTCCTTCCTCTTGGCCTTCACTCAAGCTTCTTTGCCTCCAATGCCACCTCACCCTCACAAGGCTCTCACCTGGGAGCACTGTGGGCTGTTATCATTGATGTCCAGGACGAAGATCTCCACAAGGACCGAAGCCTGGAACTTGCCATCGGAAGCTGTGATTCTGAGCAAGTACTTGGCCATGTGCTCACGGTCCAGGGTCTTCCTTGAGAAAATCCTCCACTCATCTCCCACTTGGCTGATGCCAAACTGGCCCAAAGGGTCTCCCTCTAAAGAGATGAAACAGAGCTTCCAGAAGCCAAGGAATAGGAATGAACCAGGCTTTGTACCATAGGTGGCTTCCCACATGACATTTTTTTAGGACTTCTGGGAAAGACAAAAATTTCCTCCCTTAACTAAGGACCCACAGTTGTATATTGAGTTATTTGGTGTTATGAAGATTCTTCTGAATTCAACCTATTAAATGGAATTATCACTGTGAGAAGCACCACTCTAAAATATGTAGCTGAGGAACAGATTTCTTTTTCTTTTTTTCCTTCTTCTTCTTCTTTTTTTTTTTGTGCTTCGAAAGGCACTGGGAGAAGTTAAGGAAGCACATTTCAATTTTAAACAAGAACCTTCTGGTATCTAGTTTATCTGTTCAACAGTAGAGAGGTGGGAAGTGACCGACAACACTAAGCTCTCTGAGGTTTTTTGTTTTTTAGG
The DNA here is from genome assembly GCF_905146905.1 of Nyctereutes procyonoides. NCBI lineage: Eukaryota > Metazoa > Chordata > Mammalia > Carnivora > Canidae > Nyctereutes > Nyctereutes procyonoides. The sequence goes on from NW_026575046.1 coordinate 30,365,667, forward strand.
GTTTTTTTTTTGTTTTGTTTTTTTTAATAAATGACAACACAGACTACATGGAGGTTTCCATAGATCACTGGGTTTGATTCTGAGTCGTTTTTTCCTTGACACCAAGCACTGATAGAGGAGATGGATTTATGAGATTCCAAGATTCCAGAGTTCCAAGACTCAACTGTTCTAGCAGTTGAGGATCTATTGACATTTATTCTATCATTTGGAGATATTAAGACTTTAGTGTTTTTCAGTCTGATATTATAGGATGATAAGATTCTATTTCCCTACATCTCCATGTTTCAAACAGCTCTGATCCCAGATCTGTCTCTATAGGAATTTATGATTTTTGGTTGGAACTTCAGGTTCACTAACTTTCTCCCAGACAGTTGTGAGAGCAGAAGGAACCATGTCTATGGGGATGAGATGACATGGCATCCAGGAGAGAGGGAAAGGGACATTGAGAAGTAAAGAAGCTCTTTTTTGGCCCCTGGCTAGCTGGTTCAGCCACTGGACAGAGATTGGGGTAATTTAGGTTTTCAATAGGTATCCACTGAGGACAGCAGCTCGTAGGGTGAGGTTTTAATTCCAGACCTGACTCAAGCTTGGAGTGTAACCTTGGTTGAGTTTCTGCCCCTATCTGGGCTTTGGTTTTCCTGTGTGTGAAGTGAGGGGGTTGAACTGGAATCAGAGCTATGGAAGTGTTTTCACTCTAACACGTATGTCCTGTGATTGACTTAGGAGTGTTTCTAGTATCTTGCTCTGGTCAGAATAGACTCTAGAGGGGCAGTCATCTGACAGAGTTTCCAGGGATTATACCATTACTGATGTCTTCCCCATCCTCTAGAAGCTAACTGAGAGCAGTTACAGTATCTCTCTTCTATTCTATTCCACCTAAAATAATAAGAAATTCTCTCTACAAAACACTTGCCAATTTATAGGAAACTCTCAAGAGCTTTTTCAAGTTAGATCTTACTGGCATCCTTGTAAGGTGAATGAGAACAGGCATGCCACATTCATAGATGAAGCAACTGAGATCCTGGAAGGTTAATTGATTTACCCAAGGTCACATTGCTAATAAGTGGCAGAGCCAGGACTGAAACCCATGTCTTAGGGTACCTCTTACTAGACTTTTTTTTATAGTACCCCAGTTCCTCCATACCAAGACACATAACCTTACCTGTGATATAGCAGGTGACCTGTCTGTTCTGCTCAGTGATATCAGCATCCAAGGTTTTAAGAGTGGCCACAACTTCACCAGGTTCACTGTTCTCAACCACAGATCCTCTGTAGTCTTCAGAAGCAAATTGGGGAGCATTGTCATTCTCATCTGTAATGGAGACTTCAACCAGAACCTGAGAAGATAGCTGGATAGTCCTTCCATGATCATAGGCCACCACATAAAAGCGGTAGGTCTGGTGGGTCTCACAGTCAAGTTCCTGAAGTGTGGTGATCCAGCCAGTCTCACTGTCAATGGCAAAGAGCTCATGGATATTGCTACCAGGGTCCACTGGCAGCCTGTAGCTCACCTGGCCATCATTCCCAGTGTCCTGGTCATTGGCAGTCACTTGAATGACTGAGGTCCCCACTGGCATGTTCTCAGTGAGAACAGCCTTATAGGGATCAGCCTCAAATATAGGCCTATTGTCATTGACATCCTTCACTTGGATATTGACAGAGACCAAGGAAACCAAGTGAGTATCATTATGGGGACAATGTGCCATTAAATCAATCTGGTACCATTTGGTGGACTCATAGTCCATGGCCTTTCTCACCTTTAGAACTCCTGTGTTTCGGTCCAAGGAGAAGACACCATCTTTGTTGCTCTCTGGTGTGGTGCCCTGCACTAGGCTATAGATGACTGGATCTTGAGCAGCCATTGCTTTAACAGAACCAATTTCAGACCCTTCTGGAAGATCTTCAGATGCAGAGAAAGTATACAGAGGTTCGGAAAATTGGGGCAAGGATACTTCATTAGGAACGACCTGAAGTCGTAACAGCACCAGAGAGTTCCAGTGAGGAGGACCCCCATCTTGGGCTTTGATTTTTAAATCAAAGGCCCGATTTTCCAATCCCACCAAGCTCTCCTTCACCTTGACAACACCAGTAATTGGGTTGACTTCAATGACCTCTTCATCCAAGTCCTCCATTGAGTCCACTGAGTAGGTGACATCTGCATTCTGCCCCTCATCTGCATCATAGGCCAACACCTGGATAACTGGGGAATCTTTACTGACATTGGATTGAATGGATACTGTGTATTCAGATGCTTTAAATTGTGGAGGGTTGTCATTTTCATCTGTCAGGATTATCTTCACAGTGCAGAAAGCCACTCTTCCTCCTCCATCCTGAGCCATGACTTTAATAGCAATAACTCTTTCTGTTGAATTTTCCCGATCCAGTTTCTGCAGAGTAGTGATCTGGCCATTGGGGTTTATGGAGAATTTCTCACCTGCTAGCTTATTGATGATGGTATAATCTACAGTGCCATAGGGACCACTATCTTTGTCGATGGCTAGCAACTCAATCACCTTTGTTCCCACCTTTGCATTCTCTGCTAATTCTGCCTCATAAATGTGCTGCTGGAATTCTGGGCTGTACTTGTTGGCATTTGTAGTGTTGATATACACTGGCACAGTTGCTCGGAAGACTCCATCAGAAGCACCTACCCTCAAATTGTAAGAAGAGTCCAGGTGCTTTTTGCAAAGGTTGAACATAGAAATTATTCCTGATGAGCTGTTAATGGAGAAGTGCCTGTCCTGATTGCCAGAAAGAATCAGGTACTCCAGACGGGAGGTGTCCCTGCTGTCAGGGTCTAGAGCTTGGACTTTAAGAACCAGATGTCCACAGGTTGCCAGCTCACTGACATTGGCTTCATACTGAGGTTGCCTGAACTCTGGGGGATTATCATTTATGTCAGAGACGTTAACAACCACAAGGGTTTCACCAGTGAGTGGGGGGTTTCCTCTATCCATGGCCCTGACCTTCACATGAAAGTGTTGTTGAGTTTCATAATCCAGCTCTTGAACTGTGGACATCTCCCCTGTGCTCCCATTGATCTGGAAAAATTTGGAAATATCTGAGCCATCCTCTACGATCTCATAGGAGACATCACGGTTTTGCCCTGAATCCTGGTCAGAAGCCAACAGTTGGATCACAGGGGTCTGGGCAGGCAAGCCTTCTGAGACTGAAGTAGTGTAGACCAATTGAGAGAAAGTGGGAGGATTATCATTGATGTCTTCGACCAGGACTTCCACTGTGGCTTCAGAAAATGACCCCAGAGCTGTGTCTGTGGCTCTGACCGTGAACACATGTTTGGTCTTAGACTCATAGTCCAAAGGGCCTGTTACTGTTAGAACACCAGTCTTAAAGTCAGTGGTGAACAGCACCAAGGGCTCTTCCTCCACAATGTTGTAAATGAGTCGGAGTCCCTCTGGACTTCGAGCCTGGGTGTGGAGAATGGGGGTATAGAGTGTGATATTTTCAGGCACTCTCACTTTGTAGTAAGGACTCTGAAATAGTGGGTTGGATTTATTTCTTACAGTGACAAGTACCTCTTCCTCAGTCTGGAGGGATGGGGTTCCTCCATCCCGAGCAAAGACTTTGAGGTGATACTTATTTAAAGCTTGATAATCAAAGGGTTTCTTCAGTGATATGTCCCCAAGATAGGGGTCAATTCGAAAATATGTGTAATCTTCTGCAAATGCATATGTGATAGCACCATTTACTCCCAAGTCCTGGTCAGTGGCAGATACCTGAAAGAGGACATCCCCTGGCTCTGTGCCATCTTGGATAATTGTGTAATAGGGCAGATGCTTAAATTGAGGGTGGTTGTCATTGACATCCTCAACAGAGACTCTGACCAGAGCCTGAGCCACCCGCTGAGGGGTCCGATTGTCCCTCAGTTCCACTGCCACCTCATAAGTATCCTGTTCTTCTCTGTCAAACACCACACCTTTTGTCTGCAACACACCTGCTGACTTGACCATATGAAACATATCTGTGCCATTCAACAGGAAGTAGGAAAGAGTGTCATTCAGATGATTGCCCTGGGCGCCAAGGATCACCAGTGCCTTTCTGTCTTGTAAATTCTCCTTCACTGTTGCTCTGTAGACAATCTTATCAAATTGTAAGCTTGTGTTAAGGGCTTGTGTCAAAGAAATTTTTACCAGTGCAGTATCGTGATACAGGCCATCAGAAGCCTTGATGGTGAGCTCCCGAGAGACTCCCAGGAAAGCAGGATTCAACACAGATATACGACCTGTGACGGGATGGATGGCCACAGCTTCATCAGCATTGCCAGTTTTGATGCTATAATTGACTTCTGAGTCCTCATCACTGGCCCGCACGATGAGGAGCTCCATACCCCGATGAATGGGCTTCGCTATTGCTACTTCATATACCTGGTCAGAGAATCTGGGAGGAGAATCATTTACATCTCTGACATTGATGATGACCTGGACTGGCCTGGATGCAAATAAGATAGGGTTTCCTTGGTCATGGACATAGACACTGAATTGGAAAGAGGGCACGTTCTCATAATCCATCTCTGATATGATGATTAGGGTTCCCATACTGGGATCAATTTTGAAAAACTTCAAAGCTTCTGATTCCAAAATTTCATAGACCAACAAGGAATTAGCTTCTTCGTCATTGTCAGAGGCACGAATCACAAGGGGGTTGTTGTTTTCATCCATTATCATGCTGTACAATGGAGCTGCTTCACTAACTTGGCCCACAAAAATGGACTTTAAGAACATGGGGGCATTGTCATTTTCATCAATGATGTAAACAAGAGCCATGACATCAGTAAATGCACCTGCCATATTGCTGCCTCGGATTTTCAGTTGGTAAGATGAAATTTTCTCATGGTCCAGTTTCTTCTGGGTGGAAATGAGGCCAGAATATGAGTTCAGGGAGAATACACCATCCTTGTTTCCCTCTCTTAACTCATAGGTAACTTCTGAGGAGCTTGTAGCTGACACAAGGAGGATTGGGGAACCAACAGGGATTGATTCAGGGATTTCTACAAAGTACTCAGCTTTGGAAAAGATGGGGGCACTGCTATCTGAGGGGTAGACATTAATGATCACTGTAGCCAGGTCATGCCTCTGTGGGGAGCCTTGATCTTCTGCCTTGACTGTCAGACTATACCGGGCGTGATTTGCCTGGTCAAGTTTCTGGGCCAGAGTGATGATGCCTAGCAAGGTATCGATGTTGAAGAAACCCTCGCTGTTCCCTGAAACAAAAGACAAGACAAACTGAAGTTTGCCGCACGACAAGAGAGACTAACTTGGCTTTATAGATCAGTAAAGGGGCTATTACACAAAACTTGGACAGGACAAAATCTACATGTTATGCTACTCTGGATTTAGTTATGATATAGTATATAGGGAAGATACCTACTTTATAAAATACCTTATGTGATGCACATGGTAGCTACTCCATAAATGGCAGCTTCAATGATTACTCAGTTTTGGGGTCACAACCTAAGCTACAAATCAAAGCTATAGGGGAACCTGGGTGGCTCAGTGGTTGAGCGTCTGCTTTTGGCTCAGGTTCTGATCCCAGGGTCCTGGGATCGAGTCTTGCATCGTGTTCCTCACAAGGAACCTGCTTCTCCCTCCACTTGTGTCTCTGCCTCTCTCTGTGTGTGTCTCATGAATAAATAAGTAAAATCTTTCAAAAAAACCCACAAAAAAACCAAAGGTATAGAAGGTCTTGAAAGAAAGGAAACATATACTACTCAGGAAAAGCACACTCCACTCTATTTCAGTGGTGGCTTTTATAGGTGAGTTTAAAACACTGCACTATCTGCTCCCCCATATAGTCTATGGTGAGAAGGTCCTTGTCAGGCTTGGGGGTTGAGTGGCACAGAGTTAAGTGGGGAGGAACTGGATAGAACACACAGACCCAGAGGCTCCTGGTCAAAGCCCTTTCTACCACACTTGGATTTCCTAAACTTGAGACAGTCTCACATTGCCTTTGCAATTTTTTCAATATCCAGCCTCTACCTTTATTATTTTGTACCATTATTTAATGGCTATTTTCCTTTAAATTGATTCATTTTCTTAAAATATTTTAACAGGCATTTTGTATTACTATTTTTTTAAAAAAGAAAATCATAAAAAAGAAAAAGAAAATCATTATTGCTTGTCATAAAATCAGAGGTTACCATAGAAACAAGTCAGTGGGAAAAAATATCTTATTAAATTCTGGATAAAATCTATTACTTGCTAAAGGATGTGAGCCTGAGACCTATCCTTTTCCTACAGTAAAAACAGAGTAGCAAGGATTAGAGAAGAATTATAGAGATTCTAGTACCTGGGAAAAGTTTTGTCCTTGACTAATCAGGAAGCCCAAATGAGAATCAAGAGAGAGTACTTTCTCCACATCTGATTGCCTATTTTTTTCTAGGCCTTTTAAAATTTAATATTTATTTTGATAAATGCATAATAATATTTCAAATTTAAGTTTTGAGGAAAGTTATTGTTATACAACATTATATGATTCACAAAATATAATGTTGAAAATTAGTTCTATTTCCCTAAAAATATAGTTTCTCAAAGTTATCAGTTTTTAAAGTCTGACCTCATTTAAACAGCAACAGTTTCTTCCTTCCTTCCTTCTTCCCTTCCTTCTCTCTCTCTTTCTTTTTATAGTAAGAACAGATAACATGAGATCTACCTCTTAACAAATGTTTAAGGCTATAGCACAGTATTGTTAACTAAAAGCACAATGTCATACAGCAGATCTCTAGAATTTCATCTTGCATAACTGACATTTCCCCCCACCCAGTTTTATTGAGATATAATTGACATATAATGCTGTGTTAGTTTAAGGTGTACTACAAATGATTTGATGTACATACATACATATTGCAAAATGATTGCCAAAATAAGTTTAGCTAACATCATCTCACATAGGCACAATTTTTTTCTTATGATGAGATGACTACCTATTTAGTGCTCTTAGTAACACCTGAGTAATTTTGCTCACCAGCAAGGGTACAGGTCTTCCACTCAGGGAAGTATTGCTCTTTACTATTCTTATTCTGCTTATCACTCAGGTGCATATTTTATTATTTCAATGCAAACAAATAGCTAGGCTTCATCACAGAACATTCCATCTGATTCCCCCCTTTTATGGAAGCTATTGTCCAGTTGACTAGTGAGATGATTTCCTAATTTGCCCTTGTGATACAAACCCTAAGTTCCATCAAAGAATACAGTTTCAGTAGGTAGACTGTAATTTAAAAGGAGTTCTATTAAAAGTAGCCAAGTAAACTACCTACGGGTAATTATAATTTAGATTATACTGCTGAGAAAAAAATTAGGGCACAAAATTGTATATTCATTTCAATCTCACTAGAGCAAAAGATGCACCAAAAAGATAGGAAGGAAATATACACAATTATTTTGTCTGTACTGAAAACTATGGCTGAGTGCTATTTTCTTCCTTATGTATTCCTGCTTCTCCCATATTTTAGAAAATGAGCATGTGGTACTTCTATAATCAGAAGAATATTTTAAAACGAATCTTAACTTATCTGTAAGATAAAATTAGTACCTCCATCAATGGGGTTGTCAATGAGATGAAATGATATAAAAGATGTGAGTATGCTCCATAAATCACAAAAATAAGCAATTAATGGGTTAGAATTTGTATTATTTTTCTTTAGTGATGCATAGATTTCTGCCACATGGCAAGGTATAACAACTTCTGTTTCTTAAAAAAAATGTAAAAGCTCTGATTTCTGGAAAGTTTATAAGCAATAATGAACATTATGCTCTATGAGAGCAAAGAGCAAGTCATCTTCACTTTGTCCCTCCACAACATCTAGCACTATGGAGTATTAATTTTATTAAAGATAATAATAATTATTAAATATCATTAATTATGAATTAGCAAACATTAAAATTATTAATAATTAGCTAGATACTAGGTATTATAATTTTTGTTTCTTTAATTATGTGTAATTAACACTTATCAATGATAGCAATAAACCCCTAGCATTCATACAATATTTTACAGTTTACAAGATATATTAACATACATTTTCTCTTTTAATTTTTATAAAAGGCTTTCTGGCACAAAGAATATTGTTCCCATTTATGAGAGGAGGAGAACCATATAATAGATATAAAATCACAATACAGCTTTAACAGAAAATGTTACTCCTAAAAGTAATTCCTAAAACTGTCCCATACATCTTATAAAGTATTTATAGGTCCCTTCTATTGTAAAGGCAAAAGGTATTACCTTTTAAAATGTTACGTGGACTTCATAAACATCCTTCACATATACGATTGTTGGTGAATTTATATAATATGTACATAAATTCTCCCATTACTAAATAGGCCCTTAGTTATTATTCTTACCATCTTTGGAAGTGTGTTAAGTAATTATAAGCTCAGAGAATACTCTAGAAATGATATTTGCCAAAATTTAGAAAGCCTGGCATTTGACTTGCAGTGGTTTTTCTTATTGCCATAAACTCTTCCCTCATAGTCTGGACTCATTGTCAGGCCTCTCACCTTTGAGGAGGGAGTAGTGGATCTCAGCATTGGCTCCCCGGTCAGCATCCATGGCTCGGACCTGGAGCAGCTCTGTGCCAGAGGCTGTGGTGTCAGGAACACTTGCCTCATAGTGGAGCTGGGTGAAGCGAGGTGAGTGGAGGTTTCCATCCTCCACGTGAATGGACACCCACACGAAGTTCCTCTTGATGGGCATCTCCTGGTCTCGGACCTATGGGCCCAAAGGGATAATGCCATGAACAGAGAAAGGACTGCAAGAAGGCAGGGTCAAATTAAGGTCAATGAGATAGAATGCCAGTGAAAAATATACCTAATTGTAACTCTCTGTATTCCTTTAAATTTTGCTCTCCTTTATACTCTTTTTTAAAATAAATTTATAAATTAGTGATTATTAAGCTTGACTATTTTCATGGATAATCCCACTTTAGTAGGAAGGCAGAGATAAGCACAGAAACAGTATTTTCCAAATTAGGTCTCAGAAAATATTAGTTCTTCAAGATTTTAACATGTTAGACAGGAAAAAAAAATTCTCTGGTCAACTAAATTTAAGAGGCACTGAGTTAAATGAAGTTAAAGTTTTCTTTGCTGTAGGATTTTACAGAGCCTTTAATGTATATTAATGTGCCCAAAGGATGATAAACTGACACATAAAATGCTGCACCTTGGGTCAGGAAGGCTAGCTTTGATTCTGGTTCCTTCATAAAGAACTGCATGATAGTGAGCCTCTGTGGGCCTCAGGTATGAGAGTAGTAAGTCAGGTCAGGGTTGGGACTGAGTGAGACACATTAGGCATGCAGGGCATAGACTGAAGGAGGCTCACTCTCAGGGTCATAAAAGTGCGGGAACCAAACCCTGAAAGTGAATCCTTCTTCAATTCTGTGCCCTGCACACCTCATTCCCTCACCATGGTGCTAGCTCCAGGGCGAATAGTCTCTGGTTCTTCCCAGCTCTGACACTGTGTCAGTCCATGTTGTGGCCATGCAGTCATGGAGCAGGGAGAGAACTGTTGGGGGGTATTAGAGTGAGCTCAGAGAAAGCCAGGGTGGCAGGAGCTTCTTTGGCAGCTATCCCCTCTTCTTTACTCTCAAGCATCCCTTAAGCCTGCCTCTGTCAGGCTGTGAAATGTCACATCTCATGTCATGGATCATCATGAGCATCAGCACACCTGGCTCATCAGGGGAAAGAGAACCTTCAGCATTGCTCCATATGTGTCCACCCCCACACATCCACATGCAAGTGCATCCTTCCCTGATTTCTCAGTTTACTCACCATGACTGTCAGTGTGTGCTGGGAGGGGCCTAAACCCAGGTCCAACTTCCCCACAGTTACCAGGACCCCACTGCTTGGGTCCAGCTGGAAGAGGCTGGCACTTCCCGGGTCTTGGCTGCCATGTATGGTGTAGATGAGGCCCTTGCCCTTGTCTGGATCCGTGGCCTGGACTTGGAGGAGCTCAACGCCTGGCAGTGTATCCTGGGGAACTCTGACTTCATAATGAGCCTCCAGAAACTGGGGGCGATGGTGGTTAACATTGGCAATCATGATGATGTAGACCTAGGGAGGAGAATGAGAGAGAAGGTAGACTGTAAGCTCCAGGGGGTCAGTGACCTTGTCTGTCTGGTTCTTCACCATATCATTTGTGCCTAGCACAGTGCCTGGCACACAGCCATCACTCAGTAAATATTTGTTGAATGAAAGACAGGATTTCAAAATCCCTAGGCTTTGAAATCACATGCAGTGTAGTGGTTTTCAAAAACAAAATTCTGGTTAAAAGGGCCTTTTCTTCAAGTGAAATATTTTGTGAAATTCCAACATATGAAACAGATAAAACTCTGGCTGAAACTAGGGTAGAAATCTAGGACCCCACTTACCATCATTCCTCATAGCCATGGTAGCCCCTATGGAACTCTGTCTTTAAATGAAAACTGCTCATCTAGACAAAATCCTTCATTACCAGAGATCCACAATGGGAACAAGAATTGCCCCAAGACCATAGAAGGCATATCAGGTAAGACTGGAAGACAAAATTTTGGTTCCAAATTCAGTGCCCTCTGAGATACACCACATCCACTGAAAACCTTCCATAGCTTCATCCCAACCAAGGAGGCCTCCCATCCCATCTTGGCTCAGGAGTCCCTGGGGAGGCCTCTAACCTGAGTGGCAATGGTGTGTGACCCATCGGTCACCTCCACGGTCAAGTTATAGCTCGACCTCCTCCTTGTGTCAAGAGGCTTGGCGATGACAATGCTGCCTGTGGTCTTCTCAATATCGAAGTCCATGTCCTTGTCACCACCTGGAGTGGGAACGGGGGGAAAGCACACATGGCCTCAATGATGAAGGCAGCAGTAGTGCAACGGGATTTGGCTAGCAGATTTAGAGGTGATAGTAGATCCTGTCAAGTTATTGTCAATTTTTTAAAGATCTAAGTGATGGTACAGAAAAAGGTAATGTTTAAGGACCGAAGAGTGCCAGAGGAAGTCCAGTGTCTGCCATAGAACATGTTCTGCTACCAGGACTGAAACATGCATGAATAATGGAGCTCTACATTGTGGCTTTTCAGATAGTTTACATAGTCTAAAGGAGCCTATATGTAGGGAAAAAATGAAAATAACTCCGTTCACCAGGAGGGAATTGATTTCATAAACTATACAAATCTAAATATGGAATTAATATGCAGCTATTTAAATGCCTACTAAATAGAAATCTGTTTAGTGGCATAGAAATATGTTCACATTATATTTTAAAAGGTTATAAAACAATACTTTAATATAACCCTAAGTGTGTGTGTGTGTGTGTGTGTGTGTGTGTGTGTGTGTTAAGAAAAGCAACTAAATGAAAAGACATCAACATTTTAGCAGTGGATTATCTTCTGACTGGTGGAAGTTTGGGTGATTTTAATTTTCTTCTCTGCATTTCTTAGTGTTTCCTAAATGATCTACAGAATGCATGTGTTAATTTTGTACAAAATTAAAAAAATCCAAACAAAAAGAATGGTGAATCAGAATTGAAAGTAGATCCAGGAGTCAAAAAGTTTGGGACAGGTGTACATCCAATCTCTGAACCAGGGTGGGAATCTCTATAATAGGACTCCATGGTTCATGTGGTACTTAAACTCTCAGAGGTTCTTGGAATTCCTGGCTGGGTTTCAGAGAATCTACAAATCCTTATATTTGTGTGCAAACGTTGGTGTGTCCACATGCACATCTTTTGGGGAAGAGGGGCTGAGTGTTCATTAGATTCCCAAACGGTTCATCAGATTACCAAAAGGGTCTGAGATTCCCTCTTCCCAGATATTTTAATAAAATCTTCGTTTAGAGACAGTAAGGAATTTCAGAGAAGACCAAAAGAGCTTGGTCTCTATATAGAGACCTATAAAGAGAATGGACACTTTCCCCGATTGTGAGGATGGAACCTGGGATTAGAATATCAAGCATGGCCCCAGAGTACAGTGGTCTTCAGGCTCATGGTGAATGATGGCAGCTTGACATGGATCTCACACTGAGGCAGGAGAGGAAACACAAAACTTGTACTGTCTCCTGAGTCTTCCAAGCACTTGGAGTAACTGTGGCTCTGCCCATCTCTGCCTGGGAGCTACCAGTGAGACCATGGAGGTTCTCCCTGAGATCATAGCTGGTGTGGAAGGCCAGTTTGGCAGAAGTGGTGGTTCTACTCACCCACTGCCCCAGAGAATAAGGGGAGAGACAGTCACCAATCATAGACAAAAGAGGGGCTGCCAGGGAGCATGACCTGAATGAGAATGCTCAGAGGACTGTGCTATGTGGACCAGGGCTGGTTTATAAGGATGGAGGGGCTGGCCCTCCTAGAGCTCTCACCAGAGATGTTGAACCAGAAGAGCCCGGGTCGGCCCTCAACACTGATGACGCCCACCATGTGGTTCACAGGGTCTGTCTCCATGACTGTAAAGCTGTAGTGGGGCTCGTCAAAGGCCAGTGGTATGGATGAGGACCGGGGCTGGGGGATCCACTCGATGTGTAGCCGGACGCTGGCTGAGAGTGGTGGCTGACCACTGTCTGTTGCTTTGATCTGAAAAGAAGCCAAACCTGAAATGGAGGCTGTGTCTGTAGGATTGGGGCCAAGAAATAAGAAGACCCAGGTGGTCAGTGAAGAGACAGAGTACCCTGTGACTAGTGGAGCTGGACTTTTATCTATTCATCCCTTCATTCAACACACTGTAAACAGGCACCGTGCTAGTTGCTGCTGGCACAGTGGTGAGCAAAACAACCTGTGCTCAAGAACTTCAAGCATAGCAAAAAAATTATCAGAGCCTTAAGGTGTGCATTCCTGAGCTGGACTGTACGTAATGGGCCATAAACATAAACTAAATAGAATTTATGGAGCTTTCACTAGTATCCCACCCTGCTCTAAGAGCAATATATGCCATATCTAATTTAATTCTCATGACAGCCCTGAGAGAGGTACCATTGTATCTCCCTTCTGCAGGAGGAAATGCATTCAGCGTGCTGAATTCAGCTCCCTGGGATCATCTGCCTGGCCAGCAAGTAGCCGGGGTTGGATTCGGGCTGTCAGACATGAGAGTCCACATCTTAGCCACCTGTTATATCGGCTTCCTACAAGGAAAATGTTCTTATTTCCATTTTACAGATGGTAAAACAAAGGCTCAAAGAGGTTCAGTGACTTGTCCAAAGCCACGCAGGTATAAAATGGCAGAGCTAGGGTTGGAATGCAGGCTTACCTCCAAAGTCTATGCTACTCTCACCAAAATCCTTACCTCTAAGACTAGAGCAGATTTCCCAGGTGAGGACCATATTGCCTTCAAAGAGAAAGGCCAAGAATTCTGATGCTTTTGCTGATGTCAGGGCTCCCATTTCTCTCAGAAAAAGCCAGAGAAAGGAGTACCACCTCCACCATGCCTGATGGCTGTTTCCCTTCTCCTGTATCCTCAAAGAAAATCACTAACCAGTTATGACTCTCCCCCCTCTGTGGCCTCCATCCCCTCCTCACCGTGAGGATATTGTACTCCCCGGCCATGAAGGTGCTGCTGGATGACACCATGCCTGTGACTGGGTCAATATTGAAGCTCCCCTCATCACTCTCCTCGATACTGTAGGTGACTCTGCCATTGAGACCCTCATCAGGGTCTGAAGCCACCAGCCTGTACACGGGCCCAGGGGTTGCCGGGCTCAGCCTCTCCGGAAGGCGGACATTGAAGAGCTTGTGGGAGAACACAGGGGGGTTGTCATTGACATCTACGATGTGTATCACCACCCTGGACGTAGACTTTAGGGAGGGCTCTCCGTTGTCCAGGACAGTCACCTGGGGACAGAAGAGAGTATGAATGGCCAAGTGTGAAGCGGTTAATATGCATCACCACCCACTGCAACCCTACCACGTGACCCCTGCCTTCAACGGCCTGGAAATAGGAGTCAGTCTGTTCTTTGGTATATGCTTGTGAGTTTTATTATCCTAACTTCACCTACTTGGAACCCAGCTTTCTGGTAACCTTGCCCACAGGAAAGCCAGCAAGAACAGAAAAAAGAAACTAGTAAGAATTAGAAGAAGAAAAAAAAAAAAAGCCACAGAGGCTCTAGAGAAAAGTGGTGCTCTTTACTCAGGAGGCCCATGGGCCATTTCTCAGAGACCATTTACTTTTTATTTGCTTGTAATTCTCACAAGCTTTGTTCTCTGGTTTCCTTAAGCTACTGGGGGTTAGAAAAAACAAATGAGAAGATGTATATAAAGGAGTGGGTGGTACCTTTTGAGTCAGGCATGTGGACCGATGCATGAAATGAAATCCAGAGTGAGAGAAAAGGCACTAAAACAATTTCAGAATCAGGGGCTATTTCGTGTTGGGGCAAATCGGCCCATGCATCAATAGCCCCAAGGGCATCATGCAAGATAGGACATTTCCACTCTAAATGGTACTGAATTTTTTAAATATTTTAAATATTTTGGTGTTTAAAGATAAATACCTCCACTGAACTAGGGAGGATGCCTCAGTCCCTAGAAGGCCGTTTGCAGCAGCTGCTTACTAATAATACCTATTTCTGACAAAGGGAATGTGCCAGAGCTAGGAGCAGAGAAGGCCAATTTATTTCAGTTCTGCTGAAGAATGTGTGCCCTCCCACCTGATGTCTTTAGGCCTGGAAGAAATGCCTGTTCATGAGCTATGAATAGCTCTAGAGGGGGCATAACTAGATTCCTTCTGATTTACTTCCCTGTGGGTCAAGACTGACTCCCCCTGTTGGAATGGGCACCAGGGATGTTTATATGATTTTAGAAATATCCTAGAACCCACAGATCTAGAGAACAAAGGTCTGGGTTTTCATCCAGGCTCAGCTCCTGACCTAGAGCTTGACCTTGGGTGGCTCTCCCTCTGACTGTAGGGATGGGCTGGAAACCATAGCACGCGTGTACCGTGTGTACCACTCCCTTTTCCTGCATTCGCTGCAGGCTTTACTAATCAACCAGTGCTTCCTGCCCAGCCCAAAGTTTCAGATTCCTTCCCTTCCCAGTGCTGGAGAGCCAGGGAAGACTCTGATAATCTTCATCACCAACCACAGCAAGACTCAGCTTAAGAAACTCCTCTGCCCTGAGCCCAGTGCCCTCCTCAGCCACGGTGGTTGGAGACATGCTAGTGGCCCCAAGGCCTGGCTAGGCTTCTGCTCGGACTCCTTCAGGAGGTTTTAGAATCCAGTGAATGAGTTCAGTACCATTACTCACCTCCAAGATATGTTCATCCTTGTTCTCTCTGTCCAGCTGCCGGGCTGTGGATAGGAGACCTGGGGGAGAGGTGGAAGGAGGGAGACCTGAGCAGAGGGCTCCCAGGGCCACTTACTCAGGAGCAAGTTCACAGATACATCCAAATCCTGGGATAGAACTTTTCTGGTCTTTGGAGGACAAGGACATTAAAGGGGGGATGGGACTCTGGAGAAGGAGAAGGGAAAGTGAGGAGGTGGGAGAGTACAGCAGAGATAATGGGATCAGCGGAGGCTCCCACCTGCATCCCGGCTTCTACCTTTAGGAGGGATGCTGTGCACAGGTTCTATGGTGGCGGGGGAGGGGGAGGCAGCTGGTGTCCTCTGGGTCCCGCCCAGCTTGCCTGGACATTGAAGAAGGTGGATTTGGTTATCTGCAAGTCTAGTTTTAATTTTCTGAGGCACTACAACTATAAATTGAGGCCATCTGAAGCCACAGAGGAGAGAAGGTGCCAGTTTTCTGCAGGCATCAGGGAAGTCAAGAAGCAGATTATGCGAGAGGGGCATCCAAGCCCACAGACAGAGAGGTCAGGGCTGGGAAGGGAAGAGAACTTCCATGAAAGCAGAACAGATGAGGTCAATGGATCATCTGAAACTTTCAGTAAGGTTTTTTTTGTTTTTAAATCTTATTTAAGGGGATCCCTGGGTGGCTCAGCGGTTCAGCGCCTGCCTTTGGCCCAGGGCATGATCCTGGAGACCCGGGATCGAGTCCTGCATCAGGTTCCCTGCATGGAGCCTGCTTCTCCCTCTGCTTGTGTCTCTGCCTCTCTCTCTCTCTCTCTCTCTCTCTCTCTCTCTCTATCATGAATGAATGAATGAATAAACATCTTTAAAAAAATAAATCTTATTTAGGCAATAAAAGGATGGAGTAATGAAGTATGGAGATAGGGGCTTGGTGAGGGGAGAAAGGAGTGGGGATTCAGTGTTGGGGTGGAGCCTCCCATGCTGGAGCACGTGTGAGGAGTGGCCTCTGTTAGCTAAGTGTTCTTCCCTTGCACACTAGAACCAAGTCACCAGGAGAACCAAACTGCCTCAGGCATGATGGGGAGCAGAAAGGTTTCCTGGAAAACTCCACAGCCAGAGACCCTTCCAGTTAAGGAAGAAAGGCACATTCCTCTGAGACAGTGTGAATATTGTCCCAGATCCCCCCACCCAGCTCATCCCCAAGTTAAGGGGCCTGATGGGCAAGGACCCAGGATCCAGGGGGCCTCCAGGAGGAGTGCAGGGAAGAGAGGGCCTCAGCAGGTAAACCTTTCCTCTTGTTCAGTGCTGACTTTTCTCCCTGCACCTTCTCTCTCTCCATCCCCTCTTGCCCCTTTCCCTCCTGTCTGTCTCTGTTTCTCCCTCATCCAACCTCCTCCCTTCGTTACCCCTCTCTTCCACTCTGTCTTCCCCGTTTACCTCTGAATCTTGCATATTCTTTCTCTGGTTTTTCTTCTCTCTCTCCATTCTCTCCCCAACACATCCTCTGACCTTCTAAGAGCCAGCGTCCTGTGGAATTGCTGCCCGTGGCATTGCCTTTGTTGTCAGCCTTATCCGCATCTCTGAGCTCAGTGTCCAGATTCCCAGGAAGTGCCACGTCCAATGGGGACATAGCAGAGTTGCCCCACAGGGCTGTGTGAGGGCCCACTGAGCACCCTTCCTGGCATGAGGTGGGCCCCTATCATTTCTCCTCTCCAAACAAATGTTTCCATCACCCACCTCAGGCCCATCTATGACTTTTCCTCATCCAGTGATTTTCCAACTGCTGTTGGTTCCACTTCTAATGGATTCCAGATCCTTCTACGCCATTCACCCTGACCCACCACAGTCTAGGTCTTAACCCCAACCACCTGCCCACCTCCCTCTCCCCCAGGATCCCAAAAGTCAGCGCCCATGGTGCTCCTGTGTGTCTAGATGTTCTTCCAAGCTCTTTATATCTCTCTCTCAATTAACTCATCTAATCTTCACAACCACACAGGAGAGGGCCATTATCATTTGCACTTCACTGGTGGGAAAATCAGGCTTTGAATAGCTGAGTAAGTGTCCTGAGATCCTAGAGTAGATAAGTGGGGGGAATAGGATCTACCTTCAGACAACTGACCTACTTGCTGGCTCATCCTCCCTGCTGGCTAGGGCTCCAGTGACTCTCCCTGCCCCCGTGCCCCTACAGACTGCTGCCTGCAGTCCTCCATACCCTTTGGCTGGGCATCCCCACCCCCACTCCATGCAGCCATTGTTACTCCACTACATGGAGGAGCTCCCTCTCTCCTCTGAGCAGTAGTGGCATTGAATGCCTCAAGGCCTGAAACTGTGTTTCATTATCTTCACATCTCAACATGGCACATAGTTTCAATGCTTCATAAGGGCAGACACCTTTAAACATTTGCTGAACAAATGAATGAAGCTCAGGCTTCCCTAGAGATTGTAGATGCTGGCAGAGATTCATTCATTCATTTCCTTCTTATTTATTGAGATCCTACTGTGTGCCAGTTACTGAAGATAAAATAGAGGGCAAAAATAGTCAAAGTTCCTTTTCTAGAAAGCTTTTGAAGCTTAGTGGAGGACAAGGATAATTAATGGAATATTCACATGAGTGAATATAATGTTCTATGTGATAAGTGTTTAAAAAAGAAAGGAGTGGATGGTGCTAGGAGATGGATCATAGCATCAGGAAAAACTCTCAAGGAAGAACAGCTAGGCTAGGATCTGAAAGAAGAGCAAGAGTTAGCCAGACAAAAGAAGAGGAGAAGAAACTTACGGAAGAAAGAACAGTGTGTGCAAAGGCCGTGTGCCAGGGCATAGACTGAAATAGGCCACATGACTGAAGCCAGAGAGTGACAGAGTGAGAAAGGCAGGATGAAGCCCGAAAGGTCAGCATGGGCCATGTCAGACACAAGTGTATGAGGCATGACAGGTTTTGACTTTATCTTAAGGATGTGGGGAAACCATCCAAGGCATCCAAGCAAGGAAGTGGGATGATGTAATAGGGGTGATAAGAAAGGTGGGCTAGGGGCTCCACTGCTGAATTATTATTTATTTTTTAAAGTTCATGCTGGGGCAGCCCAGGTGGCTCAGCAGTTTAGCGCTGCCTTCAGCCCAGGGTGTGATCCTGGAGTCCCAGGATCGAGTCCCATGTCAGGCTCCCTGCATGGAGCTTGCTTCTCCCTCTGCCTGTGTCTCTGCCTCTCTCTGTGTGTGTCTCTCACGAATAAATAAACAAAATCTTAAAAAAAAATGTTCATGCTGGTTCAGATTTCTTCTCAACTGCAGAAAGACTAAGAACATCTCTGTTCTCTGGGGCATTTTGCCAGACCCTCTGTCAGGGAACTGTTGACAGTAAACAGAATAGGGATTTGGAAGATGCTGAGAAGCCAGTGCCTTAGGTGAGAGATCTCTTCCTTCTTCTGAAAGGCTTAGGACAGGATGGGCCCAGGTAAAGAGGCAGCTTAGGCCTATATTCCAGGGCTAAAGGGTCCTTCTAAAAAGACTAATCCATTCCCTGAGGTCAAAAGTTAACAGGAAAGGCTCCAAACAGATGTCCCTGTGCAAATAGATACTAGTGTCCTCTACCCACTGTCTGTCCCAGGACCTCAGGCTCATGTTCCTCTTTGTACCCTTTTGTCTTAAAGATGGGTGATGAGTTTTCTCCCTTCCCACCTTCTCCAATCTCACCAGGGTTCTGTCCTTCCAAGAGTCAGTTGTGGGAGGGGCACCAGGGTGGCTCAGTCGGTTGAGTGTCTGACTCTTGGTTTCAGCTCAGGTCATGATCTCAGGGTCTTGGGATTGAGCTCTGAGTTGGGTTCTGTGCTCAGCAGGGAGTCTGCTTGAGATTCTCTCTCTCTCCCTCAGCCTCTCCCCACTCTCTCTCTCTCTAAAATAAATAAATAAATCTTTTTAAAAAGTGAATTATTAGAACCAGAAAATAGGATCTTGGGTTCAAAGAAGAAAGCGTCAGCCTCCTCTGCTATAGGATTGTTGTTCATTCTCTAGGAGGAAGATGTGGCCTTAGAGATGTACCCAGAGTGCTGAGAGCTAGCTCTCAAATTCCAACACCAACAGGAGCCAGGAAGGCAGCATAGATTTGGGAAGCAGGCTGGGAATGGTACAACTGGGAGTGAGGGAACCATGAGTACCAGGGGACATGCACCTGCTCTGCACAGAGGGCTGCTGTTGGCTCCAGGCAGTTACAGCCCTGTGCAAATGTGGGGTTAGTATGGCCAGATCTCCTAGTTGTTTATGAACAATGAGAAATTTGGAGTGTTTTATGGAATTTTTAAATGTTGGCAACAATTTGAAAAATGATTGATTAAAACTTGTGCAAGCCAAACCGAACACCTCTGAGGACTATGTCTGGCTCACTGCTGCAAGCTCAAGACCTCTGGATTCCTCCAAACCATCCACCATCCTTGCCCTAGATGGCCTTGGGCCAAGGATAGATATTTGTGAGATGGTTGGCTACACCAAAGTGGCTCTCCATTGCCACCACTCTGTGGGCAGGCTTTAGATCAGTTCAGAATGAGGGTGAAGAGATTCAGTGTGGCTATGACTCAGGGGAAGGGTCAATTTAGGAGCACTCAGGTCTAAAGTAGTCCCAGCTTGACCACCAGGCAACCTGCTTAGCTGCCCTAGGCCTGGAGGAAAGAAAGAAAGTCAACATAAGTAAGAATATTCCCAGAGACATGGACTTTATAGAGCAGTGCTTCTCCAACTGTGCACACATAAGAATCCCCTGTAAATAAAATATGGATTTCTGGCCCCAACCTGTGTTCTGATTCAGTAGGTATAAAGTGAGGCCTCAGAATTTGAATTTCTGGGGCATCTGAGTGGCTCAGTGGTTGAGCGTCTGCCTTTGGCTCAGATCGTGATCTTGGGGTCCTGGGATCAAGTCCTGCATTGGGCTCCCAGCAGGGAGCCTGCTTCTCTATCTGCCTACATCTCTGCCTCTCTCTGTGTGTCTGTCATGAATAAAATTTTTTAAAAAGAATTTGAATTTCTAACAAGTTCATAGGTGATGCTGATAATGCTGGTCCAGGACCAAACTTTGAAAAGCCCTGTTGTAGAGCTCCCCCTATTCACCCGGATTTCTGAGGTCCTTACCTGTAACAGGGTGAATAACAAAGAATCCCATGTTATTCCCACTGGTGATGTTGAAGGTCAGCTTCCCTTTGGAGCTGGAGTCCGGGTCCCGGGCATCCAGCTGAAGCACAGAGGTGTGCAAAGGTGCATCCTCTCGGACGGAGGGGTAAAACACGGGTCTGGACATCTGGGGTGGGTTGTCGTTGACATCCATAACCTCGATGTAGACTTCAGTTACAGAAGAGAGAGGTGTGGAACCCCTGTCCACTGCCAGTACCGTCAGCCAGTAGCAGGACACAAATTCTCGATCCAGGGGTGCCAGAGTCTGAATCATACCTAAGGACAGTTGATCACCAAACCCAAAATATTTTAGAGCCTAAAATAGCTTTAGAAATAATCTTCCCGGGGATCCCTGGGTGGCTCAGCGGTTTAGCACCTGCCTTTGGCCTGAGGCATGATCCTGGAGACCCGGGATCGAGTCCCACATCAGGCTCCCTGCATGGAGCCTGCTTCTCCCTCCTCCTGTGTCTCTGCCTCTCTCTCTCTCATAAATAAATAAATCTTAAAAAAAAGAAATAAATAATCTTCCCTAATAGTCCCCAAGCAGTACTGTGGACATAGGAATTCCACAAGAAAAGGGGATGCAGCCAAGGTGGTGTGGGAGCTGCTGAGTCAAATTTAGGGGAATTCATATCCTTTTGTAGAGCCTCTTGGAAACTGTCTCTGCTAAAATAGGCCTGTGGCAATTGTCCATAACCTAGTTCCTTCCAGTTTCCGATATTATAGGTACCAATTTAAGGGTTCGGGGTTTGATAAATAAATTGCTGTCCCCCTCTTCAGCATCTTCATGATTTCAGTCTTTTTTTTTTATGATTTCAGAGTCTTATGGTCATTCATTAGTTCACTCACTCCACCATTGCTTACTACGGGCCAACACTGTTCTAGAAATCAAAGGTACAAGAGTGAGGAAAACACACTTGCACTGTAGGTTCTCATGGGTCACACCGAGCTGCAAGGACTTGTGTGAGAGGACAGGACCCAGGCTCACAGCCATAGAGTGTCAGAGCAGAAGGAACCTCACTCCTTTTCAGGTGGGGAGACGGAGGCCCATAGAGAGAATGTGATTTGATCAAGATCATGTAGCAAGTGGGCAGAAGAGCAGGGTCTATCATTGGTTCTCAGTCTAATGCTCTTTATGCCACATCACCCCTGCCCTTCACGCTGGAAATAAATTGCAAACTCCTCGAGGACAGTGCCCCACCTCTATTCACCTGAGGTCTCCTCCAAGGTGCCCATCTCCAAAACTACACAAGCAGAGGGTACTTGCAAGTGTTTGTGGAATTGTGCTTATTTTCTATGAAGCTCAAAAGGAATAAATAAGTTGGTGCCACCTCTTTGGAGGGCAATTTGGAATTATCTATTAATGCATAAGGAAAATATGCATCGTCCTTCGACCCAGCCACTGCATTTTTAAGGATTTTTCCTGTAGAGACTTATGCATTTGAGCAAAAGTATGTGATCAAGGATATTACATCTATATGATAGAATAAAATGCAGCCATTAAAAAAGAAGGGAAATTATTCATATACACTGATATATAAGATATCCTGGTGGTGTGTTATGGGGAAAAAAGTGTTGCAAGCTTAGTGTCTTTTGTATTATTTTCTCACACAATAGAATAAACAGTCATAATATATAAGATTCAAAGAAGAAAAGTTTACAAAATTATAGACCAAATTGTTAATAAAGATTAGATCTGGGGAGGTAGGACACAAAAAAATACATTCATTTTTCAATTATATTAAAAATTATAATGATATGCATTACTTCCATAAGCATATACATGTAATATGTTATATATAATAGTAATATATAATATGTAATATATGTGTGATAAATATATACACAGATGCCAATGAGATGGGTGATTTGACTTAAATGGGACACAGACACACAGACACACACATCTTCAATATGATAAAGATAAATTTAAAGTAAAATAAAAGGGACAAGATAGAGAGTCCCTATCTATTGCCTTTCTTTTTAGCCTGAAACCTGCCTTCTTTCAGGATGGCCCTTCATCTGCTGAGGCCCATCCTCTCCCAGCACCTAGCATTCCCATCCATCCCACTTGCCGTACCTGTGTCCTGGTTGATGCTAAAGGCTGCAAGGCTGGTGCCAGCCCTTAGGAAGTATTGGAGCTCTCCATCCAAGCCATTGTCATCATCGTGGGCAGCCACCACCATCACCTGGGTGCCTGAGGGGCTGTTTTCCTGCACTTGGCCCTGGTGCACAAAGGAACCAAAGCGGGGAGGGTGGAGATTCTCATTCACATCCAGGACTATCACTTCCACGTGGCAGAGGGTCCTGCGGGCCAGAGGCCTCCCACTGTCACTAGCCCACAGGCTCAGATTGTATCCAGCCCGCCTCTCAAAATCCAGCTCTCTCTCTAGACTGAGTGCGCCGGTCATCAAGTCCACGTGGAAGGTCCCATGGGCATCATCCAATAGGACAAAACGGACTTCTCCCGCAGGCCCAATGTCAGGATCAGAGGCATCCAGAAATGTTAGAATAGTTCCTGGGGGCAGATCCTCTGGGACTTTCAGGCTGCTAAGTTCTGTGATGCATTGAGGAGAGTTGTCATTGGCATCTTCCAATGTGATTATAAGGTCAGTGACAGTGAAGAGCTGGTGGCCCTTCCTGGGCTGATCCCTGGCTTCCACCTTGAGTATATATTGTGGTTCTGATTCCCGGTCCAGGTGTCCTGTGACAACCAGTTCCGCAGTGAGGGGATGGAGGGAAAACTTCTCTGTGGGGCTTAACAGAGTGTAGCGGACCCTCCCATTGTCATCTGAATCAGCATCTTTTGCTTTCAACTCTGCAATTGTGGTTCCAACTTCTGTGTCCTCTGAGATGGTTATCTGGTACCCCCCAGGAGGAAATCTTGGTGCATTATCATTCCAGTCTTTCACATTCACCGTCAGCAGCTTCCAGGAGGACTTCTGGGGAGTTCCCAGGTCATACACTGTTACATTGAGGATGTAGAAACTGGTGACTTCATAGTCCAAAGGGGCAGCCACAGTAAGCATCCCTGTCTCCAGCTCAATGTCAAAGCAGCCCTCGTCATTGCCATCTGCAATTACATAGACCAGTTTGCCATTAAAGCCAGTATCAGGGTCAGTGGCTGCCAGGCGGGCCAGGGAGGTATTGACAGGAACACGCTCAAGGATATCGATGGACTGTGGGAAGTGGTCCTCAAACTGGGGAGTATGATGATTGATTTGATATGCACTTAAGGAAATGAAGTCCTCATCATTGGAGTCCTGGTTCTGAAACCCAACAGAATGGAGAATGGTCTTTGTGAAATGTGTCAATACTCCTGTTTTATCACATGTTATAGGAACCTCAAAACGAGGGTCTTTTACTACAGTAATATTCAAAGTTGTGGGTGAGGCATAGTGTTTCCCATCTGAGGCTGTAATTTTCAGGGAATAGGTGATGGGTTGACCAGCAGTATGATTCATAAAAGAGCGTTTGAGGGATATCACTCCAGAGAAATGATTTAAATCAAAATACTCTAGTTCATTGCCTGACACAAACTCATATTTTAGGTTCTGAAGCTCATCCACGTCTATAGCTGACACCGTCATTACAGATTTTCCTACTGGCCAGTCTTCACGGATAGACCCAGTGCAGTTGACTTGCTCAAACACAGGCTTGTTGTCATTCAAGTTCTTGAGCCTAAGAGATATAGACACTTCTTTTTCCTGGCGAAATGGGGATCCCCAATCTGACGCCCGTACCCGGAAGGTATAAATTCTTCTCATGAGCTCATAGTCCATGGGTTTAGAGGTGGAGATGATCCCCAGGTAAGGGTCGATTGAAAAGGGCACAGCTTTTGGACGAGTGATGGAATAAGTGACATATCCATTCTCTCCATGATCCTGGTCTGTGGCAGTAACTGTCAAAATGCTGGTGCCTGGAGGGATGTTCTCATCAAAGGTACCATCATAGGAGGACCTGTTAAAGATGGGGGCATGGTTGTTACAGTCCACAATATCAATAACCACGGTGGTGGAGGCCAGGCCCGGGGAGGTTCTGATGTGTAGCTGGTAGTGGGCTCGGTCATGGAAGTCCATGAGCTTCGTGGTGGTGATAAGCCCAGTGCGAGCATTAAGTCTAAACGCCGCATTCTCTGAGGATGGCTTTAGAACATACTGCAGGTTGGGGAAGGCTCGGTTTACTCTCACCATCACCACACGGCTCCCAGGAGGGGAAAACTCACTAAGCTGCACTCTATAAACAGCTTTCTCAAATTTGAGGGAAGCCAGTTTGGCAGCAGGTAGGTGAAAGCCCCTGATCTGGGAATAAGAAGAAGGCCTACTCCCACGCCTGGCCTGCAGGCTGAGGTTGAACCCATGAAGGTGCTCCAGCCAGTTGATGTCTTTGACGGACACCAAACTGAACTCACTGCTGCGGGCATAAGACTTGATGGCTTTGAAGTACTTTCCAGGGTCTCCACCAACAACTTCCAGTGAGTCTACTTCAGCCCCTGAGCTGTTTGCATCCACCATCACGGTGGCATATGTGGTGCCCTCACTGCTGTCTGGTGAAGCCACCACCACCGAGGTGATGGCTGGTGGCTTCCTAAGGGCAGGCTCTACATGGATGACAAGTGCAGCCAGATTACCAAAGCCGTTGCCCTCTGAGATTTTCCTCATGCGGTCCACAGCCAGCACCTGGAGCTCATACCTCCCTCGCCAGGTGACATTGAGCTTCCCAGCCAAGGTAACCACGCCACTGGTGGGATGGATGGCAAACATCTCTGACCTCATGTTAAAGGCATAATAGAACTTGGCATTTGGGCCCAGATCAGCATCTGTGGCAGTCACCTTGCAGATAGGGCTCTTGAGAGGCATGTCCTCAGAGATGGTGACTCGGTATGAAGGTGGGGAGAAGAGGGGTTTCAGGTCATTCTGGTCCAGGATGTGGACCACCACACGGGTCAAAGTTTCTAACTCCAAGGTCTTCTCTGTGGCTTGGATGATGAGGGTGTAGCTGTCTCGCACCTCCCTATTCAGAAGGGCCGTATTGCTGCTCTTTGTCCTTATTCTCAGAAAGCAGAAGTTACCTACCACATATTCCTCTGTTTTAAACACATTGGCCACGTCCCCAGAGATAATCCGGTATCTCACTGCCCACTGTGGCTCAGCCAAGTAAATGCCCATTTTCACGGAGCTCTCCACGTAAGTCTTGGGGGCAGAGTTTTCATAGATGGTTGCATTATAGAGAGAGTGTGTGAAGCGCCAGGCGGAGGAGGAGACGATCCCTTCGATCCCTTCTTGGGGCTTCTCACAGGTTGTACAATGGAGCAAGAAAATGACAAAGCCCAGGAAGGCAATAACCATGATGGATAAGCTCCCGAAGCCCTAGGCAAAAAAAAAAAAAAAGGAAGGGTGTAAGTTAGGAAAGAAATAGCTCCTATTGTTGTGGTTCTTAGCTGGGGTGATTTTGCCCCTCTGGGGACCCTTGCCAAAGTCTGAAGATATTTTCAGCTATCCTGGTTTGGAGGGGAGGGGTACTATTGGCATCTAGTGACTGGAGAGAGGCTGGGGTACTGCTAAACATCCTGCATCGCACAGCCCCCCAACAGCAAAAAATGACCCAGCCCCAAATGTCAATAGTGTTGAGGCTGAGAAACCCTGTATTTGAAGACGAGACAGATTAGTTTAAATGCTTTCTCAGGGGTACC
Source organism: Nyctereutes procyonoides (assembly GCF_905146905.1). Classification (NCBI taxonomy): domain Eukaryota; kingdom Metazoa; phylum Chordata; class Mammalia; order Carnivora; family Canidae; genus Nyctereutes; species Nyctereutes procyonoides. The sequence continues at coordinate 30,391,730 of NW_026575046.1, forward strand.
TGGCACATACAACACAACCCTGACCACTTGACTCCTTTTCCTAAAAAATCATCACGGCTCCCCCATGGTGTTGAAGTAGTTTCACCCAGGTCCCAAGCTTAACAACCTGGCTCTCAGTACTTCCTCTAAGACTGCTCCATGAAGGCTGAGGTCCAGCCAAGTGGAGCTGTGTCTGCACATGCAGGGACTACAGAAAAGCCAAGCGACCGAGACCATAGGCCTGGCATCAGACTACTTGGCCATCAGCTGTGGCTCCAGCACCTAGTAGTTGGGTGATTTTCTGGGCAGGTTATTTAACCTGTGTAAGCCTCAACTTCCTCTTCTATGGAATGGGGATAAGGATATTATCTACTTCCTTGGATGGCTGTGAAAATGAAGTGAAATAACAAAGGTAAATAATGCAGCAGGGTGCCTGGGACATAGAAGTTTTAACTCAACCCTAACCCTAAGAACACCAACAAAAAATAAATTTATTATTTAAAAAAAAGAAGTTTTAACTCGATCTTGGCTATTATTACTAATAGGAAACTCAGTTTCATAAAGGGAAGGGACCCATCGAGGGCCTTACAGCTAGATAGCATCAAAGCAAGAATTAGACCTGGGGCTCCTTGCATCATAGGCCAGGGCTGCTTCCCCTCTCCCAGGCTTATCTGCACTCATCCCACTGCAAGCCCCTTTGGATAGGGCCTAATTCTGACTCATCCTGTAACTTCGAATCTCCTGGAATGTCAGAGTTACAATGGACCTTTGAGACATGGAGTTCTGACCCCGCTCCTCAAGCATAGATGGAGAAATAGAGCCCCAGAGGGGTGATGAGTCTTGCCCCATTCCACATAGTGGGTGGCCAGGAAATAACTAGTCTCTGGGAATTGTTGAACTAACTACAAATGAGTGCTTCACCCCCTAAGACCTGCTGCGGCTCCCATTCCTTCCTGGGTCATTTCCCACATGGCTCATCCCTGAACTCCAACCTGGGTTAAAAGTCCAGCCAGACTCATCAGGGAGAAGGTAGAAGGGGAGTAAGGGAGGGCAGAGTTTGGTTGCCAAACTAAGCCTTCCAGAAGCAGAATGTGAGGCTGCATACACCAGGCTAGTGCCTGGCCTGCCCGTGAGAGTCTTGACTCCAAGGAGCTTCGTGGCTGCCAGCCAGATGTGCGGAGCATTCCTGGATGGAACAGGCAAGACTTGTTTTTCCAGTTGCCTTGCTCTTCAAAGGCAAAAAAAGAGTTAAACTCCTGGGGCAAGAGGGAAAAAGAGAGGCTTGCTTTCCAGAGTCCTGAGGGAGCTAAATGCAGCTTCTTTAAGACCTGGTAGGGAGCATCCCAACGTGGGAGGCAGGATTGAGGCAGGAATGGAAAAGCCTGCCTATCTTGGGATCTGCAAGCCTGTGACAGAAAAGAATTTGAATATGCCCCATCCTTCCAGCCTCCCCACTATCCTTCTCTTGAAATCCTATTGGTGGCACCCCAGGCCCAGCACCTTAGAGAAGAGGGAGCAGGGATAGAGGCAGATTTTACACTTGGGGTATCTACTCCCCATCCTTCCTACTCCTCTACTCTTACTCCTTGCTTACCGCTGCGGCCCACAGTGAAGCAAGCCTCAGGCAGAAGCCATGTTCACCCCATTCCACTCACCCATCCCTGACACAGTCTCCTGTAAGAGGGAGTGGACCCCTGAGTCATGTGGACCCCAACCCTACAGGATGGCATTGCTTTGGAAGTTGAAGCCCCAAGGAAAAACGAGTTCTTACCCCAGTCCCAAGTCTTCTCACTAGGCAGCCCAGGGAGCCTAGCATTCATGCAGCCTCCCTGCTCAGCCTGCCCTGCTTTGCGGAAAGCTTCCTGTTCACCAGGTCAGCACCCGTGTAGGGCAGGCCCCAACAAGACACAGCACTCAGCAGCTGCACAGGCATCTTGTAGAGATGAGCTTAGGGAAGGGACCAGGGGCAGGATCTCCCTAGAAGGAGATAAGATGCAAAGAGGATGCACCCTTGAATGAGGGTTTGGTGACCAGAGTTGTTTTCAAGCTATAGGACCCACAGACCAGCCTGTGTCTGGACATTTGTTTCCTGGCACTATGCCTGGGCAAGTGAACAGGTTTGCAAGGTGCAGAGGCATGGTGGGCTCCCTGGGCTGTCCTCCCAGCCCACAGCACCTAGGACCACTATTTTGAAACATCTTGTGAAATCATAAACCAATTCAAATTACTTCTTAAAATTTTCCAGTGGCTTTCATAGCATTCAGATTAAAATCTAAACCCCTTACCAAGGCCTACAAGACCCCATTCCATGTGGGCCCTGCCTGCTTCTCCAATGTTACCTCCCAGCACTCTCCCCATTGTTCACCAAGCTGCAGCCACATGGGCCTCCTTTCTCCTCCACAAACATGCCAAACTAGAGCCTGCCTCAGGGCCTTTGCACTTGCTGTTTCCCTTAAGATTTTCACAACACTAACTCCTTGTTATCCCTCTTTCTGGCTCAGCTCAAATGTCATATCCTAACCCCCAATTTGATGTAGCCTCCTTCCTAGCACCCTTCTATATCATACCGCCCCATTTTTGTCATGACTCTTAGCCCCACTCAGTTATGTTCTTTCTAATTTGTTTAGTGACTGTCTTCTATGCTAGACACTGGGCTCCATGAAGATAGGAGCTTTGTGTATCTTATTCATGCATAAATTCCCAGTGCTTGGCACATAACCTATTCAACAGTTGAAAAATGGAAGGATTTGGACTTAGGAAAAGCAATGAGAGAATGAAAACTGAAAGAACCTTTAGTGATTATCCTTTCCTTTCTGAAGCTGGAAAATGAAGTCCCCCCAAAAGAAAGGGACTTGCCCAAAGTCTCAGGGTAAGAACCAGAGCCAGGTTCTTTCCTCCCGACCCTACTGCCAGAAGGAGAAGCCACAATTACTTGTAAATCCGACCACTTGGGTTTAAGTCCAAAGTCACCACTTGCTAACTATATCACCTTGGGTAAACTAACAACCTCAGACCTCTGTTTTCTCATCTGTAAGATGGGGCTATGAAGAGTCCTGTTTTCCTGGGATTTTATACAGACTAAATAAGATCATGCCCATTCACGTACTTAGCACAGCTCTTGGCCAATAGAAAAGCACTCAATAAATATTAGTTATGATTAGTTTTTAAAGCCAAAACAGAATCAAAGCCTGAGGTCAGAGTGAGGGTGGGGTCCACTGAGTCCTCTGGAGAAGGTCCAGGCTGTGCCCCAGCAGAGCAGGAAGCCGCTGGTCTCTGGTCGAGTCTAAGCTTGCTGGCCCAGCCACAGGCTGTTCTGGTAAGCTGCGAGCAGGCGCTTGTCTGGGGTGGGGCCTCCCGTTCTTGGCTCCCCAGACTTAGAAGAAAATCTGCATGTGGGTGAATGTGCACATTTGCAGGAGAGCACGCATACATACTTAGGTGTCTATTTTTGAAAAGTTGTATGGGTACTTTAATTGTGTGTGCCTGCTGGACAGAATGAGTATGATATGAGCACATAAGTTTGTAGCTATGGGGCTTGTGTGTGCACAGGCGTGAGCAAGTGCAGGGTGAGGGTTCATGAATAGACGCTTCTAGGCTATATGTCTGAATCAAATCTGCCTCCTTGGAACTCCCAGACCCTCTCATTGATGGGGAAAACAGCTGAAAGTGGTTCACAACACTCAGTGTCTGGCTATGTGACCTTGGGCAAGTGGCTTACCTTCTCTGATTTTCATTTCTCTACTTCATAATACCATTTTGAGAACAAAATTAGTTAATATACATAAATGCTGATTATAGTATGTGACACAGTTTTCAACAAATATTATCAACTACTATTACTTTTAGCAGCCAGCTCACACTCTTGACTGCTGAGTTTGTAGGTAATGAAAACTCTCAGATGTATTATCACATCACCCCCAATCTGTTCTTCACAGGCTGATTTTCTCCAACTAAATGCTACAGGGCTTTAATGAGACCATGATGCACTTTAGCCAGTGTTTCAGCTCACCACTCTGGCTTCTCAGAATCTCGATTCTAACATTCAGAAACTTGGTGGTTGTGGCACCCATGTCTTTATCCAAGTCACTGATAAAAAGTCTAAGCACAAATGGGAGGAGCAGTGTTCTGAGATCTTTCCTCATTCTTGTGGTTAGTGACCTCAAGTGCAATTCTGGAATGAGTCACCTCAGAATACAGAGCTCCCCATCTCTGGGGAGTCCAAGCAGAGGCTGGGTGGCAACCTGAGAAGGATATGGTACTCTAGAGGGATATTTGCCGTTGGGGGAGACGAATAAAGCTCTAAAGTCCCTTCCAACTCATACAGGTATGATTCTTTGGCTTCTGCGGGCCTATGATCTCTACTAGACCCTGAAAGAGTCCTCAACGGCAGCGAATGGATTTCCTCTGGCTGTGGATCAGGCTTGCATGCTCATTGATGCTTGCTCAGGGGTCCTTGTAGCAAGCTAATCTGGCCCTTGGGAGACCTGGATCTAAAGTCATTTGTTCCCTGTGTGGCCTTGGTCAAATCAGCCACAAAAGCCTTATGAACCTCTTTCTTCCTCTGTAAATGACGTGCAATATGTTGGGTGAAGGGACTGGAATGGGTTCATGATTTCAAACCCCTCTATTGCTTTCAGGGGCAGGATCTCTTTCTTTTTCCTAATGAAATTATAAATAGAGAAAAGCAGAGCTGCGCTATTAGGAGCAGGGGTGCAAGGCAAGGGCCCTGCCCACAGGCTTGTCCCTCACCCCACTGGGAAGCACAGATTTTAAAAACTGGGTAGATGGCCTCTAGGAACCCCTGCAAATCTGACAGGCTGGGGCTCTGCTTTTCTAATGTCCTGTCTCCTGTTATAAAAAAAGTCCTAAGACACACAATTGGATGCACTATGATTCTAATGTACTATGATCTATATCTGTAATGGTCCACGTGCAATGACTTTAGTTCTGACTAATGCTGTCCCTTCCATGGGGAACCAGATGTACTCAGATTAATTCAAAGCCAAATCAAACTCCCACCAAAGAAGCTTTTACCAGATTTCTTCAAACTGTCAGGCTTTGTTTCTGACAATGAAATTCCTGCCTGTCACTCCCAGAAGTACCCAGGTACAGACCAGTCCTGACATTCTCCCCCATGGCACAACACCTTCCCTTTCTGTAGGCATGTCCAGATATGATGTAGTAGCCTACATAATACTCCGAGGAAGCACATCTGCCCTTTTACTCCCACCTCTCAGATAAGGGACGTGAGATTTGCACAGCATACCCAAGGCCACCCAGAAAGATGGTGGCTGAACTGAAAACACACAGCCAGACTTCCCAAACCCAAATGCTCTGGATTTCCTAGGCTGTAGGAAAATGCAATGAGATAAGATATTGTTTAAAGTTTGGAGATACTTTCATGAAAGAAAAAGTCCCTGGATTCATTTTTCTGGATAGGAGAATGTCCAAATCCACTCAAACTGTGGATTTGAGTGCCCTTGGTAAGTATTTTCTGATCCCACTCCCCTCCCCTCCATGGTGTCTGCCTCTGGCATCAGTGTTGGGACTGGCTCTCATGCCTCTCAAGAAAAAATCCTAAGTATATTCTCTTTGTGACAATAGCTTAAAGGTGGGGAGGGGCAGGAGGGATTGTGCCTTTGAACCAGAATTAAAATCATCAGTGAAAGAATATTGACATTCCAGGTGCCTGCTAGTCCCAAAGTCTTTAGCTATGAAGTTGTTTTTTCTCCTAGTAGTAGGGAGCCCCTGAAGATTTTTGAGAAGACGCGGGACTGGAAAAGAAGTACATGCTGAGAAGAGTAATCTGATATCAGATTAAAAGGGAGATCTTTCCATTCAAGACTCCCACTCTGGTGTGGACTAGGCTTGAACAGCAGCTCTACTGGATTAAGCCAACTGGAATTCCCTGTGGGGAGAGAGGCTTGATTTACTTTTCAGAAACTTGGATGAACCCTGAGTCATTTGTTAGTAGGTAGGCAGCCCCTGCCAGGTTCTGCTGTAACAAAACAAGTCAAAGAACTGGACACAAGTGGGAAAGGAGCCAGTGGCTTGAGCCCTTGATGGGTCGTGTGACGTTGGGAAGGCCACAGAACCTCTTCTGAGCCTCACTTTATCTGTCTGTAAACTGAAGATAATAATAGCTACTCTTACCTACTTCCCAGGGCTGCAGGGGAGACAGATAATATGGTAGGTGAATGTGCAGGGAGGAAAAGACGCAGAGGAACACCTTATTACATGGCTTGGTAAATGGCAGCCCGAACTGCCAGCTGACTGAGAGGCTCTCAGGGGAGCTGTCAAAGGCCAGGCCTGCCCACACCTGAAATTAGAAGGCAGAGATGACTAACAAAGGAAGTCCTCACCTAGGACGTGGGTGAAAAGGAGCTGGGCCTGTGGGGCCCCTTCTTTATTACTAATGACAAAAAGTATAGTGTCATATCTGTATATAATCTGTAAGTTAAAAAATCTGCATGCATTATCTCACCTGGTCTTGAGGGAGAAGTGCAGCACTGAGTAGAATTAATAATAGTCAGGAAAGTGGGCTCTGGAGTTAGATAGACCTAGTTTCAAGTCCCAGCTCTACCATTCACCAGCTGTGTGCCCTTGGGCCGTTATGTCACCTCTCTAGTCCCAGTAAAAGGGATATGGTATAAGTACCATCTCACAGAGTTGTGGAGAAGACTGAATGAGTCAATGCATGACAAATAGCCAAGCACTAGAATGCATTCAGTCCAAGTTAATTATTGTATCAACATCACCATTATTATGACACTTATTATGATCCTCATTTTGTAAATGAGAAACTGAGGCTTGGATAATTTGAAGGCTCTGCCCAGATTCATCCATCTAATAAGTGGTGGATTCAAGTGCCAGCCAAGAATTGGAATCCATATTCCAAGAAGAGAGGGCTGGTGTAGCTGGAGCCAGTTATTTATAACAACATTTTCCAAAAGAACTTTCTACCATAATGGGAATGTTCTATATATCTGAGATGTCCTGTATGGGAGCCACTAGCCACGTGTGGCTGTCAAGCACTCAAAATGTGGCTGGTACAACAGATAAACTGAGTTTGTAATTTTATTTAATTTAAATTTAAATAGCCTCATGTGATTACTAGCTACTGTATTGGCCAGCTCAGCTCTAGAGAGCATGGCATGGGAACCAAGAACCAAGGATGCTTGGGATTCAAAGGAGGATGCAAGATCCACCTATCTGGTAGACATGGTGGGCACACCTGAAGGCCCATCGTACTTCTAGAGACCCATGAAAATATTTTAATTTTTATTAAATTCAGAAGAAAGAAAACAGTCTTTTAGGTTGAAGAAAATGTTTTCATATATAAAAATATATCTTGGGCAGCCCCGGTGGCGCAGCGGTTTAACGCCGCCTGCAGCCCAGGGCATGATCCTGGAGACCCTGGATCGAGTCCCATGTCGGGCTCCCTGCGTGGAGCCTGCTTCTACCCCTGCCTGTGTCTCTGCCTCTCTCTCTCTGTATCTCTATGAATAAATAAATAAAATCTTTAAAATATATATATATCTTTATATCGACATCGCCATAAAATATAACTTCTAATATTTCTTCATGCATAAAGGGCCAATAATGCCTAGGAACCTTGAAAGTATTAATATGACCCTGGTGAGATGAAACAGAGGGCTTCCAGGCACCTGAATTTTGGGGACAAAAAGGGACAAAGTGGGGAAGGATGAGAAAACGTTTTGTTATTGGGCCTCCTCTGCCAAAGTCATTCATTCATTTATTCATTCAGCACTTATTTACTGAGCACTGAGGGCATTCTAGAACAGGAAACAAGACAGATGAGGTTCTTACTCTTGTTGTAAGTCTATTCTAATTAGCAGAAAAAAAGATGGTAAATCAGGGTGGTCAGGGGAGCCTTACATGACAGGGTGACATTTGAGAGGAGAGGGCCACAAAGACTTCTTGAGAAAGTTCCAGGCAGACAAAAAACAGGCAGTGCAGAAGCTCCACAACAGGAACAAGGTCATGCAGATAGACCAGAGGGAGCAAGCACTCTCCAAAGTCTTGAGAGCGCTTCCCAGACACTGAGGCTCTTTCAGCTACTGTTTATCACCAAGGTCAATTTTCGAATGGAAGAGACACCCATTCACACCCACATCTCTATCTACATTGTGAGGACAGTTTGGCTGTGGGCATTCTAGGTTTGCAGACCTTGACACTTAGTGAGGCCCAGAGGGAGCAAGAGGTCTCTTCCTCTTGGGATTGCCTATGTGGATCCATGCACTTTGCGGTTGGAGCTGAAAACTCCCTAAACCAGAGGCACCCCAAGATCTGCAGGCTTGGAGGAAGAGACAGGAGGGAAGGGGTCCCACCCCATTTCCTGTGGGGTTCCTGGGCCAGAGTGGTTTGTAAGATGAAAACCAGCTCCAGATCAACAGGACAGAGAACAATATTTATCAATTAGAAGCTTGAGAGACAAGCAGGGCAACAGAGCATCTCCTCCAGGTTCTACATTTGTACCCTGGGACAGATTGGGACACAAGTGTGAATTCAACCTTGTAGGAAGGCCCGTGGGAAATCTCAATTTTCTCCTCCTGACAGGAAAGGCGACAGGAGGTCCCTGTACAGGAGGAGGGATAAGGAGAGGGGAGAAGAGCTGTCCTGAAGGTCTGGGTTTGGGGTGGCTCTCTGGGAGGGAGGAAGTTTGTATTCTGAAGTCATGGGGGATAGACTCCCCCAGAGGAATGAAAAGCTTCTTTTTTTAAATTTAAATTCAGTTTGCCAACATATAGTATATACTAAGTTTCAGATGTAGTGTTCAATAATTTATCACTTGTATATAACAGCCAGCGCACATCACATTATATGCCCTCCTTAAAACCTATCACCAAATTACCCCACCCCACCCCCACCTCCCTTCCAGCACCCTCGGTTTGTTTCCTAGAGCATCTTTCAGTGAGTAGCACAAATTGCAGAGGCCGGAATGTCCCTGCTACATAGCCTTGTCTAGTGGGGTGCTTCCTGTCTGTGCCTCTTGTCACTCTGAATCCAGCGGAATCCTTTGCAAAAGGGTGAGTTTTCAGACATGTAGACACCAAGTTCCACACTGGGTGACCTTGAGTAACAAACTTGAGTTCTGTGCCTCTGTTTTTCCTCATCTTTAAGAGGGAGATAGTAAGTAAACTCACCTCAGACAGTTGTTCAGAAGGTTTGATTCGATGGTTCATATTAAATGCTTAACATGGTGCACAGCACTCAGCCATCACGAAATAAATGCTAACTGGTGTGATTTTTAGTGTTGTGATTTTTAAACTATAATCATTATCATGGGTGAATTAAACAGAGCTGGTGCTGTGGTAGATGCAAGTTGGGGGTACAGAGCCTTAACTCCCATGTGTTGCCACCTCCTCCTTCTGAGGCGTCTCTGTGACATTCTCAGGCCTCATGAGGGCACAGTTGGAAGACTACTAGAAGTCTAATCTGTTTAGAAAGATGGGAAGACTATGCCCAGACAAGGGAAGGCATCGTATTAAGTCATGTACGACAGTGGTGGCGCAACTAGAACCAGAACCCAGTCTCCCTGTCCTGGGCTCTTTGCACTGACCAAGCAGCTGCCCCCAGCCTGGCCTTTCTCTCCACCTGGAGGCTCCTTGGAACCCACAAAGCCACCCTCAAGGTCACCAGCCAGGAGGAGACTGCAGGGGGTAGGAGCTAGGCCTCAAGGTCAGACCTGGCCTTCATCCTGCCTCTGCTTGCATCTCGGGGCATGGCTTTGTCTCTCCCCGGCTCAGTTTCTCCATTTGTGACATGGAGATATCAGTTCTTACCTCATGGTAAGTCCCATGGAGTTCTTACCTCATGGAGGATTTAATGAGCTTCTGCATGGAAAATATTTAGCACAGTGCCAGGTACACAGGAAATAGCTAATGTTATTACTATTAATAGTCATTACTATTGTAAAAATACAGTAATGTTACTACAGTTATACTAGGTGTTAAAAAGAAAGTACATGGGGAAAAAAGGGAACCATGTATGTGTACTGATCCCTGCCTATGTCCCAGGAGCTCCTTGCCAAAGCGCCCTTCTACACACACACACACACACACGTGTGCGCGCGCACATGCACCATGGGTCTTCGTGACATCCCTTCTTTCCTTGCAATGATCTGTAGCAAAGCTCAAGCAGGCAGGTTGAATGACATCAAAATAATAAGAATAATATGTATTCCAGGGTGCCCCTGGCTCAGTCGGTTAAGCATCCAACTTGTTGGTTTCGACTCAGTTCATGATCTCAGGATCATGAGATCAAGCCTTACTTCAGGCACTGGGCTGGGTATGGAGCCTGCTTAAGATTCTGTCTCTCCTCTCTCTCTCTGCCTCTGCACCTCCCCCCACTCATACACACACACATACACACACACACACACACATACACACATACACTCTCTCTCTCTCTCTCTCTCTCTCTCAAAAAAAAGAAGAATTTCTATTCCATATTTTCTTTTCCTGTCACCCCTTCCCCTGTAGTGGGTGCAGAGAGCTAATCAATGTAACGTCATTCAGAGGCTGAGGGAGGGAGTTGGGCGGATGTGAGGTGCCAGTGAAAACAGAAGGTAGAGAATGTCGTGGGTGCACCCCAATAACATGAATTTCCTGATCTCTTTCATTCCGACGCTGGCATGCCGGGGTGGCCTCTCCACGCCCCATGCTCTGTGATCTGTATAATGAGTCCATTCGGCATAGCTCCCGTCTCTATCCAGGACATGACAAGCTGCCTTCCCAGGAGCTAGCGGGCCCCGGAGCCACCAGTAAAGTGGACCCCATTCCTCCTAGCTGGCTCTGAGACGCTGCTGGGATGGACGCTTCTCGTTGTTCCTCGTGCATGCCACCGTCAGCCACCCAAGGCCACTCCCAGTCAGGTCTACCTCTAACTCAAGCACCCTGGGAGGTGGGGAGGCCACTGTTAGGGCCACAGAACATGATGGCCACCTGCTCAGGCTTGGGCCTAAGGCAGCTGTTTGGAGTGCCGCCTAGGTTTATGACCATTGCTGGCCGTATGATGTAGTGTAAACTACTGAACCTGACTGAGTTTAAGTCTCTTCATACATAAATCAGAGAAGATAATCATCAGGCTGTCGTGAGGCTCAGTTAAAATGAAGTGCCTAAAACCATCCTCACATTGCCCCACACAGGAGCCCTCACTTGCAGACACGGTGTTGAAGGTGGGCCCCACTCCTTTGGTGTCAAGGGTCCTCGGTAACCCATCAGAGAGCCAAGCAGGGGGCCCAGTGGGGGCTGAGCAGAACCCCCTCATTTTATGGGACCTCCCTTGTCCATCTGGGAATGGGGCCTGGTCCCTGCTCTCCTGCCTTCATGGAGCTGGCCCTCCACTGAGCTGTTGTCCAATGATACCCCCAGGATGGTGACGTTTAGAGAATGTGAAATGTGTACAGAGATACAGACACTGTCGCCGCTGACATTTATTGAACATTTACTATGTGGTGAGGCCCTATAGTAAGCACTTGGCACGCATTGTAGCTTTAAACTCGCTCACAGCAACTCTGTAATTATCCTCATTTTGTAGACCAGGTAAATGAGACTCAGAGAGGTTACCCAACTAACAATGCACACGGCCAGCATGTGGCCACAGCAGGATTAAAATTCGGATCACCGGTGTGTGATGGGATCCCCTGTCTCCCCCTTCCCTGGGGAAGGGGTTGGAAAGAGCACTCAAGAGGAGAGGGATCATAGAACCACGGGCCCTCCCAGCCCAGCAAACGCAGATTGTCAGCAAAGGCTCTATGTCCAGCCTTCCCTCTCAGCCCATTCCACCTGGTCTGGCCTGGCCTGGCCTCGCCTCGCCATGCTGCCTGTCCGGCCGAGGCCGGACCCCTCTGCGCACAACTGCCCAGGACAAAGCAGGTGGCATGCAGGCCTGGGCAGGCAGGGAGCGGCACTCCAGCAGTGGGGTGCCACAGGCAGATCCTCTCTGAAGCTCCTGTCAGTGCCGCGAAGCTGGCTGAACCTGTGGTGGGCTGGTGGCACGAAAGGGTTAGGGGTGATTGTGAACCTCAAGGTGCATACTAATGAGATGCCAAGCAGCCTCTGCTGGTTGGCTCCAGGCCAAGCCCTGGAGTTCCATACACTCAAGCCCCGTGAGCTCAGTCCATACTGATTTCCTGTTTCCCACAGTAGCTCGGAGCTCCACTCCACCATGGCACACACAGAGTGGAGCCACTGGGCCCACTGCGTTATCACCAGACAGGGCTGGCCCTTGAATTGAACCAGTGGTTCCCACCATTGGGAATCCCCTAAGAGGGTGCGGGTGGGGGTTAAAAACACTCATTGCCAGCCCCACCCCAGATCTCTGCTAAACAAAATCATTAGGGGTGGGGCTCAGGAATAGATGTTTAACAAGTTCCCAGGGTGATTTTGCTGGGACCGGTGTTTGGGATCTGCTAAACAAGGACATCTCTTCCTTTAGGATCCTCTCATGCCTCCTTTCAAAATGGATATCCCATCCGTGACCCTCTCCTAGGCTCCGGTGGAGAGGGGTGGGGAAGGGAGGAGAAGACCACAGGCTCATAGAAGTGCTTCCTGAAAGTCGGTGCATTAAAAATCACAGCCTCATCTCAAGCAGTCTGATTTAGTAGGGCTGCAGTGCACTGAAGCGCACAGTGTCCCCTACAGGTGGTCTGCTGGCCACTGTGGGGAGAGGGGGGTGGGGTGCAGACACAGCTCCTCAGGTAGGGCAGACCCACGGTTATCTCTGGAGTCATTTAGAAGAGCAGACAGGAAAGGGAAAGTGACAGGTCTGATTCCTGTGTCTGACCTGCACCTGAGAGTCTCTGAATCTGCAGATCGCTCTATGCATCAGCATCTCAGACCCCGGAGGCAATTGTTTATCTTGCTGTGGTCAGGTCTGTCTATCTCCCAGATAGATGCTTAGCCCCATGAACCATATTCTACTTGCAGTAAATGGAGCTGAACTGGAAAATAAAAAGGGTTCCATGCACGTATGTACATCTCATGACACAGCAGTCCTGCTCTTAGGGGACACAGCAAAAATGTGCACGTGGACTCACCAAAGACTAACAGAGAATGTTCAAAGAGGCACTATTGTAGTAGCCCCACAGTGGAAACACCCAGAATGTCCATCAAGAGCAGAATGAAGATATTCATCCAAGGGAATACTATACAGCAAGGGAAATGAAGTATTGTTCTAGGCAACAGTACAGATGAATCCCACTCACATAGCGTGGAGCAAAAGCAGCCATATGCAAAAGACTGCATACTGTACTCTTCGGACTATATAAAGTTTAAAAACAGGCAAACTTATCTGTGGATTAGAGTAAGACAAAGTTGCCCTTGCGGGGGGTTAGTGACTGGCAGGGGCACAAAGGAAGTTTCTGTAATGGTGGAAATATTCTGTTTCTTCATCTGGGAGCTGGTTAGTTTCTGGAAAGTTCATTGAGCTTATGATTTGTGCATTTCTCCATGCATATTATACTTCATTAAAAAGTTTTCTGAAAATGCTAATAAAGGACTTCAAAGAACCTTTAATAAAAGGGAAGACACTGAAATAATAAAAGCATTCTGACTACAGCACATTGCATAGGATTTCATTGCTTCTGGGATCTTGGACTCTTCATGCCCCAGGACCAGGAAGGAGATAGTTCTCAGAAACCAAGAAGCAGTTGGTTCTGTGCCAGAGCATACCAGGACTGTGGAACACTGAACACTCAGCAGCTCCCTCTCCCCACCCCCACAGAACCGCAAGGGCAAGGCAAGCCCGCTCTCCACTGGGTTCCCAGGCTCAGCTGAGTCCCCATTCACTGGGGTTTACTTCATGCAGCATTTTTTTCTATCCTCAGAGCAGTTTTCTTGTCCACTTTCTAGTTTGATCTCCTCAAAGGCAACCAAAGAGTATCTCCATTTTATAGATAGGGAAGTTGAGACACAGAGAGGGGAGGGTCAGAAGATTTGGCCAAGTTCATACTGCCAGCAAATGGCCCAATCAGAACTCAAACACAGGTCTTCAGCTACCAAGTCCAACATTCCTTTGGCTATATCACAGATAGGCTCTTCTCAGTAATAGTCATGCTGATTGTAGCCTCATCACTTAGCAATCACTTGCCTGTGGCTGTCAGAGTCTTTCAACAACCCAAGGATGTAGGTACTATCATTTTATCCCCATTTTACACATGAAAAAAACTGAGAGTCAGGAAGCCCAAGTGCCTTGTCCCAGGTCAGTGGCCAGTAAGATGGTATGTGGATTCGATAAATGGCCTCTCCAGAATTGGAGCTCGGAAACACTTGTTTAGTGGTTTCCAAACCCAGCTGGTCCTCATTTGGAGTTCCAATGGAGCTTGTAAAAATACAGATTCCCGGGCCCCACACCTGGATCCCACATATTAGGGCTGTAGATCAAGATGGGGCTGAGGAATCTGGTACACAACCCAACAAGAAAGTATTTGACAACACCCCAGCTGCCTGGGTAATCACTATGTTTGTGTGTGTGTGAAGGGGCGGGAGGGTGACTGGCCAGGGGCATCAGGAGGGCTTTTGGGGAGCTGGGGGTATCTGCTTTTGCTCCGGTTGCAGGTTGGACGCTGGTGTGTTCATTTGATTAGAACTTATAACTTTATATTCTTGAATATTTGCAAGATGGAAAAAAGCACAGTCAGGGACACTGTATAAGGAATCTTTACAGGGTAGAGACATACTAGGGATCTAATAGGGTTCTTCTAATGATATATTTCCAAGAGTTGGAGATTTCTTGGACTTGAATTTTCCAAGATGCTATGATTCTCTCAATTCAATTCCCAAGACTTTAGGAGCCCCCAAATCTGTCATAGTAGCTAATGTTTAGTGAGCTTTTAATATGTGCTGGCTACTATGCTAACAACTTTATATGCATCCACACACAGTTCTGCGAGGTAGATAGCATTACACACCCTGCACCCTCAGAGAGGTGAAGGGATGTGTCCAAGGCCATGGACATAGCTGGAGCACCCTGGCTCCAGAGCTCATGTGCCCAAACCCTGGCACAATGCTGGTATCAAGCTCCGCCGCTTCCCAAGGCTAAGCTCCTGGGCATCCAAAATGATGCATTTTGTGCCGTGCAGTTTTGCATTTGCTGAGAGGATCCAGAGGAAAGGGGATGCTGCAGGTACAGACAGCAGCTCTGACCTGGGGCGCGTGAGCACACGCACACTAACATTACCCCACAGCTTGCATGTACAGTCCTGCTCAGCTTGCACGGAGGCCAACCACTTGAGCACTGGAGCCGAACAGGACCTAGAAAATGGAGAATTCTCCACTATGGGCTCCCTGCCCCCAGCAAGGGAATGGACAGGTGCCTCGCAGGGGCCACTCCAGTCTCAGGAATGGGAAAAGACTCAGGACTGAGAGAAGGCGGGTGGGGCGGGGGGAGGATTTCTCTCTTCCACAAGCTCCACACTGGGAAATGTTTAAGGCAATCGCCTCTTTCAGGAGGAGATGAATTTTCGGAGAGAGTTTGCTAATCAGTGGAAATATCAGGCATGCACTTGCCCAAGGGGAGACAACAAAATAACCTTGTACTCCAATTCCCTTCCTTAAATTTCTGCTCCTCCCCACAGCCACACACAGTAGCCAAGTCACCCTTCAATTTAACCTCCCTCAACACGGTCCTCCAATATTTACAAAATAAAGGCCATGCTCTTACTATGATTTTCTGAAGTCCTATGTTTTATATACAGACATATGAAGATATTTTCAGATGCAAGTGTATATCTGGGATTTGCTTCAAAATAATCTGATGAGGGAAGAATTAGTGGAGGAAACACAATTGTTGAAGCTGAGTGATTTTTTATACTCTTCTGCTAACTTTTGTTTATTTCTATAATTTCCCATGGATTAAAAAAATCATATATAAATTACATTGGGAAAAAAAAAGCCATACACCTTAGCATGTCACATAAGCCCTTCAATGACCCGGCCCCACCCTACCTTTGAGTGCACATCTCTAACCATTCTCTACCCAGGTGATGGTTTCCTGCACACACCTGCCTTGCCTTGACACATGCTACTCTCTTTTTCTGAAGTGCCTTTCCTGCCATCCATTCCTTATTTAAGCCTTATTCAGACTTCAAAACTGAAGTTTTGTGACAGCTCCTCCAAGAAACCTTCCTTCACTGACGCTATGACTGGGCTGAGTATCTCTCCTCTGGGCCCCCATGACAGTCTCAGTGTGCCTCTATTTTACTGCCTACCTCAAGGTATTCATCCATCCATATATAGGTCTGCTTCCCCCAACCGTGAATCTCTGGGGACCTGACACATGGAACACACTCATTAGGTGTAGTGAAATGAGTGCCGAGAGGACAGAAGCTGTGGGATGGAGAGGAAGTGGCTTAGCCTTTCTGAGTGTCTCTTATCTTCACACGGAAAACGGCACCAGCAGCAGCCAAGAGGCACTACTGGGCTGGCCTGCAGGGCAGTTATGCAGAGTAGAAGGTCCTTGTGAAATGGTCTAACCTGGTCAATGAGCACTCCCCTTTACATGTCTGGGTCTCATGATCCTGGAGACCCAGGAGCAAGTCTCGAGTTCCCCATGGGGGGCCTGCTTCTCTCTTAGCCTTGGGCTAGTCATCAGGTTCCCCATGGAGAGCCTGCTTCTCTCTCTGCCTATGTCTCTGCCTCTCTCTGTGTCTCTCATGAATAAATAAATAAAATCTTTTTAAAAAAAATCTATGTTTCCATCCAAAGAATGGGACCAATGATTCTTGGAGACTTCAGGGAACTCCTGAGGACCCTTCTAGTTGCACAGTTACAGATACCTGCCAACTCACTGGCAGTGGTGTGTATCCCCACGTGTGCATGTGCATGTGGGAGGGGGTGTTTGTGGGAGTTGGGGGAGGCCCTGAGCCTGCTTCTCTGCCAAATTTATGAGGTTTATGTCCCCTGTCCCCTGAAGGGCCACTCAGAGTCTAGCCACTAGCCTGGTTGTGTTCTGGGGATGATTGGCCGGCCTCCTAAGTGAATGACCAACCCGACCAGGAAGCAATACTCTTCCCTGAGCCAGGCTCGGCAGAGAGAGGTGGAGGTAAGTGAAACGGCCTTCCCCACTCACATGCTGAGTGACCTCAGCCAAGTGCTCAGCATTCTCTATCCAGGCTGCAGCCTCTCCATCTGTCTGATTTGATTATCTCTAAGGATCCTTCGCTCCCCACTCTTATTGATCTGTGACTGGCTAATGCTTAGTCCCTGTAAGTGACAGTGCTCATCTATGAATTAGAAATGAAGATTCATTTGTTCTCTCAGCAGATATGCAATGAGCATCTTTGATTGGCCAGGCGCTGTGCTAGACACAGGACCAGAGCAGTGAGCAACACTTAGTAGGAGAGATAGTACAGAAAAAGACTCTCGAATAGTTAGTAACTACAACTGCAATTTTTCTTATGAAGGAAGACTTCAGGGTGCTGTGAGTGGTCTCCACCCAGGGAAAGCAGAAGGAGCCGGTTAGTTGATGACCATCAGTGTACTGAATATGACCCTGTGTGCTACATTTAAATGTCACATCGATCTCTGAGAAAAAGACTATCGTTAGCCCTATTTCTCAAATGAGAAGACTGAGGTTTAGAGAAGTTGAGGCCCAGGTCACACAACTAAAATAATATCCAGGATTTGGAGTCACACTTTTCTTTGTAAGTCTATCTAGAAACCCCCATTATCAAGGTAAGCATTAAGACCATCAGCCATAGAAATAGTAGCATTGAGATTCTGAGCCAACTCAGCTTGTGTAGGGGACCCAGGAAGTATGGGAAATGCCCAGAGGCTCCGCCCTGTCCAATTCCGAAGGAGCCCGAAAGGCAAGGCGCACCCAGGGAATACAGAAGGTCCCTGATTATACCAACATCATTGCCTGGTTCTCTTTAAGACTTGGCCCTTGCCCCACATTCTGTCCCACCTGGCCTCACCTGGCCAGTAGCAGTGCCAGCACCATCGTCTGTTACGGAGCTGCTGGAAGGAGAACTTCTAGGCCAAGGTGAGTTCATTTGTGCCGAAGGAAGAAAGTGCAGGGAGCAGACCACGGTGGCCCAACTCACAGGGGACCAGCTGGCAGCCCCTCCCTGTAGAAAGGACAGCCACCGCTGACACACAGGGGCTGGAGAATATCAGAGCCCTTCTCAGTCTGTCTCCTGAGTCCTTAAGGAGACCACTAAGAATCATGGAATCAGAAGGAGTTTCCAGGGAGATCTTGGCTCCCTCTAGCTCCTCTTCCATTTTACAGATGAGAAAACTGAGGCCTGGGGAGCTTCTGGCAGAGGAAGGTGTCACTGTTGCACTCTGTCGGGTTAGCCAGTGTCATGGACTCAGCACCTCCCTGCCACGTGTAAGCTGGGGTCTGTGGAGAACACCAGGGGAAACTTTGCCCCGGGATTCCTCACCTGCAAAATTGACAACCATTCCCTCTTTGCCTTTATCCAACAGGCTTACTGGGGTGAATCAGCTAAGAGTGGATCATAGCCACCTTCATTTTATATGTAGGGAAATAGGCCCAGAGAGGTATGGAACCATCTTAGGCTACACAGCCTGCGAGTTACAGAGACGTGAATCATGAAATTCTCTTTCCATCCCCCTGCTTCAAAAACTAGCAATTTTCAAATGACCAGGCCCAGTCCCTGAACACAAGAAGCATCCAGTAAGTATCAACAGTAATAATAACTATTATACCAGTCGTGTTCTGCGTGGAGGGCTCTGTTAATCTGCCCAGGCTCAGCTCCCCATCTGTCAAAGGAGCCCTGAGCCTGCTTCTCTGCCTCCCTCCTCTCTCCTGAGCTGAGGCCGCCAGCGCTAGAGTGTGGCAGGGGCCAGAGACAGCCTTTCTGAGCCCTCCGCAAACCGGGGCATGCTCTGCTGCTCCCCACATTGGGGCATACGGCACACCCTCTCTCCAGTGGAAGGCTGAACTCTGGCCTGGTGGCTCTGTTCAGCGTTCCACTCCAGCTCACCTGCCTCCAAAGATATGCATCGGATTCCTGTTTCCCCCTAGACAGGGGAACAAACCTGCTCCCACTCACCCCACCTCAGGGGCGCCTCTCAGACTCACAGCCTTTTACAGCCCTTAGAGGTGGTGAGCACCCTCACTTTACAACCAGGAAAGCTGAGGTTCTAATCAGGGTGCCTCAAGAGCCATACAGGAGCCAGGGCTGGCCAGCTTATCAGACTGTCCCGCAAGCCCTCCTTCTCTCCTCCGCGCCAGGTGGCTTTTCTGTAATAGGACTCCTTTGCCCCCTGGACATACACCAAGAAGCCAGCACCTCTTGGTTCCCTGGCCCCAGAACCTCCCCCTAAAAGTACGTAGGAAAATGTCCCCACATCCCTCTGAAGGCTCATCCCCAGAAAGCCCATGCGGAGACTCTCATTCTTGCAAGGACACGACTCCAACTTCCCACATGTGCAAATATGACCTTGCTCCTCCATGAGATCAGACTCCTGGCCTTGTCCATTCCTGGGCCCCAATCTCCAGCCCCCAGGCTTGGGCTGGCTACATCTCTGGCTGCATTCAGTGTACCTGGGTGCCCTGGACCCAGGTGTCCTTGCCCTACCCCCACCATGCCTGCCCCAGTCCAATCCTGATCCCGTCACCCACCCTCCAAGAACCCGGACCGCCCCCACCTGCTCTGGGACAAGGCACAAGAATGGATCCGCTGTGCACCCCCTCCCCCGACCTCCCATCCTCCAGCAGTCCTTACCTATGCCCTTCAGGTAGGGGAGGGTGCCCCAGGCTGGGCTGCTGGGCTGGAGCCCTCTCCGCGAGCTCGGGGCTGACAGGCTCCGGAGGGAGGCGCAGAGACTCGGCGCAGGAAAGCCCGCGTGTACTCACGCTCCAAGGAGGCTGCTGAGAAAGTTGGAGTAGGTGTGTCCCAGCCCAGGAGGAGGAGGAGGAGAATTGAGGCGGATCATCCCCTCCTGCCAGCTCTCGGTCTCACGGAGAGGGAGGGAGGGAGGGAGCCAACTGGTTTGTGGCCCAGAACTCACAGTGGGGAACCGAGTCATGGAAAATGATGGCTGGAAAGTTGCTGAGAAACCAGGCCCATCTCCACCTCCCTCCTGAGCTTTCCAGAGGGATAAACTGAGGCCCCAGGCAGGTAGTCCTTGGTGGAGGACACAGAGACCATGAGCCAACTAAAGAAGGACCTGGGTGGCTAAGCTCTGGGCCGGTGCTCCCTGAACATTCCTCCCTGATGCCACAGATCTAGGACACCCCCCACCACCACCCTCCCCCTCACCCACCCAGGTCTGTTCCAAAACCCTGGCGCTGCTGCCTCCGAGCTCAATAACCCTGGGTGAGATACTAGTCTGAGCCTCAATTTCCTTTTTTCTTTTTTTTTTTACAGATGAGGATAATAATAACTCTTATCTCATGAGGATTAAATGAAATAAAGGTTAAAAGGAAGTCACTTAGCAGAGAAAGTCTCCCGTGAAAGGTCATTCTTCTCACTGTGACTCGCTGTGACTTTCTCTACAAGTGGCTTAACCTCTCCAAGCTCTGGCTGCCCCATCTGTGAAATGGGAATAGGAATCTTGGCTTCATAAGATTGTGCAGATCCACGGGACAGATACTGTGTGTAAAGTGCCAAGCACAGCACCTGCCTCTCACTGGGAAGCAAGACATCTGAGTTTTGGTACAATTTATGGGGTACCTCTCTGCTCTGGCTCCCCAAATGACTCTAATATGCTCCCTGTGTCGAGAACCAGTGTTTTAAGGGAAGGGGAAAAAAGTCAGACAGGGATTAGCTTTTTAGTTACAGAATGCATTCCTTTGCTTGTTTTGTGTGAGGCCCTGTACCTACACTTTTCCAGGGACTGTACCTGGTGCTGGGGAAAGAAGGGTAAATGAAGCCATTCCTGCCCCACCCTCCCAGCCGAAAATGGTTCTGCAACCATCCTATCCAATCCCCTCCCTGCTACCCAGGACTCGCAGCCCCTCTGCAGCTTCCCTGACCAATGAGTCTTCGCTTGCATACCTCTAATTATAGGGAACTCATTACCTCTCCTACCAATCAGTTCTGACTCTTGGCATCTTTATCTGATGTTCAGCTGAGCCCCAACCCTTGAACCTGGTTAATAAACAAAAATTTTGCATTTCTTTATTATTACCATTATTATAAGCTACATGACCCAAGGCAGATGACTCAAATTTGCTAAGTCTCTGTTTCCTCAATTGTTAAATGAGCTGACAACTCCTGGGGCTGCTCAGAGCATATGTCTTTTCTCTACCATGTGACAAAAGCTGAGGCCTGGTTCTATGGCTAGGACACGGTTTTCTAAGAGTCCAGGCTGGACCCTAAGGGCAACTGGAGGCATTAAGGTTCTGGTCTTGGTGCTTATAAAGGAGTAATGAGGCTCTTGGCTATTTCCCAGCTCTTGGGAACTATTCATTCATGGACCTGCTGCAGCCACTGTGGGCGGCACGCTTGGGAATCTGTCACCAGCATCGGGGATGACCAGGTGCCAGGCAGGCTGCTGTGGTATGTTGCCCAAGATGCCCAGAGGAGCTCCCCAGCTGGGGGGAGAATCTCCCAGGCCTCTCTTCTACAAGCTGCCTCAGCCCTGGTTGAGAGGCCTGGGGCTGGATATGCAGCATGAGGGGAGCTCCAGTGGGAAGGCTGACCTGGACAATTATCCACTTGACTGGTTACCACCCAAGTCTCCGAGTCCGGGCCGATTAGGCATTAACCCAAGGGAAGGTGGCTGAGTGGCCCCCAAGAGGTCTTTGACTAGTCATGTGCAGAGTGGCAGGCAGCTGTCTCCCCTCTGGTCCCTACCTGGGCCAAGGCTGGCCTCCAGCCTGTCCAGTGCAGGGACAGCCTACAGCCTAGGGAGGGAAGGAAAGGATGACTTCCCCAGTCACTACTGATCCAGACCCTCGTCCTTCTTCCTTCTTGGCCCCAGGACCTGTCCGGGGCATCTGCTGGCCTCCAGTGCCCCATGCACCAGGGAAATTGGACTCCACAGTGTCCCCCAAGCATACTTTGACACTTCTCATTCCTGAGCTCCACTCACAGCTTCCTGGATATCTAAGATCATCCCTATCCATCTTGGTACAGCCCCCATAGGCCACCTCCCCTCTGTGAGCTCCCCTGACCACACTCCTGACCTGAGTGAGAAGTAATAATATAACAATAATAGCTAATCTTTATGTCAGGCACTCAACTCAGCACTCTGTGGGGATTATCTCATTTCTCTGAACACCACCACAGTGGATTAGGTGGTTATCATGCTCTATTTTTCAGATGAAGAAACTGAAGCTCAGAAAAGCTTTAATTACTTGCCCAAGGTCACAGGTCTAGACTAAGCAAACTTTCAACCTCCCATCTGTCTGAAGTCCTTAACCACTGGGCTGCGCTGTCCTGGGTCTGTCCTCCTCCTGCAGCCCTCTGACTAAACCACCTGTGTGACCCTCTGCTTTGTGTTCTGCTTCCATATACCCCTGTCTTCACTGCAACCCTGGCCTGCTCCATAGTAAGCTCTCAGGGGATGGATCTATATCTAACTCAGTGATTCTCAACGAAGACTGCACATTGACATCACCTGGGGAGTTTTACAAATCCTGATGCCCAGGCCCGCCCCCAGACCAATCACATCCTACTTTCTGGGAGTGGGCCCCGGGGCATCAGTGTTTCCTACACAGTGCCAGGCACGTTATGGACGTTAAAAGGAATTACATCTGATCTGAATCCTCTGTAGGGACCTCAGTTTCCCTATCTCAACAAAGCAGATGTTGAACTCAGATCTTTAATTCCTAGCACTGATGTTCTAAAATTCTTTTTTTTTTAAAGATTTTATTTATTCATGAGAGAGAGAGAGAGAGAGGCAGAGACATAGGCAGAGGGAGAAGCAGGCTCCATGCACCGGGAGCCCGACGGACGTGGGATTCAATCCTGGGTCTCCAGGATCGTGCCCTGGGCCAAAGGCAGGCGCCAAACCGCTGCGCCACCCAGGGATCCTTGATGTTCTAAAATTCTAATATTCTTTACAAGGATGTTATAGGCTTCTAAAGACAAACCTAGCAAATAGTCTCTGTCCACTCTCGTTACTGGCCTGAGGGAAGCCATATTACCCCTGTGGACTGGGTGAGCTTTCCCTCCTCCCTTCTGGGTTATCCTTTCCAGAGCAATCTGTGCACCTTTGCCATGGGACAGACAGTATAAACGGGGGGCCTGAGCAGTGATGAAAACTTTGACTAGGTGGCTAACTTCAGGGCGCTCATAAAGTCTGAAAGCACAGATCGTGTTATTTTCATTTTTAGCAGACTGGATCCTTTTGATTCTTTTGGGGGCAGGCTAAAGGCTCAGATTTCTTCAGTGAAAAGCAGATACAAATCTTCAGAGACAGACAGCATTATCCCAGATGCCAGTGCAGGGTCAGCTGACCAACATCTAGGTTGGCCCGGGGCTGAGGGGTTCCCAGGGATCAGGAGCAGGACGGTCCCAGGGAAACAGGAATGGCGGTCACCCAACCGGAGGGAACTGCGGAGTTATTGCGTCACCCATATGTGTTACATACCCAGAGTGGGTGCTGAGTGAGTGGGGTCCACTTGGGAAGACCATTCTTAAGAGAAGATTCAGCTCACTGGGGACAGTTGGCTGATGGACTGGCTGTTTTGAAACAACATTCAATGAACTTGCAATGCAGCTGTCATTTCCAGGGCTGGGGGCCCCTGCCATCACGCTGCCTTCTCCCTGGAGAGGGCCACACTGCAGGAGGGGAGTGGGCTGGGAGAGAGGTACAGAGCAGAGACCCCGGAGCCTGGGCTGTGGACCTGTGGACAGGAAAGGCTCCAGAGGCCCGGCTGTCAAAGGGACATGATGCCTTTAAGGAGAATGAAGTCATCGAGGGGCTGGGGCCACCTGGCTCTGTGAAGGCTGCAGCCTGCAGCCGAGAGGGAGAAGCAGAAGGTGGGAGGCAGGTGGGCCGTGGGGGCCGAGCCCGGGATGTCAGCTCTGGCGCGGACAGACGGGCCCCAGCAGGAGTTGGAACAACCAGCCCTGGCGTTGCCTGGGGTGCTCGGGAATGTAATCAAACACTCAGCAGACCTGCTGGCCATGGGCATCTGGGCACCACCGGGCCCTCCAGCTCATCCTGACCCCCAGCTGGCAGTTCTGACAGGCTCCTGCCAGGAGAAGCGTCCGGCCTTGTTGGCCAGGCCGGTGAGCATGAGCTCATCTGCTGTCAATCCAGCCCTCAGTCAGCCCGCCCCAGGCTGGTGTCGGCAGGTGGGACTCCGGTGCTGAGAGCTCCTGGAGCCAGGCTGGCTGGTCCAGTGGACTTGGTTAGGTCACCCCAATAGGAAGCTGAGATAGGGGAGTCACTCTGAGGTCTGGAAACAGAACCTCTACTGTTATCCCCAAGTATAGCTGCCCCCAGACTTGGGGCTCTGATGTGGCCCTGGTGTGGGAGCCAGTACCCCTCCCACATCCTCTTTCCCACAACCGTGTACTGTGTCTCCAGCCTCATCTCCCCGGCTCCCTCTTGCATCATAACAACAGCAATAATAGTACTTGTGGTAATAATAACTGATATTTGTTATAATTTATGAAGTGCTAGCTAAGCTTATCATATCCTATTATCCTCAAATAAACCTTCCTCATGAAATATTATTATTTTCATTCTCATTTTGCAGAAGAAGAAACTGAGATTCAGGGAGTTTAAAGTGACTCATCCAAGGTCATCATACCCTTAAATGGGAGAGTGAGGATTTGAACTCAGTGTAGCTAGCTCTAAGACCCATACTTCTACCATGGAAATATTTAACCGAGTGAGAAAGCAAACACTGAGGCCACTCCATCTATCACGAAAGTGGGGTGCATCTCCACTTCAGGCAAGAGTCTGTTGATGGATCTTTTTGCTGCCACCACTACTGATGACAGTGGCTGGTTTTTTTTTTTCTTCTTCTTCTTCTTGTTAGTTGTTTTCATTTTTAAGCTGTTTCTAGGAAATAATTGTTGGGTGATGGCTTTATTTAATTCTGGAAGGAAAGGGGCATAACTGAGGACTCTTCCCAAGGAATATTTTAAGATCTCTATGTTAACATTTATGGAATGACTTATGTACTCTTCTGTTAAAGGCTCTTCAAGTAAAACAATTTTATTTATTTAAAAAAAAAAAGAAAAAACATGCTTCTAGCCTCCCCACTCCCACTCTGCCTTGTGTGTTGCTCCAATCAAATCCAAGGGCTTAACCACCCGAATTTAGAAAGGCCTCACAATGCTCTGCTGTCTGTGTCTCGGAATCTCCATAATTTGGCATCAGGTTCCTCTCATTGTCATTTTGCACTGGGCCCAGCAGGTGATGCAGCCAGTTGGGCGCATCAGCCAGCCTGCGGCTCCCCAGCCTCGACCCAGCACCCTCCCTTTGCTCATGCCAGGCCTCTGTCCAGGCTGCCATCCCTCCTGCATCTACCTGGTTGCACACCCACCTGGTCCGTCACAAGGCTTCCTGCTCATGAGCATCTCTTCATTGCCCCACCGCGCCTCCCCCCTGAACCACTAAGGTTTCTGGGCCCGTGTGGAGCAGACTGCCCTGTTCTGGTATCACAGTGAGGTCAGGGCAGAATATCACTGTGTGGTCCTCATCCTCCCTTGCCGTAGTTGTCAGGGGAGTGGAGCACAGGGTGAGGTTTGGACTTGAAATTGGACAGATGGATTCAACCCCAGCTCTGCCATCTGTGTATGCAGCTGTGTGGCCTTGGACAAGCTACTTAGCCTCTCTGGGTAGCAATGTCTTCATCTGCCATACAGTGATAGTAACATATCTTGCAAGAATTATTAAAATTAAATAATGGATGAATTGGTAAAACACTAAGCAGTATGCCTGGGCAAAAGTATAGTTTCCTGGATCAGTCTGGTGTCTAAATCATCTATGAATTTCCCATAGTTCTCCACATGGTGCTAAGGAAGTGTGCAAGGTGCGGAGGAGGATAGATGTGAAATGGCTTTGGAAGTGCAGCAATGTCACGGATGTAGAGAAGTAGGATGTAATTTTACAGATGAAGAAACTGAGGCCTAGTGAGCTTTGTTGGCCTGTTCAGGGCCTCTTAGCCCCCCCCCCCTCTCCTGCTCTTGATGCTTGGGTCCTGCTGGGTCACTTGAAGGCCAGCAGGGCAGAGGCCCTCAGGGGCAGGAGTCTACTCCCTGCTGCCTGAATTCCAGAGGCAGTTCTGGCAGCCCCAACAGCCCTGTCTCCTTCAACAGCCACATTCCAGACATTCTGCCCAGGTTAGGAAGAGGGCAGCCCTAAGCCTAGGAACCCCGGAACCGAGGCCTAAACAGTCAGTGGGGAGAGGGGCTTGGGTCTCTGGGAGCAGGGAGCACTGGCCACTCTGGCTTCCTCAGCAGCCCCCAGGCCCTCTCCACAGGCCAGGCCTCAGGACTACTGCTCCTTCTGCAAATAGGAAGTACTCAGACAGAAACTGCACAAAGACAGGGGATTGCAGAAGGGTGAAGTGAAGGGCTCAAACAGGGCAGCTCAAAGATAAGTTAGAAAGATGGGCAATATTTTTCCCTCCCACTCCACCATTGTCCTCGTGTCCGCTCTCCCTCCAGAGGTTGCCAACTGGCCTCACTCAGGGGTGCACAGATCCCCAGCGCCTCCCACTTTGGTCTGGAAGTACATCTACACAACCCACCCTCCATGTCTACTCTCCTGATGGCTTTCCTTCTGGCGTTACCTTGTATTAGAGGGAGCACCGCCTTGGATTAAAACATCCTGGGTGCAGGCCCCAACTCAGTCACTGCCATACTGTGTGGTTGTAAGCAAGTTTCTTACCCTTACTCCCAAGTAACTCATCTGTACAATGGTGGGCTAGACTAGCTTTTGTCAAAGTGCACTTCATGGATCAACTCCACAGAAACCCCAGAAAGTTGGCTAAAATGAAGATTCTCACGCTTCCAACCAGATAAAATGGGCAAAAAATTTTGGAGAAATCTTATTTAGATTTTGCGTTTACACAAGTAACATGTGATACATTTTCCTTGTGAAATAATAAAATATTACATTGAAGGTTAAAGCTCTCTTTGCCACCACCACAAATAGCTTTTCCAAAGGCAACCAAGATAATTACTTAGGTGTGCAAACTTTGTAGATATTTATATTCATACATAAATGTACCAGAAGGAAATATATAGCATTTGGAGTTTTTGGTTTGTTTGGGGAAGGAGGATGGTTATTGAAATAGTATCTTGTGTGTCATCCTGCAACTTATTCACTCAGCAATTTGTCTTGGGGTCTTTTCGTGGAGTACACATAGATCCACCCACACTGGGAGCTCTCCAGGTCATTCTGGGGCTCATTCAAGTTTGAGAACCTCTGAGCTAGATAAACACTGACGTCACAATCCCTGAGTCTGATTTCAGCATAGAGAAGGGGCAGACTTAGCAGGATATTCCCCAGGAATGAGGGGAAGTCTGGCCTAATTGGTACTTCCTTAGAACTGGACTCCACTGTTCAAATAGGCTCCCCCACTTCCCTTCCCTTCTCTTCCTCTTCCCTTCTCTCAGGGCCACACCCTCTTTCCCTTGACAGCCCCTAGTCACCCTGATGTCATCTGTGCAGGCTAGGACTGACTCAGGCTCTCCCTGCCACCCAGAAGGCAGCTCCCTATGGTTTTTGATGAGGCCTGACTGGTTTGACTTGGTAGGGAGTTGGTGGTTTCTCAATACCTCCTCTCTGGGGACTTCCAAGCACACACCATCTGCCTCTGTGGGGAACTTAAGAGCTGTCTGGGTCTAGAGTAGTGAAAATCTCTTCACTGTCCTCAAGGCTCTGCCATCACTGTGGGAACTTGAGCAAGCCCCTGTCCTCAGAGCTTCTCTCTCTGCAACTATAAAATAAGGCTATAATCAGTAATCTCTATTCCTGACAAATATATCTAGCAAGCAAATCTATGCAAGTTTGTTGAATGAATAAATATTTAAAAGTCCTTTCCAGCTCCCAAGGACTATGAATTTAAGGCAACCATTACGATTAAAATACTTACCGTGTGCATAGCCCTAGAGTGAGAACTAAGGGGGACCGAAACCTGGAAAACAAATGATGCAAACAGCCAAGTTGGGGGGTCCAGTCATCCAGTCAATCAGTATTTTCCTGGAGTTTAGCATGTGGCAGGAATGGAGAAGCCAGGTCAAGGCAGTCAAGAAAGGACCAGGGGTCTACTCCCAAGCCATTGGGGAAGAGTGAGGGTCAGAAGAGAGGCCAATACATATCGTGGTCACAAAGACTATGGGTCCCATAGAAGGTCAGAGGAGAAAGCATTCACAGAAAAAACGAGGTATATAGAGAATGGAAGCAGAAGATATAAATAGGGAGCGTGTGCGACACATGACAGGCTCTGAATAAATGATAAATTGATAGATTGTTATAGAGACCAACTCATGATAAATGGATACATAGAAATAGATGAGTACCTTAAATAGATAAGAAATAAGCAGATGAAAGTAAGTTAGCAATGCATGAGTGGATGGACACATGGAGGGATGGATGAGTGGGTGGGTGGATGGATAGGATGGGCAAGCAAAGAGATAAATAATCTTGGTCCAGGATTACTGGACTTTAGATCAGGTATCTAAATTTAGATTTGGGCCCCTCTGCTTATTGACTATTACTGGCCATGTAACCAATGAGGGTTTTGTGTTACAAACAGAAATGTTCAGTCCAGCCTGCCACCTATCCCAGGAAGTTATCAGAATTCCCTGAAATACTAGATGAAAGCTCTGCATAAAGCTACTTGCAATTGTCAGAGGATAGTGGTTATAAGCAAATCTAAAGGACTTCTCAGGGACATCTGGGTAGCTCAGTGGTTGAGCGTCTGCCTTTGGCCCAGGGCGTGATCCTGGAGTCCCAGGATCGAGCCTTGCGTCGGGCTCCCTGCATGGAGCCTGCTTCTCCCTCTGCCTGTGTCTCTGCCTCTCTCTCTGTGTCTCTCATGAATAGATAAATAAAATCTTAAAAAAAATAAAGGATTTCTTAGATCTAGTTATACCTAAATTTGGACATAGTGAGAGATTCATAAGGAATATAGTCAATGATATTGTAACAATATTGTACGGTGGCTGATGGCAGCTGCCCTGGTGGTGAGCGTAGCATAATGTATAGAGAAGTTGAATCACTGTGTTGTACCCCTGAAACTCATGTGACATTGTGTGTCAACTATACTCAAAATTTAAAAATTAAAAAAGGGTGACTGATAGGAGAATAGATTTAGGAGCTGGAATTTATATTACACACAGTAGGTCCTACTCCATCAAGTAACAGTTGAGCAAACCAAGGGCCTGGTGTCTTGGGACTGCTTGAGTTCAGTGTCTTCCACAATTCTGTCTCACCATCCAAAGCACGTCATCCTCCCCAGTGCAGCCCCACTGCTGTGATGCCCAGATGTGCCTCCCTCTACAGAATTACCCTGATAAGTCAGCCTCAGGGGCAGTATCCAGAGACCAGTAATATCAGAATCACCAGGGTGCCACGGACAAGAGGAGATTGTGGGGTCCTTGCCCTGTCCTCTAAATCAGAGCACTTTGATGTGTCCAGGTTGAGGATAATGAGTTGCTGTGGCTTGCATTGGTTGGGGTCCAGCAGGATTGAGACTTGAACCACGCTGTCCTGCTGCCTCCTGCTGCCTATTCCAGGGCCCCCACTACTGCCTCCTACCCAGGGACAAGGAAATGGCCCGAATGACCTCTTGATGGCCCTACGCTCTGTGATTTCAGACCCCTCAGCAACTACCAGACATAGGCTGCTCCAATTGCCTAAGGATTTTGAGCTAAGCCCGCAGCTTTCTCGGGGCTGCTGGTGGGATCCTTGAAAACCTAGGGATAAGGGAGATAAGTGGTTCTTGTTCCTCCTCCCATCTGGCTGCTGCCCAGATGAAGGCCACTCTAATGCCTATAGTAAAGTCCCAGGCATGGAGCCATGGAGCCTTGTAGGAGAAGTACTCACAGAAACCCCAGGCTTGTTTCCCACAGTTGTCTCTGCCCTAGCTGCTCATTACAATAACCACAAGGAGAGGTGCGGTGGCAGGGGGGGCACTTTACAAACTATTGCTGCCTGGGCCCACCCCCAGAGATCTGAACGCATCAGGATGAGGTGCAAGCCTGGGCACCAGACTGTGAAGACTCCCTGTGTGGTGCTAGTATGGAGCTAGAGTTAAGAGGCAGAGCTTGGAGGCATCCCCTCCCCAGGGACTTGCTGCCTCTCCAGCTGAAGTGCTAAGCATTGAATCCTCATTTCCCAGATGGAGAAAATGAGACTCAGAAATGCTGGGTAATGTGTCCCAGAGCACATAACGTGCTCTTTAAAAGGTGCAGAAATAGAGGCACCTGGGTGGTTCAGTTAGTTAAGCTTTTGACTCTTGATTTTGGCTCAGGTCATGATCTCAGATTGTGAAATCCATGCTGGGTATCGAGTCTGCTTAAGATTCTCTCTCTCCTCCCCACCCCCATCACCATTCGAACTTTTTCTCTCTCTCTAAAAAAAAAAAAAAGTAAAAAGAAAGGACAAAAACCAACAAAACCTGCCTGCCTTCCTAGTGCAGAATGGGAATTTAATGCATGGGTATGAATGACACAGAATGAATGTGAGTGCAGGTGCTAAAATTAGACCCCCTCAAAAGGGAAGAACCAGGAAGGAGTGTGCAATCCACTCAGGCTGTCACCCCCAGAAGGACAGACGTCCCTCCTCTCAAGATCCAGAATGCTTAAGAGGAGTGGAGCTGGCTGTGCTTGGGTCCCTTGCAGGGCTGGGATGAAGGAAGGCTGACCCTGTGCTCATCTGACCCTGAGTGTTTGTGCATCGTTAAATTTTGTACCCTATATGGCTGAGATACCTGGTGCCCCTCACCCTGGTGCTGAGCTGGGTCTCAGGCCTGAACCTTGGAGTGCCCTTGAAGTGACAGCCCACTGAGACTGCATCAGATAGCCACTGGATGCCTCTCCAAAGGACATTTGGATGCTGTTAGTGCAAGGAGAGGAATAGATACTGGGCAGATGAAAATGTAGGTGCTCATACCCAGGCTCTAGAGTAGAGCAGTTAGAAACATGGCTCTGGATTTAAATGCAGTGTCTCCCCTTAATATTTATTTGACTTCAGACAAATCAACTTGCTCTCTGTTTCAAAATGATGCTATTAATGTTATCATCTATTGATTTCTGTCTTCTGGTTCTTCATTCCTCATCCTTACCCCTATCCCAGTGTTCTCAAATTTTCCAGTGAGGTCATCTAACTGTAAGGGAGAGTGAACTTAGGTACCTGCAGGTCTGGGAATAGAGTTTGAAACCACCCACAGGGGCAGCCTGGTTGGCTCAGCGGTTTAGGGCCACCTTTGGCTCAGAGCATGATCCTGGAGACCCAGGATCGAGTCCCACATTGGGCTTCCTGAGTGGAGCCTGCTTCTCCCTCTGCCTGTGTCTCTGCCTCTCTCTGTGTCTCTCATGAATAAATAATAAAACTTTAAAAAAAAAACACCCACAGGAAGTACTGCCTCCTTTGAGACACACATCAGCCACACCACCATCACCAGCAAGTCCACATGAGGCATATACCCCAGGAAGCCAGTGCATATGTCCACAAATCATCACAGCAATGTCACTCATAAAATCCAAAAACTGGACACAAGCCAAACATCCATTGATAGTAAAATAGGTAAACGGAGCAATACTGCATGACCAGGAAAAATAACAAACCACCGCCCCAGGTAATGACATGGATGGGTCTCAGACAACATGTGTAGAGAAGGAAGCCAGATCCCAAACAGCATATGCCCTATAATACCTGGAGTTCAAGAATAGGCAAAACTAACACTTTGAGCTGTGCTGTAAATATCAGTGAACTTTATTCTGTGTAATGCTAATTAAAATGGTTTTTAATTTTTAAAAAAGGAAAAATATGTAGTTTTTGCAATCTATCCAAATATGCTTGTGCTTCCTTTAACAACGATCTCCTCCGAAACATCTCCATAAAATGGACTCTCCCAGAATATAGGTCTTGTTTGTTGGCCCCCCCTTCTGGGTGCCTAATTGCCCTTCTAAGGCACACTCCCTAGTTAAGAAGCTCCCTGCCCTCACTCCAATATGCATGATTTCCATAAACCTGGCAAGCTACAAGTTGTAAACTACTGGTCCGTGAGCCACAATCACCCCTCTTCAGGTTCTATTTGACCCACTCTTCGTTTTCTTAATTTAAAAAAAGCTTTAACTCATCACCAATTTCTAAAAATTGGGAATATTTAAAGAAAAGTCCAGGCTTCTCTTGAAAGTCTGGATGGTCTAAAAAAAGGGGGGCATGTTGGCAGCAAAGCACTGCAGCTCAGATACTGCACATTTTCTATGGGACCAGACGCAAGTACTTGAGTCACCCCAGTCCCATCCAACCTGCCTCACTCATTTTCTTGGCTTCCCTGGCTCTTGCTAGCATTTGAGTGTGCGTCCTTGCTCTCACCTCCAACTCAAACCTCCGCGACTCCTCCATCCAAGTCCTGCCCTGGCTTCCACGTCTCTCTTTCAGAAAGCCTCCCAGAAAGGCCACCCAACACTGTCCTCTCCCTCCTAGTTCAGGGGCCCATAAACTACACTGTGGGCCAAACCACCCTCCCCTGTTTTCATACTGCCTGGAAGCTAAGAATGGTGTTACATTTTTAAATGACTGAAAAAAATCGAATCAAGTGTAATATTTTGTAATGTATGGAGTTGAAACCTCTGCATCTATAGATAGTTTTATCGGAACACAGTCACGATTGTTCATTGTGTATTGTCTGTTAACTGCCGTCATGGTACAACGGCAGAGGTGAGTAGTTGCAACAGAGACAGTATGGTCCACAAAGCATAAAATGCTTACAATCTGGCTTTTTACAGAAAACATGTGCCAAACTCTGCTCTGGCTCTAGCCTTCCACAGGATTGTTGCTGTATCGCCTTTACATACTTTGCTGTTTGGATAATGTGATAATTTGCCCTGTCTTATACTCTTTAATGACATTGTGTCATATTTCTCCTTCGTACCACTCCCTCCTTGGTCTTCACTCTGGTGGAGCAAATTGTTCTCTGCCTTAGGGGGTGGGAAAGCAGGAAGAGCCTGAACCCCTGGAAGTGGATTCAGAAGGACTCTGAGGAAGATGTCCAAGCTAAAATGCCAAAGGAGGTACATGCCCAAATGCCTACTTCTTCTTTTAATTCTCCCTGCTTATGGGAACCCTTGACCCTAAGTTGTCCGCCCTGGAAGGAATTTCAGAGCACTTTTCTTTCTCTCTTTTTTTAAAAAAAATTATTTATTTATTTGAAAGAGGAAGAGAGCACACAGTGGGAGGGGCAGAGGGAGAAGCAGACTCCATGCTGCCATGTGGGGCTCCATCCCACCATCCTGAGATCATGACCTGAGCTGAAGCCAAGAGCCAGACACAAGAGCCAGACGCTTACCTGACTGAACCACCCAGATGCCCCTTCAGAGCACCTTTCATCCATCCATCTCTTCACTCACTCATTCTACACTATTAGTTGCCTCCGTATGTCCGGAACTGCTTGGGTAAGATGGCCAGGGAAGGCCACTCTGACCAGAGGACCCTTGAGGGGACCCGGAGTGATATGGAGCCAGCTGCACAGATCAGAGAGGTGATATTCCAGGTAGAAGGAGGAGCAGCAACCAGGCCTTGTTTTGTGCTACTTCCAAGATCCAACCCCTGTCCACTCTGAGCAAGAGAACCAAAAACTGGAAGATATCTTGAGATTATTTATCTTTTTGGGTTTTGCTCCAGTTTTTGTTTGTTGGGTGTCCGACTGCTGTACTAGGTAGAAACCCCACCAAAGGAGGTGCTATGCGGGTCTTATTAGCCACTTCACCCCCATGGCACAACTGGGGGTGTTTATGGGAACAGAAATGGAGAGTGATGGGGAGGAAATGCTGGCGAAGACGTGGCAGGTCTGAGGGTTTATGTCTAAGTACTCCACTGATGGTAAATGAGACTCTGCAAGATGCCAGTTGGTTACCAAAAAGTAACAAAGCCTCCTTCTCCCCTCCCATAATTGCCCCACTTAATTCATTAAAGGATTATCCTTGAGACTGGGGGAGGGGAGGGAGCCCAACCTGGGAGTTCTGGCAGCAGCCCAACTGCTGTGAGGCAGCAGGAAGACCTGGGGACCCCCAACTGGGGCAGCAAGAACCAGGTTGGGATGGAGGAGCCAGGGGTCTAATCCTAGCTCTGCCCCTGAGTGACTGTGTGACCCTGGGTGGGTATCCTCCCCTTTCTGGGCTTCAGTGCTCTCATCTACACAATGAATAAGGATGGGGTAGGAAGAGTGGCTTCACACTATGCTTCGAGGAGCCCTAGGGTCCCAAAGAGGGGCTCTTAAGGGTCTGCCTTGCAGGGAGGGGCAGCAGAAGATAGGACAGATAGAAGTGGGGGCCCCCACTCCCCTTTTCAACCAGAACAGCCCTGCTTTAATCTGTTTCTCACGTTGGGTTTCCTTACAAGGAGGTGATATTTGGAGTGATAATGAAAGCAAACATTGAGCCGTCACACCTTGTTGGGTGGATTCCATGCAATAATGCATGCCAAGTGCTTCGCACAGTAACACCACACAGTATTTGTATCATGAGAACATACATCTTACAGGAAACCGAGGCTGTTAGATAACTCATCCAGGATCTGAGTGAGGATGCAGACACTTGGAGTCAAGCCCCTTGACCAAGAGCATGGATGTTTTGTATTAAGCTGACAGGCTCTTGAAGCTCCCCTACTGGCTAACACTGTGGCCAAGAGTGCCTCGAAGCTTGCTGAAGGAGATGATACGTGTGAGATGCTTGCCATCATACTTGGCTCATGATACAGGCTCAAGAATCATTAGATATCATTATGATTATTTGGATCTTAATTTCATGTGAAGACTGATTCCATTCCTAAAACGTGTTTGGAAGGGCCTGGAGTAAATGATCCCTAAAGCTCTTCCAGCCCTGGCAGTCTCCTGGTCAGAAGGAGGGATGATGCTGTGGGTGGGCAGCACCCAGTGGCACCCCTGGTGGGGAGGGGTGGCTGGTGCTGGCCTGTAAAGAAGCTTTCACTAGTTTTTACAAAATGAGACAAAGAAGACAAGCCTGAGATTTTCACGAAGCTCGCTTTGTTTCATTTAAAGGACTGTCCTTGAATCAGAGATGAAGGCCTATCTAACAACAAATATGTTTGGTGATTTTTGAGCGATCACTATGTCCCTGACCTGTGTCACCTTACATAGATGTTCTTGATTAATCCTTAACACAACCCTTACATAACTGAGGAAACTGAGGCTTAGCATGGTCACTAATTTGCCCGCTGAAAAGCTTCAGAGCTGGGATTCACATTGAAGATCTCAGGACACCAGAGCTCTGCACGCTTACCTAATATGCTGTCTGTCCATCCTAGGACCCGCTTTTATGTTTAACCACTCTATTGAAATATAATTTATATGCCATCAAATTCACCTGTTTAAAGAGTGCAAGTCAGTGGCTTTCAGTTTATTTATAGAGGGACACAACAATCACCATTATCAAATTTTCGAATATTTTCATCATCCCAAAAAGAAATCCCTTTTAAAAAAAAATTTATTTATTTATTCAGGAGAGACACAGAGAAAAGCAGAGACACAGGCAGAAGGAGAAACAGGCTTCCTGCAGGGAACCCGATGCGGGACTTGATCCCAGGACCCTGGGATCACGCCCTGAGCCGAAGGCAGACACTCAACCACTGAGCCACTCAGGTGTCCCACCAAAAAGAAATCCATACCCATTAGCAGCTCCCTGATCCCTATCCTTCATCTCCAGTCCTGCCAACTGCTAATCTACGTTCTGTCTCTGTAGATTCGCCTATCCAGACATTGTAGATAAATGGAATCATACTATATGTGTTATTTTGTTACTGGCTATTTCACTGAGTATGTTTTTGAGGTTCATCCATGTAGTAGCATGTATCACCACTTCACTCCTTTCTATGGCAAAATAAAACTCCATTGTATGGGTGTGCCCTATTTTGTTTATCCACTCATCAGTTGATGGACATTTAGACTTTTTCTACTTTTTAGCTTTAAGAACAATGCTGCTACAACATTTGTGTATGAGGCTTTTTGGGTTTGGGGATTTTTATTTCTTAAGTAGGCTACACACCCAGCATGGAGCTCAATGCAGGGCTTGAACTCATGACCCTGAGATCAAGACCTCAGCTGAGATCGAGAGTCAGACGCTTAACCAACTAAGTCACTCAGGTACTCCTTTTTGGTTGTTTTTTGTGGGTTATTTTCCGGACATATGTTTTCATTTCTCTTGGGTAGATATATAAGAATAGAACGGCTGCGTCATATGGTAATTCTATTCTTAACATTTTGAAGAACTGCCAAACTGTTTCTCAAAGCAGCCATTTTCATTCCCATGAGCAAAATAGAAGGATCTAATTCCTCTACAACCTTGTCAACACCTGTTGATAGCAGTCTTCTTGATCATTGCCATCCCAGTAGACGTGGAATAGTATCTCAAGGCAGGTTTGATTTGCGTATCCCCAGTGACTGAAGATGCTGGGCATCTTTTCATGTACTTATTGACCATTTGTATATCTTCTTTGGAGAAATGTCCCTTCAAATCCCTTGCCCATTTTTTGGCTAGGTTACTTGTCTTTTTGTTGTTGAGTTGTAAGTGTTCTTTGTATACTCCAGATACAAGTCCCTCATCAGATACAAGATTTGCAAATATTTTTCCCATTCTGTGGCTTGTCCTTTCATTTCTCAATCATATCATTTACAATGCAAAAGTTTTCTCCTTCACACTATCCAATTTATCAATTTTTTCTTTAATTGCTTATGCTTTACAGGTCATATCTAGGAATCCATTGCCTAATCCACAGTTGCAAAGATTTATCCCTCTATTTTCTAAGAACTTATAGCTCTTTAATTTAGGTCAATGGTTCATATTGAGCCAAGGTTTATGTATATGAGATATAGGAGTGCAAATTCATTCTTTTATATTTGTGTATCCGATTGTCCCGGCATCATTTGTTGAAAAGGCTATTCTTTCCACATGGAATTGTCTTATCACCCTTATCAGAATCAACTGACCATAAATGTAAGAGTTTATTTCTGGACTTTCGATTTTCTTCCATTGGCCCAGATGCCTATTCTTAGCCAGTTCCACACTGTCTTGATTACTGCAGTTTTGTAGTAAGTTTTAAAATTGGGAAGTATGAGTTCTTCACCTTTGCTCTTCTATTTGAAGATTGTTTTGGCTTTTCTGGGTCCATTACATTTCTATATGAATTTTAGAATTAGCTCGTCAAACACTGCAAAAAAACAGCTCTCACTTTTAAAAGTGTTCTCTTATGAAATACGGTGATAAAAGACAGTAATTAAAAAAATTTTTTTAATGACCCTGTTTGAGAAAAAAAAGCAATTCTATATAAAGCCAATTGTGGGGCATTTTACCAATCTGTGAAATTCAAAAGTGACTTAGAAAGTCCTGGAGCATGGGCCAGATTTTGAGGTAGGGCAAAGTGCACACTGCTGGGGAGAAGGAAAACAGATGACATGAAATGGAGTCTTGAGGGGCCCCTGGGCCCCTGTTGTAACATAATCTAGGAGTGTCCTAAGGACAAGAGGTGGGGCACAGATGGTCCTATTTGCATAAAATTTGCATAAAAGACCCACAAAGCTCCTGGTGGAAAAAGCCACCTTTAGTAAAGGGAATCAGATTTGGTGCTTTAGCACTGTCACCACTTGTCAAGGTGAAGGAAAGAAGGGATCTGGGGTACGGCTCGACATCTAAGGTCAGATGTACAGCCCTGAATACTTCCCCTGAACGAAGCCCTTCCTATGCAGCATCTCATTTTACTGCTCCCTGAAATCCTGTGAGCTCATAGTATAGTTGCCTGCTTAAGTACTGAACACAGCACTGTCCAACAGAAAGATCCTGTGAACCACACATGTGATTTTAAATTTTCATGAGCCACCTTTAGAAAGTAAAAATAGCAGATGAAATTAGTTTTGTTAATATATTTTTATTTAATTCTATGTATCCAAAATGTTATTTCCAACACATGATCGATATCTAAACATTTATTTGTAGAGTATTTTTCATTCCTATTTTCTTACTAACGCTTTAAAATTCAATGTGCTTTTATACATGTCCAGGACATCTTGACTTAAATGCTAAATATTTGATCAGCATTTGGATTTCACAAAATTTACAGCTGAAACGTAGCTTCACATTCCTATTACTGACAGCATACTTAAAAGCAAACCAAGTATCTGTTTTAAAATTTAAATTTGAATGAATAAAAGTTAAATGAAATGCAAAAATTTTCTCGGTCACCCCAGCCAGATTTCATACGTTTGTGGCTCTCCCATTGGGCACACAGGCCAGCATCCCTGTCACACTGTATCATGAGGGTAGTGACAAAGTCAGCTTGTTGAACACCATATCCCTTGCTTTGTGTGGGCACATAGTAGGTAGTCTTAAACATTTAATAAATAATGTGTAAATGGATGAACCAACAAGCAAACCAAGCTAATAAGCAAATGAAATAATGAGTGAAAAAGAAGTAAACTAGGTCAAATGCCTACAAGCCAGTGGCAAGGAAGGAATTCAAAGCCAGGTCTGACTCATTCCAAAAGCTATTGGCTGCAAAGAACATATGTGGACATAGGAAAGGAAAGCGGAAGCCTAGGCCATCGAGCCAAGGATCATCAGGGTGTCCTCCAGGCCCTGCCAGCCCTCCATAGGCCCCCCTTCGTCTACCTACCCTTCCTAGCCTGCTGTGCCACCTTTCCCCCGGCCAAGCTCTGGGGATGCTCCAGGAGCCCAGAGGATGAAAGGCTGCTAGGGCAGGTGACACCGTGAACGTGGTGACAGCCGACTGCCCCAAGCACCAGGGCAGAGCTCTGGGCACAGGAAATGGGCACCAGCTGCACAGACAGAGCCCTCGTTTGTCTTGAAATCGGCACGACTGACCTCCTATCTGGTCACAAGTCCTGGTGCTGATCCAAAACCAGAAGGAGAAGCCAAGGGAGACTTCAGTTTCAGTCACAGGACTTCAAAGCTAGAAAGAGTTGGGGCATCATCTCATCCAGAACATTTATTTTGTAGATCAGGAAACTGGGGCCCAGGAAAGGCAATAGTCGCACACACGGTTCCTTTCTTTAAGAGGAAAGGCCACATCGTACATTTGCCATTGCTGATGGTACCACTATTTCCTTTCTCTAAAATGATACCAGTTCTGGGGCCTCTTCTAGCCCCTGGCAGTTCTGTTCCCCCCGCCCCATGGTGCTGGCCCCCAGTGTTCTGAAGAGCAGCCACACTGCCAGAAATCTCAACTGGTTCTGCCTGGAGCTTTTGCTGATTGTTTTCTCTGCCTGAAATGCCTTTCCTGGCTCGCTCTTTACTACTCCACCCCTCACAGTCTCAGGCCGGCTAGATAAACACCTCCAAGGCTG
The DNA here is from genome assembly GCF_905146905.1 of Nyctereutes procyonoides. Taxonomy (NCBI): domain Eukaryota; kingdom Metazoa; phylum Chordata; class Mammalia; order Carnivora; family Canidae; genus Nyctereutes; species Nyctereutes procyonoides. The sequence goes on from NW_026575046.1 coordinate 30,431,165, forward strand.
GGCTCAAATGTAACTGTTTTGGTGAAGCCTCCTCTGTCCCACTGAACTAGCATATCTCCTCCTGCCCTCATCCCATAAGGCTCCACATAACAACTATTGGACAATGGAGAAAACCAGGTGGGCTTTACCTCCTTGGTCCAGGAAGGCATTAGTGGCTGAGACGCCGTTAGTGGGAGGAAGTTGTGGAAATTCAGACTGGAGAGCAAGAATGGGGCCAGATGGGAGAATGGGGCAGGTTGTGAACAGTGAGAAGGGAGAACCTGGAGGCCCCCCTCTGTCTGCCTGTAGTGGGAGTGTGATCTGGTCCTTGGGGGCTTCACTTGATCCCATTTTCACAAGAGATGGAAAACAGCATCACTGAAGACATGCTCCCTGCCTCCCGAGCTTCAGCTGTAGTAGAGGAGACTCACTTATTCTCATTTAACGAGTGCTGAGAGCTTACCTTGTGCTGGCCACTGTCATAGGCAATGGGAATAAAACTAGGTTTGTGTGTGTGTGTGTGTGTGTGTGTGTGTGTGCACATGCTCGCATGTCCGCAGAGGCGAAAGGATAAACATAGCTAGCAATCCTTTCAATGTGCTAAGCACTGTTCTACATGCTAGAGACACAACGGTGGATGAAGCAAGTATGTTCCTGCCTCGGGAAGTTCCTGTTCTGGTGAGAGAAGACAGATATTGAATAAGTCATGACAAGTTTGACAAGTTCAGTGCATTTTATGAAAGGAGCATAAGGAACACCATGGGAACGCGCAGCCGGGGAACCTATCTTGATTCAGGACCTCCGCGATGAGACGACATTTCATCTACACCCCAGAGATGAAATACAAAGATATCACAGATGAAATGTGAAATGGTAAAGTGCCGGGTGCTTTGGGAGTCCATCAGGAGGGCACAGGACTCTGACCTGGTTGAAAGGAAGGCCCCTTGGAGGAAGTGGCATCCAGTGATTGCCCACATAGATACCACTATAGATGGAAGGTGGATACGAGGAACAAGGAAGACCAGTCACAGCAGATCTGGGCTTTCCTGCAGAAGTGATATTTAAGATCTGAAACACACGTCAGTTAACTGGTGAGTACTGAAAAACAGTGCAGGTGTTCCCAGCAATGGGACGGGCACATGCAAAAGCCCTGAGGTGGAAGGAGATGGTTCTCTGCAAACCATTTTTGTCTCCAGGCCCTTTGAAAAGGATCTGCAGGTCCAAGCCACCAGTGAGAGCAGAGGGCTGCTCTCTATACCCAGAGAGCACTTGCTGTTTGCTGTGCTCCATCCATGGGGCTTTCCAGGCACCGAGAGGCATCTCCCTCCGGCCTAATCCTGGACTGAGTATCCAGAAAAACTTCAAACATCATTGAACTTAGCATCATGCCTCCCTTTCCTGAAAGGGAGTTGAGACTCAGAGAAAAAGCAAGGGATTTACCAAGGTCAGAGATAAGCACGCTGATTAATCACTTACTATGTCCCAGCTACTGTGCTAAGCTCTTTACTGTTCAACACTAGGTAGGGACAATTATTGGTCTCATGTGATCAGTGAGAAAACTGAGGCTCACAGAGGGCATCTTGTCTGGGGTCACATAGCTAAACAGTCCCCAGAAATTTGAAACCCAGGTAGCTGACCGCAGAGCCTATGCTCCTCTTCAGTGGGACTCTTTGGCAGAAGTTGGCCAGAGCTCAGGTTCTCTGACATCCAGCCTTGTGCTTCTGCCACCGGGAGTCCTCAACATCCCTGCGCCCAACAGTCTGACTTCAGGTGGAGCACTAAGCAAGAGTGCTAACGGAGGGCCCCAGGACTTCAGCCCACCTACCTTCCCTCTCTCCTGCTTGCTCTCCCACTAGCTTTCCCAGCCCAAGCTCTACCCACATCACCCTAATTCCTGCCCCGCAAACAGCACCAATTTGGCACCCCCTCACACCCTTTAGGGGCACCCAGCCTGCCCTTAGAGGAAGATGCCTAGCAGGGGCTTACTGCACAGGCCTAGGAAACTATCTGGGGTTCTTTAAACAAGAAGTCCAGATCCTGGGTGCCCAGAATGTGATCAGGAAGTGGGGGATCATAGGCTTGGGGTGAACCATACCAATAGCTCCACAGACTCTTGATTCCATGGGGAGAACACAGCTGCCGGAGGGGCAGGCGGGGCCCAGAGCTCCAGGTAGAGTGGAATCCAAACCGCAGACAATCCTGGGGTTACCACTAGGTTCGCCCTTTGTCCCCATAAGGCAACTTTCCAGCAGGACCAATTGGTACATATTCCTCATGTGCCTACAGGACATGCAGCTCATGCCCATACTTCCTCCAGGGCCCTTACCTAACAGTGACCCCCACCCCACACCAAAATCACCCCTTCCCACCTCGGTTCATGCCCCAGCTTGTGCAAACCACAGGCCTCATACTGCACTAAGGCAGGATGAGTCAGGGGGAGAGCTGAAGGTGCTAAGCCTGGGAAGCTGCTCTGAGCCGGGAAGAGGAAGCTCTGTGGCCCCCGAGAGGAATGAATCAGGCAGGAGTGGTTCAGATCCTGGTTTCCAGCCTCTATTCAGCAAATACCTGTAGCAGCAACAGATATGGGGGAGGGACCCAGGCATGTCTGGTTTGGGGTCAGTCATTGCTGAGGAAGTGTTTTACCAGGAAAGTAGGTAGATGGCATCTCCAGTGTCGTTAAGACTGCAATTTGCTCATGGGGGGCAGGGGGGCGATGCAAGAGGGCTCTGTGTGTGTGCACACATATGTGCCTTTGGGTGTGTACATACATGCATGTGTCTGTGTATGTGTATATGGGATGTGTATGTGTGTGTGTCTCTGATGGGGGCACATGTCTAGACACACATCTGTGTGTGCGTCAGTGGGTGTACAGTGTCTGTGTGTGTGTGAAGGCGTAGGCTTCTCTGCCTATGTCTGTATGGCTGTCATATAGGTCTGTCTATGTGTCTTTGCCTCTGTAAGTTAGGTTGTGTCTAAGTGCAGCAAGCAAGAGCACCCCAAACTTGGTGCCTGGCAAATGATGCCAGAACCTATCATCTCAACCACTACATTTGACTGTTAGCCCCGTGAGGACAGGCACCACTCACGATTTTTCTCACTATCGTGAGAACATATTAAATACTAAATACGCAGGTGTTGAATTACTATCTCAGTAATTCAAGGCCCTCACCTGGTTCAGCTGCCCGGGAAGCGCAGAACATCCCAAAGAGGAGGCCCACGGTGGTAGAGGAACGTCAGCCAGGCTGAATCCATTCTGAGAACAAGTCTCAGAGGACCTTTCCAACCCTTTGGTGTTTCCCTCTGCCCCGGTCAGAAGTCAGGAAACAGGACTCTGAGCTCTGTGATAACCTTGCTGTGTGAACTTGAGAAGTCCCTTCCCCTCTCTGGACCTCAGGTTCCTTATCTGTTCACACAGCAGGTTGAATTACAAACCTCAAAGGCCACATCCGGCCTCAGCATGGTGTGGTTTTCACCTTCAGTAGCTCCCGCCCGGCTAGACATCGGGTCCATGGAATGCCTCCCAGAGCCTACTCCAACGTCCCCTGGTCTCTGCTCAGGCAGCAGCCAGGGGTCCTAACAAGTGCCACTCTCCAAGGCTTCACATTGCCCCTGGGCTCTCCAGGGTGAACACTCATGGGTAACCCGCAGGCATTATAATTAAGAGCACCTTTTCTAGAAACACACAGGTTGACATTTATAAGCTTGAGAAGGGAACATTGTGGGACAGTGGTGATGAAAAATGCAGTCCCCTAGCAACCTTAGCCTCTGGGCCTCTAAGGGGGGAAGCATTCTGTAAGTTGTGTTTTCCAGAAAGTTGCGCTGGAGAGAGGGGAGGGGATGAAAATGCTACAATTTTCTTTTGGTTTAAGTGTTTCAGATAGGAAGCTTCCCTGGATGTATTACATGCTTCCCTGCCTTCTCAAACAAGAGGTGAATTATCATTTCATCATTCTTTGATGACTCCAGGCCATTATAAAACATTAATGATTGAACTGAGGTTTTTTTTTTTTAAAGATTTTACTTATTTATTCATGATAGACACAGAGAGAGAGAGAGGCAGAGACACAGGCAGAGGGAGAGGGAGAGAAGCAGGCTCCATGCAGGGAGCCTGACGCGGGGCTCGATCCCGGGACTCCAGGATCATGCCCTGGGCCGAAGGCAGATGCTCAACCACTGAGCCACCCAGGCGTCCTCTCCATTCTTTACAACAGTAAATCTGTTAGATAACTACATGCTACACCGTGTAGAAAATGAGTCTATCAACTCTGGGCAAGGTGTTCTTTTATGAATGAAATACATGGTAGAAGCCTTTTTGTCGCCAGCATTTCTTAGCCAAGTAACCCTAAAAAATATCTTTCTGTGGCTCAGTTTTCTGATCTATAAAACAGGACTAATAATAGTATCCACCCATAAAGCTATTGCCACTGAACCTAAGATTATATGCAATTAAAGCTCTTAACACACTGCCAATAGTAGCTATTCAATAAATGTTATTTGTTTTACTCTTTCTTTTTTTTCCATGTTTTTTTCCTGGGAAGCAAAAAGGGGCTGAGTTGTTTTATTCTTACCAGTATTCTTGTCTGAGTTTTGGATCAGTGACATTGTTGGATAGCTACTTGAGTTCTGTATGAGTGAAATGACTCATTCCTAAAGAATGCTTTGAGCTGCAAATAACAGAAAATCCAACTAACACTGGCTTAAACAAATAGATGTTTGTTTTTATTCTATTACAAGAACCATACAGGCAGACAGTTATTGGCATTAGTTTAATGGTGCAATGATGTGAGGACAAGTACCTCTGTAATTCTTTTGGCCTCTACCTCATGGTCACAATGTAGCTGCTGCAATTCCAGTCATTGCATCCTTCTTTATGGCTGGAAGAAGAAGACAGGGCGATGCCAGCTGGCTGTCTACTTTCCCAGGTACCCACTTTCCAGCAGATTTCTCCTTGTTTTATCATCCAGAACTGGATCACATGGTCATTGTTAATGCAAGGATTCTGAAAAACAAGAAATAGGGTTGTCATGATTAGCTTTGACCAAACATCACATCTCTCTTAGGACTAAACCACCCCATCTCCCTGCTCCCATCCTCCATCCAGGGTTCTATTAGTAAGGAAGAAGGGGAAATGGAAATTAAGTCAATCGCTAACATTGTTTATTCCAGTGACTATCATATTTCTTTCACTGTCTTAATTAGGAAATTTTGATTCCAAGTGACAGCCAAATCAGACAGACTTAAGCAAAAATAATTGGATAGAGAGAGGAATTAATAGGAACAGGAAAGAAATAAGGAAAGGAAATATATATAATATATAATATATATACATATATAGTGTATAAATAAATAGACTCCTATTCCTGAGAAGTCCAGGAATAGTTTGGTTTTAGGTAAGTATAGGACTGAATGTACAAACAATATTGGCAAAAGGTTGTCCTTCTCTGCCTTTTGTCTGTTTTGTTTTGCATTTGGTCAAGTAGATTCTCCTGACACCTGACGGTGCCTGGGAGCTCCAAATTCTCATTCTCCCAGGCTTTTGTCAAGTTGAAAAAAGAGTGAGTCATTTCTCCCTGTTGCCATAAGCCAAAGTTCCAGGGTAAATGTTAGTTGGCTGTGATTGGATCACAGGCCCATTCCTGAACCAATCACAGGGACCATCGGGAATTCAGAGCACTGACTGGCAAGGCTGATCTCAGACCTAACACTGGAGCAGAGGTTGGGTCAGTGGCCCCAAACCACTGGTCAGAATTGGAGGTCAGAATGGGCTGGATGTCTCATGGAAATTAGGTGTGGAACCAGAAAAAGGGGGAAGGGACCCGGAGCAGACAGAGAGTTTTGCAGTTTCCAACTTAGACCTATGAATTGGGAAAAACAGGGATTCTGGCCCCATCTAGCAGTGGTCAAAACTATCTTAGAAAGGCAAAATGACATGCCCAGAGCCATTTGGCTCATGGATGGTTAGTGTGAATCCAATGGTTAGGGAGCATCTGAGCTCCCAGTGTTTCTCCTACACCACATCCTGAGCTGACAGACAACTGGTCAACCCAGGGATAGTTCAGGAGCCACAGGGCCATGGGACAAACTAGTCAGAGGGACCACCAAGAGAGACCACTGATTCTACATAGTCTTTTATGAAGCTCCATTATTTATTTTTTTTAGATTTTTTTTAAGATTTATTTATTTATTCATGAGGGACACAGAGAGAGAGAGAGAGGCAGAGACATAAGCAGAGGGAGAAGCAGGCTCCCCACAAGGGAGCCCAATATGGGACTTCATCCCAGATCCTGAGATCTTGCCCTGAGACAAAGGCAGATGCTCAACCACTGAGCCACACTAGGTTCGGCGTCCCTATGAAGCTCCTTTAACTCTGTCTTATTAAAGCTTCATACTACCCTGTGAGGAGGGCAGGCCCAGAGAAAGGTCCATTCTACTGAAAGAGAAGACAAGAGGGCACCAGGGGGGCTCAGAGGTTGAGTGTCTGCCTGACTTTAGCTCAGGTCGTGATCCAGGGGTCCTCGGATCGAGTCCCGCATCAGGCTCCTGGGGGAAGCTTGCTTCTCCTTCTGCCTGTGTCTCTGCCTCTCTCTGTGTGCTCTCATGAATAAATAACATTTAAGAAAAGAAAGAAAGATGGGATGCCTGGGTGGGTCAGCGGTTGAGTGTCTGCCTTCGGCTCAGGACGTGATCCTGGAGTTCTGGGATCGAGTCCCACATTGGGGTCCTGCATGGAGCCTGCTTCTCCTCCCTCTGCCTGTGTCTCTGCCTCTCTCTCTGTGTCTCTCATGAATAAATAAATAAAATCTTAAAAAATAAAAATAGAAAGAAAGAGAAAGTAAAAGAAAGAAAGAGAAAGAGAAAGAAGAAAGAAAGAAAGAAAGAAAGAAAGAAAGAAAGAAAGAAAGAAAGAAAGAAAGAAAGAAAGAAAGAAAAGACAAGAAAGATGTGGAGAGAGCACTCAAGGCAGAGGAGTGCTAGTAACCCCTGCCATTTCTCCAGCACTTACTTTGTACCTGACCCTGCATTATCTCATTCATCTCTCCATAATGCTGTGAAGAAGGTACTATTAGCACTACCATTTGACAGACAGGTAGCTCCGATTCAGAAAAGTGAAACAACTTGCCCAAGATCACCCAGCTAATAAGAAGAGAAGCTGGGGCTTGAAACAGGTCTGTTTTAAAAACCAGGCCCTAAGTAAATGAAGAAGGCTCCACCCAAGCTGGGTTCTTAGTGAAAGCAAAGCAGCCTACTGTGATCTGAGGATCCAGCGGGTAGTTATTTAGGATGCCTGGACAGCCTGGAAGAGGCAGGATGAGTATCAGGAAGGCAGCCCCAAAAAAGCTTCAACAAAGAGTTAGTCCCTTTTGCCTGCTTCATAACACCCAAGCAGAGGGTTACGCCCCCTCTGCTTTCCTTCTGTCCCCTTCCTCCAACATTATCTATTCATGCCAGCTTTAGCCCAAAAGACTGTCCCTAAAGTCCAGGGATGAGCCCAGGACAAAGAATTTGGCCTGGGAATCTTGGAACCTGCATTGGCTTCTATCCCTGATTCACCGGGCAAACCTAAGAAAAGCCCTCTCTCTGGGCCTCAGTTTCCCCACCTGCAAAAGTAGCTAGTTGGACTCCATAATCTGCCAAGGCACTTCTGGCTCCAGCCAGAATCATTGTCTCAGGTTCCAAGATTTCCCCACCCCACCTCCCCCATGGTGGCTTCAGATTTCTTGCCTGGGGGAAGAGCCTGGGCAAGTTGCTACAGTTCAGCTCGCTCCCAGCAGAGAGGCAGACAGGCAGAGAGGCATGGCTCCCAGCCCAGCAAGGAGTTTTACCTAACCTCAGCAAGCTGAGCAAATCCCTGAGAACAAAAAGGGGAGAGGACCGAAAGAGGGAGGGGATCCAACGAGTCTATTATTGCCTTGCTGAGCCAACACTTTAACCCTTTCCACCCTCTGCCAGCAGCAGGAAGGTGAGCAGGGACTCAGGGCAGGGCATGCTTAGGCTTCTAGGAACTGCTCTGCCCTCGAAGCCAACTTTCCCTAAGGGAGGCCTCCCAGGGAGCGGCTGCAGCTGGAGAAGCCATTTGTCCTTCAGAGATCCAGACATGGGATGTCACAGTTGGAAAGAGCTGGGAAGAGCCCCACTCCATCATTTGCAAGTCAGGAGGCTGAGGCCCAAAGATGGGGAATAAGTCGGTCACGATCACATAGCTTTAGACTCACAGGGAGGAGGCTGGATCAGTGCAATGACAAACACATAGATTAATAAAATTTGTTGAATGACAGAAACCTAGCCCCCTCGACTATACCATATTGCCTTTTAGGATTCTTAAATCAAAGTTTCCATCCCTAAATTAGAAGCAGATTGTTGAGGCCTGTCTATAAATTCCTCACTTGAACCTGCAGTGACTAATTCACCCAGGAGTACGGGATCAAACCCACCATGGCTATTAAAAATTTAATACAAAACCCAAGTGCCTTGGGGCTGTGCTTTTTTATTAGCCCTGGAACAGGGTGAAGCCTGCATAATCAGGCTGAGCCAAGAATGCTCAAGAGTCCCATCCCTGAGAAGCTCTGAGGGAACACTTTTCCCCTCTGGAGGCATTCTGGGGAAGACCTTCTGAAAAAAGAATATCTTTCCTGTATCAGCCTTAATTATAGACAAAGGGGGGGCTCTCCTTAGCCAAGAGAAGTATGAATTAATACAGATCACACCACTACACCCGTACAAATGACCTTTCACCCTTAGTATGAGGCCCACTCTCAGGTCTCCCAAAAGCCTCTGTGAACGTGTATATGACCCGCAAGGGAAGAAAGGGATAGGGGTCCATACTATTGATGAATTTTAAGCAGACGGGAAAGCAGCCAGACTGCATCAAAATTGGGATCCTGGGCTCCTGCAGTCAACGAGGGGGCAAGGGCCAGAAGAGGGCTCTGGGTGACCTGAGGATGGCAGTGGGGGTGCAGCGTAGCTGCCTTACCTACTCTGGTTGATTGTGGGACTGATAGGACTATGAGAGAGCAGGGGTGCCTTCTTGGCCTCGTCTCCCTGGGTCCTTGGGAGGGATACAAGCTCTAGGGACTATTCGTGACCATATGAGCATCACTCTGTGCCCGGCACTGTGCTAGGCACCAGGAGTAAAGGAACAAAACCCACACGCTTCCTGCCCTCAAATACAATGACAAGTAGGAAACACAAAGGTCGTCCTACTGTCATTTCAGATGTGCCCAAATCCCAGTGCTGAGCTCTTTGGCAAACTAGCAGCCCACAGGGATCACCAAGTCATGTTTATTAATCACTTATTGATTGCATTCTACATACGTGTCCTTCTCTCATAAGCACATCCAATCCATCAGTGAGCCCTCTCAGCTCTACCACCAAGATATACACCCTGAAATCTGTCAGCCCCTCTGCCTTTGATCCAGATGCCATTTTTTTGTCCAATGGATGGCTGTCCTTCCTGCCCTTCCCTTGTCTCCCTCTAGCCTGTTCTCCAAGAAGCAGCCAGAATGAGTTGTTCTCCTCCTAAAACCCTCCCTGGCCCTTAGCATGAAGTACACACTCTCTGCCATGGCCCCCAGACCAGACCTCCCTCCCCTGTCTCCTGCGCACCACACACTCTCTCCTTCTGCACAGGCCTTCTTTCTGCTCCTTGAAGATAACACACTAGCTTCTTTCTCTGGGCTCCCGCACTTGCTGCTTCTCCTTGGAGGGTTTGTCTCAGCTCACTGTCATTCAGGCCTTGACTCAATAGTCACCTCCTCAAAGAGCCCCCCCTTGACTACTCTAATCGAAGCCCCTGCCATGGCTCATGCTCCATCACATTCCCTTATTTTTATTGTTACAGTACTTAGCAGTAACTGAAATCATCTTATTTCTATGTTAATTGTCTGTCAGTCTCCATCTACTAGAATTCTAGTACACCCCTTCAGGGCAGGATTTCTATCTTATTTTTTCACTACTATTTACATAGCCCCTAGAACCCAGTGCCCGGTGGGGTCTTCAAAAACTTTTGTGGCCTCAGGACACCTGGGTGGCTCAGTCAGTTAAGCATCCCACTCTTGATCTTGGCCCAGATCTTGATCTTGGGGTCATGAGATCAAGCCCCATGTTGGGCTCCATGCTCAGTGTGGAGCCTACTTAAATTTTTTTTTTTAAATGGCCTCATTAAATGACTTGTCTAATGCTCAGGTGCACATTTTGGAAAGGAACGTAGAACTTAAACCCATCTACCTATTTATCAAATGGGGAAATGAAAATACAGAGAGAGACCAGGATTTGCCCAGTCATATGATCCCTTCAGTCATTCATGTAACTACTACATGGAGAAGAGGAAGCAGCTGTGAGGGTATGAGAGGAATAGCTAGTGCCGATGGCCTGAGGCAGGACCTGTATAGGGAAGCAGATAAGAGATGAGTGAGGAGGGGAGACATGTGAGGTGAGGTGAGGTGGCCAAGCAGGCAAAAGTCAGGCCAGGCAGATGCAGCTTGGATTTTATTCCCCCTGAAGCAAAAAGGGGAATTCTTTCACTCCCTTGGGTAGGATGCAGAGAGAGCCTGGGATTTGGGAGACCAACCAGGCACCCACTAGAAGCCCAGAGTAAAGATCCCAAGGTTGAGTGAGTCCCCCTGGCGTGTTTGCCAGGGCATCAAAGGTGCCGTAGGCAGTCAGCGCCTGTCTGAGCTCCACTTGGGCAGAGGGTTGCATCCAGAGCCCAGTAAGTGGGAAGGCAGCAGTCTCTGCACAAACCCACTGCTGCCGGTGTGCCGCATGCCAAATTGCTGCACGCTTAGTTACTCATGCCACAGGCTTTGGACCAATTAAGTGAGCAAAGAGGGTGGTTAACAAGGAGTAAACAATCTAAATGCCCATAATTACACTGAGGCTTTGCTATAATACATCTAAGCCAAGAGATGGGAGTGGGAGCAGGAGGAAACATGGGGTCTCCTCGTCTTTGTTCTCTATGGTCCGCCCCGCTGAAATTTCTTCCACCCAGCTCACCCTGTCTCGTGCTCTGATATGGCAGTCTGCAATTTTTTTAAAGATTTTATTTATTTATTAATCACACACACACACACACACACACACACACACAGAGGCAGAGATACAGGCAGAGGGAGAAGCAGGCTCCATGCAGGGAGCCCAACATGGGACTCGATCCTGGGTCTCCAGGATCAGGCCCTGGGCTGAAGGCAGCGCTAAACCGCTGAGCCACCCAGACTGCCCGGCAGTCTGCAATTTTCTTGTCTTTTTATTCTATTTTTTTTCCTGGCGGAGGAGGGTGTGCATGCTAGGTTCTCAGCATTAGGATTACAGCAGAACAAAGCAAAGTGCCCACTCTTATGGAACTGACTCTGTAGTCAGATAATCAACAGGTAAACAAATAGCTATAAAATGCCTACGTGCCACAAAGAACACTGATGTGGAGCAAGGGGAATAGGAGAGCTTCTGGGGGGTGGACACATACAGTGTGTCCAGAGAAGGCCTTTCTGATAAGGTGACATTTGAACAGAGATGGGAAGGAGATCAGGGCTCAACCATGCAGTTACCTAAGGGAAAAACACTCCATGCAAAAGGTGTTACAAGTCTGAAGGCCCTGAAACAGACTTGCAGACACAGGCCAGCAGGACTGAGCAGAGCAAGCCACCTTGTAGGACCATTTGGGCTTACACAGCTACTGGGGCAGAGTGGGTTCCGGTAGACAGAACAGCATGCGGGAATTCCTCAGGAGAGACACAAGCACTTTCTGTTTTTCTAAGTATGTATCTTATTTGATCCCTAGAACAGAACTGTAAGGGTAAGGAGTGTAGGTTTCTTTTTTCCATTTCACAGCTGAAGACCTGAAGCTCTAAAGTATCTGCCAGTTGAGCCAGCATCACTACCTTTTAGGTCAGATCTGAAGCTCGTTCTTTTTGACACTGCACCACTGTGAGCTTCCAAAAGCAGCTCTCAGGCAAGCCTCTGATTGGGTTACAAAGTTCAAAGCAGAGCTAAGTCCCCGAGCACGATACAGAACGCTCTGTGATGTGTCTATATAGAGTATTAACACATCCCGTAAGACTGTGGTAATTTTTAAAAAATAAATAAATAGGGATCCCTGGGTGGCGCAGCGGTTTAGCGCCTGCCTTTGGCCCAGGGCGCGATCCTGGAGACCCGGGATCGAATCCCACGTCGGGCTCCCGGTGCATGGAGCCTGCTTCTCCCTCTGCCTGTGTCTCTGCCTCTCTCTCTCTCTCTCTCTCTCTCTCTCTCTCTCTCTCTGTGTGTGTGTGTGTGTGTGTGTGTGACTATCATAAATAAATTAAAAAAATAAAATATAAATAAATAAATAAATAAAAAGACTGTAGTAATTTAACCAATGTGGCCGAAAAACACAGCTCTCATCTTTTGAAGAAACCTTTATGGAAACACTGAAACTTAGAATCATGTTCATGTCAGTACTAACTTAATATTTCTGGAATGAAATTCTTCTTAAATGTATTTGTCCTTTGGAATTTCTCTAAGAAGTTTCCTGCAAAGTACTGGATAAAAGGTAATATGAAAGATTAAATTAAGATCACCATCCAGAAGATCAGATTCCCCTACAAGAGACATGTATGCAGATTTTGGGAACATTTCCAGAAAGTTTTCTCTAGCTCTGCCATCATTGGACATTTGTTTCTGTGCCATCCGTGTTTACTGAATTTCTGATATTGTTACTCTCATTTTCATTATTCAGTTTCCATTTGTCACTATACCAAGTGAAAACAACAAAATGGGTGTTCATGAAATTTGGCAGAAATGTTTGTGAGAATCTTGTGTAAAACATAGGCTGTGTAGGAAACAGAATTTTTTTGCAGGGATCAGGTGGGGAGCATCTCAAAGAGCAAGAAAGTCATCTTAGACACTGGCAGGGTTGCTAGTCAAGAGAGACAAGCCACAGCCCTCAGGAAGCTATGGAAGGAGAAATGCAAGGAGGGATTTACAATTTAACTCCCATATTGCAAGTCACAAGGGCAGACGCTCTGAATCACAGACATTGATCTGTGATAGAGCTGGTTCTCCCATGGGCCACTCCATGTAGCATGATCCAGGGATCTATTTCTTAATAATGCTAATGACATTGGCAAGCAACCCTGGGACCACACCCCTAGTAGGCTCCACCCCTGGGAGCATTATACCCATGTTATAATGATTGGGGAGCAGTTCTTTGAGTATAGTGGTTCTCATGCTTTTTGGTCTCTGGACCCCTTTACACTCTTACCTCATTAAAACGGAGAAGAACATGTTAAGTATTTATGTGGATGTATTTAAAAAGTAACAATAAAAAAATAAAAGGTAACAATAAACTCATCACATGTTCATACAAGTATTCCTATGAAAATATTTTCAAAATCAAAAAATAAGAAGAGTGTCATTGTACATCTTTTCAAATGTCTGCAAGAAACACCTGATTTTCCTCTCTGCTTGCTGTGATATCACAAGTCCTGTACTTCTGGAAAACTCCACTATGCACTCATGAGAAAATAAGAGTAAAAAAGGCAAGGAAGTTCTTAGCAATAATGAAATTTATGTTGACCTTGTGTCCAAGGTCCAAGGTGACCCTTGGAGTCCAAGGGTCTCTGGGAGCCAGGTGTCCCCAGACCACTCCATGAGGACCTCTGATATAGCAGTTGAAGCCAAAGTCTGGGACTTTGGGTGAGGCATTTAACAACCTCTCCATGTCTCAAATTTCCTGCCTACAAAATATGGATGATTGTAATAAGACTCTTATGACAATAAAGTGACTTACCATGGGTAAAGGGCCTAAAACATAGTACCAGCTGAGGAAGCACTGGCTGTTCCTATTAGCCTCTCAAGAGCTGAGTGCATGCCCCAATGTTTACAGCAGCAATGTCCACAATAGCCAAACTGGGGAAGGAGCCTCGGTGTCCATGTGGTCTATGTATACAATGGAGTATTACTCAGCCATTAGAAATAACAAATACCCACTATTTGCTTCGATGTGGAGGGACGTGGAGGGTATTATGCTGAGTGAAATAAGTCAATCGGAAAAGAACAAACATTATATGGTCTCATTCATTTGGGGAATATAAAAATTAGTGAAAGCGAATAAAGGGAAAGGAGTGAGAATATCAGTGAGGGTGACAAAACATGAGAGACACCTAACTCTGGGAAATGAACTAGTGGAAGGGGAAGTGGGTGGGGGTTGGGGTGACTGGGTGATTGGCAATGAGGGGGGCACTTGGCGGGATGAGCACTGGGTGTTATGCTATATGTTGGCAAATTGAACTCCAATAAAATTTTTTTTTTTAAAAAAGAGCTGAGTGCATGGATTCATCGTTCCTCCAGTACAGAGCACAGAATAGGCTCTCGAGGACTCTGTTGTGAGTAAAGACGCACACACACTATCCTTCTCATGAGAGGACTCTGCGGCCCTTCCTGGGACCGAGGAAAGTTGGGTTCTTTTGCCCCGATTAAAAAAACTAAACAGCTTGGAGAGGCCAAGTGACTTAGTCACTTATAGTCACTCAGCAAATCCCACCATACCTGCTGTCATAGCTGAGCATGGTCCTCCTCCACCCACCCTTGCCACCTTTAAAGGCCCCTGCACACCCTTGGAATGGAGATCCCTGTAGTATCTGATTTTGTCCTGCTGTGAGATGTGCCCCCTCTGCAGACTACTGGGCCAAAGCATGCCTGCAGAAGCCCTCGGTTTAAGATCCTCAGGCTCTCGCTCCTCCTACTGCCCCATCCAGAGAACACTTCTTGGTTATAAATACTTATTAACTTATTTGAGGGGACAGTCTCTTTGGTTTTGATGGTTGCCGTGCCTGGGATGTGGGAGGGGCCTCTTGTAAAAATGTGGATGTTTGTTGAAAGAAAAGAGGAATAAAACTATGTCTTTTTCTTGACAAAAATGAAACCACTTGGATAGTTTTTCTGGATACATAGATGTTAGGGATGGTGGAGAGAGAAGGAGAGAATGGTAAAATGTTAAAACAGAAAATCAAGCAGACACATGGGGTCTCAAGAGTTAAGGTGTTGTGTATGCAGAGCCCTGGCTCTGTTTAGCTTTTAAAGCAATAATGGTAATAATTGCAAGAATGGCTCACGGGTATTAGGAGCTTGCTGCGCGCCCGGCACCACGCTGAGCACTCTGCATGGCTTGCCTCACTGAATGCTCACAAAACCCTAGTCAGCAGATAATAGTGTTATTTCCACTTTACACATGGGGAACCTGAGTGTTTGAGTGACTCGCCTGACGTCCTACAGCCAGCGAGGGGCACAGCATCGCTGTGGTGTGTCTTGCAAGGCTCAAGGAATAGAATGCAGACCAGAGTGGGTGGAAGGAGGCTGGGATGAGAGAGCGGCAGGTTGGGGTACCAGGCAGCAGAGGAGGCCCAAATGTAGGTGCCAGAAGTTCAATGTCTCTGGGGCTACGCACAGGTGAGCCAAAGGAAAATGCTGCTGACTTATATATATTTTTTTTAATTTAAATTCAATTAGCCAACATACAGTACATCATTAGTTTCAGATGTAGACTTAATCCTGCGACTCGACACTGACTCAGGGTGACAGGTGCAGAGCCTGACTGAGCACATCTCATTTTATAAAAGAGGACACTGAGGCTCAGAGAGGGGAAAGGCCTTACCCAAGGTCACCCAGCAAGCCAGAACCCAGCCCAGTCACTTCTTCTACCCCAGTGATTTTTGGCGCTCTGCCAAGTGCCCCTCTTCAGAGACACACACTTCCACCAGCCACCAGCTCTCCTGAGTCCCTGCCTCTCTGCAGAGAGGGTGGCGTGGGAAGGAGCAAAGCATGGCCTTCACTCTAGGCTTCCCTCCCCTCCCAGGGCCGGACGAAGAGAGCAGGGGGGCATGACCAGGCCTGCAGTGGCCGCCTGGGGCTCTCCACCACTGCTCCCCCCGCCCGCCCCCCAGAACAAAGCACTGTTAATGAGAGCAAATTACAAGGGTTCTGAGAATGGAAGGGGGCCCTTTGATGGCTGGGGTGGGAGCTGGGACGGGATGAGCCCCTCCTCTGTCCTCTCCCCAGGCAGCAAGCAGGCTGGCACAGGATGGTGCTCACAGAAGCATCCATCAGCCTGGTCAGTGTGGGGGCTCCAGGTTGGGCTTCTCCAACCAGTTCTCCACTCCCAGCAACCATAGAAATGACAGTTTCTGGTGGCCAAGCAGCTTGGCAGAGTTCCCCAGCCATTCCAGACTTAGGTCTTAAAGCAGATTTGGGGGAGAAACTCCAGCATCCCCTAAATCCCTGGAGAATGGACCAGGACTCTGAGGATTGCTCTGCATCATCTCTGAGTTTGGTTAACTTTTTTGTCTGTGGTGAGGGGGCTCATAGAGTAATAATCACTAAGATACATTAAGTTCTTAGTCTGGTACTAGCACAGTGCTAAGGGGCTACATACCTTAATCCCCACATAAACCTATGAGCACAGTGGTTATCAAGGTACAGTCCCCACGCCAGTATCACAGGGAAACTTGTTAGAAATGCAAATTCCCAGGCCCCGCTGCCTTATAGAGAGTGAGCACTGGGTTCAAGGCAGCAGGGCAGCAGGTAAGCAGATCCTGGGGTCGGACCCTCTTCCTGCTGCTCTGGGCCTCACAAGTCTAACCTCCAGGCTGTACTGCCTGTGTCCTGCCATCCCCATGTCCCTTTTGCATGGGACATCACAGCTGAGAGAGGCTGAAAGGAATTTCAAAAGGACAGCATATTCCCTGGGCACTGTTTCTAACTGGGAAAGATTGCCAGCAGCCTAAATGACCACCAGCACCCGGCTGGTTAAATCAGCTATGGGGCGTCCACATGATGGAATATCCTATAAAACTGGTATTTTATAGAAATTGAATGGAAAAGTTTTTTTATATGCTATGGAATGATCTCGATATTATAGTATTACATAGTAAAAAGCTAAATGCAGAATTATATATGGGGTGGGAGGGAGAAGCTACTATTTGGGTAAAGAAGGAGAGAATTTGTAAACCAATCTGTTCATACACACACACAAGTCTCTGAAAGAGGGAAAAGATTGGGCGACATAGAGATCCCCTGGAGGTGACAGGGAATAAGGTTATAGGAGGAGATTTTTCACATGCTTTTATATGGATCGGCTACTCATATGATAACCAGAATACAATTACAATGGAAAAGAAGAAGGAGGCACGGCGGAGACTGTGAGAAGACAGAGCAGGTAAGGACCAGGAAGCTGAGGGCCTGTAAAATGCCAGGCACTGAGCTAGCCTCTTTACCTGCATTACCTCCTCTAATCTCCTCAACAAACCTGTGACGTCATTGGTGTTATCCCCATTTTATTGACACAAACACAGAGTCACAGAGCTGGTTAGTAGCAGAGCTGGGATATGTACATTTGTGTGACTCCAGAGCCCAAGCTTTAAATCACTCTATCCCATTAACATATACATTTTATTTATTTTAATGTAAATATCAAATATGTATATTTACTTTTTATATATGTTCACTTAAAACTCCCAACGCCCTTTCGAAGATGTTATGATTTTCCCCCTTTATAAATGAGGAAATAGGGGCCCAGACAGGTTAAGTTACTTGCCCAAGGTCACACAGCCATAGCAAGAGTAACAGAAAGAGAATCCCTAGAAAAGATGAACAAACCTTGGGGCCTTGTACTCCAAGTTTCCAGTGGAGAAGACTCCTTCTCAATAAATTAGAGGTGAAAGGCTGTGACTTCCACGTTTATAAAGGAGCGTCCATCATGCTGGCTGTTTCCCCAGTGCCAGGCACAGTGCCTGGTACATGCAGAGCACCTGAAAAATTGGGAGGAAGAGAGGAAACGAAGGATAGCAACACTGACTGGGGATCACCTCAGAGGAGGTTTGGGATCAGCTAAACCAGGTGGGCAAATCCACGTCTAGAGGCAGAGGCACTTGCTTAAACTGGCTCATAAGAAATTCTAAGGAGACTGGACATGAGGGTAGACAACGTTTCTTCATGATCCACTTACTTTGGGAACTGTCACGATCTCCTTCTGCCCTCATCCCCTGCCCCAGTGAGGATGGAAGGGGACAGAAACTGGCCATTTTGATTGGCGCAGAAGAAAATAAGCCATAGTAAGGTTTGAGCCTATGGGGATAAGGGTCCCTCAGCAACTGTGCAGGGGTAGGGGGGCGGGGGGCGGCAGTGAAAGTAGGCAGTGAGTAGAAGCAAGAAGCTCAATAGAAAGAAGCTGAGATACAGCAAAGGCCAGTGGATTAGCAATCAAGGGACCCGGCTCTAGTCTCAACTCTGCCTCTTACTAGCTGTGTGGTGTGGGCAGGTCACTTCACCTCTGACCCTCAGTGTCTTCATCTATAAAAAGCAGGATTATTGGGGGACCCATTACTAGTGGTCAGGGTTTGATGGGACACAAAGAGGGCCGTGGTCTGAGATGTAGCTGGAAAAGCAGAGCCAGCCTATGGCAGATCCTGCAAGTTGGGCAGAAGCGTCTGGATACCTCCATCTTGCAGGCAGTGGGGTACCACAGAAGGTGTTTCTAAGGGACAAATGACCTGGTGGACCTGCACTTCCTTCCCTGGCTGCATGTGAAAGGACAGGCTCCAGGCCAGGGCAGGCTCCAGGAGTAGGCCTCATCACTCACCGCTGTTGGCCAGGCCTTCCTGGAGAGCTGCCCAGAACCAGGGTGAGAAGGGCTCCTGACTGCTTATGGACACCTGGGCCTCCCTGTGCCATGGGGCTAGATGTAAGAGGCTGTGGATCCTCCCGCAGGGAAGGCCTCCCCCTAAGGAATGGCTGAAACGACATCAAGTCATCTAGGTGCCCCTGGGCATCTCCCCATCTCAAGTCTGACCGTCCCCATTCTCCCAAAGCACACCAATAGGGCTGTATGGGCTCTGGGGTCAAGTTCTACTCGGAGTGGCTGTGTGACTTGGGCTAGTCCCTGCCTCTCTCTCACAGGCCCTGCATTTCACAGCTCCAAGATGTAACTGTCACATGGAATACAGTGAAAGGACACCCCCCTAGAGTTGTACAAGCCAGCAGCCCTGCCCCTGCCGTGTTTCCCAGCTGTATAAGTGAGGACGAAGCTTGGCCCGGACCATGTCTGAGGGCACTCCCCATCTCACTATGCATCAGCCTGAGCACGGCTTTGGGACAGGAGGAGGGAGGGAGCCATGGCCTTCGCGCTCAGCCAGAGGTCGTGAGAGAGAGGAAGGTCTAGAAGCTGGTGGATAGCCAATCCCCGAAAGCAGCAGTGACCTCCACCTCCCAGAGCCAGACCTGGATTTGCACCCCTGACCCCCATCCCCCCTCCTCTTCCAAACTACATATAATCTCTCTAGCCAGGTTTCCTGCAGGAATAAGCCAGGGAGGGCAGCCTGGGTGGCTCAGCAGTTTAGCGCCGCCTTCAGCCCAGGGCGTGATCCTGGAGACGTGGGATCAAGTCCCACGTCGGGCTGTCTGCATGGAGCCTGCTTCTCCCTCTGCCTGTGTCTCTGCCTCTCTCTCTCTCTCTCTCTCCTGCCTCTCATGAATAAATAAATAAAATCTTTAAAAAAAAAAAAGGAATAAGCGAGGGAGAAGAAGAAAATACACCTCATGTGGTCATGTGGTCATTGAGCATTAATATAAGTAATGCCAGTTAAGCATCTCGCAGAGTGCCTAGCCCAGAATAACAGCTCAATAAGCACTATGTTCATCACTTTTTTTATTTTGTAAAACAGCTTAAGTGTATCCACTCTCAGGCATTCTCACTTTGACCAACTTAAGATTCACAATAAGGTCCTTCAGGCATGGGCCCAGAGCAGAACTCAGATGTGCACTTGAGAAAAGCACAAAAGGGATCCTAGGGAGTGAGAAAAAGAAAATCAGGATATCTCACCTCCCCACAAACAGAACAACCCCAATGTCCTGATAAACTCATAGAGGTAGACCTGCGGAATTTGGCTGAAATTTAAGTTAAAGAATGAAGTACTGACTGTGTAATTCCAGGTAGGACAATGTGCAGAGGTTTTATCATGCTGGCCCCCCAAAGTCAGGTTCTGGGAGTGGTACCCAGCCCTTGGGCTAGCCCCAACTCAACCTTCCATGGCGGGGGGCAGGGGGGTAGTAGGAGAAGGAATCAGCAGGGAAGACTCAATGCTTGGTGCTTGGTGCTTTGCTGCTGACTGTTATAGGACACCCCGACGAGGAGCAGAATCAAACCCAGCCCTACCCTGCCCTGCCCCAGCAGCTGGATGGAAGGAAGGGCCAGGTGTGGGGTCCAAAGGCAGAAAGGAGAGCTCCATCTGGGCTCTGGAGATTCTTAGAGTAGGAAAACTAGCAGGCAAATGCACTAGATATGACTCCTCAGACTTCTCTGTATTTTTAGATCTTACGCATTTTTTATGTAATTAGAAAAAAATAACACATATTAAAAAACAATATCAGGCTGGTCTGAAATTCACAACACATGGTCTCTAATCCTGACCCTGCCATCAGGCGGCATCTTTGTAGTTGAACAAGTCATCCTCCCAACCCCCTACTTCACCCCCATTTCAGCTTTGAGCCTTGGTTTTCCCCTGTATTATGGTAAGTGGGGATTCCCTCCTATTTTAACAGCCTGTACCTGTCAAACCTGGTGTCAACATTAGGGTCATGAGATTATAGATGCCTTTACCTTTTGGTTGTCATTTCCCCATTTTCCACACTTAAAATTTTCCTATTACTACTTTAAATCTGGAAGAAAGGCAACCACTGAAAAGTCCTCGCCTCCCCTTGCCTCCTCCTCAGTAGGAAGCAAACCCCATGCCCCAGGCTATTTGATAAAAAAAAAAATGGGCAGGTTAAGACAGAGAGGCCCCGTACTTTGTCAGCCTCTCAATGGGTCACCTGCTTGATCCTGTGATTCCATAAACCCAGAGCCTCAGGTTTCCAGAAAGCCAGAGCTGTTCTGTCTCACAAAGACCATTTGGTATCCAGTTTCCTAATCTACACAGTGGAGCCTTAGGACCAAAGAGAAATAGGAAGTGGCTCCAAACCACAGTGTTCACCAGTGTCACAGTGAACACATCCAAAACCCAGGCAGGGCTTAGACACCATTATTTTCTGTCGCTTTGTATACCTTGTTATAATTTCAAACTTAACTCCAAAAGTTGAAAGAATAGTGCAAGACATTTAAATAAACCCTTTACCCAGATTCATCATTTGTTGACAAACCTATTTTCTCTACCATTCTCTCCTCTGCACATGCAAGCACACTCACGTCTATTTTTACCTGAACCATTGACAAGTCAAACACACCATCCCCCAGTGTTTCAGTGTGTATTTCCCAAGTAAGAATGTTCCCTGACATAACCACAGTATAGTGATCAAAATCAGCAAATTTAATGTTATGGTCCATATTTCAATTTCTTTACCTGTTACCCCCCTCAAACCCATCCTCAAACCTCGGAACTGGTTATTATTTTTACTCAGTACCCCTGTGCCCAGGCGCCCCTCCTTTTCACCCTAGGCAACATGAATAAGGCCTTTCATCCTTTCTCTCCCACCCCCTACCTCCCATTTAATGCCCCTTTCCACTGCCCTCTCCACTAGGGCATGCCCAGACCAGATGCAATGGGAGGTGCTGCCGTGAGCCCTTAAGCTGTCCTCCTCTGACCTGGGAGCACAGACACTTAAGCCTCTGCCTCCAGCATGCCCAACTGGAAGAGGTGGGTAGAAGGTCCCATGGAGCACATTCCAGTCCTCCGTAACGCTCACTGGCTTGTCTGTCCCAAGGCACAAGATAGGCACAGCACGTTGGCAGTGCTGAGGAGCTCAAATTCTATCTAGTTCTAGAAACAAAACCCACTCCTATGAAAAATCCACACACTCCAAAATATATTTCAGCTAAGAGGGGTCTGTGACTGGGGAAAGGGCAAGAAGGAACTTTCTGGGTACCGGAAATGTTCTGTATGTGAGTGGTGGTTATAGGGATGCATACATCATCAAGCTGTTATCATGAGATGGTGAACCCTTACTCTAGGGATATCTCAATAAACAGTCATATCTATATAAATCCTGTGTGTGTGTGTAATCAAGAATCTCCAAGGTGGGAGCAACTGGGTGGCTCAGTCAGTTAAGCATCTGACTCTTGGTTTCAGCTCAGATCATGATCTCAGGGTTGTGAGATCGAGCCCTGCATGGGGCTCCCTGCTCAGCACGGAGTCTGCTTGGGAGTCTCTCTCCCTCTCTCTGACCCTTGCAGTCGTGCTCTCTTTGTCTCTAAAATAAGCAAATACATTTTTTTAGAAAATCTACAAGGTGGAACACAGCACAGCAGAGAAATGGAGCAGAGCTCAGAGCTCCAAGAGGAAGGGATAGCTTCTACTTGTGTCCAACTGGCCTGGAGTAGTTCGCATCTGTCATTTTTTAGACACCAAATAAACTGTTGAAGAAACAAATTAATTAATTTGATACTACATAAAAAATAATAATTTGATACTATAACCATATTTCTTAACATGGGAAGATGTTCATGATACTTTGTTAAATGGAGTAAACAGGTTATGGAATAGTGTGTGAGAATGATCTCATTTGGGGGGATGCTTACGCTTGCATATATTTTTAATATCTAGTCTGGAAGAATGTATCAATCTTCTATTAAGGATTCTGTGTGAAAAGATAAGGACAGTTTCTTTTTTATTCTTTTTTTTTTTGTCACTTTGTACTTAAAATTTTTTCACAGCAGATAGGAACTAAGTGAAAAAGCAAACACTTCTTAAAAATCATCCATAAGGGCAGCCCCAGTGGCACAGCGGTTTAGTGCCGCCTGCAGCCTAGGGCGTGATCCTGGAGACCCGGGATCGAGTCCCACGTCGGGCTCCCTGCATGGAGCCTGCTTCTCCCTCTGCCTGTGTCTCTGCCTCTCTCTGTGTGTCTCTCATGAATAAATAAATAAATAATCTTTTTAAAAAATTATCCATAAAAAGTGCCAGGAAGCAGTGTAGGTCCTGAGCATGCTGGAATTGAATGTGAATCCATTTCTACAGGAGGGTTAAAGTAGATAACTGTGTCCCAAACTTATCTGACCAAAGACTTTGGGGAAATGCTGCCCTAAAAAGAAAAAAATAGAAGGATTCTGGATCCCTGATAATGGCACAGCACCATCACATCAGTATGAAACCCCTTTTGTCAAACCTCCTTATAAACAAGAAAAACCTTCTATGTGTACACTATGGTTACTTGGCTTTTTTGCTACGCAGTTGAGCTGAATTCTGGTTGATAGGAGCTCGCATAGTGCCAGGCACATAGGAAGTGGCCGAAGACCCAACTGCTCATGTTTTCAGCTCTCCAGTGGGACCCTGGCATCTTATCCTCAAACAGAAGCTACTTTCCCAAGCCTTCCACACGGGGTTCCTGGGCAGTTACTGAGCACAGATGAATCCTTCCTCTCTCTGAGCTCCAGCTGAACAAGTTAGGGATGGAGTCAAGCTCTGGCTGCAAGGGAAAAGCCTGGAAGAAATCCCAGTCCGGGCAAGTCAGAACCAAATGCATGTGGACTTGATGGAGCCTGGTGAGTTTCTAAAACCTCAACACCCAGCTTGCCTGGGGATGGCCCCCACTGACGGCTGACAGTCCCTGGCTTCCCCAGCAAGAGGGAAACTTAAAAGGCAACCACTCCAACCTGCGAGTGCTTACGCCCTCTATAGCATCCCCTCCAAGCAGCCTCCAGTCTCCATCTGAGTACTCGGTGATGGGTACCTCTCCAGACTACTTCCCCAGACAGCTCGGCCCTCCGTCAGAGGATCCAGAGAAAGTTCTTTCTTAGGTTGAGCTGTGACTTCCCCCCTTTGGGCCCATGCAGTCCAGGACTGCACGAAGCGAGCTGTCCCTTCAAAATCACTCAGGCATCGTAGGTGTTTCTCCTTAATTAAAATAATAGTAGCAATAGCTACCTGAGTGTGGTATTTGCTGCGAACTAGACACCACACCAAGCACTTGGTGTCTGATCTCCGTTACCCCTCACAATGGTCCCACGAGCAAGGGGTTACTATTGTCCCCATTTTACAGATGAGGAGACTGAGTCTCAGGAGAGGTGAAGAGGTTGCTCAGCTAGTAAGTTTGCAGAGCTGGGCTAGGAACTCAGACTTTTCCGAGCTTAACCACTGTACTCTGTCTGCTAACCTCCTATGCACATGCGTGCGCGCGCACACACACATGCTGAATCCTTCTCCAGCTATATCCACACTGACAACTCTGAAATGTAGCCACAAAAATTCTCACATGGCTCAGGAGAGCCCAGAACCTTTCGAGAAATTCTGTCTGCCTCTCCTCCAGTCCACCCACCCCTCCCCACACTCAGCACCTCCTAATCCAGCCTTGGGTTTCTCCTCACACCACTCTAGGGGAGGTGTACTGTCTTTATCCAGGCCTTCCTCTCTCCATTTCAAGTGATTCTAAGGGGCCCATCCGCCACAGCGTGGCTAACAAAACCACCACCACAGGCACATAACTCAGGTTGAGCTAGCTTTCTTACTTGCCTGTTTTGCACCAGTGATTGGTACAATGGTCCCATGACCTGACTGCGGCTAAGGAGAATCTTTGGCAGTCTCATGGGGACTCTGGGAGAAAGAAACTTTTTCCACTCCCCATGGACTACTTGGATTAGTACATAAGAAGATATAAATCTGGAGACACAAGCCAAGCCCATTGTATTAATTTCCTATTGCTGTGGTAACAAATTACCACCAACTTGGTGGCTTAAAAGAACATATATTTATTTTCTTATAGTTCTGGAGGTCAGAACCAAGGAAGTCCTAAAACCAAGGTATCAGCTAGGTCACATTCCTTCTGGACACCTTAGAGGAAGATTCATTTTCTTGACTTTTCCAGCTCTTAGAGGCTATCTCCATTCCTTGGTTTATGGCTTGCTTATTCCTCCATCTTCAAGGCCAGTAGAGTGGCATCTT
Organism: Nyctereutes procyonoides; assembly: GCF_905146905.1. NCBI lineage: Eukaryota > Metazoa > Chordata > Mammalia > Carnivora > Canidae > Nyctereutes > Nyctereutes procyonoides. The sequence continues at coordinate 30,456,040 of NW_026575046.1, forward strand.
CAAGACACACACACACTCTCTCTTTCTCTGACTTCTGCTTCTGTCATCACATTTCCTTCTTCTACTGTGATCCTCCTGTCCCCCTCTTATAAGGACTCACATGATTACACTGGGCTCACCTGGATAATCTCCTCATCTCAACATCCTTAACTTAATGATATATGTAAAATCACTTTTACCATGTAAGGTAACATTTGCAAGTTGAGGATTAGGACATGGACATCTTTAGGAAGCCACCATTCAGCCACCACACCCATCCATGCAGAGGAAACTTAGCAGCAGCAGAAGACAAAAACCAACACCAATAGAATAAAAAAAAACTAAAGAATAAAGAGAAGAGAGCCCTTGATCCAGCCATGCCTGAAATCCCAGCCTACTGGTTACATGAGCCAACGATTTCCCTTTTTGCTTAAGTTCATTTAATCTGCATTCTGGTAGGAGAGATCCCAGGAAGACACTGTTGCTCTGGTCTTCCCCACATCATCCATATGGATGATTATGTGGTTGAACATTATAGCTGCAACCCATGCTAACCTTCTATATTCTCTGGTACACGACCCTGTTTACAGAGACCTTAGTGCTGACAATACCCTTGTTGCTCTGTGTTTCTATCACACACAGAGACATCACACCAAAAGTGAATGAGAAGCCTGGGCCTTTGTGGTACATAGCCAGGGGCAATCACTCTATCTCTTTCCCATCTCCTTCTCATCCAGCTTTTGGCAGCAAAACAATGACTTTGAGAGAAAGCCAAGGAGAGGAAAGGAAAAGAAGTAGCTGTTAAAAAAAAATACACATATGCACACATGTAAAGCCCATCTACCATGCAGCCCCCTGTACCCCTGACTAGTTCACAATCCAGGCAAGGGAATGTTCTGTGCTTGCCTAGTATGTTTCTCTATTTTTAGAAAAAAATTTTTTTGCAATAACAACTCACTAATTTAGGGAATTTAAGAATAAATTTTGTAGGGTCTTTTTCTTTTATTCATTCTTTCCTTCCTTCCTTTCTTCTTTCCTTCCTGTCTTTCTTTCTCTCCCTCTCTTTCTTCCTTCCTTTCTCTCTCTTTTCTTTCTTCTTTTTTTTTAGTGTGTGTTTTTTAAGATTTTTATTTATTTATTTATTTGAGAGAGAGAGAATGAGAGAGAGCATGAGCAGGGGATGAAGGGGACAAGCAAGTTCCCCTGAGCAGGGAGCCCAATGTAGGCTTGATCCCAGAACCCTGAGATCATAACCCGAGGCAAAGACAGTCACTTAACTGACTGAGCCACCCAGGCACCCCTCTTTCTTCTTTTTTTTAAGCAAACCATAAGATAATCAGATCTTTAAGGGCTCTTCTGGCACAATCTTATTAAGCTTCTTCGAGTGTGTTATTAAGGGGAAAGGCCAGAAGAGAACCCTGGGAATGGCCCGAGTGTAGCAACAGTCCCACAAAGAGGAGGTCAGCCTATGCCCTGACTTCAGCACCATCCAGGCAGAGGGGAACTAGGGGTCAGGAATGTTCTGGCTCCATGGGTGCTTGTGGTGGCCGCATGGAGGGGTGTGTTCTGTGCAGGAGATGCTGCACTTCCAGGTCTACAAGGTAGCAGTAGAGTATTACACTTGGTCATCCTAGGACATTTTCCCTGTTAGGCCTTAGTTTTCTCTTCTGCAAAATGAAAACATTAAACCAGAAATCAATAAATCTTTCCAAGAGACACGAAAGGGCTTCTGGAGAACTGGTAATGTTCTTTTTCCAGAAGTGGGTACTGATCACATGAATGTGTCCAATTTGTGAAAATCCATTGAGTTGTACATGTATGATTTGTTCACCTTTCTGTACATATACTTTTCTTAAATAAAGTTTACACAAACAATAGAAAAGGGGGAAGTGGATGTGAGTAGATATGAAGCAAATGGGAGTGAATTGTATAAGAATGCAGAACAAAGGATGAAGGCAAGTCACAGCTTCCCACTTTGAATCGAGCATGTTAGGGAAGAGAAGGAATATGGCCAAAACATTAATTGTAACAGAAATGAGAAGCATTATACTCTTCAGACATAGTTATTTGTTTTGTTTTGTCCAGTTTCAGATACGGTTTGATATCTTCATGTCTGATAGGGCAAATTAACAAAGACTGTTTTGAGACATTTTATTTAAGTTCTCCATAAGAATGCTCATGAGGTCTGGTGCTGGATAGGTTCTGGGTTATCACAGCCCACACACAGTTGGCTCCCTTGCTCTGGCGCCAGCTGTGCCAATTCAGCTGGTGGCACGAAGTAGGGGAAAGGGCAAGTCCCATAGGACCCTCTAGAGTTTGGCTTGACCTTCAAGCAGTGGTTGCAATGTCATCATCGCACTTAAAGGGGTCGTGAATAGGGGTGCCTGGCTGGCTCAATCAGTAGAACATGTGACTCTTGATCTTGGGGTTGTGGGTTGGCTCCACATTAGGAGCCATAATGTTGGCTCCACATTATATATTTAAAAAATAAAAATAGGGCAGCCTGGGTGGCTCAGCGGTTTAGCACCACCTTCAGCCCAGGGTGTGATCCTGGAGACCAGGGATCAAGTCCCCCATCGGATTCCCTGCATAGAGACTGCTTCTCCCTCTGTCTGTGTCTCTGCCTCTCTCTCTCTCTCTCTCTCTCTCTCTGTGTGTGTGTGTGTGTGTGTGTCTCATGAATAAATAAATAAAATCTTTTAAAAATAAAAAATAAAAATAAAGGGGTTATGAACAAATCATCGGTGCAAAATGACTAAGGTTCATCCACTCCCTAAACATGTACTGAGCACATGCTCCCTGCCAGGCACCCTTCTAGGGACAAGGGACGCAGCAGTGCATAAAACAGGTAAAAGTTCCTGTCCTGGGGAAGCATCCATGATTCATTAAGTCACTTACTAGTTTCAAAGACTTATTTAATTTTTTTAGTTTATGATAAGATATATATAATTTAAATTTTATCATTTTAACTATTTTTGAATGTACAGTTCAATAGCAGTAAGTATATTTACATTGTTAATGCAGCCAGTCTCCATAACTTTTTCATCTTGCAGAACTGAAGCTGTTAGACAACAGCTCCCCTTTGCCGCCTTCTCCCAGCATCTGGCAACTCCCATGCATCTATAACATGAGGGGAATAGACAGTCATGGTGACTTGGGCCTGGTGACCCAGCTCCAGGCATTTATCAGGGGTATCCTACTGTGTGCTCAGCACTGTGCCTTCAAAGAACTTGAGGATGGTTTGGGGGATCTAATAAGCAGTTGTGATATGAGACTGTCTGCGCAAAGTGCCAAGGGGGGAAAACAGCCACTGGAGCTCAAAGGAAAGAAGCTGCCGTGGACTGGCAAGGACTTTAGCTGAGCCTTTTGGGACAGATAGGCTTTGAATAGAGAGAAGGAAAAACTCTTTGCACTTTGGAAGCCCATTCAGCCAACCTCAAACTAAGCTCTGGAGGCAGTTCCTGGCTTCGTTTCCCTCCCTGGAGCAGCAGAGGTTGAATGGAACAAACCTTGCTGACAGAGACAAGGGATGCTCAAGCCCAGTTCCACTGGTGACATTATTTTGTGCCATTGTGTTTCCTGCAGGTGTTTCTAGTCATTGACTGCAGGGAGTAGGGTGTGGACAGTTCAGAGCTTTTTAGCTAGAATATCAGAGTCTTGCTGAACTTGCTTGTTTTCTGCCTTCTGCAGCTGTCCAAGCAGTAGATAGACCCTCCCTTCCCGGTCTCTCTCACCTTACCCTCTGGGAGGGCAGGATAAAGGAACGAACAGGGGCTCAGATTGCATGGTACAGCCCCCAGCAGGTGCCTCCGATGCAGACTGTTCCCAAGGCGCATGGGTGCTGGCCAGGGTGGCACCGGGGAGTAGGGGATGGCCCGCTCTCTCCTCAGCTTTCTAAATGCCCTCTGTTCCAACCCCTGAGCCTTGCTTTCCGCTACACCCAAACCACCTGTAGGACTGGTTCTCCTCAGCACAAACAGCTCTTTGTTTGCTGCTTGCATTCATTTGTTGGCATCCAAACAGTTCTCTGTGGTTCACAGTTGAGGCCGGCCTGAGGCAAAATGAGGCTTGGGGGAGGTTGGCATGGGTGCCACACCTCGCTTCCATTCTCCTGCCCCCAAACCTAGACCCTCCAAACCTTACCCTTTAACACAACACCAACGCCACTACCTATCCTCCCCATTTGGGGTCCCATCCTTCCCTTTTCCCCATTTGCTCATCTAAGAAACAAATCTCCTCTAAGGGGTGAGATCAGACACACTACCCTGAAAGAAAAATGAAAAATGAAATGATAAAGAAAAATGGTGAGGAGTTTCGGGCATTGTGATGGGTTTCTCAGGACACATCAAGCTGTCCACACAGTACATGATCCACTCGGTTCCTTGTCTATACAGTGGACACCGGGTACACTGCCCCAGTGGCTCTTAATCTCTGCTCAACTATTAATGTCTGCATCCTCTCCCCCTTTGGGAAGGTCTCCGTTTTCTCATCATTACAGTAAAGGAGCCGGATTGGATCATTACTGCCAGCCCTACCATTGATAAGCCTGTGCAGGCAAGGAGGGATACAATGATGCCCTGACCCCAAAGAAAAGTTCTCTGGTTTTTAAGAATTATGAAACTAGGGGACACTGAGTTTCCTCTGACCCTCTTTCCTCTCTGCTACTTCGGATGGCTTTCATCCAAGTACCACACTTTACAGGCTCAAAAGTGTCATCACTGTCCTGACCCAAGCCAACATTTGTTCAGTAAATAACTGTGAACATCTATAAGGTGTCATGCATTTTGCTGACTCTATGGAAATAAGCTTGATCTGCCAGCTGCTGGAAAAAAAGAAGAGCACATTCAAAAGGAGCTCCTGTGGATGGGACTTCGAATGTAAGACAAGAGTGAATAGAAAAAGCCCGCAGCTGAAAATAAGATGAGGGGGATCCCTGAGTGGCTCAGTGGTTTAGCACCGCCTTTGGCCCAGGGCATGATCCTGGAGGCCCAGGATCGAGTCCCACGTCGGACTCCCTGCATGGAGCCTGCTTCTCCTTCTGCCCCTCTGCCTCTCTCTTTCTGTGTCTCTCAGGAATAAATAAATAAAATCTTAAAAAAGAAAGAAAGGAAAGAAAGAAAGAAAAAGAAAATAAGATGAACATTCAATAACAAGCAGCAGCCAACCCTGGGGAGGTCTAGAGGCAGCCTGTGCAAGGGCCCTGAGGCAGGAACTAAGGCCACTAGACCTGTCAGGGCACCAGAAAGGTCAATGTGTTTGCAACCTAGTGAGCTGGGGTGATGGTAGGACAGAGAGAGGAAAGTGACACTGGATCGTGCAGAGAGATTTATGGGTTTTATTTTGGGCATAGCAAGAAATCATTAGTTTTTTGTTTGGAGGTTTTTTTACATTTTAAAAAGATCATAGTGGCTGCTGTAGTATGGTCATCAGCACCACGCTGTACCTCTCCTGGGCACCGTTCATGGCACAGGCAATGTAAACGGAGCCCCCTGGAGTTGTGCAAGATACAGCAGCCTGGACTGTCCTTCCCAATCCCCGCAAAAGTTCAGGTGCTAACAATCCCCACCCCCCACCCGGATGGCAAGAGTCCAGTCTTCCTCAGGGGCTTTGAGGATGTCAATCCTCTGTCATCTTTGCAAAGCAGAGGGGAGCTCTGGCCCCTCCACTGTGTCTGGTCTGATCCCTGCAAACACTCGCTTCTCCCAAACGCTTTCATCTGCAGGGTCGAGCCAAGTGGCAGCAGATGCTCCCTCACTCTCCCCTCTTCAAGCTGACACCCTCTAAGCCTTTAAGCAGCGTGTAACTCCCTCGTCTCAGCGCCCCTTGGAAGGGAGCAGCCGCAGATTAAGCGCTTCTGGGATCCAGGCGCTGAGGAATTCGGGGCCTCTCAGGTTTCTTGGCAGGAGTTACAAGTACATGCAGAGACTCTTCTTCAGAACAAGTGAAAATAATTCCTTCCAGGGGCAGAAAAAGGCGTGCTTTTGGCAAAAGGCCTTCATAAGATGTTATCTCAAGAGACCCGCAGAGGAGCGCTTGGGAAGGAAGACAGAACTTGCTGAACCTGGTGGGGACGGCCCTACGAGGTTCCCACAGGGACCCGGGAACTGGACAGGGCGGCCTCCAGGGGCTTCCACACTCCTGGGGCAGGAGGGCGCCTGCAGGGAAGGGACACTGCACCGTGGGACATTCGTACCACGGAATGGTGTGCAGGCATTGGAAGGAAGGAAGGAGGCAAATACACATCACTGCTGCGGAGAGACAACAAATATACATATGGGGGTGCCTGGCTGGCTCAGTCAGGAGAGCATGGAACTCTTGATCTCGGGGTCATGGGTTCAAACCCCACAATGGGCGTAGAGATTACTTAAATAAATAACATGTTTTTTAAAAGTGTGTATACATATATATGAACACACAAATACCTTTACATATTACATTACAATATTTCTCCAGAAAGATAAGGAAAATTAAGAGTTTAGGAAATGAAATGGAAGCTGAGGAGAAGGCATTGTAGCTACATTTTATACCCTTCTGTACGGTTTGGAGTTGTATGTTCGGGAGGATTTTACCATGGATATCACATTTTCATTGCAAACAGAAAGTTGGGGGCTCAGAGATGGGAATCATGTAGTCCTGCAGTTATTGCCAGGGCTGGGACCCGGACCCGGTCCACGGCCTTCTCTCTTTTGTCCCTAGCACGCTGTCTTCCTTGCCAAGCCCAGGAGCCAGCCTTGGGCACAGGAGGGCTCGGACGCCTGGCTGTGTGTCCCACAGCTGGGAACCAGGGATGTGAAGATTATGTTTCTCAGACCACAGGGATGTTGGCATCCTAGGGCTTTGGGCTTCCATTCTTGAGTTCCTTCACAAACCGTGCCACTAAGGTAGTTGTGGAGGAAATCTCCAATCCCTCTTCCACTCTGAGACTCAGTTTCCCTCACCTGTAAAATGATGTGCGGTGGAGCAGGAGATCCCTCAGGGTCCTAAAAAAGGACGGGCCAGGTGGCTCCTGGCAGACCTGAGTCCAGCCCAAGGCCTAGGACTTCTCATTTCTTGAGTCAGGCTTCCCCCTGCTGGTGTCAGGTGGTACTCGGCAAGCTTCCAAGAAGCAGATTCTCCGTGGTGGTGTATACCCCCCAGGGCTGGGGACAGGGCCCTTTTGGAGTTGTGGGGCCAGCCACAATTTCAGGGGCACAACTGACATTTAGCAGGCAGGGGTGGAGACCTAGGCGTCCCACAGTGCATGTGACAGTCCTGTACCATCAAGAATTGTCTCATGTCCTGTGTGTCTTTTCAATGAACAAATCAAGAAATCCTGTTTCTAATGAACCGAGCCCAGAACCTTGCTCTCCTTTGCAAACATTAACAAAGCTGTTTGGGTTTTTGTTTGTTTCTTGTTGTTTTGTTTTGCTCTGCTTAAAGGTAGACTGAAGGGCAACGACTCTGTGAGTTGATGGATGCTTGTGCTTTGCTTTGCCTGGCGCTTCACCAAGATTCGTTCGCCGCCTCCTAAAATGGCATCACAGTGGCACTTGTGCTGTTATCATTCTGACCTACTTGTACTGCCTGCTTTTGTAGCCATATCCGTTGGCAAATTCGCAACCAAAGACATCTGAGACTTCTTTTAACAGATGGAGAACTAAACATTACTGAATTCTCAGAGATATAGGAAATGCAGCGATTCTATTTTGTTTTCTTTTTTCCAGCTTTACTGAAATAGTATAGACCATGTGTAAGTTTATGGGGTACAATGTGGTGATTTAATACACATAAACATTGCAAAATGCTTACCATGATAAGGCTACTTAACAACAACAACAAAAAAGGCTACTTAACATTTCCACGTTCTCACAAAATTACCTCTGTTTTGTGTGCGGTGGTGACATTTAAGATCTCTCTTAGTAACTTCCAAGTATATCACACATATTGTTGACTATAGCCACTGTGCCATGATTAGATCCCCAGATCTCACTCATCATACAGCTTGGCATTTAGACTCTTTGACCAACATCTCCCCGTTTCCCCCATTCCTCTGCCCCTGGCAACCACCATTCTACTCTCAATTTCTTTGAGTTCGGCCTTTTTAGACCTGACATAAGCGATCCCCTACAATGTTTCTTTTTCTTTGTCAGATTTATTTCACTTAGTGTAATGAATGCCCTCTGGGTCCATCCATGTCGTCACCAAGAGCAGGATTTCCTTCCTTTTGTGGCTGAATAATATTCTATTGTATATATAAATTACATCTTCTTTATCCACTGACCCATTGATGATCACTTAGGTTTTCTCTGTGTCTTGGCTACTGTGAATAATGCTGCAGTGAATATGGGGATGCAGATAGCTCTTCAGGGTAGTGTTTTCACTTCCTTCAGATATAAACCCAGAAGTAGAATACCTGGATCACATGGTAGTTCTCTCCCTAATTTTTCAAGGAATTCCCATACTGTTTTCCATAGTGGTTGCACCAATTTACATTCGCACTAATAGTGCACAAGTGTTCCCTCTTCTTACGTTCTCACCAATGCTTGTTATCTCTTGTCCTTTTGATGACAGCCATTCTAACAGGCATGAGGTGATATCACTGTGGTTTTGATTTTCATTGCCCTGATGATGAGTGATGTTGAGCACCTTTTCAAGAACCTGTTGGCCATTTGAGTATTTTCTTTGGAAAAATGTCTTTTCAAGTGCCTTGCCCATTTAAAATCAGATTGTTTGCTTTTTTGCTAGCGAGTTGTAGGAGTTCGTGATATATTTTGGATATTAATGCTTTATCAGAGAAATGGTTTGCAAATATTTTCTCCCATTCTATAGGTTGCCTTTTATTTTGCTAACTCTTTCCTTTGCCATGCAGAGCCTTTTTAGTTTGATAATGTCCCACTTGTTTACTTTTGGTTGTTACTTGTACTTTCAGCATCGAATTTAAAAAATCTTTGCCAAAACCAATGTCAAGGAGCTTTTTCCCTGTATTTTCTCAGACCCCAATGTGTACCTACCCTTTTCCTCATTCCAAGGGCTTTCCCTACTCGGGCCTTGCCCCATATCTCATTCATTCATTAAACAAATATCGACAGGGAGAACTTAATATGTTCTGAGAAATGTGCTCAGGGCTAGGGGCACAGCAGTGAACAACAGATCCGGTGATTGTGTTCATGGATCTTAACATTTTGCATTGGTGTCAGGCAACAAATTGAATAAACTAGATAATAATTACAAGTTGTGATTGGTGTTTTTTTTTAAGATTTTATTTATTTATTCATGAGAGACACACAGAGAGAGGCAGAGATATAGGCAGAAGGGGAAGCAGACTCCATCCAGGGAGCCCGATGTAGCACTCGATCCCAGGACCCCGGGATCACGTCCTAAGCCAAAGGCAGATGCTCAACCACTGAGCCACCCAGGCACGCACAAGTTGTGATTGTTGATATGGAGGGGAGAAAATGGGAGTAAGAAGGGTAGAGAGCAAAGTTCTCTCTGAGAAGGTAACATTTGAACTGAGATCTGAGAGTGATAAAGAAGCAGGCACTAAGGAAAAGTTGGGGAAAGACTGTAGTTCCAACAGCGCAAGTGCAAAGGCCTTGAGGCAGGGCAGAACTTGTCATGTTCCAGGAACACAATGAAGGCCACCGTGGCTAAAACATAGTGACTGAGAGAGTAGTGATAGAAGACAGGGCTAGAGAGGTCATTTATTAGACACCAGCTATGAGCAAGATCCACCCTAATCTCCTTTGCTCAGACTACTTGCTCCCTGACTGTGATACTTAACTCTGCTTCTCTGAGCCTTTCCCACCCTTCAAGACCAGGGCTTGCCCAGCTCACCCCAGAAATTTCCCTGACTCTCTCAACTCCTAGACATGGAGGGCAACCAATATGTATCTGGAAGTGGGCAGCTCTGCCCACTTTCTTGCCTCCTAAGGCAGTGTTTCTCAAACTGTGGTCTTCAGACCACCTTGGTCAAGGGTGATGGTAAAGAAACCCTGAACCATGTCTGGGCTGCAGTCTAAGCTCAGACATCAATGCAGTGGATGGACTTGGAGGTCAAGTTGCCTGATTTAGGCAAAAGAAAAGACAACCTACCTGGTTAAACTTGAAGTTCAGGGACCTGACAAGTAATTATTTACTAGAAGTAAGTTCTAAGTGTTGCATGGGACATACTTATACTAAAAAAAATTCATTGTTTATCTGGAAACAAATTTAACTGGGAATTGTGCATTTTATCTGGCAAATCTATCCTATGGAGAGTCTTTCACTCCTGTGAGCCTCAGTTTCCCCATTTGGAAAATGAAGGGGTTGGGCTAGATGACTTTTATGGGTCCTTACGGCTTAGATGCTTCTGTGGTCAGTTCAGACCCATTCCACAGCTCTGAGAGCCTTTCTCCTCAATCCCGCTAGAGGGCGCCCTTACCCTCCTCAAAGGCCTGGCAGGCCTGTGGCTCCGCAAGGAGGCTTAGGTCCCGCTGGCTCTGGGGGAACCATCTGGAAACCAGGTTGTGAGGCCTTCATGGCCCAGGGGCCTCACTTATCCGTAGGGCAGCCAGATCACAAAGACAGAAAGGGAGACCTCATAGACTCTCTGAAGATAAAGACCATCTCATCCAGCATCCCTCTACCATTGTTTGAGAGCCTGGACCCCTAGAGGGGAAGGCACTTGTCCTGGCCCACACCAGGGGTCTGAGAACTAGACTCCCATCTCCCTGACCAAGACCCCTTTACCTCCTAAGGGTGCCTTGTTTCTCTGTTTCCTGCTGCACATGTTTAACCCTTGCAGTCCTGTAGCCAAAGCCATTACAGACCCCAGGCAGCCCAGCTCAGCCTAATAAGAGAGATAACCTCGGAGCCCCTTCACAAAGGGGATGTGGCCTTGAGGCAGGAGCCCTTACAACTGAGAGAGGACTGGGGACAAAGGATCTGTCTAGGTGGTGGGGAGTGGGGCGAGCCCCTTACATTTAAGTATTAATCTTTTTATTATTATTGGCCTCCTCTGTGTCAGACACCTAAGAGGACCACTGTCATCAGACAAGAAACAAGATCCAGGTTAGGTCACTGGACTAGAAGGGCTCAATCCAGTTCTACAGCAGACATTCAGAAGGAAGGAGCCTTCTGTTACCGGGGACTCAGATGGTCTCCAGCTGAGACTCACACTCCTTTCACTGCAGATAGGAGTTGCCCAAAGCGAGGTAGACCTCCCCCCAACTACGACCTAGGAGATGATTTCAGGAGAGTTACAGATTTGGCATTCGTTAACATTGAATTAATTATAATTCAGTTCTCTTTGGGGCCATCTGATTATCAAAGAGAAAATCTCTTAGATTTCTTTCTTTTAATAAAAAACAGACCACCCCTCAAACATGGGACACAATAATTGCATAACATTGTTTTTTCGCTGTATTTATATTTTTATTGTATTTATCCGTAAGGTTTATCCCTAGTTATGGTAAATGATACTGATTTTCAATCTAAGGTAATGAAATCATTTCCTTTAAGTGTTAAGTTGTCTTGTTTCGTTTTTAAGTGATTTAACAGTAAGGAAAGCACAGATAGAAAGTAGAAACACTCACTGCCTTGAAGGATTCTAGGTCCTGAGGGCACCTGTTAACTGAGCTGATCAGTGGTTCTGCAACTAGCAGGGGTGCAGCCCTGTCCTCCCAGGGCCCTGGGATTCATGCTTCGTGCCCCTCTGGTGCTGCCTTGCCCTTGAAAAGCTCCCAGAGGGAGACATTCCAGTATGGAGGAGAAAGCTCTGGGTCCCAGTTTCCTCCTCTTTGCCTTGTCTCATCATATGACACAGTCCCTCGACTTCCCAGAACCTGTTTGCTTCTCTCTAAGTGGTGGCAGAGCTGCTATACTCATGGGTGCCACGCATCTCACAGATAATCTGCCTTGGGGTTAATCAAGGCCTAAGGACTATATCCCACAGTCCTGAGGTCAGATGTCACATCTCCCTCTTTACCCAAATACCCTGTAAAGCCAGGCTCCATCATAGCTCCCTGCTTTATTTCCTTCATGGCATGTGTTTCCACCTGAAATGGCATTGTTCCTTAACTTGGGCATTGTCTGCCTAGCTGGAAGGAAATCTCCAAATGAATGTGACTAAGGAATGGAAGTTTTAATTTAAATTAATTTAAACTTAAATCTAAATAAGCCACACCTGGGTAGTGGCTACCATGTGGAAAGTGAAGCTCTAGAGTAATTCTGTGTCCTCCTATTGCACATACTCTGGCTTCCCTTACTCTTCCTTTACTGCACTTCTTACTTCTTATAATTTGTATTTAGTTGTGCAATTTTTTAAAATTTTATTTTTAAGTAATCTCCACATCTAACATGAGGCTCAAACTCATGATCTCGAGATCAAGAGTTACATGCTCCACCAAGTCAACCAGGCACCCCTAGTTGTGCAATTGTTTTATCTATTCCCTGCTGGGATCAACACCTGCCCTACTCCTGAACATGTAGGACGTGCCTAGCACCCTGCAGGCACCTGATCAATACCAGAGAATGAATGAATGAATGAACGAATGGGCCTGTACCAGAACTGACTTTACTCCGTCTCTGCTTGGATCCGTAGAGACTGAGACTACTAATGCTATGCTTGCATTTCTCAAATGCCCAACACCAAACTCTTGAAAAAAGAGAACACTAGAATATAATTCGATTTTTTTAAGTTTGTATTATTTTTGTGGTTTGAAAATAATTTCAAATAAAAGGAGGAAGAAAACCAACTTGGCACCTGAAGATTCAGCTCTGTTGCAGTGGCACACACCTTCTTGAGTCTATTTTTCCATCTCTAACAGGAGTCTTGAATTACTAGCCTGAACTATCGCCCTGGCATGAAGAACATGCACGGATTTTGAAAATTGCTCTGTGGATTTTCAATGTTGTTATCTCTTTCTAGAATCAGTGTGCTCTTATTAAAGCAAATCGAATCCTGTTTGTTTCTCTGGTTTAAAACACTCCAATGAATTCCCATTGCACAAAAAATAAAATCCAAGCTCCTTAGCATAGTTTATGAGACTGCAGAGTCTGGCCCCTGCCCACCTCTTCAGCCTCATCTGATATGACCTACACCTCACTTTGTACACCAGTCATATCAGCTTCGATTCATCTTGCTCCCCATCTACCTCAAGGCCTTTGCACATGCTGTTCCCTTTGCCTAGAATGCTTTTCCCTGCCCTTTCCCTGTTCTCTCCCTACTCCACACACCTAATCCCTCCTTTCCCTTGTGACTCAGCTCAAATTTTCTCAAGGAAGCCATGAAACAGCTGTGTCCAATAGAACTTTCTTTTGTTGTTGTTGTTTTTTAAGATTTTATTTATTTATTCATGAGAGACACAGAGAGAGGCAGAGACATAGGTAGAGACATAGACAGAGAGAAGCAGGCTCTTTGAAGGGAGTCCAGTGTGGGACTTGATCCCTGGACCCCCAGGTCATGCCCTGAGCCAAAGGCAGGGGCTCAACTGCTAAGCCACCCAGGTGTCCCCCAATAGAACTTTCCAAGATGATGAAAATGCTTAGATCTACCCTGTTCAATAGGTAACCACTATTCACATGTGACTCATGAGCACTTGAAAGTGTCAGTGTCCAATGTGACTAAGGATTGGAAGTTTTAATTTTAATTAATTTAAACTTAAATCTAAATAGCCACACCTGGGTAGTGGCTACCATGTGGAGAGTGAAGCTCTAGAGTAATGCTGTGTCCTCCTATTGCACATACTCTGGCTTCCCTTCTTCTTCCTTCACTTTACTTCTTACTTCTTATAATTTGTATTTAGTTGTGCCATTTTTTTTAAATTCTATTTTTAAGTAATCTCCACATCTAACATAGGGCTCAAACTCACCATCTTAAGATCAAGAGTTACATGCTCCACCAAGCCAACCAGGCACCCCTAGTTGTGCAATTGTTTAATCTATTCCCTGCTAGATCAGAAGTTCTAGAACGAATGCTTTGTCTACTTTGCCACAACTGAGTCTCTATCACCTGGTATGGGACCTGGTGCATAGTAGGTATATCATAAACATTTGTTGACTGAATGGGTGGATGGATAGATGGATGGATGAACAAACCATAAGAGACTCTTAAAGACAGAGTAGAAACAGAGGATTGATGGAGGGAGGTGGGGGATGGGGATTAAGGAGGGCACTATGGTGAGCACTGTGTGTTTATGTAAGTGATGAATCACTGAAGTCTACTCCTGAAACCAATATTGCACTGTATGTTAGCTAAGTAGAATTTAAATAAAAATTAGAAATAAATAAATATGAGGGGGTGGAAAAAGAGGATGGATGGATGGTGGATGAATATAGTTGCTTAGCCTGGTGCTTCTATAATAAAGTACAGTAATGAGAAAAGCTCAGCACACCATTCATAAAATCAAAAGTAAGCTTAGCTATATGTTGGCAAATTGAATTTAAATAAGATAGAAAAAGGAAGGAAGGAAGGAAGGAAGAAGGAAGGAAGGAAGGAAAAGAAGAAAGAAAGAAAGAAAGAAAGAAAGAAAGAAAGAAAGAGAGAGAGAAAGAAAGAAAGAAAGAAGAAAGAAGAAAGAAAGAAGAAAGAAAGAAAGAAAGAAAGAAGAAAGAAAGAAAGAAAGAAAGAAAAAGAAAGTAAGTAAGTTTGGGGTGCCTGGATGGCTCAGTCAGTTAAGTGTCCTACTCTTGGTTTTGGCTCAGGTCATGATCTCAGGGTCCTGAGATCAAGCCCTGTGTCAGGCTCTGCACTCAGTTGGGAGTTTGCTTAAGATTCTCTCTCCCTCTCCCTCAGCCCCTCCCCCTGCTCTCTCTCTCTTTCAATAAACAAATTAATAAAATCTTAAAAGTAAGCTAGATTTGTGCTTATAGGAACTGTACATTCCCTGTGTACAAATACATCCATGGTATATAAAGAAGCCTGTGTGTACATCAAAGCATAGTAGTGTGTTTGCAAAGGTTTGCGGTTGTGCCGTTGTGTGCAGACACGTCCATCCGTGTGCCTGTGTGTCAGGCTAATTAGAGATGTCTAAGACTGAGACACATGCAAAATCACTCAGGAAGGCAGTTTCTAAGTCATTACTTTTTATTTTGAAAGATTTGTCAAACTCCCCACATTGTGGCAAGAGTTTGCACGATTAATAAGAAGCAGCTTTTTCATGAAATGCTTGGAGGTGAACGAGTTCTCAGCCTGTGAGATCCGACCATCCAATGGACTTTGAAGTTTCTCTTGATTAATAGGAGGAAAAACGTGAGAAAGGGAGAAAAGGAAGAACGTGCTGGAAACTGAGGGAAAGACCTCTTGTGACAGCTATCCAAATGTGAAAACAAAACAAAACCAAACCAATTCACCAACACCACTTTTTCTATTTTACAATTTTTCTACACCTTGCTCTTGACCTTGGCCTCTCTGGTCAAAACAGCCTCCCAGTCCTGCGTTTCCCAAAGACAGCTAGGAGGGGAGAAGCCCTACAGGGTGTGGTGATCCACCACCGCCCCCCCCCCAGGGGCCTGGCGGATTCCAGAGAACTGATGTACCACCCCAGCTCCCAAAAGTTTGTACAAACAGCCTAACATGAAGAGAAATGGCACTGAAAGATGAGAGGAAAATGATGAGGAACTAGGTTTATATGAGAATTAATATGTTTTCCTAACACAGACTCAGGTCCTGGCTGTGAGTGACCGCCTTGTCATCTGCAGCTCTGGCTGCTGGGCTCTGCAGGACTTTCTCCCACTAGTTCCCCAGCCCCAGAAACATCCTTGCCAGCATCACGTGCCTGCTACTTCCCTTTGCCCACCTTCAGGCCACACGAGGGCGACCCCCCAGCAGCCAATACCCTGAAATAAAACGAACACAAAGACTAACTTGGTGAGCACTAGTCTCAAACTGAGAAACAGAGAGAAAATCTGGAGATGCAATGTGTCGAAGGCAGATGCGAGCAGATCAAAGTTCCCACCCCTATGCCACTAGGACACGAGGCAGCGCAGCAAATGGCAAGAGAAGGGGACCGTTAGTGGGTGAGCAAGAGGCGTCGACAGCCTTGTGATGACTAAGAATGTCATGACTTGGGTTACAATTTTCATTTTTAGCACCGTTAATGTATTCGCTTAAATCTATATTAGCACCTTGTCCCCAGGCAGAACAACAGACCATCCAAACATTTTAAACATTGGGGGAAACAGGAAGGGAAAGATCAAAGAGGGAGGATCCGGGACTGCAGAAGGAGGCGTGGATTTAGATCACCAGATCCTTGTCAATATCCTCTGCAAAGCAAGAGAAAACAGAATTAGAAGTGAGGCCCTGTACAGAGGAAGACGGCTTCCCCAGCAGTCGGTGGGTCCCCCCCACCCCAGGCCAGCGGTCGGGGGACCAGCCCAAGGTCACCCAGGAGGTTGAAGACTAAGAACTGTGGTCTCCCTGACCCCGGCCTGTTCCTGTCACTCACACCCGCTGCCAAGTGACACTTCCTATCCCCTCTCTAGGTGCCTGCCAGCTACCAAAATAGTGCGAGGCACAGACCAAGTGCTGCGCTTGAGGAAGAGAAAGAGAAAGGGGATGGACCAGAAGGCGCCCGAGAAAGCAAGGCCCACCCGGACGGGAAGAGCAGAAAAAGGAGTTAACGAGGCACAGAGAGGGAACAGGACAGTGGCCCTTTGCTCAGACACTCACGCTCCTTGATGCCGAAGCAGCCCGCCCACTCGTCCAGGGCGATGTACTTGTCATTGTCCAGGTCACAGGTCTCAAAGAAGCGGGTGGTGCAGTGCTCCATGGGGATGAGGGGTGCACGCAGTGGGGCCAGCTCCGTGTGGGACAGGTACCTGCGGGCAAGAGGTTGGAGGGCCTGAGGCATGGGAAAGCCCCCCCATTCCACGAGAGCCAGGGGAGAGGGAGCCTGCCCCACAGAGCAGAAGGAAGGGGTGTGCAAGCAGAACAGGAAGCCGGGATCCTGGTCTACCCCTCACCGTACCGCAGACCTGCGGCGGGGCTTAGAGCAGGCACTGTCCCCCTCTGAGCCTGTTTCTCCTCCATCGAAGCGGGGAGAGTTGACCATAATATCTAAGAGCCCTTCCCGTTCTGAGATCCCATGGATTCGTAACAAAGGCCTCTCGGTGCATTTAACTACTTCCTAATTGGATGAGAACTGGGGCAAAGAAACTTAAAATGAAAATATTCTGCTATTGGTAGGCCAAAATCTGGTATGCAACCACAATGTGTGTTTCTGGTGGACACACATTTGTGTAGCTACAAATGCATAGGAAGAGTCTAAGTGTGCTTGAGTGGCTCAGCCAGGTAAGCTCTCTGACTCTTGATTTCAGCTCAAGTCGTGATCTCAGGGTCGTGAGATAGAGCCCCACGTCAGGCTCTGTGCCTGGGCATGGAACCTGCTTAAGATTCTCTCTCCCTCTGCCCCTCCACACTGCACCCCCCCCCCTTTTAAAAATAAAGTCTAAAAAGAGATATATCAAAATGATAACAGTGCTGCCTTCTGGGGAGAAGTGGGAAGGGACTGGGATTGGCAGGAGGGTCTGAAGAACCGTAACCTTCATGGAGCTTTAGTTTTTTGTATATCATAATGTGTGAGAGGGAGGCCTTCTCGTTTCTCTCCCACCGTCCTCCATTCCTACTCCTCTGGCCAGCCTTGACTCCAGAGCCCATGTATGAATTTTCTCCTTCTTTCCCAGAGCCCTCAACTAGTTGTCCTCAAAATATTCTTCCCCAAGGGGCTGCACTGTGATTCCAATTTTCTCTCTAACCCCCAGACCCCTTTGCCCCTCCCAACTCAGGAGGAATCACACAATGTTCGAATGGGAAGGAACACTCCCTCCTCTTACATAGTCTATCGGTCGGAAAATCAAGGCCCTAAGGGAAGCAGGGGCTCGGGCAAGGTCACCACGCAGCTCTGGGATGAGAAGAGGGGACAGCCGGATCCCCTGGCCCAGGCTGGAGCACTTTCCCAGATGCACCGCCCCCATCGCCCCAGCTGGAAGTCTCTTCTCCTGGTCCTCTCATGGTGGTGGAATCCAGATGCTCAGCCTGAGTTCCAGATGTCCTCCTGACTTTTCCCTCCCCCTCCACCGTGAGTGACTCAGTTGGATCCCAGCCATGGAAAGAGCCTGGGAGAGAAGCAGCGGGGAGTTTCCCAGAGCTCAGGAGACCCCGGCCGCAGGGGATGGCCGACAAGGTGGGCAGACTCCAGGCACACAGCCTGCACCGAGAACCAGGGGCGAGCCTCCAGTAAGGAGCACCCCTATACAGAGTGTGCTCCCCCAGGCATGTCAACAGCATGCCCCATCCTTCTCTGCTCCCGCAAGAACACCCGGCAAAAGGAGACCAGAAAGCTGTGCTGAGGGTCTGACAATCACTACTCGGCCTCACGTGCAGCAGGCCTCCACCTGCACCTTCTGGGAGCCTTTTTACTTGTTTCTTCGATCGTCAGAAGCCCATCATCACCCACAGCGTGAGCTTTCCGGGGTCAGGGACCATGTCGGTTCTGATTACTGTTAAAGCTCCTGCCTGGAATAGCGCTGAGCACGTAACAGACGCTCAGTAAGTGTTTGCTGACAGCTGCCTGACTGCTCTGTGGTGGACTTGCACGGCTCTTCACATTTGGACAAGAAGCAAGAACAATTAAACCAAGGCTTGCAACGTGGATGGGATTGGCTCCGTGGATGTTGCCCTATCGGGGCCGGGTCTCAGGTCCTGCTGAGGGACTGTGAGCACGCAGGCTGCCCCACCTCCGCCGCGCTGGCCCAGGGAGTCTGAGCGCCTCCCTAGCTCACTCTCCCTCAACTAACGGAGACGCAAGGCCAGAATGCACAGGGGTAAGGAGGGATTTTCAGTTCCCTCTGACTTCCACTTCTTCTGGCATGAAAACGTATTTGGCTTTCTTCCCCTCGGTTCTGCGTGTTTTCTCATATGCCTGCTCCTCCTTGCCTCGCCCCCTGCGCAAACAAACTGTGGGCTGCAGGGCTGGGAGCAGCAGAGACGGCCGAGAGGGTTTCTGACCAGACCCAGTGCACCTGCCAGCCCTGACCTGTGACACTGTCTATACCAGCGCCAAGGGATCCAAGGGCCGGAGGCCTTACCCGTCAATGGGGTGCTGGTCCAGCTGGCCAAACTGCCAGTGCACAGGGAAGATGTACATGTTGTAGTTCTTCTCAAAGTCCCGGGCCAGCAGCTCCACAGGGTGGTCTCCAGCCTCCAGGCGCTTCTCATTCTCGTGGATCTTCTTCACCTGTGAGAGCAGATGCTGTGTAACAAAGGATCCAGCGGAGACAGTCCAGGCCAGTCAGGGCCTCTCCACTGCTGACAGCAGGCCAGAGCCAGAAGAGGCCAGCTAAGGCCAAGGTTCAGAATGAGGGAAGGAAGAGGCAGAGATGGGTGCCAGTATCTCATCCACAAAAGCGGAGGCCTGGGCTGATCTCAAAGGAGTCTATCTCCATAGAGCTGCCCCGTCAAACTCATCTGGGGAGTGTGTTAAAATGCAGCTTCCTGGACCTGGTTTCACAGAGACCCTGATTCTATAGGCATGAGGTAGGGTTCAGGAATCTGTACTCTATCAGTACTCCAAGTGCTCCATAGATCCAATAAAGTATAAGATCCACAGACTCTGAAGGAGAAAAGCTTAGGGCTGTCTGTGTCCCTTTGTGTTTAACACTGGGCTAAACCAATGAACTGAGCAGGTCTCTTGATTACAAGACTTCTCAGGGTCCTTAAGAAGTGAACGTATACAGTGGGCCTCCAGAGGCCGTGAGACGTCTGTGTCCCAGCACCCAGAATGAGGGCACTCGTCAGAGCAGGGGTTGAGGCTCCCACCTGGGGGCCTAGTTTTAGGATTGGGACCTTGTGGATCTCAGCGAGCGTGGAGCCAGGAGCCATCTGGCTCAGAGCTGGGCAGAGGCCTGAGACAGGCCAGAAAGGGGCACTTACTCGCAGCTTCTGCTTCTCGGTCAGAAGGTTGTTGTCCTCATCCCTTTCATACAGAGTGACCAGAACGTTCTTGAGCCAGTCCCGCATGCGCAGAGGGAATTCAGTCAGCTCGGAGTCCAGGCAGGGGGGGATGTCTAGGTTCAAAACACAGGAGTTGCCAGCACAGCCCCTGACCCTGCGTGCCTGGGGGCCGACATGCCAGCTAGGCCGAGCTTCCCACCCCGGGCCCCTCCTATAGCTAGCTCCATCAGCGACCTTGGCTCAGTGGGCGATTCGGCCTTTCTGGGCCAGTTTCTTCACCCTAGTGAGCAAAGGAGACCGTGTGGAGGGAAGAATGCTCTGCAAATGGAGACACAAAGACATGCCTGCTGATCTGCTAAGGTAAACGGGTCACTCCAGTGACTCTTGCACCTTTCTGCATGATGGGGCCTGAAAGACAGAGGCCCAGGTCCCACACTGGTGATTCCAACCATTGGGAGAGGTCTGAAGCTGAGAGGCTGAGGAATAACGTCTCATAGGCCCAGCTTAGCTGGGGTGGGGAGGTCAGTAATGCTTACCCACCAGAACATTCTTCATGATAATGATTCTATCCTGATCTTTGGAACTTAGAATACCAGAATGTCAGACCAAGTCCACCCTCTTATTGGTCTTATTGGTTAGCATGGGGAGAAAGGGCTTGCTCGAGGCCACATGATCAGAACCTTATCCACCATCCAGGGCATATGGTTGTCCTGGGGCTTAGAGGCCTATCCTTCCCTCATCCTAAGTCTAGGGGAAGTTCCCTCTGTGGTTAGAAGCACTACCTTCTCCACCACCAGCTGAGGAGTAGAAGGGAACATCTGTAGTGGACACACTAGGAGTTGGAGCAAGTGAACAATATGCCCCAGAGGACAGTAAGAGCCACTTGGTGAAAGGCCCCTTGGCACACTCCTCAATCTCACTGCCCAAAGATTCCCATCAACATTCCTTCCCCAGTCCTCCTTCCCCTCCTCCTTCCTGTGCCTTCTCATTTCATGCCCTGGGTCCCAGAACTGGGAAAGTGGGGCTGACCACAGGAGAACCTGGTTTTCTTCTCCACCTTTGTGCATTCTGTATACCTGAGGCAGGTGAGTGGCCCTCCCCCATGGCATGTGATACCAGAATATACCAGGCACACAATACAACATGGGTGTTATCTTAGAGGAGGACCAGATGTACCCGGGAGGCACCTAGGCCAGTGAAATCTGCACCTGGAATCACTAACAAAAATCTGGACAAAGGGGACCCGGGTGGCTCAGTTGGTTAAGAATCTGCCTTTGGCTCAGGTCACGATCCCAGGACCCTGGGATTGAGCCCCACATTGGGCTCCCTATTTAGCAGGGAGCTTGCTTCTCCCTCTCACTCTACCTCCTGCTCCCCTTACTTGTGCTCTCTTTCTCTCTCTCTCTCTCTCTCTTTCTCTCCCTCTCTCTCTCTCTGTCAAATAAATAAATAAAATCTTAAAAAAAAAAAAAAGCTAGACAATATCCTGGCATTCTTTCCCCCAAATACCTAACTCCCAGGTTTCTAGAAGAGGATGCTTCATCTTTTTCAAGTGGGCAGTTAGGAATGTGATGGAGTGAAAATGCCAAGGATATGGCAACACCGAGTAACAGGGCCTAAAGGGAACTGACAGGCATGCCCCATATTTTAAAGCATTCAAATTCAAATATTTTCAAAACACTTTATAGGTCCAGGGTGCCTGGCTGGCTCAGTCAAAAGAGCATGTGACTTTTGATCTCAGAGTTGTGAGTTTGAGGTTGTGTAATGCAAGAGATTACTTAAATTTTTTAAAAAATTGTAAATGAAACAAAAATCTGTTATAGGCCCAGAAAGAACATCATTTTTGCCTTACAATATTGAAGCAGTAAAGATTTGGGTTAGCCCTATAGAAGAAAATCCTCATCATTAGAGAAGAAGAATGCGGTGTGTTGGATGCCAGCAAGAGGCTCCAAAAATCCACCCTGAACTTGTGCTTCCACAATGGCTCAGTCCTTCCTGGGAGGTGTCCTAAATGCAGAGCCCAGAGGAAGCTACTCATAGACAATCCTCTCCTTTTATAAATGGCAATCCTGAGGCTCAGAGAGGGGAAGAGACTTGCCCAATGTCACCTAGCGTGGGGCGGCAGAGCCTGTGTCAGCACCAGATCAGGGCTCTTCCTGCGAGATGGGAGCCTGGAAGAGCCACCAGGACAGACTCACATTTGCAAGGCCCAATGTAGTCCAGGTGGAGTTTGTGGCCTTTCTTGGTGCCTTCCAGGGTGCACTTGGTGGCAAAGAAGTGGCAGGAAGAGTCAAAGGTCTTGTTGTCGTTGCTGCATACCTGTCGGCAAAAAGCACAGAGCACCTCGTCTTCACTTCCAAAGCCCTTGGCTGGCACCACCATTTTTGCCCATTTCAGAGGTGGAGACACAAAGGGCCAGGCGAGGAATGCAATGAGCCCAAGGCCAAGCAGTGACTTAGTGGTGGGGCTGCAATAAGAACCTGCTCTTTGGGCTCCCGGGCCGATGTTCAGCCCCTGCTGAGAGCCACTGGTGGTCTCTGAGCAGAGCTACAACAGAATTAGGCTGAGACATGGGAAAACTAATCTGGCAGATCTGGAAAGGATGAGTTAAAGATGCGGATGGCAAAAAAGGCAGAGGGTACAGGAGAAAGTTACCACAGAGAGCCTGGGATTGCTATGCTTAGAAAGGCCCGCTTGCGATGTTGGCCCTTGGCTGGCATCATTGGCTGGTAAACAAGTCCCTGTGCTGCCATAAAACTTTCCATAGAAGATAAGGACGCCTCACTGTGCCTAGACTGCTTGTACAAACAATTCGGTTTATGCTGAACGTCTGCTTTCCTTCTGGGAGTCTGGAATCTGGGTATGTGCTAGACAGAGGGTGCCTACGTGACCAGTCCTCAATGAAAACTTTGAGTGCTAAGTCACTAATGGATTTCCTTGAGCAGAAACATTGCTCCATGTGCCAGTATCTTTGTAGCTGAGGAAAGAGTGCATTTTGTAAGACCCCTCATGCAGGTGGAGAAAGGAAGCAAGCCTGTACGTGGGTTCCTCCAGACTCTCCCTGTCTTGTTCCAGTATTTTTTAGCTATGTGTCTTTAACATGCCACTGCAGTAAGTCTTCACTGTGAGTACAACTGTACATTGAGGCATGCGAGTCCTCCTAATGAATCTCTGTACATGGGGGTGGCTGAGCAGAGGTGCTGAGGGCAGAACAAGGACAGTGGCACTATCTCTATCAGGAGGCTGGGAGCCTTGTGTCGAGCCTCCTGTATGTGCTTACTCAAAATTGCTTATATATCGCTGCAGAGGGAGAGCTGATGGGCACTGGAGACCAGTGGGATGGGAGGAAAGGGGTGAGGAGGAGGGAAGAGTTGGCAAGGATGCTAAAAGTTGGGGCCCATAGGAGAAGTTGTACTGGGGAGAGACTAAAGATGGAGAACCCAGATAGGAGGTTGTGGGAATAATGCTGATACCAGATTTGCTATCCTGAGCTAGGCCATCACTAGCATATTGGTTGTCTTGAGTGGGCACTCAACAAATAATCATATGGATGGATGAATGGATGGTTGGACAAATGAGTCCTATTGGAGGCAGAATGGATGGGTTTGAAAGATTTTTTTATATAGCATATGTTGGGTACTAAGTACTTCCTAACAAATCCACACAATAGTCCTATGAAATAAAGCCTATTTCTATACCCACTTTAGAGATGAGAAAGCTGAGACTTGGGAAAGTTCTACACTTAGTTAAGGTCTAACAGCTAAGTTAAAAGGGTGGCAATGAGGTTTGAAGTCAACCTTCAGTCTGACCCCAGAACCCATATTTTTGGGCCTGATGCTTTGCTAGGCTACTCCCAAGCAGAGAAAGCCCCTATCTCAGTGTCTGATGCTCTTGA
The DNA here is from genome assembly GCF_905146905.1 of Nyctereutes procyonoides. NCBI lineage: Eukaryota > Metazoa > Chordata > Mammalia > Carnivora > Canidae > Nyctereutes > Nyctereutes procyonoides. The sequence goes on from NW_026575046.1 coordinate 30,479,823, forward strand.
TATATTCCTTTCTAGATCTGATGAGGAGCTGGGAACCTGTTGGTGCCACATAAATTCTTGCTGGTTGCTGGAGAGACCCAGTGACAGGCAGAGGCTTCAGAGCCTTACTTCCACTTTGTGACTACATGGCAAAGGAACTTTTGAGACTAGAGCTGCCCCATAGAGCCACCAAGCCACTAGTGTTCTGGGCAGCCACTCCATGTTTGCAAGGGCTCAATCCCCCAACCCCCTACCCTTACCTTCTCAAACTCGCCAATGGGAGCAGGGCAGCTGGTAGGGTCCTGGCACACACACATGGGCGTATTGTTCTCATCCAGCTCACACACTTTGCCATGTTTGCAGTGGTGGTTCTGGCAGGGGTCTGGTGGAGTACAAGGACATGTAGTTAGCACCACCGGGTCCACCCCAGCCCAACCAGACTGATCCTTGGGTAAAAATGTCGCCCATGGCCCCCACTCTGGGCTTTGGACAACCCTGAGTCCTTTCTCTTCTGCTGAGCCCAGCAATCGGCATTTAAGGGAGAAATTGGCTCCATCTGGGGATTAGAGATTCAGTGTAAGGTCAGGGTCAGGTACTTTTTGGGGAGTTGCAGGCTTAATCTGGGACCTAGGAGCACTGGATACCATGTAACTCCCTTGAGGATTGAAATAACCACTGTGTTCTCAGCTCTCTGTTCCTCAGTGATAGTGAGGCATTTGGGTATTATAAAATAACCTTTCAAGAATGACTTGGAAAATCGGCTGTTGTCAGGGTGCCAAGGAGCTGTGAGGCCAAGCAAAACAGACTTGAGTGGCCATAAAGGAAGAGGGAGAAGAGCCCTGAGGCCCACACTGAACAATAGAGCCCAGCTGTGTCTGGTAAACACCGGATGAGGGTGGGCCTGGAGGAGGGGAGGAACAGACTCAGTAGATGCCCCTCTACTCCAACAAAAACTCTGTGCCTTCAGGATGACAGCTCAATCTAGCCGTTTCCTCCTAATACATGATTTGGGGTATTTTAGTCATTCTTTATTGGATGCTTGCCCTGCCAGGCACTGAGCCAAGTGCTCTGGTGCCTCATCTCATAATCCTCCAGCAGCTGTGTGGTGAGGGTCTTCCTCATTCCTGCATTAGAGATGAGGAAGCTGGGCTCAGAGGAGCTAAGCAGGCTGTCCGAAGGCACTCTCAGCATGAGTCAATAAGTTTAGAGGCAAACCTAGGTTGGTTTGCCTCCTAGGTCCTTGCTTTAACCCCTTGGGTATGATGCCTCTGTACTCTGTGGGAAGGAGATGCCAGCATGGTGGGCTGGAGACGAAGGACATTTCTCTCTTTCTGGCACCTACTCCAAGGGTAGCATTATATGAGCTATGTCGTGAAACCCAACTTTGGAATCAGGGCAAATAGCTGTGAGGGGGGAAAGCCATTTCCAGCTTGGGAACACCCCTTCCTGACACTCACAGAATTGACAGACTGGCTATACATAGATCATTCCTAGATTCCAGAGAATATTCCTAACCTTTGAGTCAACAGTTTCTCCTCCACAGCCCACCCTGAATTTCCTTGGGAAAGAACCGCATGTAGGCTGTCCCCATGCCCTGGGCTCAAGCATCAGAAGACAAAGACTGGGGATCCCTGGGTGGCGCAGCGGTTTGGTGCCTGCCTTTGGCCCAGGGCGCGATCCTGGAGACCCAGGATTGAATCCCACATCGGGCTCCCGGTGCATGGAGCCTGCTGCTTCTCCCTCTGCCTATGTCTCTGCGCCTCTCTCTCTCTCTCTCTCTCTCTGTGACTATCATAAATAAATAAAAATTTTAAAAAAAATTAAAAAAAAAAAGAAGACAAAGACTGGTCATGACAAGACACAAGAAAGGGACCTACTTTCAGCCACCACCTCCTCTTCAGTTTCCTCAGCACCTTCATCAAATTCTCCTACTTCCACCTGCACGGGGTTGGCTCCCACAGGTCCCTGGGGTGGAGGGAGAAGGGTGAGTTAAATGGCTCCTACCCTCAGATGTAAATGCTGGAGGGGATTTCCTTGAAGCTTCGGGTCCCACGAAAGGAGAGACAAGATGGAAAGGTGTGCCAGGCCCAGGGCACAGGAAGCACATAATGTCAGGGTCCAGAATTTGGATGGGCTCTTACAGACCCACTGAGATGCCTCAGAGGCTGGCAGAGGTGTTGGAACAGGAGGGGTACCAAGCCCGCCACCCCCGCCAGCCACATCGCAAAGCCCCCTTTATGTTTAATGTATGGGGAGAGAGTGGGTCTAAGAAAAATTGTTCCATAGCTTAAAAATAAAAAAATTCAAAATCATAGCTTCCAACTCTAGTGTGCCATGGAAGGTTTGGGAAGCATTCAGGAATGCGTCAGGATTGGGGGATACACAGGATTCACATCTGTGCTGTGTATGCACATGGGAAGGGACAAATGCCCATTCCAGGATCGAGACCCATTCTCCAGGGAATGAATGTAGAGGTCTGGGGTCCCCACCCACCTACCTCTGCCACCTCAGCCACGGTTTCCTCTACCACCTCTGTCTCATCAGGCAGGGCTTCCTGTTGCTGTTGAGAAGAAAAAATGGGGTTCAGAGAGGTCAGAACGATGTGTCTCCAGCCAGAGGAGCTAGGAGAGCAGCTCACTGGAGATCCCCAAGGTTATGCCTCAGGGACTGCCCTGGGTGGGGTGATGAGGGCAAACGAGAAGCCAAACACAGGGCTCATTGGAACTCTGGAGCACCCACCTTTATATATTTTATATCTGGGCCATCTATCGAAGATTTAGCTTGGGAAAGCATTTCCATTGCTTTGAACCCCTATGAATCTGAAAACCACTGATGCAGACCAACTCCTTTCATCTTAGAGTGGGACAACGGAGACCCACGGGGCATGAACATCATGGATTTTAACAGATGTCATTAGCTTCCCCAGGAGTGTGATATTATTATGATGATTTGGTGATTCCTTCTTGCCATGTCAACTTGGGAGTAGGAAGAAGCAAGAGGAGCCTGGCTGGCTAGGCCTTCTTCTGAAAGTAATGCTAACCCTGCCAAATCTTCTGGCAAAATCTACCTGCCAGAGCCCACCATCACTCACACCTCCTAGTGGAGAGAGGATGAGGGAATCAGGGGTTGAGAGAAGCTGTCGGCCGGCCGCATGCCTCTTCTTCCGTCTTCCGCTACTGGCTTCCAGTTTAGCTTTGGATGACTACTACTAGCCCCCTGCAGGCAGGTCTTGGCGGGAGTGTCTGTCAGGGTGCTCCACACTCCCATGGCCAAGAAGCAGGGCCAGGACCCAAGCTCAACTAGATTGGCTCTCCTTGAATTGTTTTTAAATCTTCTTGGCATGTTTTCTCAAGATGCTACTGGAGCAGATCCATTCAGATAGCAGCATCTCCAAGACCATCTACTTGTTCTTACCTCCCAGATCCTGAACCTGCCCTTTTCCAGTCTTCCCTAACATCTTTGATTTTATGATTTACAACTGTATCTCCTCACCCCCAATTTGGCCAGATTGGAGCCTGTTGCTTGCCATCAAGTGATCTGGAAACTAGCCAACCCTCTCTGTGGCTGCTATAAGTTCACCTTCTCCTTACATGGAAATCTCTCTTCCCTGGATTCTCCATCCAGCAGTCCTCATCTCAATCTTTCTCCTGTGCTTATTAGTGTTAAGAAAAAAAAATCTTTTTAAAAAATAAGGCAAATAATGAGATAGACAGGGAAGTCCCTGACCACCCCCAAGCATCCAGGGCTAGCAGATTTGGTGCCACTGGGCTGGTGGTGTGAGGAAGACCAAGCAAATATGCTCTTTGGGTACTTACAGGGGCTGCCAAGGCCCTCCCGGCCAGGCAAAGGAGAAAGAAGATCCAGGCCCTCATGGTGCTGGGAACCCTGTGGGGAGACAGAGATTGAGAGCTGAGTGAGTGGAGGAGGGCTTCTTGATGGGGGAGCTCCTTCTGACACTGAATTCCTGTGAGATGCAGGGTAATTTTAGAGGTGTGTATTAAGTTATAGTAAAAGATGGAAGAGAAATCTGCTTCCACTCAATTCTCTTCCAATCCCAACAATATGAAGAGAAACTCTCAGTGTGGTGCTAAGATGTCTCTAATACCTTTCTAGCACTCATCTATCTCCTTTGTAACAGAGAGCAGGTTCTGGCTCAGAGCCTCCGCAGGAAACTATATCCAGCTGGAATTCAACAAAGTTGTTTTGTCTTCTTTGTGTTTATTTTTATTGTTTCCTCCCATTTATGACAAAAGACAAAGATTTCTCCATTTATGGTAAAGATATAAAGTCTCTTTTGTTCTGTACATTTACTGAAGTTTTTTTGTTTTTTAAAGATTTTATTTATTTATCCATGAGAGACACACACAGAGAGAGAGAGAGAGAGAGGCAGACACAGGCAGAGGGAGAAGCAGGCTCCATGCAGGGAGCCCGACATGGGACTTGATTCTGGGTCTCCAGGATCACACCCTGGGCTGAAGGCGGCACTAAACTGCCAAGCCACCCGGGCTGCCCACATTTACTTAAGTTTTTAAAGAGTATTTCCACAAAGGTGGTTGGCTAACTAGTCAAGTTTGGGAGATACTGAGCCAGACCATCTTCAAGGACCCTTAAATCCTTGATGTTCCAGGATTCTTTTTTTTTTTTTTTCCTATTCCCATAACCTTCCTCCTCTTCCTTTTCCTCCTCCTTCCTACTCCTTTTGAAAGGGTGGGAAATTAATAGGCAGAAACCCCCTGCCAATTTGAGACAATGAGATCTACCTTCTAAAACAGAAAACAATAGTCTTGGAGTGTGACCAGTGGGAGCTTGAGGGTAGCCACATTTTTCTCCACTCTACCCAGAAGGAACAGCACTTCTCTGTCCCCTAGGGAAACTAACCAAATATTTGCATGTGTTCATGTTGTCTCCTCTTTCCTCTCCACAGCTGAAGAATGTTAGTTAAGATCTGAAACATGTTCCTGCCCTGGTAACTGCTAAGACATCACTCTCTAAATGCTAACCTCTTCACTCCAAAAATCTCAGGATGCCCAGGGATTTGGGAGCAGAATCTTCTCTGATGGTTCACTGCCAAAATGCCATCCCTCATAGAGGAACTGTAACAAGGTCATTTTATTTCTTGTTCTCACTAGATGGACTTCATTTCCAAATGGCTTTAGAAAGCTCTTCTTTAGATGGATTTAAATTTACCTCCCTCTAACTTTGGTCTACTCTGTCCCTCCTATGCCTACATGAAACAGGAGTGCTCCCTCTGCCCCCCAGTAGATTTTAGGAGACATGAGCAGTGGCCATGTCTTCCCTCTTTTGCCCCCACAAACTTCTGTATTGGGCTCATTATCCCTAGCTCTTTCCAAGACTTTTCAACTGACTGAGTACCTTGGAGGTAGCCTGGCATCATGGAAAAAAAAATACTCCGCTTGGAATTAAATGCCAGGGGTCCTTGATCTGCCTCAAAAATATCCTGGTGTATTGGTTAAATTGCTTGTTCTCTCCAGACCCTGTTCCCCCTTCCATCGGTTGTAAGGGTAGGACTAGGTAAGCTTAGAGGTCATAGGCTGGATTCTTGAAATGCCCTCAAAATGCTGCAGGTACACAATGGTCTTGGCATGTGTTGTCACCTGTGGTATAACCCTTCTTCACTTGGGTTATAGCATTTAAACAGTAGAAACAGGCAGAGGAGGAGCAGACTTCATAATGGCCCTTTATTGTATTAAAATAGACACAAAACCTCATCTCCTATTTCATGATGTGTGTATGAAATAAAACTAACAGAAATTTAATGGAATCCTCCAGGAGGCCTGGCATTGCTTCACCCTGGCTCAACTCTCAGAGGCGTCCAGTCTTTCCAGGCAGTTGTTAAAATGTTCCTGCCCCACACAGTTGTATGCTTGTTTCCCCCAGGCCTAAGGTGGAAAAATCTCCCTGCTTGCTTTCCCATTTGGAAGATACAAGCAAGACAACCCCTGCATATGATTTTATGAATGGAACAGGAGAGAAAGCATCAATGGATGACTTGTCTGAGCCTGTTTGAAGTCAAAGGGTCAAAGTGAGACCAGTAGCTAGAAACACAAAAAGATGTTGTTTGGGCTCCAGTGACAGAAGTCATGTCATTGGAGAGATACCCCAGCTAGGACTGGACATGTAATAAGCTTCTGGTTGAAGAGCCAAGAAGACCAACATCCTCAGAGTCTGTGTCCTTCATCTGAGCAGAGAGAGCAGCTGTGCTCCCTTCTCTGACCAGGGAAAGGTTTGTTGGTCAACTTTTTTGTCTGTCCTTCCTGCCTCACCCCCTTCCTACGCTTCTTTGCCAGTGGCACACTCACCCTTCCTGCTGCTGGCTTTGCAGCCAGAACCAAAAAATAATTCTAAATCTTATAGTGTATTTAGTGTCTAAAGGCCTCACTTATATGGAATCTATGATGCACTGGTGGACAAGGCATGGGTAGGCTCCTAGTCCCACTTTCCTGATGAGCCTGTGGTTGAGAGCAGGAAATCATGCAACATTCAGGCCTCTTGCAAGTCAAACTGCCTTGACAACGTCCCTTCTCATGGAGTTGGGCTAGGCCTAATAGGGACTATGTTCAGTCCACTGTGGGAGTAGAGGAGAAAGGCAGGAAGTGACAGTGTTAAGAAAATGACCCTAAATCTTGGAGAAAGAGTTCTTTTCCAAGTTTGGGGTTATCACCAATCTCAGAACCCTTTCTCTCCAGATGCTTTATCACCAATCCCAGAACCCTTTCCCTCCAGATGATAGGATGAGAGGGAAGGAGAACAGCTGGACTGTTCTTCCCACACAGCCATACTTCCTATACGCATGCAAGATCCCTCCCTGAGCCTCTCTGAAACAGGTCTGGCACCCATCTTACACAGCTAATGGGGTGCCACAGTAACCCCGGGGAGGTCAGACAGAGTCAAACCCCAACATTTAGAACACATACGTTGTCAATCAAACCTAGATCTGGTATTCCCAGTGAAAATATAAACAGCTTTGTAGAAATTACTAGTTTTAAATGAAAACTCCCTCCTTTGTGATGATGTCTATATCTGTCCTTTCCAAAGTGTCTCGGAGCATCCCACTGGAGGCTTAAGGGATATCTTGCTGTCCCATAGTACAGGTGAGAACACGGAGGCCCAGAGAGGGGAAAGAATCTTCCAAGAGCCCCAGGGAGTGAGTGGCAGGGCTGAACGAGGGCCCAAGCAGCCCCGCTCCACCACTGGCCAGCTCTTCACCTCACACAGTTTCTCTTGGCAGCTGCTCCCACCCAGGTGCTCACCTGAATGGAGCCCGGCTGGGCTGTGAACTGGCCCGAGGTACAGGGAAAGTAGACTGGGCCAGGGGAGGAACAGGAGGTGTGTTTCCCTTGGCTTGGTGGTCATCAAATGCGGACACTGCTCACCCCCACCCCACTGCTGCCTCCTCCCCCTGTTCCGTACATCAAGTCCCTTCCTTTTGCCTTTATTTGCTCTGGAGATGGCTGAAAACCCGTCTTCAGCTGCCAGCGGGACCCGAAGCTGAGGTCACTTCTCTCTTTAGAAAGACTCTGGGGATGGAAAAGTACAGCCAGCCCCCCAGTTCATCTCCCTCAAGATATAAAGGGCCTCATCCAGGCTCTCCCTGGACACTGAAAAATCCCTGAATGTCAGAACCGGGGGACATCTGAGAATCATGGAATTTTAGATTGCAGTCTTGGAATCATAGGCTCTTAAGAACGTGGAGCACAGTATCTGAGTTCGATTTGAGTAGAAAGAGGTTTATGGAGCAGTGCAGTCCAATAGAACCCTTTGGAGATGATGAAATTATTCTATATCTGCATTGTCCAACATGGTAGCTATTGGCCACATGTGGTTGCCAAACACTTGAAATATTGCTAGTGTAAATGAACTGAATTTTTCATTCTACTTCATTTCAATTATTAAATTTAAGTAGCCACATGTGGATTCTGGCTACCACATCAGAGTGGTTATACAGGTAACCACGGGTTATGCAGCGTACCATAAAGGTAAGCACACCGGCTCTGGAGATAGAACTCATGGGTTCAAATCCCCACTTGGCCACTTAGCAGCTGTGTGACATTCAGAAAGTGACTTTCCCTCTCTGGGCCTCAACTCATTTCTCCATCTGTAAAATAGAAATAATACACCTACCTTGAAAGGCTCAGGACGATTCATATGAGAGAATACGAGAAGTAAGCAATGTTGCTTGGAAGAGCATCTTAAAAATCCAAGGATCCCAGAATCTCCATCCCCCTCAAAAAATCCAGGGCAAGAACCCCGGCTCTTTGTCTGTGTTTCTCCCAAGGAGAAACGGTGCCGAGGTGGAACAAAGGAGACACTGCTCCTCTTGGTCAAGGGGACACCAGCCCAGCTTCCAGAGAACACAGTGAAGAAGCCTGGGCCCCTGGCTGGCCTCTTAGTTGGGCTGCTGACGCAAACCAAGCATCTCTCTCCCACTGTTTGGCTTGGAAACAAGGGTTCCAAAAAACACACGTTCCTGGTAAACAAGCCCCAAGAGAGAAAAACAAGTCTGGAGGCTAATAAAGGAACCCCCTCTGTGAGCCAAGCCCGCCAGGGAGCTGGGACTTGGAAGGCGGTCTGAGCCAGGCCAGAGAGGCGCCGCCAGAGTCGGTAGGACCTCACTAGCACTCAATGCCAGGGAGCAAGCACAGCCTCTCGGAGGTGGTCTCGTGACATGGAAGTCGTGAGTCCTAGGATGCAGTCTTGGCAACGCTGCTCCCGGCTCACTGCGCAAACTTAGGGAGGGCTCCTCTACTCCCTGGACCACACCTGGCCCTGCTCATCTGCACAATTCAGATCAGTGGTGTTCAAAATTATGTAAGCCCTCTCTTTCAATGAGGTCTTCTGCAAAGTCCAATATTTGAAGCAGCTAAAGGCTTTTGCATTTGTTGAAACATGGATATATTATGATCTGGTCAACAAATCAGTTTGGAATTAAAAAAACAAAAGCGGGTGTGAGTGGAGTTGAGATGGGGCTGAAAGTCCTCCACGCTCAGACACCCCTTGGAGCATCTCTGGGTTCTCCCGTGGGTACAGTTGGAAAACCCTGGGGCAAGGTCATCCTTAAGGATTCTTTCAGCCCTGATGTTCTAAGTCGGCTCAGATAGAAGTCTTTCAGAGTATCACCCCTCCCAACCTGTCCCTTGACTCTGCTTCTAATTTTAATCTTTCTTGCTGGAAGGGAAGAAGCTAAGGGAAACTTTTAGGGTGTTATGGGTGCTCAAGCCTAGGAGTGAAGAGGTTCTGGGGCAACTCCAAAGCAGCCCTGGAGTTTGGGACTAGAATCAGCCTAACAGAGATTCCATAAACGCACCTAAGATGCCACGTTTCACTGTTGCGTGGTGGTTAGGAGAGGCCCAGGGTGGGGCTTCAGGCTTTCCTCCTTGGCTCCCTCTAGGGGCCACTGCTGCATCCGGGTGACCACAAATGGAGGTGAGAAAGAACATCAGAATCCAGGCTGTCACATACCAAAGATAGCAAATACATGGTGAGTATGTCTCCACCTGCTCCTCTAGTGCCTGTGGCAGACATTACTAATCGATCACATGACCTTTTCCCCTAAAGTGCAGAGTGGCATCTGAATCATGAGCAGTTTCTCTGGCTGCCAGTACCAATGGATTTGTGTCGTCAAGCCATGTGAAACCTCTTTGCCATGCTCCTGGTTTTAGAGATAGAGGAATTGAGGCTCAAAGAGGGAAAACAACTCTCTCGAGGGTCATACGGCAGGCTGGTACTGATGCTAAACTTCCAGATGTTTAGAACCATCCAGATGTTCACCTTGTTTTGCATTGTTTCTTTTTTCCTCTGATCAGTCTGGGATTCTAATGTCATGACTAAGATAAGATGACCCAGAGGGATCCCCAGATGAGATAGGTTAATATCGAGTGTCTGAAAGAACCCCGTTCTGGACAGAGTTGGTATCACCATCCATATTTTTTCAGTAGACACCAAGCTGTATGTCTTGAGAGTGAGGGTAGAGCTAATTTCCTGTCTCAGACAGCTCTGACCTAGATAAGAGGAGGTGGCTTTTCTAAATAATTTTGCCAAGTTACTACTTGCTGGCTCTGGCTCTGCTCAGCCCAGCCTCCCTGAGTTCAGGGTTGGGGTCAAGATCCAGGCTCCGTGCTGTAGAGGAAAGTAGCTTCATTAATTCCCAGGTTAGGCTGAAAGCTCAGCTCCAACTCTCTCTTTCCTCCTTTAAAGATGGATCAGGCAAAGAGCCAGCAGGAAGCAAATGAGCAGCCACCTACTGGATGCATCATGCTGCCCAAATGGCAAAGCCCTGCAGGCTGGGATAGGCCACACTGGCCGGCAAAGAGGGAGAAAGTACCCCTGTCACTCATCATCCACAGGGCTTGTTGCCTATGGAGGGAAGTGCACAGGTGTGAAACCAAACTGAGCAGATGAAAACCAACCCGAAAAAAAAAAGAAAAAGAAAAAGAAAAGTTAGGCTCAGACATCAGTTGGCCATGTGACTTTCAGTAATTATCTTCCTTCTCTGATCCTCTGATCCTCATTCTCTATCTGTGAAGATAGAGAATACCAGTGATTTGGTATCGTATGTGTTAACGTGTCTACCTACTTGTCATAACCTGTAGTTCTGTCTGGCTCTGCACATCTGTGTGTGGCTACAGATGGCAGTAGCATCTACAACCCTGACATGTGTCTATATATAAATTATCTATGGCCTTGAGGACCTCTAGGTGAAGCATCGGTCTGTTTTGGCCCGTGTAGGTCAGGGCCAGGGTTTGTATGTGCACCAAGATGTATACCTGGAACTTGTCTGTGACTCAACATATCATTCAGGGGGAGGCATGTGAGAGTATGACCTTCTGTGTTTGCACATGTGTGCAGGCATTTATTTTTAGCTGTGCCCGTGGGTGTCTTTTGGTAAAATCCATGTTTGCAGTCTACATCTTCGTTTGTGTCTGTCCCTGTTTATCTCTACCCTTGGCTACCTATCTAAATAACCTCAAAAGCCAAGTATTCTCCGGTTTACCTCACATCCTGAGTTCTTGTCTTTTCTCCACCATCCTTTCCTATTTATAGCTTATTTTAGCAAGGAAAACTGCTCTTGTAAATAACAGACCCCAGCCATGCTATTGGTTGGCAAGTCTCTACAGATGGATGAAGATTTTAACAGGACTGTTACCCAAGATCCCTTAGCCCTCCTCTCCTGTTTCCTTTTCAACTAGGGGGATAGGGGTTAAAAACGTAGGCCAGCTATTTCTTCTCATGAAAGCAACCTCTGGGATTTACGTTTGCAGGACTTCAGATCTGGAAGGGCCCCTAGAGACCATCTAGATTCCCCATTTAACAAATTAGGAAGCGGAGACCCAGAGAAGGGAACGGTCTTACCTAATGTCACTCACTGTGAGTTATGACTTGCCTCTACCACCGCCTTGGCCAATGCTTTTTTCACACTGGAGGGTACAACACTCTTGGGAAATACGAAGGCGCCCAAATCAAAATGGATTCAAACAATATTTACTTTGCTTAAACGTGCCTGTTAGCATTTTTGATAAAGAGAAGTTATGCACAACCCTGAGATTATGGAGCTGCTGGACCAAAAAGCTGGAAATGAGTTCACCAAGTCTTTGGATGCCATAAGTTTATCAGTTCTAAAAACCCAATGCGTGGGGGGGCATGGAGGGGCCACAGTTTACCAAGTGTTTCCTGGGTCTCATCCTTTCTTCTGCGCAGTATCCCTTTTGAGGTGATTGTTGTTAATTGCTCTCTAACCAAGGAAGAAACTGGGGCTCAGAACGGAGGAGAATTAATTAGTTCAAGGTCAAATGACACCTTCTGACAGCAGTGGAACTAAAACTCAAGTCTTCTAACCTCGGGTCAGGGAGGTTTATCACAGCCCCACAGCTGCCCTGGGATCCTGGGAGATCAGCAGGGCAGGACCTAGAGTTTGCTGTCCTGGTATTTGGGGACTGAGTGGAGTGGGGGACATTCAGAGGGAGCCTGATGTTCTGTTTCAGTGTCCCCTCCCAGCCAGCAGGCAGAGACCCTGAAAAAAAGGTTACCGTGGCAACTCACATTCCTCCCAGAATGAGTCACGGCAAAGAAGAGCCTTTCTGTGGGTGGGACTTGGAGAAAGTTTCAAAAGTTGATTTCTTCTCCAGGCATCCCTCCCCCCTCCCCCCTCCCTTTGCTCCAGGCTTTGTCGATGTGGCAGCTGAGCACAGTGAGTTAACCCTCTCTTCCCCCAACCACTCCCTTTCAAAATTGTTTATCCTCCCGCAAATATACATCTGCTTCCAGTCCCACACTCCATCTCCCACATCATCATGCCCTCTGGCTATTTGGGAAGTAGTACATCCATTTGAGGATATCTTAAGAGTAAAGGCTGTGAACACTTCTTGTTCTCGTTTTCTCTCTCTCTCTCTCTCTCTCTCTCTCTCTCTCTCACACACACACACACACACACACACACACACACACACGCTACCATACAAACAATTTTAAGTGGCTTGCGGATGCCTTTAAGCTCATTCAAAGGCCAGTCCGTGGATTTCAATTTAAGAGACTTTTCCTTGAAAGTTCCAGATGATGTCAAAGACCATCAAGTCCAACCTTCTTACTTTATAGATAGGGAAATTAAGTCCAAAGGACTTACTTACCTAAGACAGCACATAGGATGTGCGCCTTAAGCCTGCCAACCTACTTATTTGCTTCTCCCTCTACTATCAGCACTTGGATGAGATAGAAACTTAACCCCAGGGAATTGCTAGTGAAAATGTCCTCTCTGTGTTCTGTGTAGAATGCTGTCCTTTCTGGGGGAAAATGTGTGTCTTTCTGTTCTCTCTTGGGCAAACTGGGCTTTCTTGAAGACATGCCTCATCTCAGTGCACCCTTTTCCCTTGGTGTCCCTCAGACCCAAGGAAGTCCACTCACCAGCCAGCCAATGAAGCTAACCAAGGAAATACAGGAAAGAGTATGTCCAAAGAGGACTTAATATCCTAAAAGGCAAGATACCATTTCCATATAGAGTTTGGGCTTTCTAAACAAGGAGGCGTGAGAAGGTTGCCCGGGACTCTATCTTTCGTTCCCCCTCCTCCCCTTCTTGGAACATCTTCCACCACACCCAGCCTCCCACAGGATGGAGAGCCTTGGTTGGATGATATCAGATGCCTGGAGTCTTCAGATCTACATAGACTAAGGGCTCCAGCCAGTGAGTTTCTGTGCTTACACCCAGGCAGCCCAGGATGGGAACAATGCCTAACCCAGAAGTGACTGTCTGACGGTGCTATTTCAGAGTGCGTGTGTTGGGGGGGGGGGGGTCCGTGGGGGAGGATTCCAGGGAAACAGAAGCCTTCTCAGAGGTGCTGAGTAAAGGTAGGGACCCCACCACCACCACCACTATTTGCCCTCCAGAGATCAATGTATCATTGATGCAGAGTTCCTTTTGGAAAACAGAACCCCTCCCGAGAACCAAGTCTAGGAAGTGTCTTCTCCTGGAATGAGGGAGCAGGGCAGACTCTGGCTGCCAGCCGTCCCCACGCAGCTGTGACCAGATCAGATTCCTAGGAACACAGGCTGCCACATTTGCGAAGGGAGCACAGAGGTTAAGCAGGCAGCCTCTGAAACCAGAGAGGCAGGCACAGAGAAAGACAGAGAAAGAGAAAACCACTCTCAAAGACACAGTGAGATAATGTACCGCACACCTAAAAGAGAGACCAAGTTATACCACCTGAAAAGCAACAGGCAGTGAGTCTGTGGCCCCTGCCCTTAGCGGGAGTGGTGATGGAGCCCTGAAGGAGAAGCACACCCTGTCCCTGACCCACAGACCTCCCAGCACTTCTCCTCTTTCTGTACCCAAACTGCAGGAGTGAGCTAGGGTGTCAGGGTGGAGCAACCAGAGAAGGGAGAGGCCAGGCAGGGTCGTGCGTACCTCAGTGGCAGGCAGGCAGCTGGCGGAGTGCGCTCTGGGCAGTGTGAAGGGCTGCAGGAATGTGGAGGGTTTAGAGCCAGGCAACAGGAAGCCACTCGCAGCTCTGGGCTGGGTCTGTCTCCCCTCCACCCCTTGGTCCCTCCTCCTCCTCCTCTGTCTCCTCCTTCTCCCCCTCCCTGCCACAGCCAAAGCCAGCCAGATCTTCCATTTATCCCCTCCTCTTCTTCTGGTGGGCTGTCCTGACTAGGCTCCCCAACCCTGGCTGCCTCAGGGGTTCTGGGGCTGCTACCTACACAGACTCCTGGAGTGCCAGGGCTGGAAGGGTCCACAGGAGTCATCTGAAACAATCTTCTCCTTGTTCCAAGGGGAACTGAGGCTTGGAAGGGGCAAGGGATTACCCAAAGGCTCCCAGGGGCAGAGCCGGGCCCAAGTGTCCCAACTTCATGACCAGTGATCTTTCCAAGATTAGGCAATGCCAACGAGGGCATTGCAATTCCAGGGGGGCTGTATCTGTGACAAAGGCAAAGCCAGGACTGGCCTCTGTGCAGACAGAGAAGCCGCCTCTGGTGGCATCATCGCTGATGATTGGGGGTATGATCTAAAAATAACAACTCTGACTCTAGTTGCACCACAAATAGACATATAAGAGATTTGCTTTCTAGCTGGGGAGTCTGTGTCATCAGTATAGAATAGAGAAGGTGACTGATGATAATGATCATAGGAGTGGCAATAGCCACGGCTTACTGAGGCTTAATAATCTTCACCAGCGAGTCCTTGACTAGGTATTGTTATTGTGCCCATTTTACTAATAATGAAACAGAGGCTCAAAACGGCTAAGTCACTTGCCTAAGATCACCAGGTTTAAAGTGGTCTGGGGAGGCTAAGTCCATCACAATTCAATTTGGTTCATTCTTATGCTACATGAACTTCTCAGTGCAACAGGTCTTGGTTGAATATTTATGAGCATATCGGGACCGCTGGGTGGCTCAGCGGTTTAGCGCCTGCCTTGGGCCAGGGCGTGATCCTGGAGTCCCAGATCCAGTCCCACATCGGTGTCCTTGCATGAAGCCTGCTTCTCCCTCTGCCTGTGTCTCTGCCTCTCTCTATGTCTCTCGTGAATAAATAAATAAAATATTTCTTAAAAAAGAAAATTTATGAGAATGTTGATGAATGTATGACTGTTTGTGAGTGCGTTCCTGGAACTTTGAGTGATATAAGAATGGATATCTGGTCCTTGTCCTGCAGGAGTTTTGGGTCTTGCTAAGAGGGCATGCCTTATGCATTAGTCCACTCACATGAGTGATACAGACTCTGAGGGTTCAGAGTGGAGGGATCCCTGGATTGGAGAAGGCTTGCTGGAATAGGTGTCTCTGGGAGCATGGATTTGGCTTGAATAACATGGAAAGGGAGAAGACAGAGAACACTCTCATAAACTTCTACATGATATGGCCTTTGCCTCTCTTGCCATCCTCTCCTTCTTACTTACTCTACTCGAGGACACTGGCCTCAGTTCTTCAAGGACCCTAGCATTGTTCCCATCCCTGGTTCTTTGCACTTGCTCTTACCTCTGCCAGGGCCAGTCGCCTGTCTGAATTTCCTGTGCCTGAACTCTCCTCATCCTTCAGGTGTTATCGTGTCATCTCCTAGAAGAGACCCCCCTACCCCCGACCACCCACTGGAACCAGCCTCCTTACCTCTCTCACAGGCATATTTCACACCAACTTACCCTGTCTTTTTTCCCTCCTATCATTTGTCATTATCAGAAATTATTTGTCTCCCCCACAAGGGGAGGCAGGAGCTTCACATGTCATGTTTGCTGCAATGCTCTAAATGTCTAGAACAGGGGCAGCCCCGGTGGGGCAGCGGTTTGGCGCCACCTGTGGCCGGGGATGTGATACTGGAGAGTGGAGATCGAGTCTGGCGTCGGGCTCCCTGCATGGAGCCTGCTTCTCCCTCTGCCTGTCTCTGCCTCTCTCTGTGTCTATGAATAAATAAAAATAAAAATAATTTTTTAAAAATAAAACTAAAAAAATAAATGTCTAGAACAGTGGCCAACACTGAGCTGGCATTCACTCAGTGAGGGGGTTGTCTTTTAGTAGCATTCCAGCCTGGAATAGTGCACAACACTCGTCTTCCAGAGACCCTCAAACCTACAAAAATTGATTGTAAAAGTTTGGGTGTCTGTGCATCTTTCTGTAGAGAAGGCTCATGGCTTTCATCAAGTTCTCAAAGGCTCTAGTGGGGAATCCAAGAAAGGACCTCTACTCCACATGCTCCCCAAGGCCTCTCCCTGATCCAGGGGCAAAGAGCTGATGCTCAGCCTTGGTGTTCAATACAGGCTGCTGGCGGACTCCTCAGATATATTTCATCATCTGGACAGATGCACATTTTTATAGGATTGGTTGCTATAGCTCCCAGGCATCATGGGGACTAAAATTAACTTAAGTGCTGTTATTTCTTTATAAACTAAGATAATGTTTCTGATGGGAATGAGCCAATGGAACCACTCTCATATGGCCTTTGCTTCAGGAATTGGAAAGCTCACTGGAGCTAAGGTAACACTCTGGGACAGAGGGGCCACTCAAAGGCCTGGTGGGGATAACTTGAGCCAGGATCCCTCCAAGGAAAGCTAGGTAGATTTCATATCTAGGCTAAGAGCACCTTCGGGGAAGCAGGAGCCTCTGAACCAAGAGTGACTTCGACCTAAGAAGGGAAACCGTTAGGACTGGGACTGGTCCTCTTGCCACCACCTAGGGCTCTAGAGGAAGAGAAAGAAGTACAACTGGACCAGGTGTGGTGGACCGGGGTGTGAGTCCCTGCTCTGCCACTGAGTCAGTGACTTTGGGCTCATCTTCACCCCCAATTGTCCACTTGTAAATAGATTAGACAGTGTAATAGCAGCAATAAGAACCAGAAGTTTTTAAACACCTGCTATATGCCAAGCACTGAGCTAAGTCCTTTGCATATATTTTCAGATCTAACCTTTATGAAATAGGAACTTTTATTACCCCCATTTTATAGACATGGAAAATAAAGTTCAGATCATATTGACAGTATACCCAAGCTCATGCACCCAGCACGTGGCAATCCAAAGATTCGAATCCAGGGTCGAGGGACACCAGAGCCCAGGTGTTCAACCAGTACACTCTACCTCCTCCTAAAATTTCCTCCAACTCTGACATCTGTGGGTCCGAGACATACAACCATTTGGTACCCCTCTTCTTAGTTGAGAATGCTGCTTACCCAACATCAGCTTGTAAAATGAGAAGTCCCCACTGCCTTCCCACCACCCTGTCCAGCCACTCTCCAGCCATGCTCGTCTAGGGACTACTTGTTCTACCTGGATCCTGCCCTGCCTGACCCTAGTGCCCAGCCACAGCCTTAGAACTCAAGGGTGCTTTACTGCCTTGGGAATGTCCACGAGTGCATGGCATCCAGCCTCTCCACACCTCCAGAACATCAGCTGCCTCCCTCATCCATTCAATAACTCCACTGCACTGGGGCTCTGGCAGTAAGTAGGACAGAGACACTCTAACAGCTAAGGCAGGTGATGAACTCCTTTTAGGTTGTGATCAATTCTATGAAAGAGATAAACAGGATGAAATGAAAAAGTAACGGGGGCGGTGCTAGGTAGCTCAGTCAGTTAAGCGTCTGCCTTCAGCTCAGACCGTGATCTCAGGGTTCTGAGATTGAGTCGGGCTCAATGCTCAGCGTGGGGGGGGTGGGGTCTGCTTCTCCCTCTCCTTTTGCCCCTTCCCCCCATGAGCATTCTCTCTCTCTCTCTCTCTCTCTCTCTCTCTGAAATAAATAAAATATTTTTTAAAAAGTAATGGGGGTTACTACTTTAGATGGTGTAGTTAGGGTAGGCCTCTCAGAAGAGGCAAACTTTGATAGAAAAGTTGATGGTGAGTCAGTGAGAAGGGCTGCAGGAGGAATACTGCAGATGAGGAGAGAATAAGTGCCAAGACTCTGGGGCAGGGAGAGCTTGGCATCTTCAAGTTACTGAAAGTGTGCCTGGAACTGCCAATCAGTAGAGATCCCCCTTCTCCTGTTCCTCCTCCTTTTCTCCTTCCTCTTTCTCCTCCTCATTCCTACCATTTTTATACCCTTTCAGCCATTTGAAGGTTATTTCCTCGTGTAATATCTCAGTCAGTGACAGAGCAGTCTGGTGAGGGAGTCAGGGTATCTCTCACAACTTATATTGTAGATATGGGGAACCTGGGGCCCCAACCAGCCTGGGGAGCTGGGGCTCAGAGCCAGATATCCTGAACCCTGACTCAGAGGCAGATTTCCAACCCCACTGAGAACTTGCTTGTCTTTCTGCTGGGGAACTCAAAAGTCTCTGTCACCTGAACCACCTGGGGGACCATCTCTGGGAGCTAGGCAGGGCCAGGTAGGCAATCAGTGTTCCCATGTATGGGCAGCAGTACCTGGACAGGGAGTGAGAGGTCTGAACTCTGGAAACAGATCGGGGTGTCTCTGCTAATTGGGCTTCTGGCAAGAAGGAAAGGAACCAAGCAGAAAGTTGAAGAAATAGAAGCTGTGCCAAAAAACATCCCCTGAGGCCTTATGTCAGAAACAGCGTCAGAATCTCAGTGGTTCAGATCTCCAGGCCATAAATCCTGAATGGGCCTGGCAGGTAGGAAGATTGACAAGTTTTGTGTGTGGGAATTGAAGACCCCTGGGGGACCAAGTCCTGAAGGAACAATTATGACTAAACTAGGAAGAAAGATAATAATTTCAGTAATACTGAGCGGACACTGGGCCAGACCCTTTATATCCATTATCCCATTTCATCTTCACTTAAATTTACACACTTAGTGCATTCATTTCCTCCTAATGCTGTAATAATTTGCCACTATCTTGGTGACTTAAAACACACATCCATTACTTTAACAGTTCTGGAGGTCAGAGGTCCTAAAATTGAGGTGTTGGAGGCTTGAGGGATGAACTGACTCTTTGTCTTTTTCAGCTTCTAGAGGCCACTTGCATTCCGTGGTTGGTGACCTGTCCTCGTCTTTCCAGACTGTCGCTCCAACTTCTGCCTCTTTATGAAATCTGTTTCTGGACTTTGACCCTCTTGCCTCCCTCTAATAAAGACTTGGGATTACACTGAGGCCATCTGATCACCTAGGGTAATCTTCCCATCTTAAAACCCTAAATCCACAAAGTCCCTTTACTATGTAGTATAACATTTCAGTTATGGGGTATGGGACACGGACACCTTTGGGGTGCTGTTATTTGACCCACTTGAAGGGTTGTTATTTGGTCTATCTCAATAGTAATTGAGTACAATTGCCATTCCCAATTAAAAGATGAGGAAACAAAGGTTCAGAGAACTAAAATCACTTGCTCAGAGCCCCACAGTAGTATAGCCGGGAATCCGCACAAGTAGCTCAACCTCAGGCCCCCTACTCTCCATTGCTTCTGTACACACACCTCTGCTGATGCCACACTTTGGGAGAGGCTGCATCCTGCCACATCTGCTCCAAACCTAACCATCCTTCAATATCAGACTGAATCTCTCCTATTCTTCAAAGCTTAGAGCTGATAGGCCCATAAGCCCTACTCAATCTTAATACCTTCCCTACAGGGCTAAGGAATTTGAGGATCCTAGAGCTCAAGGTCACAGTGTGGATAACCAGGCTGGGGCCCCGGATCTCCCAACTCTAGGCCCAGGCTGAGGCCAGCTCTGACTGCTCCAAGCCTCTGGAGGCAGGGACCGGACCCGCTGATCCCTTTGGGCTGAAGATTATGTATCAAAACTCTGAAATGCCCTCTTTGTGTGTCTGGCTCAAAATCAAGGTTGTGGAGCTAGCAAGGCCTGGGTGCCTGTTGTTTGTTAATGTATCTATCCCCAGGAAGGCCCTGCATTGGCTGAAGGGCACAAAAACCCCATTGTCATCTGGCCTTCGGTCCCCTGGGCAGAGAGTAGCTGCTGACCAGGCAAGGCCAAACAGAGAGGACGATGAAATTTCACTTCAGTCCCCTCCCCACTTGTAACACTCCCAACTGAGCAGCTTCAGATTTTTTCCGTCAGCTCTTCACAGTTCACAAGGGACTTTTAAATCTTCTTTTAAGATTTTATTCATTCATTCATTCATTCGATTATTTAGAGAGCACAAGCCTGGGAAGGTACAGAGGGAGAAGAGAGAATCTCAGGCAGACTCCCCGCTGAGTGCAGAGCTGGGCTCCATGACCCTGAGATCACGACCTGAGCTGAAGCCAAGAGTTGGACACCTAACCGACTGAGCCCCCCAGGGGCCCCCACAAAGGACTTTTGTACCCATAATCTTACTGAGTGGCGCAGTTAGTCTGTAAGGTAGAAAAGTCAGGATGCGCTAAGCACATGTTGGGCTTGAGCAGACAGCGTCCCTCCGGGACTTGCCCTTGATCACACAGCTGGCCCATGGGGGAACTGAAATGAAAAGTCCAAACTTAACAGGCAACCCAAGTCTCCTTCCAGTGCCCCTGCTGCCTCCACCCAGGGTTCCAGGGAGAGCTTGCTGAGGCATACATCATAGATCCCCTTCTTCACTGAGGTGACAAGTGGCTGACTGTGTGTTGGCCACACTTTCTTAGGTTGACACAAACCCACCAGAGAGACGTGCTAACCCGAGCTCCCAGTTGGATACTGCCCTTAGGAGGATCTGTGCCCTCAGGCCCTGCCCACAGTCTGTCCTTGAGCAGCTCATCTCTCCTCTGCACCTGGCTCTCCTTATCTGTAAAATGAGCATGATTACACTTGACCTTCCTGGGTACAAAGTCAGCATAATATTCAAGCGAGCATGAGTTTTAGAGTCAGTAAGCGGCGCAGCTTTGGAGTCAGATCTCTGGGCTTGGGTTCTATGGCAAGCTGTTGAACTCCGGAACCGTGGGGCACACTATTTAACCTCCAGCGGCAGTGCCTCAAGTGTACAGGCTAAGCCCCTGCTTAATAGGGTCCTTGTGAGGAGTCACAAGAGCATACGTGTCATACATTTGGCTCACTGTTGCATATCCTAAGTGACCCATAAATGTGCACTCTCTTACCATCAGAGCATGAGATTATTCAACATTTCCCAAAAGGTCTTCCAGAAAAGATTAGTCCTCAGGAAGAAGGGAGACCCTGGCTCAAGTGGGTTCAGGTAAAGTGGAGTTTGTCACCTTGCTCACAGATACTCCTGAGGCACATGGGAACATTAAAGCCCCTGAGAAGTTCTGCAGAAGAGAAACCATTTGAACTCTGTTGACCGGTCACAGAGCCCTCTTTTTCGTGAACTTGTGAGTGCCTCCCACAGAGCTTGTGTTCTGTGAAGAACTCCTCGGAAAATGTTTATTGGATCCAATGCCCTTGTCTTAAAAAGAAACTGAAGTCCAGGAAGGTGAAGTGATTTGCCCTGGCCAGTAAATGGCAGTGCTGGGGCTTGACCTGAGCTAATGAATTCTTTGGCCTCTCACTCATTCTATTAAACCACACTTAGAAAAATGCTTTCTGCTACTGATGCGGATACACACTCCCCAAGCATTAAAGATTTGTATGGGCTTGTGTGCAAGTGGCAGGGCCTTCAGCCTTTCTCCAGGGTTCTGTTTCCACGACTGACGGTGCCGGGCTCCCTCTGGCCTGGGCAGGGTTGGAGGAGCTCGGCGGTGGATTGGTTCTGTCTCCACCCATCCCTGGCTCTGTCATATTGCAGCTGCTGGTCCAGGTCCAGGGAACACTCACACGCAGGCACCAATTTTCTTCTGAAACCCCACACGCCTGGAAGTCTTTTCTGAAGGAGGGGGAAAGCCCAATAACCCAACCCTCCAACGTGGCAGATCTTACATGCTGCCTGACGTGGCCTGCAAACCAAACCTCTTTTCGGTTTTAGTAGCTGTGCAACCAGGAGTAAGAAGGGCCCGCCAGCCCGGCGACGTGGCAGGGTGACTCAGGCGACCCAGGGGACAGCTTGGGGGATGAGGAAAGGAGCTGGCCCACGTGGCTGAGCCCCCACCCCTCTTCTCCAATGGTAGTCTCCTTTTCTCCACCATTTCCTGGGATGAGGCCTCATTGCCCTCTTCTGAGGCTGGGCCAGCACTGCTCATCATGCCCTCTCTCCCCACCCCTGGGTCTGACCCCTTTCCTCAGACTGGAGCTTCTTGTAAGGAACCTTCATGATGCTCCGTATCAGTGGTATTCAGACTGCCTTCTATGCAGCTCAGGGAGCTCCATGCAGGAGCCATGCAGATCTCCAGGCCCCCGGCCCATCCCTCCTTCCACCAGAACTGTTTGATATGTGACATATTTGGACTTTTGCCTAAGATTTCATTTCTTAAAATGATTTCACTACTCAAGAAAAAAAGAAGAAAAAACCCTATGTAATGCACAAATTTATCTTCAGCTCTACCAGTGAAGATAAAATGAGCATGGAGAGAGAAGGGCATCTGTCCAAGGATAGAGTATCACAAACACAGACTGTACTGGACACAGCGGGAGGGGGCAGGTTCGAAGGCCAGGTGTGAGCCCCGGAAGACGGCAGACCCACTCCCCAGAAGCTTGCAGTGCGCTCACCCTGGCCAGATGGTGGGTAGTGCCTGCTTCCTCCCAGAAGCTGGAGGAAGGGACTCCATCCACCAGCCCAGTACCTCCCTGGAGGACAAACCAGGGGTGGCTAGGCATGCCAGCTCAGTGTCTTCAGGGACAGGCAGGTGACCGATGGGGGCATCCTTTCTAAGAAATACACCTGGACTACACCAGGGGGGCCTGAGAGGATATGCCACACCCAGAGGGATTCAGATACTTTCTTCCCCCTTTTCAATGTTTCTCCTCCAAACAAAATTCATCTGCTGGAGAAATATCCCCTTGGGCCACCAGTTTGGTACCTTTACTTATGGGGGCTGGATTCACCTTTCTTTAAGGGAATTAACCAGCCCTCTTCTGTATTCTTCTAGGGGAAAGGCTAGCATCTAACCTCCTCCTGGTTTGGAAAACTTGAAAGAGACCCAGCCTCTTGCTTCCTACTCTTCCCTAATCTGTTCCTCTTCTCTTTCATCTTCTCATATATTTTCTCTCCTTCCTTTTTGCTGGGCCTTCCTCTTTCTGTCCTTCCCATCCTTTTAAAAAGAGCACTGGGGGCACCCCGGTGGCGCAGCGGTTTGGCGCTGCCTGCAGACTGGGGTGTGATCCTGGAGACCCGGGATTGAGTCCCACATCGGGCTTCCTGCATGGAGCCTGCTTCTCCTCTGCCTCTCTCTCTCTCTCTCTCTCTCTCTCTCTCTCTCTCTCTGTCTCTATGAATAAATAAATAAAATCTTAAGAAAAAATAAAATAAAAAGAGCACTGGGCAAGGAGCCAAGAGACCTGGGCTGTTCATTCACTCTGTAAATGACTTGGGCAAGTCCTCTCCCCCTTCTGGGGCTTAGTTTGCTCATTTGAAACAGGAGGGTGTTGGATTAGGTCATAATTTCCAAACAGTGAGTGATGAGGACCAAGAGGACCAAGAGTCCAGGCTCTTCCCCTGGAAGCCTCAGAAGCAGCTGTTGTTTGGCTATTTTAATAGCAGCCTCTCATGTGAGCAAAGGATTCTGCAGCTAATAAAACTTGAAATTCACTAGGTCATTTAATTGAAGGCCTTCCAGCCTTTAGATTCAGTGTTTCCTCTTCTCTTTCTCTTCTGCCTCCTCTTCTCTCCCTCCCTGGGATCACTCGCTCAGAGACTAGGGTTTGCTAGCATTGCCTTCTGATCCTCCAGGGCTGCAACCCTGAGTCTATCCTGCTATCTCTCGAGAGGCTGGGCCCTGCAATTTCACTTGCAACATGAAAGAAGAGAGCCTTTCTTTCCTGAAATCCCAGAACAATGAGGGACACCCAAGGGCTATGATGAACCGTGGCCAGCCTGCTCACCCTATCTTGGCCTCTGATCCCGACACAGATCTCCAGCCCTCACTCCCCCACTACACTGCCTGCTTCCCAGCCGCATCCCAAGTTGGGTTATTCTCCTGATTCAGACATTTTTGTGGTGTGAAATCATCTCCGCCCCAGCCAGCTGAAGCCCGGCGCTCTCTCGCAGCCCAGGGCAGCTGGCGGGCCCTCCCTTCCCCGCCACGTCCCACACCCTCAGCTCCTCTCCTCTGAGTGCTCAGAATTTCCACTTGATTTCCTTCCAGTTCTGAAAAGAAATAGCAGACAGAGCGCAAGGGCATGTGGGCCTGTGCCCTGTCCTCCCACCGTAGCTGCTGGTGCACGTCCTGGCACACAGCTGACTCCCGGGTGAAAGTGGCTAAGATGAGTCCGCGAGATCAAGACAGAAAAGCAGAGCCAAAGGGAGAGAGAGAGACACCCGCAGTGTGTCATGATCAGGAGGGAGACAGAGGCGAGGAGGTAGACACAGGGAAGAGAGACACAGAAACAGATGTGGGGAAAACTTACCCAAACTTCGCAGTCACACGGAAGGCGACTGCGTGTCCCCGCCACGTCAGGCTGGAGTGTGGTCTGACCACCCTCCCCTCTTGGGGACGTATTGCTGTCTGACTTGCTACCTATTGATTAGGACTGATTAGGACTCTGGCTCTGCACGTACATCTTAACATGTAGGTTTCTGTGCAGTTAAAGGAAGACGCTCAGAGGTTACAGTTTGGGCACCTTTTAGGACAGTCACCAGTTTTGCAGATGACCTCGCAGTACCTATCTCCCTCTAAATTCTCTTTGAACCAGCTTTACCATCCTCAGTCCCTTTTTTAATGGAGTAAAGAAATCATCGACATGTGCTCATTCTTTATAAGAGTTGTTAACTTTAAAGAGTTATAAGAGTTTCTAACTTTAAAAAAACAACAACTATATTTTGGCAGAAATAGAATGAGACAGACAAGAGAGCGAGAAGGCCTCTAGACACTGAGAGAGCTCAGGAGAAAAGGACAGAGATGCAGACAGAAGAACAGTGGGCATGTGACCCAGTCAAACCCACACACAGAGTCAGACAGCAAGTCAGGGGCAGCCACACACACACACACACACACACACACGCACGCATTGCCAGAGGTAGCACCCACTTGGAGAGGGCATGGGGTGGAATAGAACAGAGATGTGGGGGACCTCCAGATTCGCTTCTTGTGAGCCTAAAATCACCTGTTATTTTATGCTTTTAAAATAGAGAATCAGGGCGCCTGGGTGTCTCAGTGGTTGAGCATCTGCCTTCGGCTCATATGGTGACCCCAGGGTTCTGGGATCCAGTCCCACATCAGGCTCCCTACAGGGAGTCTGCTTCTCCCTCTGCCTACATCTCTGCCTCTCTGTGTGTGTCTCTTATGAATAATTAAATAAAATCTTTTTTTAAAAATTAATTAATTAATTAATTAATTAATTTAATTAAACAAAATAGAATTAGACATAGAGGGAAAGGCAAAGAGCCTGGGAGAGAAGAAGAAACCACCAAAGGGAGACGACATCAAGAGGAGGAGGAGCAGAGTGCCTGGGTGACCCAGTAGGTTAAACATCTCCCTTGGGCTCAGGTCATGATCCCGGGGTCCTGGGATGGAGCCCCACATCGGGCTCCCTGCTTGGTGGGGAGCCTGCTTCTCCCGCTCCCTCTGCCAGCCGCCTCCCCCTGCTTGTGCTCTCTCTCTTTCTCTCAAAGAAATAAATAAAAATCTTGAAAAGAAGAGAAAAAGAGTAGGAGAAACAGAGGAAGCCAGATTCCAGGGGGAGGCTCTTAAGGGTGGGGACCATGAACCATACCTGGTTCCTGTCGGAGGCTGGCGCAGTGCGGCCCTATCAGAAGTCTGTGTGGGAGGCAGGAAGGAAGACAGAGGAAGCCAAGGAGGGAGACATGGGGCAGGCAGGCTGAGGGGCACCCAGACAGAGCAGGGACAAACAGCCCCCCACCAACCGTAGGTGGGTAGGTGGAGGGACAGACAGGAGCAGGCGCTGCACCTTCTCCC
The DNA here is from genome assembly GCF_905146905.1 of Nyctereutes procyonoides. Classification (NCBI taxonomy): domain Eukaryota; kingdom Metazoa; phylum Chordata; class Mammalia; order Carnivora; family Canidae; genus Nyctereutes; species Nyctereutes procyonoides. Next base: position 30,505,612 of record NW_026575046.1, read on the forward strand.
TCCTCCCGAAACCCGGGTGCTCAGGCCGGAGGGAGGACAGGAGAGCCACTTAGAAGTTCTAGAACTGGCGATGCTTCTCCTGAACCAGAACCAGCTCTGAGAGCTGCCAGGCCCACAGGCAACCACGTCTAGGTTAGCCTCATTAGGAGAAGGGAGCGGAGTGCTTGTCAAATCCAACCCCATTTAAGAAATGAGTTAAGTCAGGCCCAGGCAGGGGAGACGCTTGTTCAAGGTCACCTAGTTGGTCTGTGTAGCATCAGGACCCAGAACCAGGTCAGTGACTCCCTCTTTGATATTCTTCCCACTTTTGCCACATTACTGCCCATGTTACACATGCGCCTAGAATGACCCTTTTAAAATCCAAATCATTCAGGTCTCTGCCCTGTTTAAAACCCTTGCAAAATCCTACTCCCCAATATCCATTTTCTAGCCAGCAAGATGTGTGGAGCTGGAAAGGGATCCTTTCAGGAATCTGACTCCCCTACGAAGTCCATCTTCTTTCTTTTTTTTTTAAATTAAATTCTTTATATAGATAGGGGCCCACTCCTCCCACCAAAAAATTTGGCCAAGGCTGTGTACACCCTGAGGAGCTCTGCCTGTGACTAAATCCAAAAGTCTCCTGTATTGTGGACTCTCCTCCTCAGATCCCTCAAATGTTTACTCTTAGCAGGCAGAGCAGACTAAGCTGGGTCTCTTCATCTCTTCTCCTTCCCAAGAAGGCAGAGACTCACTCCTGGTGGGATGAGAAAGGACTCCAAAGGACAGGATTACTGTTAATTGCAGTACTACTTTGATTAGCATGTGGAAGTCCATCTCTTTTGCCCTTCTTTTCTTCCTTTTTCCAACTGCCTAGAACTCAGACACAATGGCTGGAATACCAGCAGCCATTATGCACCACAAAGCGACCTTAAGGATGGAAGCCATTAGCTGAAGTGATAGAACAGAAAAAAACAGGTTGGTGCCTGATGACCAAGGAGGTGCCTCATCAACCCACTTTCAGGAATTTTACCTGAGAGAAAAATAATCTTTATCTTATTTAAGTCACTATTATTTTGAGGTTTTTTTTAAAATTTTTTAAATAAATTTATTTTTTATTGGTGTTCAATTTGTCAACATACAGAATAACACCCAGTGCTCATCCCATCAAGTGCCCCCCTTAGTGCCAGTCACCCAGTCACCCCCACCCCCCGCCCACCTCCCCTTCCACCGCCCCTAGTTCGTTTCCCAGAGTTAGGAGTCTCTCATGTTCTGTCTCCCTTTCTGATATTTCCCACTCATTTTTTCTCCTTTCCCCTTCATTTCCTTTCACTATTTTTTATATTCCCCACATGAATGAGAACATATAATGTTTGTCCTTCTCCAATTGACTTACTTTACTCGGCATAATACCCTCCAGTTCCATCCACGTCGAAGCAAATGGTGGGTATTTGTCGTTTCTAATGGCTGAGTAATATTCCATTGTATACATAAACCACATCTTCTTTATCCATTCATCTTTCGATGGACACCGAGGCTCCTTCCACAGTTTGGCTATTGTGGACATTGTTGCTATAAACATCGGGGTGCAGGTGTCCCAGCGTTTCACTGCATCTGTATCTTTGGGGTAAATCCCCAGCAGTGCAATTGCTGGGTCGTAGGGCAGATCTATTTTTAACTCTTTGAGGAACCTCCACACAGTTTTCCAGAGTGGCTGCACCAGTTCACATTCCCACCAACAGTGTAAGAGGGTTCCCCTTTCTCCGCATCCTCTCCAACATTTGTGGTTTCCTGCCTTGTTCATCTTCCCCATTCTCACTGGTGTGAGGTGGTATCTCATTGTGGTTTTGATTTGTATTTCCCTGATGGCAAGTGATGCAGAGCATTTTCTCATGTGCATGTTGGCCATGTCTGTGTCTTCCTCTGTGAGATTTCTCTTCATGTCTTTTGCCCATTTCATGATTGGATTGTTTGTTTCTTTGCTGTTGAGTTTAATAAGTTCTTTATAGATTTTGGAAACTAGCCCTTTATCTGATACGTCATTTGCAAATATCTTCTCCCATTCTGTAGGTTGTCTTTGAGTTTTGTCGACTGTATCTTTTGCTGTGCAAAAACTTCTTATCTTGATGAAGTTCCAATAATTCATTTTTGCTTTTGTTTTTTTTTGCCTTCATGGACGTATCTGGCAGGAAGTTGCTGTGGCCAAGTTCAAAAAGGGTGTTGCCTGTGTTCTCCTCTAGGATTTTGATGGAATCTGGTCTCACATTTAGATCTTTCATCCATTTTGAGTTTATCTTTGTGTATGGTGCAAGAGAGTGGTCTAGTTTCATTCTTCTGCATGTGGATGTCCAATTTTCCCAGCACCATCTATTGAAGAGACTGTCTTTCTTCCAGTGGATCGTCTTTCCTCCTTTATCGAATATTAGTTGACCATAAAGTTCAGGGTCCACTTCTGGATTCTCTATTCTGTTCCACTGATCTATGTGTCTGTTTTTGTGCCAGTACCACACTGTCTTGATGACCACAGCTTTGTAGTACAACCTGAAATGCGGCATTGTGATGCCCCCAGCTATGGTTTTCTTTTTTAAAATTCCCCTGGCTATTCGGGGTCTTTTCTGATTCCACACAAATCTTAAAATAGTTTGTTCCAACTCTCTGAAGAAAGTCCATGGTATTTTGATAGGGATTGCATTAAACGTGTAAATTGCCCTGGGTAGCATTGACATTTTCACAATATTAATTCTGCCAATCCATGAGCATGGAATATTTTTCCATCTCTTTGTGTCTTCCTCAATTTCTTTCAGAACTGTTGTGTGGTTTTTAGGGTATAGGTCCTTTACCTCTTTGGTTAGGTTTATTCTTAGGTATCTTATGCTTTTGGGTGCAATTGTAAATGGGATTGATTCCTTAATTTCTCTTTCTTCAGTCTCATTGTTAGTGTATAGGAATGCCACTGGCTTCTGGGCATTGATTTTGTATCCTGCCACGCTACCAAATTGCTGTATGAGTTCTAGCAATCTTGGGGTGGAGGCTTTTGGGTTTTCCATGTAGAGTATCATGTTATCGGCAAAGAGGGAGAGTTTGACTTCTTCTTTGCCAATTTGAATACATTTTATTTTTTCAGTATGTGGCCAAACTTAATTCTAACTGATTTACCCTTAGTGTTTCCTGTTACATTAGAATAAAACCCAACTGCTTTCTCTTGACCCTCAAAGCCTTATGTAAGCTGACCCCAGCTATCAGGCTTCAGGTCCAACTACTCTCTCCATTGCTCAAACTCTTTACATACCTTCTCTATGTCAAGCATGCTGGTGGTTTTTCTACCTCAGGGACCTGACACTTGCTATTCCCCTGCCTGGAATGCTTCTAGCTCAGGTCTTCACAGACAAGCTACAACCCTGTCCCCCCCACCCCCACCCCACCCATACCAGCCATCCATCTGATCTCAGCTCAACTAATTCTTGAGAGAAACTTTCACTAGCCACCTAATCTCAACAAAATTCATTACCCACCCACAAAGTCCAGTCACTCTACCATAGCACCCTGGGGCCTTTTCTTTATAGCACTGTCACAAGATCAAATGAATAAGTGTATTTATTTATGGGCTAGTTCTCTATCTCACCCTCCCCAGAATCTAAGCGCCACATGAGCAGGGACCTTATCTGTCTTGGTCACTGATATAGGCCTTGTGCTTCACATAATACATACATCGGTTTGACAGTGATGACTTTTCCATTATCAGGAACTCACCATATGAATTTAATGTTATGTTTGTTTTATCATCATTTGACAAAATCAGTCTTTGTAGACGCCAAGGTTAGAAAGTTCAAGGCTTAATGCTACAGTTAGTATTAGGAAATTTACACTAATGAATGTTAGGCTTAACAAGAATTTTTTTTTAAGATTTTATTTATTTATTCATAGAGACACAGAGAGAGAGAGAGGCAGAGACACAGGCAGAGGGAGAAGCAGGCTCCACGCAGAGAGCCCGACACGGGACTCGATCCACAGTCTCCAGGATCACGCCCTGGGCTGCAGGCGGCGCTAAACCTGTGCGCCACCGGGGCTGCCCAAGAATTTTTTTTTTTTTTTTTTGATGTTTAACTACTGGCAAGGTCACACAATGTAATCCTTTCTAAGGACAACACATTAATTTTTTAATGTATCTTTTTTTCCACCTTATTTACACGGAAAGGGATTTCATGGAAAAACGAATTCATTCTATGGCAGGCATGTGCTAAGGGCCGTAAAGGTGCGACTTAGACATGAATTGTGCCCATGGGTAACTGATCTTTGTGGGTGAGAAAAGGCACATGTACACATAGCAACAAGACACTGAGGAAAGTCGTCCAACCAGACCTTGAAAGCACTGCACTTACATGAAGGAGGCAGTCACCAAAGACTCTATTACATTTATGTGACCATGATGCCATTTATGGGAAATGTCCAGAATAGGCAAATCTATATAGAGAGAAAGTAGGTTAGTGGTTCCCTGGGAAGGGGGGGGTGGGGAATGGTGCTAGGGATGGTGATGGTGGGGAGTTACTGCTAATGGGTGTGGGGTTTCTTTTTAGGGTGAGCAAATATCCTAAAGCTGACTATGCCAATGGTTGCACAACTGAGAATAGCCACTGAATTATAAACCTTACATGGGTAGGTTGTATGATGTATTTCTTTGCCAGGGCCACCATAGCAAAGTACTGTAGACTGGGGGCTTCAACCACAGAAGTGTATTTTCTCCTAGTTCTGGAGGCTAGATATCTGAGATCGAGGTACTGGCAGGGTTGGTTTCTTCAGAGGCCTCTCTCCTTGGCTTGTAGATGGCCTTCTTCTCCCTGTGCCTTCACTTGGTCTTCCCTCCACATTTCCTCTTCTTGTAAAGACACCAGTTGTGTGCAATTGGAGCCCATCATAATGACCTCATTTCAACTTAATTACATCTTTAAAGACTCTGTCTCGAAACAAGATCACATTCTGACGCCCTAAGGGTTAGGACTTCAACATATGGATTTGGGGGGACAAAATTCAGCCTACAGCATATGGTATGTGGATTATATGTCACTAAAACAGAAAAAGAAAGAAAAAGAGAGGAAGGAAGGAAGGAACGAAGGAAGGAAGGAAGGAAGAGGGAAGGACGGAAGGATAAAGGAACAAGGGAAGGATAGATCTACCTAGAGCAGAAGTAGAGCATGCTGGGGGATTCAGGAGGAAGAAATTATTGCTGAGGTCTTACTATTGCTCTGCCCCTGATGGGGCTTAAGGATAGAAATGTGGGGACAAGCTGAGAGCTATCTCTAGAGTACTGAGAAGAATCTTTTGAACACAAATCTGATTATGTCACTCCCCTGCCTAAACATTTCATTCCCTGCAGGCTACCCTACAAGCCCCATCAGGTGGCTGCAAGTCCCTGCATAACCCAGATTCTCCAGCCTCCCAATTGCTGGGTCAGGCACCTCCCCTACGGGCTCTGTGACTATTTACGCATCTGTCTCCCCCACTGTACTCGGGGTTTAGAGAGGGAGAAACAGACCTTGTCTCCATTGTGTCCCTAGCATTTGGAGAGCACCCAGTACCGAAGGGCTCAGGTACTCATTCGAGTGTGATTGTATCTAGAGATGGAGGCATGGACAGGCAACAGGAATGCCTCCCTTTAGAACTGCCTTTTTCTTCCCTCCCACCCCCCAACTGCACAGCTTTCTGCCTCCCTGGGTTCTTGGAGAGAAACTGAAATTCTCTGAAGTCATTACTCAGCCCTTAGGCCATGGCTGGCTTGTGAGCCAGAGCCAGGGAGGGCTGGATCGGAATACAGGCAGGGACTCTTCCACCCTGTAAAGTCCTTCTCCACTTTCCAACCCAAATGTTCAGCCCTGACGACAGGCAGCATCTCAGTTGGCCAAGGAATAAGAAAGAGGTCCCTGTGTTCCCTGGGAGGGTGGCCAAGGGCGTAGGTTGCAAGGTGGGGGGGAGCAGTCGGTGGAATGCCCAGGAGAGCCTGGGTCCATTTCAGGGGCTCTCAAACCCCTTCACTTCATGACCTCCCAGGGCCTCTCCTGCTCTTTCCAATTAAGAATATCCCTTCCCTAATGTTTCTCAACAAACTCTCAAAGGTCCAGAGGAAAGGCAGGTGGGGAGGGGCCAGGAGAGAGAGGAGGCTGCTACCTACAATACAAGAGGGCAGTCTGGTCCTGAGTAGGGCTTCCCAGATGTCTGTCACCTGGTACCACAGTCCCCTTACTGCCAATGCCTCATAACACCTATGGTAGTATTTGCTTTACTTCAACTTATCTCTTAAAACCTAAATATACTTAATTTCAAGGAAAGCTTTTATCACTATTAAGTGGAAAAAATTTCACTTGCTGTGCTGGCTGTGTCCTGTTTGTCCCTCAGAGCCACTCTCCACCACTCCTGTCTGCTGTGGGGTAGGGAGCCTGACCTTAAGCCCCCATCAGTGGTCTCCCATGATATCTGTTTCTATCTGGGATTGGTCAATGGGGAACATCAGTGGGAGATTGGGTAGTGAGAGAAAGAAGAATGTGGTTGGAGTATCTGTACCTCCAGCTTCTCCTCTGGGACCAGCACAGACTGACTGTGCTCCTTAGCCCCAAGGCCCAACTCCTGTCTGATGGCCCCTCTCTGGTTCTAAAAACCCCTTGCTCCCTTGCCGTTCAGGCCCTTTGCATTTGTTGATGTCCCGAGAAACTGTACCATCCCTGTGGTTTACCTAAGTGGGGCCTACATCTCTATGAATAGTTCTTTGATTCAGTTATCGGATTATTCATTTTGTTTTTTTTTTTTTTGATTATTCATTTTGAAAGTGCCGTCTGCTCCTGCCAGGCACCTGACTGATAAATTTTTCATAAATAGAAAGTAGTTGACACAGTGCTAGTAAAATTATGCTATCAAATTCTAATTCAACATAAAAAGGTACAAAGAATTTCTGCATAGTGCTATAAAATGATCTTCAGTTTGTATTACATGGAAAACAAGCAACAGCAAAAAAACAAGTTGCAAAACAATGTTTAAAATGCAAGGGAGGGAGAAATAAAAACATGCATGGTTGGACCTTCAAAAACACAGGTTTAAATTGCCCGGGTCCACTTACACATGGATTCTTTTTTGATAAATATGGTACAGCACTGTAAATGTATTTTCTCTTCTTTACTGTTTTCTTCATAACATTTTCTTTTCTCTAGCTTCCTTTATTGGAAGAATACAGTATACAATATACATAATATGCAAACTATGTGTTATTCGACTGACTATTAGTGTCATTGGTAAGGCTTCCAATCAACGGCAGGCTATTCGTTGTCAAATCTGGGGAGAAGTCAAAAGGCACATTCAGGTTTTTGACTGTGTGGGGGTGGGTGCCCTTAACCCTCACGTTGTTCAAGGGTCAACTGTATATGTATTTACTTATATTTTCAAAAAGAAAGAAAAATTAATAGAAATAGTGCCCTTACAGGGAAAGAAGAAAAAGGTTGTTGGTGAAAGCTAGTTCTCTGAATATACCTTGTTATACAGTTCTAACTTTGGAACTATTAACTGTTGTACATAATTAAAAATACTAAAGCATATGAAAGAGATAAAGTTAATTCTAAGTAAATGAGCCTAATTGTATACCAAGTTGGTGGCATAACCATCCTGAGAATTGTTATTTCAAGTACATTTAATAGTGTTTTAGCCATTCATCCTTAGTGAGATATATACTAAGGAAGGCTCAGTGGTTTAGCACTGCCTTCAGCCCAGGGTGTGATCCTGGAGACCCGGGATTGAGTCCCACGTCAGGCTCCCTGCATGGAGCCTGCTTCTCCCTCTGCCTGTATCTCTGCCTCTCTCTCTCTCTCTCTCTCTCTCTCTCTCTGTGTGTGTGTGTGTGTGTGTGTCTCTCATGAATAAATAAATAAAATCTTTAAAAAATAAAAAAAAAACGTTAAATGAAAGACTCCAGTCATCGAGCTGGGAATTCAGCAGCCCCTAGCTCAGGATTTTCTTTCCCTCCTTTCCCCAGCATCCTTTAGAAGCAACCAATCCACTGCATTGCACTCCTTATTCTAAGGTATTTTAGGACAGCAAATGCTCAGTCACTCAGAGTCTTGCCTTCTAGAGGTACTTGATTACAGGAATCTATAGCTAATAGTTTGAACAACTGTTCTGTCACCACATGCCATGGACTGCAAGTGACCCCTTTAGCACTGGAAACAAGGTCACAAGAGCCTTTAAATCTAATCCAACCAGAAAATCAACTCAGGAAACCCATCTTTAAGATTCTGTTCCTCAGGAGCCACTTTCAGTACCAATCTGAATCTGACTCTAGAGGAAATACAAAGGGATAGAGGAACATCTTTTAAATCACCACAAAGAGCACCTGACTGGTTCAGTTGGTAAAGCATGCAATTCTTGGTCTCAGGGTTGTGAGTTCAAACCCCACATTGGGTATAGAGATTACTTAAAAATAATAAAATGACCACAAGATCCAACCACCACAAGAATCCAACCAGCCAAATCCAGAATGTGGGAATTCTACAGGATAAGTAACATAGTTTCTTTATTAAATAAATAGCATGAAAAGGGAGGGGGGATATTTTGGGGAGGTGGCGAGGAACTTCAATAGCTTAAATGAGACATAAGAATAAAGTGTAGGGGTGCCTGGGTAACTCAGTTGGTTGAGGGACTGACTCTTGATTCTGGCTCAGGTCATGATCTTGGGGTTGTGGGATGGTGGCGCAAGTTGGGTTCCATGCTCAGCAGGAAGTCTTCTTGGGATTCTCTCTCTCTCTCTCTCTACCTCTGTCCCTCCCTCTTTTTGCATGCTCTCTCTAAATATTTTTAAAATCTTTAAATTTAAAATCTGTCTAAAATATTTAAAAAAATAAAGTGTAGTGTGTGAGTTTCTTTGTATCTTGATTATATCAACCAAATATAAAACATTTTTGAGATAATCTGGAAAATTTGAATATAGGCAGGGTTTTGGGTGATATTAAGAAATTACTTTCAACTGTGTTAGGTGAGCTGAGGAATTATAGCTAGTTTGAAAAGAAAGTCCTTATCTGCTAGCTACACGTACTGAACTATTTATGAGTGTAATGCTACCATGTATTAGATTTGTTTTGAAATACTCCTGAAAAACAGTGTGTGACAGAGGTGGTAGGTAAAATAAGCTTGATAAAATGTTGAGAATCATGGAAGCTGGATGATGGGCAGATGGGCACATGGGAGGTTAGTGATTATACTCTTAGCTTTGAAGCATGCTAGAACATTTCTATAAAACCTCAAGATAATAATATTAAGTTAAATTGTTACTTCGGAAGGCTCTGAGCCTAAAGTTGACTCCCTTGCTGTTAAAACAAAGATTAGCAAGTGCTGGAAAGGTGTTAGGAACTCAATAGCTCCAAACTAAGACTTTCTCTTTGATGTGATTGGAAGGGCTTGGCAAAAGTTTTAAAAGGAGATAATTTACTTATCTGTGGATTCAGTGCAATTTCATGCAAAAATACTCTTGGGAACAAAACATGGTAAATGCTGACCTTGAGAGGCTCTGGTGTTACAAAGCCAGCCCTGGACTGAGGGGCAGGGGGCCCTGGACCCAATACTCACTAGGTGCTGGTCTCACCGGGAAGCCCCTTGTCTTGATTTCTTCTGTGAGATGGGGGCATCAGACTAAAAGACCTCTGGGATCCCTCCAATCAGGTCAAGCTGTGATTCAGTAAGTGATCAAGGTACCTAACAGCTCATCCAGTCAACCGACAATCATCTCCTAAACACTTGCTATGGACTATGCTTCATGCTGTGATGCACCTGGACTTACTCCCTGCCTTCCCAGAGCTAGCTGTAATCTGCCATTTCCAAGAGAATGTTCACTATTCTGAAAATAGACACTGGCGTAGTGGTACATTTTGGAACGACTATGAAGCAGTTTTCTCCCAGATTTCCTGCCTTCTCAATGTCCTGACTGCCTTCCCAGACTGCCTGCACTTCAGAACAGCGGAGGGAGCAACTGATACCTCCGTGACCAGAGCAAGCAATGCTCTGATTGGCCACACTGAGAGGCCCTTCTGGTCTCTCAGCTGGGGGAGGCCCTTCCCAACCCCTCACAGGTACTAGGAGTGGGAGGAGGGATCCCCAGGGGAAAACTCAGGTGCAATAACTGGAGAAGAGGTCAATGAATGCTGAGGGACAAGACGCAGCAGCGCCACTGCCTTTCCTATCTCACTGCAAGTACTAAAATAAATATATGGAACTTTCCCATTTCCTCTGAGAAGAGGCAACATAAAGAAATCTAGTTGTGCTTTTTAACTAACCCCATCAATGGGAACCAGTCCCAAAAACCTGTGTTAGCCTCTCTATTTCAGTTTTCTTCTCTGTAGAATAGGAATAATGCTCTCTATCCCCATAGAGCAGTTAAGAAGGCTCAGGGAGGTAATTCACGGAAATAGCCTAGCACAATGCCTGGCACATGAAAAAGGCTCAATAAATGGCAGTTGTTTCAGCACCTCTTGTCCACCAGTCCAGCTCAACAGACCTAGAAAGCAACTCCCTGGCTTGCCCTAGAGGGTGACCTTCTCTTTCATTATCTGTGACCCCTGCTCCCAGCCTCCCCATAGGATCTGGCAAATCCAACAGTGGCTTTGCTCCTTCATCTTATGGCTCCTGAGTCATTCTCTGGGTTGAATGCTCAGCTTTGCTTAGAACTCTCAAGAAATCAATCAAATTCTTATTTATGTCCATTCATTAAAATATTAATGGCCATCCCAGCAAATGCTGGGCTGTATCTGCCCCCTTGTCTTTCTTGAAGGCTTTCCCAGTCCCTTGGCAGACACACCCAGCCCTTGTCTCCATTAGTTCTAACCCCAAGTTGGTCCTTTCTGCCTTATTTTAAAGTGCTCTACTCTCATGTACAGAACAGATTATTTTACCCTTGGAATTATAGAGGAACTCCCTAACAATTCTAAACTCTTTAAAATCCAACATCAGGGCAGCCCCAGTGGCGCAGCGGTTTAGTGCTGCCTGCGGCCCGGGGTGTGATCCTGGAGACCTGGGATTGAGTCCCACATTGGGCTCTCTGCATGGAGCCTGCTTCTCCCTCTGCCTGTGTCTCTGCCTCTCTCTCTCTCTCTGTGTGTGTGTGTGTGTGTCTCTATAAATAAAAAATAAATAAATAAATAAATAAATAATAAATAATCCAACATCAGTGGTTTTCCATCACCCACATGGTCAAGGCCAGTATTCTCAGCTCACCTCTAAGACTCCAACACCTGAACCTCAACCTCCACCATTATCTTTTTATTTAACCTATGCTTGATTCATACTTCAGTTATTATTCTATATAAGAACACTCACCCACTTCTTGCTTTCTCCCAAGTTCAACAAATCCTTGTACTTTAACTTTTTTTTCTTTTTTTTTTTTTTCTTAGTAGGCTCCGCACTCACTGTGGGGCTTGAACTCATGACCCTGAGATCAGGAGTCACATGCTCTACCCACTGAGCCAGGTAGGCACCCCTCCTTGTTGGACTTTAGGCAAGTGCTTTCCTTCTGTGTTATAATCTGATAGGCATTTCTCCAGAAATCAGCCAAATGTTAAGATTGGTGAAGTAGGAAGTTTAACTTATGAGGATAGAATGGAGCCTGTGGTGAAGCACAGTACCTGGGTTATTTCAAGACATTTGAAATGCTTAAGAATACAGTGATAGCCAGGCAAAATACATCTTTTGGCTTGGGATCTTCAGAAGATCATTGTTATCAAACTCTTTAAGGAGCACCTGAGTGGCTCAGTCGGTTAAGCCTCTGCCTTTGGCCCAGGTCATGATTCCAGGGTCTTGGGATTGAGTCCTGCATTGGGCTCCCTGATCAGCAGGAGTCTGCTTCTCCCTCTCCTTCTATCCCTACCCACTCACCTGCTTGTACTCTATCACTTTCTCTCTCTCAAATAAATAAAATCTTAAAAAAAAAAAAAACAACACTTCTTTAATAATATGCCCCAATTCTGGGCAGCCCCAGTGACTTAGCTGTTTAGCGCTGCTTTCAGCCCAGAGGGTGATCCTGGAGACCTGGGATCGGGTCCTGCGTCGGGCTCCCTGCATGGAGCCTGCTTCTCCCTCTGCCTGTGTCTCTGCCTCTCTCTCTCTGTGTCTCTCATGAATAAATAAAATCTTAAAATAATAATAATAATAACATGCCCCAATTCAAAATGAAATTAGACACAATATCCTGCTATAAAAATAATTAATAGTCGTGTTTTTTCAAAATAAGTTTATTTTATGATTTTATTTTTTAACGATTTCCTTTTATTTGAGAGAGAGAGAACAAGCAGTGGGGAGGGGCGGAGGTAGAGGCAGGCTTTCTGCTACACAGGGTGCCGGACTCAGGGCTCAATATCAAGACCCCAAGACTGCAACCTGAGCTGATGGCAGATGCTTAACAACAGAGCCACCCAGGAGCCTTTATATTCTGATTTTAAACATATTGCTTTATTTTTGTTTTAAAACCAAAGAGAAGAATAGGCATTGATGATCACAAAAATTTGAAACTGGAACTGGGTTTTTGATGACAATTGCAGATTTGAACCAGCCTCAGCCGTTAATTCATTGAACAATAATTTATTGCCTGATATTAAGAAAAATACCAACTTAAAGAGATATAGTTGTAAAGTCACCATTTTTAAACAGCTCACTTTGAAACAGAGAATAAAGGAGAAACTTTATTCCAAGGTCTGCACAAACAAGTTAGCCTAATAGCTGACCTCTGATATTTTTGTATACTTTTCTTTTTTGGGAATAAAAACTCTGATTTTAACTGGGTATGATGAACAGAATTTGAAAAGCTGAATTCCTCAGATTCTCTTGCAGGTAGGCCATATGACTAAGTTCTGGCCAAAAGAGTATAAGCAGTGGTGCCTAATGCAATTTCTGGAAATGTCTTGCTGACAGGTGCAGTTGGGGTGGGCATTTTAAGCAGCTCTTTGAAACATCAGGTTTAACCCCCAAGCTGGGTGTGACAGAGCAACAAAATTGAGTAAATCTAGGTCTCTTATAATCATGAGCCACAATCCTAGCCCTTGATAACTTGTTTCCATATTGTATTTATAGGAGAGCATAGCAAATTTTTACATAAGACATTGTTACTTTTGATTTTCTGTCACAGTTAAACCGGTCTGATACAAAAAGCTAAACCGATGTTGGCCTAGAATGTGTTAAAACTTTGTTATGGGATGCCTGGGTGGCTCAGCGGTTGAGAGTCTGCCTTCGGCCCAGGCCGTGATCCTGAAGACCTGGGACTGAGTCCCACGTAGGGCTCCCTGCATGGAGCCTGCTTCTCCCTCTGCCTGTGTCTCTGCCTCTGTCTTTCTGTGTTTCTAATGAATAAATAAAATCTTAAAAAAAAAAAAAAAACCAACTTTGTTCTGTGACATTACATGAGATTTAAGAGTGTCTTATTTAAGATTTTCAAGTAAATTTAATATCTAAAACAGCTAAAGAGTAGCAGAAATATACCACTTTGAAATATGCCAAAGTGACATGGGGTGGTGTGTTCTGCTACCCTTCACAATGGTTCTCAAACCTTTGGTCTCAGGACCCCTTTAGTTTCTTAAAAATTACTGTGGCCCTTAAAGCACTTTTATTTAGTGGGCTATAAACACCAGTATTTACTGTATTAGAAATTAAAATAAGACCTTTTTAAAACATAAGAATATATAAACACATCTCATCAGGTGTCAGAGCCACGTATTATGTAACTTCTGGAAAACTCCACCAGACACTTGTGAGAGAAAGAAAATAAAAAAGGTAAACGAGGGGATCCCTGGATGGCTCAGCTGTTTAGCGCCTGCCTTCAGCCCAGGGCATGGTCCTGGAGTCCTGGGATGGAGTCCCACTTTGGGGTCCCTGCATGGAGCCTGCTTCTCTGCCTCTGTCTCTGCCTCTCTCTCTGTGTGTATGTGTTTCTCATGAATAAATAAATAAAATCTGAAAGAAAAGAAAGAAAGAAAGAAAGAAAGAAGAAAGAAAGAAAGAAAGAAAGAGAAAGAAAGAAAGAAAGAAAAAGAAGAAAGAAAGAAAGAGACAAACAACATCTTAGTAGTATCATGAAAATAGTTTGGACCCTTAAGGGGACCTCCAGGTACCCCAGATCCCATTTTGAGAACCACTGATCTAAACCATTGAAATTTTAATCAAATACTTAGGAAGTTCTCCCACACCTTTGTGGCTTAAGAATCTCTGAACGTAAGGATGCCTGAGGTTCAGCAGTAGAATATTTGTTTATGATTTGTTGGGTTTGATTTGGGGCCACCAACACCCATTTCCCCTTCTTGGGGAACTATGCCTTGATTTCCTTCTCAACAATACCTTCTCCTGCACTCTTAAATCCAGCTTAGAAAAAGAGCATGAGACTAGGCTAAGCCATCCCATTCTCCACAGCCACAGGAACCAGGAACCGTTTCAGGGAGGAATTCGAGGTGGAATTCAACACAGAATCTGGCCTTTTCCTTCCAGGCTGGACTAGGAGTGGCTCTTACATCCGTAAGAGCCAAAATAGCAGCATCCTTCCTGACATCTCACGGAGGCCTGCGTGAGCCAGACACCAACATGAAGGAGAACAAAGTGGAGAAAGACAGAGACTGGCCCTGGGACATTGGCCTGGGAACCAGCCTGGGGCAGACACTGCTATTTGTCTGCTCTTTGGACTCATCAACAGACCCTCAGTTTTTCTCAGGGAGCTCTATGTCCAATCCCAAATGTTCAGCCTCCTAGGCTCCTTGGCAGTGCAGGGAGGCCGTGTGACCTGGTTCTGGCCAATGACTTGCAGCAGAGGTCAGTGGCTGGGGCTGCTGGGGGAGCTTGTGGAGGGAGAGAGGCTTTGCCCTTCCTTCTCAGATTGCAGACCTGAGACTAGAAGTGGAGCAGCAGGAGCAGGAAGCTGAGCTGGGGAGGCTGACAGAGATGCAGCCACACCATTGATGGCTTCTGCTCTACATCATCCCAAGGTGGCCAGTCTGCTTTGCAATGTGAGATAAAAGCTTTTGGAGTCAAGTTTCTGCTGATTGCAATCCTTTTGTGGGATACAGTCCTGCTTCTGGACTTCTTGTTAACTGGAGCCAATTAATCCCTTTTTGCTTACGTTCTTCTGGGTTGGGTTTTCTGTTGCTTTCAGGAGAAGAAACCAGATTTCTGGCTCTGAGGAGAGCTCATGGTTATTCAGCAGACAGATAGCCATTTCTTGTGTCTGTGAGATAAGGTGAGCCACAGTCATACCCTTAAGAGAAAGGACATGGGCAGCTCCCGTGGCTCAGCGGTTTAGCGCCGCCTTCAGGCCAGGGCCTGATCCTGGAGACCTGGGATCCAGTCCCACATCGGGCTCCCTGCATGGAGCCTGTTTCTCCCTCTGCCTGTGTCTTTGCCGCCCCTGCCTCTCTCTGTCTCTCTCATTAATAAATAAATTTAAAAAAAAATAAATAAGAGAAAGGACATGACATTTACGGCAAAGGAGACTCAACCCTCTGGCTCCAGAGACACATCAAAGCAGGCAGAGGAGAGAGGAAGAAAGACACCAGGCACGGAGCAGCCTTAAGGGGAGGAGAAAATTTGTTCCAGCTTTGGAAAAGGGCTGAAACAGTGTCTGGAGCTGCTGTCTGGGTCACAAGCATCATTTTAATGACTCTTCAGCCAAGCTATGTAGGGGAGGCTCCTCCAACTTTCAGCAAACTCTGGCTCTTACTCCTCTGAGGCATGTGAAGAGCTACATTCCTCCAGGGGCTGGGCCTCCTTAGAACTTTTCCTCTTTTCTAGAGAGGGTCAGGGAGGGGATGGGGGAAGAATATGAATTAATATAGAGGTGCCTGGGTGGCTCAGCCTGTTAAGCATCTGACTCTTGGTTTTTGGCTCAGATCATGATTTCAGGGTGGTTGAGATTGGGCCCCCATGTCAATTGAGCTCAGCGTTGAGCATGGAGCCTGTTTAAGATTCTCTCTCTCCCTCCCTCTCCCCTCTGCCCCTCTCTGCTCCACTCATGTGCACGCTTGCTCTTCCTCTAAAAAAAGAAAAAAGAAAAATTCATGTAAGCATCGACAAACTTTGGAATTAAGAAATCTGACTTTAAGTCCTATTTCTGCACCAAATTGCTAGAGATATTGAACAATGTATTTAATTTTTCTGGGACCCAGTTTCTTCTTATGAAAAATGATCATGAGAATAGTGATCTCATGGAGTTGTTGCAAGGATCAGATGAGCTATTAAAATGTAATAGGAAAGAATTATGTAAGATGTAACCATTGTGCGAGACTGGGTAAAGGGTACATGGGACCTCTGGGTCCTGCTGTCTTTTCAACTTCTTGTGAATCCATGGCTAGTTCAAAATAAGAAGTTCTAAAGAGATGTTTTTTGAATTAATAGGAAGAAAAGAAGGAAGAAAGGAAGAGACAAAAATCCACAGGTCCTAGCTGTGTGGTTTTGCATTTTCCTGGCAGTTAGGCACTAGGAGTGAGGGAATGAGGGAGTTTGATGGGACAGAAATAGAGTTTTGTATTGATTATTAATCAGGTCCCTTTTAATGCTCCTAGATATATGAAGTAAAGATCATAGAGCTTCAAAGTGACTTGTGATGGTGGGACGTCGTTTTCTTCCATTGGGACGCTGCACAGATTGTGCCATGTGAAGCTCTGGCATTTTCCAGGGTTATGCTCATGACAGAGGCAGGTCAGCGATGCTGTTGGCCTTTCACTGTCCCAACCCCGCTGTCTGAATGGGCAACCCAGCATGCCCAACCCCCACCAACATTCCTCTCAGAAAGGTGGTCAGAATAGAGACCAAAACAATACCTTCGGCCCCTGGGCCTTTCTAGAACCTTCTCTGAGATAAAGTCTCTCAGGCCCATTAACTCATCCCATCCTTCCTTGGCCTCTGGAACAGATTAGAAGCTTCCTGTGCTGGAGGACAAGGAGAAACCCAAAGAGCTGGGGGTGAGCTAAATAGCTCAGGTCTCCCCAGCAACTTCATGATGCTCCTGTCTTGAAAGTTTCCTGTTGTCCATTAGGCCAGACAATTCCTCAGCTCCTTTGCCCAGGGGAAAGGTGAGTGACAGCAGGCGGAAAGGCCTTGTGGCTATAGTGCCACTGTATTCAACACAGCAAGCTGTCACAAAGGAGGACCGGCTGCAGACTGCTTGGGCAAGGTCCAGAGACAGTCCAGAGATGCGGGAGGTTGTGAGATGTGCCCCCACAGCTAGGGACAGTACATTTGCAGGTTTTGATGCTCCATTTGGTCATCTTTGCATTGTTGGAGGATGGCCTCGCATAGGACAGATAGGACAGGTGCTCATGGTAAATCTGAGAGATGCGCTAGTGGAAAGTTTGGTATGCACACCTCAGGGCACATTATTCCCTGTGCTAAAACATCTTGGATTAGGGGAGCCTGGGTGGCTCAGTGGGTTAAGCGTCTGCCTTCAGGTCAGGTCATGATGCCAGGGTCCTGGGATAGAGCCCTGCATCAGGACTCCTGCTCAGGGGGGAACCTGCTCCTCCTCCCTCTGCTGCTTCCCTTGTTTGTGCGCTCTCTCTCTCTCTCTCTCTCAGATAAATAAATAAAAATCTTATTTTTTAAAAAAAGACATCTTGAACTAGACATCAAGCAGCTGATGATGGAGCACAAATTTGGGGCAAAGGGTGGTCTGAACGGATGTGATACCTGATAGGCTTCATCCAGGTGTTGAAGTGCTCCTGCTCCGTAGTGGTCTGTCCTCTTCACTCCAAGAGCATTAGTGGAAGGCAGTCCTTCTTAGCCTAGAGGTCAAAGTGCAGTCTCCACTGATGCACTGTCTAGGTTCATGTTCTGGTCCACACCAAGTAACAGTGAGGTCTTGGGTAAATCGAAATTGCAGCTTCCTGGTCCATAAAATGACTTAAAAAAAAGAAGAAAGGGGATGCCTGGGTGGCTCAGCAGTTGAGCATCTGCCTTTGGCTCAGGGCGTTGTTGTGCCCAAGATTGCGAGTCAGAGAAACCACCAAGGAGCCGACACACATGCAAACACACGAGGGTTTATTTACAAGCTTGAGCTTGGGTCCAAGTATACCCAACACAGCGGAGCAGGGACTTGGATCCCGAGGTGGGTTTCAGCTTAGTTTTAAGGATCGATCTAGGGGACCTCCAGAAGGGGTGGAGGAATTTCTCAAGTTCTGTCTACATTTGGCTTTCAAGGGCATTGAACTCTATTCTTATTGTAATAGGGGCTTCCTGCCCTTGGCTTGGGCTCTGTTCTCATTCTAATATGGGGCTTTCTAGGACTTTAAACTGTAAGCTGTTTTCTTCCTGTAACTGAAGTAAGGTAAATTTCAGCTCTTATTCACAGGGGCGTGGGATGGCTGTACTTGTGCTAACGCTGAACTTAAAATGGAATGGCCTTAATTTTCTTGGCCTCCACAGCCTGATCCTGGGGTCCTGGAATTCAGTCCCACATCAGGCTCCCTGTGAGGAGTAGGTTTCTTCCTCTGCCTATGTCTCTGTCTCTCTTTCTGTGTCTCTCATGAATGAATGAATAAATAAATAGATAGATAAATAAATCTTAAAAAAAAAAAAGAAGAAAGTATGCCTATCTCTCAGGGTATTCATGAAGTGTAAATGAGATCTTGCATGTCAGGTGCTTAACCCACCGCATGGCACATAGGACACATACATTAAATTAAACTATTGCAACTAGTGTGGATGAAAAGCATCAGGACAAGTCAGCACATGGCCCTGCCCTGCTGTAAGTTGCTAGTGACTTCAGATAATCTTCTCAACCTCTCTGGATCCACGCTTCTTCCTCTGAAAAATATAAGAATTGAACCAAAGGTAGGCCCTTCTACTGGAAAGAGCTTGAAAATCTTGTGGAAAGTCTGAGTTCCTCCCAGCTAAGACAGCCCCTGCTTTGAAATGCTGAGTCTTTTTCACTGCCTCAGTAAACTACACTTCCTCTGGGGAACTCCCAGCCCAAGAGGGAAGGCTGCTGAATGACAGCTTTTCAAGATATTTGGCAAGGGTGTTGCCAGCTCAGAAGAAACAATGAGCACAATTCTCGGTTCTGAAGGTAACAAGAAGTCCCCTGCCAGTCCCCAGAGAGAAAGCCCTCTGCAAACTCATGGCAAGGGTCAGGGCTTTCATAGAATTTTAGAAGGTCAAAGCTGGAAACGCTCTTTGGGAGTTTCTAGTTCAGGGGATTTAAGCTGTGTTTTGTGAGTGCATCTGCAGTGCCACAGACTATTACTATTCATCTCATTTTGTATACCTCAAGCTGTATTTACAACTGTGACAGAAAGACAGCAAAGACACCCGCATTAGTCACCCATTAATTTTGACACATCAGAAACCATAATCCATTAATATATTGTGGCAGATTCTGCTGGTTGTCCCCTAAATCTACTCTTCCTTTTTTACCTTTGTTGTGGACTACAGTTGGGTAGGGCCATGGCTACCCAGATTAAAGGCTACACACTCCAGCCTCCCTTGCAGCTAGGTAAGGCTTTGTCGTTAAGTTTTGTCAATGGGATGTGAACTGAGGATGTGAGCACTACTTCTAGGGGGTAAAGTGAGAGAGTGTACGCTTCTCATTCCTCTTCTTGTTGGATCTAATGTGGATGTGATGGTGGAGGTCAGTCAGCCATCTTGGGCTCTGGATTAGAAGTTTGTGTTGAGGTTGATGGACAAGAGAGAAGGAGCCTTGGGTCCTCGACGATCATTGAGCTCTAACCTGTTCACATTGAGCGCCTTACATGGCTCACCTCAGACTTCATTAACGTGAAGGAAACATAAACCTCTATCTTGTTAAACCACTTTTATTTTGAAGTTTTTGTCTTTTGCAACTAAACCTAATTGAACACAGTTGTGTTCTCAGTGACTGACTTTATAACATATTAGTAATATTTTGAGTGTTTACTGAAAGATTCTAGGAAAATATTTTCCACTTGTAACTCCCACTCAGGTCAAGAAGTTTGTAGCCACCCAAATGCCCTTTGTGTGCTTTGACCTAATCCCAACTACCTACTTGCTCCTAAAAGCACCTCTATCCTGACCTTTATAGTAAACACTTCCATAATTTAATGATGTAATATTACCTTAAAAACACTTTGGTTAAAGACTGCTTTTATCTGTTTTACATGGGATGACTCTTAAGACTGTTTGACAGAAGTCTTCCTCTGATCAGAAAGTTAGAAAATGATAGAGAAAGGGATCCCTGGGTGGCGCAGCGGTTTAGCACCTGCCTTTGGCCCAGGGCGTGATCCTGGAGACCCGGGATCGAATCCCACATCGGGCTCCCGGTGCATGGAGCCTGCTTCTCCCTCTGCCTGTGTCTCTGCCTCTCTCTCTCTATCTGTGTGACTGTCATAAATAAATAAAAATTTAAAAAAAAAAAGAAAATGATAGAGAAAGTCTGACCATCTCATTTTACAGGGGAAGAATGTAAGGCTCAGGGAGAGGAAAGACCTTTCTAGTATCAATCAGCAAATTAGCGGCAGAGTGAACTAAGACTCAAGTTCTCTCTAACTCTTTAGCATTTCATTTCTAGTTCTTTCCAGGAGAAAACGACCCTTGATATAAGATACCAGCCTTATCCAGTGACCGAAAGATGGGAAAGAATGCCAACACAGCCTCTTCTACAGGACGTTCCATCCTCCCACACTGAATCTGGCTCTTTCTGCATAGATCTCAGGGCAGAGAAGCTGTTAAGGAACTTGGCAGTGATTTTTCCTGGATGACTTTGCCTTTTACCTAAAAAACAAATGTAAAAAAAAATAAAAAATAATAAAATAATAAAATAAAAAACAAATGTACCAGCAAAGGTGGGAGTCACAGACAGAGGACATGCAACGGAGATGATAATAGTGTGAAGTGGGCATCTCTCCCATGGTGGTGTGTGCACTAAGCCTGACACACAAGAGCCCTAGAGATCACTGTGGTGAAGTATGATGCTGAATCTCTGGGACCAGCAGTGAGAAGCAGAGATACAGTCTGGAGTAAGCCCGAGCTCTTCTCCCACATTCACTCAGCTGTTCTCACTAGCATGGCGATGCTCCTAACTTAATTCCAGGGGAATCCCTTACGTTCATGAAAGTCAGTTATTTTATCTTGTGAAAGATGCCCATCGCACGTTTGCGTAGGACACAGCAGAACCCAATAGCGCCTCATTAGCCAGATTCCACAGCCTTCTCTGTCCTAGATTCTTGGATGGTTTACAGATAGGCCTGTTGGCTTTCCCGTGGACTAGAATTAGCAAGTACCATTTAGTAAAGATGTTGTTACATGTTCCCTGAAGGGGCAGGGGAGGTTCCAAGGACTCAATGTTTAGGAAGCCATGTATACTTTATCTCCTTTTTGAAGAGTCAGGAAGTGCAGTGTTAACATATTGAAGGCTCTGAGAATTCCCACAGTAAAGCATTTTACTTGATTTTGACTGACTTGCCATTTCCAGGGCTTTTTTTTTGACTTTTGGATCTGGTGTTTCACTAGTAGCATCCTGCATAGAACACGTTGGCCAGTGATGCTGCAGCCCCTCTGAAGGATAAAGGATGCATTAATACACATGTATCACACATACCACGTAACTAGAAAATCACCTTTCTGGCCCAGGTAGCCGATCCCTCTGGAAAAGTACTGAATTTTCCCATCCTCCTTATAGCCCCAAGAAGCAATTGTGGAACTGACCAAACCCTGCCCAGTCTGGGGTGGGTTCCCGGGGACAGCTGGTGGGGCTTCACCGCCTGGCACCAGGCTTGTTGTACCAAGAGCCCTGGCCAGCCGGCAGCCACCCAGTGTGTGTCTGGGCTTGTTTTTCCTTCCTTTCCCTGCTCATTTTGGAACACAGCTGAATGGCCTCAGTCTCTCAGGCCTACTCCTGGCCAACACTGGACCCCTCGAAGTCTGGCCAACTCCTCTCCCACTGGCCTTGATAAACACCCCCTCCGAGCTGGGAAGCACAGCACTGGCTGTTTTTCTCCCTCATGCACCCCAGGAAGCCTCTCCTGTGCCTGGGCTTTTTTCCCAGACCTTGGCTGCCAACCCATTTTAAACTCATCCTTAGCCCAGTCAGTCACCTGAAGAAAAAGAGACTCACAGAAGGCTCAAGATGAAAGAGTCTTTAATCTTGTGGCTTTCTGAGTTTTGTTTTAAGCAGGAAAGCCTTATTTTCCAAGCAAATTATTATGCAGAATTTACCAGTTTACAGAACAAATAAGCGAGGACATTTATGGAAGACTTGTTTGTTCCCACAAAACTCTAGAAAGAGACAAAATGTCCACTAGTAGGAAGCAGGCTTAATACAATTATATAGAGTCAAACACTAGAATAGACACAGCCACCTAAAAGTGTGAGGCAACCCTCAACACTAGCAAAAGCCCTAGGAAAAATTCTTATTCCAAATCAACAATATGTGGTTAATAATTTCATTTTAGGACAAACGCGAAGAGAAATTTTCCAGGACATAGGATTTTAAATGATAAAATCCCAGGCAAAGCCCAAGCCAAAAGATGACTTGGTCACCCTACACTGAAGAGAAATTAAGACATTATTTTAGAAAGAAAAGCTTATTATGAATTTTAATCCCAGTTTGTTCACAAATGAAATTGAACTAGTATTTATACTATAAATACAAAAGTAAAACTGTGTGGACTGATAAGAAACATAAAACCACCTCGAGATATAATAAGGAAAAAAAGGCAAGGTACAGAACAAGTGTGCCAAGTGTGCTCTCATTTTGTAAGTTTTCTCTTTTTCTCTCTCTTTTCCCCTAAAGGTCAGAGCAGGGGAGCAGTGGAAGATTTATTCATGTAATGAAGTGAAGTTTGTGACTTCTTGTCTACTTCTGTACCATATCATAAGAAAATTGCTGGACTGATTTTCACTAAATTCTAACATGCTTGTGATGGTCTGACTTAAAATATGAGTTGTTCGGCATACGAAATTTTCATGCTAAGGAGCCTGAGGAGGATACTTCAAAGAGATAATCAGTCATTCTCCAGAGAAGTTGACCCTAGTTAATAAGAGAGGCCCATGTATTCACCAATTGGGAAAGATACACAGATGGGTTCAGGTCCACTAAAAGAGAAAACAAAGAGTGGTTTCTAGTGAGTGTCCAAAATAAAGGGTCATAAGGTAGACTTTCCAAATGGAAGGCTTCAGTGTGTTGGCCTGCTTCCCACATGGGTGAATAGAATTAGACATCCAGGTGTGTAAGTACATGGGTATGTGTGTATATATGCTTCCGAGTGGAGCAGCAATTCCAGATATTAAAGCTTGCATTTGCATACCCCTGAAACTAATAATACACTATATGTTAACTAACTTGAATTTAAATCAAAAAAAAGAAAGAAAGAAAAGAAAAGAAAGAAAAAGCTTGCTTTTGCAGACTACTCCTGTAGGATGCATATGAAATGGATAATAATCAGAGTCTCCAAGGAGGATCATAGATCTGAAATGAACGGGTATTTATTTTTCATTATATAGCCTTTTGAACTGTTGGCAATATTTTCTATTTTTATATATAAGCTTTTTCTTTTAACTTATGAAATATTTCAAGCATACAAGGAAGGTATAGAGAATAATAAAGTTAATGTCTTTGTTTCTTTCTTTTCACTTGTTTGTTATTAAATTGCATGTAACATCTTCATCATGGATTTTCAGAGGAGTTTATTTTATTTTATTTTTATTTTTAAGGATTTTATTTATTCATTTGAGAGGAGAGAAAGAGTGTGTGCACGCACAAGTTGTTGGGGAGGAGCAAAGGGAGAGGCAGAGTCCCTGCTAAGCAGGGAGCCTCATTCAGGATTTGATCCCAGGACTCTGAGATTATGACCCCAATCAAAGGCAGATGCCTAACCAACTGAGCCACCCAGGCACCTCAAGTTAATATCTTTGTATTGGGGCACCTGGGTCACTCAGGTGGTTAAGCGTCTGACTTTCGATCTCAGCTCAGGTCTTGATCTCAGGGTTGTGAGTTCAAGCCCCGCATTGGGTTCTATGCTGGGCACAGAGCCTACTTAAAAACAAAACAAAACGAAACAAAAAAACTTTGTGTCTACCTGCTAATTTTTACGAATCTTAACATTGTACCATATATGGTGGTACTTGGAAAATCCTAGTTCCCTTCTTGTGTCTTTCTTCTCTACTTTCACACAGAACACTTTGGACACATCCGGTCATCAAGGGAGTGGGGTATTGTGTTTTTTGTTTTTTTCCCCCACAGCAAGCAATTCTGTGACACCAGCTGAGTGTCTTACAGTATAACTCAATTCTGACACCATCCTTCTGGAGATAGTGTCAGATCCTACAGGTGAAAGCCTCAGTCCCACAAGACATCCACCCTCCCCACCCCACCCCCGCCTCAGATGCCAGGCCCAAGTAGTACATCTGTTGTAGACCCTCAGCTACCCACAACTTCTGACTTGGCTACAAATTGGAGGTTCTCATTACTCCCTCCCCTTTGGATCTGATCGTTTCCCACAAAAGGGAACTCAGGGAAAAACTTATATTTATCAATTGCAGGAAATGATAAAGGATGGATTTGAATAGCCAGATGAAGGGATACATAGGGTGAGGGCCAGGAGACTCCTAAGCATAGGCGATTTGGGAGCAGGAGAGTGAGGTTCTTTTCTCATGGAGTTAAGCAAAGTTACAGAAGAAGCTCTCAGGAGTGAAGGGTCCTAACAGGGTTGCCACTGGGGGTTTTTAGGGTTGGTCTTTTATTGAAAGCTAACCGGGGAACTTAAATCCTTTTAACATCTCTATTGATATCACCATGGAACAAGAATTAGCGTTATCACCATTAATGGCTTACTTCCTTTTTTAGAGCCTGGTCATTTTTCTTTGTCACAAGTCAATGTTATAATGAGACCTCATCTCTGACACCTAGGACAGGATGGTCTGATTTGTTTCCTTTTTGTTTGTTTGTTTGTTTTTTTAACATTTTACTTATTTATTCATGGAGAGATGCACAGAGAGAGGCAGAGACATAGGCAGAGGGAGAAGCAGGCCCTCAGAGGGAGCCTGATGAGGGACTCAATCCAGGACCCTGGGATCAGGCCCTGAGCCAATGGCAGACACTCAACCACTGAGCCACCCAGGCATCCCTGATTTGTTTGCTTATTTCTGGTTTCCTCTCACCTCCACATTTTTGGGATTTTTGTGAACCTGATCCCATAGCCCCCTACCTATCTCTCCCTACCTAGCCCTATCTGTCTGTCCCTTACTCACTCCTGTCCCTGTGGAGTTGGGGTGCATCAACTTCCAATACATGGATGTGTATTGAGATACCTGGAACTCACCAACCTGGAAGCTTTCTGAACCCCAACTCTTTGGATTTTCTACATGGATGATCATTCATCTGCAAATAAAGACAATCATATTTCTTCCTTCCCAATCTGTGTACCTTTTATTTCCTTTTCTTGCCTTATAGCCCTGCCATCTTTTTTCTGAGGTACTTGCATGGAACCTTAGATGTCCATAGAACATAGCTTAAATCACTGATCTAGATCATGAATTAACACATTTTTCTATGCGGGTCATATGGTCTCTGTTGCAACTCTTCAACTCGGCATGTGCAGTGCAGAAGCAGCTCAGATAACAGACATCTGAGATGAAGGTGTGTCCATACACAATTTAGTGAAAGAAGTCGGTTTATAAAACATCCCTACTAATAAAATGGTTAATGCTTGTCAAATGCCTACTACATGCCAGCTGCTGTAGTAAATGATTTACATGGCTTATCTTGTTTAATTCTCAGAACTGCCCTGTGATATAAATGCAATGATCTCCAATTAACTGATGGAGAAACCATTTATGTCTCCTTATATATACAGTTGACCATGAACAGCATAGGGGTTGGGGCACTGACCCCCTGCGTGCCCCAACCCCTTGTGCGGTTGAGAAAATCTTCGTATAACTCGAAGACTGATTTACTTATTTTAGAGAGAGAGAGCGCAGCAGGGATGGGCAGAGGGAGAGAAATTCAAGCCGACTCCATGATAAGCACAAAGACTGTTGCAGGGCTTGATTCCACCACCCTGAGATCAGACCCAAGCTGAAATCAAGTGTCTGATGCTCAACCAACTGTGCCACCCAGGCATCCCAAAAATCTTCATATAACTTTTGATTCTCCACAAACTTAACTACTAATAGTTGACTGTTGACCGGAAGGTTTCACCTCTCCCTCTCCCTCCAGCCCTTCCTACCATCTCAATGGCTTTTCTGGCCTCTCTAATTACCAGGAACATAGAGGGAACCACAGCTTCTGTTTAGAGCAAAGGAGGAGTTAGATACCCACAAACGACTGCCTGGGTGAGGGCTATTTCCAAATTGGACCCTGGGAGGGGCAGTGACTGAGCACAGTCAGGGCCAGGTCTGTTGGTGGGTGTGGCCTGACTGGGCAGGCCCAGTCCTTTTACTGAGTGGTAGGATTCAGGGACACGTCCTCAAAAATGTAAATTTTGAGATGCATTGACTGACCGTCTATCACATGCTGGGCACTCTGTGAACATTACCTGTGAATTAGGTGCCACCTAGAGCCACGTTTTCCAGATGAAGAGGGATTGAGTAACTTGCCCAGAATCCCTCTGTTTGAGGTACTTGTGCTTTCTCAATTCAGTCCAGCTTTTTCCATGCTGAGCCAGGAACCGTGTGGGCTGACGTAGAATCGGTGGGGTTCCAGAACTGCTTGGACTTTTCCATGGTTTCTTAGCTCCCACTATTAAGAAGGCATCAACAAAGAGGCTAGTGACCAGGTGGTCAGATAAGTCCAGCTCTGTCCCTGAGGAAACAGCATAGGGGAGGAGAGAATTTGTCCCTGAGGAGAGAATTTGGGTTACTCCTCATGAGGTAAGCCAGGGAGGGGCCATAGGGATTAGAAAGGGAAAGCATGTCTCTGAGGAGCCACCACAGGGAACTGTTAGACTGATGGCCTGCATGGCAGGACCAACATGGCCCCAGTCATGAGATGTGCCAGGGATATAAGGATGGGTTCAACACCAGAACCTTCCCTCATAGAGCTGTCCAGGGCGGAGTAAGCTGCTAGTGATGCTCCCTCCTCTGGGTGGTGGGCAGGCCAAGGCTTGGGGCCACCCATCAGAGGGAGTGGACATGGACGTTGGGTTGGATGACCACCTAGTTCTTCTCCTTCCCTAGGATCCTGCAATGATGATGATAGCCAAGCTGAGCACCCTTTGTGTGTGTGCATTATTCACGTCATTCTAAAAAAAAAAGATATCGTTATTATTGTTCCTATTTTACACATAGGAAAACTGAGATCCTGGGCAGTTAAGCAGCTTGCCCAAGTTCACATAGCTGATGAACAGCCAGGCTGGGACTGAACCCGTTTGTCTGCAGAACATGTGTTCTTATCCAAGATATGAGATAGAGACTGCTTCTAGCTGTCTGAGGATCTACCTTAGAATAGTATTAGGATTAGAATGCTAGGAACCCAGGTTAAGCAGACCAATGGGAGATAGATCTTATTTCCAGAGACTCTGACATTTTATTTCAAGGCAGTCAGGAGATTTGCAGACCTCCCCCATTTTAGGTAGCAGATTAGGAAACTCATCTTGTCCACTTAAACTAAGTAGCCATAGCCCCTAAGGACATGGAAATCTAAAATCAGCTCCGACAGACACTCCCTAGAAATTACAGACTTGAGGTTTTTAAGAGACTGGCACTAATTAGAGGAGAACACAAGAGAGGACCGTGACTCTAACCAACTGCTCACACCCACATGGAGCAATGCTGAGATTTCATTTTTACTTTTTTGTAGTCTGCCATGGTCAAAAGGACGTAGATCAGATGTTTTTCTTTTTCTTTCTTTCTTTTTTTTAAGATTTTATTTGAGAGAAAGAGAGCACTAGAGAGGGAGAAAGAACAAGTGGGGGTCAGAGGGAGAGAGAGAAGCAGACTCACCGCTGAGCAGGGAGCCCAAGGTGGGGCTTGATCCCAGGACCTGGGATTCATGACCTGAGCCAAAGGCAGACAGACACCCAACCAACTGAGCCACCCAGGCGTCCCATAGATTGGATGTTTATCAAATTTCAGTTTCAAGCTTTAATTGTATAATGGTGAAAATTTTTGTTCAAACAAAAAGCTTCATTTGTGAAATGCTGTCACCAGGCATTTGGCATGTAATGTTCTTCCTTAAGGCTCAGAATAGCCACATGGGGTAGATACTACCATGATCCCCATTTTATAGATGAGGAAACTGAGTTGCACCAAAGAATCAGTATCTTTCCCAAGGCTCCACAGTTACTAGGTGGTGAAGGAAGAATTTGAATCAAGAGCTGCCAAGTCCAGAGGATGTGGGCCTGGGCTGTAGAAGGAAGCCAAGCTGATAAAACTATCAGTTGAGCTGCCTTAGTTCGGGTCTGGGTATGCTGGGTTGGAAGAGTCCAGCCCACTGAGATTCTCTCTTACGCACTGCAGGGCCCTCGGGAAACCATGCCAGCACCAGAGAGCAGTTTCAAAAACTGGAAACAACTCAAATGTCCATCAACAGGTGAATGAATAACCATTCAGGGCTTGTGGTAGAGCCATGCAATAGAATACTTACTACTCGGTGTTAAAGAGAAAGGAACTATTGATACCCATATTAACAGATGAATTTCAAACTAATCATGGTGAGTAGGGAAAAAAACAGACAAAAATGAGTATATACTGTATGATTGGATTTATGTAAAAGTCTAGAGCATTGAAACTGATTCTGGCAGAAAGCAGAATGGTAGTTGCTTGGGGGGGGGGGAGGGATTGCCAAGAGACCTGACGAAACTTTCTGAGGTGATCTAATCACTATCTTGATTGCGTATCAGTTCATGAGTGTGTGTTTGTGTCTTTAAAAATCACATATGTAGGGATCCCTGGGTGGCGCAGCGGTTTGGCGCCTGCCTTTGGCCCAGGGCGTGATCCTGGAGACCCGGGATCGAATCCCACCTCGGGCTCCCGGTGCATGGAGCCTGCTTCTCCCTCTGCCTATGTCTCTGCCTCTCTCTCTCTCTCTCTGTGACTATCATAAATAAATAAAAAAAATTAAAAAATGAATAAATGAAAAATCACATATGTGGGACTCCTGGGTGGCTCAGTGGTTGGGCTTCTGTCTTTGGCCCAGGGCGTGATCCTGGAGTCCTGGGATCGAGTCCCGCGTCGGGCTCCCTGCATGGAGCCTGCTTCTCCCTCTGCCTGTGTCTCTGCCTCTCTCTCTCTCTCTGTGTCTCTTATATAAATAAATAAAATCTTAAAAAAAAATCACACATTTAAAATGTGTGAAATTAATTGAATGGAATTATACCTCAGTAAATCTGTTTTTTAAAAAACAGTAAAAAAAAATTAAAAAAGTCAAAAATAAAAATCTTGTATTTAACAGGAGGCTGAGCCAGGAGGTGATTGGCTTAAGCTCACTCAGCTTGTGGAGGGGCTCACTCTGGGGCCCACACCACCGTGGGGGGGACACAGTCTCACTCAAGTCCAGCCCCCAGGCTCTACCTCCAGCATCTTGAGGGGCAGAGGGCTTCTCTGTAGCTGTGGGCTCTGTCAGCACTGGACAAACCAAGGCTCTGGCCACAGATGGGTTGTTTGACAGAGGCAAAGCTGCTAGGAGCTTTACCCCATTAGTCCCAGAAATAATGACAATGACAATTATTGGGAACACCCCAGAGGTCACTCTAGGTTGCTGTACTCACAACCAAGGACCTATGACAAAAATATAAGCCTGCTGAAAGGATTAGACCAGGCAATCTCCTCTTCTGAAAGATTAACCCAACAAACATCTACTGTGCACCCAACACACACCAGGGCCTGTCCTCATCCACTGTCTTGTGAGGACCAGATAGGATGGAATGACATTAATGTAAGAGCATGACACCCAGTAAACACCCCCCAAATGGTGCCTATTACACAGCCATCAAATATTCCCTCAGTGCCTGTTCTCTGCTTGGCCTGGTCTGTGAGGATAGGGAAGACACGTGGACCAAAAGCTTTGTCTTAACACTGAAGCTGGTGGGACAGATGCTGTGAGGGCCAGGAGAAGAAATAAATTACTTCCAGTTGTGAGAGGATTCATGGAAGCTGTGGTATGTAAGACAGGGAAAGAAATTTGTACACGGAGACAGGGTGATGGTGGACAGGCAGGCAGAGAAGAACATTTCATTTACCGGGAGCAGCATGGACTGATCTGGCTGCATGAGGGCTGGGTCAGGCTGGGTCAGGCTGGGTCAGGCTGGGTCAGGCACAGGAAGCCCTGAGAAGTATGTTGACACATGCCCCCCCCCACTCCTACCCCCACAGAAACTCCCACTCCACTATGTAAACTCACTTGCTCCATGGACAGCCAGCTGGGCTGCTGGCAGGCCCCTCTGGAGCCTCCAAGAACAGAACCAAGGGACTCAACAAGAAACTCAGGTGGGGGAGGGGGGTGGGAAAGAACTCCAAGGGCCACTTGTCCCAAGCAGCACTGGTGCCTCAATCCTGGGACGTTCTGGATGGGCCAGCCAGCCTGAATCAGGTCTCCTGGGAGGCTCTGAGAATGGAAAAACCCTCAGGTTCATCCCCCCAGAACGCACAGGACGGGTCTTTTTTTTTTTTTTTTTTTTGTATATAAACACAATTGATTTTTTATTGAAGTATAGTCATGGGACGGGTCTTAAACTTGTCCTGATGGTTAAACCCAGAGGACACTGCCATCTGGTGGCCAAGGAAGCCAGATACCATGAAGGTTGGGAGCGTCCCTGTGCTGAGGGCCACAATGGCAGAAATGGTTGAGACTTGTTTAATAATTTCATAAGGGGGCCAAAATTATGCTAGCACACAACTTAGAGTTGAAACAACGTCTTACTTCTGGATACCAAGCTCCCTGAGGTGCAGGCATCATCTGGGTACAGAGGAGGAAACTGCCTCCGGGGAGATTAGGTTGCTTATCCAGGTCACAGCTGCAGAGCTGGGTCACATCCAAGCCCAGCTGCGCTGGTTCTCCCCATCAATACCCAAGAAACAGTTAAAGGGACTCTCAACGTGTGGTACCAAAACCCTTTTAGAAGGCAAAGAGGGAAAAGCTATTTCTGTAAGGAGCCTTTTTCTTTCACTAACAATCATACGGTGAAATTTTCCAGAATCTAAGTGACATGCAATGGCTTCATCTAGACCCAATGGCTAATGGGATGCATACACGTATATTCTTGTTTCAAAAATTTGTTTTAACTTCTAATAAGGCACAACCTACATAACCAAAAGCTCTTTTGAGATACACAGTAAGAATTTTGAAGAGTATAAAAGGGTCCTAAGACAATAAGTTTGAGAATGGCTGGCTTAAAGAAATATATTTCTTTTAATAAAGCTACACACAGTAAAACATTCCCTTTGTTTTGACATATTTGAAAGAACTCTGCAAAACACTAATTTTTAGGCTGACTGGAATTATGTGATTTCTATAGACGGATGGTTAGTGAAATACACACAAATGAGTGAATAAAGAATGGTTTACGGTTGGGATGCCTGGGTGGCTCAGTGGCTGGGCGCCTACCTTTGGCCCAGGGCGTGATCCTGGAGTCCTGGGATAGAGTCCCACATCAGGGTCCCCACAGGGAGCCTGCTTCTCCCTCTGCCTATGTCTCTGCCTCTCTCTCTGTGTCTCTCATGAATCAATCAATAAAATCTTAAAAAAAAAATGTTTACTAACTGGTAGGCATGACTTGAGGTGATTTACACGTGTCACCTCATTTATCCACACACCCCACCATTTGCTGTAGATGCTATTGTTACATTTTATGTCTGTGGACACCAAGAAATTATGTGGCCCAGCTGGGAGATACTGGAGCTTGGACTCTATCCCAAGCAGTCTCCCTTTTACCCACTATTCCAACTGTTATAAGATTTAACATCCCTTAGATGTGATGCACTTGATGACAGACAAGTCTTTCAAGATACTGAAAACAAAGGAGACGGGGGTGTCACCCATGTGGCCCAACATCTTCACTTTGTAGATAGGAAAAGGGAAGCATCGAGAGGGCAAGTGACTTGCTGGAGATCACAGCCCAAAGAATCAGGATCTGTCAGGCCAGTTGCTTCCAGCTGGGAGCCCTTAGAACTCCAACCCGAGTAAGCACTGTAATTACTCTTTTATTGCACGTGAGCAAGTAACATCCAGACATTGCAAGAGACGACACCTCCAGCAAAAGTGGCTCAACTTTATTACAGGGAAGCTAGGGAGGAGCGGGGCAAGTGAGGGTCTCTGTCAGGAACTGCTATCGCTGAGCAGGACTGCCAGGCCCCAGGTCTCTCTGGAAGGCAGGAGAGGATCAGCATCCTGGAAGAGATGAGAAGTTAGGTGGAACAAAAGCACCATCTGCTGTGCACAGGAAGGCATTGCAAAAGCAGCAGGGGTTCACTAAGGGGCAGCTGTGGGAGGCGAAGTGGGAAACCCAGGTGCTAGAGTGGAACTAGCGCCCCGTGTTCAGCCCCACACACTACGCCCACCAAGTCTGTCATAGTGGCTGGCACCCACTAATCTCACGCAAGCCAAACTCTGCCAATGCCTTTTTCTGGGGAACTTCCGGGGCTGCTGGGATGATACTCCTTGTCCTGTTTCAATGCATACAGGGGAGGCAATGAACAAAATCACAAGCAAACAAATCTGCCAATGAACAGACAGTCCAGGTGACTTTATTACCCAGAAATGCTCTATCTCTGATTCCCAAACCTGGCATCACATCGGTCATTGGGGAAGTGTCTTTTTTTTTTTTTAATTTTATTTATTTACTCATGAGAGACACACAGAGAGAATGAGGGGGGGGGGGCAGAGACACAGGCAGAGGGAGAAGCAGGCTCCATGCAGGGAGCCTGACGTGGGACTCGATCCCGGGTCTCCAGGATCACACCCTGAGCTGAGCCACCAGGGCTGCTCCCTGGGGAAGTGTCTTAAAACAGATTGAGATAGATGCAGCAGGGATGGGCAGGGAGCTGTTTGGCAGGTGATTCTCACCCAGTGCTGTGCATCTGAATCTGCAGGAGCCTTTCCATACTACTCATGCTTGCAGACATGTGCCCAGAAAAAATTAGCTGGTATGTAGAAATTGCTTCAAAATAATAGGGGGAGGCGGTGGCATGCATAGATGAAACAGTGATGGCAATGGCTGATCATTGGATCTGGGTGATGGGTACATGGGGATTCATTTTACTACTTGTATGACTAAAATTTCCAAAATAAAAAAGCAAAGGTAAATAAATCAATTAAAAACTCTTGAGAATTATTCAGCCATAGAAAGGAATAAAGTGCTGATCCAGCTACAGCTTGGATGAATCCTGAAGACATTATGCTAAGTGAAATACTACGGTTCCTTTTATTTTATTTTTTTAAACTTATTTATTTATTTATGATAGTCACACAGAGAGAGAGAGAGAGAGGCAGAGACATAGGCAGAGGGAGAAGCAGGCTCCATGCAGGGACCCCGACGTGGGATTCGATCCCGGGTCTCCAGGATCATGCCCTGGGCCAAAGGCAGGCCCCAAGCCGCTGCGCCACCCAGGGATCCCCTACGGTTCCTTTTAAATGAAACAACCAGAAGAGGCAAATCAGAGACAGAATGCAGATTAGTGGCCCCCAGGGGCTGGGAGGGGGGGGCAGTGGAGTGTCCGCTAAACGGGTTTTGGCCGTTTTTTGGGGGGGGGGGGATAAAGCTTTGAAACCAGAGTTGCACAACACCGTGAATGCAGTGAACCCGCTAAATCGTACACTTTAATGGTATGTTATGTGAATTTCACCTCAATAAATTCAAAGACTACTATGAGAAGAAGACACATCCAGTTATACATGGGTTTACAACTGGCAGGCAGTACTCTTTTAGCTGAATAAGATGCACATGCTCAGGCCAGGAGTCTCCAATGCAAGGGGTCTACGTTGGGGCTCCCCCAGGTGTTTTGCCCACTCAGAAAGTTCTGTCTCTTCCCTCCCTCCATCCTTTCTTGTGGAGCGCTTATATCAACCACAATCTCACAATCTTACATGGAGACCCAGTATGAAACAGAGCTACTACCTGGGATGGCTGGAGGGGCCCAGAGGGCCACGCATCAGTCTCCTCCAAAACTCCTCAGGGTGCAGGGACCATATGATGATCACTGATCCTCGCATGGTGGAAACATTATCCTCCCTTTGAGCATAATCCTTCCTATTCAGAGGGATTTCACAGGAATCCCCATAAGGAAGGAAAATAGGATAGAGGTTGTGGCCCCATCTTACAGATGAAAGGCTTGAGTCTCCAGGATGTAAGGAGAAGTATCCAAAGTCATAGCGTGACATGAGGACAGAGCTGGAATCAGAATGCCAGAATTCTCATTATTCATCCCAAGCTCACTCCTGATCATGGGCTGTGTCCATGGACGGACAGGGGATCAGGAAAACAGAGGCCTCTGACCCCTCATGATTTGCATGTGACATCACCACATACACAGGACACCAGCACAGCCCAGCAGTCAGTTGGGAGAGGAGGGTCTCATGGGCCTATTCCCAGGGATGAGGCCACTGGCCACTACAGATTCCAATTTGGGACGCCCTCATCCTGTCTCTGCCACCCTCCTGGGTGGGGCTTCAGTCAAGGCACTTCCCCTTGCCAGGCCTCATGTTTCTCAATGGCATTGAGAGGGCTGATCCACATCAGGGATGTGGCAATCACTGTCATTCAAGCACCAAAGGCACTGCAAGGGCAGTAACAGCTAGGAAAGGCTGTGCCATGAAGGATTCTGAAGCTGGGGTTGTGCAGAGAGGGAAGGAGTGCTGGAGCGATACATAAGGTCTATCCTGGTTCTGCAACCAACTGATTTTGGCCACCTATAAGCCTCTCTGGATTCTGTACAATTAAAGGGGACATCCTGCTTGTATGTGAGGATTTATTCTGCACCAGTCGGGGGCAGAGGGCATGCTCAGGAAGCTGACAGCAGTTCCAAGCAAGGAGAGAGGCCAAGCTGAATTAGCTGAACCTGGTCAGCACACAGGAGCATGAGGCCCAGGAGGACATAGGTGTCCTTGCAGATGGGACAATTTATCAAAGCACTGCTCAGGCTCGTACGCCCTATACTTAAACCCTGTTGGTCATGAGATGCGTTCCCCAAGTCATAAAAGGGACCCTGGGAGACATAACACAGTGCTCCGCATATTCTCAGGGGGCTGTGAGGATTCCCTGAACTCATGATTTGCATTAGCTAATGAAATATTCCATCCAAGGGCTGGGGCCTCACCCACCTGCTCCCTTTGGTCATCATGGGCTCAGGGTCCAGGCCCTCACTACTTGGGGCCGAGGTAGGAAACGGCCTTTCCTGTTTTCTCCAGGGTCTCCAGCAGAATGTCCACGCTGTGCTCAGAGTTGATGCAGACCTTCTTGTTGGGCAGGTCAATGTCAAACTCAACTCCTGCAGGAAAAGGAAGTAGGGTGTGTGGGGAGGAAGCAGAGACCCTCCCAGTTGGGGCAAGAAAGAATGCTGGCTCCAGAATTCTTATTCACAACCACCTTCCCCTTTCCTCCATGCCAGAGATCAGCACATTCTTCCTATAAAGGGCCAAAGTCATGTTTTAGGCATTCTGGGGCCAAATGCACTCAGCTACATATTCTTGTCTCTGTGTGTATTGCTTTTACACCCCTTTAAAAATGTTAAAAACCATTCTCAGCGGTACAAAAAAAGAATGTGGGCTAGATTTGGCCTGTAGACTATAGTTTGCCAACCCCTGCCTGAGACTGGGGCTTCTTTTAAGTTTTCTCTTCTTTTTAACTTCAAAAGTAATAATACACACCATTGGGAAAAAAAAAAAAAAGCAAACATTTCTGAATAAAACTGGAAAGTGGAAGGCCCCCTACTCTCTCCTATCTCCAGAAGTCACTATGAACAGCACAGCATCTACCCAGTCTTTCTCTCAGACAGACAAGTGAAAAGTAATTGTAGTGGGATAATAGTGCAAAATTCGAAGCAGCAACCTCAGTGTCCCTCAGCAGGGGATCGAGTAGATGTATGGGCGTCCACACTGCGGATTATCACACAATGCTACAGTAAACATACTTGAACACATCCTATAAAAC
This sequence comes from Nyctereutes procyonoides, assembly GCF_905146905.1. NCBI lineage: Eukaryota > Metazoa > Chordata > Mammalia > Carnivora > Canidae > Nyctereutes > Nyctereutes procyonoides. The sequence continues at coordinate 30,541,626 of NW_026575046.1, forward strand.
TTGTGAAAATATTTCTATACCATGAATTTACAGAATGGAAATTGTGAGCAACCAATGGGCACATTTTAAATGTTGATATTATAAAACCACCCTAAAGTGCTATATGTCAATTTCGAGCTTCTCCCTCCCCACAGACCAGTACATGGGAATAGCTAGAGACGCCATCTTGTGGAGACGATGGGATCCAGAGGGAGAGGCCGCGATAGGTTCTAGGCCTGGCTTCATCACTGACTTGCTGGATGACCACAAACGGGTCCTGCCCAAAATGGGCCTCAGTTTCCCCATCTGTACATGAAGGAATTGGGGGTGGTCAGCACCTGTGATGTTCACACAGGCCATTAGCTGTGATTCCTCAGGCTCAGCACTGCTCATCTAAGGCCCCAACTCAGAAAGCCCTTCTGACCCACCTCAAAAGGCTACCCAAGTAGGGACAGTGGTAAAAGATGGGGCCATCTATCCAAGGTCAAAGGGAGATTCCCCAAACATCAAAGAGCTTTAAAAAGCCCACAGTACAGAATGTCTGAATTTGTACCTAACAGACACTTAGGGAGAAAAAAAAAACATAACGTGTCCTTACACACTAGATTTTTGTCTTTTGATTCAGAAGTTTCTCCCTCCTTGGCACTTGACGGGATGAGCACCGGGTGTTATACTATATGTTGGCAAATTAAACTCCAATAAAAAAAATACAAAAAAAAAAAAAAAAGGAAAAGAAAAAGAAGTGTCTCCCTCCTCTTTGGAATAAATATTTTGGCGGCATCATAAACCTGGAAGAAACTCTAGGATCATCTAACCCAGTGGGTTTTAAACTGTGTTGCTTACAGCCCAGACTCCTGGTCGGGAGTTCTCAAGTCATCAAGAGTGAAAGCAGGCCCACCTGCACTCCTCACTTCATCCAGAATGTGACACTTCATATTGGAGGGGCCCCTGAGCAGTTTTCCTCTTACGGTATCCACGGCAGAAGCTAACATAGGCTGACACGCCCATACCACAGCTGGGGAAATAGGCCCCAGGGAGAAGAGGCTGCAGTCACATGGCAAGTCAGCAGCCAGGTTTTCCCCGCTGCTTCAGACTTTCAAATTAAGATTATGGTTTCCATGACTAGAAACCAGCCATTGACTCACTTTGGGCAAGTCACTTCCCCTCCTGGGCTCTGGTGTCAACACTCCCATTCCACAGATGGAAAGGCCAGCTCAGAGATTGAAGTGCTAATGAGATCAAGTCCATGTGGAAGGCCTTTGAAATCTGGGTATTATCTAGGGTTGTTTTTCTTCTTTAAAGATTTTATTTTGGGGGCAGCCCCGGTGGCGCAGTGGTTTAGCGCCACCTGCAGCCCAGGGTGTGATCCTGGGGACCAGGATCGAGTTCCGCATTGGGCTTCCGGCGGCGTGGAGCCTGCTTCTCCCTCTGCCTGTGTCTCTGCCTCTCTCTTCGCTCTCTCTGAATGAATAAATAAATAAATCTTAAAAAAAATAAGGATTTTATTTCTTTAAAAAAAAAAAGAAAGAAAGAAAAAAAAGGGGGGTAGGCCGGGTGGCTCAGCGGTTTAATGCCGCTTTCAGCCCAGGGCCTGATCCTGAAGGCCTGGAATCGAGTCCCACGTCAGGCTCCCTGCATGGAGCCTGCTTCTCCCTCTGCCTGTGTCTCTGCCTCTCTCTCTCTGTGTCTCTCATGAATAAGTAAATAAAATCTTTTAAAAAATAACTAGAATTATGTTTAATGAAACATTCTGTGACTCTCATGAATAAATAAATCTTTATTTTATTTATTTTTTTAAGGTTTTATTTATTCATCAGAGAGAGAGAGGCAGAGACACAGGCAGAGGAAGAAGCAGGCTCCCTGTGGGGAACCCGATGTGGGACTTGATCCCAGCACCCTGGGATCATAACCTGAGCCAAAGGCAAACACTCAACCACTGAGCCACCCAGGTGCCCCCTATCTAGGTTTTTTTTTTTTTTTTAAGATTTTATTTATTTATTCATGAGAGACACATAGAAAGAGAGAGGGAGAGACACAGGGAGAGGGAAAAGCAAGCTCCACACTGGGAGCCCGATGTGGGACTCAATCCTGGGATTCCAGGATCACGCCCTGGGCCAAAGGCAGGCGCTAAACTGCTGAGCCACCCAGGGATCCCCGCTATCTAGGGTTTTAAAAGTGAAAATCTTAGCACTATCAGAACACTGGTCATATCTCAGTCATTACCTCTCGGAAACCCAGGGCCAGACCTCAGTCTCCCCAGTTGAGAACCAAGGGGGCTGGATGAGAATAATGATTTTCTAAATATGTCCAGAAGAGGTGCTTTAAGAGTTTTGCACATGACTCGAGTCAAACTTCATTTTTTTAAATATTACAATTTTCTAAATGTTAATAGAAAATGACACTCAAATGTAGCATATGCAAAATTATCACACTGAAGACCACCAACACATTAACTAGTGCTGCCAGGACTCTGAGCTAGACTGTGTGGCAAATCCCAGCTCTGCCACTTACTGTGTGATCTCAGCTAAGTTGCTTAACCTCTCTGAACTTCAGTTCCTCTTGCTGAGGATGGAGATAGTCCAAGAAGCAACCTAAATGGCTGTGGTGAGGAACAGATGATGTGGTTCACAGAAACCACACCAGGCAGAGTAAAGGGCACATGCTAAGTACTCAATACATTTTTTTTTTAAGATTTTATTTATTTATTCATAAGAGACACAGAGAAGAGAGGCAGAGACACAGAGAGAGAAGCAGGCTCCTCATAGGGAGCCTGATGTGGGACTTGATCCCGGACGCTGGGATCACACCCTGAGCAGAAGGCAGACACTCAACCACCAAGCCACCCAGGAATCCCCTACTCAATACATTTTAGTTTTACTGTTATTAGCAGCTTTAACTCAAGCTTCTCCTGATCCATGTCTGCAAGCATTTGAACATGATTTAAGTGCGTCAGCCTCCCCAACCTCACCCCTAGCCGAGGGCCACTCACTCACCTCCCAGCTTGTTGAGCACCCGACTGACCGCGTTAGAGCATCCTTCACAGGTCATGTCCACAGAGAACTCGTGCTTCTAAAATAAACAAAGGGGACCATAAGCAAGTCCTTCAGCATGACACACACACTCCACCAGCATGCAGGCCCACCTAGAGGCCAAGACAGAAAGCAGAGACAGGCCAAGATCTGGCTGTCATCAGACTCACCAGTAGCTTGTTTCTGAGCCCCACTCTCTTAAACTGGAAAGTGGAGTTAAGTAAGGGTTTCTCCATCTCACAGGTTGTTTTGAATGAGATAATCCCAGGACACCTGGGTGGCTCAGTAGTTGAGCATCTGTCTTCAGCTCAGGGCATGATCCTGGAGTCCCAGGATCAAGCCCCATAATGGGCTCCCCGTGGGGAGCCTGCTTTTTTCTCCCGTTGCCTGTGTCTTTGCCTCTCTGTCTTTCATGAATAAATAAAATATTTAAAAATAAATAAATAAATAATAAAAATAAAATGTTGGTGTCTAGTCTGACCTTCAAAATCTTGATTCTTGAGCTACAGGGTTTGTCTCAAGACCACTGATAACTGTGATTTGAGTAGGCCCATGGACTCTGAGCAATGCTGATCTGGTGGTCTTATTTATGCATCAGAAGATCATCTTATGCATTAGAATCATCCAGGAACTTGCAAAAACTACAAGTTCTGATCCACAAGTCTGGGCTGGAGTGTCTATTATGGCTAATAAGCTTCTCTGGCATTCTGATACACAGAGATCACTGTTCTCATCCACGTGCTGTCAGAGGCAGCACCCGAGTCCTGGGACGAGAAGGGATGTGCCAGGTCTCCCAGCGGGGTGGAGGCTGGGCCAGTAAGGGAACCCAGACTCCTGGACTCCTCGTACAGGCTCAACATCCTATAGTGTATAAGGGCCTTAAGGCAAGCTTTGTTGAATTCACTGCTGCGACCCGATACTTGAACAGCGCCTGGCACAGAGTGGGTGCTTACTACATTTTGTTGAGTGAACAGATGATTGACACAACTGGTTGAGGAACTCTTTGCTTTCAGACAAAGATTTCTATACCAATACATCTTCTATTTTAAAATCTCTGGAAATAAGGCCGGCCTCAGTTCCCAACTCTGGCAAGCTGTATGACTATGAGTAAGTTATTCAGCTCCTCTTTGCCTTGGTTTCTACATCTGCAAAACGGGGACGAGAGTCCTTTCTCTAGGTTAGTGAGTGGGATGAACATTGTAAGTATGGGAGCCAGCATGCAAGATGGCCCCAGTGACCTCTACCTCCTGATTTATGCCCTGAGGAAATCCCATTCCACAATGTCTCAGGGTTGCTCTGTGTGTCCAGTAGAATATGGCTTCAATTACATCATGTGACTTCTAAGGCCAGGTCATGAAAGACACTGTGGATTTTTCCTGGAATGGCAGAGTTGAGTAGTTGTAAGGGACCACATGGTTCATGAAGCCTCAAGCACTTAAAGTATTTACCTGACCCTTTAAGAAAAAGTGTGGTGACTCCTGCTCTAGAATAACCAGCAGACAATGCAGATTTGTCAACAGTTTGCACCTGCATATACCCATCCAAAGCTTTTTTTTTTTTTAAGATTTTATTTATTTATTCATGAGACACAGAGAGAGAGAGGCAGGGACATAGCAGAGAAAGAAGCAGGCTCCTTGCAGGGAGCCTGATGTGGGACTCAATCCCAGGGCCCTGGGATCATGTGCCCTGAGCCCGCCCAAGGCAGACACTCAACTGCTGAGCCACCCAGGCGTCCCAACCCACCCAAAGCTTTAAAGGGTTTGTAAGACCAATATAAGGCCTAAATCTATTGTGCCTGAGTGCACCTCTGTGCCAAATGCTCTGTATATGGTATTTTAAATTAGTTCTCACTTGGCTTGGAAAGGGAGCTCGAGACCCTATTTTACTCCAAAGGAAATTGAAGTTCCCAGGGGTTCACTGAGCTGCTCACAGTCATGTAGCGAGTCTGTGCTGAGGATATGAACCCAGGCCTTCCTGGCTCCAGGGACATTTTGCTAGTTGTGGAGCAGCCAACTGCACTGCCAGCTGCCACCCTGCGACCCTGACTCTCAGCAGGAGCTCTGGGAGTGGGACAGCTTGTGAAGAAATGCAAGTTTATGCTGCCCAAGAACCTAAGTCAACAGAATATGTGAAGCTTTCTGCCGCTGCCTACAGAGAGCGGGTCTCCTTTCATCCTCCATAGTACAGAGGTCAGAAACCAGGAGGCGGCGTCTGGGTGGCAAAAGTTACAATTCAGTGCTCTTCCCCTCAGACTTGCACAAGTCAATTTGAGGGTGGTAGAAAATCTACTTTGTGGATAGAGTAACCCATTCTTAACAGAGAATCCCAATCCCCTGTTGCCTCAGCCCCTCAGAGCCTCAGACTGGTCTGTCACCTCTAAGACATGTCCTTTAAAGCCATGAAAAAGTCCAGTAAATGTGCAATTCTTTAATAGAATCTCAGAACTGGAAGGGCAGAAATGCAGTGGGGTGGCTGTCCAGCCCCCTACCAGAGAAGGAATTCTCAAAATATCCCGGATATTTAATCTTTGAACACAATGTCAGTCAAGGGTTTACTAATACTAATATTTGAATGTGGACTACATGCCAGATATTGTTCTAAACACTTTGTGTGCATTACCTTGTTTAATCACCACAAGGTTCCCATGAGATGGGTGTTATTATCCCTTGATACACAAGGGTTTGAGATTCAGAGGTTAGGGCACTCACTCAGGGTGACACAGCTAGCGAGGAGCCAGGCCCTATACTGAAAATGTCTCCAAAGCCTAAACTTTTAACCACTGTGGTCCTTGTTAAAATGGGATTAACACCTGCCTGCCTGTAGTTCTACCCACTTGTCCTTGGTCTACACGAGAGCTAACATTTCTTGGGAACTAGCAACATCAGTGACTATATGCTACATATTTTACTGGCATTCTTCCAGATAATACTAACAATAGTCCTTTGAGATCACAGCTTTTTATCCCCATTTTACAGATGATGAAATCAAGGCACAGAGAGATAAAGCAGCTTGCCCAAGGTCACCCAGCTGGCAAGCAAGGGCACATATTTTTCAAAGAGGCCTCTGAGATTCCAAGTTTTTGTCTGAGAAACCTCTCGGGTGACACACTGACCAGTTTTGACCACAGCCCTTGACTAATACCCTCCTTTCTTCAGTTGCTCATCTTGTGAAAGGTTGCCAAGTACCCTCTTCATTCTGACCATCTGCTCTGGAGGGTCTCTAGCTTGTCAACAGAGTGATCCTCAAGCTGGCCTTTGCTTCACTGCCACCCTCTACAAACACCTGGTGACTATCTCAGTCCCAGGGTGATTAATGTTGTCCTCTTAACATTGCCACAGGCAGATTTGCTCAAGGAGGAGGGCCGATTCTGTTAGGTTCTTTGTCCATACTTGTGTTGTCTGAGGATTTGTCTCAAGGCACCTGGCAAGCCCCAAGGGAAAGGACACCTGAGATGGTTGTGGCTTGGCCCAGGGGGCCACTGGCTTACGTGTCAGCTCCCCAGAGCTAGGCTGCTAAGACACAGGGCATCTGTGGAACACCTCTGGGTATCCCCTTGAATCAGAGCCATAAACTAGGCACTCTGGGGGAAATCGCTCAACACCACATGACCCCAAACCAGGATCTACAGGATATACCTGGCATCACAGCTTACTTTCAATCCGGTATAACTACTTTTGTCTGGCATTTATTTCCCAAGTGGTCAGGCCAGAAGAGACTGGGAGCCTGAAGATAAGGGGCTTAATCCTAGCCCTACTCACTGACTGCCTCAAGGAGACCATGAGTAAGTTACTGGGCATTTTCTTTTCTTATCTGCAAAAGTCCTGAATTTCTTATCTACAAAATGAGGTCCTGAGCAACCATGTATGTGCATTAAGCCTGAGTGAGCGGCAAAGGCGCCTAAGACCTACTCATTCCTCCCCAAACTCTGCCTTTGAGCAACTGGCAACTGTGAGCAGGTCCCTTAACCTCCCATGGGCTCATAGGTTCGGGGTCGGAAAGTGATCGGTAGGAAAGGTTACAAGCACTGTCTCCATTCAGTGTCGCCCAGGGCTGAAGTGAAAATGGGCCACAGTAGGCAAGAGGAAGGAAAGGAAACCACGGATCTCTGAAAATGTGCCCCATCCAGGAGGCAACAGCCACCCCACCCCCTCCCCCACTCCCCCCTTCTGGCCAGCTCGGCAGACAGGGGCAAACAGGGGCAAGCGGGGGGAGGCGCAGGGACTAGCCGTCCCGGTTCCAGTTCGCCACAGGCTCGCTCCCCGGATGAGCTCAGCGACTCGGCCCTTCGCTGGGCCTCAGTTTCCCTCGTCTGTGCTGGGAAGGGCTGGGCTTGCAACCACTGGAGGCCCTGCCGCTCCGATGTCCGGAGGCCTGACTCCTACATCAAACCCCTTTCGGATCTGGGGGGATTTTCTGGAGGGTCGCGGAAGCTGGGAGCAGATGGGGAGGGAGGCGGCGAGAAGAGAGGCAAGAGCTCCGGCTGCGGCCTGGGCCCTTGAAGAGCGACGTGTGGCCGATGCGCGGTGCAGCCGGGGCGCAAGCCGGGGCCGGGTGGGCGCGGGTCGGGAGCGGGCACTCACCGGCATGACTGCGGATGGCGGATGGCGGGTGGCGGGTGGCGGCGGCGGCGGCGGCGGCGGCAGCGACGCTTCGGCCGGCTCGGAGCGCTGGCGCGGCTGTATTTCCGGGGCTGGGCGCGGGGGAGGGCCGACCCTCCCGCCAGGCCCCGCCCCACTCGGCCCGCCGCCGGCTAGGCCCCGCCCCCGTGTGCGGCCAGGCCCCGCCCCCGCCCGCCCGCGGCTAGGCCCCGCCCCCCCGCCCGCGGCTAGGCCCCGCCCCCACGTGCGGCTAGGCCCCGCCCCCTGCCCCCCACCCCCACCCCGGCGGAGAGCCACCTGACTGCCGCTGGCCGCCGCGCCTCCTTTCCCGCGGTAGGGGCCGGGGACTCCCCGCTCGTCCGCCGCGCGCTGGGCCGGCCTCCAAGGCCTACTGGCCATTTTTAGACCACCTGCATCGTGTCAGGCGCGTATTCGAGGCTGGGAATGCCAGCCCCACCCCCACCCCCACCCCCCGCAGTGAAGACGACAGACTCCGCCCCTCCCTAAAGGGACAATCCCATTTATTGATGTAAATGAGTCCCAGCCTTGAGCCAGCGCGGTGCTAGGTAGCCAAGATGCACTAGTGAAAAAGACCTCGCCTCTTAGGGAGCCAAGGAAGCAGGCGGTGAAAACGCTGTGTTAGAGGGGCTGTATCGTGGGAGCAGAGGAAGGGTCTCTAACTCAGACTGGAGTGTGTTGGGGGCAGGAGAGGCGTTCCGGCTGAGGAGGCTTCGGGAAGAAGTACTCGAGTCAAGGGTGGAGAGCACACGTTCATCTGGTGAAGATGAGCTACTGGGGAAGGAGGGAGGCAGAGGGAACAGCAAGACGGAAGATGAGGGTGGGCTTGAGAGGCAGGCACAGAGAGAGGTGGAGAAGGATATGAGATCCACAGCCTTGGGTGAAGACAGATGAAGGACACTAACAGAGACAGGCATGCGGAGACTCGGAACTTCAGACACACACACACACACACACAGAGACGAGCTTGGGGTGAGGGGGCTCTCCCCTTGGAACATCCAAGGAACCTGCCGGAGGGGTCCGGTCTGAGTAGTTTCAAAGATGTCCCTCATCAACAGAACTGCTTGGACATCTTATTAACCCAGACTTCTAGGCTTCACCCTAGATTCACTGCCCCTTATTCTCCAGGTATACTTTTAGTCCCCCTCCTCTGCTTGGTTTGGGGAACCACTGGTCGAGGAAAACTATAGTCTTATTACATGAAACTTCTTTAAGAAAGTGTGCTCATGATTGATTTATTGTCTCACCTCCAATTCACCCTTTTTGTTTGCTCTATGAAGATGAATCTGGACTCTTTAAATATTTTTTTTTCCTTTGCCTTCTGGCAGGATTTTTTTTTAACTTTTTTTTAAGATTTTATTTATTCATTCATGATAGACATAGAGAGAGAGAGAGAGAGAGAGAGGCAGAGACACTGGCTGAGGGAGAAGCAGGCTCCATGCCGGGAGCCCGATGTGGGACTCGATCCCGGGACTCCAGGATCGCGCCCTGGGCCAAAGGCAGGCGCTAAACCGCTGAGCCACCCAGGGATCCCTGGCAGGATGTTAAAATTTCTCAGTAAAAGTTCTGGGAAGACCCTGGAAGGGGAACGGTTTTCCTTTCTGGTTCCAGTATGCTCACTTGCCAAACCCTTGCAATGTGAGTGGTTGCCCCATGCCCATCTTCTGAGAACGGCTTCCTCAGCACCAGGCTCCTGCTGTGTTCAGGGACCAGCAGCACCTAGCAGCCTAGCACCTTCCTTGTGTCTATCCTTCCTTGTGTACTTTCAATAGCAGAGTGCCTTCGGTGAAGTGCCTCTCTGTAAATAGCTTTCTCCAGCACCCCAGAGGGAAATTTTCCAGCTGGAGGATGGATGTCTAGCAAGTTCCACCAGCCTGGCATCATAGCCATTTCTCTGCCATTCTGTGGGCCACACGGCCTGGATCTCAGGCTAGGATGAGGCTTGGGAGATTCTTCTCTGTGTAATACTCTATGTTACTATCTTGGCCTTACCAGCAATGGCTGCTCCTTGTATCTGCTGTTTCTATATTCTTTAAAATTCTCTTTACTTCTTACTAGCCAATGCTTCATCACAGACTCATGATTTTTAAACTTTCCTTGTTCCAATTATGGTGTGGTTTCTTTCTCCTGATTAGAACACACTGATACAGGGAGTGACCACAGCTGCCTGCTTCAGTTTAGGGAAGAGGGTAATGGATCCACCCTTGGCCTAGGTTCAAGGAACACAAAATGGAAGGGATAAATCTAGGCCAGAACCTGTCACTGACTCACACTGGCCCTGAGTGAAGAGGCCCACCTCCAGCATGGTGAGTGGAAGGAGCATGGAAATGAGAGCCTTTCTTAGTCTGCTCAGGCTGCTATAACAAAATATCACAGACTGGAAGGCTTAAAAAATATTTATTTCTCCCAGTTCTCATAGTTCTGGAGGCTGGAAAGTCCAAGGCCATAGTGCTGGCTGATTCAGTTCTTGGTAAGATTGCTCTTCCTGGCTTGCAGAGAGCTGCATTCTCGCCATGTCCTCACATGGCAGGGAGAGCTAGCTCTGGTATCTCCTCCTCCTCTTCTAAGGCCACCAGCCCTATGGAATTAGACCCCAGTCTTATGACCCCATTTAACCTTTATGAACTCTTCAAGGCCCATCTCCAAACACTGTCACCTTGGGGATTAAGGCCTCAATGTGTGGATTTGGAGGGAACACATTTCAGTCCATATAAACCATATAGAGGGCAGCCTGGGTGGCTCAGCGGTTTAGCACCTGCCTCCAGGCCAGGGCCTGATCCTGGAGTCCCAGGATCGAGTCCCACATCGAGCTCTGCCCGTGTCTCTGCCTCTTTCTCTCTCTCTCCTTGTGTCTCTCATGAAAAAGTAAATAAAATCTTTAAAAAATAAATAAATAAACCATATAGAGCCATAGACACCAGAGTTTGAATTTTAGCCCTATCATTTGCCAGCTGTATAATCTTTGGCAGATTACTTTACCTCTCTAAACCTTAATATCCTCACTTTTAAAACCAGGAAGTTAAGGTGACTATACAATTTTTTATCCAAACCTTCTGAGAGTAAAAGGGGTTGCCAGGACAATAGGCATACACCATGACTGTTCCAGGTAAACCAGGACGTATGGGTTTCTCAAAGAAAACTATTTTGTGGTATTATTGGGAAGAACATAAATGATACTGTCTACAAACCCCTAGCGCATTACTTGGCACATGATAGGCATCAAAAAATACTAGAATTCTAATTGCTGGAATTGGTCCTGGCCTCCCTGACATGGCTCTTCCCCTACTGGCAAAATGCTCACCCCTTAACCCTTCATACCTCTTTGTGACCTGCCAAGCATTTCCTTAGGTCCAGTGAAGGCAAGGCTCAACATTTTAGTAGCACTGGGCACAACTGTGTACTGGGGCACAACTGTGAAAGGGACGGGGGCACTAAAGGAAAGGCAGAGGAAGAGTGAATAGGTCAAAGAATTAGGGAAGAGGGGAGGTGAAGCAGAGAGAGCACAACTTAATGAGAGGCAGCGTCACGGAAACGGAAACTCAGTGCACTTGACAAATGAGGAGAGGAAAATGTGCGTGATAGTTCCTATAATCTGCATACGTTCCAGTTATTTACATAACAACTAAGCCTGAAATGAACTACAGCAAATGTTATAGAAGTTATCTGGAATGGATGCAGGATTATAGGCTCTTGATGCACATACTATTTAAGAAATTCCAAATAGCACAGAAGGGTATATGGGGAAAATAAGTCTCCCTCCTGACTACCCCTTCTTAAACAAAAAGCAGGGCAGCCCGGGTGGCTCAGCGGTTTAGTGTTGCCTTCAGCCCAGGGCCTGATCCTAGAGACCTGGGATCGAGTCCCTTGTCGGGCTCCCTGCATGGAGCCTGCTTCTCCCTCTGCCTGTGTCTCTGCCTCTCTCTCTCTCTCTCTCTCTGTGTGTGTGTGTCTCTCATGAATAAATAAATAAAAATCTTAAAAAAAAAGTTAAAAAAATAAAAAGTAAAAAAATAAACGGCATCTATATACAATTTTGCAGCTTGCTTTTGTCACTTTACAAAATATTATAGAGTTTATTCTTTACTTGTGGATATCCCCTTCATTCTTTTTAGTGATACATAATGCTATAGTATTCAGTTGTACCATAATTTAACTAGTCCTGGGCAGCCCTGGTGGCTCAGTGGTTTAGTGCCGCCTGCAGCCCAGGGTGTGATCCTGGAGACCCAGGATCGAGTCCCACGTCAGGCTTTCTGAATGGAGCCTGCTTCTCCCTCTGCCTGTGTCTCTGCCTCTCTCTCCTCTCTGTGTATTCTCATGAATAAATAAATAAAATCTTAAAAAAAGTTTAACTAGTCCTTATGGCAGAAACCATTGGTTGGCTAATCCAACCCTCACTACCAGTCTTTTTATCTTGCTACTGTAGAGACCAGATCCCTAAATACCCTAAATGTTTCCTTTCCCATCCTCCCTTGCAGCCAAGTGTGCCCATATGACATGACTATGGCCAGTGAGTCAGAAGCAGAATGTTTCTGGAAAGCTCTTGCTTTTTTCACAAGGAGAACAGATACTACTCCTTTCCCCTTCCTGCTGAGAATACTGGCGTGATACCTTGAGTACAACCATGAGGGAAATGCCAAGAGAATTACAGAGATGCTGGTTCTGTGTGCTCGCTGAACTGATGCCAGCTGCAGCTTGACTGCAGACTTGTTACATGACAAATATAAGCCCCTCTTATTTCGACTGCTACATAGACTACCTGTTACTTGCCCCTGACATATTCTTGATATAGTCTCTCACTGATATACAGGCTGCTTCCAATCTCTTAATGCTAATAAGGATGATGTAATGACAGTCCATATACATAGATCTTTGCTTAAACGTTTATGTAGAATAAATTCCTAAGGTGGAATTGCTGTTTGTTTTCAATTTTGATAGTGAGATTGCCTCTCAAAGAAGTTTTATGAACTATGCTTTCATATCTTCAGATCTATGTGTGCTACTCTCACCCATTTCCAATATTATTGATTTTTCTTTCCTTTCTTTCTATTTTTCTTTGCCATGTGTTCTATAATATGTATTAAGAATCTCAGGAGGGACGCCTGGGTGGCTCAATGGATGGGCGTCTGCCTTTGGCTCAGGGCGTGAATCTGGAGACCCGGATCGAGTCCCACATGGGGTCCCTGCATGGAGGCCTGCTTCTCCCTCTGCCTGTGTCTCTGCGTCTCTCTGTGTGTGTGTCTCTCATGAATAAATAAATAAAATCTTAAAAAAAAAAAAAGAATCTCAGGAAAAAATTTTTTGAAAAGCAGATTTCAGGGCAGCCCCGTTGGCTCAGCAGTTTAGCACTGCCTTCAGGCCAGGGTGTGATCCTGGAGACCTGGGATCGACGCCCATGTCAGGCTCCCTGGATGGAGCCTGCTTCTCCCTCTGCCTGTGTCTCTGCCTCTCTTTCTCTCTCTCTCTCTCTGTGTGTGTGTGTCTCTAATAAATAAAATCTTTAAAAAAAAAAAAAAAAGAAAGAAAAGAAAGAAAGAAAAGAAAAGCAGAATTCAGGAATTCTGAGTTCCAGACTACGCAGGAGTCTTATTACTGGCCTTGTAAACTTGAGTAAGTAGATTTAGCACTAAACCAGTGGGCTTGGGAAATGAGCCCTTTCCCAGTGTTGTTATGATGATAGGAGTATATAGACTGTAGTCATGTGTAGATGACAAGTTCACAGACAAGTGGTGGGTATCTTCTTTCTGGTATATCCTATGTCTGGACCTCACCCTACTGGAGTGACCCTTTGGCAGATGCTGGGGTCAAGCTCTGCAAAGAAAGGCCTTTGTAGCTGTTGTCTATTCTCTCTGGAATACCAAGTGTCTGTTTTTTGTGTTATAGCAGAGGTACACGCTGGCTGCCTCACTGCTTTATCCATCAAGGAACCTTCAGATTAGGATCAAAGGTTCTGAGCTGAAAAGGCCCTCAGAAAAGCCTATGCGTGGGAAGAGAAGGGCTGCCAAGCACAGGTGGCCTGGGGTGCAGGCTTGGTGCAGGCAGCATGGTATCAGGAAGAGTTGCGATTTGGCTGCAGCTGGTCTGCAGACATATTTTATTTAGTTCCTTTTTTTTTCTTTTTAATTTTTTTTAATTTTTATTTATTTTATGATAGTCACACACACAGAGAGAGAAAGAGGCAGAGACATAGGCAGAGGGAGAAGCAGGCTCCATGCACCGGGAGCCCGATGTGGGATTCGATCCGGGGTCTCCAGAATCGCGCCCTGGGCCAAAGGCAGGCGCCAAACCGCTGCGCCACCCAGGGATCCCTTTTATTTAGTTCCTAAAATGCTCAAAATATTTTTTAATTAGTTGACAACATTTACAAACATGGGAGCTTGGTTGCACAACAGTGTGAATATACCTTTAACTCCACAGAATTGCACACTTAAAAATGGTTAAAGTAGTAAATTTTATGTTCTGTATATCTTACAATTTAAAATCTATTTGTAGGGCAGCCCTGGTGGTGCAGTGGCTTAGCGCCGCCTGCAGCCCGGGGTGTGATCCTGGGGACCCGGGATTGAGTCCTTCATCAGGCTTCCTGCATGGAGCCTGCTTCTCCCCCTCTGCCTGTGTCTCTGCCTCTCTCTCTCTCTCTGAATAAATAAATAAATAAACCTTTAAAAAAAATAAAATCTATTTGTAGCATGACATGTAAGCATAGTTGTACCAATGTTACTTTTCAGTGACCAAGAAAAGCATTTTTTTTTAAGAAAAGCATTTTTATGAAATATATCAATTCCAAATAAAGTTTTAAAAAAGAATAAATTTGGGACACCTGGGTGGCTCAGCAGTTGAGCGTCTGCCTTCAGCTCAGGGCGTGATCCCAGGATCTGGGATCCAGTCCTACATGGGGCTCCTTGCCGGGAGCCTGCTTCTCCCTCTGCCTGTGTCTCTGCCTCTCTCTCTCTCTCTCTCTGTCTCTCATGAATAAATAAATAAAATCTTTTTAAAAAAAGAATAAATTCAACTATAGTCTTCTTAGAATATGTTCATTGTATTTTTAGAAGAACCAAGGGGCACCTGTGTGGCTCAGTTGATTGACCTCTCTTGGTTTGGGCTCATGATCTCAGGATCTTGAGATGGAGCCCCTAGTCAGGCTGGGCATGGAGTCTGCTTCAGATTTTTTTTTAATTTTTATTTATTTATGATAGTCACAGAGAGAGAGAGAGAGAGAGGGAGAGAGAGGCAGAGACATAGGCAGAGGGAGACGCAGGCTCCATGCACCAGGAGCCCGATGTGGGATTCGATCCTGGGTCTCCAGGATCATGCCCTGGGCCAAAGGCAGGCGCTAAACCACTGCGCCACCCAGGGATCCCTGCTTCAGATTTTCTTCCTCTTCCTCTGCCCTGCCACCTGCTTGCGTGTGTGCTCTCTCTCAAATAAATAATCTTTAAAAAAAAAAAAGTGAGGACCAGACACTTTTATACCATTAATAAAATGTTAAGAAAGAACACTGAATGATCCAGATTTTGAGTGTCTGGTAAAAAACTGGAAGATCTAGAAACTTATCTGTAACTGGCAAGACAGGCCAGGTAATGCTATAGCAACAAACCATCACAAAACCTTAATGGCTTAAAACAACAGATTTTCTTCTTGTTTATGTCATATGACCATTGCAGGTTGGGCAGTTTGGAGGAGCAGCTCAAGGACCCAGGTTAAGGGAAATTCCCCAAATAGAATGATATTGAATATGGGGGCTGGTGTGGGGAGGGAAGAGCTCAGCAAATAATCACTAGCTCCAAAGACTTCTCTTCCTGGAGGAGAGATATGTCACATTTGCTCACCTTGTTTTGGCCAAAGCAGGGCATGTGGTCATACCTGTCTATAGGAGGGCAGGACAGCATAATCCTGCCAGGTACTTGGAAGGACTGGAAACAGCTATGTCAGAAAAAAATACAATAAGTCATAAAAATGAAAAGTACAGCATAGGCAATATAGTCAATAATATTGTAATAATGTTGTATGGTGCTTAGTGAAATGAGTCAATTGGAGAAGGACAAACATTATATGTCCTCATTCATTTGGGGAATATAAGTAATAGTGAAAGGAAATGGAAGGGAAGGGAGAAGAAATGGGTAGGAAATATCAGAAAGGGAGACAGAACATAAAGACTCCTAACTCTGGGAAACAAACTAGGGGTGGTGAAAGGGGAGGAGGGCGGGGGGTGGGGGTGACTGGGTGACGAGCACTGGGGTGGACACTTGACGGGATGAGCACTGGGTGTTATTCTGTATGTTGGCAAATTGAACACCAATAAAAAATACATTTATTATTAAAAAAATAATGTTGTGATAGATGGTGACTACATTTATCATGGGAACACTATAGAATTGTTGAGTCATTATGTGGTACACCTGAAATCAGTGTAACATTGCCTGTCAACTATACCTCAATTAAAAAAATATATATATATATAAACGACCACCAAGGACTCTTCAGATAAGGCATGAGCCCTTTGGCCACTGCAATACTTCTCTAGGCATCAGGGATTTAAAGCTATGTGTAATGAGACACTCTAGACAAACCTGTGTTCAATTCCTAGCTGTGTTGGGCAACAAACCTCTCTGAACCTGAGTTTCTTTCCCTGTAAGATAAAGATAATAATTAGACCTATCTCATAACATTATTGTGAGAAATAAGATAATGTTCATAAAATATTTAGTTCAGTGCCTGACATACAGTAAATACTCAGAAGCCACGCTTACGGTTATGCCAGGTTGTTTTTTTTTTTAAGATTTTATTTATTTATTTGTTTGTTTGTTTATTTATTTATTTAAAATGTGTGTGTGAGAGAGAGAGAGAGCAGGGGGAGTGGTAGAGGGAGAGGGAGAGAATCTCAAGCAGACTTTACACTGCATGTGGAGCCTGATGTGGGGCTTGATTTCACACCCTGAGATCATGACCTGAGCTGAAATCAAGAGTCAGATGCTTAACTGACTAAGCCACCCAGGTGCCCCCCAAGTTACTTTTTAAATTACATAATACAAGGAAAGTTTCTTAATGTAAAAATTTTTAAACAATCCAGATAAACTGAGTTTCCTTCAAAGCCTCATTATCGGGATCCCTGGGTGGCGCAGTGGTTTGGCGCCTGCCTTTGGCCCGGGGCGCGATCCTGGAGACCCGGGATCGAATCCCACATCGGGCTCCCGGTGCATGGAGCCTGCTTCTCCCTCTGCCTATGTCTCTGCCTCTCTCGCTTTCTCTCTCTGTGACTATCATAAATAAATAAAAATTTAAAAAAAATATTTAAAAAAAAAAAGCCTCATTATCACTGTTTTCCACAGAGGAAGTAACTATCAGATTGCTGTACATTCTTTCAGACCTTGTTCTGTGGTTTCACAAACATTAATAAATACATATGCATATATCATTTTTGGTATTTTTTTAAAGCATGCATGATATACTGTACACAATTTGTAAGATGCTTTTTTCTTATAAATATGGATTTTTTAAAATTTTTATTTATCTATGATAGTCACACAGAGAAAGAGAGAGAGGCAGAGACACAGGCAGAGAGAGAAGCAGGCTCCATGCACCGGGAGCCCGACGTGGGACTCGATCCCGGGTCTCCAGGATCGCGCCCTGGGCCAAAGGCAGGTGCCAAACCGCTGCGCCACCCAGGGATCCCCATAAGATGCTCTTTTTAATAAACTACATGGTCTGGGGATTTATATCTACGTATATTGTAATATATGTTTTTAAAATTTTAAAATCCTGCAGATTTCTAGAATTTGCCATGGATATCAGAATTCTCAAATCACCTGGAAAGCTGTCTCTGTAGCATTACCTGATGGCATACTTGAGGCCCTGAAATAATTCCAGCCTTTCAGGGATTTCTGAGGAGGCCAAACCCTTTTCTTACTTGGGGCTATATTCTTTTTCCCTGGGCAGTATTGAGAAGTAGGTAAATGAAGATGAATTTGAAGTCAGAGAGACCTAGTTTCCAACCTCAGCTGTGTGACCTTGGGCTAGTTGCTTACCCTCTCTGAGCCTGTTTCTGAGAAATGAGAAATATATTTTTTTGTGGGCATAAATGACATCATCTTTGTAGAGAATATTCACAAGGTTGCCTGGCTCATGATCAGCATTCCATAGAGTTTCAGGAAGTCCTATGTTTGCAGACAGTCAATGCCAAAAAAGGAGAAATCCAATTAGGCATGCTTTTTTTTTTTTAAGATTTTATTTCTTTATTCATGAGACAGAGAGAGAGAGAGAGAGAGAGAGAGAGGCAGAGACATAGGCAGAGGGAGAAGTAGGCTCTCCAAAGCAGGGTCGATCCCAGAACCTGGGATCATGCCCTGAGCGAAAAGCAGACCCTAACCACTGAACTATGTAGGCATCGTTAGGCATGTGTTTCTAAGCCAGTAAAGTGTCTCTTTAGATTTTTGTATGCTAAGGAGCAAAAGAAAAAGATGTTTGTAGTCTGGTAGGCAGGCTGATTAAAACTTTGATGTTCATTTTCAAAATCCCTCATATACCTATAAAAGGATAAGGTGTTTTTTTTTAAATTTATTTCTATTAAAGATTTTATTTTCAAGTAATCTCCATACCCAAGGTGGGCTCCAACTCACAATCCTGAGATCAAGAGTCTCATGCTCTAGCTCTACCGACTGAGCTAGCCAGGTGCCCATATTTTATGTTAATACCAGTGTAGTTAACATATTAGCTTTTGGTCTACAATATAATGATTCACCAAGTCTAGAAATTACTCACTGCTCATCAAGATAAGTGTACTCTTAATCCCTATCCTGTTTTAAAGATCAAAGTTTCCATATTTGTAGTTCCTATATTTAACATCTGCACTTAACATTGAATTTCTTTTGAAAAATAATACATGCACATGTTAAAAAAAAATTATCAGTACCAAAGTGTACTTTGGATGAATGAAAACTAAGCTGTTCTCTTACAGGGCCCAAGTTCACCTCCCTGTTAGAAATCATTAACAGTTTCTTGTGATCCTTCCAGACAGATGTAACCTATGCATGTACAGCAACACCATCCAGGAATGTGTAGAGATAACTAGAACAATCCAGCATACCTTAATAGAAATAACTGCCCCATGGATTACTGCCCCCCTTTTTTTACTCGTTCCATTATTCTTCACTTTGCAGATTGCTCTGTAACTGTACACATAGACCTGCTTAATTTTCTCTATGGTTGCAAGACAGTCCACCATAAGAGTAGTTCCATATAGCTCCATATTTGGGTTGTTTCCTATCTCTAGTACCAGCAGTGCTGTAATGAATATTATACTAGATCTTTGTTCACAGGTGAGAGTTTAATAAATGCAAAGGCACACATTTTTAAGCATCCTCCATAAATGATTTGATATATTTGGGGAACACTGCATTGACATTCTTAGGATCATTCCTTACCTAGTAATCCCCCCACGTGCCCCTCCCTCTCCCCTATACCCCGCTAAAGTGTATTTTCTGGGGTTTTGGCCACGTTTCTTCCTACCTTGATTCTCATAGCTTTGGGGAGAATTGGCAGAAAGAAGGGTCAAGTAGTGTACAGGAGAGGTATCCAGATTTTGCTTGCCAGTAGAGAGAAAGACCAGCAGGAGGCTGGGGACTCTCCCCTACACGACTCAGGAAGACAGATCAGGGTCTCTTTGAGAGCTTTGGCACTATTGACTTTTTTCGCCAGAAAATCCTTTGTCATGGCAGGGGTGTGGGTGTCTTTCCAGTGCATCTGTGCATCCCTCGCCTCTGCCCACTAGATGCCTGTAGTCCCTCTACCCAGTTGTGACTAAAGCCACAAGTCTCCTGGGGGAAAATCTCCCCTGACTCCCCTGCTTTAGAACCAGTGCTCCACACAATTCATTGGTAGTAAATTACTCACTGAACATTTACTAAGTATCCAGCACCTGAGTGCTGAGGGTATTTATGATTTTTAAAAAATAATTTATTCACGAGAGATAGAGAGAGGCAGAGACATAGGCAGAGGGAGAAGGACGTTCCCTGTGGAGAGCTGGATGAGGAATTCAATCCCAGGACCAAGCCAAGGGCAGTCACTCAGCCACTGAGCCACCCAGATGTCCCCAGTTTTTATGATCTGAGTGAGGAAGCTACCACAGAATCTCAACTTGCTCTCTCCTGTGGAAGATAGCAATGGCCACGTGAGGGTTCTTGTCTACCTTCTCCCTCTGGTAATCCAATTCCCCTTCTTTTCTTCCAACCTCCCATTATACAACACAGTACATGGACACAGTCTCATTGTAAAACTTTTGAATAATACATTATCCTCATCACTCTCAACCTGGGGGATTCTCTAGGGGAAATAACTATTGTTTTAAATTTAAAATTCTTCCTATGCATTTACATATTGATTTTAACATACTGAAATCAGGCGTTTTGTTTTTTGTTTTGTTTTTGACATAAATGGGAATACACTGTATATTTTGTTGAACTTGATTTTTTTTCAGTTAATCCAAATAACAAAAGGAGACCCACCCATATCTGTATAATTCTATCTTCTTCTTTTTAAAACTACTGCATGATATTCTATATTATATGCATATCACTGTGATGTAGTTTCAGAATATAGGTTCATCAACTGGTTAACCAGTTTGTCAATAGATGAGCAATTACATTTTCAGTTTTTTAAAAATGATTTTATTCATTTATTCATGAGAGACAGAGAGAGAGGCAGAGACACAAGCAGAGGGAGAAGCAGGCTCCCCGTGGGGAGCCGGATGTGGGACTTGATCCCAGGATCCCCACCTGAGCCAAAGGCAGAGGCTCAGTCACTAGGCCACCCAGGTGCCTCTACGTTTTCAGTACTTTTTTTTTTTCTTTTTAACATTTTCAGTTCTTAAGTGTTGTAACAGAGCTGACAATGCTGCAGTTCAACACCCTGATATACGCTTCTTATGGAAAAAAAAAAGTGTGGCTATAAAGCAAGAAGTACTATTATTGTTTTGGATGATATACACAATTTTAATAGTTGACTGCCAAATAGCCTTACAAAAATAGCCGTATCACTTAAAATTCCCTCCAAATGTGATCCCAGAGTAGTCTTGACTCTTATCACAGGCCATCTGGGTTAAATTACTAATCAGCAAATTCAAAGTTTTGCAAATCTCTCATTAGCATTTCAATTTGGAGAGTCGTCTTGTAAAAGGAAATCTCTTTAAGAACCGTTTCAGGGGCTCTGCACTGCCCAACGGAATAAAGCTCCGAATTCCTTAGCACAGCTGACCCCATCGATCCCGGTGTGGGGCTGGGTGGGCGGGGGCCCTTACTCTAGGACACTTGAGCGGCTTTTCTCCTCCGCGTTGGGTTCCACCCGGTGCCTTCATTGTCCTAGACGCCTGTTCCCCCTCCAGAGGGCGGTGGGGGTGGGGGGCTCCCGACCCAGCAAAGCGCCCCGGTCGGTCCAACGGGGTGACGAGAGCCGAGACGGCGTTCGGTTCCTCTCCGGGCCCAGCCCTTACCAGGAGCTCCCTAAGCGTTGAGTGAGCTGGGTCCACCGGGCAGTGGGACCTGCGGGGCCGGAGGGACGCACTCGCTTGGTTTCTGGGGCGGCCGCGAGTCTTGTCTGGGGCCGGTCCCCGCGCAGGGAGCTGGAGGGATGCGCCCGGGTCCCGGCAGGTGGCTGCCGGCGCCCCTTCTGCCCCAGCAGAGACGCTCCGGGCGCTCCACTCCCAAACTGTCTGCAGAACTTCCCCGGAGGCCACGAGCCTGGAACGAGAACCGGCCGAGGCGTCCCTGTGTTTCCTTGCAAGATGCTCATGGTGACCGACAGAGGGCCCAGCGGAGCCCCGAGAGGCGGGGACAGGACCGGGCTGCAGCGCCGCTGAGCCCCAGCAGAGCTTCGGGAGCACGCGGGCGTCCGTGCAGGGCTCTGACAAGCCACCCTTAAGGACGCCAGGGCAGCCCCACACCCGCGGCTAGTCGAAGGCTGGAGGGCAGCGGTGGTGACGCCCAGGATGTTGCCTTAAGCACCGAGCGTGGCGCAGACTCTCCAGGCTGCGGCGCGTCGGCAGCAACGGCCGGGAAGACCTCGGCGAGCGGGCCCCGCAGCCGGCCCGGGCCCCCTGCGCTTGCCACCAGCCGCCGGCCGCACAGACCGTGTCCTCGGGCTCCGCAGCGGCTCTCACGTGCCGCCTCTCCACGCGACCTCGGGAAGGCCCCCTGAACCGCTGTCCCCCCAGAGGGCTGACTAATGGGAGGGCCAGCAAGTGCCCTTAGGCGGCCACATGGAAATCAAAAAAAAAAAAAAAAAAAAGAAAGTTGCCCTAAGAGGAAGAAAAAAAACCCCAAGCAACGGGAACTTTCGCACTTGGTTTCCCTAGTGCCAAACGGTGCAGAAAAGACGGGAGAGGGGGACTCAGGGGCTAGACCCAACGAGCGAGGGAAAGAAAGGACAGAGGACTGGAGCCCGCGGCCGGAGAGCCCCCGAACCGTCCCCGGAGGGCACGGCGGCCCTGGGGCTCGGTCTCCTCGGCGCAGTCAGTCCCACCCCCGCGTCAATCAGACCCTTCCCGCTTCGCGATTGGCCGGGGGCTCCCTTGGCCTCCCCGGCGCCCACCTCCTAGTTGCTTGGGGTTTACTTCCCCAAAGTACACGGGCCCCACCTTGTGGAGCAACCGCTCCTGCACGGACAACGGATCTCCGCCCAGGGGAAAACACATCTTGACGAATGGGAGCGGCCCCACGCATTCATTGGCTGCTCTGGGCATCACTCAAAGGACTCCCCGCCCTCCTTTCGACGTCCCGTGAAGTGATTGGCCGCCCTCCGTGCCAATCCGTTACTAGGGAAACGAGATCCTCAGAGTCTCATAGGCAGAAGTCAAAGCCAATCAAGAGCCACGCCTTCACCCCGAGTCAGTGCCCAATTGCTGCTCGAAGAGCGCAGAGGGCGCAGTTGGGATTGGTCAGCCGGCTGCTCGACCTGGCCGCAGCAAGTTAGGCTGAGGCACGGTTATATAGACCGGCGACGGAGCACGCGTGTGTGCGGACGCAGTTGCGTGAGGGGATTTCGCCTTCCGCCGTGCCGTGGAGCAGAGCTTGTTCCTCTCCCGCTCAGCCGCGCAGGTACGCCCGGGTGTGGGTGTGGGTGTGGGTGTGGGCGGGGCGGGGCAGGGCGGCCCCGGGACCGAGACGAGCCGGGGCGCTTGAGAGAGAAGTCCGGGCGGCGGCGGTGGCGGCGGCGGCGGTGGTGGCCTCCGCGCGAGGCGTGCGCACCGCCTCCCCCCCCCCCCCAACGGCCGCAGGCGGGCGCCCGGGCGCGCGGAGTTTCCCCGCCCCCTCCGCGCCGCGCTCTCACCGGTCGGCGCGCGTGTCCGCGTCCGCGTCCGCCGCATGCGCGTGCCACGCCCAACGGTCGCGCGGGCCGGGAGCGAGCGGCGGCCGCCGCCCGGGCCCCAGGGCCGTGTCGGGAGCCCGGGGCCCCGCGCGGCCTGCTCGCCGGCCTCTCCCGCTGCCGCGCGCCCGCAGAGTCCCCCCCCCCCCGCCCCCGGCGAGGGGCTGCGGCCCGGGCCGGCCCGGGGGCGCGAGGAGGCTTCGGCTTGGGAAGCAGAAGTGCTGCTGCTCCCGGGTTTTACAGGGAGTGGAAAGGGGGAGCGCGAAGGCGCGGAGGATGCGAGGAGGGAATAACCGCTCTTCTTTCTGAGCCGTCGCTGGGAGCCGGGCCCTGTGCTGAGCAACTTGGGTGGCTCTCCTGTACTCCCACGGCGGTCCGGCGAGGTAGGTGCGGCGAGCTGCCTGTTTTGCAACGGACCCGGGCGTCCAGAGGCGGAGAGACGTGGGCCCCGACACGCCGACGGTAAGGGGCAGGCATCGGGGGCCCCCGGCCCGTGGCCCGTTGGCGTCCTTGAGCCGGTGCCCTCGGAGGGAGCACTGGTCCCCGGGGAGGCCAGCGCGGCGGCCTCTGTGCTGGAGCCACTTGTGGGCTTGCAGGGAGGCGCGGCGACAAAGGACACGGAGGGCGTTGGGCTTGCGGTCCGCGTGTGAGCGCACGGCCAGCTGATGGACGCGCGGCCCGCCGAGCTTCCGGAGAAAGCGGCGAGGAAGTGCCGGCGGGCGCGGACGGTGCCCCTGCGCAGGTTTGGTAACTCGCGGCGCGACGGTGGGAAGTTCCCGGCGGCCGCGAGCGCAGGCCCTGCGCTTACACCGTAGACCTTTTTCGTCTTTTCTTAACCGAGGCAGACTTTTGAGAAAGACCGTCCGTGAGATAGTTCAAGACTTGCTCGTTTTGTCGTTGGACAACATGCGGGGCCGAGCGGGGACTTTGTTCAGATCTGGCCCGCCAAGGGTGGGTTGAAATGTGAAGTTGGGGTGGAAAGGATGGTGCCCGGTTACAATATGAATTAAGCCTCTGGCGCTTATGCTCGGTGAATTAGGAGTGATTGAGGTGTGTTAGGAATCTTGCCCTTGGGGCTAAAGTCGGAATCTTCTGTGGGTGAAAGCCTCTCTACATTCATTTCGTTTGTTTACCGTTTACTGTTCGGCTCCCGCGTGTAGTATCTGCGAGTAGGGAACACACCTTCAGAGGGGAGCGTATATATTTGCGATTTCTAAAAGCCGTCATGCTCCCTGTCTTAGTAAAATAGTTGCAGGTCCAGACCATTACTTGACATCACAAACGTCTCTACTTGAGATAGAACTAACAAAAGTTTGGGCTTTGGCTCTAATGAATTAATTTTGCTTGGAATGGCTTTCAACCTCTTTTTTTTTTTTTTTTTTTAATATTTATGATAGTCACACAGAGAGAGAGAGAGAGGCAGAGACACAGGCAGAGGGAGAAGCAGGCTCCATGCACCGGGAACCCGACGTGGGATTTGATCCCGGGTCTCCAGGATCGCGCCCTGGGCCAAAGGCTGGCGCCAAACCGCTGCGCCCACCCAGGGATCCCTCTTACTTGTTTTTTAGAGCCTTTAGGATTAGTCTTTCAATAAGAATTTTTTGCAGTCAGAGGGAACCTTAACATTTACATCCTCGTCAGCAAACTAAAATACTACAAGGAAGCTTAATATTTGTAAGTGTTTCCATTTACCCGTACTTTCCATGTTTCTTAACAGAAAGTAGCAATAAAGGATCAAAATATTGTATGGTCCAAGTTCTTATTTTAGTTGGTGTTGCTTTAGAATATAACATTGTTTTACTTAAAACGTGCCTTCATGTAGCAATTCTAGTTACCTTTATTTAGATGGTCTTAACTATTGAGTTAGCATTTTAGGTTTCGAATTTTAAAACATAGTAACATACATTTAAACTGTTAACTTGGAGTCCAGCTAATGGTGTCAGTGCTCAGAGTAAAATAGATTAGGATGACATTTGCTTGGGCCTTAATTGAGGAAGAATTTTGTTTCCCTTTCAGATATTTCTTAGCCTGTTCTTTGCCTCGCCTCTGGCCTCCGTTGGGTGGAATATGAAAACTGGTAATTTACAAATTGGTAGCCCAGTGTCTCTCTCCATGTATGGATTTATTAAGAACAAATGAAGCAGATTGTAATATATGAGAGTAGCGTGCCTTCCTTCTTCCCAGCCAAGTCAGGTTACTTTTGTTATTGCTAAATCCTTTCTGTTTAGGCTTTTGTACTTCTGATAGAAAAGTAGGCAGTTCTTTGTTCTTTATTTAACTCACATTCAGTTTGCTGTTCTCAGCTGACAGTCTGCTAAGAGTGCATCAGAAGATTTGGTAATGTTTGTTGCTGACCTATTTTGCAGTAGTTCTTGTAATTTTCATTATTTTACTTGTTATAGTACTTTGCATAGAAAGTAAAGGGTAGAGGTTAGTTTAAGCTTTTATTACCTTTGTGAATTGTATATGGTTCATAGGATGAATAGGGCAATGGCAGGTAAGAAATGAAATTTAATATAAAGCCTCAGTTTGTAACTGAAAGCAGTTTTTTTTTTTTGCCCGTTTAATAAAGTTATCTCTGATTTTTTCACATTTTGTAACTCATTTTTTTTTTAAATGTTATTTTAGAATTCGGTCATGCATTGTTCAGCAGATGGGTTTAAAAAATGCCCCCCACCCTTTCAGTTAACGACTAGTGAGAAAAACCTTTAGTTGCAACACTGTCCTTCCAGCCATGGAGTTAAATTTAGACTCAGCAATTGTAATCTCACTTGTAGTTGGTGATCACACACTGGTGGTTAAATTGGGTTTATTATATTTTTAAATCTCAAAAATCAGCTTTGTACTTTTATTGAAATATTCTTGGACACCCTGTTTGTCTTTGGCCAGAGAAGTTGAATTGCAAGCCAGGTAATACGGTGAAGAGCTAGGAATAATCTCCATACGAAGAGTGGGCTTTTATGAAACAAAGTAATTCAAAAAATTTCACAGATTGTGGCCTTAGTTTTTAGATGGCTTTGAATGCTAGATCTCTCCTTTTGTTCTCTGGTGGTCGGTCGTGTAATATTGTTTAACTGTTCACCTTGTTGTCTTTCCGTTATTAATGATAATTTTTTAGAGATTTCTTTATTTTAGAGAGCATGAGCTAGTGAGCTGGTGGGGGCTGGAGAAGGAAAGGGATAGAGGGAGAGAGTGTCACAAGCAGACTCCACAGTGAGTGTGAAGCCCCACTGGGAGCTTGATGTTCCAATCCTGAGATCAAGACTTGACCCAAAACCCGAGAGTCCGATGCTTATTGACTGAGCTACCCAGGTGCCCCAGGTATTTAATAATCATTAAAGTAAATGTTAGAGCTGGTTCAGAAAAAGGGGCCTCCTAGATGGGACACACTTCGGCTTTGTGGGGATGTCATCCTTGGTGGCTGTTAACTTAATTGGCTATGTAACAGCATCCTTGTGTGTTTTGTATAGCCCTTTTATGTTCTAAAAGTGCTTTTACATAGCTTAGTGTTCTTATCTTTTTACTTATAAAAAGAAGTGAAGCTCTGAAACCCAAATAGTTGTATATTTTGTAAAGCTTGTATATCTAGTAGGGCACTGTAGACTGTTATATCTTAGCTTTTTCCTTATTCAAAAACGTTTGAAAGTTTCAGAATTTAGAAGGTGTGTGACAAATACTTTCTAGGCTTTTGTAGGCTATACCTCAAGTATACTCTGGACTCTGAGCTTGCTCTATGCTTTGTGAGATCTGAAGGGTGGGAAATTCATGTTTTTAGGAATTTGTAGATGAGACAGTAGTATTAATTACAAGATAGTTTTACATTTCAGTCTATGAGAAAGAACATAGACTGTTGCCTAATTATAAATCCATCTGACTGACTTTTAACTTTGGAGTGGGGAATGGATGCTAAAAAACCAAGACAAACTAGTGAATTGTTAAGTTTTTCAGCTCTGTCTTGAAGTTTCTTCTTTTGAGTTTAAGATAGCTAAGAAATTGACATTGAATGAAATACTGTTAACTAAATGATTGCCCTTATTTGGATTTCCTTATTTTTTTCCACTAATGTCTTTTTTCTGTATCAGGATCCAATCCAAGATACACCCCATTGCATTTAGTCCTCCTGTCTCTTTAGTCTCTCTCTGATATGTGACAGTTTCTGTCTTTTGTCTTTTGTGATCTTGACCCTTGATCTCAGTTGGGCTACATCATGAGTAAGTAGACTGAGGTTATGAATTTGGGGGAAAGAATACCACAGAGGTAAGACTTAAGTCTTCTTATCACATCAGGGGGACATTAATTTACTGGTTGAATTTAGCCTTGGTAAGTTGAATAAAGTGGTACTTAAAGTCTGCCAGGTTAGGGTTTTTTCTCTTATTTTGTTTATTAAAAACCAGTCCCCAATGCCTGAGTGGCTCAGTTGGTTCAGTTGAGCATCTGCCTTTTGGCTTGGGTCATGATGTCCATCCAGGTCCTGGGATCTAGCTGGCATTGGGCTCTCTGCTGTGCAGGGAGCCTGCTTCTCCCGCTCCCTCTGCTGCTCCCCCTGCGTGTATGCGCTCTCCTCTGTTGAATAAATAAATAAAATATATATATTTTAAAGGTTATATATTTAGAAAAAGTCCCCCAGGGGGAGGAGGATCTGAATTTGTGGACCTATATTAGCTGTATATTAAAGCTACCATTGTAATTATTAAGTATTTGGGGGAGACACTTCGAAGCTATTCTAATACTGTTTCTATAAAGGTTCCCTCCTTTTAGCATTTATTAGTGGATCTTGCTTTTGACTATTTTTTTTTTTTAAAGAATTTATGTATTCATGAGAGAGAGAATGGCAGAGACACAGGCAGAAGGAGAAGCAGGCTTCATGCAGGAAGCCCAATGTGGGACTTGATCCCAGTACTCCAGCCCTGAGCCAAAGGCAGACGCTGAACCGCTTGTGGTGTGGCTATTATTTGTAGTGTTCTAATGGTGATTCTTTATTTCCTTTGTTTCCTCTACCTTTGAAATTCCTCTGTAGGGCAGATTTGTTTTTTCTGTCCAGTTTATTTTATTAAGACTTTATTTTCTTACCCATTAATTTCTTTATTTATATCACTATGGAGTCATGGATATTTTATTCTTTGGGTTCTTAATCCAATGTTATCTAACTTACTTTGATTTTTTTACTTATTTAATTGCTCAGATTGTTCCAGTTTTGGCCCTTGTGTCCTTTTAGTAGTCCCCTATGCTTTGTGTTTTTATTTTATTTTATTTATTTTATTTTTTTTATTTTATATTTTTTTTTATTTATGAGAGTCACAGAGAGAGAGAGAGAGAGAGGCAGAGACACAGGCAGAGGGAGAAGCAGGCTCCATGCACCGGGAGCCCGACGTGGGATTCGATCCCGGGTCTCCAGGATCATGCCCTGGGCCAAAGGCAGGCGCCAAACCGCTGCGCCACCCAGGGATCCCATGTTTTTTGTTTTTAAAAGCATTTTCTTTATCAGGTACCTAAGGCTCATCTTGTATTTTGCCTTTTCCAGCCCTAGGGTCAACCATTTCTCCAAGGAGCTATCATGAAGAATTTTGAAAGGAAGTGACAGGTGGTAAATGAGAAGAGTTTAGAAAATAGATTGAATAGTAGATCCAGTGATGGTGATAGTGCTCTTGCTTTGAGCATAGACAGTGGCTTTTATATTAGAATTTCTCTAGTTCTGGGACACCTGGATTGCTCAGTGGTTAAGTGTCTGCCTTTGGCTCAGGACATGATCCTGGAGTCCTGGGATCAAGTCCCATATTGGGCTCACTGCATGAAGCCTGCTCCTCCCTCTGCTTGTGTCTCTGCCTCTCTCTTTGTGTCTCTCAGGAATAAATAAAATCTTAAAAAACATGAAATTAAAGTTTCTCTGGTTCTAAGAAAACATTTTGGTTTTTCTTAATACCTAAACCAAATTTCAAATGTTTGAATACATAGCATAAGCTTGCTACAAAATTTATGACAATTTAATATATACTCCTGTCAGTTCATAAAAACCTTTGGTGTTTATTTTTTCTTATTGGTCTTTGATAAATTATTAAAATAGGATAAACAGACTACTTCAATATCCTAGCAGTTAGAATTGACGATTAGCATTTTGCATCACTCTTTTAAGTAGGATTTCTTTTCTTACACAGGTTCCATTCCCCTCTTCTCCTAGGCTGTTTTTGTTGGAGTTAAAAAAAAAAATATTTTAGGGTGCTTGGGTGGCTTAGTCAATTAAGTCTCTACCTTCTGCCCAGGTCATGATCTCAGGGTCTTGGGATCAAGCCTGGCCCCTGGCTCTCTGCTCACTGGGGAGTCTGGTCCTCCCTTTGCCCTTCCCTCACTGCTTGTGCTGACTCTCTCTCTCTCTCTCTCTCTCTCTCTCTCTCTCTCAAATAACACTTGATTTTTTTTTTTAAGATTTAATTTATTTATTCATGAGAGACATAAAGAGAGAGAGAGGGAGACAGAGAGACAGAGACACAGGCAGAGGGAGAAGCAGGCTCCATGCAGGGAGCCTGACATGGGACTCGATCGCAGGTCTCCAGGGCCATACCCTGGGGTGAAGGCAGTGCTAAACCGCTGAGCTACCCGGGCTGCCCTCTCTCTCTGAAATAAATAAAATCTTAATTTTTTTTAGGGATGCCTGAGTGGCTCTCTGATTATTGAGTGTTTGCCTTTGGCTCAGGTTGTGATCCTGGGCTCCTTGGATTGAATCCTGCATCAGGCTCCCCATAGCAGCCTGCTTCTCTCTGCCTCTCTTTCTGTGTCTCATGAATAAATCTTTTAAAAAAATTTTTTAAAAAGCTTTTTTAACTGCACATATTTAAAGTGTACAGTAATTTTTGTCATTGTTTATATCTGTGAAACCATCACTGCAATCAATATAGTGAACATACACACCCATCACCCCCAAGTTTTTCCATGCCCCTTTGCATTGTCTCTTTCCTATTTCCTATCTTTTCTGCCCAGAGGAATTTATTTGCTGTCACTGAAAATTGCATTTTATGCATTTTATGCAATCTGCAGTTTTTATGTAAGTGGTATCCTACAGTATGTGCTTTTGAATTTTTTTCTTCTATTCTGTAAGTACACCATAGTTTATCTACTCATCTGCTGGTGGATATTTGGTTTGGTTCTAGCTTTTGGCTGTTAAAGCTTCCTAAGAAACTGCCTAACTTTTCCAAAGTGGTTGTACCATTTAACATTCTCGCCAGCAGTGTTTTGAGGGTTCTACTCTCTGTATCCTGGCCAATATTAGCATTTAAAATTTTTGTCGTTCTACTGGCAGCCCCCGGTGGCGGTGGCGCAGCGGTTTGGCGCCGCCTGCAGCCCGAGGTGTGATCCCGGAGACCCTGGATCCAGTCCCAAGTCAGGCTCCCTGCATGGAGCCTGCTTCTCCCTCTGCCTGTGTCTCTGCCTCTCTCTCTCTGTGTCTCTATGAATAAATAAATAAATAAAATCTTAAAAAAAATAAAATTTTTGTTCTAGCAGGTGTAGTGGTACCTCACTGTGGGTTTAATTTGCATTTCTGTGGTTACTAATGATTAGCATTTTCATGGACTTATTTGGCATTCAAATAGTTTCTTTGGTGGAATGTTTCTTTATATCTTGCTCATACTTTATAGGATTGTTACTCGGTTTTGATAGTTCTTTGGGGATCCCTGGGTGGCGCAGCGGTTTGGCACCTGCCTTTGGCCCAGGGCGCGGTCCTGGAGACCCGGGGTTGGATCCCACGTCGGGCTCACTGCATGGAGCCTGCTTCTCCCTCTGCCTGTGTCTCTGCCTCTGTCTCTCACTGTGTGACTATCATGAATAAATAAATAAATAAAATCTTAAAAAAAAAAAGTTCTTTGTATATTCTAGATATGAGTTTTCTTTTAGATATATGCTTTGAAATATTTACTCCCAGTCTGGCTTATGTTTTCATTCTCTTGATAGTGTTTTGCACAATGGAAAGTCTTCATTTAATGAGATTTATGGCATCTGTACTCTTACAGATCATGTTTTTGGTGTTGTATCTAAAATGTTTGCTTAACCCAAGGTTATGCAGATTTTACAGTTACAGGTCTTGCATAAAACCACTTCAAGTTAAATTTTTTTTTTTTTAAAGGAACATTGACCCTGACCTTCAGCTCTCCGGTCAATGCCTTTATTTATTTATGTATGTATGTATGTATGTCACACACACAGAGAGAGGCAGAGACACAGGCAGAGGGAGAAGCAGGCTCCATGCACCGGGAGCCCGACGTGGGACTCGATCCCGGGTCTCCAGGATCACGCCCTGGGCCAAAAGCAGGCACTAAACCACTGCGCCACCCAGGGATCCCCTCAAGTTAAATTTTTAAAAAAATTTGGAGAGTGTGAGAGTGCATGTACAAACAGTGGGGGAAAGGCAGAAGGACAAGAAGACTCCCCGCTGAGCAGGGAGCCTGACTGGGGCTCTTGGGGCTCTATCTAGGGCCCTGAGATCATGACCTGAACTGAAGTCAGATACTTAACCACTGAGCAACCCAGGCATGCCATTGAGTTAAATTTTAAGATGATGTGATGCGTGAAGGGGGTTCATTTTTTTTCTATATCTGAGTGTGTAACTGATCCACCATTTGTTGAACAGAGATATCCTTTTTCTGTGAGATTATCTGCATTTAATATTGAAAATCCTAATTGTCCGTTTATGTGTGCATATATTTTTCTTTTTTTTTTTAAGATTTTATTTATTCATGAGAGAGACAGAGAGAGAGAGAGAGAGAGAGAGAGAGAGAGAGAGAGAGAGGCAGAGACCCAAGCAGAAGGAGAAGCAGGTTCCATGTTGGGAAAACCCGATGCAGACTCCATCCCGAGTGTCCAGGATCACGCCCTGGGCTGAAGGCGGTGCTATACCACTGAGCCACCAGGGCTACCCTGTGCATATATTTCATAAGTATTCTGTTCCTTGGATCTGTTTGTTTTTACATCCATACTGTTTTAAAAATAAACGTACCTGTGAACAATATCTGATGTTTCTTTTCTTTTCTTTTTTTTTTTTTTAATATCTGATGTTTCTAAACACGTTTAAAAGCTAGTTTTGCAGGGTAGCCGGGGTGGCTCAGCGGTTCCCTGGTGTGATCCTGGAGACCCGGGATCGAGTCCCATGTCAGGCTCCCTGTAGGGAGCCTGCTTCTCCCTCTGCCTGTGTCTCTGCCTCTCTCTCTCTCTCTCTCCTCTCTGTATTCTCATGAATAAATAAATCTTTAAAAAAAAAAAAAGCTGTTTTGCAGTACATATTCAGGCGCTGACTTTTCATTTTAATGTTGTTTTTGAGATCTCTTCTGTGCTGACTTTGACTGCTATAAATAGGATGACTTTGTCTTGGTTTCCCAGGGACAGCCCTAATTCACTCTAGTTAACTTGCTATAATTATAAATATAAATAGTACTGCTTTTCTATCTTTTAAGTGCCCCATTTGATGATCTTAGATAAAGGAGGTTTGAGTAATAGGCATAAATGCAACTTAATCCATCCATTTCCCATATGACAGATACATAGGTGATTGTCTTATGTTTTAGAAATAGGGTGGCAGTTAATTTCTCAGTTTGTCTTGTGCACATGAGTGACTTGTGTATATATCTAGAAGAGAATTAATAGATTCATTGGAACATTTTTGATTTTTTTTAAAGATTTTATTTATGAGAGACACAGAGAGAGAGAGAGGCAGAGACACAGGCAGAGGGAGAAGCAGGCTCCATGCAGGGAGCCTGACATGGGACTCGATCCTGGGTCTCCAGGATCATGCCCTGGGCTGAAGGCCACGCTAAACTGTTGAGCCACCCAGACTGCTTGACTGGTATTTTAATGCTTCAGGATATCTTCCGTGAGAACTGGTAGGTCTTATTTAAAAAAAAAAAATTTTTTTTTCTTAATTTTTAGAGTTTATTTCTAAATATTTAGAGCACTACTTGTGAGTGTAAGGGCAGGGCAAAGGGGAAGGGAGAAAGAATCTCTAGCAACTCTGTTTAGCAGGAGACCTGGGCTGAACGCAGGATTTTGAGATCATTGACTTTGCCAGAGTAAGCTCTATTAAAAATTCAGGTGGATTATGATGGTCTTCATCATGGTTCCCTGCTTTTGGAACAGAAATAATTACAGCTTTTTAGACTCCGTTAAAGGAAGCACATTTAACGTTCTTGTGAACTTAAGCAAAATTATTGATGGAAACTTCTTTAAAGTTGCCATGCAATCTAGTAACTTGGGGTTAAGTAGGAATTTTTTTAAAAGATTTATTTATTCATGAGAGACACACAGAGGCAGAGACACAGGCAGAGGGAGAAGCAGGCTCCCACAGGAGCCCAATGCGGGACTCGATCCCAGGACTCTGGGATCTCTCCCCAAGCAGAAAGCAAATGGTCAACCACTGAGTCACCCAGGCATCCCCATGTACTGTACCTTAATCATGCTTTTCATTGTTTGCTCTGAGGGATCCAAGTGCCAACACAAAATGGTATTCTTGGAAAAATGATTGTATTACAGGCAAAAAGTGCATTCCTTCCTAAAATTGGAAAACTTTTTTTTTTTAAGATTTTATTTGTTTATTCATGAGAGACACAGAGGCAGAGACATAGAGGGAGAAGCAGGCTCTCTGTGAGGAGCCTGATGCAGGACTCCATCTCAGGACTCTGGGATCACGATCTGGGCCCACGGTAGATGCTCAACCACTGAGCCGCCTAGGCACCCTCAACTTGGAAAACTTAAACAGAAAGTATTCTGATACAATCTTCTAAAAAAGCAAAGTAAATAGATATTTTAAGACCAATTTGAAGGTGAAACTAAGAACTTTTTAGGAGAATGCTTAGCTCTTAGACTTTAGCACTGAAAGTTGTGAGAAAATAACCAGATAAGACTTACTGCACTTGAAAAAAATTGAAATTGGATCATCCATACCTGCTGTTAGTAAATACACGGAGATGTTGTATTCTCAGATTAGTGGAAGTATCCCACTCATACTAATAAAAATCATAAGAGTGGAATTAGTTTATTTATGGAATATTAAGTCTAAGCAGATTTTAGGGCAGCCCAGGTGGCTTAGTGGTTTGGTGCTGCCTTCGGCCCAGGCCCTGATCCTGGAGACCTGGGATCCAGTCCCACGCCCGGCTCCCTGCACAGAGCCTGCTTCTCCCTCTGCCTGTGTCTCTGCCTCTCTCTCTCTCCCCGTGTTTCTCATGAATAAATAAATAAAATCTTTAAAAAAAAAAAAGTCTAAGCATATTTTAAAGATCTGTTCAATAGAGCTAAAATATGTATAATTGCATACCACTAGTTTTACTGGTTGTTGGTCGTACCCTTTCTTGCATTTTTTAATTTTGAAAATAATATATGTTGCCCTTAGGGCATTGTAGCAATACAGAGGTGTATGGTGTATGAATTTTACTGTTTTTAATTGTTCCATAGCATTTCATTATGTAAATTGTATAGAATATAACTTTCTGTAACACTGCAAAAGTACTTTTTATACCTTATGCTTATATGTTTTTCTACCTGTGTTTTTTTATTTACACCTTTTGTTTTTTAATAATCATTTTTTGCATGGACAGTTCACGAATAATAAAGTTAACCCTTCCTGAAAAGAAAAAGTGATTACTATTCAGTTTTTAGGTTGCTAGTGTTGGGAATAAAGGGAGATGAATGTTTTGACTGTTATTTTCTAGTAGCTTTTCTCAAGGGAAATAACTCCTCATGGCTTTGATGAGTAAAGATTACTTCAGAAATCTTTCAGTTCAGCAAACTTTTTTACCTAGCATAAGACTAGACTAAAATAGTGTTGCTTATAAGAAAAGTAAAACTTAAATGCTTTAATTTTTAAAAAGAGCAGGAATTTTTGTTTTTGTAAAGATTTTTATTTATTTATTCATGGGAGACCCACAGAGAGAGAGAGAGAGAGACAGAGACAGACAGACAGAGACGCAGGCAAAGGGAGAAGCAGGCTCCATGCAGGGAGCCAGATGTGGGACTGGATCCCGGGTCTCCAGGATCACGCCCTGGGCTGTAGGCGGTGCTAAACTGCTGAGCCACGAGGGCTGCCCAAGAGCAGGAATTTTTATACATAACAGCACACACATAAGTAAGACCATTGTAGATTCATAACGCATGTTTTAAAAATTAAGATAAGTGTGCACTGATTAGATTTTACAGTTTGTGCCGTTAAATCCTGTAGGCACGCAGAAAGTCTTCCCTATGTAGTAACATTCATAGGCTGGATTACAACAATCATAAAGTCAGCTTAGAATTTCTCTGAAAAGTTAGTTTTACATTATTTGGGCTTCTAGAATTCAAAGTACTCTGTACAAAAATTCTCAGAATAATCATCCAGTATTTTAGTACTGCTAGCAGAGTACTTAAGTAGTCTTCTGGGAACAGAAAAGGGTGGGATGTGAAAATGCTTTCTTTAATTAGAGTTAGTTAATAATTAGAGTTAATAGTAACAGCTTACTTTCAGTGCTTGCTACTTATTTTTAAAGGTTTTATTTATTTATTCATGAGAGGCACACAGAAAGAGAGACACAGACACAGGCAGAGGGAGAAGCAGGTTCCATGCAGGGAGCCCAATGTGGGACTCGAACCCGGGTCTCCAGGATCACACCCCGGGCTGCCCAGTGCTTGCTATTTAATAGGCAGTTTTTGCAGTTATGATTTTGATTTTATGAAAGAACTGGGGTGCATAGAGATTAAGTTACTAGCCCAAGAGCACAGCAAGTGAATGGTATTGGAGAATTTTTTTTTTTTTTAAGATTTTATTAATGAGAGACACAGAGAGAGGGGCAGACAGGAGAAGCAGGCTCCATGCAATGAGCCTGATACGGGACTGGATCCCAGGTATCCCTTTATTTGAATCTCAGTACTTTCTCCGTATTCTAAAATTGAGCACTCAGTTTTAGATTTGCTTTGGATTTGGATGGTTCAGTGAAAACCGGTAAACTGAAGGTCATGTTTAGTATTTTTTTCCTCAAGCATTTCTTTTCCTTCTATTTTACTTATTTAGAGACAGTGTGCACAGGGATGTTCAAGTGGGGGTGGAAGGAGAGAGAATCTCAAGCTGACCCCTCACTGAGTGGGGAGCATGATGTGGGCTTTGCTCTCGATCCTGAGATCATGACTTGAGTCCAAATCAAGAATCCGACTTTTAATCCCCTGAGCTATCCAGGCACCCCTGAAAGCATTTTTTATATAGAATTTTGGAGGTGCAGTTTACAAATAATTAAATTATAGAATTTAAGGATTCAGCTTGAAGAATTTTTGCATCATACATTTATAGTCATCATCCCCAAACAGTTGATCCTTTTTTTTTTTTTTTTAAACAGTTGATCCTTAAGATGAGTTTGAACTCTGTGCGTCCACTTGTAGATGGGGTTTTTTTTTTTTTTTTAATAATACAGAATGGTTCTGGGAATGTATTTTCTTTTTATGATTCTCAATGTTTTCATTGCTGTAGCTTGCTTTATTGTAAGAATACAATATATAATACATATAACATACAAAGTTTGTCATTTGTTACTGGTAAGGCTTCTGGTCAGCAGTAGGCTAGTAATAAAGTTTCTGGGTAATCAAAGGTAAACGTGGATTTTCAGCTGTGGTTGGGGTGGGTGTCCATTCCCTTAACTGAGGGGGGGGCACGGTATTTGAAAATCAACTTTACATACATTTTCTCTACGCCCCCCCCCCATCCCTCTCAGGAATTTCTGAATTGTAGCACCACTTTTCTTTTGGGTTTTTTCTTAGTCCTTAAAGAAGCAGTGTTGTGGCTGTTATCTTAATCTAACTTCTGAAAAACCTGACAAATGGATGATAAAAAATCCATTTTGGTTGTATAAAATTCTAATCTTTTGTGTGAGAATGTTGAACCAAAGAAAACTTTATTCTTTGTCAGACATTCAAGTTTTGGGGCTAGAAAGTTACATAAGAAATGATCTCTATTAAGAAACAATATTTAGGAAGAAGCTTGCATTCTTTTTTCAAAATGTTTTATCTGACCCTGACTCATGAGGAATTCTTGAAATCTTGGGCTGTTTTATTTTTTTTTAATTTAATTTTTATTTTTTTTCCTTTGGCTGTTTTAATTTAGAAATCAGTTTCTTTTTTTTTTTAATTTTGTGATACTTTTTTTAAATTTTTTTTATTTATTTATGATAGTCACAGAGAGAGAGAGACAGAGACAGAGACACGGGCAGAGGGAGAAGCAGGCTCCATGCACTGGGAGCCCGACGTGGGATTCAATCCCGGGTCTCCAGGATCCTGCCCTGGGCCAAAGGCAGGCGCCAAACCGCTGCGCCACCCAGGGATCCCTAGAAATCAGTTTCTTAAAAAAAAAGAAATCAGTTTCTTTTTTTAAGCAGTGAAACAATATAGTTTCTTTTCAATAAAATGTACATTATTTAGTCCCATGATCCCATGAAATGTTACTTTTTTTTTATGGAGAGGTAATTGACAGGAATATTTTATTTTTTGACAGGAATATTCTTTTTAAATAGTATTTCCATTTTCCTTTGAATTCATTGGTCTGTATTATAGAAGAGCTGAAAGGAGAGACTTCAGAGCCAGAGCTTCTACTGTAATGGAATTATATGGTGCTTGGAGTGTAAATATGAGCCCTTAGGAGGCTACAAGGGTATTTGAGGCAACACTGATGATTGACGTTAAAACTTGTAACTTGAGTAGCAGAGTATTGAAAATTTGGTTTCAGCATAGCTATTGCATGTTTCTGAAGTTGAAAATTTCAATCTAAAATAAAGTATAACCTATTTAGAAAAAAATAAAAGATGCTAATTGAGAACCCAGAATATTCAATTTATTAAACCATTAAGCTAATAAAGAAAATGAATGTTGGAAACTTGGTAAATGATGTGGATTTTAGTATTGGCTTCAGAATTAATAACAAAAATCCACAAACGAAATGAAGTTTGATTTAGCATATAAATATTTAGCTTTTCTTTTTTCTTGGTTTTAGAGGGATGACCTGAAATAAAACGTTGATAATGGTGTAACTAAACCAATAATGAACTTTCTTTATTCTTTTAATTTGAATTATGTAGGTAATCTCAATGAGAAAAGAGAAGCTTTAGTCTAGAGGTGGACAATAGATTATAATTTTTCTTACCTTTGATAAATAATCTAGAGGATTTTCTTTATTTTGCATGGGGATATTGGATATCAGAAAAGTAGTTGCTAAGAAGATTTTTAGAAATTTGTTATAATGAGACTACTTGGCAGTATCAAAAGATGCAGTTAGGTTGATACTATTGGTCTAGTAATGATGACATTTATAATATTGACTGGGTAATAAGATGAAACTTGAGAAGCAAGTGCAACTAGAATAGAAAAATAGGGGTTTACTTAATGTGTGCTGTTCCTCTGTCCTGTTGTGAAAGTTCTCTTTAAATTGCCTTTTATATTGGGGATATATTGTATATTTTGGGTAATAGAGGGAAGCAAAACTTTCTGTTCAGCCTCTTAACTATGTTAGAAAATATGCAAGTCCAACTAATGGAATGAAAATAATTGACCAGTTTCTGAGGAATTGGGAGAGAATGGTCTTCTGTGAGATCTGGTGGATGATCACAATGATGGAATCACATTGGATTTTTCCTTTTATTTGAGATTTGGTCAGATGTTAGTGACTTTTGATGAGATTAGCTAAGCCCTTTTAAGAAAGTAAAAGTTATGTGGGAACTGTAATAAAAAATGCAGTTGCTCTGGCTTAAATGAAGTAATGGGAAATCTTAAAACCTGAAAACCATAGGCTAGATGACATTTAAGATCTTCAATGTTGGGATCCCTTGGTGGCTCAGCGGTTTAGTGCCTGCCTGCAGCCCAGGGCGTGATCCTGGAGACCCGGGATCGAGTCCCCACGTCGGGCTCTCTGTGTGGTGCCTGCTTCTCCCTCTGCCTGTGTCTCTGCCTCTCTCTCTCTGTCTCTATGAATAAATAAAATAAAATCTTTTAAAAAAAAAGATTTTCAATGTCCAACTCTGAAGTTCTCAAAAATTTAGGATCAGTGAGAACATCTGAAATTACTTTTTTTTTTTTTTTGGACTATGAGCCATGGAAGAAATAACAGCAATTTCTTGTTCTGCCTTTGAGTACATTAGTTTAGGACTTACGATCCAGATTCCTATTATTGATGTTCTCACAACTGCCTGCCGAACTGCTCTCCATTGTGACTGGGAAGGTGTTCTGTATTGACCTCGTTCCTGTAATCTGGAGAAAATGCAGACCAACCTTGAACTAATTTCTTAGGTTTTGGTGAAATAAGTAGTAAATGGGACACATATTCAAGAATAATGCAGATGTACTAGATAAGGATAAACAAATCTCCACAAATTGTTCATAATTGACCGATCAAGTTCATTCTTTCACCCATCCTTTGAGGAAACTGAAATAAAATTTCTTGCCTTTTATACTGTAATTAATCTGTATATATATCTCTTTGTTTGCTTGTATGTTTAACTTCAGGATGATTTTATCTTCTCAAATGAAAAGTTGGATTTTTTTTTTAAATTTTTTATTTTATTTTTTTTATTTATGATAGTCACAGAGAGAGAGAGAGAGAGAGAGGCAGAGACACAGGCAGAGGGAGAAGCAGGCTCCATGCACTGGGAGTCCGATGTGGGATTCGATCCCGGGTCTCCAGGATTGCGCCTTGGGCCAAAGGCAGGCGCCAAACCGCTGCGCCACCCAGGGATCCCGAAAAGTTGGATTGTCTCATACCAATGTCTTTTCAAAAAGTTTTAATTTGATCATAACTGACCATAATTGAGGACTTAACCGTGTGTCAGTTGCCTTTCTTAATACTCAAAGATAAGTAATGATTTTGAGGTGTTGAAATCATTTTGTTGAGTAAGAACATTTTGTTTAACTCATTTTCAGATTATTTTTGGTTTCATCATAAACTAAGCATAGAATTTTTAGATTTTGTGGTTTCTCTATTAAAGATACTAAAAATTTTTCTGATTTAGTTTCACTAAAAACGTGATCATATGTTGTCTGTAGGTCAAAACTATATTTATCACCCTTGAATCTAATGCTGCCACAAATAAGAATGTTTGGAATCTTAGAACTGGAACACTCTTAATTGGGTTTAAAAATATAGAGAAATTATGGTAAGGTACATGATGGAAAATGTGTACCTTTCAAGTTCTTATATTCATTCATTATAAAGAAATTGACTGTTGGGAATAATAATCCCCCCCACCCCAAATTCATCAGATTGCAATAAATTTCCGTAAAAATCTCTCCTGGTGTGTTGTGTGGGTTTTATTTGTTCTTAAAACCAGAACTGTTGACATACCTTGTCTTACTTTGAGTTGATTTATTTAAATGATTCCGTTTTCTCCCCTGCTACTTTCTCGCCTTGTACTTGTAAGTTGACTATATTTGACTTTTTTTTTTTTCCAGGTTGAATTGACCAAAGCAATGGTTATGGAGAAGCCTAGTCCCCTGCTGGTCGGGCGGGAATTTGTGAGACAGTATTATACGCTCCTGAACCAGGCCCCAGACATGCTACACAGGTAAACCTTTTTTAAAAAATTTTTATCCTGCATCATCTAATGTTTTTTAGCATGGGAGTACTTAGTACTTGATTCTCTTATGCATCATGCATAGTATATGCAAGTATGAAAGTCTCCTTCAGAGAGTCGCATATATATTTGCGATTTCTTTTTTTTTTTTTTTTTTTAATTTTTATTTATTTATGATAGGCACACAGTGAGAGAGAGAGAGGCAGAGACACAGGCAGAGGGAGAAGCAGGCTCCATGCACCGGGAGCCCGACGTGGGATTCGATCCCGGGTCTCCAGGATCGCGCCCTGGGCCAAAGGCAGGCGCTAAACCGCTGCGCCACCCAGGGATCCCCTATATTTGCGATTTCTAAAAGCCATTATGCTCTCTGTCTTAATAAAATAGTTGCAGGTCCAGACCGTTCATTATTTGATATCACAAATGTCTCTTACTTGAGATAAAATAAAAGTTTTGGCATTGGCTCTTCTGAATTAATTTTGCTTGGAATGGGTTTGCTTGCAGTGTTGTTGCATAATAGTGCTTTCTACATACGAGCCAGTAAATGATAGCTGTTAAAATTATAATTTTATTTATTTTTTGTTTAGAAGTTATTTTAAAGATTTATTTGTTTGCAAGAGTGATCATGTACACACACAAACGGGGGAAGGGCCAAAGGGAGGGGGAGAGAATCTCAGGTAGATTCCCTGCTGAGCATCTAACCCCTGTGAGATGATCCCAACAACCCTGAGATACGACCTGATCTGAAATCAAGAGTTGGACACTTAGCACTGACTGGACTGCCTAAGTGCCCCTAAAATTAGAATTTTAAGTAGAACATACAAATAGAAGGAAATTAGACTAAGTTACCTAGACTTTCACATTATCAGAAAAATAGTGCCTGAAAACATAAAGGTATAGAATTTGTGCTTTTGTTTGTTTTTTTTTTTTTTTTTGTGCTGTTTTTTTGGTGAATCCTGAATATTTGGTATGAATGTGTTCCTGTGATAATATTTTTATGTTGATTGCTTTTAAAAATTGGGGAAGCTTGGGACACCTAGGTGGCTCGGTTGGTTGAGTGTCTGCCTTGGGCTCAGGTCATGATCCCAGGGTCCTGGAATCAAACCCCATGTCGGGTTGGGGAGCCTGCTTCTCCCCCCTCCTTGCCTGTGCCTTCTGTCGCTATCTCTCTCTCAAATAAATAAAATCTTTTATAAAAAAGAAAATGAAGAAACTTTAGTGGAAATGGTATAGGCTTGTAAATAAAAATTTTTTTTTAAAGATTTTATTTATTTATTTATGAGAGACACAAAGAGGCAAAGACAGGCAGAGGGAGAAGTAGGCTCCCTGTAGATAGCCTGATGCAGGACTCGATCCCAGGACCCCAGGATCACAACCTGAGCCCAAGGCAGATGCTCAACCACGGAGCCACCCAGGTGTCCCATAAATAAAGTTCTTAAACATGGAAAGCTCTACTAAAACCATGTTTACAGATTTTCTTGTATGGACGTGCAAACATTTTTAACATACTGTCTTCTTTATTTTTTACTTGATAATCTGGGGTCCTCTTATAACGATAGTACATATATCACATTCATTTAGTATCCACATAGTTAATTTATAGAGATGTAGCATACGTTAATCCTCAGTGATGAGTTTGTCAGTTGCTTCCATTATTTCCTTTAACAGTCTTGCATTATATAGAACTATAAATATGTCTATGTGGACTTGTTAGAATAATTTTTCTTTCTTTTTTTTTTAAAGATTTATTTGAGGGAGAGCGAGCATGCTCTTGCATGCTCCACCCTCTCATGTGCTTTTAGCGACTGTGCCACCCAGGTGCCCCTAGAATAATTTGAGATTTTGAAATATATATTTGCTAGACCAGACTCTTTTTCTCTATCCTTTGACAAGCTTGTGTATTGGATATTATATGCTATTGGGTGCAAAAGAAAATTTATAAATTTGTTTTGAGTCCTTGCTCTGAAAATGGAAAATACCTCTTTTTTTTTTTTTTTAAGATTTTATTTATTTATTCATGAAAGACACACAGAGAGGTAGAGAGAGACATGCAGAGGGAGAAGCAGGCTCCCCATAAGGAGCCTGGCATGGGACCCTATCCTAGGCCTCCAGGATCACACCCCCGGGCTGTGCTAAACTGCTGAGCCACCCAGGCTGTGCCCCTTTGACCTGTTTTCTTTTGATCTTTACAGAAACCTTTAGTAAGACCTGTTAGGATAACTTTATTTTGCAGATAAAGATGCTAAGGAGTTAAAAATCTGGTGCTGATAGGACTATTAAGTGATTGAAAAAATTTGAAAAGTTTTCTTATTTTTGTTGTTTTATGTAAAAATTTGATTTTATGCCCTCAGGTTAGATAAGTTTGGAATTTGAAAAGGACTGAGAGTTGAAAGATAGCTAAATGAATTGATGTATTTCTTGTCAATATTGATATTAATTGACTCAAAGACCTCTTCCACATTTTATCTCTAAAGTACAGCTTAGATATACAGGCATATCTTGTTTTGTGTTTTGCTTTATGGTGCTTTGCAGAAACTGCATTTTTTTGCAAGTTAGAGGTTTGTGGCAATCTTACATGGAGTGAGCTTATTGGTGCCATTTTTCCAATAATAGTTGCTCACTTTGTGTCTTTGTCACATTTTGGTAATTCTTAGAATATTTCAAACTTTTACACTATTATATTTATTGGTAATTTACGATCAGCGATCTTTTTTGTTACTATTTTGGGACTCATGCCCATTCATATAAGACTGAACTCTTTTTAAAATTATTTTTTATTTTTTAAAAAGATTTTTATTTATTTTTTCATGAGAGACACAGACAGAGGGAGAAGCAGGCTCTGCACATGGAGCCCGATGTGGGACTTGATCCCCGGACCCGGGATCACTCCCTGAGCTGAAGCCAGATGCTCAACTGCTGGGCCACCCAGGTGTCCCTGAACTCCTTTTTTTTTTTTTTTTTTTTTTTTGTAAAGATTTTATTTATTTGAAAGAGAGCAAGAGGGTGAGCACAAGTGGGGAAGGGGTGGGGTTGAGGTAGAAGCAGACTCCCTGCTGAGCAGGGAGCCTGATGCAGGGCTCAGTCCCAGGACCCTGAGATCATGACCTGATTTGAAGGCAGCTGCTTAACTGACTAAGCCACTCAGGTGCCCCAAAACCATGAACTTAATGTTAAATAAAGGTGTATTCTCTGAATTCTCCACTGACAGCTATCCCCCATCTCTACCTTTTTCTTGAAACACAACAATATTGAAATTAGGACAGTTACTTAACCGTTAAAATGGCTTTTAAGCATTAAGTGAAAGGAATAGACTTTCCTTATAGTAGTCTTTCCCTTAACATTAAAAGCTAGAAGTAAGCTTAGCGAGGAGAGAATGTTCAAAGGGGGGATAGGCCAAAAGCTAGGACCACTTAGCTAAGTTGTGAATGTAAAGGAAAAGTTAATGAAAATTAAAGTGCTACTTGAGTGAACAGACAAGTAATAAGCAGAGCAGCCTTCTTATGGTTATGGAGAAAATTTGAGTAGTCTGAATAGAAGAG
Source organism: Nyctereutes procyonoides (assembly GCF_905146905.1). NCBI lineage: Eukaryota > Metazoa > Chordata > Mammalia > Carnivora > Canidae > Nyctereutes > Nyctereutes procyonoides. Next base: position 30,585,680 of record NW_026575046.1, read on the forward strand.
CAAACAAGCCACAACATTCCATTAAGCCAAAGCCTCATCCAGAGCAAGGCACTTACTACTTACTCTTCAATTCTTTGAAGGCTTACAGAAGTGAAGTTGCAGAAGTAGAGTTTGAGCTAGCAGAGGTTGTTGGTTCATGATATTTAAGGGAAGAAGCTGTCTCCATAAAATAAAAGTGCAAGGTGAAGTAGCAAGTGCTGATGAGAAAGCTGCAGCAAGTTCTCCAGAAGATCTAGCTCAGGTAATTAATGAAGGTGGCTACACTACCCAAAAGATTTTCAGTGTTGATGAAACAGCCTTATATTGGAAGTGGTTTGTGGGAAGATGTCAAAATATCAAGATAAACAGGAGTTGAGAAGAAGTTGATTCAAGACTTGAGTAGAGGAAGTAACTAGATGAGGTAGAAATAGGAGAACTAGAATAGAAGTGGAGTCTGAGGATGGGATTGAATTGCTGTAGTCTCATGATAAAACTTGAACAGATGAGGAATTCTTATGGATGAGCAAAGGAAGTGGTTTCTTGAGATGGAATCTATTGATGAAGACACTGTGAGGATTATTGAAATAATATCCTAGAGGATATTATGTAGACTAGTTGATAAATTAATGGCAGGGGTTAAGAGGATTAACCCTCAATTTTGAAAGAAGTTCTGTGGGTAAAATGCCATCAAATGGCATCACATACTATAGGGAAATTGTTAGTGAAAGGAAGAGGCAATTGATGGGGGGGAAACTTTAAAAAATTTTAAAATTTTTACTTTAAGAATTTGGTACAGCCAATGCCTTCTGCACCTGCCACCCTGATTCGGTCACCGCCAAGTGGAGGTAAGACCCCTCCACCAGCAAAAAGATGAGGACTCACTGAAAGCTCAGGTGATCAGCATTTTTTTTTTTAGCAGTAAGTGTTTTTTAATTAAGATATGTACATTATTTTTATAGAAATATTATTGCACACTTAATAGACTAAGTGTAGTGTAAACATAACTTAAATGCACTGGAAAACCAAGAAATCTTTTTTTTGACTCTATTGCAAAATTCTCTTCATTGCACTGGTTTGGAACTGAACTTAAGATATCTCTGAGGTATGCCTGAAATGAGAAGTGGATTGGCCAGCAGTACTGATTCAGTGGCTGACATACAGCCTTTTAATAACTTGAAAGTTTGCAGGGTACACTGGGGTACCCATGGGCCCAAATCTCCCCACTTTTGTGGGGAACAGGCAGAAACAGGATGTAGAGTGACATGGGGTTCATTTGTGGAAAATTGTGTATCTGTAGTATAGTTATCGAATTGTAATAGCAGTTCTATCTGTGCTGGGGCACTTTTGGTTGTATCTATCAGGTTTTCCTGATCCAGTATTAAAATGAAAACAACATTTTGAGGATATAGATAAATTAAAGCTATCCGGAATTAAAGTCTGAAGCTCTTATTGCATCAGCAAAAATTGCTAAAAATTACTCTTAAATTTCACCTGCATGAGTTACTGGGATTTTATTTTATTTCATTTTAATTTAAATAGGCTCCATGACTGGCATGGAGCCCAAGGTAGAGGGCCTGAACTCTTAGGACCCTGAGATCAAGACCTGAGCTAAGATCAAGAGTTGGACTTAAATGACTGAGTCACCCAGGTGCTCCAGTTACTGGGTTTTTAATGGAAACCCCTCAAATACATTCTCAGATATGTAAAAGGATTGGACTCCCCACGCTTGTGGGATGGTATAGATGTTCTCATCTGTATCAAAACTGCCTGTTTTCTTCTTGAGTGAAAATGGGAACTTCTGTTTTTCATCCTAAAGTAGCCTTCCTAACTGACAAAATCATCCTACTCTGAAATCTGGAGCTCAACATTTTATAAAATAAGTGTTCTGCCTCATTGACCAAAATCTATTTCCATTTGGCAAATAGTGATATAGAGGGGGGGAGATCTATGAATGCATATGCACACAGAAATGAAAAAGAAAATACATTCTTCTAGGAGTCTGCCAGTGAGGCAGGTAGGTACCAAACATGAAAAATAAGTATCTAAGGATACTTGATACTGAGAAATAAATTATCTCTCTGTTTTACAGATTTTATGGAAAGAACTCTTCTTACGTCCATGGGGGATTGGATTCAAATGGAAAGCCAGCAGATGCAGTCTACGGACAGAAAGTAAGCATCCCAAGCTTTCTGTAGGTTGTTACACAGCTAGAAAATAACCCATAAAATTGAGGCAGATACATATTTAATAGATTTACTGTTTATTTATTTTATTTTATTTTATTTTATTTTTTTATTTTATTTTAGATTTACTGTTTAAAGATCAAATTTTTCAATTTCTTTTTTTAGAAATTTTGGTATTCAGAAGCTTCTTGGTAAATATGGTAGCCATTGATAAGCTTTAGGGTGTTACATTTCTTCATTTTGAGTGATGTATTCTGAAGATTTTTTGTTAGGAGATAATTAGTTTTAGCATAGGGATCATTTATTTACTGTAAAACATTTTAGGTTTGTCAATTCAGGACAATTTAAAAAAGCTCAAGGTGGTCACTAGGGATAAACTGTTCTAAGGCAAATCAGTACAGGCTGTGTAGTTTGTAATTTAAGCATGCAAGGTATCTCTACCTGTGTTGTATTGGAAAGTTCTTTGTTGGAGATTGTCTAAATTTTAAGTCATTAACTCTTGCCTTGATTCTTTAGGAGATCCATAGGAAAGTGATGTCACAAAACTTTACCAATTGCCACACTAAGATTCGCCATGTTGATGCTCATGCCACTCTGAATGATGGTGTGGTGGTCCAGGTGATGGGGTTGCTCTCTAATAACAACCAGGCTTTGAGGAGATTCATGCAGACATTTGTCCTTGCTCCTGAGGTATGAAAAAAAGAGACGATGAAAGGTTGTGCATACCTTTTTAGGAACTGTTCATTTTGAAATTTCAAACATAAAAGTTGTAGTAATAGTACAGTAGCTCACACATACTCCTTACCTAGAACCACCGCCAACACTTGCTGATACGTTTGTAATTCTTTTTCTGTTTACCTGTCATTTTAATTCAAAACCATTTGAAAATAGGTTGGAGACATCATGCCTAGTCACTGTCATCCTTAGGTATTTTAGTGAGCATTTCATAAGTGTAAGGAATACTTTTTCATAACTACAGTTTTCAAATTCAGGAAGTACTGATATTAATAGAATTAGCAATCTGTAGCCCATATTTAAATTTTGGTGGTTGTAACAATAATGTCCTATGTGGTATTTTTTTTCCCTGGTCCAAGAATCAGTCCAGGATTCCATATAATATAATATAGTTGTCGTGTCTCTAGTATCCTTTAACCATCAGTAATTCTTTAATTTTATGTTTTTCATGGCACTGACTTTTTTTTTTTTTTTTTTAAGATTTTGTTTGTTTATTCATGAGAGACACAGAGAGAGGGAGAGACACAGGCAGAGGGAGAAGCAGGCTCCATGCAGGGAGCTGGACCTGGGACTTTATCCCAGGGTCCTGGGATCACGCCCTGGGCTGAAGGTGGCGCTAAACCGCTGAGCTATCCGGGCTGACCAGCACTGACTTTTTTGAAGAGCGCTGTCAAAGTGTTTCATAGAATATCTCTGTTTGAATTGTCTATTTTCTTGTGATTAGATCTAGATTATGCACATGTTAGTGTCCTTCAGTGCCCACCCCACATTAGGAAGGCACTAGATGTCATTTAAGTCTTAGTGTTATTAACATTGATTACTTAGTTAAGGTGATGGTCACTACGTTTGCCACTGTGAAGTTAGTATTTTTATTTATTAGTAAACACATTGTGGTTCATTTCTTTGAGACTGCAGTTATCTCGTTCTTCATCAGACTTTTGTGTATGCTAGTTTTAGCATTCTTGCCGTAGTCAGCTGCTACTCTGATGGTTATAAATAGTGATTATCTATTTCTGTCATTTGGTATTCATTACTTAGCATCTTACTATAAAGTACTCCACCTTCTATCTGCTGTCACTTGTGGAGTTTATTTAATGGATTTAACCCACTGATTAACTTAATGGCTGAAATATCCCAGATCTATTAAGTCTGAGCTCCTTCAAGCTGGCTTGTATTTGTCTTGGTGAGGGGAATAAATTTTTTTTTGTTGCTGTTAAATATTTTATTTATTCACAAGAGACAGATGGGGGAGCGGGGGCAGAGACACAGGCAGAGGGAGAAGAAGGCTCCATGCAGGGAGCCTGATATGGGACTTGATCCTGGGACTCCAGGATCACGCCCTGAGCCGATGGCAGAGGCTTAACCTCTCAGCCACCCAGGCGTTCCAGGGGAGTACTTTTTAACTTCTGTGACACAAGATGTTTCAGGGTCATTTTGGACTCTTCCCTGCTCTAGCCCCGGCTCTGGAATCTGCTGTTTCTTCAAGGAACCCTGCTTACTTTTAGTTATCATGCTTGTCATGAATGGGTGGCAATTTATGTTGGCAACTATATTTGTACTGTTGATAATTATATTTGTACTGCCTTCCTGACTGGTGCAGACTGAACACATTCAGGATGCCTATCTGCACAAGTGTGTGGAAGTGGCTCAATAGCGGCCTGCTGGCTAGATGTTTTCTCTAGCATTATCCTTAAGATAGTTTTCTGTCCAGAGTAATGAATCTAAAACCCTGTCCTTTTATGGTATGAATAACTCGATTATCTTTTTGAAAAGCTACATGTTTCATTTTAGTCATAAGTTTCAGAGGATGGCTTAGATTATCTGTAGTATCAAACTTGAGGCACTTCTAACTATATAAAGAATCATGTGGGGATAGGATGACCAGTTATTTCCAGTTTGATTAAAGTTCCTTTTACTATTAAAGAGGAAGAATCTGATATTACCGTAATAAGGTACATTTTTACATGAATTGTCTCAAAGCTAATATTAATACTCAAAGCTGTAAGGTGGTATCCTTTCTTCAGATGAAGACAGTGTTAGAAACTGAATGACTAAAAAACTAAAAAAAAAAAAAGAAAAGAAAGAAACTGAATAACTGGTTGTATTCCCATGCGTCTTCTACCTAGTGTGGGCAAACCTTTTTAGCTATACCACTGTTGAGTGCTTTATCAATATTGTTGGATACAGGGAATTAAGGGAATTTTAAATACCTGCTGCAATTGGTAGTATGTATTTATTATCCAAAAAATGATTTGAGGTGTGTGGCATTGTACATACTTAGAGCTTTACCAATGTTTGGATATCCATTTGTTGGTATTTTAAGCAGCAGTATATTTGAATGTAGTTTTTAATGGCTATAATGTAGAGCAGGGTCTTTCGTCTTTGGTATTACCATTTTGGGCCAAATAATTCTTTGTTGTGACTGGCTGCTCTGTGCATTGTGGGATGTTTTAGCAGCATCCCTGCCCTCTTCTCCGTAGTTTCAGTTGCACTCCCCTGTGTGAAAACTGAAATCTCTCCAGACACTGCCAAATGTCTCTGGTGGTGCAGTATTGCCCTTAGTTGAGAACCACTGGTGTAGGGTGATTTGGTTTTTTTGAAAGTCTGCTGAATAAATCAAAGTTTTTGTTGCCATTGCAGGGCTCTGTTGCGAATAAGTTCTACGTTCACAATGATATCTTCAGATACCAAGATGAGGTCTTTGGTGGCTTTGTCACTGAGCCTCAGGAGGGTAAGTTACTTCTCTCAATTTTTTTTTTTTTTTTTTGAAGGCATCAGGTTGACCTGAAGAAAGTATGGGTTTCTCGGACGTTTTTATTACACTCTGTATTTTCTTCATTAATAACTTCTAATTGTCAAGACGGAGAAAGGGTCTCAGTTTTTAACCTACTTAAGAGCTAACAAGTTAACCTGTTTCATGGAAGACCCAAAACTTCTAAGTCATGAGTACATAATTACTCACTGCAACATGATAATGTATTTTTGCCACAATTTCTTTTTTTTTAATTTAATTCTTGTATTTTTTTTTTTTTTTTTTTTTTAGATTTTATTTCTTTATTCATGAGAGACAGAGAGAGAGAGTGAGAGAGGCAGAGACACAGGCAGAGGGAGAAGCAGGCTCCATGGAGGGAGCCTGATGTGGGAGTTGATCCTGGAACTCCAAGATCAAGCCCTGGGCCAAAGGCAGGCACTAAGCCACTGAGCCACCCAGGGATCCCTTTGCCACAATTTCCACAGGATATCCTGAAGTTCATATGATACCTGCATTGGAGTGGGGTGCATTATAGAGCTGGAACCCTAAGTTTAAGGAATCAAAATCTTTTATAATGGGTGTAAACATGCCTGCTCTTTGCTCTAAAGGGAGACATTATTTTCTGAGGCTGTTTGCTGTTTAAATGTTCCTAAGAAATTTAGGAACTGAAACAAAGGTTAGCCATTGCTTTAGTTGTAAGATGTGCAGAAACACAAACCCATGACAAATTGTCTCTAAACACCAATAATAATTAGTATATTAGTGTTTTCTATATGGCTGAAATGATTCTAAGTGCTTTGTATTTATTGTGTAATACAGCAGGCCTATAGATAAGTACTATTCTCATTTAATGTATTAGAGCACTGAGATGGCAGAGAAATACTTTGCCTGATATTGTATAGCTAGTTAGGTGGTAGACCCTGCATTGAATTATGGACAGTATGACCTAGACTCCCATGTTCTTAACCCAAACACTCTCGTAGCCTTAATTCTGTCCTTAAAGCTTTTGCCGTAATTTTACTAAATTGCTATAATTTACTTACATTTATATACATATGCTTATTTCATTACTTATTTTTAAGTGTTTAAATTCCAGTTAGCATACAGCATAATAATACTAGTTTCGTGTGTATGATATAGCGATTCCATGCTTTAGTACAACACCTGATGCTTATCACAATAAGTATACTCCTTTATCACCCAGCAGGTATTTAACCCATTCCTCCATCCACCTCATCACTCCACCCACAGTGAGCATTGTGAAAGTGAATATAAAGCTGACCTTTGAACAACATGGGGGTTAGGGGCACTGACACCCTCCTCCCCCCCCCCCCCCCCGTAGTCGAAAATTCCCGTATAACTTTTGACTCTCCAAAAACTTAACTATTAATAGCCTACTGTTGACTGGAAACTTTACTGATATATAAACGATCAATTAACACATTTTGTATATGTATTTTACGTACTGTGTTCTTAAAAGTAAGCTAGAGAAAAGGAAATATTAAAATCATAAGGAAGAGAAAATATATTTACAATACTGTATTTATCAAGAAAAATCTGCATGTAAGTGGACCTGTATAGTTCAAACCATCTTCTTCAGGGGTCAGCTATATTTGAGAATTAAATAAGCACAAATTCCTTGAAATTTGTTTTCTTATGTAGAATCTGAGGAAGAGGTAGAGGAACCTGAAGAAAGACAGCAGACACCTGAGGTGGTACCTGATGATTCTGGAACTTTCTATGATCAGAGTGTCAGGTAAAGAAAAAATGTGTTCATCTGTCTAAGGCTGCATGAGAATTTGGGTTGTGTTCTCTTTGGTTGGAGGGAGTTACATATTCTCTCAGAATTATCTCAGAATATAAGTTATTTCCTAAAAGAAAGGTTTTTGCTTTTAGTATCTCTGAGCTAACAAAAATGTTGTAACTTGCTGACAGTAGGTGAAAAACAGATTCTGGGACTTCTTATCAAGTATTTAATGTAAGAAGGCATTGCATTAAGTGCTTTGGGGGAAGTACGTTGAAGGACTTATTTAGAGATCAGGCATAAATTGATAGAAATTCAGACATGAATTAAATGACTATTAAGACAGTAAATGTGTGACTGTCTTAAGCTGTTTTTTTTTTTTTTTCTCTCTACATCCGGAACAGAAATGTTTGATAGGAATAAAAATTAATATTAGTTGCCATGTGATAATGAAACCTTTGGTGTTAGTATTTAGTGCTTAAAGGATATTTTCATGTATTTCTCAAGCTTGGTGATGGACAAACCACACCACTCACCTGGGTTGCTGGTTGAGAATAATCTATTGTCTCACCACAGACATGAGCCAAATTAGATTTCAGGGGGGAAAACACCTGCCATGTGAACAAATATTGTGATTCGTGTGGAAGTTTTAAGAGCTAGTGTTCTGAATCGCAACTATTTTTTTCCTCTAAATTATTTGGGTGATTTCTTTGAGAGGCTTTTTTGATGGTAAAAACTGCATCATATGAAATTTAAGTGCACTGTGTAGTAATGTTTAACTCTATGCACGTAGTTGTGCAACAGATCTCTAGAAGTTTTCATCTTACAAAACTAAAACTATACCCATTGAATAACCTCTCTTCCCCTTCCCCACAGCCTGTCTTTTGTTATGTGTGGTAGGTAAATTGTGAGTTTTTGGGATTGTGACAGAAAATCATGATTTGGTTCATCTTTGATCTGTTTTGATGTGCTTACTTATCAGACTTTAGCAAATCTGATTGCAGTAAGATTTGCTCATTGAGTGCTCTTCCAAAAAGTCTTGTTTTAATATGCAGATGTGGAACTCCTAGATCTTTTTTTGGAGAGAGGGAGCTATTTTTTTGGTTCAGATCTCTATAGTTAATAAAAACTTCGGAATTTCTTGCTAAATCATTTGAGGCATAATGATATTTCTTAAATTTTCCTGTGAAAGCAATGACTTGGAAGAACATTTAGAGGAACCTGTTGCTGAACCAGAACCTGATCCTGAACCAGAACCAGAGCAAGAACCTGTGTCTGAGATCCAAGAGGAAAAGTCTGAGCCAGTATTGGAAGAAACTGCTCCTGAGGATACTCAGAAGAGTTCTTCTCCAGCACCTACGGACATAGCTCAGACAGTACAGGAAGACTTGAGGGTATGCAATGTGTCTTTTTATTCTTACTCTATTTCTGATTTATTTTAAAAAATACCTCTTCTTTTATTAGTGTTTCGTTGACTTCTCTAGGTATGTTTTTCAGTTCAGGGAAATTTCTTACATACTGAGCCATACCTCAGATAAGAAGTAAGATGCATATTTTATAAAAGTAACTCCCCTCCCCTCCTAAGGAAACTTTAATACTCTTTTTTTTTTTTTTTAAAGACCAGAAATTTCAGGTGCTATTTTATTACCGTATCAATAAGCCCTCATTTTAAAAATATTTTATTTCAAATTATGACATGCTTGTTATAACCAACAAGTGATAATATATCTTTTTGAAAAATACTGTGGCATAGCAGACTTTCCTTTTTTCTGAAATCTAATTGAGGATAACCTTAAAGTAGAAGTAGAAACTACTGAAATAATAGCTACTCTTCTAATTAGAATACATGATTTCAAAAGTTTGAAGCTTTTCAGTTATTCCTGAGCCTCATTAGGCTGATGTTAACTGAAATCCCGGAACCTTTACATTTGATGCTCCGTGAGGGAATATGTTTTAATGCTTTATTTATGTAGTCAGGATTCTTACATCATTTATCTAACAATTAATTCAAGTGCTTCTGTGCTAGGCATTGTCCTAAGTTTGGGAACTATTGGTAAAACAGTTTTTGGTCTATCTCTGGCAGTGATTAGGTGAGTAGGAATGAGAAATGTAAAATGACTTTGCTTGCGGGTAGAAAAGTAGGTTGGCTGGATTAGGAAGGAATGACTAGTTAGGTGGCTATTGTAGTAGTCCTGGAGAGAAAACTGACACCTGGGATTAAGGTTGTGGCAGTGAAGATCTTTATGCAGTAAGTAGCAAGATTTGGTAAATTTGATGTGTGTAGATTGAAAAGGTGTTCAGAGTAGTTCTAAAGTTGATGTAATTGGGTTGACGTTTACACATCAGTTGGAGGAATCATAGGAGGAAGATATGGTTTTGGAGGAGAGAATTTTATTAAACTTTTCATATTTTGCTGGTACTTGATGAGTAAGGGAATTTTAGTACTAAATTTCTAAGTAGGAGGAGAAAAGGAATCTCGAGGTACTTAGAAACTCTATCCTATCTGAAAATGTGGTTCATATGTATGAGAAATCTAATAACTAAGAGCTTTTATATTGTTTTGATATGGTCAAGCCACTAATGTTGTTGTTCCCTTAGACATTTTCTTGGGCATCTGTGACCAGTAAGAACCTTCCACCCAGTGGAGCTGTTCCAGTTACTGGGATACCACCTCATGTTGTTAAAGTACCAGCTTCACAGGTGAGTTTCTAAGTTTGTGTATTAGGCATATTTGCTTGTATTTCATGTAATTTGGTTTCACACAGGTTTAGAGAATGTGGGAGCTGGTACACAGAGCAGAGTCCAAGGTTTTTTTTTTTTTTTGTTTTGTTTTTTTAATAATTTGTGAGAGAATTGTCATTTATTTGTCTGAGAGAGAGAGAGAGAGAGAGAGAGAAGGAGTGCAATCTTGCACTGAGCTGAGGCCGGTGTGTAGGGTTGGGGAGGGAGAGGGACAAGCTGACTCTGCTCTGAGCACGGAGTATGACAGGCCTCAATCCCAGGACCCTGAGATCATGACCTGAGCAGAAACCAAGAGTTGGATGCTCAGCTGACTGAGCCACCCAGGTGCCTCTTTCATTTTCTCTCTTAAACCTTATTGTTAGCGAAGAAACTTTTAAAAGTAAGCTTGCTTTGTTTTTACGCAGTTGACTTATAAATTTTTCAGCCTCGCCCGGAATCTAAACCTGAATCTCAGATTCCACCGCAGAGGCCTCAGAGGGATCAAAGAGTGCGAGAACAGCGGATAAATATTCCTCCCCAGAGGGGACCCAGACCAAGTAAGAGCTCAGAAGGGTGACTTACCTAGTTTGGGGGAGTTTTAGGTGAGAGCTTGTGTCTTAGGGGTGGTTGATATTTTCTACTTTAAAAAAAATTGTGGAGCTGATGAAATTACCTGGTTTTAGGGGTGGAGAAAAAATTTATTAAATGAAATAGTCACTGAAAATTGTCTTTATCTTTCATTGCTGTTTTTGTTTCTTAAGTCCGTGAGGCTGGTGAGCAAGGTGACGTTGAGCCCCGAAGAATTGTGAGACACCCTGATAGTCACCAACTTTTTATTGGCAATCTACCACATGAAGTGGACAAATCGGAGCTTAAAGATTTTTTTCAAAGTAGGTTATGGAGTTAAACACTAGATCCATCTAATGCAGTGCTGTCTAATAGAAATAGATGAGCCACGTATGTAATTATAAGTTTTTAGTGGCTACATTTCATTTCTGTTTTTAGTGGTCACATTTTAAAACGTAGAAATGAGGATTTAATTTTAATTTTATTTAATGCAATGTATCTAAAACATCATTTCAATATGGAAAAATAAGTTATTTTATGTTTTTCCATACTAAGTCCTTTAGGTCCAGTGTTTATTACACTTAAGGCATTTCTTGTTTTGGAATTGGTACACTTCCAGTGGTCTGTATCCACATGTGACTAGTGGTTATCATTGGATAGTCTATGTATGATATTTAAAGGGCATGTTCTCATAAGTTGAGAGTCTGTGTTTCACTTACAGGTTATGGGAATGTGGTGGAGCTACGCATTAACAGTGGCGGGAAATTACCCAATTTTGGTTTTGTTGTGTTTGATGATTCTGAGCCTGTTCAAAAGGTCCTTAGCAACAGGGTAAGCAGTTTTTGATCTTTTTTAAAAAAAAAACAAAAAAAAAACAAAAAAACAAGACTATCTTGGATATTGGAATGTATTCATCCTAAAACTGGTAAAGTAGTATTCACTCCAATGTGTTTGGGTAATAAATTCATTCCATGGTGATTGGCCATTGTTAAAAGACTTGCCTGGGAGTTTAAAGTAACAAAACTTCTGTCTAACTTAATTTTGAAGACCTTGAATGAAGAGATTGAAATAACTAATAGTTACCAATGCACCGAAATTTATGCAGATTTCTTTTCTTGGTGAGGCCTCTGGTTTAGGAGATGAAATACAGTGTACTTCTAGCTGAGTCAGTTTCCCCTGGGTAGTTTTGATATAGGACTGTTATCTGGGTCTAACTATGAGGAGCTTCTCCTTTTATTCTATAAGTTGTCTAGGTTTGGAGTCACTCTACCTGGAACCACTTTTATTAACAGAACTCTTCTTACCAGTGCTTTCTAATAATAGAGGGATTTTGTAGAATCAGAATCTTACTATTGTGTAGTTTATAAGGAACCCTTCCCTTTCCCCGTATCTTTTTCTTTTTTTTAAGATTTTATTTATTTGAGAGAGCATGAGCAGGATGAGGAATGGGGGGAGAAGCAAGCTCTGATCTGAGCAGGGAGCCTGACCTGGGGCTCCATCCCAGGACACCAGGACCATGACCTGAGCTGAAGGCAGATGCTTACCCAACTGAGCCACCCAGGTGCACCTCCCCATATCTTTAATTAAGAAAAGATCACGTCTTGTAGTAGTAGAGAATAACAAAAGTGTAATAATATTACTAATTCACTGAGGTGACTATGGGAGTTAAAAAAAAAATCTCACTTTAAAAAAAATGGAGGTGAACTTCACATAATACAAAATTAAACCATTTTATTTTATTATTTTTTAAAAGATTTATTCATGAGAGAGAGAGAGAGAGAGAGAGAGAGAGGCAGAGAGAGACAGAGACAGAGAGAGACACAGGCAGAGGGGGAGAACCAGGCTCCTTGCAGGGAGCCTGATGCGGGACTAAATCTCAGATCCTGGGATCACTCCCTGAGCCGAAGGTGCTGAGCCACCCAGGTGTCCCAAAATTAAACCATTTTAAAGTGTAAAATTTAGTGGCTCTTAATACAGGTTGTGCAACCATCACCTAAGTACACAACATTTTTGTCAAAAGTAAGCCCTTTGTCCATTAAGCAGTCCTTCCTCATACCCTTTCTCTGCAGCCCTTGACAACAACTAATCTTTCAGTCTGCTGATTAAAGCTACACGTTTTGTTAACCATGTAATAGAAATGTAGATCATTATTTCCCATGGGTTGTATAGACTCTCTAATGTTCTTGACATTGTTGATGACTATACTGTAAAGTTTAATGTTGTGGTCCTAATCTGCACATGTGTATTCTATTCTTTCAAACTATTTAACCACTTTTTATGAAGCTTCTCTTGCAAAGAACACAGAAATGAGGAGAGAACAGTGTCTAGTCTTAGCATAGCCACAGAATATTGAACCTGGAAATGTCCCATTTATGTGTAAATCCATCATTCTGTATGCAGAAAAGATCCAGTGGCCAGCATTTTTGGTACAGGCTTGAATTTATCCTTAGAGGGTAGGATATTCACAGAGGTCCAGAAGAGGTCAGATCTGATAACTGGCTTTTTTCATTGTCCAAGGTGTGAGGGTTTTTTTTCATTTAATGCACATAGATAAACCATTAAGAATTATTTGAAATAAAATTTCCTCAGAAAGGTGTTGTATGTTACATTTTTCTCATTCAAGTTGCTTATACCCTTGTGATAACTCACATGTCTTCCATTGCTACCTATTAAAACATTCCCCCCTCAAATTCTCTCCCCTTATCTTTTAGACTTTACTATGGTTTTGTTTTTCCCATTGTATATAGAATATTTCCTGGAGCAGGGCTTCATATTAATGTGTGTGAAGAGGTTTATATAGTGTGAATATTAAAAGTTACGTAAATATTTTTAATATCTTAGTCTTAATGTATTTATTAATGTACAAGTACAAATATGTATTTAATCAAAATTTTAAATGTAAGTTAAAATTGTACAAAAGGCCCCCCCCCCCCATGCAGGTTTCTTCATGTGTACTTTCATATCTCCCCTTTTCCTCTGGGATTTCATAAGTAGCTTGCCTTTCCCTCTTCTTACTGTGTTGGCTCCTCTACCATACTCTCTTCAGTAATTCTTTATGAGTACAGAAATAGCTTCTCTAAGACAGATGACCATGGTGTTTGACATGCAGTAGTATAGCTTTGTGGTTTAAAGCGTATACTTGCCTGTCAGGATGCCTTTGTTTATATTCTGCTTCCATCGCTTATTCTGTTGTGACCCGTGGGTTAGTTCCATAAACTTCCTGGCCCTTGGTTTGCTGGTCTCGGGTGTAATGACCGCTCTCATGGGTGGCGGTGGACATTAAATAAGTGTGAAGTATACAGAACACTTCTCTGCATGGTAAGCACTGTTAGATATCTATTTAAAAAATATGTCACTTAGAAAACCAGTGTGTGCCAGTGAGGAGCATAAATTAAAGTCGTTGCTATCTCTAGTAACCCTTTGGTTTCTACTTCAGATCTATTGGGCTAAAAAGAAGGCCCAAGACTTAGTGTGGGTGTCTTTTTTCTTTTGCTAAGCTTTGTTATCTTTATTGTCTTCAGTATTTTCCAAAATTTTGTTAAGGCAAATAGCATTTTGTTCCAGTTCTGTTTAGATGAAATTAATGATGGTTTTGAGATGTATATATAGTTTACATAAATACTGTGCAGCACAGTCTTTCCACGTTAGGTGATGATGGAAGATTATTCTAAGCCTTCAAATCCATGGAGAAGGTGGCAAGTATACATACTCTGTTTATGTAATTCTGTGGGGAAAAGAACAAGTACAATGAGAGTTGGTTGTGCTGCTATGTTAATGTAAATTGTCTTTTTTTTTTTTAAAGATTTATTTATTTATTTATTTATTTATTTATTTATTTATTTATTTATTTATTTATTTATTTATTCATTCATTCATTCATTCATTCAGAGAGAGAGAGAGGCAGAGACACAGGCAGAGGGAGAAGCAGGCTCCATGCAGGGAGCCTGACGTGGGACTCGATTCCGGATCTCCAGGATCACACCCCGGGCTTCAGGCGGTGCTAAACCGCTGTGCCACCAGGGCTGCCCTAAATTGTCTTTTTTTGAACTAGCCTGTGTATCTAACTCCCACCTTTCCGTGTATTTGTTAATCGGGAGAATTACGTATTCTAACTTGGAAATAACTGAAGTGAGAATGTAGCTGATTTATAAGTTGCTGGTTCTTGATAATAGCTTTGTTTTATCTCCGGTAGTTGGTAGCCCATAAGCACTCTGTTAAGTCTGCTTACCTTGATTCCTACAGCCCATCATGTTCAGAGGTGAGGTCCGCCTGAATGTGGAAGAGAAGAAGACTCGAGCTGCCCGCGAAGGGGACCGTCGAGATAACCGCCTGCGGGGACCAGGAGGCCCTCGAGGTGGGCTGGGTGGTGGAATGCGAGGCCCTCCCCGTGGAGGCATGGTGCAGAAACCCGGATTTGGAGTGGGAAGGGGAATCGCTCCAAGGCAGTGAATTGCTCTTCATTGATCTTCACACAGCTCCTGCAGAATGGTGAATTTCTTACACCAGCGTTTGGTATCCTGGAGTTTGACCCTAGTCTATGATAAACTGCTTAAGTTTGTACAATTTTACTTTTTGTGTTAATGATGTGTGCTCCCTCTCCCGCCCTTCCCTCTCCTCACCTTTTAGTCCTTCACTTCCAATTTTGTGGAATGATATTTTAGGAAAAACAGATTTTTAAAGAAGAGAAAAAGACTGAATTTCCTTGCTTTACTTTTGCATATACAGACTGGATTTTTTTTTTTTTTAACAGCCGTTTCCCCAAAGGAATGTGTCTTGCTTATTACTGACATTTGGTATGTTTCATTCATTGGAATATTTCTTATTTTCTATGTGTTGCAAAAGCCTGTGAGAAACACAGGATTTGGTAAACATTTGAAGGCAGGAAAAATCCAAATTGTTTGTTCTTTGAGAGTCATGACTACCTTCTGGTGTGTAGAAATTGCCATTGGAAAAATTGACAGTTCTGATTCTTGCTGGTATGGTTAAAAACTGAATAAAAGGTATTAGTAGAGTTTTTTTTTTTTTCTTTTGATATGTGATCACCAAACAATTACAAACTTAACTGTTTTTACCATTTAAATTGTGAGATAGGTTTTAAATGTCTAGAATGCAATTGATTGAGATTTCTTTTGAAGTAGAGTTTTTTCATGTTTAATTTGTATTTGTAAAAAAAAAAAAAAAAAAAAAAAACCACACAAAAAGCCCAAAAACAAAAAGAAACCCCGAAATCCAAATAACATAAAACCAGAGCAAAACTGTTGTGCCTTCTATTTATCTTTGTTTCCAGCCTTGGCAGTTAAAGGAAAAAAACAAAGTCTAGATTTGTTTTACCAGGTGTAGAATATGTTGGGATTGAAGAATCCCTCTTTTCACCTAGTATGTCTTCTGTTCATTTGTTACGCCTTATTCTTAAAATTGAGTCTCAAACTGGAATGCCTTTAAGGACAGATATGCTTCTATGGAGGTCCTTTGACCTAAATAGTCCAGCATTTGTATTTTTATTTCAAAATCTGTTCAGAATCCTAATCATAGCCCCATACAAAGGAATATAACTTTATTATTGGACTTTGTGCTGTAGTGTCTGCCCGTTTTTTTTCTTTAAATCATAGCCATATGGTAAATTTTCTATTTTGTTATGGTTCTCTTATTGATGGGCATGCAGTGGGTGTTTCTTGGAAATGGCCAATTTTTATTAAAATATTTCTGGAAGAAAATGTATTCTGGCAATATAGACTAATATTCGTTTTACATAGTATGTTAATTTTTTGAGTGCTGTGAGGTGGGTGAAGGTTTTGTTTACACATTTGTGAAGCAAGCCTTTGTGTGATAACTTGTGAAACTAATTGAAAGGGCAACAAGGTTGTCAAATTTAACTTATTTATTTTCTTAACAGTATTCATCATTAGGACTGTTTGAGGGTAGAATATGAGTAGAATAGGAATCTTTGTTTTGCTGTTACTGGGAAACTCTAGGTTTGCTGAAGGGTGTAGTCTTAAACTAAAATGAAGTTTGACATTATCGGTCCTCAGTACCTGAAATATTTGAAAATTGGCAATATCTCCTTCATAAAGAAACTTATATAACTGGGTCACAGGGCTGTTTTTGGGTCAGCTTAAATAACTATTTGGTAACCACTTCATTTGACCCAGGCCAGTGATAATTGGAAGAAATTCAGTTTGTACTTTTGTAGCTTATATTAAGCCTGTGGTGGAAATAAAAAATTTAGCTGAAGTTGTTTTTGAAAAAAAAAAAAAATACAGTTGCAGTAACAGTAGGGTCATAAATTAAGGATAACCTAGAAGTCATTTTTCACAAGTAAATGCTCATCTGTACACCTCACTAGGCATTTTTTCTTACTCAGTAGTTGAAGGGCACCAGCTGGATGCAGTGATTCTCAGCTCAAGCTGTTGTTATATCTTAGAGAACATTTGGAAATGGATGAGATTTGGGGAGGAGGGAAGAGACAACACGCCTGGCATTTAGTGGATGGGGCCAGCAATGCCAAATGTTGTATAGAAATGAAGCAAACCCCACTGAGATGGATATTCCTCATTCCCTATAATGCTGCATGGAGGATGGAGGGGTGGATGAGGACAGCTGGAGTGAAGACTCAGTCCTTTGAAAAATAACCTCAGATAAATGAATTAGCAACTAGAAATCTCTTTTCAGGAATTATAATAACATCTACTGCAGGTAATTGATAATCTCACTTTATTTTTACCCATGTATGCTTTTAAAGAAATATTTGGAGAGGAAGTAACAATGTGTTAGATGCTTCTTGTAACTTTTTGCATAAGCTTAGAAAACAAAAGATTGCTTTAATAATTTCAAGTCATCAGAATGGGATGGTTGTGGAGTTTTAAATAGCATTGGACTTTATATGTCAGATTTAGCATCATGATTAACACTATGAAAAATCCCAGTATCATTGTTTACATTATTGCTGATAAAATAAATATGATAACCTAGTACCTACATACTCATACACGTAGAAAATGAAAATAGGTTAGGACAAGATTTTCTACAGGCAGCATCAGCTCATCACATTCATCTTTTTGGGTTTTAGAATAAGATTCCATCTGTAAGAATGGCCCAATGTACAGTTATTTTCTGCTGAGCTTTAAACCCTTCGCCCATGAATATTTTAGCTAAGTAAGATTAGTTTGGTTTGATGGTCTTAGTTTTTGAAGGCCTGTTGAAAGTAAGCAGTAGATCTTGGGCCTTAAATGTATTTGTTTTCCTTTGTGGTGAGGTTGGGCTTACCTGTGTATTACTACGTTCTCAACTTTTTTTTTTCTTTCTTACGTTCTCAACTTTTTGAGCTTTTGCTGGGAGCAGTGAAGTGGATAATCCAAAAACCATTATTTGGCTTTGGGTGGTGGGTAGATTACCCCCAGAGTATTAGTTGAACTGCACTTTGGTTTTAGGTTATAAGTTAATTTTCACAATTAACCCTGTGGATTAGGTGCTGTTTTTTCCCAAAGTAATAGATGAATAAGAAATTGCGTCAGAGCAGTTAAATGACTAAGCTTCTAAGTCATCCATGTAGCAAGGAGCGCTGATTGGCCTCCAGACTGATGCTTTTTCTCTAGAACCCTGATGCCTACCTATTTCCATTCGAGTGACCTACTGAAGAATAGGACATGGCCATAATAAATTACTACAGTACAGATACGAGTCTGTAACATTCAGAGAAAGGTTAGCGTTATTCTCCATTTCCTTGAAGGTAAACGAGATAAGGAAACAACTGATTTTGCAGGGCTCCTTTTGATTTGTATAGACGGTAGTAACACAGTAACAATGACTTGTTCTTAGGTTATTTTTTCTTATCTGTTTTTTTTTTTCCATCTGTTGTTTTAAATACGTGTAGGACAACCTTGAAATCTGAATGTGGAAGGTAACTTTTTATAATACCTTAATCCAGGTGGGTTTGTAGCAGTTACGTTTTGTGCTTATAACTGCCATCCTTTGATAGTTTTCTTCATCCCCTTATTTGAAATTCCTTGTAGAGTTTAATAATTTAGTGGGAAACATGGCACTTTATAGAAAACAATTTGTTGAAATCTATATGGAAATAATCTTCCTATGAGGTTTAAATTTATAGTCCATTGTTTATGCTGAGTGGCTTATTTCTTTTAAGTAAATGATTGCATTTGTCAAACCTACTGATCTAAAGATAACTTATTGAAGTTTTATTTTTGTGTTACTTAAAAGAATCTTCAGGAACTGCATACAAACAAGATCATTGTTAACCTTTTGGTTCAGCAATTTTGAACCTTGTGAAAAAAGAAAAGCAACTTCAACTTTAGTTTGAATATGGGGTTTTAGCTAACAGTGTAATATACTACAGATGGGAAATTAGAGTCTTCCACAAATGTTTTAGAAACCTTAAAGAATGTGTTAGAAACTTAGCAACATTTTGTGTGGGCAGTTGCTGATCAAGTAATGGCCATGTGGCAGTAGATAAGTAAATATTTCTTATTTTAAGGTAATACTTTTTGGGATTTGTATTTGTTTACTGTGATATTGAGGTTCTGGGGACCATAGGTAGGCTTGTGAACTCTTAGACTGTATTACAGGAGAAATAGTGGCACATGTGAGATAAAACTTAATTACTTCTTAATAGATACGTTGCTAGCTCAGGATAATGGCTAAAATTAGTCTGCTTTGCTCATGATTTCATGAAACAGTCTCATTATGGCCTGTATGAGTAAAAATCTGATTAGTAGTGGTTTTAAAAACCCATACTCCGTTTTGGTTTTGATTATACCTATGTATTGGCTTACAATCAAGCTTGTTTTTGATTATATGACTTGTTTTGAAAACCTTGGACAGACTCAGCTTCTCCAGTTTCCACTTGAACCTGGTAGGTTTTTTTTAGTTCCCTACGAGAGGAAAATCGTATTGGAAATCAGTACCACGGTTACTTCCATAGACTGTGTGACCTGGCCAATTATAGAAATCTGTACTCATTTGAGAACTTTGGAATATGGCCAGTGTCACAGATTCCTAAGGGACTTACAGCCATCCAATGTGTCTTCCTCTTTTAAAAAAGTAAATTAAGGGATGTTTACCAGAAATTCACTATTGAATTTAACAAGTATTTATTTTTCAGAAACCTGCTTATGGGAAGTTTGCCTGTATTTTTGGTAGTAATTAGACGATTATATCTTGTTTAATCTGTATATAAACAGTTTTAACTATTGCTGTAATTAACCACCTTGGTTACTGATTTTCTCCCCCAAGCTTTGATGTCACCTGTTTGGATTTGATTTAAATTCTTAAATGTTCTTGTGAAGAGTATATTCACTGATTTGGCCCTTTTAAATGAAGACATTATACCAAAAAGCTGGCATAAGGGAGTTTTAGGGGAGAAGAACAGGTCTTGCTTTCTTGAAAGATACAGTGTATGCTTTAGATTATGTAGAACACATCATGTTACAAGTAAGTTTATATAGGTAGATGTTAGATTTTGAAGAATGGGTGGATGTGGAACTTAGCTCATGGGATAAGAATCACTTGTGATTTATATGGGGAAAAATTTCTAAGTAAGAAACATCATAATATTTTAAGTTTTTCTTCTCATTCTGATTATTAACCATAAGAGGCAGGAGAGACTCCTAGAATTCACTGAATCATAGTTTGTGCTGGAAAAGACTAACATCCCCTTCATTTTTCAAAAGATAGATGGCTCAGAGAATAGATTATTAGCACAGAGTCCCAAATTGGCTTGTAGAAGTAACATGGAGCACCTCCAGAGTCACCACCACTCTGCCCTAGGTTCACAGTAGGAAGCCAGAGATGTTAAAGGTCAAGATGTGGGGAGAAAAGGGAAGGAGCCACATTTTATATGCTTATTCAGTTGCTACTATAGCTCGGTTTTCATACCCAGTTTTTCTCTATTTTCTTAGAACTGTCTTAATGCCCAGTTCTACCAGGGCCTATTGTCTAAGGATATTACCTTGTGCTCCCCTCAGGGATGGGTTTACTACTAGCTGTCAGAAAGCTATTGGGTATCCTAATGTGTTAATAGCTGAAACTCAGCTGTAATTTTCTCCTAAATCCTTCAGCATTTTGCATTCTGTACATTGTGGTGCTTTTCCCCACCTTGTATTGTTATAACTGTAAGCTCCTAAGGGGCAGCAATTTGGTCTTAGGCATGTACCCTGTTCAGTGCCTGGCAGTGCCATGTACGTATCAGGGTCCTAATCTTCCTTTCCAGTGATACTCCCATTCTTCATGGAGGTGATGCTCCAGCCATGATAATAAATTACTTAGGATTTTTCAAATAAGCCTGGCGTTGCTGATTTTGTGGCTTCAAGTGCCTTCTTTCCTCCCTGAAGATAGACTTGCATCTATATCCCCTTTCCCCAACTCTCTTGCCATCGAAATTACTTTTTTCAAGACCCAGTTCAAGAGCATTTTTCTTTTCCCTAAGAGAAAAGTTTTGTAATGGGAGGGTGGAGCCCCCCCCCTTTTTGGGTTAATTTGGCCAGAATTTGAAGTGGGGGGCAAATTTCATTCTTGTCTGATTCCCTTTTACATTGTCCTTCCTGTTGGAGATTCTGTCCCAACCTTCGTTTTTTAAAAATACGTGTTCGTAGAGCACTTTATACCTTTCTTCTAGCCCATAATTTACCCCTTCAACCTACAATTAGAATGACCTATATCTGTTTTACTACCTTATTAGACCATAAGCTCCTAGAGGAAAAGGACTAGGGGGTTATCCCTGTATTTCACCAGAAGGTACAGTGACTTCCATAAAAAGAGTCCTTAAAAGATGACTCATTGAGTTGAATAATGTATTTCTGTTTTCATTCTTACAAGTGAGGCATGCCTTAGAGATAGGACTTAATAAATTGTAGGCACTATGACGATTCATAGTGGAGGGAATTGTTGGGAAATTTTAAGGGGTGGGCAGAGGAGGGAGGAAGTCACTGGTCATTCAGCGGTACTTCCATCCTTGGTCTGGGTGAAAGGCCATTTCTTTCTACACCCAGCCTATCCTAGACACTTCGTTCCTATGCAGGAAAATTTTATGTGCCAACTTTGATTTCTTTTCACAAACTGAACCCATTGTTCTCTCAGTTCTTGTCGTCACCCATGCCACACGTCTGCGTCCTCTGCTGCTTTTTTCCTTACTCAAGCTAAGTCCTGTCATTGCTACCTCAAGTCTTTCACATCTCCTCCACACTCAGATAATCTCAGTGGACTCTTGGCTTCTTTTACCTGTTCTGATCCCCCGCCTACCTTATACACAATATTAGGTTCATCTTACTGAAACATAGCTCTGACCATGTATCCCATGTATGTGTTCTATCTCCCCTACTAGACTGTAAGCTCCTTATGGGCAGGATCTGTGTCGGAGTCATCTTTGTATCTCCCATAGTACCTATCAATAAATATTTCTTGAATGAACAACATAAAGCCTTGTCTTAAGTGAAATGATGTTTTCCAGATTAAATGTAGGTTCCTCTCTGAGGTAATCACAGTATTTCAAAAGTTTTTTTTTACATATAAAGCGGGTTAAACAGTAACTATGAGTTAACCACAGAGAAAATTTCAGAAAACTTTTAATTTTTTTCCATTGGAATCAGCATGGATATGTGTATATGGATGGTTCAATAAATATATTTTTATATACATGTATCACAGAAATTTTACATTACATTTTCAAACTGCAGAAATAGATTTTTTTTAATAAGCCAAAAAATAACTGCCGTAACATTTATGACTTCATGCAAAAATGGAGGTAAATGGAGTAAGGGGTAAAAAGGGAATCGGTTGTTTCAGGTTAAGAGTCCAGTAAGAAGTAAAAATGTTACATTAAGGAAGCGATTGCTTAACACGCTGCTTAAGGTGGTAGCCAAACAAATCCTTAACTGCAGCATTAAGGCCATACCAAGTTTATACATATATACAAAGGAATTTCCATATAAAAGACATACTATCATATTTTCTTCTGGGAAAGGGTGAGGAGCTTTGTAATTCTGACCCAATTTTCCAGGCCAATTAATTGTTTAAGATGTCCCCAGGCTCCTTCTAAATCTCTTCACTTTGGCTAGCTGTCAGTTGCTTTTCTGTGGGATTGTGACTTTTGTAGTTTCTTATGTGGAAGTATGAATCATCTTGAACCTCTTCCATTATGGGTGATGAAACACTTTGTAGTTTAACTCACACTGCCCAGGCCAGCATATTTTTAAAATCTCCTCCCAAAAGCATTGGAATCACAGTTGGAATTGTGACTTGCAGTCGTTTTACCTGTAACAGACTGACTCCTCAGCCAATGCTGGCATTATGACCTGAAGAATTACACAGTTGGTTCTTCGGGGTTAAAGTAATTTTTTGAGTAAAGTTTAATGAATCAAATTGTGAGGTTTCCAGGTAACATTCCCTGGACCTGTTGAAAATTAACACTTTTATCCCTTACATGACATAAACTTAGGTTCCTTTTTGGAAAAAAGGAAGTGTAAAATCACTCCCTGGAAAATAACATGGGTTTTGCTCTTCTGTCTGAACATCAACTCAGGCAACTTTTAAGACAAAGGGTAGGTCTTGTGCAAATATCCAAATGTGTGAAATGGGGCAAGTCTAAGGGCAAGTCCTTTGGAGATGACTTCCAGTTAGGCAGAAGTCATCTGATTTGGCAAGGTTGGGGTAAGACCCTTGAGAGTGCACACTCTGGCTCTATTGGCAGAAACTGGCCCATCTTAGTGGATGAATCTTAAGTGAAAAATAAAGGTTACTAAGCCTTAGGTAAATTATGTAAATAAGCCCTTTTCCCTTTTGGTGGAGCCTTTATTTGATAATGTTCTAACTACTTTGGAATGTCGTAAATCAGTCTAATACTACCTTTTCATTAATGTTGCCTTGGCTTTGAATTGGAAATCACTAGTATTCCTATTTATCCTATGTTCTCTATGGGCTGTTTTTCAAGTATGGCTCCAACATGTTTACAACAATTATGGTTGCAAGGTAATTCCATCTCCTGTGGGTTCCCTGGGGCAGTCAGGGTTGAGAATGAGGTCTCTGGACATGGCCTATCTTGAGAGAACCAAAGAATTGTGGTTTGGAAGCCCTTTTGTTATGCTTGAACACTTAGAGAGTGAGCACTCACCTTTCCAGTCAGGCACCAACTGCTCTTAATCCAATGTGATGCTATTTACATTACAATAATTTCATCAGGTCTAGATAAAGTGATTTTATTTTAGCCAACAGGTCAGTTTTGATGCTGATCTACACAGTGAGACATGGATGTCCTTTGGCTGTCTTGTTCTTACCTAGAGGGCTTAAAAGTGTTATGGGTTTTGTCTTGGTCACTTTGTGGTTCACTTTGTGTACATTTCAAGTCATTATAGCAGCTCAAGACATGTATTGTGTCCAGCTTTTCAAACATATTTGGAGGCCTCTGAGGTACCAGCTATATTTGTCTTGAAAGTAGAACTTGGCTGTTGAGCTTTTTTCCTCTTTAGGTAGCTATTTTATCTGTGCTCAGTATACTAAGTAGCAAGAGGGATTTAATTCATCCCATTTTAACTCTCATTAGTGCTGAAAATATAGTGGATTGAGTACTGGAAGATTGAACCATTAAAGTATGAAATAATACGAATTTTAAATGCTCTGAAGTGCAGTTTTTTAGCTTTCTGCATGACATTCAGGCATGGGAGCATGCTACACCTTTAAATGAGGTAGAATAAACCTAATGTGGAAACCATGGAGTTTAGCAAACTGCTTATTTGATACTTAAGTACTACTTTTCAACAAGATTTGAGGAAGTCTTTCATTTACTAGGGTAGGTAATACTGACCTATTGCCCCACAACATTCTTTCTAAAGATTGCCCAAGAAAGGAAAATGGTTAAGAAAAAAACTACATGCTTTCAGTAGAATGACTTGATTAAAAGCCTGTGACGTTTTCTTTTTTTTCTATTCATATCTGGCTCTTCCCGTCCCCCCCCCCACCCTTTTGTCTTTATGGACATGATCTTATGGTTTGAATAGAGAAGTTCTGTAGGTTGGAAGGAGTCATTTCAGATACAGCTAACTAATAAAAGACATGCTAGACTGTATTTTCCTTCTGTTTACTATTTCAGATCAAAAGGTTAGTAGTATTTGGATCACAAGCTCTCCTTTAGAAACGTGCACTGTATTAAGTATTGGCTTGATAGTTGACAAAGCTACAACTCTGGAAGTTTTTTCAGAATCACTGTAGAATAGTGAGCTAACTGTAGAACTATGACTTTACCATACCTGTGTTATCCCTTTCTGGTGTCTACCTAGCACAACTAAATGCTTAATATTTAGGTTGATTGATGCCCTTGATGTGAATTTCTAGTGGGTACTATATTTGCTTCTAGATGAAGGAAAAGATCAGTTCTCCCAAAGTAATAAGTACAGGGAAATCTGAATTAGGTTGGAAATATCAGCTAATAGGAAGAAGATGGGAATGAGCTGCTCTGCTCATGAAGGGATACTTTGTTGATTGTCTTGATCCAGAGTCCTGATCCCTTATTTTATATTTAAGAATGTTATGATGTATTTCAAATCCCATCTTTCCAAACAAGCCTATTGTTCATTACACTTTAGCCAAACAGGTCATCGCTATACCATGTTTGTAACCCCTTGTTTTTTACCTCCACATTTTTACTCCTGTTGTTCCCTTTGCTGGAATACTCTCCCAATCCATCGCAGCCTCCTCTTTAAGGTGGTACTTCTCAAATGGCCCATAAGCCTTGAAATGTTCCATGGTTTATTTTCTGCTCCATGGCACCCTCCTTTCTCCGTTAATATTTTCTGCATCCCATATTAGTGATTATTTTGGCACTTGGATCATCCCCTTCTATGTTGAAAGAAAAAAGGCTGTGTTTCATTCTGATGCTATGCTTTTAAGGTACACTGCCCTGCTATAATAGATTTAATAAACAGGTGGATGGGTGATAGGCAGGTATAAGGGAGGTTAAAAAGAAAGCTGACAGACTGGAAAGAGCATACATATTCTAGTCCTGACTGACATTAATTTTTTTTTAAACACTAATTTTTTGAGACCTGCTCCCTGAGCTGCTTTGTAACTCAGACCTTTGAAAGGCTGAGCTGCTTTTTCTCCAGGCTGGGACATTTCAAAAAGTTATCTAAAAGCAAGTCTGTAGAGTTACCTGAAGACTCACTGAATCTGACTCAAGGTGACTAAATAGGGTCCATTCAGAGTGTCCCTTTTCTCACCAGCATCCAGAACTGCACAGGAGTTGCTGCAGTAGCTATAAGCCATTCCTGGTGTCACTGCTACAGCTCTTGTTCTGTATGCCAAAGGCCAAGCTTCTGGATACAACTGAAGAGACCCAGATGAAGCCAAGTGGGACCTAGGAAATGGCGGTAAGCAGAGGCCTTGTCCCATGAACTTGTCTGGCTAATTAGCACACATCCAATTACCCAGGGGATTAAGTCAGGAACAAAAGGATTTGGAGGCAAGCTACGGTTCTACTTAGAATATTTTTTTGGGTGGAGGGGTCTTTCCATGCATTTCCCTGTAATTCCATTTTCTCACTTTATTTCCAGAGCCTGGGGGGTGGGGAAGGGTTTTAAAGAAGCATTAGAAGGCCCTCCTTTACTGAAACATTGGTCAGCTTGCCATTTTTAATACTCTTGTTGCAATGGTATCTCATAAGAAGAGATGCTCCCATTTTACCTGAATACCTGCCTGAAGGAAGTGGTTTACCTGTGTTAACCCTTTGAAAGGTCGGGGAGACCACAATTACATAAATTCAGAATTAACTACTGTATTAGAGACTTAGCTCACATGTCCTGTTGTCCATGAGACCTTGGATTGTCCTTATGAGACACTTTCTCTGAATTCTGTCTCTGCCTCCTCCTCTGTCACCATATCTTCCCTTGAGTGAGTTCTTCATATCCATGTCCTATCTCCCTGCATTTTAAGTTCTTTAGTTAGGGATGGTGTTTATCTTTCGTTCCCGTGCCTTGGCATTGTTTGTAGTAGGTTCTTAGTCTTGGTTGAGTGAATGCCTTATAAAGGGATTCCAGAGTTTTGAAAGACTTAAGTCTAGTCCTTACTCTTGATGCTGGCCAAATCTAAGCCATTCCAGGCACACCCTGCTCTCATGCAGGACCACAAACCAGCATATTCTCACTATTCCTCCAAATGGCATATATTCCCATCCTGCCTTGTTGCTCCACAATTCTACAGCCACTAAATGGCCCATAGCAACTCTAAATCCTTCATATGCCCAAAACTAGATTAGTAGGCTCTCAACTTTTAAGGTGGGCTGATAGATTTGCATTGTTTGTATCCAAGTTCTGAGAAAAGGAAGGCTAGGCTACAGCTTGTCCTGTTTGGCTCTTAAGAAGATTGATTTTGAGTCTATTACAGGATTGTATTCCTTGGTGTTTAACAAATTATAGGAGCTTAGATGTTTGTGTAAGTAGACTGTACCAAGGCAAAAGGGTCCAGCAGTTACAAGATTCATTTAAATTAAAATGAACTAATAAACACATTCTTTTTTTTAAATGATAAGTAAGTTACCACATCCATCACTTGGTTTTTATACTCAATAATTTGGGAAGCTAGAGCTTTTTACAGGGTGACTAAGGTCACAGTGGGCCAAATAATTTGTTGAAAGTCAAAAAACAGGTAAGTGGAAGAGGTAAACAGATCATGCCTATTTCCAAAATTTAGCTTCATGTTGTCTATAGAATCATATCCGAACTTTGGTAAGACTTTGACTTGGGCTAATAAACTTTCTGAGCCTCAGTTTCCTCATCTATATATTGAGAAGATCAAAGCCATTGTGGGAATTATGTAATTTAAATTGATATATAGTGGTACCTGATAGCTGTATTGTGATATTGAGCATTCATTCACAATCTGTTACTAGTCCACATGTGATTGACACCTATTTGCAGAGCTATGTGTGCTTTTTATGTAGGTAGTATTCAAATGATACCTGGGCAAAAGGGATATAGGTGCTTGATAAGTGGAATCAGGACTAGAATTTAGGTCTTTTCAGTGTCTTTTCAAGCTCTGAGGTAAGCACTGAGGGGCTAGTCCTGAAATGTCACTGAATAGCCTGGTCTGCAGTGCAGGTGGATTTGGTTTTTGGGGAGCCAGCCTCAGTTCTGAAAGCAAGCTCTTGGATGACCTCTTCTGGCAAACAGAGGAAGACGTAAGAATTTCAGAGAGAGTGAGACAATGACAGTGCTTTACATTGTTTACAGT
Organism: Nyctereutes procyonoides; assembly: GCF_905146905.1. Classification (NCBI taxonomy): domain Eukaryota; kingdom Metazoa; phylum Chordata; class Mammalia; order Carnivora; family Canidae; genus Nyctereutes; species Nyctereutes procyonoides. The sequence goes on from NW_026575046.1 coordinate 30,613,587, forward strand.
GAGGGGGTGGGGTTAATACGAATTGTGTCATTCTTATCCAGACAGTGGACCTGTGATGTGGTTGTTACTGTCTCCAAATACATAAAGAAGCCAACTGCGTGCCCATGGTAGTTGCATCTCCGCTTTCTTGGAAGCTAGTGCCCTTTCTGCTGCACTAGAAAACCACAAATGGGTATAGAGAGGAAAACTGAGAGGGTAAGATGAAGAGTGGGACCAGCTTAAGTCTGGAGGCCTTGTTTTTTTTCAGCAGCTAAAAGACAACTGGAGAAGTGGCTTTAAAAGAAAACTTGACCACTGGTGGAGGAAACCCTTCAAGCTCAACGAATTCAATACTTCTGTTGTACAGATAGGAAAGCTGAAGCTTGAGGGGGAAAATATGTAGAATTTTACAGGGACGATATGGTAACCACCTAGATTATGCAATCACCATTTCACTGTATTTGTGAAACATTTGTTATATCATGTATGTATCCCTTCTAGAGTAGGGTAGGAAATGATTGATTTACAGTATGGTTTCTATTTTATTATGGGAAATCTAAAATGGTCTTTAAAAAAAACTCTAAACCTTGGGAACAAGAAAAAAAGTTTCGGTCTGCAATATTCTCATTAATTCCAGGACCAGATGAAGAGAATGAAAATCATTTGTCATAATGTCAACCTATAAATATTTTGAAGAGATTCCATTGATATAAAGCATAAATATCTCCTTGCTGAGAAAGATAGGAGCAGTGTTTTCTGACTATAAGGAGTGTGTGTTGGAGCTACAGGAGTATGGAAGCCATTTCAGAAACATTGCCTGGGTGAGGTTTTGTTTCTGGGTCTGGCATGGAGTGAGCTTGCCCAAGTCCAGCTACACCTGCTATAATATTTTTTCTTTATATTACTATAGTGTAGCTCAAGGTCTGAATTTAGATGACTCTCTCTAGTAGTCTGGAGCAGTCCCACTTTTTCTGCCTGTAACTGCAGGCAGCATAATGGACAAATAGGGGAAATATTCTTAAATCTTGCTGGAAGTTTCTTGCTATGATTAAATTGTATGTGTGGGGAAACAGGCGGGGAGGGGACTTGGTTGGAGTCATTGGAGTTACTTCCCTAGGACTATTTCACAAGTTCTGCTCTGATGTGTTTCTCTTTGATTCTTCCAGAGGCTCTGGCAGAGAGAACTCAACTGCCATGGGAAATGGGTTACAGCCTTCATAGGACATACATGCTAAAATACCAGAGTGGAATGTTGTCCTGGTGTTTGATGGGATTCTCAGGTGAGAAGCCAGTCTTAGAAGCAAGTCCAATAGTGCTGTGAAATACTTTCTTTCATGGCCAAAACAACAAGAAACTAAGATTGTAATCAGCTTGAGGGCCAAGACTCTCCTCTTTCTTAACCTCTCCCTACCTGCCTACCACAAGGTCTGGGATGGGGTTCCAACCTTGACACTGAAACAGGGAAATAATGAAACCTTCTCTAACATACAGTATACCCTTTTCTTTAACCCATCAAAGTATCCAGTATTTGCCTTTGAAAAATCTCCTTCAGCTTCCTCTTTTTAATAGGGTAGTGAGCAGGCCAAGAAAGGCCAAGTAGCTTACCTGTGTTTCCATGGTGAGCCTGAGGGAGCACCAGAACAAGGACTCACTTCTTATTGGCCTCTGTCCACCTCAGAAGGCAGGTGTTTTAATAGGATACCGAATTTCTGAAGTCTTTTAAGAAAACAGTGGAATCTAAAGAAAGGCCAAAACCAAGGCCATGCAGGGAATTGTGTGGCAGGGCAAGTGTGGGAATGGGAGACCGTTATGCTTACATCTGTATGAGACAGCAAATGCCTTTTGTCCCCAACATGAGGTGGCTGGTACTGCTCTGTAGCTGGTTAATGGCCTTATGTAGAACATAATTTTCATCACTGGGCTCTTGAAGGGTATATTTTGGGCTTGCCATTCTCTAGACTCTGACTTTTTGACCCAATGTTCCAATGGAAATTTTCCAGAGCATTTAAGTTTCAAAACGCACATACAAGAGGAAGAATAGACATTGCAGCCTCAAAACAAACAAGACAGGAGCTACTATGTCCATTCTAGTCCTCCCCACCCCCCATCCCCTCAGAAATAAACCAGCATCTTCTGGAAGTGTTCGGTTTCACAAAATGAGATGCACAAACTGATGAGAAAGGAAATGCTGGCAGGGAGGCAGTGGGAGGGGCTGGGGGAGAGCACAAGAGGGAGAAGTAATGGTCTGGATGCTAGCTGAAGAAGCCTTAATGATCCTAAAAATTATTGGGCAATAATTTCTACTTTGGAACTCATTTTGCTGTTCTGAAGAATGATAAAGCACCTTAATTATTGCTTTAAATAACCACACAGCTCCATCAAAACAGCATGTAATAGCACCCATGTTTGAACAAACCTATCTCCTGCCATTGCTGTCTTTACAGCTTGAGAAATTCTAAAGGAAGCAACAGGATAATTTGGTAGAGGCATCTATTCTGGGCCCTCAGCATTCTAGATTACTTGGGTGGGGAGGGCAGCAGTTTAGGATTTTTCAAAGTTCAACCTACCCAAGGATATTCTTATTGGGATTTCAGGGTACTGTGAAACCAAAGCCTTTCCAACATACACTTTTCCTTAACGCTGATACAAGTAGTTCAACAAGCCAGCTCAAACACAAGGCATATTTCTTTTACTCTTTCCTTTGGTCAGGATAAGCTATTTCTGGCATTGTAGAGCTGCAGAAAAAATAGAGGATTCTCAATTCAAGTTCCTGGAGTTGATTTCTGGGAGAAGGAGCTTAGTGGAGGAAGAACAGATAAATCATATTTTAAGAACAGGTTTGTTTAGAGAACTTTTGGTCTGATAGTTTCCTGGATCAAAGACACTTTATATCAGAGAGTAGAGTTCCATTCGACCTTACTCAGCAGACCATACCAGCCTCTTAGAGTGCAAGCTTTCTAGTCAGTCCGAGAAACAACAGCCCATAGGGAAGACCCTTTTCAGAGCTGGAGTGGAGGGCGGGGAGACCGTGCAGAAGGTACTTGTTGAGTGAATCTGGTAGCTTCCAGAGAGCGGTACTCATCATCTCTGGGCTGGGATTCCAGTCAGGCAGGAGAAACATTGCCAGTCTCTGCTCTCGACCCCAGTCGTCAAGTTCATACAGATTGTACCGCCAGCAAGCCCTTCACTTGCCAGCTGCTTTTACTAAGGAGGCAGCTACTGCAGACATGGTGAGAACTCTGCTCCCTTCAATTTCAATGCATTACAGTTAACTAAGGAGTCTCATTTTCACAGAAGACTGACTCACCCGTGATGGTAGCAGCTTAGCTGGGACTGATCTCTGCAATCTAATATCATGGAGCCTCAAAAAGACACAATCTCTTTTTAATGATGCCCATAAAAATGTGTGCTCTTTTTTTTTTTTTTAATGTGTACTTTGAAGGGAAGGGACCAACTCCTGTCATATTTCTCCCTAGTATGAAAAAAGTCTATGACAAATATTGATAGGCTTCTTATTGAAGCTTAGAAGAAGAAATAATTTGGGTCAGATCACCTTCTTTTATCTTTTTATCTCTGTCTCTCTCACATGCACACTCTGCATCTTTCTATTCACTCCTGTCCTTGGTCACTCTCTATAGCCTTAGCCAAGAATGGACTCTTGAATGTTTGAAAGGACCAGAGGGTGGCAGAGCTGAGCCATTTATTTTGGCTGCTCCTAAAACTAATCTAGGTAAGTTGCAAACTAAGGTGAGAAGTTATTAGTATTATTATCTATCTGCTTAGTTGATATTTCTTAATTTAGGTGTACCTGCAGTATTGGAGGTGGGTGAACTTAACCATCTGCTCTATGCCAGTATCCGGTTCAACCTTCCTGTATAAATACTGGTCTAGCCATGTAGAGGGTTTGAAAACCAGCAAACCACTTATTACATCTAAATAAGGTTTTCCCCCTCCCATAACATTTGGCATATGTCATCCCCAAAACAGAATATATCCTCTGTGCACAAACTGAAGAGGAAATTAAGAAGGCATTGTCCTATATTTTGGAGCCAGCTAAAAAATGGTCTTGGCCTAAATTATCTAGTTGATTTTTTTTTTTATAATGATAAAATCTATTTTTGTTGATATGGTAAAGATCATATCATGGTAAAAACCATTTGATATGGTAAAAAAATTACCATTTGATATGGTAAAAACCATGATAAAAACCAATTTATTGCTCAATCCTTATCTCATTATATATTAATGATAATACCTTCTCTCTGAGCATGCTCCATTTCTAATTCACGATGGTATTTTTGACTTTATAATGATTGTTCTTTTCCCACCACTGCTCATCTTTAACCAAGTGGAGCAAAAAGCAAAATCAATCTGCAAAATTTCCGAAGAAGAAAGGTGACAAGGATTGTGTGGGTCCATGTACGTGTGTGTATGTGCATCTGGAGGGTTCAGAAATCAGGAAGTGACATTAAACTTTTCACTGTGTAAACCTCCTGTAGTTCAAGCACATGGACCAGTTAGAACTGGAAGGGGTTAGAGATCTGTACCACTCTCCCCACTGTGTTTGTAGAGGAACTAAAGCTAAATCATTTACTGAGGGTTCCCCAACACATTAGTGGTCGGACTAAAATTCTGCTTCTTGTTTTCACTGCTATAATGTATTCACTCAGATTAATTTTCCACGAGGAATACCAAGTTTGAAATAGTTGGAGGAAAAATATCAGTGACCTCGCTCTGTGTCTCAAAAAGATGACTCTATTGTCTGTTAGATGCTGTCAACTAGCCCTGGCAGCTCCCATAGGCCTATAGGTTGGGTATGGTGGCAGAAGTTCAAGGACCCAGCAGAGGTTGGGCAAATGGCCCAGTGATTTCTCTCTTTCGGAGAGATTCCAGACACCTTGTACGAGGAGCCCAGTTTGAAATGTGCAGATACTGCTGTGTGAATGGAGGCAGAATGTCTTGGAACAATTGGTGCTGTCTTTAGTCCCTGACAGAGACCTAATGCCTTTGCTGCTTGATCACCTAGACATCAGACATTATGAATTTAGTCCAGTAATGAGTAAACTAGAGAAAAGGGCTGCTTTAATTTTTTTTAATTAAAAAATGTTTTTCCCCTTAAAGTGAATAAAGTGCTAGTGAAAGGGTCAAATAGCCTCTCCAATGACTCACGCGCCACTGCAGAATTGAGGATTTCCTCCCTTAATTAAAGTGAATGTCGTGCTAATATCAGTTCAGTCTGGAACTGGCAGTATTTGTTCAAATCTCTCTGTTTCACCTTTCCTCCTTTAGATGCAGTTTGTGGTGGGGAAAAGGATAGTCGTAGATGAGAGATTCCTACTCAGGATTCCGGGTTCTATCCCACATCATCCAAGGCTAGAATACAGTTTAACTTTCTGGTCTACCCAGGCCAAGAGAAGGGAAGGCAATGACTTACTGACCTTGAAGCTGGATGTAAACAGTTTTTTCATTCAAGCCTCAAAGCCAAATCCTTTTTTGGCTGCACAGTGCATTTTCTTTACCAAGATCACACTAGATCTTTGTCTTGGCTTGGTTTTTTGGGGGCCTCTATAGAGGTATTAGCTATTGTGCCACAGGGAATGGGAGAAATTTCCCTAGGGGAAGGAGCTTTAGGGAAGAGTTAGGCTCCCAATGTCTTCCTTCTCTCCTCCCCCACACTGGGGATACTCTAAAGCCACATGTGAAACCCCAAGCCTCAGGACAAACTGATTGTCTGCTGTGTTCCACCATCTACCACTACTTTGATCTAGAGCCAAGACACTAATATGCAAAGGAAGAAATGTACCCAGTATTCTGGTCACAGGCCACAGCAGGAAGCATGCCCCGTACAGCAGTGCCATCATTTCAGGCATGATGCTATTGGCAGAGAGGACAGAGGCTCCTGGAGGCTACTCCTATCTTTAATTCTATGGTCCCTTTTGCAGACCTTCCATCAGTGAACATCCATGTCCTTTAGCAGGCCCTCACCCTTACAACTTATTTCCTAGTCTCTCTCCTTTTTTTCTGGAGTGCGCTAGCTAACCTGGGATAGTTCTGGCACTTCAGAGTTAGAAGGAAAGAAATATTTATCTAACTTTCCTAAATGTTAAAGCTAAGCAAAGCACCAAAAGAAAAACAAAAAAGACTTATAAAAATATAATGGGGTCATCCCCCCACGCTTCCCACATTATTTGTGGCATATGAAATGTCAAAATATAATGAACAGACTTTCGCAACATCACTATCTCTTTCCACCTGTATATATCTGAGTTGTGGCTGCCTCATTACTACCCTTTCACATCTTAAAACTTCACTCGTAGAACCACTATATAATAAATCTACTTCATCCCACGGACCCCACCTTCCCAAATATATATCCACTTGCAATTCCAAAGAGACTCTCCAAAAAAATAGATATTTGAAAAAAGTGCATCTGTGTATACTCCATCTATCTGCATATTTTTCTTGAGATTATTACTTTTTTTTTTTAAACCATAAAAAAGATTGCATATTAGCAATATAATGGGAAAACCATGGCGGCCATTTCTGGGTGGCAGTGAAGGGTAAGTGGGGTGGGTGTTGAAGCATAGAAGCAAGAGGGCTCAGAGAGAGGCAGGTGTGGTCCTTAGCCTTGAGACCTGAGGACTGATATGGGAGTTATCTTGATTATCAATCCTTGGGCCTCTGAGATTTCCCATCTCCTTAGTCATACCCTCTCTTCTCTCCATCTTTCCCTATTTCCACACCCATGACCAGGCCGCATAACCCTCTTGAAGCAGAGGTGGAATGGCTTTTTGGCATGTGTCCACCCAGGCCAGTTTGAAGACAGGCATGGCATTTGGAGGGCTGTGATATGGGACACACACCAGAGCAAGCTTATTTGTGACTATTTCCACTCTGGGAAAAATTGTCCGTCACTTCTGTGACTATAAAAATTTAAGCAGTTACTAGGCTGATAGGTTTAGAAACAAATCTTTTGTTCTTGTGTTTTGCATTAATATTAAGCATGAATATATATCATATATTACATTGCTTTCCTTCTGCTCTGGGGCAGACTGCACTCTTCTTCCAAATAGGAAAACTGCACAGCCCATGGACTCAAATTTTTGAAAGCTGTTATTCCCCCACTCCCTACCCCCCACCCCTAGCCCTCCCCTTCCTCCCGACCCCTCAGTTCTTACATTAGAAAAGCCCTTCCCACCCCCCTCCCACCAGCCCACCCGAGGTTAAATAGTGCCACATTCTAAGATTCATGCATCACTGCATTTTGCTATTGCACATAGTGCAGAGAAAGGAGTTTGTATGTGTGCCCCCTCCCTCTCCTTTTCTCTTCCTTAGGCTCTCAGATTCCTGTGCTATTCCCACTCTGCCCTCTCCCAGCCTCCCCCCACCCCTCCATCCCAGACCCATCACTGGTTGTGGACATCCTCTCTGCGGACAATCTTGTAGATGATCCAGTAGAACATGTTGAAGATGAGGAAGGCCATGGGGAAGCCAATGCGGGATATTTTGTCGATCTTCTTGGCCCTCTGGATGAAGAGTTTTCGCATCTCCTCTGGGGACTTAGATGGTGCGGGAGGGGGGTTGGTGGTATTGTTGTTGTTGGCTCCTTTAACCGAGATGCCGTCTTTGGCCTGCAGACAGGCTGGGCCCATCCCATAGGCAGAGAAGTTGAAGCGGCCTTCTCCAGCCTCATCCTCCTGGAATAGATTCAGCATGGGGCTCTACTTAAAATAAGACAGGGGCTGGGCACCCTCCCTGCAAGGCACTCCCCTGGGGGCCAGGCCAGGCCCATCTGGTTCTCCCTGCCTCTATCATTCCAGGTTTTCTGAAGGCTTTTAAGCTGGCTGGGGAGTTATGCCTTATAGAGGGGCGCCACTTGCATGCTGAAACAGATGCAAACCAGGGGATAGGAATGTGCCTAGAGTATGCAGACCTATGTCCAAGTCTGGCTTGGTCACTTGCTGGCTGTGTAGCCTTAGGCAAGTTACTTCTTTGAGTCTCAGGGGTTTTTACTTCATCGTTTCCTGTGAGGGAAAATATTCACCCTACTACATCAAAAGGTTCTTTTGATCATCAGAGTGAACATCTACATGAGCAGATGTTCTGGGTGCTGTTTTGTTAGAAATCAAGGGGAAAATTTGGAGAGATCCCCTGCTTTGCCTCTGTTGCCTCCTTGCCCTCTTTCTCCACCCCATTCCCCAGATGATGTTTTCTTGGGCATGGGTTGGAGGGAGGGGGCAGATGGCCTAGGAGAGAGCAATGCTATGGACCTTACCTGTTTCACACGGCGGGGAAGCCATAGCTTCTTTCTCCCTCCACGTTCCCACAGCCCTGGCACTTGTGACCTCAGACGTACCTCTGGATTAAGTTATCATTCAAGGCCCTCCATCATTTGGCTCAACTTACCTTTACAGGCTTCTGTCCTTCCCCTTGCTTTCTGCTTTGCATACCTGGCAGTTCGGTTGCACTTTGCAAGTCAGCCCTTGTGCATTTCTCTCTCCCTGCCTTATATGCTCACTACCAACATGCCTGGTGCCTTTATTCCTCTAATTTCTCCCTTTCCTAGCTCCTGGTTATCTTTTACTGATCTGACTTATGGAGACACTGTTGTCTGCTCTCATCATGTCTGGCTTTATCATCTTCCCGGGTGAGCTCTGGTGGCACCGAGAGCCTCAGCTGAGCTGTTGATTCAGTGTGTAGCTCTGGGGCATTTTTATCAGCTCACATTGTGCTTCTAGGGAGTGAGGGTTCTTAGAGTAGGAGGCCTATCTTCTGCTTGTTCCTGTGTAGGACAGGGCTGATGTAAAACAGAAGACACACACACACACACACACACACACACACACACACACAAACAAAAACCAAGACACAGTAGAGGAGCCCCTTTCCAGGTCTGTTCCTCACCCTTGCTTGGGCCACCCTAGGAGCAACTTGTGACAACTTCAGCCCAGTCTTCCTCCTGTCTCCAGTCCGGTCCCCCCAACCCATCTGAGTTGTCATAACACAGATCTTATTGGTCTTTTGTTTGAACTTCTTAATAGGCTGCCCCTGGCTTCAGGATAATTAACATCCTCACATGGTAAATGAGGCCTTGGATGACCTGAACTCTGCCTGCCTCTCCAGTCTCATCTGTGCCGTTCTCCGTCTGACATTCTATGCGCCAGTCACCCTGAAATATGTACATATATTCAAAAGTGCCATTCTCCTTTTTCAGCTTGGGCCTCTGTTCAAATTGTTCTGTCTTCCTGGCACATACTCCTAACCTCTGCTTCCAATGCCTTCTCTTTCACTGAACTAATGTCTTACTCTGAAGCCTTCCCTGAGGGCGAGGATAGTGAGGTGCTCTTGCTATGTGCTCCATGAGCTCCATGTACATCCCTCTCTTTTTTTTTAAGCTCTTATCAAATTATGTTTCTTTTAAAAAAATACAATCTTTATTTCTTGCAAACCTTTTTATTTTTTAGAGAGTGAGGGTGGAGCAAGGGCAGAAGGAGAGAAAGAGAATCTTAAGCAGGCTCCATGCCCAGTGCAGAGCCTGACATGGGGCTGGATGTTAAGACCCTGATACCATGGCCTGAGCCAAAATCCAGAGCCAGATGCTGACTGAGCTACCCAGGCGCTGTACATTATGTTTCTTGATTCATGTCTATTTCTCCCATTAGACTCTAAGCTTTATGAAGGCAGAGTCTTACTCATGTTAATTGCACCCTCAACACTGAACATATGCACAGAGTTCCTGGACTTAAGCTCAAAGCTCAGTAAATATTTGTGGAATAAATAATAAATGTTTACTAGTATATCTTCACTACTCCTAGTTTCCTTTTTTTTTTTTTTTTTTATGAGGTTGTATTCCTGGCACCAGGGGATTTGAGACGTGAAAAATGCTCAAGAAATCTTTGGCAAATGGTTGAATCTGGTCCAACACCCTCACGGCAGAAAGGGGGAAAGAACATGTGCTTGGCAAATAGATCTCAATAAATATTTGTCTCTGAGTAGGGCAACAGTAGAAGGTTTGTGCCAGGGCCAAGGAAAGGAGTTGGGGGCAGCTGTCCAAATTACTGGACCCTGCCCCTGGAAGGGGGTTTGAGTCCAACTCCATTGCTTATGAGTATAAATCTGCCCTAGCTGCAGGATGTGATGCTTGAAAATGTTTTCTCGCTGGGTTCTAGTTATGCAAGGGAAGCACCAAATTAATTTTATATACAGCTTTGGGCGAATTATTCTCTGCCTTCCTCATCTATTAAACATGGGAGTGGAAGGGGTGGAGGTGTGGCCTGGAGGCCCCATCTAGTTAGATGATCATCAATTTCACACTTTAGCTAGGAGAAAGGAAATTCGCTAGAAAGGACTGGAGAGAGGCTTGCTATTCCTGTTCTCTCCAGCAGATGGCAGGAAATGAAAGCTTGGGGATGGAGTCGGGGGGAAATCTGGTTGTCTCTTCTAGAACCCAGGGAGGTTGGGCGTATGCCTGCCCAGTCGGGATCGCAGATTTCCTAATAATCTGACTAATGAGGCCGGCCAGGGAATTTGAGGACCAGATGCTTTGTGCCCAACAAATGAGGTAACATGGGAGGATGGTGGGAGTTGAGGAGCCTGGCCAAGATCACAGGCTCTGACAAACTCAGGCATGGAGCTAGTTACTTTTCACTCCCCATCTGGGGCTGAAAACCCCCTCTGCACCCTTCCCACTGAAGAGAGGTTTCTGCAGCCCAAGCTTATGCACTGCTGATGTACAAGCCACATCCAGAGGGGTTTACTGCAAAGGAAGTGCTGTTTTATGCAATTCTGCATCCTTGTAGTTTCTGACATTTCAGCCAATTTCAGAACCCTTAGGAACAAGGTCACACTGATTCAGCCACACATAAGGGGCTGTGCAGGAGAAATGTGAGTGAAGAAATGAGCCAGGGCTAAAAAAAATCTCTAGTCAGAAGAGACCATGGCAAAGCAGAGAATGTGTTCCTACCCACAGGCAGTTCTTATGACCTTGTATCAGGTGGGACATGAATCCAGTGGGACCAGAGGCTGTGACTTTTTGAGTGAAGATAAAAGTGTGATTTTTAAATGCTGGCACCTTATTTTATTTTATTTTATTTTATTTTTTTTTATAAATTAGTTTTTATTGGTGTTCAATTTACCAAAATACAGAATAACACCCAGTGCTCATCCCGTCAAGTGTCCCCCTCCGTGGCACCTTATTTTAGACTTCTAAGACACTGCTAGTGAAAATACAGATAGATGCATGTTGAATTAGAACTCTGGCTGCTGGTTTTTGACCTTTGCCTTGGGATAAGTCTTGCTTCTTATTTGTGATCTAATAAATCTCAGGGTTATTTTTATTGGCTTCAGGTTGGAAACATTGATGGACAGATAAGCAACTGATTGTATAGGGTCAGAAGGAGCCGTGGGACCTCAAGTACCTACCCTGCTTTTGGCCCTAGCACCTCTGTGATCCTAGTGACTTGCTTCTCCTTGCTATTGTCACTTGCATGGGCAGAGTGGACAGAGATGCCCTCTAAGAACTCTTTCAGCACTACTAACATGCTGTGAGAGAGGGAGGAGGGAATGGAGCCCAGATTTCTGATCAAATCTGATAGTGGCTTTATTGACATTTCACCTGGCCCCAGAGAAAGTTTAATTTTCCTCTAGTGCATAAAACTGGTAGGGAGTTGGTGAGGGTGGAGGCAGCCTTTGGAAGTACTGTAGGCCCCTCATACCGCACATTTGCAGGGGATTCCATTTACATTTAGCCTATGCAAATAGCATCTCCTGGAGTTGTGCAGCGCACAGTCTACTGGCCTGATGCTAGTCAAATATTTTGGACATAATCTTCCCAAATAAGTGTCCCTTTAACAAATATTAACCCTCTTTTACCCGAGGAAAATGGAAAAAGCAGCTAGCCAGTGGGAAAAAAGGAAAAATAATAAATTCTCAAGATAGGCATGTTTGGTCAGTTCCTTGCTTGGATTATTTTAATAGTCAAAGGCTAAGTATCCAATGGGCAGTAGGGTCTAAAACTAGAGGTCTTTTGAGAATGCCTGTCTGACTTGCTGCACTGAAGATAGTTTTCTCTTCCTTTTTTTTTTTTTTAATTTTATTTTTTTATTCATGAGAGACAGAGAGAGAGGGGCAGAGACACAGGCAGAGGGAGAAGCAGGCTCCATGCTGGCAGCTTGATGTGGGACTCGATCCGAGGACTCCAGGATCACGCCCCTGGCCAAAGGCAGGTGCCAAACCGCGGAGCCACCCAGGGATCCCGATAGTTTTCTCTTCTAATGCAGATTTAGAAGGATGGTTACACCTGAATGCCCATAGACATTTTCTGTCTTGAAATGTCTGCCTCCTGCCAATGGTAAACTACTAGAAGTTAATTGAATCAGATAGCTGATGTTTAAGAAATACACTGATGAGAATACTGTGTGCGTGTAAACATTTTATTCCCTGGCCCTTATGTGGCAGGTATAAAACTTAAAGCTACCTCATAATCTGATTTAATCTTCACCACAGTCCTCCATTGTGCCAATTCAGTCCATTTTACAGATGGAGAAACTGGGCCAAGAAAAAGGCTATCTTTAAATCACAGTGATTAAAAAAAAAAAAAAAAAAAAAAACAGGGATGGGACACCTGGGTGGCTCAGCGGTTTGGTGCCTGCCTTCGGCTCAAGGCGTGATCCTGGAGACCTGGGATCAAGTCCCATGTTGGGTTCCCTGCATGGAGCCTGCTTCTTCCTCTGCCTGTGTCTCTGCTTCTCTCTCTCTCTCTCTCTCTCTCTCTGTGTGTGTGTGTGTGTCTCTCATGAATAAATAACTAAAATCTTAAAAAAAAAAACAGGGTCCTTTGACACAACACATTGCAGCTGATTAGTAGACAGCTATTTGAAGCAGGTCAGTCTAAAGCTTATACATCTGTGGTGTATGGCAGGTATTTGGTATGGCCTGACAGGTCATAGTGTATTATGGGTTCTTGTTTGCTCTAATCTAATCTATTGCTGGAAAAACTTCTGGGTAGGCTCTCTGACTGGAAGGGCTCCTCTTTGTTCATTAGGTTATCCCTTTGTCCATTTGTTCAGTAAATGCCTATAGCATATTCACTATGTGTCAGGCATTGTGTTAGTTACCAGAGATAGCACTGAGCAAAAATAGACATGGTCTCCACCATTATGGAGCTTATAATTCAGTGGAAGAGATAAGCACAAAACAAATACATCATTGAATGAATACATCCCTCCTTTCTAAACATATGAATGGGAATCCCTTCCTTTGGCTGATACAGTCTATGCTGAGACAGGTCTTGGGGAAAAGTGCTTCATTGGCTAGGGGCCTGTGTAGGATATAGTCTGCATGGCCATACTTGACAGCCTTGCATGAGAACCTCACTACAGGACCTAGACCTTGACTCAGGTATCAGGAAAGATGCCTCAGCTAAGAACCAGAAAATAAGTGCTTGGTTAACACTAAGCAAATGCACGGGGAGGGCATTCCAGGAAAGAACAAGACATCTAAAGTCCTATGTGTATGTTTGAGCAACAAGGGAAAAAATTAGGGAGTTGGTGCTCAGAGATCAAAGGAGAAAGTGGTGTAAAGATGAGGCTGGAAAGAAAAGTGGATTCTCTGATATCCAGAGGTGAGGATTACTAGAGAGCATCTCCAGTTCCTCCAGCAATAGCCACAAATTCTCCAACTGTGAGACTGCACTCTCACCTTACATGTCCCAAAAAGATGGATACAAATCTTTCTCTTCCTTATCTTAATGATGGTACTTTTTTCAATTTCTGGAAAAATAATAAGCCCAACTTCCCTTTTGACTACAGTCATATTAAACAGATCACATCAATGATAAATGTCACCACTGTAAAAACTACTTAATTTGTAAGGAAATTCTGTTTCATAGTAAAAATAATTGTGGTTGGAGAAAAAAAAAAGGTGAGGTGAGGTCTTTGGGGAAATATTTATAGACCAAGGTGTACAATCAGTTTGTTCCCACAGACGGCACTCTCCCCAATGGCATTTGCTGGTTGGAACACAGCCTCTGAGTTAGCAGAGGTTGGTGACTGTGTATAGATGGTCTGCCAAGTAGTTTTTTATTCACACCCTCATAAAGTGAGAGAATGCACTCTGGGGGAGAATCTTGCATGAGGCCCCTTTTATGGAAGTAGGAAGCAAAGACCTGGCACTTGGACATTCTACTCAAAGATCTTACCTTTTGTGGTGCAATGCCCTTCTAGAACCAAACCCTTGGAAATAATGCAGCCTTGCAGAAAACACCAATAAAAATCTTTCAGCCTGCCATGCTTCAAGGTCACAGCTAGTTATTATCTTAGCCCCTCAGTGTTTGCTCTATCACTTCTGTTTTCAGGTATAACTGGATCATTTCTATGTGTTATGGTTGGAAGAATAACTGCCTACAGACCCAACAAGGCATTATTTATGGGATGGGAAGTTAGGTCTTCTAGGACTTCAATCCCTATTTTATATCTGCCTTACGCACTGAGAAGGATGGTCCAGTGAAACACATATCACAAGACAAGGCTGCTTGGAACTCTTCTGTTTACTACCAACTCTCCCTCCTTAGGTAGTGATTCAAAGTCCTACCTTGTGATGTCTTCGCTTCCTCCTGAATCGGAGCAGCTCTTTGTGCTGCCGAGACACAAAGTTGACAGCAGCATACTCAAGCAGGGCTGAGAACACGAAGAGGAGGCACACTGCCATCCAAATGTCAATGGCTTTCACATAGGACACCTGAAGTGGGGATGAGAAGAACACAGGGGCATGAAGGTAGGGGAGAATGAAATATCTCAATATTTCTGCTCCTCAGTAGCTCCCCCATCACCCACTGCTTTTCCCTCCTCAGCTGGGATATTAGGAAGGTACAAAGGAAAACAGAAGAAAAATGAATCAAGAAGACTGTCTAAAACACTAGGGAAAATAGAATATGGTACCCAGAAGAGTAGTAAAGAGAGGAGGATGGGGTACTAGCAACAAAATTGAGTGAAATGAAATGTTGTGTTTAGTCTAAGGGTGATAGGAACAGAATGGTGTATATATATCATTAAAAGTAAACAGATGATGTTAAAAAGTATCAGAGTAAGATCTTCAAGAATTCTTTTCTCTATAAAAGGAATGAAGACAACAGCAGAAATGGTCAGAATCAACTGTCTCAGAAGCTCTGTTAACCAAAGGCTAACAGCAATCTTGAAAGAATTTACTTAAAAGTCAGCTGAATGCCAGTAAGAGCATCAAACTTTGTAGCATTAAAAAAAAAAAAAACTAGCTTCATTGAGATGTAATTCATATACCATACAATTCACACACTTAAAGTGCATATTTCAATAGTTTTTAATACATTTGAGATATATGCAGCCATCATCACAGTCAATTTTGGAATGTTTTCATCACCTCCAAAAGAAACCTAGTAACATTTAGCCATCATTCTTTTCCCTATTCTGCCAATTCCTGTCTCTCCCCCTACCCCATCCCAAGCAACCATTAATCTACATTCTGTCTTTATAGGTTTCCCCATTCTGAGCATTTCCTATGAGTGGAATCATACACCATGTGTCCTTTTATGACTAGCTTCAATTACTTAGCATATTTTCAAGATTCATCCATGTTGTAGTCTGTCTTTTTTCTTTCTTCTTTTTTTTTCTTCCTTTCCTTCCCTTCCCTTCCCTTCCCTTCCCTTCCCTTCCCTTCCCTTCCCTTCCCTTCCCTTCCCTTCCCTTCCCTTCCCTTCCCTTCCCTTCCCTTCCCTTCCCTTCCCTTCCCTTCCCTTCCCTTCCCTTCCCTTCCCTTCCCTTCCCTTCCCTTCCCTTCCCTTCCCTTCCCTTCCCTTCCCTTCCCTTCCCTTCCCTTCCCTTCCCTTCCCTTCCCTTCCCTTCCCTTCCCTTCCCTTCCCTTCCCTTCCCTTCCCTTCCCTTCCCTTCCCTTCCCTTCCCTTCCCTTCCCTTCCCTTCCCTTCCCTTCCCTTCCCTTCCCTTCCCTTCCCTTCCCTTCCCTTCCCTTCCCTTCCCTTCCCTTCCCTTCCCTTCCCTTCCCTTCCCTTCCCTTCCCTTCCCTTCCCTTCCCTTCCCTTCCCTTCCCTTCCCTTCCCTTCCCTTTCCTTTCCTTTTCCTTCCTTTCTTTATTCATGAGAGACAGAGACACAGGCAGAGGGAGAAGCAGGCTCCATGCAGGGAACCTGACGTGGGACTCCATCCTGGGACTCCAAAATCTCACCTCGGGGGGATCCCTGGGTGGCGCAGTGGTTTAGCGCCTGCCTTTGGCCCAGGGCGCGATCCTGGAGACCTGGGATCAAATCCCACATCGGGCTCCCGGTGCATGGAGCCTGCTTCTCCCTCTGCCTGTGTCTCTGCCTCTCTCTCTCTCTGTGACTATCATAAATAAATAAAAATTAAAAAAAATACAAAATCTCACCTCGGGCCAAAGGCAGGAACCAAACCGCTGAGCTACCCAGGGATCCCCTATATTTTATTCTTTTTTTTAAAAAAATATTTATTTGAGAAAAAAATAATGCAAGCAGGAGAGGAAGAGAGAATCCCAAGCAGATTTCCTGCTCAGCATGGAGCCTGCTGCAGGGCTTGATCTCATGACACTGAGATCATGATCCATGCCAAGACCAAGAGTCAGACACTTAACTGACTGAGCCACCCCTATATTTCATGTCATTCTTTATTATGGCCAAATAATATTTCATTATGTGGATATACCACATTTTGTTGATCCAGTCATCAGTTGATGGACATTTAAGTTTTGACTTTTGGGCTATTATGAATAATGCTGCTGTGAACATCTGTTGTACAAGTTTTTGTGTGCACATATGTTTTCATTTCTCTTGGGGCCTTGTGGTGTTTTAACCTGCCAAATTCCTGTTCTCCTGTCTCCAGTTCTGTGCTAGCCTTGAAAACCAACAGCCTGTAATCATTCTGAAAACCAGTATCCAGGCAATCAGTGGATGGGGTAGAACAGAGTTGGAGCTTCTTTAAAGCCCCATTCCCAGAGAACTGTCATTATTTAACTTGTCTTCCTTTCTGAAAGACCTCACTCACAAAAAAGGCTGTCTTTATTTGGCCTGACTTGGAGCTGGCCCAATGTGAAAGCCTTTTCCCTGGAGGCATCTGTTGAAAACAGTCAGTGGCAATTGTTGAACATCACATCAGCCTGAGGCAGTAGGTAATAGTTGAGGCAAACAATAGGCTGATTAAAAAAGCTTAAAAGGAAAATCTGGGGGAATGAGATGTCCATAGGGGGCTTTAGAAAGCTCTGACATATTTCTGGGAATTGGTGTGCATACTTAAGCCTGTGTTCTACTCAGGGAAGACCTGAGAAGGCCCCTTCACTCTCAACTCTGTCTAACCTTGACACACTGAGCAAGCTGCAAGTGAAGGGTAAGGCAAAACTGTAAACTGCTTGGCTGAGTGTTGGAGATGTGTTCTAATATATCTGTAGAGCCTTAGGAGAAAGTTGGGAGATTTCTAGGTTCCACACATTTAAGCAAATTTCTGTCCAATTTTAGCTAACCACCAAGCGGGGCAGAGACTTCACTGACCCTACACAACAAAGACCATATACAATACAATACAGACCTTAGAGAATTAATTCACAAGAGTTACTAAACAAACAGCAACAAGAATCTGATTTCCTGAGATGCCATTACATTATATAAAATGTAGTTTTCAACCCAAAATTATAAGATATACAAAGATATAAAGGATGGCCTTGCAATGGACTAAATGTTTGTGTCCCTGCCCCCCTCCCTTCATCTTCCACAGTTTGGCTATTGTGGACATGGCTGCTAGAAACATCGGGGTGCAGGTACCCCGGCGTTTCATTGCATCTGAATCTTCGGGGTAAATCCCTAACAGTGCAATTGCTGGGTCGTAGGGCAGGTCTATTTTTAATTCTTTGAGGAACCTCCACACAGTTTTCCAGAGTGGCTGCACCAGTTCACATTCCCACCAACAGTGTAAGAGTGTTCCCTTTTCTCCGCATCCTCTCCAACATTTGTTGTTTCCTGCCTTATTAATTTTCCCCATTCTCACTGGTGTGAGGTGGTATCTCATTGTGGTTTTGATTTGTATTTCCCTGATGGCAAGTGATGCAGAGCATTTTCTCATGTGCATGTTGGCCATGTCTATGTCTTCCTCTGTGAGATTTCTCTTCATGTCTTTTGCCCATTTCATGATTGGATTGTTTGTTTCTTTGGTGTTAAGTTTAATAAGTTCTTTATAGATTTTGGAAACTAGCCCTTTATCTGATATGTTATTTGCAAATATCTTCTCCCATTCTGTAGGTTGTCTTTGAGTTTTGTTGACTGTATCCTTTGCTGTGCAAAAGCTTCTTATCTTGATGAAGTCCCAATAGTTCATTTTTGCTTTTGTTTCTTTTGTTTTCGTGGATGTATCTTGCAAGAAGTTACTGTGGCCAAGTTCAAAAAGGGTGTTGCCTGTGTTCTCCTCTAGGATTTTGATGGAGTCTTGTCTCACATTTAAATCTTTCATCCATTTTGAGTTTATCTTTGTGTATGGTGCAAGAGAGGGTCTAGTTTCATTCTTCTGCATGTGGATGACCAATTTTCCCAGCACCATTTATTGAAGAGACTGTCTTTCTTTCAGTGGATCGTCTTTCCTCCTTTGTCAAATATTAGTTGACCATAAAGTTCAGGGTCCATTTCTGGGTTCTCTATTCTGTTCCATTGGTCTATGTGTCTGTTTTTGTGCCAGTACCACACTGTCTTGATGACCACAGCTTTGTAGTACAACCTGAAATCTGGCATTGTGATGCCCCCAGCTATGGTTTTCTTTTTTAAAATTCCCCTGGCTATTCGGGGTCTTTTCTGATTCCACACAAATCTTAAAATAATTTGTTCTAAGTCTCTGAAGAAAGTCCATGGTATTTTGATAGGGATTGCATTGAACGTGTAAATTGCCCTGGGTAGCATTGACATTTTCACAATATTGATTCTGCCAATCCATGAGCATGGAATATTTTTCCATCTCTTTGTGTCTTCCTCAATTTCTTTCAGAAGTCTTCTATAGTTTTTAGGGTATAGATCCTTTACCTCTTTGGTTAGGTTTATTCCTAGGTATCTTATGCTTTTGGGTGCAATTGTAAATGGGATTGACTCCTTAATTTCTCTTTCTTCAGTCTCATTGTTAGTGTATAGGAATGCCATTGATTTCTGGGCATTGATTTTGTATCCTGCCACGCTACCAAATTGCTGTATGAGTTCTAGCAATCTTGGGGTGGAGGCTTTTGGGTTTTCTATGTACTAGATTGAAATCCTAATTCCAATGTGATGGTGTTTGGTGTTGGGGCCATTAGGATGTCATTAGATCATAAGAGTGGAACCCTCAGAAGGGATTAGTGCCTTTATAAGAAGATACCAGCTAGCTAGCTAGTTCTCTGTCCACCCTGTGAGGATATAATAATAAGTAGGCAATTTGCAACTGGAAGAGGGTCCTCACCAGAACCCTACTATGCTAGCACCTGATCTCAGACTTCCAGTCTCCAGAACTCTGAAAAATAAATTTTGTTATTTATAAGTCACCCAGTCTCTGGTACTTGGTTATCGCAGCCCAAATTGACTAAGCCCCATACACAGAAAAAAAAAAAAAAAAAAGTAGTCAAAAGAAGCTGCCCCTGAGGAAGCCCAGATGTTGGATTTACTGAAGGCTTTTTTTTTCCCCCAAAGATTTTTAATTTATTTATTCATGAGAGACACATACAGAGAGAGGCAGAGACATAGGCAGAGAAAGAAGCAGGCTCCATGTAGGAAGCCCAATGTGGCACTCCAGGATCACGCCCTGGGCCCAAGGCAGACACTCAACTGCTGAGCCATCCAGGTGTCCCTTACTGAAGGTTTTAAATCAGTTACTTTAAATGTGTTCAAAGAACTAAAGGAGACCTGTATAAACAACTAAAGGAAAGTACCAGAATAAAGTCTTACCAAACAGAATAGGAGATAGAAATGATAAAAAGAACCAAATAGAAATTCTGGAGTTTAAAAATAACTGAAGAGTTCACTAGAGAGGATAAATAGCATATTTGAGCCGACAGAAGAATCAGTGAAGTTGAAGAATCAGTGAACTCGAGGTTATCTTGTCTGAAGAACAGAATGAAGAAAAATGAACAGAGCCTCAGAGATCTGTGAGGAACTATCAAATACACTAACATGTTTAATGAGTGTGCCTGAAGGAGAAAAAAGAAGCAAAATATTTGAAGAAATAATGGCCAAAACATCCTCAAATTTGAAGAAAAACACTAATGTCCACATCTAAGAAGTATGAACTCCAAGCAAAATAAAGAGCTCCACACCTACACACTTCATAATCAAACTGCCAGAAGACGAAGAGAGAATCTTAAAAGCTGCAAGAGAAAAGCAACTCATCATATACAAGGGATCCTCAATAAGAATGACAACTGATTTCTCATTGGATTGATTATATACTTTTAAGTTGGAGTGGGGGAGTAGAGATTATTAAAGCACAGAGATGACCCATGGGCATAAAGAACTGCATTGCAATTGTGAGGAGTGAGTTGTTTTTTTTTTTTTAAGATTTTATTTATTCATGAAAGACACACACACACACACACACACACACACAGAGGCAGAGACACAGGCAGAGGGAGAAGCAGGCTCCATGCAGGAAGCCGGATGTGGAACTTGATCCCAGGACCCCAGGATCACGCCCTGAGCCAAAGCCAGACACTCAACCACTGAGCCACCAGTCATCCTGAGTAGTGAGATTTCTCATTAGAATTCAAGCAGTCTAATACAGATGGCTAACAGACACATGAAAAAATGCTCAACATCACTCATTATGAGGTAATAAAAACTAAAACCACCATGAGAGAGAACACCTTACACCTGTCAGAATGGCTAAAATTAACAACTCAGGAAACAACAGATGTTGGTGAGGAGGCAGAGAAAGAGGAACTCTCTTACACTGTTTGTGGGAACGCAAAGTGATGCAGCCACTCTGGAAGACAGTAGGGAGGTTCCTCAAAAAGTTAAAAATAGAACTATACTGTGACCTAGCAATTGTACTACTAGGTACTTATCCAAAGGATACAAAAATAGTGATTTGAAAGGGCACATGCACCCCAATGTTTATAGCAGCATTATCAATAATAGCCAAACTATGGAAAGAGCCCAAATGTCCATCAACTGATGACTGGTAAAGAAGATGTGAGGTGTACACACACACATACACACACTGGAATATTACTCAGCCATCAAAAAGAATGAAACCTTGTCTTTTGCAATGACATGGATAGAACTAGAGGGTATTATGCTAAATGAAATAAGTCAGAGAAAGACAAATGCCATATGCTTTCATGCATGTGGAATTTAAGAAACAAAACATGAACATAGAAGAAGGGAAGGTAAAATAAAATAAGATAAAAGCAGAGAGGGAGGCAAACCATAAGAGACTCTTAACTATAGAGAATAGACTGAGGGTTGCTGGCAGGAGATGGGTGGGGGTGGGGTAAATGGATGATGGGCATTAAAGAGGGCACTTGTGATGAACAATGGGTGTTATATGTAAGTGATGAATCACTAAATTCTGCTCCTGAAACGAATACTATACTATATGTTAACTTGAATTTAAATAAAATCTTGGGAAAAAAAGAAAAGAATCAAGCAGTGTAGAAGACAGTGGAATGACCTATGAAATGAAAAGACATCCTGTGCTTATGGATTGGAAGACTTGCTATCATTAAGTTGGCAACATTCCAAATTCATCCACAGACGCAGTGCATTTTTAATCTAACTTCCCTTTTTATTGTTGTTGTGGAAATTGACAAACAGAACTTAAAAATTCATATTCTGGTTCATATGGAAACATAAGGGACCCAGGATAGCCAAACCAATCTTTAAAAAGAACAAAGTTAGAGGACTCACACTGGCCAATTTTAAAACTTACTACAAAGCAAAAATAATCAACAGTGTGGTACTGACATAGGATAAGTATGTCAGTGGAATATAACTGAGAGTCCAGAAATAAACCTATATATTTATGGTCAGTTGATTTTTGACAAGGTTATAAACTCAATGGAGGGAAAGGATAGTCCTTTCAACAAATAGTGCAGTAGTAACAGGACATCCACATGCAAAAGAATGATATCCCTCCCTCATACTATATGCAAAATGCAAAATGGATTAAAGCCTAAATTAGGGCTAAACTACCAAATTCTTAGGAAACAACATAGGTATAAATTTTTGTGACATTAGATTAGGCATTAGTTTCTTAGATATAATACCAAAGGCCAAGCAACAAAGAAAAAATAGGTAAGTTTTACTTCATCAAAATTAATAACTTTTGTGTATTAAAGGACACAAGTGAAAAGACAACCCACAAAATGTGAGGAAATATTTGCAAATCATGTATTTGATAAGGGATTAAAATTCATAATGCACAAGGAACTATTATAACTCAATAATAAAAAGAGAAATACCTTTATTATAAATTTGTCAAAAGATTTGAATAGATATTTCTCCTAAGAAGTTACAGAAATGGCCAATAAACACATGAAAAGAATACTCAACATTATTAATCACTAGGAAAATGCAAACCAAAACTACAATGAGATAGATACTACTTCACATCCATTAAGATGTTTATAATAAAAAAAGATGATAGAAGTATTAGTGAGGAAGTGGAGAAATTGGAACCCTGGTAAGATTATGAAGTAGTGTAGACACTTTGGAGAATAGTTTGGTAGTTCCTCACAAGTTTAATATGTAGTTTCCATATGACCCAACAATTCCGCTCCTAGATATATATATATCTATCAGAGTTGAAAACATATGTCCACACAAAAACTTCTACACAGATGTTCATAGCAGCATTATTTACAATAGCCAAAAAGTGGAAATAACTCAAATGTCCCTCAACTGATAAACAGATAAGAAAAATGATAGACCCATACAATGGAAATATTACTCAGCTACAAAAGAGAATGAAATACTAATACAATGTACAGATGAATCTTGAAAACATTGTGCTAAATGAAAGTACATATATTACATGATTCCATTTATATGAGATGTCCAGAATAAGCAAGATCATGAATGTGAAAAGTAGAGTAGGCATTGCCAGAGACTGGTCAGAGAGGCGAATGAACGATGACTATTGATGGGTAATGGGGTTTCTTTTTGGGGTGATGAAAATGTCCTGAAATTAGATAGCAGTGAGGACGTGCAACTTTATGGATATATTAATTGCCCCTGGATTTTATGTTTTTAAAAAAGTGAATGAGGAAGAATGTGAGGTTGAGTGCTAATAGTATATGGAGCCAAATACCAAGTCTGGTGTCAACAATGAATGGAGCAGAATGTTGAGTCTATTGTAAATCATAAGTGAAAGAGAATGTGGCACCAACAATAGACAGTGGAGCAGGATGTTGAGTCTAACACAAGGAAAAGGAAGCAGATACATATGTTGTTACAATTGCACAGAGCAGAATGTGTTGCCAAGTGGTAACAGTAAATGGAATTTGGTTTCAAGCATTTATAGTGAATCTAGCAGAATGCAAAGTCTAGTGTCAATAGTGCAAAGGGCAGATTATTGTTTTTTTTTGTAAGAGTGAATAAAGGAGAGAGTGGTGTCTAGTGTTGATGGGAGATGAAGCAGAATGTCATCTCTCACATTAAAAGTTAATGGAACATCTGTGGTGCCTGGGTGGCTCAGTTGGTTAAGTGTCTGCCTTTGGCCCAGGTCATGATCTCAGGACTCTGGGATGGAGCCCTACATAGGGCTTCCTGTTCAGCGGGGGTCTGCTTCTCCCTTTCCCTCAGACTGTCCCTCCCCCCCAACCCCCATGCTTTCTTAGTCCCAAACAAACAAAATCTTTAAAAAGTTAATGGAACATGAAATATTATGAAAACAAAAAACAGTGGGCTGACTATTCTAGATTAAAAGAATAACCATATACAATATGAATCGTGACTGGATCCTTGATTGGATCCCTCACCATTTTTACTGATGATATTTTTTGACAATTGGGAAAATTTAAATAAAGTTTCTGTATTAGATGATATTATAGAATTATTTCTAATTCAATAATTATATAAAATTGATATATGATATAAATATAATTGTTGAATTAATGTTAACATTTTTAAAAAAATTTTTTAATTTTTATTTATTTATGATAGTCACACACAGAGAGAGAGAGAGAGGCAGAGACATAGGCAGAGGGAGAAGCAGGCTCCATGCACCGGGAGCCCGATGTGGGATTCGATCCCGGGTCTCCAGGATCGCGCCCTGGGCCAAAGGCAGGTGCTAAACCACTGCGCCACCCAGGGATCCCCTGTTAACATTTTTTTAATATGAACATTTTTAGATGTGACAAATATCATTGTGACCCTTATTCCTTATTTAGAGATGGCTTGTTATGATGTCTGTAACCATCAAATGATTCAGCAAAAATTGTGGCTGTCTACCTACCTACCTACTTACCTACTTATCTACCTACCCACCTACCTATCTATACAGAGGAAGAACTGAAGTCAATGTGGCAGGATTATAACAGAATCCAGGTGAGGGATATTAGAGTGATCATTGTATATTCTTCCAACTTTTCTATATCAAAACAGAATATTAAATGAGGCATTAATTGGAAATGGTGCAGAATGGTACATTTAGCATAAAGCTGAAGGAAGAATATGAAGTCTGGCATTAATGGTAGAGCTGAATGTTGTGTCTGCTGTTGAGTGATTAAAGCAGAATATGGCTCAAATGATAGTAGTGAGTGTAGTAGAACGCAGTGCCTAGCATTAAAAGCAGAATGAGGCATCAAGCATTCATACTGGAGGCAGCAGAATGTTGTACCTCACATATGGGTGAATGGAGGAGTATGTGGTGTCTGGCATTAATAGTAAATGAAGCAGAACATTATGTCTAGTGTTAAAAGTGAATTAAGCAGAATATGAGGTCTGGTGTTAACAGTGAAAGGAACAGAATGTTGCATTTATTGTAAGGGTGACTGGAGGAGAATTAGTGGCTGGTGTCAGTAATGAATGAAGTGGAACGCTGTGTCTGGTGTTAGAAGAATGGAGCAGAATGTTGTGTCTAGCACAGAGTGAATGGAGCAGAATGTGTATCTGGCTTTAATAGTGAATGGAGTGAAGTGCTGTGTCTAGTGTTAATAGTGAATGGAGCAGAGTATGGTTCAAGAGTGAATAGTCAAAGTAGCAGAATGTCATGTTGAACATTAGAAACGTAAAAGAGGATTGAGGTATGTACAGAAAAAAATTCACGTGTGATTTTTCAGATGAGGCTGCTATCTTGCAAAGGACCTGCTTGCAAGATTGGCCCTTGGTTGACATGTGGGAACTTGGATTTGGGGAATGTTTCCACTTTCTCTAACAGATAAGGATGCCTCCCTGTGCCTAGACTGCCTATATAAGCAATATGGTGTATGCAGAGCATCTGCTTTTCTTCTGGGAGTCTGGAGTTTTGGTATGTGCTTGGCAGAGGGTGCCTATGTGACCAGCACCCAATAAAAACCATCAATACCGAATCTTAAATGAATCTCAAAATAATATATCTATCTCCCTGGGCAGAAACATCCCACACATGTGACTGCCTTTTGATTGTTAGGGTAAGAATGTGCTCTGTGTCGTCACTCAGTGGGAGGGAGAAAACAAGAAGCCTGCACACGGATTTCTCCAGACCCTGCCTGTGTCTTTTTCCTTTATCACCTAGCTGTGTATTCTTTTTAATTTAATTTTACTTTATTTTATTTTTAGAGATTTTAATTTTTTTCAAGGATTTTTAAATTTAATTTAATTTAGTTTTTAAAAAGATTTTATTTATTTATTCATGAGAGACACACACACAGAGAGGCAGAGACACAGGCAGAGGGAGAAGCAGGCTTCTTTCAGGAAGCCTGATGTGGGACTGGATCACGCCCTGAGCTGAAAGCAGATACTCAACCACTGAGCCACCCAGGCACCCCTATTTATTCATTTTAGAGAGAGAGTGCATGTGTGAGTTGGGGGAGGGACAGGGGGAGAGGGGAAGCAGACTCCTTGCTGAGCTCAGAGCCCCATGTGGGGCTCCATTCCACGACCCTGAGATCATGGCCCGAGCAGAAACCAAGAGTTGGACACTCAACCGACTGAGCCACCTGGGCGCCTGCCTAGCTGTGTATCCTTAATACGACACTGTAAGAAATCTTAGCTGTGAGTACAACGTTTTGTAGAGTCCTGTGAGTTGTACTAACTCTCAGAACATGGGGGTGGTCTTGGAGACCCCCATCCCAAAGTATCTACTGTTAATGGTGAAAGGAGCAGGATGTTGTATTTAGCCACAAAAGTGAATGGAGGAAGTGATGGAGTTGAGTGTGAATAGTAAATGAAACAGGATGTGTGTGTAATGTTGGTAGAGCATGGAGCAAAATGTGGGGTTTGGCCACTGTATACGATGTAATGTTCAGTCTGGAGGAGAGGATTTGATGGATCAGCATGCTGGATCCTGCCAAGTGTAGTAGATAAAGAAATAGTGACTAATGCCTTGTGCTCCCTTTCTCTCAGGCAGGGTAGGGAGATGAGTACAGGTGTTCTGTGCTCTCTGGCAGTAGGACTTACCTTGGGCAGGGATGCTCGGGAGCCAGAGCTCTGGGTGGTCATGGTGAGCACAGTGGTGATGCCCAGGCCCACACGGGCTGGTGCGGCATCCATGTTGATCCAGAAGGAAATCCATGAGAGAATGACAATGAGCAGGCTGGGAATGTACATCTGGATCAGGTAGTAGCCCATCTGTCGCTCCAGGTGGAACCGGGCCTCAATGCAGGTGAATTTACCTGCAAGAAATTATAGTGAGAAGGCAAAGTAGCCTGGTGAGTAGGAGCCAGACGTTGAGGTCAGAACAGCCTCAGCGGGGGTCCTGGTTCAGCCTCACACTAGCTGTGTCCTCAGGCACGTGATTGAATCTCTATGTCTCAGTTTCCTCATCTGTGGAAAATTGGGGATGATGATGATGATGATACCTACCTCATATGGTTACTGTGAGGATAAAATGAGATGATGCCTATAAAGAACTTAGCGCTGCCCTCACACCATGTATGCTCAGTTGCCATCACCCTCATCAGCCATGTTTTGTTGCTAAGAGTGTGCCTAAGTGGACCATTCTTTATCCTTCTGCCAGTTATTTTCCCCAAACGTGGCTTGATCTTGTTACTTCCTCTTATGAAAACCTTTCTTTCCTTCCTTCTTTTCTCAAACCATAAAATCCCCATTATTTACAAGAAAAAGTTCAAACTTTTCAGTCTGCTGTTCGTAGTCATGCTGTGGCCTGGTTTTCCATCCCTTTTCCCTTCTTCCTTCACCCAAATCATGATGCCTTCCACTGTATCCTTTGCCTTGAACATGTCCTACACTTTGGCCTTTCTGAGCTTTGGCTCCTGCTAATCCCTCTGTCTGGGATAAACCGGGGACTCCTCCCCACAACCAGCCAGAGCAACCCTCCTGCTCCTCTGCGGTGCAGAATGTGAAGTCTACCCAGGCAGAATGACTCTTCCTTGCAAGTTCCTTCAGTTCAGTTCTGTTCATGCAGTTATCTGGCTTTTAGGGCATAATACAGTGAGGGCATAGTCACGTTGGTGTGTCTCTCTCTCTCTTCTGCACTGGACTGCAGGCAGCTGGTCTTCTCCCCATCTGTGCTTGCCTGAAACTGGGGCAGGGCTGTCCCATGGAGGGGGGCTGGTTCTCATCTCCAGCCCACTGCAGTGCAGTTACTAGGGAATTTCCTAGAGCTCCCTGGACTGTCTGCTGCATGTGGGCAGGGCCTCATCAGCCTCTGCCCTTGTATCCACAGGGCTTAGCACAGAACTCAGCCCTCGCTTAAGTGGAAATAGTGAAGAGCCAATGAGATAATGAATGAGAGAATGGTGTTTCAAGCTATGGTATGCGAGTCAGTGTGATTATGTGATTCGTGGGAAGTCCCTGCTCTCATGGCTGCTAATGGGCATATCGTTACTTCTCTGTATCTCAGCATGCCCAGTGATCAGGAGAGTATCTCTGGAGGTTCTGAGACATCTTGGAGGTTACCCAGGAAGGGGCAGCTGTCCTCAAGAGACCAGAGACCAGGCTGCCTGCCCTTGGTCTGGGCCTTCTCCTTGTACCAGGGCACAGTGTGATTTCTCTCAACTCCCCTGCTTCATTCACCTCCTCCCCTCCCTGGCTTCTGTCAACAGCCATTTTTATGCAACCACCCTTTGCAGTTGGGCTAGGAGAGCAGCGTCCTACCCAATACTCCAGCTGGCATCCTAACTGCCTATCTTTCTTCCACTGTGTCTCTGTGAGCTCCTTTCCAGACCAGGGTAGGGCAGGAAAGGCCAGTCTTGGTCTGATCTTCCACCAGAAGCTGTGCTGTGCCTGGAAGACAGCTGAGCAAAACAGTCATGGTTTCTACACCCTCTTGCAGTTCACAGTCTAGGGGACCCTTTCCAATTGCACTGTTTACAACCCTAGTGGCACCTCTCAGCTCCCTCCTGCTGTCTGATGAGAGCATTCTGTGTTCCTGTGCCCTGTCAGAAATGCCAGTTCCTCTGTGACAGACACTGTCAGATGCCCTAATATCAGCTCCTCCCTTCTGCCTTAGGAATAGGATTCATTTGGAACTGGGCATGCTGCTACCTGGAATGAAGACAGTCTCTCCTAGCTTCCCATTCAGTGAGGTGTGGCCTAAGCTTTACTTACTTGCCCCAGGACATCCAGGAAGAAAGTGTCAGAGCCATTTTCTTGGTTTCAAAGACTATTCTCTTAACCACTAGGTAATAAACACATAACCATGTCCATCATAGGCACCTGAGAAGATCTGTTGAATCAAAGGTTGAATGAATATTTGGAATTACCTCTGACCCTGGTTTGGGGGTGGGACCTGAGGAGGATACCCTTGCACCTACCTGTGTTGTAATGCTTCGTGCAGTATCTCAAATCTTTCTCCTCTTTCAAGATAAACTGGGGTAGAGTTAGTCCATCTGCCACCTGCACAGCTCCCTGCTCCTGCCACTCGAAGATCAGGTCATTCATGGTATAGCCAACTGGGATGGGGGATCAGAAGAAAGAGCAGTCACCACCCAGAAGCACTTATTTGAAGCATGTCAGAGTTGGTTTGGGTTGGAGGCTGAGAGGCATCAGGCACTAGATGGCACTCATGAGACCTTGTTGTCTTACCAACCTCCTCTTCCACCCTTCCCCTTCCAAGGAGGTTAAAACTGGTTTGATTGTTTATATCTAACCCCCTGCCCTTCTACCTCCCTTCTTATCTCTCCCACCACCTTACATTAGCTTGTCCTTTTGCTTCCATCCTTACCCCCACGGTCATAGTTTACTACATCTGCTATTTGACCTTGCAAGTTCCCTCCTCTACTCACAGCAGCTTTTCCTCTGGGGAATGGCTCTATAGAATGCTGTTGTGGGTCTATTAGCTGGGGGCCAAGGTGTTAGATAAGGTGTTAGATAATGACTCAACTAGACCAGTCAGATGGTCTGTCCCAGGACTTTGAATCTTGAGTCAAGTGACAAAAGATTCAGAGTTGTGTCTCTGAGGTGGGACTCCAAGGGACTGCTCCATTAGTTCCCACTGCCTACATTCTCTGCTGTGGTGCCTGTACTTTCAGCTTCTCTTCCAAGTCCATGAGGAACCCCTAAGTCCTTCCATCTAATTCCACCTTTTAAATTAGATTGGTTTCTGTTTGTAGTCAATGAAGTCAGCTACCTCCTACATAAAACTCCCTTCAGTACCCCCTCCCTTTCCTAGTCAGAAGAAAGCACTCTCTGCCATGAGGCCACAACATTTGTACTTCCAACAACACACTTACCACTTGCTGCCCCATGTTAGAGTTATTTGTGCAGCTAGCTGTCTATCTCACCAGCCGCAGGGAGCACCCCTGTGAGTTCAAGGACCATGACTTATTCAAGCTCTTTCTCCTCTGTTCCTGGAGAGCATATTCACGAGGGACATGGAACAGTGCCTCTTGGGAGAATAGTGCTGACTCCAAAGCTAAGCCTCAGCGAGACAGTATAAAGGGGGTTGCGTTTCTAATGCATTTTCCAAAACAAAGCCCCTCATTTGGTATTTTGGGCTAGTACAGTAATCTCTTGGGGTCTAGCAGTTAGAAGCAGCTGTATGGGAATTTCTGTAGGTCCCATGGGTAAAAGGGAGCCTGGTTCTTTCTAAAGCCCTCATGCAAGGGACTCACAGCTTTCCAGTTGCATGATACACGTCTGGACGTCCATGGGGAAATTCTTCAAGTCCATGGGGCAGGCCAGTGTTAGGGTGATTCTGGGAAGAGAAGGGAGTTGATTGATGCTAGAGCCACAGACCTGGGAAGTTGTGCCTCCATTTTAGTTATTACCAGAAAATCCCTTATCTTGGAGAGGTCAAGGAGGTCAGGGAACTAGTATTTATGGAAATAACATATGTATATTTCTACCTTCCAGATATGGAAATGGAGGTTCAGAGAGATACTTTATGTTGCCTAAAGTCACACACTGTCAGTGGAACTTCTGGTTTCTTGTGGAGTCTGTCTGGCTTCTAGACATCTGCCTTCAGCAAGTGGCCTGAAGGCCTGGAGGCCAGGGGTTGACCTTGATCCCTACTCTTCTGCAGAGTTTGAATTTCAAGTTGAGCAGCCCTAGGGCTCAGGCATCCAGTACCTCTGCAGCAGGTGCTTCAAGTTGTTCTTTACTGCCTCCCTGCATACACTGGACTCAGCAAAAGTTATTTTAAAGAGGCCCTTGCCTTCTGGGTATCCAAATAGAGCTGGCTCACATCTGTGGACCCATGCCAGGGTCAGTTGGGAAGTGGTGGGTGCCCCTGGCTTCTGGGAGAGCTATTTTGGGTTGTTCAACCATGCTGAGGCTGAGCCTTAGAACTAGAGGGAGTCCCCCTCACAGAAGCAAAGTCCACAGCTCAGGCTGGGATGCAAGGCCTCAGCTTGAAAGGCTGTGCCCACATCTGAGCACTTGCTGCAGAGAATAGAGAAGAAAGACTCTCAGAGCTTAGATCATCAGGCCAACTCCCTCATTTGACAGGTGAGAAAACTGAGGTACAGAGAAAGATTGGTTAGGACTCCTGCAAGGTCACATAGCAAGTGATGGCTTAAAGGCAGGATTCAAAACTATACCTCTTGGCCTTTGGATTCTGAGCTCATGTGTTTGCTTTCCAACACTATCCTGAAAGCACCTCATTGGTGGTGGTCTAGCGACACTTGGCTGCTGGCACGTTAGCTGCAGCTTCCTTCCTCATGTGCACACCCACTGCTCTGGTTTTGGGCCCCGTTTAAGCACAAGGTAGAAGCAAGAGGGGGAAAAGAGAAGGAAGCGGGAGGGAGATGGTGAAGAGAAAGTGAACACAGTTGAATTTCTGAAGATAAAAGCTCCAAAGTGGGGCAGCTGTCACACTAGGTTAATTTCCCGAAGTTGAATGACCTTGGGAACATCACTTTCTGCTGATTTGTCCTTCTGTCATGCTGCATGGGGCTTAGCTCTGTGGAGATATGAAACTAGCCTGGCAGCAGCAAAATCCAAGCAGGGTAACCCCAGCCAGTCAGGGCACTGGCGGCCATCCTGAGCCCATCACCCTTCCATCTGGATGTACCCTGGCAGGATGGGCTCCAGGGTGAGGAAGGCTGCATCAGCCTCTGGCTCTTCCCACTCATCCCCTGCTTGGTGCTTCCTTTCCCTGCTAAGGTTCTTAAGTCCCCTCTCCCACCTGGATTATTCTCAGAAGACACCCCGGGCCCAGTCACATCTGAAGGTTAGGACGGTTGCAGCCTCTCTGATGGGCCTGGACATTTAAAGCTCATCTCCTAATGGAAACAGGAAGATTTATTTCCCCAAAAGAACTGGAGGGTGAGGAGGAGTCATTTAGGGCCAGTGTACCTTGTAAGCTCTTTAAAATAAAAACATATTCATTCATTCAACAAATGAGTGCCTACTGAATGCCCTGGACTGTTCTGCCAAGCTCTGAGTGGGCATCAGGTGCACACAGATTACAATCTGGGCTGTGCCACTAGGTTCCTGTAGCAACTTTGGCAAGTTACTTAAACTTGTAGATTTTCACTTCTCTAATCTGCAAAAATGGGTGTAATAGAAACTACTTCATGGGATTGTTAGAAGGATTACAAATAACGTATGTAAAATACTCAGCCTAGTCAGTAAATTCTCCGTGAATACACATGTGTAAGAATGTAACAAGGATATTGGTCATTTTCTCCATGACTTGGGGGAGGAAATTGGGAATTACATGGGGAGATTTGGCAGGAGACTCTGAAAGTTTGCCCCTAACCAGTATCTGCAGGGTATTTCCCAGCTGGGAAGGGGGTCCAACTTCCTAGAGTCAGTGCAAGGCATGGAGGATAGAAAGGGTTTATAGAAGGGAGGGAGCAGCCCTGGCTTATACCTGTGAGTAGCACCATCCGCTTGGAAGGCCCATTTTTGTTGAAGTTGCTATGACTTTTCAGGCTTTGTGCCTTTGCTCCTGCCTTTTTTTTTTTTTTTAATTGTGGTAAGAACATTTAACATGAGATCTAGCCTTTTAACAAAAGGCTATATATATTTGTGTATAATATAGTATTGTTAATTCTAGGCATAGTGTTGAACAGCAGCTCTCTAGAACATACTTACCATTTTGAGTCACTGAACACCCCTGCTGCTGAGCAGTGTCTTTGAATGCTCTTTTCCCTTCTTGTTTTATCAAAATGCTGGGTAAGCTTAGGGGCCTAACCTTAACGCCTCTCTCTAAGGTGCTTCCTTGGTTCCCCTGGTTATAAGGAACCATTGACTCCTAGTACTTTGCATGGTCTGTTATTCTTACTCCTGAGTGTAATTTAATAGCTGGCTCTGCATATTGTGCAGGGGTGTGGGATTGCCAGGGCCTGTTTATGGCATGGTTGGCCCACTTGTTAATGTCTCCTCCCAGGAGGCAATGGGACAAGGTGTGTTCTGAGGCTGACGGCAGGGGTGAACCTGTGAGGAATTCACCTGATGCTGTAGAGGACATTTCCGTTCCGGGAGATCCTCAGCAGTTTGTTGTCTGTGGTGATCTCATGGAAGTGGGCCCCCTTCTCATTGGCGAAGAACAGGTCAGGTTTCCAGATGGAATCCAACATGGATGGGTCCAGGTCCAGAGAGTCATCTGGGTATTCATTGTAGGCCAGCCGGGGGTCATTCCACTGCTGCCGCAGGAAGATGTTAACCCTATAGTCCTATAGCCAGGAAATAAGGAGTTAGAGTCAGGGGGTTAGACCCTGGGATGTCAACTCTTGGAGGGCCCAGGTGCTTTCATTCAGTGCTCCGCGAAATCCCTTCTGGAGAATTATGAGTGAGGTTGCAACTTATGAAGTTCATGCATCAGGAAAAAGTCAGGGGAGTCATCCCTGAAAATTCTCTAAATGCCCTATTAAATATATTAAGTTCTGAATTGAGATTATTTCAATGTTATTCTTGTGAAAAATCTTAAAGTTCCAACTGATGTAATAAACATCTATTGTCATCCTGTTGACATTTTGTCATGTTTGTTTCATTTTTTTGAAAAGAGAAAGAGTACGTTACAGATAAAGTTGAAGTCAATCCCTCTTTTATTATCGAGGTCATCAGGGCAGTAATTCCCATGCACAGTGAAGTTTGAGGGTCGCTCTGCTAGATGGACTGAAGGAGCAAAAGGAGAGGCAAAAAGCTGATGCCCGATCATTCAAACTGTTCTGTCTGAAGAGAACAACTAATTCCCAAGCACTGAAGGAAGGATGGGTGAATTCTGTGGTGCTCCTGCTGGCCATAGGGTTCACACCACTTTGTTTCAATACCAGCCTTCTGCAACCTTCTATCATAGGTGTTGATTTATGTGTTTGGGGAGGATTTTCTTTTTAATTTTCTTTTTCTGATGTAAGCTCTAAAACCCAATGTGGGGCTGAACTCATGACCTGGAGATCAAGAATCGCATGTTCTCCCAACTGAGCCAGACAGGTGCCCCTGGGGAGGATTAATAGGTGCTGTGGAGTAGTATCTTACTGGGTTCTAAACTCAGTGCTAAGCCTAATGCTTCTTTGATGGGACTGTTATGTAGTCTGCTGGAAAAAAAAAAAAAAGGTCATGATCAAACCAATTAGGGAAATGTTGGACTAAACCAAATGCAACTGATTTTTTATTGTAGGGCTTCTCAGAGACCTGAAAAAGCTAATTATTTCTATGTATCTCCAAGAGGGGAACAGAATATACATTTCCTGGATTTATTTTGGGCATACAGCTCTTGCATTTTGTGCATGATGCTTGCCTTTTATGGAACGTATGTTAGTAATTGCCATCCTAGTCAAAACTCCCTCTCCCACCCTCCACCTTTGTTTCTTTTCTGAATGGAGAAACTGAAGTCCAGAGAGTTAAGACTGATCCAGTTTCACTCAGAAGAGGCAGGTCAGAGCTGATTCTGGAGCGCGAGTCCTGACTCCCTAGCTGAGGATTTGTTCAACTGGTCCTAGAGTTGTTGATAGAGTCCATTCAGCTCCCATGCACAGCCTGAGAAGCAGTTAGTGGTTTGGGGAGGTCTCCATGCCATGAAAGTAGGTCATGAAGTTAAATATTTTCATGAAGACATGTTTTCAATTTTGTTAGGGAGGCATTGTAAATCTGGGATCCATAGTATCACTATAGTGCAAGTAGAATTGGGTGTTTGTGTTTTCCTAGGAAGAAGTGCATGGCTGTCTATATTAGATTCTCAAAAGGGTCTATAGCTCCCCAAAAGATTAATAACCTCAGTTCAAGTCCAACTCTGAATGCTGTCCTTCCAGGAATCATCTCCACACAGGAGCACCTGGTGCCGTTTTCCCCGAAAGTGCTGGATAAATGAGATCATGCTACATTTTCTTTTCCTAATCACTCTTGATCTGTCATCAGCAGGGATGGACTAGAACAAATGACCTTCCTCACCACTCTCACCCTCACCCTTACCCCTGCCAGTTGCCCCCATGGTACATGCCTCATTCTACTTGCCTCCAGAAATATCAATAGCCTCATAAAATGTTCCAAAGTATTTTATAGGATTGTTCTATAATTTAATTGAAGACTCTCCCTCCAGCCCCATAGAAAATGACATTTGGTCTCATAATCTCATGTCTTATAAGTCCCGTGGTGGAGAGAGAACTCTAGGCCAGAGCTGGATGTTGATATTTTGTTTATCCTGCTCACAGTAACGGACAGCTCCCAATCTGGCCCCCTCTTATCAGGGAATTAGAAATAGCCTTTCTCTCTTGGATATTACATGAAGTGTGTGTGCGTGTGTGTTTGTTTCCATATGTTTGCGTTTGTGTGATGGGGCACTGGGCAAGTCATGTCAGAGGAACACAGGCTATGAGTGGTTGGGCAGGAAAAGCCTTCAGTCTGCAAACCCCAGCTGCACTTTTGATGTTCTTGCCAGTGACATGACAATCCTGTTGATGTGGCTGGAAGGAAGAAAAGAAAGTGGCATTTATTAAAACAGTCTGTTGGGCACCAGGCGCTGTTCTAGATACTGTCACATATACTTATTCCTTGCAAAACCACCCCTCCGAAACTAGACATTCAAGTTCCCATAGTGAGCGGAAGGAGACTGAGGTTTGGAAAGGTTGTGAGACTTGTCCAAGGCCCAGAGCTAGTAAGTGGCCGAGTTGGGTTCTGAAGGCACGTCAGTCAGCCCAACCCGCTGTTCTGTCCCACTGGTGCACATGGCCAGTTCTGTGCCAGGGATGCTCCTCTTTATTCCTCACTGCCTCTGTGAATTTTGCCTGCTTAGCTGAGGCACAGTCTCCTGCAGTAGCCTTGATGCCCCTAGGTGTCCACGGTCTTTTCCTTTTCTGATCTCCTAGCAAAATGGAATCACTGGAAACATGTCATTTAGCACTGCATGTGTCTTATCTTCTCGACTTGATTGGCAACAGTTTGAGAGGATGAACCTGACCTACCCAATACCTAGAAAGAGGAGGAGGCAAAGCCAGAAAAAGAGCAGGAGGAGCTTTCCTCATTTTAGACTGGAGAGACTGAGGCCTGGAGAGGGAAAGCATTTTCTAAGGTCACACAGCAATTCAGGAAAGGACTAAAATTTGGAATCTGAATTTGCTTTTCTAAGCCTCAGTGTTCAAAGGAGTTAGCACAGATGGTCTTTAAGGACCCTCCCAAATCAAATAGCTAATTGTTATTTAATTTTTTCCAGCAACATTTAACTGAGCATCTACTGAGTGCTAGGCATGGTTCTAGGCCCTGGAGAATCTGCCATGAACAAGAAACACATATTCTTGCAGCCACGGAACCTGAGTGTAATATTTACACCACACGGAGCTCAGGGCTTCCCTATGGATTAAGTACAGGGTGCCAGGGAGATGCAGAAGACAGGTTCTCCAGCTAGACAGGGGCCTGGTGGTCAGGGAAGGCTCCAGAAGAAGTGATATTTAGTGAGACCAAATATGGTTGAGCCCAAGAGGAAAAGCAGTAGGAGCCCCTATATTGGAAGGCCTAGAGGCAGAGGAAGGGCATGGAAAGAAAAACATGTACATGAGTGAGGGGAGGATGCTTGCAGGGCCTCGCCAACTGTCCTGAGGAATTTGGACTTCATCCTGAGAGTCGTGTGGAGTCTTTGAGGAATTTCAACTAGGGGAGGGCTTTGTTACATTTGCATTTTGTGACTGATATTTTAAAAATATTGATTTTTTTCTAATTACAAAAGTAAATGCGTGTACATTTACATGTACATGTACAAAAGATAAAGGTACATCCCTTAAAAGAAGAAAAACGAAATAAACGTGATAGGGTCTCATTATGAAATGACTAATGAAAAGTGAGAGCAGGAGACCTGGAGAATGTATCTGGTGTCCTCAGGCAGCTTAACTCCTTCTCCTGGCAGCCCCCGCTCCTCCCCTTAGCAGCTGCTGCCCAAACAAGCTGTTACATCGATTTTTCTCCTCCCTAGTTGGGAAACAGCAGTGGGATATGCAGTTCAGAGGCGATCAATGTAATTGGCATAATAGGCTGAAAACTAAATGCAGTTTTGCTTACTTAGCCCTGCAATCACACTGGTCAGTGTTCGACATGCTGGGGGTCTCTGTTCAAGTTCAGGGGTCAGAGGAGCAACATTTGTGTTCTCCGCCCTAGAACCTCAGGTTCCCCCTCCAGTAGTTGGCTT
The DNA here is from genome assembly GCF_905146905.1 of Nyctereutes procyonoides. Taxonomy (NCBI): domain Eukaryota; kingdom Metazoa; phylum Chordata; class Mammalia; order Carnivora; family Canidae; genus Nyctereutes; species Nyctereutes procyonoides. The sequence continues at coordinate 30,650,723 of NW_026575046.1, forward strand.
CCAGGTCTCAAGCTCTCAACAGTGGCCCATCTAAATCTGAGGTGGGAGGGATTTCCAGAGCTCTAGCTCAATAGTCTTTAGCATCAACTCACCTATCCTCTCTGTGAGAGTCCCTGATGGTCTCTTTTCTGGTAACAGGGCAACTACCTTGCTTATAAGACCAAGGTAGAGCAATAGTCCCTTCATTCACTCATTTTGTCATTCAATAAATATTTATTAGCGGCTTCCTGTGTGCCACCTGCCGTGGGATCTGCCCCCCCACCCCGCACTGCCACCCCTATTGCGTCAAATTCAGATTCTAATCTTTCCCAGTAAATTCCTCTAAACTCAGTACTCTGGCAAAATAGGAAGCATGAGTGGTTTAGCAGGAAAGAGCCTGCATAAGTGTGGTGGTGAGAAGGGGATGTGGTGGGCAGGATGTTGCCCATTACAATCAGAGCCAAGAAACATCACCCAAGCCCTGGACAAAGAACTAGATTCTTATACCTTCCTAGGTCTCAGCATTCTGGCTGTCAAAGGGGTGTCTCTTTGCTCAATCCATTTCTATTCTATAAACATTTATTAGGCCTAGAATGGTAAAGATGGAGGCATAAGGTCTTGGTTCTACCCTCAGACAGTTCAAATTATCTAGCAGGTGAGGTTAAGAGATGGACACAAATATCTACCACATAAAACTGACAGTGATAGAGGTCAAAGAGGTTCTAAAAAATTGCTATTAGATATTGCTTTCAAAGCCATTGAGATAGCTTCTAGCTAGGTTGGATTATTCTGGAAAAGCTATCAGAGAGAAGGTGACATTGGAAATAGCCCCTTTCAGTTTGCTCCATCCTACTGAAGTTAACATCTCTGCTCTGAGATGGGAACTATATCTCATTTCAGCTGGAAAGGAGGCCAGTGATATGTGAGGGGGACATCCAGGTTTGAAGTATCAGGCTTAGAGCAGGAGGGACTTGAAGACTGTGGTGTGGCCTCAGAGTATTTAGATTAGGATGGATATAGTCAGGTCAAAAGGAATCTTGTGTAGAAGGTACAGCACAAGCAAAGGTGTGGAGGTAGGGACATTCAGGCCGTTCAACTTAGCTCAACCACTAGCCATATAAGTAATAAAAGGTCCCCCTTATTGAGGACCTACTATGTGCCAGGCATTACGCTAAACATGCCATCATTTCATCTTATTTTTTTTAAAGATTTTATTTATTTATTCGAGAGAGAGAGAGAGAGGCAGAGACATAGGCACAGGGAGAGGCAGGCTCCATGCAGGGAGCCCGATGTGGGACTCCATCCCAGACCCCCCCGATCATGCCCTGAGCCAAAGACAGACCCTCAACTGCTGAGCCACCCAGGCATCCCTCATTTTATCTTTAAAACAATCCTATTACATAGGTATTTTCAACCTAAGCTATGGACGAAGACTCAGAGAGGATGAGTAAATTGTTCAGACTTACACAGTAGTCAGTAGTAGAGTCAGAATTCGAATCTGGATTGTCTGATTATACAAATTCATGCTCTCAGCTACTCTGCTGTGCTAAGGCTGTAAAATGGATTGATTTGAGACTCTGGATATCATTCACTGCCAAACCAAGGGGTTTGGATTTTATTGTGTAGTCAACTGGGCACCTCTGGGGTCTTAAGCAGTGGAGCAATATCTCCATTTGACTTCAGGAAGGTCAGTGTGCCAGCAATGGCCAGAAATCTTAGAAATGAGAGAAAACAGGTATAGGGAGATCCATTTTGAAGCTCTTGTGGCAGCCTAATTAGGGCCAGCTAAACTAAGACAGCAGTAATGGAGAGTGGCATAAGTGAGAGAATCAGACTTCTGTTACCACCATCATCAAATATTACAGTTAGAAAGAACCTTTGGAGAATTCCGTCTCAACTTCATCATTTTACACATGGCCCAGAGAGGGAGAGGGACCTTCCTTGGGCCACACAGCAAGTCAGTGACTTAGGTGTGACTTGCATACAGACATCCAATCCTACCCCACTTTTTTTTTTTACGATTTTATTTATTTATTCATGAGAGACACAGAGAGAGAGGCAGAGACATAGGCAGAGGGAAGCAGGCTCCCTGTGGGGAGCCTGATGTGGGACTTGATCCCAGGACCCCTGGATCATGCCCTGAGCCGAAGGCAGACGCTCAACCACTGAGCCATCCAGGTGCCCCCAAAGTCTGCTTTTAGGTAGTATACTGCATTGGCTTTTTAAAATTAATAATGTGTCATATTTAGTTGCTGCTTTTTACTTTTCAAAGCACCTTTACATTAATTGTGTTCTATGACATTTGGCATAAAGAGAAGGTTCTTTTCCCCATTGGGCAAATGTAGAAGCTAAGGCCCTAAAATCCTGAGTTCTCACCACTAGTTACTGGTAGATCCAGAACTGATAACAATGGTGCAAATAATACTAATTTGTAAGATTGAGACTTTACCACATGGAAGGAATGATTCCAAGAGCATGATGTGTGTTATTTTATCTTCATAATAATCCTGTGATGTAGGTTCTATTATCATTCCCATTTTATAGTTAGATAAATCAAGGCACACAGAGGTTAAAGTACTGTTTCTGACATCACACAGCTAGTAAAGGCCAAAGCTGACATTTGGACCCAAGTTGTTCATGCCAGAGCCTAAACACTTAACTCCTAGACTGCACTGCCCAGGATCTCCTAGAATTGCTCCAAGTGACAGTTTCATGACACCTCAATGCCATTGGAAATATTACTCAGCCATTAGAAATGGCAAATACCCATCATTGCTTCGATGTGGATGGAACTGGAGGGTATTATGCTTAGTGAAATAAGTCAATCAGAGAAGGACAAACATTATATGGTCTCATTCATTTGGGGAATATAAAAAATAGTGAAAGGGAATAAATGGGAAAGGAGAGAAAATGAGTGGGAAATATCAGAGAGGGTGACAGAACGTGAGAGACTCCTAACTCTGGGACACGAACAAGGGGTGGTGGAAAGGGAGGTGGGCGGGGGGATGGGGTGACTGGGTGATGGGGCCTGAGGCGGGCACTTGACGGGATGAAAACTGGGTGATATGCTATATGTTGGCAAATCGAACTCCAATAAAAAGAAATTTAAAAAAGATGCCATTGGATACTGTCGCTGGCTGCAGGTATGTAGCTGTGGATTTGTAGATATCCACAATTATCAGGAAGTATTAAAAGGCAAAAAAAAAAAAAAAAAAAAAAAAAAAAACTTCTGCCCCAGTTTCCAGAAGTCTGCTAGAGCTCCTGCCTCATTTCCAGTTTGACCCATTGTCTGCTCTACACTCAAGTTCAGTGCTGGTGGACGCCCCAGATCCTGATCTGTTAAATCCTTGGTTCCAGGGATCTGCTCTGTGGCTCAAACCTCTCCCAAGTCACCATTCCTGCCTAGTGCATTCTCGTTTAGATTTCATGCAGTCAGAGATACATTTGTTGTGAAGAACTGTAGATGGTTTGGACCAGTGGAGCTGAGCATCTTTGTTTGTCTTTAGGGGATCACTAAAACACAGCGTGAGTTTAATAATTACATAAAAATGCTAATAGCAGCTACTTTTATTGGGAGTCTTGCATTTGCTAGAACTTTATATGCATTGTATCTCTAAACCTTTCATCAACCTAGCAAGTTGGGTATTATTATCCTCATTTTATAGGGGAGGAAACTAAAATCCAGAGAGGTCAAATAGAGGTTAAGTGTCTTGCTCAAGTTCTCATAGCTAGTAGGTGCTAGAGCAGGAATATGAATCCAGGGCTGTCTCACTCCCAATTTCACATTCTTTTGACACTTAATGCTGCCTCTCTAGTTCCTTTTTTTAAAAAAACAAGTTCCTACATGGGTAGATGAAAAATACAGCAGACATAGTGTATTGGGACCCCACTGAGCCTATGTGACAGGTTGGTTCATGCATGCCCTTATAATCAGTAGCAGTTGGAGAACTTTGGATTGAGATATTAACCAGTGAGGTGGCTTCATAACTGGTTGCCAAAGGGTGCAAACTGGGGTGGGGGGAAGTTAGCCTGGAAAGAGGAAAGAAGACAGTGTTGGCAGTGCAGGGAGGAGTAGTGAGATATGCCACTAACACATTTAGAGATATGGAAAAAGAGTTGCTCTGTGTAAGTTAAACTAATAACAGGGAAGAATGTGCAGTAGAGGAGTTTGGCAAGGCCCAGCATCAATCACAGTGTCTTACGTGTAATCCTGATGATTTAGAACAGGCCTATGCTTGTAATTTAATAACTGAAACCCTAATTTACTGTACTGTGTCTCATTTAGGGAACTGTTTATAAACATATGGGAGACATTCGTTCAGTAGTATGAGAAAAGGGTGTTTGAGGAGCAGGAATTTGGCAATTGGTAATCTAGCATCATCTGGTTGGGGGAATACCAACGTTTTCATTCCTGCAAAGAGGGTTTCTGAGTGGTGAGGCAAGGATGCTTTCTTAGACCTCTTTCTGGCCTAGATGAAATTTCCCTCAAGACTATCTTCTTTGCCTTTAGTTCCAGATATGTCAAATGTGACTCCTGATTGGCTTCCCTGGTATTCGGAGAGTGGCAAGGGAGTGCTTTCACAGAGGACATGAGCATTCCTATTACTTGAATAGAAAGCCGCATTGTAAATTAAATAACGTGGCAGTCTTATTTACCCACTAGAGTATTTTGTGGGGTTGAGTGTCATGAGTCAGCCTTCCTGAATCTGATCTGATTGAGGGCCAACTCTGAGCTGTCACGAATTCCCGATTGTTATGCCCCCCTCGGTGGTGTACTGGGGAGAGAGGCATCCAGCAGATGATATCAAGGCTGCCTACAGCCCCATTTTCTGTCTCTAACAGACTCTAATGGCATTTCTGAGCCTTCTCTCCTTGGCCTTCTTTTAGTATTCAGTTTACCGAGGCTTTGTAGAGTGTTGAGCCGTATCTAATTGGATGACATTTAATAGACTTTCTCTTGGATCCCCAAACCCAAGAGTATAAAAAAATGACCTAGCATGAGCTGTGTAAAGAGACTGAAGTGTAATGGAAAAAAGCAACAACAACAAAAAGAATCTCATTCAAAATAGCAATCAACCTCACAAAGTATCCATGAATAAACCCAACAAGAAATATGTGACTCCTAGATATTTAAAAAAAAAATGAACCCAACAACTCTAAAACTTTACCGAAGAGCATAAAGGAATACCTAGATAACTGGAGAGACATATTGTGTTTATATAATATTGTAAAGATGTCAGTTCCTCCCAAATTAATCTATAAACTCAATGCAATCCCAATAAAAACCTGAGGTGATTTTTATCAGCCTCAACAAGCTGATTCTAAGGTTCATATGGAAGGACAATGGACTAGAAACATCAGGAAAATCTTAGGAAAGAAAAACAGCAGAGAACTGTCTCTACCAGATATAGAAATATAATGTTAAACCATAGTAATTAGAATAGTGTGGTATTGGTGCAGAAACAGACAAACGAGCAGCAGAACACATGGGGACTGGAAACAGACCTAGGTATATATGGAGATTTAGTTTATGAGAAAGATAGCATTTCATATTGGTGGAGAAATACTGATCACTTAAGGATAATGATGGAAAGATTACTATCAAATTAGAGAAAAATAGAGGTAAACCACCACCAAATACTTTACAAAAGATGAAACCAACTACATAAAGGAGGTACACGTAAAAAGAGAAACCTATAATATTATTGATAATGCTCAGTATGCAAAACAATATGCAAAGATACTCAAATTCACTAGGAGTCTGGAGTGAAAATTAAAAATGATAATGAAGTACCATTTTAAAAATCCCATTTGGTAAAATGAAAAGGCTTGATAATATCTTGGGTTGGCAAGGATAAAGAGAGACAAACACTGTTGTGGGGACAGTGAATTAGAAGCTTCTTTGGAAGTGAGCTGGGTAATACGTCTGTCAAAATCACAAAAAAGTTTCATGTCTTTTGATCTATTCATTCCTCTGCTGGAACATATCCTGAGGAAACGCGCAGAGTTAGGTACAAGAATATTCTTTGTGGCATTGTTTGTAATAGTGAAAAGCTGCATAAATGTAAAAGGTCCATCAGGAAAAGAGTGGTTAAATACCACAAAATGATGGCCTGTTCCAAACATGGCATTTTTTAAAAGACTTATTTATTTGAGAGAGAGAGAAAGAGAAAGAACACATGAACAAGGGGAGGGGCAGAGGAAGAGAGAGAATCTCAAGCAGGCTCCCTCCCTGTTCAGTGTGGAGCCAGATGATATGGGGCTCTGTCTCACCACCTGAGCCTAAATCAAGAGTCGGGTGCCTAGCTGACTGAGTCACCCGGGTGCTCCAAGGAGCATGGGATTTTACAGGCAAGCCATAAAGTTTGGAAACAGATTAAAATTATTTGTCATATCTGGAATGTGGTAATAACAAACCACCTCTTATATTCCAAGTTGGTGTTATGCAAAGAGGTAAGAATGAGTTAGACCCATATGCAGTGATGGGGAGAAATTCCAAGACATAGTGAAGGAAAAGAGCACAGTCCTACTTATATAATGGTTGTGCATGTGTACATGAGGGTATGTGGGATCAAGGAGGGCAGTAGGATATACACTGACTTATTTATTTGTAGTGGTTAACTCAGGATAGGGCAGTAGGAATTGGAGGAACACGGGAGGCAGGGGTATTTCTGTTTTCTTTCTCTCTTTTCTTTTTCATTAGACTTATTACAAAAGCTTCTTTTTATCTCTTACTTGTGTACTTAAAAGAATGTTCCAGAGTTTAGCTCTCTGTAGCATAGTGTGAGTCAACACTGTGACATGGCTACCTAAAGGAAATGTCTTTGGGTGGCACGTGTAGAAATGATTTTAGTATTCTGAGAAGGTTCCCTGGGAGGCAGGGATTAAGGGAAAAACCGAGGGAATGAGATTCCTGGCCTTTGCTCCACTTCGTCCAGAATAGCCTGGTTTGGTTTGGTTTAGTTTAATCAGTTTGTCAAAATGCTACGTAAGATTTAGCTTAAAACTGAACTGTGGTGGTAGAGCTGTTTTTAGAAGCAATGCTTTGAAGCCCACTAACCCAGAATTGGGATGGCAGTGACCTCGCCTTGCTCTGCTCTAAGTACTCTTGGGGGCTCGGGTTCAGTTGTTGGCTTCTCATCTCAAGATGGAAGTTGATGGCCCTGGATGTACTTGGAGAGCACCATGATGGTAAAGGAACTGGGCACCAGGGGGGATGGTTGAAGAGTCCAGGTGTGGGCAGGGGGTAAGAGGACTATCTCAGTTATTTGAAGGGCTGTCAGGTGAATAGATTGGTTCTCTAGGAACAGAATGAAAACCATGGGTAAGTGGAGATTTCAGAGTTGTCCAAAGGCAAAATGGGCTGCCTTGGAAGATAGGGAGCTCCCTGCATCTGGAGGTATACAACAAACTACTTGGCCACAATGTTTATGGTAGAGATTCTGCTGACAGATGGCCATTCAACTAGCAGACCTCCAAGGCTAATTCTTTCTCAGTATTGATTGAGTGCCTATGGTTCAGGCAATGTGTTGGGTGATTGAGAGAGACAAAAAACCCCTTCCAATAAAAAAGCAAACAAGACAACTAACAAGTGAATTTTTACATTTGAGACATTGCTTTAACGATACTAGAACAAATGATGTGATAGTGACTGGAAGGGGGGTCATTTTTAGATAGGGAGTCAGGGAAGAGCCCTCTGAAGAGACATCTGAGCTGAGACTTGCAGGATGAGAAGGAACCATTCACACAGAATCTCTCTGGGCAGAGGGAACAGACCAGAGGAAGGGAAATTGCTGCAGGGTTTGAAGAAAGAGAATGTTGTGATCTGATTTAGGGCTTAAAAACATTCCTCTAGCCACTATCGGAGGGGAGGACATGAAGAGGGAAGGCACAGAGGCCAGTTAGGAGGTTGTTTTAGTCAAATAGGAGAGGGGTGATGTCAACTAGACCTGACAGCAGTAGAGTTGGAAAAAAGTAGGTGGATTTAGTTTTATCTTCTATGATTCAAAATATCTGCTTCATTAAGTCATTTGACCCCAGAAGTAGGTTTGCACTGTAAAGTACTACTTTCCAAACGGTGTGTTAACATTTAGGGTTGAACTAAGGGGCATTTAATCTCCTTTGTGATAGCTGTTTTTGTGTATCTTGAGGTTTCATTTGTGAATATCCAAAGGGATGAATGGCCAAGGTCTTGTTGTGGTACAAGTTCTGATAGAATCCCACAATCCTACTGATTAACTAGACCACAGTGCAGAAGACCAGGATAAGGTCAGGTCCTCCCATGGCCCATCATCCTGTTGGCTCTGCCACCTTTCTTCTTGCCCCATGCTGTGTAGGTGGACCAGGCCAAGAGCAGGGCTCCAGAAGTCAGGCAGCCTGGAGATAGTAACTGGCGAGGACATTTATCAGCTGGAAAAGTGTGAGTGAGTTAAGTCTCTCTCAATTTTAGTTTCCTCATCTGTAAAATGAGATTGTTAGATTATATGGATAATCCCCATAATTTGCTAACCACAGATGCCTGGTTTTCAGTAAAGTGGTCAATAAATGACAAACACTGCCACCTCACCTTCTCTTCAGAGCAGAACTTTTTTTTTTTATTTTTTTTCAGAGCAGAACTTTTTGGAAGAATTATCCTCCTACTGTCTTTGCTTCAGTTTGTCTTCTGCTCTCTCCATGCCCCTGAGGTTACATTTCTAATTTCATACATGTTCCCTTCCCGTAGCCCACACTGCTAAACCCATTGGATGCTATTGTCTTTTCTTACTCGACTTTCACCCTCTTTTAGCACTGTTGAACACACACGGGTTTTTAAAAACCCTCTTGCTGTTGGGTCATTCCATGGCATCATTCTCTGCTGGAAGGTTTTAACCTGGAGAGTACCATGATCAGATTTACGCTTTAGAAAAATTACTCAAAATCATACAACAGCATTTTCATAGCACCTGGCACATTAGACATGTGGAGTGAGCATTGGCTAATACTGCTATTGGTCATCATTATTTGCTACGTCCCACAGTATCCTGGGCAAACCTCTGTTATCTCTCTCATCACTCTGCGTTGTTAGCTTTGGTTTTATTGTTCACCATCTCCAATAGAGAGAGCAGACACCTACTATTTCCGTTTACTTCTGAGGACTTGAGGGGATTATACTTTTCTTCAGGCGGCACCACAAGACATCCTTTGGAGAGTGAAATATGAACAGAAGTGGTCTATGTCACTTCTGGGAGGAAAGAATTGACTAGCTGCAGCTCAAGCCTTCAATGCTTTGTTGCCTTGCATGGCAAATGTGAAATCACATATTGATATGGAGATGCCATGCTCAGCCACGACATGGAGGACAGTAGTTTTACAGAGTTCCCTGGATTTGTAGCAGATTTTAGATGAGTGATAAATCAATCTTTGTTGTTTTAAGACTTTGAAATTTGGGGGGTTATTTGTTGCAGCAGGAAAGCCTAGACTAATGTGAATAAGACAGAACTCTTCCTGGAGCTTATTGCCATGTTCAGCACATATAGGATGTTAATAAATGGAGGTGGAAAGGATATATGAATAAATCGGGAACAGAAGGAAAAAAAAACCCAAGAAGCCATCTCCTTAGGCTTGCATGTATTGGAGTCCTTGGCTCATTGGTTTAGTAGTTAACAATCCTTTACATTTCTGTAGCATTCATGAAAGGCTTTCATACCTCTTACTCGTGTGTTCTATACACCACTCTTAGAGCCAGATACCTAGGATGGACTGAGTCTCAGTAGCATTAAATGATGGCAGAGCTAGAACTCAACTCCCAGTATCTCGATTTCTGGGTCAGGATTCTGTCCATTGCTTCTTAATATCTACAAATGAGGCCAAACTTGTGGACTATATTTGGATAGGCTGTCACCAATCACTGGGGGTCCTGGACACAGTGTGCCTGTCTCTATGCCAAACTAGCCCAAGACTTGGCAAGAGAGTCTGGAGCACATGTCCTGGGATTCACGCCCGAAGGACGTCAATCCACCTGCACTCAGACACACATACTCACACACATACATACACTCTGTCTCTCTCTCTCTCACACACACACACACACATAAAAAATATATATATTATAATTATATATATATATTATATATATATATATATATTCTACATGAATTCAAGCTGCCAGGGTGTCCCCATATGTGGGCAATCACATAGACATACTCGTACTCACATACTGATACACATTTAATTTTGTATCACTTATTCACATGTAATTGTGTGTATACACATTCACACACATGCATATACACATATAAATGTGCTTATTCAAATATTGAAGTATACTTAAATATGTGCTCATCTATTCACAAATACCCATATATAATTGCATAACTGAAAATAATATACTTCATTCCCTCTTAAGAACTTTTACTTATTCTTACGTTTATGTGTGCACACAGATATCTGTGCATCCCCACTTACTTACTTGTACATGTAGAACCACAGAAGCAGACATACTTATGCTCATACCTGTACTTGGCCATAACATTTCTCTTTAAGGTTACCTGTTTCAATATCTTTAAGCTACCATGTATATATACACATACCTATGTGTACATTTGCACAAATATACAAGCCCACAGTATACACATGTGCATAAACACTGCACAGAGATGCTGCTGCATAAGCACTTAATACACACTTATGTGTGTCCAGACAAGCTGGATGGATTCTTCTAGGTTCTAGCTCCAGATCCTTCTCTTGCAGCCTGCCACAGGGGCTGCTCTAGTTCAGGACCCCCTTCTTTCTTCTCTCTTTTCCATTCCCATTACAACCCTACCTTTATTTTCTGTGTAGACTCAATGGAAGTATCTGGTAAGGTCAGATGAAGGGCTGGCAGCTTCAGCCTTCCCCTCATCGGGAATGGATAGAGACCCCTGTTGCTTTTCTGGCTGCCTCTCTGTGCTCTCAGGTCTGTTAGCTCCGGTGAATAAAGCCAGGCCCTGGGAGGCAGACAATCAGGCCTGGGGACTCCAGCTGTTTATAGAGCTGCTATGCACTCCTGCTGCTCTTGGAGAACAAACACAGCCTGGAAAGTTTCTGGCATTGGGACTATGTCCATATTACCACGGGCCCAGGAGGCACAGCTAGCTCTTTGCGTGGTTGGTGAGGCAGAGTCCTGGGCTGGAAGTCTATTCAGTGAAGTTGCCTTTCATCTCTGATTTCCTTATGATGAAAGGAAACAAGTAGAGGCTGGGAAATTCCAAACATCCAGGATTAAATATTTATATTTGGCTCAAGAGAAGATGGGCTTTGGGGTGAGATAAGATCTGAGTTCAAATTCTATCTCTGCCACTGATCAGTTGTGTGACTTGATACAAGTCACTTAACCTTTCTGAGCTTCGTATTACTTATCTATAAAATGGGGATAACATTTCCTGCCCCCTGGAGATTGTGGTGAGCTTGGAATGAGATGATATATGCAGAAGTGCTCCCCACTCTGCCTGGCATGCAGTAGCATTTAAGGCGTGGTGTGGCTCTTGTTTTTAAGATGAGCCCAGTCTTACTCTCCAAGCATGACAAGAAAGGAGGTTTGAATGGGGAAAGTGGTTCAAAGGGTTTGGTGGGGTGAGAAAGAAGCTGAGGGGGAGGGGAAGTGTTGGCCACTTGGAAAAGCGTCAGACCTGGGGTTTTGTCACACTTGCTCCGTACTTTGTGGCCTTGCTCAAGTGATGTCCCCACTCTAGCCGTCATATTCCCTCTCTGTAAAATGAAGGACTGCAAGGACTGCCATAGACAATTTCTTCAGGTTTTCTTCTAGTTCTGAGATATTAGGTTACGTCTTTCTGAAATCATCTGCAAAGTAAATTAAATGCATATAGATAACTAAGGACCCAGTGGAAAAAAGTCACGGTATTATGGAATGTACAAGCTGAAAATGGTAACTCCTATTCTGAATTAACATTAAGTAATAAGGAGAAAACTGTGCCACCTGTGGACCACTCCCAAGGAGGCACATCATTGCCAATTCTTCATTCTTCGTCTGAGGATTCTGTATCTCCACCGCAGGGGGCCATGCCCCCCCACCCCCAGGCTTCCCTTGGGGCTCTTCCCATGTTCCATCTGTTCTGTTTTCCCCTGAGGTGTGCTGAGCCTGGCACGATGTGAGGTTGGGTTTCTACTTCTGATAATAGTTAGGTGGTTGCTTAAGCGTGCTGTGTGGGTCTGTGGTCTCTCGGCTTCCTGAGTCATTGCCTTTTGATGTTATGGCAGTGTGGGGCACTGCAAACACCTTCTATGGGTTACGAGAACAGGATCTTCATCCTTGCCTGGTAGCTCACTAGTTCTGTGATACAATGTGTCCAAATCTATTTCTTTAGCTGGAAACTGGGGGGCATAGTGTTTACCGTGTCTACTGTGTAGAGAGTGGTTGGAAGACCTAGTATTTAGTGAAGGAATCAGATGAGAGAGTGGGCATAAAATATGTTGAAAATTATGAGTAGTATTTAATAATAATAGCTGACATTCACTGTGTGTGTACTTTGTGTCAAGCACCATGCTTGGCACTTTCTACACTTTATCTCTGAATCCTCACCACATGTGGCAAGGTGGATGCTACTGGTACTCCACTCTACAGATGAGGAGAGACTGACTCAGGCTACTCTGCCCCAGGTCATAGAGCTGAACCTCATGTTTTGCTTGGCCATGGAAGACTGTGTCCTAATTGCTACACTATCTCTATAGAGAGCAAAATGTAGCAGGAGTGAAGTCTAGAAAGGTAGGCAGGAGACATGGGAGAGGGGAAAATGGAGATTCAAGGTCACACAGATGATTAGTGATAGCTCTGGGGTCACCATCATCATCTTCATCATCAGCATTATCATGGGAAACATTAAGAGCACTTACAAAAAGCATTTACTGTGACAAAAACTGTCTTGCACTTAATTTCCACCCATGATACCTCGATGAGGTCAATATATTAGTCACCATTGGGATTTTACAGATGGGGAAATTTAGGCTTAAAGACATGAAGAAAAGTGGATTCTCATATATCGTGAATGAGACTGGATCTATGTGACACCAAGAGCCTGGGTGGTAACCACCACACAAAATAAAGGCAAACTGCTATTCTTTTAAGAGAGAGAGAGAAGGGGGAGGGGGTAAAGAGAAGAAGAGAGAGAGAGAATCTTAAGCAGGCTCCACGATCTCTCTCTTCTCTCTCTCTTTGACCTGAGCCAAAATCAAGAGTCAGATGCTTAACTGACTAGGCCAGGTGCCCCAAACTGCCGTTCTTTTAGGAGGAATCTGTGTCAAGGAAATAGATCTCTGTGTGGCCATTGTAGGGAAACAGGTTGGGGTGGGCTGGAATGCTCTTCCAGGTGGTTGGGGTGGTTCCAGGTGGTTGGGGTGGTTGGGGTGCTCTTCCTGCTGGAAGAGCAGGAATGTACACCTGTTCTTAAATAACCAAGTTCTTTACATAGCTGGGTGGTCCTTGACCTAATCTGATAACCATGTATCATTCTAGAAGAGTGCAAGTATCAACACTCACCACACAGAGAGTATGAATAATTCCAGTGTCAATGTGCTTCTGATTTGGGAGGAACAAGAAGAAAAACATTAGGAGCTCTTAAGACATCCATTCAAAGTGTGGAAAAACTTGCCTTTTTGACCTGGATACCCAGTGAAAAGCAGTCATATTTGTTCCTAGTCAACAGGTGGGATCATCTCCATTTGGAAATAATAGACCTATTCATTTTAGGGAATTTTTTTTATCATTTGTCCTTTGGATGTGAGCAGGGTCTACTTGACTCTATTAAGACAGATCTCTTTGCAAAAGGACAGATTTTGGACCATTTGCTCCACAATCTATAGAGATCAGTGATTTTTGCTAGTCTGGGGCTGAAAGATTAGATCTACTCTCCATAAATGCTTAGGACCCAATCATTGTACAAATCAACAGACAATATACTTGATTTGGTTTATTTATTTAAAAAAGTTATTGAGTACTCATTATTAAATCACTGTTCCAGCTGCTGAGGTTACCACAGGAAATGAGACAAGATTCCACCCCAGAAATAACTTACATTATAGCAAGAGCAGGAATGAATAAGCAGACCATTAACCGTGTTACTTGTGAGTGGTAAGTGCTATTATGGGAACTGTAAAATGTGTCATGAGAATGGGTGGAAAGAACTCCTTGTAGCCTTGGGTCAAGCACACAGGTGAACTCACACACGTACACACGTGTTTGAGTGTGCGGGCTGCTTCTGCAGGTAATTCTAGCATAGACTTAAAGGGGAATAGGAATCAGCAAGGGAAGAGGAGCTAGTGTGGGTGGTCTAGGCAGAGTCCTCAATGGCATCAACACAGAGACACACCTGTCTAGAGAACTCTTAGGTGTTTCCATTATCCAGAAAAGGAAGCGAGTGAGAGAGAGAAGAGTTGAAGCAGGGCAGAATCACGGAGGACCTTCTAAGCTTTTCAAAGGAATTGGGGATTAATGGTGAAGCTGAGGGGGAGCCACCAGGGAGGTGTAGAAGCTGGATGATGGTGGGGTTAGATCTGTATTTTAGAAAGACCAGCCTGTGAGAAAGAAGGATCGTAGTGGAGCAAGATGAGAGTTAAGGCTCTTTTGCAGTAATGTGAATGAATAAGCCCCATGGAAGCCTGAACTAGCCAGGGGCAAGGGATGTCTAGAAATGGGTAGCTGTTTTTGCCTTTTTTTTTTAAGATTTTTATTTATTTATTTATTCGAGAGAGAGAGAGAGAGAGAGAGACAGAGACAGGCAGAGACAGGCAGAGGAAGAAGCAAGCTCCATGCAGGGAGCTCAATGTGAGACTTGATCTCAGATCCTGGGATCACATCCTGAGCTGAAGGCAGACGCTCAACTGCTGAGCCACCCAGGCATCCCCAGAAATGGCTAGTTTAGAGGATTTCCTGGCAGTAACATCTGTCTATAGGACGTGATGATTAGCTGGCTGCTCTCATTTGGCTCATAAAGAGATGACTTTAGGCTGCTTAAATTGTTTTCTCATGAGCTAGATCACTCCCTTCAAAGCAAGTACAATTGATTTTTGTTTTGTTTTCAAGGATTGGAAAAAAAATTTAAAGTATCATTGCATCTATTTATAATCACAAATGTATCATTTGCTCCTTGCAGAAATTCAAAAAATAGGGAAAGACTGAAAGAAGAAAATAAAAAATTATCCATAAGTCTGCAAGCCAGGGATAACTGCTATTAATATTTTGGTATTTTTCCTTCTAGTCTTTTTTTCCAGTATAGCTGGTTTATTTTAAACTTTTTACTATGCGAATTTTGAAATATACACAAAAGCTTAGAGAAGAGTTGAATCAACCCAAAAGACCCACTGCGGCTTCTATAAGCAGTTTTCTGCTATTGCACAGTTGAATTGTAAACTTACATGCAGCTCTTTACATTTTCTTTTTTTTTTTAAGATTTTATTTTTTCATGAGAGACACACACAGAGAGGCAGAGACATAGGCGGATGGAGAAGCAGGCTCCCTTACAAGGGGCTTGATGTGGGACTAGATCCCAGGACTCCAGGATCACACCCTGAGCCACCCAGGCAACCCTATAATTTTGTTTCTGCATCCTGGGTGTTTGGCATGTGCTAGCCCTGCTGGCTCTTTGAGCATTTGCAGGTGTATGTCTTCACCCCAAACATTGAATAGGAGAGTAAAAATGCCTAAGTCGCTTGGTATGTACTGGAGATCTGAAAAAACACCAGATTCCCCACCTTCTTGGGGAAACTCCATGCAGAGCGTACATATTTCTGGGAGAGAGATGTCCTCAGCAGGAAATAGCAGCCCATATTTTGTTTCACTCACCATAGTTGTCTCAGCAATGGAACCAAAGCTGTTGATGAAAATATTGCAGCTCACATTCACCGGGGGACCTGCCAATCAAGAGAGATTCCTGCTTAGCTCCATGGCCCAGAAGAAACCCACAGGATAGACCCATTCCTGGAACAGTGACTTCAGGGATGGATTCCTCTTAGCAGAGGAGACCCTTGCTTGCCCTCCACACCAACCCTGAGCAGCAGGGACTCCCAGCCACATCACTCTGCCAGATTCCCTGGTCCCCAAGTGAGCATCAGGTACAGAACACCAAAGGCTGAACTGAGATGTACTTTCATTAACACAGGATGATTCATCATTCTGCCATATGGTTGAAATCCCTTCTCCAAACCCCATCGGCTGCCTTCTAATTTGTGGCTGAAATGTATTTATGGCTCCAACATTTGGAGGCCATCTTGGGAATCGCAAGGAACAGCAAGTTCCTTGCCTTGAACTTATGAACCAAGAGATTGCCTGAAAGGGTGTTGATGGGAATTACCAGCTGAAGAATCCAGAGGGAACCTTGAGGGAAGTCCATAAGTCTTTATTAAATACTTTTCAGACAAACTTTTTAAATTCTACTGCAAAGGATAGGAAAGAAATGAAGGAACATTTGTCTTTGGGATCTCATTGTTAGGGGGCCTCTGTCAATCTTTTCATTTTATACTGTGCTAAGAGTGTTATCGATACTATCTCTATATCCTCTCAACCACTCCAGAAGAGGACATGGTTATTACCTCCACTTTGCAGGTGAAGAAACAGAGAATCAGAGAAGCCACACAGCCAGCATATGGTTGAGCCAGAGTTTGAGTTCAGATTTCTCTAATTCCAAAGCTGGTTGTACTTGGAGGAAAGAGATTCAGAGAAATGAAGGGGCATGTTCAAGGTCACAGAGTGGCGGACTCCAGGATTTTAAGCACTGGGCCTCTACATGAACTGACAAGGGGGCTGAGATAAAATATCCACAGAGAAATGTGAGACCATGGGATAGATTGCTATAAGCAGGAGGAGTTTAGGTATAAGAGAGGTTCTGGGGAACAAGGCATTAGGAAAGACCTCATGAAGGTGATAAACCTTGAGCTGACCTTGAAGGCAGGTAAGACTTGGGTAATAAATAGCTCATCATCCTTCACATGAAGATTGCAATGGGCAATCTGTGAATTTTTTCAGGTCTGCTTTTTTGTTAATCCCCATGAGGTCCTGAGGGAGCCATGGCAAAATTACTGTCCCTGCTATGGAGCAGAGAGTTTTAATAACTTACTTGGGCTTATTTATCAAGCATGTGGTAGAGCCGGGACTCACACCCAAGTTTTCTGACAGTGGAAAGAAGGAAGAAGATGTCTTTGTGTCTTCTGTTACCTCTTTAAAAAAGTAGCCCAAACATTTTACCCAAACTCAGTCAGTTTCCTTCTTTTCAGAAATCTTGGTGTGCAGGAAGGGACTCAGTCTTAAGGCAGGATCCAAGTTTTCCCTCCAAGGTTGTGCCAGGCTCCCTGGGTTTTCAACACAGCTCCAATACTCATTGGCTATTTTATTCAGGTGCGTCTCTTCCTGTTTCTGGGTTACAATTTCCCCATAAGTCTGGGAGAGTAGTGCATGATCTGGGTAGACACTTTGAGCTCCTTTGGTTTGGAATTCCCGTATGGAAGCTATCCATGTGAATTACGTGGTTACAGTATTTCAGGGCTGGAAGGTTTCTTAAAGGTCACCTTATCAATTTCTTCCCAAAGTACTGTCTGTAGTAGAATCACCTGGGGTATAATTTAAACTGCAGATTCCTTGGCCCAAGCCCAGACCAGTGAACCCAGATCTCCGGAAATTAGCCCAGAATGTATTGTTTAATGAGCTACCCGGGTGATTCTCACACACAGCCAAGTTTAGGAACCACTGTTGTAGTGGCACCAGATGCCCATTCAAGGCTGAACACCTCAGTGATGGGGAACTCATTTTGTCTTGAGTAGCTCTTTCCATAGTTGGATACTTCTGTCTGCTAAAACATTTCCCTTATGCTGAGTGAAAATCAGCCTCCTTGTCACTTCCACCTAAACAAAGACCCATTAAATTTTTCCCCTCATTTAGACTCAGACCCAGGCTTTTCTTTTCATTCAGTCTCATACCATTAAGATGCCCCAAAGAGTTACTGCCAGTGCCTTGAAATGACACACTCAGAGTTCCCACCCAGGCCCTGCAAGCATCTGGTGCTGTGACTCCCATATAAATTAGATCCTGATTTATGTGTGTGAGAGGGCGCCAGCCAAAGGGACCCCATGGGGAGGTGTGGTTCATTGATATAAATCTGAAATTAAATTATCCTCGAGAAAATTACAATCCGGCCGCCTTTGGCAGCAGGATAATGTATACATTTCATTAAATATTAAAGTTTAATTTTGCTTTTGTGTATGTGTTTGTATTAGGCTGTGCCCCAATCCTGGGAGCCATTATCCTATACAAAGTCTTAAAGAAGATACAGACTATCAGAGCTAGAAGGTCTGAAGCCCTACTGGATCCTTCTGCAGATGCAGAAACAAAGGCCCAGATATGTCAAGTGATGTACTTCGGGTCACACTATCAGGTCAGTGGTGGGAGGACTGGACTCCAGTGTTAGCATGCTTTACTTCCGTATTCTGATTTGCATTGCCACTGTGTTCTGCAGACTGAGCCTGCTGTTCCCTGCCATCCTGATCTTCAGGAGAGTCAAGAGCAGGCAAGATTTCTGGTGTTTGAAGGAAACTGCTGGGTGATTAATCACTCTGTAGAGTTTCCAAACAATGCAGACCTCTTCCTCTTGTGTTAGGGTTACAGAGGCCTTATCTGCATGGCCTTTTCAGGAGCTCTGTGTTTGTAAGCCTTGTGGCTTTTGGAAGTCTTATTTGTGCCTTGAGTGGAAGTGTGAAAGGACCTTGGGACTCAGGGGCAGAAGAACCTTCATGCCAATGTTTCACCCCTTACCACAAGGCAGAGTGGTGAAACCTTGCTTCCCAGTTTTAGAGAGTAGGGTGGGGGGGGGTGTCCTAGAAGATTTACCTTGCTCAGGGCCTGACTTAGAGGGGACTGAAGGGAGTAGAGACACTGCAGGTTTGGGAAGCGACTAAGACATTATCTAGTGCTGTAGATTTGGGGACCAGATGTTCAAAGTAAGGCTCCCAGATGGGGATAGGGAGGAGAAGAGCCCTGATTCAATAATTTTATAGTCTGAGCAAAATTTTATTTCTTAAAACTGTCCATTGCTAAGTAAATAAATTAGTTAATGAATAAACAGATCAACAAATCACTAGCATTGTACCAAGAATTGAGTAAATGTAGCTGAGTGAAAATCCCTAATCTAGATGGCATCCTTTGGGAAAGTCACTTAACTGCCTTATGTCTTTGCATATATTTTGGTTCCTTCGTTCATTCATTTGTTTTTGAAAGGATTACTGAGGGCCATCTATGTGCCAAGTACAGTGCTATGCACAAAGGATAACTAACTAATACGTGAACGCTGTATGGTACACATGCAACGACGGGATTCCTCTCTCGGGAGAGCGAGACACTCCGGCTGGAGTTCCGAGAGAGCCCACCAGGGGGCGTGGTGAGCTGGAATTCGGGAAAACTGAAGGCGGCACTGGAGGCAACCTGGTGGTCATTGTTCTTGACCATGTTTGGCCAATGGAGTGTCTAAACGGTGTCATTTAGCTGCCAACTTGGAAGACTTCCTAGAAAACCCTCAAGTCTTATCTCGGAAGGCCTGCTGCCCAGGGCCTGTATTCCTACCTGGCAGCTACTTTAGCACCTGACAAGTGAGCCTGTACTTTCTGTTTTTTTCTTATCCCGGTCCCGCTTCACTCATGTGCCATACATGATCCCTCTGCGTGTTTGAGGTTGTGACCCTGGTGAAAGGCGTGGTCCCAGGCACTATGGCAGGAACACTGGTCATGATTTACCTGTTCTTGAGGGAACCATGGTCATGCTAAGGATGCTGGGAGATAGGGCCCAGGGAGAAGGGGTCAGAGGAGCCTGGAGGTAGAGAGGAGTGGGAGGTGGGCCCCAAACAACCAACCCCTATGCATTTCACAGAGCACTTTCCATTTGCAGAGCACTCCGAGAAGGGTACTTGGAGAAGGGGGAGCCAGGTAAGCAAATATTAGGAAGCTGTTACTAGCTGTCACATCCCTTGTTTGGTCTTGGACTTGAGCTGAAAAGAACAGTGAGGAAGGGCATCTGGAATCAATAATTGATTAGGAGGCTGGCAGTTGATCCTTGAAATAAGATTTTAAAGGGGTACTGGAAGGAAGGTCAGAGAGCATGGGGTCCCAGGGAGCTCCTTACAATCGCACCTATAGAACTCTGCTTGGCAGTTTGGGATTGCTGCAACTTCTTTGGGTATCCACAGACATGACGAAGGGAACCTGTCTCCTCTCGTAGCAGATGTCAGGGTCTCGTAGAAGAGCCCTTCAGAGCTGAAAGAAGCTTCTTAGATCACGCTGGTGAGGATGTGTAAATTGGTCACCCACAGGGCATATCTGGCTCACAAACATGTTTCTTTTGAATTCACATGTTTTAGGAATCAGGAAATTTTGCCTAAATCTTGATTTCTGGCTCTTCTGAGAGAACTGGATGATTAGGAAACATGAGGCCCTAATTCCTGTAGGGTAACTGTGGCCTGGGGCTAAGGAGAGGCTGTGCCCTTTCAAGGAGACTGTACCTCTGTTTCTCCATAGTGGCTACAACTCCCTTTGGCCTCACTTTGGGCTCACCTTACTTGTTATCCCTGGAGCCATTTGAAATTGTGACTCTGATTTAGACTAGACCTTTTTTTTTTTTTTAAGATCTTTACTTATTTATTTGACAGAAAGACAGAGTGAGAGCATGAGTGCACATGTGCAAACAGCAGGAGCAGCAGAGGGAGAGGGAGACTTCCTGCTGAGTAGGGAACCCAAGGCAGGGTTGGATTCCAGGGTCCTGGGATCATGACCTGAGCCAAAGGCAGATGCTTAACTGACTGAGCCACCTAGGAGCCCCTAGACTGGACTATTTCAAAATTATATACTAATCCTTGGGAACTTTCAGCAGATGAATTTTAGTTGGAAGTTTCTTCTCTAAAATAACAGTAAACTGCTTGGAGGAAAAGTGAGGGTGGGCTTGCTCATTATTCCCTGTGTGCCTTTTTTGGGCACATGGTGGAAACCTGAGAACTCCATGAAGCATAGTTTATAACCCACAGATACATCCAACTCTATCACTGCAGAGATGAGGAACTGAGGCCCAGAGAAAGGAAGAGGCTTATCAAAGTTCAGAGGATACGTTTGCACCTGAAGCAAAACATGAACCCCTTTCTCCACGTTCCATATTTGTCTATCTGTCTGTTACACCAGAGGGAGCAAATAGGGTTTCATTCACATACTAACCCCTGGCAGCCAGAGGTACTGTTGAGCTGGGTTCTCTGAAGCTTTGTTTGGGCTTGGTGGGGAGAAGACAGAACAATGTCTGCATCTGGGAAAGAGTCGGAGTCATACCATGTGTTTGCCATCTGCGTACAATACCATGCTGTTTGCTTCTGTAATTTAGGAAAGCAGATCCCTGAGAATCTGGAAGGAAAGTTTTCTCTACCTTTGAAGTTGGGCCTGATCCTGGCATCATATCCAGAGGTTCTCCCCATTAGCTTATCCAGGAAATCCGAGGGTGACATGGGCTTGGGTGCAGAGCGGGCAGCTTCAGCCTCCTTGGAAGCAGCAAGGCTAAGAAAAGAGAGGAAAGCAGAGGGTTAATGATGGCCTTGTGATCATATCCCAGCCTTGCCCAGATCCAAGAACCACCAGAGTGTTCTCAGCCTAGGAAATAGGGAGTGTGGGTCCTTAATGAGGAAAGGCCAGGTTAAATTGTTTGGCCAGACATCAGCCAACATGGAATCCTGTCAGGCAGCTGCCTGTCTCATGCTGTGGAGAAGCTGCTGCCTCTTTAGGTTGCATCTCTGGGGTTTTGTGCAATCATACTCGGCTGCTGGGCCTACCTGGGAGGAGATTGAAGGGTCAACTTCCCCCGAGGCCCAGCCCCGTGTTTTGAGTGACTGCACTGTCATGGGTCTGGGGAATAGCACATCTAGAGAGAATCTTAGAGATCTAATAGTTCAGCCTTTCCCCAAAGTTTCTCTTCAGAATCAGTCACTAATTAAAAAAAAATGTTGCCCAAGTCAAATGCATTGGGGAACAGAAATTTAATCAGGCATCTTTACCTCGAGTCTTCTCAGAAGCTTTAACAAGCTTAGAGGCCTATACTTATGGGACTACCATCTCATGAAACATACACTTTAGAAAATGGTCAGTTGGGAAAATTGAGGTATAGTTAGTGGAAGAGAACAATGTAGGTCCCAGAGTAAATCAGTCTGCCTCAGTGTATCAGGATTGGGGGATTCAAGGCTGCTGGAGTGCTTCACACTGTTTCTGTCACCAACCCCCATCCCCCACTCCCACGTGACACTGTAGTTTCGGGTCCTCATTCATGCCATAGCATGAATTACTGAGTCTAAGGACAGTGGCTGTCCCCCTGCCACAATCTCAAAGGTGGATAGATTTCTAAAAGAGTCAAGATTGAAAGCTTAAGGGTGAAAGAACAATCATTCAGGTTCTTTGGGCAACTGAGCTTTCCCAGTCCTGAAATTGTACCAGGAGATAGCTGGATCAAGTGCAACCCTGGGGTGTGGTGCTCTCAGCAGCTGGTAAGTTGAAGGATGTGCATGCATAGAGGGATGGGTGTGTGCACATACACACACGTGTGTGTGTGTGTTGCAGAAGATGGGAACTTCTGTCACCTAGCCAAGTAGGACATTGTGTTCCCCAAGGATATGCACTCAACCTCTCTTGTTCTTCACCTTGGCTTGTTTCTGATCTCACAGCTGTAACGGTTTAAGTGATCACCTTTAATGGATGACTTTCAAATCTGTATCTCTGCCTGGCTGCTCAGGAAGCCCCCTTTCCTCCCATGCAGACACCTGCAGGGCATGTCTATCTAGATGTCCTGTGCCTCAAATTCATCTCCCAAACTGAATGCCATAGCTTCCTCTCTGAACCAGCTCCTCCAGAGCACACTTCCCCAGACAGCACCAGCGTCTGTCCACTGGCTAGGTCTACAAGCTCCAGAGCTGTCTTGTCTCCTTGTCGCCTTTTCCACTCATCCCCTCATTCACCAGGTCCTGGACTGTGCTACCTTGTAATATAGTTACTTGTGTTTGCATTTGAAGACCAGGAATCATGGTGTTTTTTTTTTTTTTAAGATTTTTTAAATCTATTTATTCATTCACGAGAGACAGAGAGAGAGAGAGAGAGAGAGGCAGAGACACAGACAGAGGGAGAAGCAGGCTCCATGCAGGGAGCCTGATGTGGGACTCGATCCTGGATCTCCAGGATCAGGCCCTGGGCCAAAGGCAGATGCTCAACCACCAAGCCACCCGGGCTGCCCAATCATGGTGTTTTCATTTATTGTTTATTTGTTCTTTTAATCCCCTGCTATATCTATCACGTATCTCAAACATAATTGGTGCTCAGTGATTGCACAGTGAATGAATGAATGAATACTATGCTACTTTAATTAAACAAATATTCTGGTTAGGAGGGTATTCATAAATATTCATGTATGGACTAACAATTTTAAAGTAATTACGCTATTATTTCCAGTAATGAAGAATACTGAAAGCAATCTGGTATTCCTGTGCAGGTTCAGAAGGCATTCCAGGATTATTCAGACACTCATGTTATGTCACCTGAAGATCCCTTACCCATATACTAAAGAGCTCGTTTTGACTGACAGGATGAAGGACAAATGCATTTTCCTGTTTTTTTTTTTTCTTTTGTGTGTGACTCTGGATGTTTGTGAGTTGGTGTCATGTGTACAAGTGGGTAGACATGTATGGATATGTGTGGGGATTGGGATGTGATAGGTGTTTGTGGATGTGCAGTGGATTGTGTTACATAGATACACGTTTGCAAACGTGAATACCTATGTTCATGTGAAAGTGTGTTGTTAAGTATGGCATTTGTGTGTGTATATGTGGGGTGGATATATATATATATATATATATATATATATATATATATATGAGCTATAGGGTATGAATATATGGAATGCTTGTGTGGATGTATGTATGTGGTATGTGTAGTGCATATATGTGTTTCCAAAATGAACTGTGAGAGGTAATATAAGAAAGCACAAAAAGAGTGAAAAGAACAGATGATTGGAATTTATCTTGTCTCACTTATTTATAAGCTGTGTGACCTTGGGGAAGTTACACAACCTCTCTGAACTTGAGTTGCCTCCTAGGTCAAATTAGTTTTACACAAGCAGTAATTGATGTAAAAAACACCTAGGACGGTTCTTGGAACATAGTGGGCAGGTAATACATTGTCTTGCTCTTGCCTTGCTGTGTGTATGTGTGTGTGTGTGTGTGTGTGAAGCAGTTCAGAGCCAGTCTGGGGTCTTCTTTCTGGTCTCACTGCTACTTTCAGTGGCACCATAGGCTCCACATGGCTGGGAAGTCTTGCCAGATACCTTCCATGGCTCACAGTCCCGGCCTTTTCCCCATTCAGCACCAGACTCATGGCCGCTCTGTGGCTCTGGTGTGAACAAAAGTGACCACAGGCATGCAACTGGTGATTTATGACTTTTCTGCTGCTATAATTCACTTCTAGAACCTTTCTAGGAGTGGGGTTATGAAGCTTTCATAAGTTCCCGTTCTCTCTGCAGCCGCTTCTCTCAGATAATAAGATTTGGGAACATAGTACTCCCTCCCAGCAGCTACTGGAGCACCAGCCATCTCTTAGCCCTTAGGCCTCTTTCATAAGCCTGAATCCTATTATGCTGTACAGTGAGAGAATGAATTTGCCCCAAATTATCCTCTACCACTTGCTTTTAGCAAAATGTGCCATTTAATACCTGAATCCTCCCCCAAGCTGAGGAGTCCTCTGGTCACCCTAGCATTCATGTCTGCAGCACCTGGCCACTGACTCACTGCAAACCCTGGCAGGGGGAGCTGAACATGAAGGCATGGAGACTCTGAGAGGTTAAGTAACTGGCCTCGAGTCACACAGCACTTTAAGGACAGAAGGGTTTAGAAATCAAACTGTTAAGGTTGCTTCATCCAAAAGCTACAATGTATGGGAAAGCCTTGTAAATTGCAAAGAGTATCAATAACATAGCTGCTCTTGCTACTATCTGTTACATTCAGGAACATCAGAACATGAGTCTGACTTCCAGCAATTCTGGAACAACTCCACTCACCACACTGTAAGGTGGAGAAGAAAGAGTTGTGGGTCACCACATGATCTGTTTCGTCAAGTGATTCACAGCAGAATTCTTTGAAATTCTGAGATTTGCTAGTCCCAACTTCCCCACATATCACATACCAGTGGGTTTTTGGATATCCCTTTCACGTTTTTGGCCTTGTTTCTGCACCACCTCTCCTAGTCAGTTACAATGTTTCCTTAAATTGCCTCACTTCTTTCAAACTTACTCTTTTTATTTTTAAAAGATTTTATTTATGTATTGTACACAGAGAGAGAGAGATTGATTGAGCACAAGCAGGGGGAGTGGGAGAGGGGAGAAGCAGGCTCTCCGCTGAGCAGGGAGCCTGACACTGGGCTCGATCCCAGGACCCTGGGATCACAACCTGAGCCAAAGGTAGATGCATAACCCCTTGAGACACCCAGGTACCCCCAAACTATTTTTAAACACTGAACTTGGTATTTTACTGCTTAAAAATGAAAAAGCAGTATTATTTGCCGTAATAGACATAACCCCAATAATGAAAGTAGTGAAAACAAAACAAAAAGAGAAGTCTAAAATTCTACTAAAGAAGTCTAAAAATCAACACATGGTTGATCACCAACATTCAGAATGCAAAGCCTGCCGGGAATCCCAGGGGAAGACCAGGAGGTATCACAAAAGTTTGGAGACATATTAACACCTGACTGAGACTCTTCCTGAGATAACGAGAAGAACCGAAAGACAAATATACAATAGTAATTCACTGATATTGTGGGTGAACCACCCCCAGCCATCCCCCATCCCTTTTTTGGCCTACACCAAAATTTCTCTAATTCTTTTTCAAATACAAAGGCTCCATTTGAATGTCAAAGTAGCCATGCACCTCCACTGGATAATCATTGTACATTTCTGTCTATATTTAAAAAGTACATTTTGCACAGAATTAGTTCAAGGGCCCCCTATAGTCAGTCTGTGCTCTGTGCTTGTGTGCAAAGTAAATATGCATCAAGGAACCCTTGGTGTACTTTTAGAACCACTACCTCTTTTATTTTATTTATTTTATTTTTTTAAATAATAAATTTATTTTTTATTGGTGTTCAATTTGCCAACATACAGAATAACACCCAGTGCTCATCCCGTCAAGTGCCCCCCTCCGTGCCCATCACCCATTCACCCCCACTCCCCACCCTCCTCCCCTTCCACTACCCCTAGTTCGTTTCCCAGAGTTAGGAGTCTTCATGTTCTGTCCCCCTTTCTGATATTTCCTACCCATTTCTTCTCCCTTCCCCTCTATTCCCTTTCACTATTTTTTATATTCCCCAAATGAATGAGAACATATAATGTTTGTCCTTCTCCAATTGACTTATTTCACTCAGCATAATACCCTCCAGTTCCATCCATGTCAAAGCAAATGTTGGGTATTTGTCGTTTCTAATGGCTGAGTAATATTCCATTGTATACATAAACCACATCTTCTTTATCCATTCATCTTTCGATGGACACTGAGGCTCCTTCCACAGTTTGGCTATTGTGGACATTGCTGCTAGAAACATCGGGGTGCAGGTGTCCCAGCGTTAGAACCACTACCTCTGGTGAACTTGAACGTTGGCCCATAGACTGTGAGCTACACTGAACAGAGAAGCTGGGGATGAATCTGAGAAGGGAAACATTTGATTGTTCGGATTTGCTGACCCTATGAAAGTATTTGGAAATGATGCAAATTGTTTCAGGGATTACTGCACTGTAATGCTGTGAATCAGACTCGATTGAGACAAATTGATTCATAGTAATTTCAGAAAGACCGTGAGAGCTTCAGGGACCAAGTGTTCTGTGCCTCGCCGAGAAGGCTTTGTGGCAAAAGCCGCACAGACTGGACAGAGTGCTAAACTCTCTGTCACCTTTTAGTTAGGAGATTTGTCATGCTGGGAGACTTTGGTACTTAAAGCCCCTCAGTTTTGACTCCTAATGTAAGAGACCATGGAAAAATCCAGGAGTGGGTTTCCCAGCCAAGGGTGGGGGGATGGAGGCAGGGTGACATGGTGAAGTGAGAGCTGTGTGACTTTCTCTTTATGGCTTTCAGTTTCCCAAGCTATAAAATAAGGGGGTTAGAATAATCTCAAGGAGTCCTTCTGGCCCTAGACTGTCATTTTATTAGTCTGTAATATTCCTTTTTTTTTCTTTTTCACACATCTCATCTGGACATCTAAATTTGTCTGGACTCTTTTGGGGGAATGTGAGCATGTTTGTGACTTGGTTTTTCCCAACCCAGTCTCGAGATTTCTCTCCAATGGAACAACTCATTTTCCAGGGATTTGTTGCAAGAAAGGCCAGATCAATGCTCAGATTCTCATTCTCCTGTTGCAACATCAATTGGAAATAGGGAATCAATATGGAGCTGTCCATCCGAATTTCAGATGAACTGGGCTTGGCAACAATACTGGGGAGAAACAGTTTTCAATTATACCCTGCATGACACCGCACCAACAAGAACCATTCTGGGTTGGCAGAGGGCATCCTCCCCACAGATTGCATCTCCTTGGTTCAACACCAGTAGAGAAGTCAGGAGGTCAAGGGGAAGGAAGGATAAAGTGAGGTTCAGAGGAGAGACTAACGGGCAGAGGGTAGCCAAAGGAGAGGCAGGCACACTGGAGGAGAAGCTGCAGGTGCAGGCTGAGAAGAGAGGGGAGGTGGAGTGGGGAGCAGAGTGTGCAGATGTGAAGGTGCCTGAGCTGTGGCCAGTGCTATACTCAAGGGGCTCAGTGAGGACAGGGGACGAGCACTTGACTGCACGTAGTGGGAGGGTGGGGGCTTTCCAGGGGGCTTTGAGGAAAAAGCCAATTTTACAGTAGAGCTTGCAGGTTGGGTGTGGAGTTGGCCTGGAAGAAAGAGGGGAGGAGGAGTGTTTTGAATAGAAGGAACAGCATGTGTACAGTCTAGAAGTGAAAGAAATTTAGTGTGTATGAGGGAGAGAAGGAAGGGGTGGAAGAGAGAGATACAGAGAGAGAGAGAGGGAGAGAGAAGACAATGATAAGAGGTAAGGATGAAACATCCTTAAAGTCTTAAAGTCTCTGTGGTTGGGAGTAGTAGAGATTGGCCCCCCACTGGTCTATGTCCTAATGGTGGATCTAACATTTAAGGGAAGATTGCCTGTCCCCTAATCCCTTTACATTAAAAATAAGCCATCCTGGTTTCTCTGCTCTTCCTGGTTGTACTGAACAATGTGGTCTGGCCAAGCTTGAGAAATGGGCCCTTCAAAAACAACTGCAAATGAGGGGTGTCCAATTTGGCTTCCAGGCAACTTATCCTCTGAAGTGGGCTGGAATATCTAGCCGTGCTTTGCCTTGGAAGGGACATTATCCAATGAGCCAGTATTTATTCTGTGCAGAAAGTACCTGGAAATCTAGTCAAATGTTGGTTGAAAGTGTGCTCTGTGCTTCCATGGGCATTTACTCACAACACAGTTTTGAACGTCACTGTGGGTATAGCCATCGATCTATCTCCAACTTTCTGTGTGGTCTTGGGCTAAATCTTTCTCATAGGTGGACCACAGCTTCATCGTCTGTGAGTGGCAGATTGGCATTAGATTGGGCATGATGAATGTTTTGTGTCGAGTGTCCACTCCGTTCAAGGTGGTGGCTGCTTGGAGAGCAGCTCTGGGGCTTGACGCAGCAGGGAAGGTAGAATGGATCATCAGTCTGTCAAGGGACTAGATTGTGGAGTGTGGGGTCATCTCAGTTTTGCAGGCCCTCTTGCTGTGAAATCCTGTGATCCTTCTGATTGATGAAGCACCCCCTATATGTATAAAGCGTGCTGGGGAGATGCAGATGAACATGTCACTGCCTTATAGAAAAAGCCCCTCAGGTGGGCAGAGTTTGTGTCTGTCTCATTCAGTGCTTGGCATGTGGTGGCAATCAATAATCATTTGTTGATGAATGGCCTTTGCCCCCTTGTTGCCCTCTGTTGCAGGTAGAACAGATTAGGTACATTAACAAATATCAGAGGCTGCCACCCAGCTTAGGTGACATAATTGGACTGCTATGGTGGTTCAGAGAAGACAGGCAGTGTTTAGGGGGTGGTGGGACATGAATCAGAGAATTTTCCTGAGTTTTATTAATTTTAACCTCTGCACTTTCAGAGAGAACCAACGTTTGCCATTGTCCACGTTGTGTATTTGGGGGAGAAAGCTTTCTTCTGCCTGCAGGCTGTCCTGGGGAAAGGAATGGGAAGAGGTACTGGGGAGGGCTCCATATCCTAGCCTCCTGGGAAGAGGTGTGGCTGGCATTCTCTGGCCTTATGGACTGGACCAGTTTCCCGTCCCTGACTCTGACAGCCAGGAACCTGGGGGTTGTTGTGCAGGGTGGCCCCTGCTGGTCTCCCTCAGCTTGGCCTGGGTTGCATCCTTAGGTCAACATCTGGCTTTTCATGGCCAGCTGTGCAATTCCAATTTTATTTGATTGCAGTGAGGGGCTTAGGCTGGCCAGGGAGTGCCTGACATCTTATTACTCTTGCTTCATGATCTGCTAAGCATCCCTGGGAGCAGAATGTCACAGTTGGCTTGCTCAGAGTCCAGTTCCCCCAGGGACTTATGGAAAAACACTTCTTTCCCCCATCCTACCCCACCTCCCCCAGCTATATCTGCTTCCTATAAGAAAACCTTATCTGTATCAGAAAGCACAAGTATTTGAATACAATCTGTTGTGAAGAAAGATAAAATCTTGGATCCTTGAGCTGGAAGGAACCTTGAGACTCCCTCTGGTTTTCCCTCTGCCCCTAGGGAAGTAGGAATCTCTAGGGATCTTTCATTTACCTTATCATTGCTTCTGGTCTGTTGCTCTGGATAACCTTCTATCTACAAACTCTTCTGCTTTATTTCATGTATCTCTATGAAACAGGCCAGCAGTAGGGCAAGGGGAGGACACTTCCTGGGAAATTGAAGGAGACACTCACTCTCAGGGTTTTGGACATGCCAACCATGGGGCCCAAGAGTGAGCCCCTCTTTAAATTTGGTATCCTGGGTGCCTTGCTTGCCTAACCCTAGTCCTAGCCCAGCTATGGCATCACAGAGCCTCAAATCCAGTCCATCTAGGGTAGAATTTCCTGTAGGTAATCAAATCCCACAGGAGAGGGAGTCTGTACTTCCCATAGCCTCTCATTTTATTTCCCAAAAGCTGTGTTTTTATTTTTCTTGTTTGGTGGCAACAAATGGCATGATATCTTTTATTTCATTTTATCCTGCCAATAGCCCAAGTGGTAAGATGTCTATCCTATTTTACAAGTAAGTCAATGAAGGCTTAAGATGTGCACGGTGATCTAGCTGTGGACACCACACTGTACTTGCTTAAATGACATCCAAATTTTCCCTCCTCTAGCTCCTCTTCTTGTCCTCCACATGTTGGTCTCCAGGCTGGAATGACAGCAGCCCTTTGTGTTTTCTGTTCAAGATCAACCTTCCACTCTATAGCCTTCCTTTTCTTCAGGATTGGGGGCAATCAAGGGGCCCTATAGACAAGACCCTGAAAGAATGGTGTTTGCAAGTTTCTTTCCAGGCTCTTAATAAGTATGGTTTCCATGAAGCACAGAGCCTGGCATATGGTCAGGGCCCAATAGATGTTTGTTAAATGGGTAAGAAGCACCTGGTATCCCAGGGGAAGCAGAATTTAGCTGTGCAGATACTGGGCCTCAGTGATGTGATTTAACCCAAATTCTGGCTCTGATACCTTTAGTCAGTCTCTGAGGAAAATACTTGATGTCCTCTGGGAAAATCCAAGGCAGGAAAATAGGAGAAGCCATCCTTTTCTTTTGAGAGCATCCATAACCCTCCCATGGGTTGACTCAGGCCAGTGGCCTAGGTCAAACCCAGGTCTGTGGATAAACCTCACATTTCTCCCCACATAGATCCCTAAATACAATTTTTTTTTGTTTTCATTTACTTATTTTTTATTTTTTAAGAGGTATATAATTTTTTTACATATTTTTTAATTGGAGTTCAATTTGCCAACATATAGCATAACACCCAGTGCTCATCCCATCAACTGCCCCCTTCAGTGCCCATCACCCAGTCACCCCCACCCCCCACCCACCTCCCTTACAATAACCATCTCACATTGTCAGTTCTACAACAACCATCTCACTGACTGTCCCTATATGTCTCACTTGGGTCAATTTTCCCATGCCTCTGACCATCTGTGTCATTCTGCAATCTGGTTCCATGGCAAAAGAACACTTGGCTTAAGCCTGTGGTATCAAATAGCCTCCCACCCCGACTCTCCCATGAATTATAGTATGAAGAATCCAGGGGGATCCTTCAGAGACTTGAGTGCTAAAGAACAGGCCAATGGGGTTTGCTGTGCCAGAGTCAAAGCTCTTAGCAGGCCCTGCATAATTAGCATGCATCCCACGAGCTGGACAGGAGAGCAAATGGCTCTCATTACCTTCGATGCAGCTTTCTTTTTAATCAGATAAATCTCACTGGAAAAATATGTCTTTGCAGAGAATGGAGCTCAGGGCTTCTGGACAAAAAGTTTTGGGAGGAAAAATTGCACCAAGCAGGGTTTGGTCATTTGAGGTTGCTAAGACCTGGGAGTGTAAATATTGAGAAGAAATAATGAAAGGATAAAAACAGATAAAGTCATGATATTAGCTCATGGTAGTGATAGCTCCCATTCACTTAGCACTTATTATGTGCTGGGTATTTTACATGTGTCACTATATTTAATCTTCTCAACAATCCTATGAAGAAGACATCATTACTTACATTTTACAGATGAGGAAGCTGATGCTTGCATTTTCAAAAATGTGCCAAGGTGTATAGCTTATAAGGGACACAGCCTCTAAAGCCCACACTATTAACTATTACACTCTACTGACTCTTCCAAGTGGTAGTGATTGCAAAATCCCTCTGAGGAGCCACTGTGGTTCATGATAAAATGTTTGCATGACTCTCAGAACGACCGATGGGAATTCCTAGAATTCTGGGAATCAGGAAGTATGGGTTGAGAACAATATGATGGATCACTCTTATACAAATAATGCTTTCCATGTATATGGCACTTCCATATATGTCACTGCATGCCCGTGACAGCATCTCTGTGTACTGGTGATGACATTGAGCCTCCACTGGAAGGTTGAGAGATCTGCTCAGGATCTCGGGTAGCAGAGCCATAATGTGACTAGGATCTCCAGGTGTGGTCTGGGCATCCTGACTATTTGGCCATTCCCAAAAGACTGGAAGGGGATGGGTGAACCCTTCTTGGCTGTTCACTAAATTGTTTCTCAGAATATCTCTGCCATTAACTTGACTTTCATTTAATTTTTTTCCATCTCAGTTCATTCATCTTTAAATACAACCTGCCTTTACCACTACAGGTGTTGTTTGAATGGCCAAACGTCCCGTGCTTTTACAGATGCAGGGGGAACAAGCTCTTCCTTTCAGAGGGCAGTCAGCCTTTTTCATTCACTAGGCACTTGAAGGTCATCATCCTCTCATTTGAGATAGCATTAATTTATTACTTCATCTGTTTACTTATTTATCTCAAGCTATTTATGCAGTGCCTACTGTAAGTCAGGCATTTTACTAGGTTATTAAACAAAATATGAATAATGTAATAATAACAGCTGGCCCATGTTGAGTAGTTATAAAGTACCAGGGATTACACTAAGAGCTTTATTTTCAATATTTAGTCCTAATAATATAATCCTAATATAATCCTATATCCTATGGGTTGGGGTTCATTACTCCCATTTTACTGATGAGGAAACTGAGGTTCAAAAAGGTTAAATAACTTTTCCAGGTACACCAGACCTGACAAACTTTTCTCTTAACTTTATCAGTAGTGAATAGTGCCCGGAGTTTGCACGAACTCCCAAACTGAAAGAGGAAGTCCTTCATGAAGACACATAAATGCTTGAATATCTGGCCCTATTAGAAAAAAACATCAATTTTCCTTCAAAGTCTATACCAGTTCAGGCCTGTAGTGGAAAATAAGCCATGCTGCAATGAAGCCATAGGAAATGCCTCAACAAAAAAGGGGCTATTTATCCCAGAGAAAATAGAGGTTTTCATGAGTGGAGCTTGGATGTGTGTGGCCCTCAAGCATCCAGGAGACTAATTTCAAAGGATGATGTTGAGAAAATAAACAATCTTCGCTGGGCTCTGAGGAAGAATGACTTTAAATTGTAGAAAGAGCAAGTTGGATTCAAGTCTGAAGCTGCCTTTAATCAACTGAGTGACTGGTCTTCAGAAAGAGAACACTTCACTGTGAGTGGAGAGGGTTTAGTTGAAGTGGGGATTTGTATGTAAATATGGAGTTTTCCAGAAGCTCCAGGGCTCTAATACTTCTCTAAAGAGCCCTTGTTCATTCCCCTGAATCCTCCTAAGACAGGGAGCTGCAGCTCTGCTCAGTGGGGTGGAACTTCTTTGTCTCATTCAGCAGGTTCCAAAGTCTTGGGGAAGACAGAGGAAGAGGAGTCATAGAATTATAGGACTTGGTCATCTTGTACATTAAAAAAAAAAAGTTATTGAACACCTGCTGTAAGTTAATGACCGTATGTTACAGTTTTACAAAATCAGTAGGGATGATCATCTCTATCTCATAGAGAAGGAAACTGACTCAGAGGTTAGCTAGCAATAAATAGCAGATGCCGTCAATGCTTGAACAGTTTCTGGGTGTCACGTACAGAGCCAAGAACTTTTCCATACAGGTTTTCTAATCTATCCAGCAACTCTAATGAAATAGGTACCAGTTTCTCCTTCATTTTTCAGATGAGGAAACGAAGGTGTGGAGAGCTTAAATGACCTAATAACCAAGGTGCTCTGATGGCAGAATTGATACATGACTAACTGAGGTGGGATTTTGGCCTAAGTTTTGCAGCAGCTGTTCACATGTGCTAAAACAGCTCGCTCAACTGGAATATGCTTTGTGTTGAGTTTCCACTCCTCTATGGTTCAGTATAAGCTTCTGTAAGAAACATTGACTGAGGAGAATTCAGGAGAAGACGTGTCCATGAAACCCGTGGGACCCAGTGAGGGGAAAAGAAGATGGATGGATGATGAAGGAAAGACCAGGTGCCCCTTTCTGGACTGAGGATGAAGGAGGCTAATGGCTGCAGGAACGCAAGGGTCTCTGCTGAGTTTGTCTTTTCCTTTTAGAGTTTCTTTCCTTTCTACCCTGCAGGATCCTCCAGCAAGGTCACCTCTTTGTAAATCGTGGGGGGACCTTGCAGGGGGGTAGATACCATTGCCTCCTGCTTTTTTTTATTATTAAGATTTTATCTATTTATTCATGAGAGATACACAGAGAAGCAGAGATAAAAGCAGAGGGAGAAGCAGGCTCCCTTTGGTGAACCTGATATGGGACTTCAGGACCCCGGGATCACCATCTGAGCCAAAGGCAAATGCTCAACCACTGAGCCACCCAGGCGTCCCTGCCTCCTGCTTCTTGCTGTAGGTCTCAGAGACTGTGAGGAGAAGTAGCCCAAGGGATAGGACAAGCAGTGGATGTAGAGTCAGAAATCCTGGCTTTGACTCCCCTCCCCCCCTGCCCCACCCATTCCTCTCTTGTGTGATGTCGAGCCAGCCCTTCATCATCTTTAAGCATCAGTTTCCTCATCCATAGAATATAGATACCTTCTGTCCTAACTTATAAATTACTATTTGAAATCATGTTGAAAACGTAAGGTGCTACCCAAGTAAGAACTCCCTTCTGAACTGAAATGGGAATGTTCCATGGACTTTGCCATCATGCTCAGGCTCCGCCTTCTACTAGCTGTGTGGCCTTGGGACAAGTGACCCATCCTGTCTTTGTTTCTGCATGTGTAAAATAGGGGTAATGGTAGTTGCTGCTCCTAGGATTATTGCAAAGAATAAGTAATTCTTTTGTAGTGCTTATTTTGGTACTTGGCACATTGTGAATGTCCAATACAATTTTTATTGATTCAGAGAAAGTCGGTTGATCTAGGCTCTATGATGAGGGATAAATAGATGAATTTCTAGAGGCTTCTTTGTGCTTTGTGCTTGAATGTTCAAGGACCACCCACTGTCACACCTAAAGGAGCACTCTCTGGGGATCCTTCTCCCATGCTCTAGTAATTTATCTGTTAAGTAGTAAATTATTAGCATTACTTTGGCATTTCAATCAATAGGATTAAGATGATCTGATGGTAACAGAGTAGTAATTGCTGCTGCACAGATGGAAACTGTCCAGTGGCAAAAACCGTTTTTCACAAGCTGGCTGGCTGCCCTCAGACCAGATTCTTTCAACCCTTTAAAAAATAACATTTTCCTCTGATGATTAAAACAATAAATGTACATTGGAAAAACACAAATTGAAAAAAAAAACACCTGGAAATCCCATTATCTAGATACCTACTGTTACCATATTAGTAAATTTCTTCTGGGTTTTCTTTTTTCCTCTACAGATTCTAATTGGTTTTGTTTCCTGCTTTTTTTTTTTTTAACTGAAGATTCTAAATAAGCATTTTTCTCTTGTTATTAAACCTTTAGAAACACGATTATAAATGACAGCCTATGCCAGTGTGTGGCGTTATTAGCATTCACTTAGCTATCCCTCTACTGATGGGCATTTGTATTATTTTCAATTTTTAGCTATTATAAATGTTGCTATGAAAACTCTCCTTGGTCACAAACCTGTGTTCATGTCCTAGAAGCAAAATAACTTCCTTTGGTCACAAACCTCTGTTTGTGTCCTAGAAGCAAAATTGCTGAGTCAAGGAGTATGACTATTTCTAAGGCAAAAAAATGACACCAGTGTAAAGGAGTTTCCATCTCCCCCAACCCCACAACCAGCAGGCTCCTCATTGAAAATGAGACTCTTTATAAGGTAGAGTCTGCTAGGGGCAAGGGTTGAGGGAAATGGTGAGGCACTGAAAGTTAAAAGAAGAGAGATGACCACTTCTATCTTTTACCTTTTTCTCCATTAACTCATATTACCCAAGAAGCCCTAGGCATTGGAGTGTATTAGAAGGGAGAAGGAGAGACCTTTGTGACAGCATAGTTCAGAAGTCCAATGTTGTAGGTGCAATACGTTTCTTTTTTTTTTTTTTTAAGATTTCATTTATTTATTCGTGAGAGACACAGAGAGAGGCAGAGACACAGGCAGAGGGAGAAGCAGGCTCCCTGTGGTGAGCCCGATGTGGGACTCGATCCCTGAACCGGGATCACGCCCTGAGCTGAAGGCAGACACTCAACTGCTCAGCCACCCAGGAGTCCCCATTTCTTTTTTTTTTTAATATTAAATTGCCCCTGCCTATGTCTTCTGCCTGTATCATACCCAATTTTTTCTTTTATCCCTGAAAGTACTTAGATATGATAAGCATTCCAAAAATGCTTGATATGAGAGATAGGATGGCGTGGTGGACTCAAATCTGCCACATAGCTATGTGATCTTGGGCAAGTCATCTAACTTCTTTAAATCTATTTCTTTATCAGAAAAAGGAGAGTAATAGTGTATTCCTAGGACTGTTGGGGTGAAGGAGAAAATGTGTGTCAGATGCAGATGTGGTGCTAGACACATAGCACACCACTTGGTGTGTTAGCCATTATTACAAATAAAATTTAAAGTTTCTTGAAGATTCAAACATTCTTTGCTAAAATTTTATGCCCAGTCTAGGTTACACCTGATAATCCTGAAGAACTTCAAAAAAAATATAAAGACTAAAAGAGGCAGGTATGGCAGGAAATAAGGGATGTGGGCTGTGCTTCCAATCTTGGCTAATTTATTATATTCCATTGTAGGCCTTGCATTTTAAGAAGGGCATTAGCAGGTTGGAACAGGCCCAAAAAGGAACAACTCGGCTGGTAAACAAACTTGAAATTGACCTGTAAGGAATAATTAAAGACTCTGTGGGTGTTAGGCTCAGAGAAGATTTAGGCAGAGAGATCATTTTTTATAAATCTCTGTTGGGTTGTCGTGGGGAAGAGGGACTCAATAAAATAATGTTCTTGAATATTTACTGTTTGCCAGGCACTGAGTTAAGCCCTTTGCAAGCATTATGTCTTTTTTCTTCTCCCAAACACTAGACGTCATACATATTTGTGTTGCACGGATGAAGAGACCGAGGCACAGATGGTGGAAGTGACTTGGTTGAGAGTGACATGACTGGGAGGTGGTAGGTAGGAATAGAACCAGATTTTTCTGAGTCCGTAGCCCAGGTACCTTTTACAGCCCCCTGTCCTGTTTCAGGTGGCCAGGGAAGGCAGGTGGGACTTTCAGAGATGGAGGCAGCTGGCTGCCTGATACATGTGAGGGAAGACTGTATTGACCATTAGGGCCACCCAGTAATGGAAGA
The DNA here is from genome assembly GCF_905146905.1 of Nyctereutes procyonoides. NCBI lineage: Eukaryota > Metazoa > Chordata > Mammalia > Carnivora > Canidae > Nyctereutes > Nyctereutes procyonoides. The sequence continues at coordinate 30,688,062 of NW_026575046.1, forward strand.
GGCAGCAGCATCAGGAGGTGGCATGTTTCTTGTCACCAGAAGTATTCACGGATAGGCTGAACTGAGCAATGGGCTGTAAGGACGAACCGGTTAAAAAGTGGACTAGATGGGGCACGTGGGTGGCTCATACAGCCTTTGGCGCAGGGCGTGATCCTGGAGTCTCTGAATTGAGTCCGGTGTTGGGCTCCCTGCATGGAGCCTGTTTTTCCCTCTGCCTATGTCTCTGCCTCTCTCTGTGTCTCTCATGAATAAATGAATAAAATCTTAAAACAAAAAAAGAGTGGACTAAAATTGTGACTTTGCTACTTACTTTATGACCTTGAAAGTTGCTTAACATTTCTGAGCCTCAGTTTCTTCTTCTGTAAGCTAGGAATACTTAATTCTAACTGTAGGATTGTTAGGAAGAGTAAAAAATTCAGATAAATTGCTTAGACAAGAACCTGGTATACAGAAGTTGCTCATTGTTATGTTAAGTGAACAGTTATCCAAGATCTTTTTCTTTGCACCTGCGTTTATGTAGTGACGCTGTCTACTCACTTCTTCCCTTGGGTCAATTCCAGATTTGGCCCGTCACCTGCAGAGTCCGTACTCTACCTCACTTCTATAGAGGCTGGGCTCTGCCAGGTTCTGCCCTCTTAGGCAAATGACAGGTTGGACTTTGAAACAGGGGCAGTGGAATAAACAAAAGGAAGAATGTTTAGACTGAAATGTTGAGCAACAGAATAGATATTATTGGGAGAGAGAATAGAACCGTATCACCTACTGATCAATTATTGGCGAGCCCACTGTGTGCCCAGCACCCTGCCCTGTGCATTAAGGGTGTATTCAATCAATCAGAGGTGCTCACATCTTTGTCCTCAAGGGCCTCAAGGCCTGGGGTGGCTCAGACAGCTCTGCAAGCTGGAGAATAGGACTGAGTGTCCCTCTGTGCTAACTCCTTTGGCACAGGGCTCTTAGGGAAGGGATGCTTAGAGGCAGGAGGTTGGAGAAGATGACCTTGAAAGATCTCTTGGTAGCCTGGGATTTTCTCTGTTTGGTGGTTCCCAGAATTGCATCCTTGCAGGCACGATGTGATAATGTTGCAGCTCTAGCTCCTTTGGGCACACCCTCTAGTTGCTTCCCGGGGACATCCCTCAGAACCTGGGAATATGCTAATCATTGTTGTCCATTGTAGGCCCAGAGGAGGAGGGGCTGTCCTCCTTCCTAGACCCGAGAACCGGCACCCCCCCCTCCCATTTGCCTCCCTGGGCTGCTTCAGGGTCCTGTTCTTCAGACATCTGCCCTGGCCCTCCCCCGCCCAGCCATGGCTCCCACGGGGGTGAGGCATTGGAGCTGACTGCCTGAGGATAAAGCTTTTATTGCTATAATTCTGGATATGAGAGTCCTTTCTTCTCTTTCAACAAGAAGGCAGACTCCAACTAATTTGGGAAATGCCTCTTGTTTTTCTTTCCTTGTTTCCTTCCCCTTTCATCATTCCTCCTTAGCATTTGCCTCTTTCCTTCCCTTCTTCCCCTCTAGTTTTCTACCTTCCTCCTTTTCCTTCATTTGTTTCTGAATCCTAAAATGAGGGAGCTGAGAGAGATCTTTAAAGTCAGCTAGTCCAGTCCACTCATCCACTTACAGAGGAGAATACTGGGGTCCAGAGGCGGGCGAGACTCACCCAGGATGGTCTTGGTTGAACCCGGGCGAGATTCTTCCCTCTTGATTACTCTGCTTGTCTCCCCTTTTCCCCCCACCCCTACACCTTGCCCCCCCTTTTATGTCTTGCCCCATATTATTTCTTTTTTTCCCCATATTATTTCTTTTTTTCCCCCCATATTATTTCTTATTCTCTTTTGTCTCTTCATGAATCCATGGTGACAGATGGAAAGGAAATTAGGACTTTGGGTGGCAGAACTGAGGGAACTGTTTCATCAAGTTCTCCCCACCTCCTTTCCTAACTGGGAAGGGCTATGAATGGGGGTGAGTCTCTCAGTTTTCTTCTTCAGAGACTCCCTTCCCTCCACTCTGCCCCGACACACCTCTGGAGAGGTTTGTCCAGTGTCTTTCTGCATATGAAGACTTTGGACTGGATTGGCCTCAAGGTGTCCCAGATTGATAGAATCACTGCTTTGGCGTACTCATGCACGAAATGGGGGTGGTAATGATACCTACTTCATAGAGTTGCCTTACAGATTAAAAAGTTAATGCATATGGAGCTTTCAGAAAAGTTCCTGGCATATAGTAGACTCTAAATACATGTTATTTGATAATATTATAAACATCATTTATGGGATCCCTGATGGCTCAGTGGTTTAGCACCTGCCTTCAGCCCAGGGCGTGATCCTGGAGTCCCGGGATCGAGTCCCACATCGGGCTCCCTGCATGGAGCCTGCTTCTCCCTCTGCCTGTGTCTCTGTTTCTCTCTCTCTCTCTCTCTCTCTCTCTCTCTCTCTCTCTCTCTGTCTCTCATGAATAAGTAAATAAAATCTTAAAAAAAAACCGCAAACATCATTTAGAGGAATTTCTGTTCATAAGACAAAGGATTGGGAGTCATAGATGTTAGAACATGAGAAGGGAACAGAAAACTATGAATACAGTTTCAATAGATACTGCTGGTAACCTTGTCCCCACGGTGCTCTGTCTGCTGAATGCACCACTTTTTACCCAAACATGCCTTCTTTCCTCCAGCTATTTGAATTCATTTAGCAGCCCATGTCCATGACCCACACTGAGAAGCTGTTTGAGATTTAATGATATAGTTAGGCATTGCTCAGCACTGAGTTTCACTCTTTCTGATGTTTTCCATCTACCCCAATGGCAGTGTCAAAGATGAAATGGTAGAGTCCAGCATACTTTAAACTCAAATTGCCCACGTATTGTATGACAAGTTTTGCCCAATTCATAATGTTTTTTTAAATTTTATTTTTTGTACATTTTTTATTGGAGTTTGATTTGCCAACATATAGTCTAACACCCAGTGCTCATCCCGTCAAGTGCCCCCCTCAGTGCCCGTCACCTAGTCACCCCTTCTCCCTGCCCACCTCCCTTTCCACTACCCCTTGTTCATTTCCCAGAGTTAGGAGTCTCTCATGTTCTGTCACCCTCACTGATATTTACCCTTAATTTTATTTCTTAGCTTAACAAAAACTACTAGCATTACAATGAAATTGCTAAATTCTAGTACCTAGTAAAAGAAAATTCATGATAAGTAAAATTAAAGAAAATTATCCTGTACCATTGAAATTTGTCTTGCACACTATCAGTGGAACAATCTTTAGGTTTAAGGGGAAAATGTCTTAGTGAGAAGAGACATAGAGTCCTCAGTCCTTGTCTGGGCTGGGCATTAATTCACAGTGGACTTTAGACAAATCTCTTTCCCTCTGGCTTCTGTTCCTCCCTGGGAATTGAAAGGATTGGGTCAGTTAATTCTTTCCATCTCTAAGTTTTTTTTTTTTTAAATGACCAGGAGGATTTTATGAAATTACAAAAAGAATTGGGTAGGGCTTCAGTATCCTGATGAAAATATGTTGCATCCATCACTTGTTCTGAAGCTCAAGTCTATAACATAACTCTGGCCTCTCATTTTCCAATGACATCTTACTTCTAGCACAGTGATACCGGCGGGGGGGGGGGGGGGCGAAGAAACTTCCATTTGCTCAGAAAATTCCTCCAAACACACCAAACAGTCTTTGCCTCTAGGCTCATTTTCATTTGGAGAAACCAATCAACTGGGCACTGGTTCAGACCACTCCAAATGTCTTTTTTCCCCTACCTGGTACATGTGTCTCTTATTTAGGTGGGCTCCAAGTTTGATTGTGTTCCCATGCTCTCTGACAACCTCTTTTGACAAATCTATTTTTCAGCTTTCAAAAGTAATATATATTGTAAAACATTCAAGCATTACCAAAATATTTAATGTAGGAAATAAAATTCCCCCATAGTCTCATTCTCAAGAGATAATAACAACTATAAACAGTTTTGGGTCCATTTCTCTAGACTTCTTTTTCCCTATACGAGAACAATAAAACATTAAAAAAATAAAAATGGGATCTTACTGTACATACTGTTTTGCTACTTGCTCTCCACGCTCCCCCTCAATTTTAATCTTTTGTCCTGGATATTTTTGACTTTTCTGCATGGAATGAGGTCACCTGCCTGTGGAACTTATTGGCCTTGAGATTTTGGATGAATCATTGCTCCTCTCAGAGTTTCAGTTTCCTCATCAGTAAAAAGAAAAGGGCTTTCCTCACCTGCCCATATCCCTATGATATGTCTTTCTTTTTAAAGATTTTATTTATTTTAGAGAGAGAAAGAGAACACAGTAGGGTGAGGGACAGAGGGAGAGGGAGGGAGAGAATCTCAAGATTCCCTACTGAGCACTGAGCATGGAGCCTGACACAGGGCTCCATCTCGTGACCCTGAGATCATGATCAGAGCCAAAATAAAGAGTTGCATGCTTAGTGGACTGAGCCACTCAGGTGTTCCCTGCATGATATAAGTCTAAGGGAGTTGGTGTTTGCATGTGCAAGTATAGGCAGCCTGGGGTGGATTCCAGTAGACTATTCTCTGTCCCATCATCTGATTTACTCAGGTTGTAGTTGTGCTCATGACCTGAAAATCTATAGTTTCTCAAGTTGTTTGTTTGTAGACCCTTCTGGAAGTTAAGCTGCATGAGAGCAGAGACTACATCTGTTCTGTTCATCACTGTATCTGTCCCCAGAACTTAGAACAATTCTGGCTTATAGTAGGACTTCAAGAAATATTTTTGGGATCATGAGCAAATTGCCCACTCTCAGCTGGGATTCCAGTTGATAAAAGGCCCCTTGGGAGGGAACAGGACGGAGCAGGACTGGGCTGAGCCTGGTGACTGTAGATGGCTGGCCCTCGCAGTGTCCTTGAGCTCCCCATCCTCCTGCTTGTCTGTTCTGCAAGCCTTCTCCCTCTGCCTGCAATATTCTCTCTTGGCACTTGCTGCCACCTGGTGAATTAGTCATTCTTTGTGGCCCAGTTTAAGTGTCCCAACTCCTTCAACTTTGTGCTGTCTCCCCACCTCTAGGTAGAGTTAATCAGACTCCTCTTTATGTTCTCACAATGCTCTGCACCTATTCCCTTTCAGTAATAATAGTCATCATGGCTTTCCTGCTTTGCGTGGTCTCTGTGTGCCACATGTATGGCTAACACCCTATATACCATCTCCCATTTAATCCTTAGGATGATTTTTTTTAGGTGTGGGGGAGTGGATACTAATCATTGCCATTTTACAGATGAGGGAAACTGAGGCTTAGGAATCTTAAAAATAATCTCTGTCCAGGACATACAGGTATCAAGTGGTATAACCAGGATTCCAGAATATGTCTGACTGATTCATAAGAGTTTTTAACTGCTGGGTCTTCTCTGAGACAACTTAATTTAAGAATTATGCAATGACAGATGGAAAGACCCATAGTCTTTACACAGTCCAGTCTTATTATAGGGATGGAAAAACTGAGACTCAGCTACAAACTTAGAGCAGGAATTGCAGGGGAAGGAAAATCTTGTTCTCATCTCCAGGATGTTTGATTTTGAGGCAACATGGGGGTTACACCTTTTATTGAATCTTGTCACCCTCTTTTCCAGGAAGCCTAGCTTTTTTTAATTTTTAAATTTTTATTTATTTATGATAGTCACACACAGAGAGAGGCAGAGACATAGGCAGAGGGAGAAGCAGGCTCCATGCACCAAGAGCCCGAGGTGGGATTCGATCCTGGGTCTCCAGGATCACGCCCTGGGCCAAAGGCAGGCGCTAAACCGCTGCACCACCCAGGGTTCCGGGAAGCCTAGCTTTTTATGTTCCAAGGCCTATTCAACGGAATCCTCCAAGCCCCTTCTCTCTAGATGTGATGCAGTCTTTTCTCGGCTCCTGTCAAGAGTTTTTCTTCTAAATGTTTTAGGTCACACCAAGTAAACTATCTGTGATGAAGTTCATGCTTTCTGCATAATTGAAAACCATTTTAGGAAGTTTGTCTTATCCCTATGGAAGGGGCCTTTCTGCAGACCTGGGTCATGGTGGGAAGCAGCTTGATCTGTATTGGCTCAGATGTTTTGAAAGGCCTAGGGTTTGAACACGCTCATCTAGATGGCAAGGATAAAGCTGAGCAACTCACTGCAATGGCTACTGAGCCTGGGCTGAGCTGCCATGTCCTGCTCACTGTCACCGTGACTCATGCCTTGGAGCAAAAAGGGGTCACAGTGAGACACAGGAGTGCTTTGGGGTTCGCTGGTTGGAAGCCTTCTGGTCTTGGGCTTCTGCAGAGCCAAAAAGAAGATTCTGGGAGCAGGCATGTGGGGACCAAGCAATTCAATTCACCAAGCACTGAAACCTGATATACATGAACCACAGGGACAATGCTATGTATGAGGAAGGAATAGAACAAGTTGAAAACTCTGGGAAGCACCAGGGGGTGTGTTTTTATCTTCTTGTTGTCCTTCCACATGTCCCACAAAATTCATTAAGTTTCTATACTTTTAAGGGCTTACAGTCCAATAGGGAAGTTAGAAGGGCACTCAAATGCACAGAAGGCCACTGTGAGTAACCCGAGTGCTAAGGGTCATGCCTACATCTCCAAGGGGACTTAGGAAAGAGAGTCTATGGCCAGTTGGGTGATGGTGGTCCAGGGGTTGCCTCACAGAGGAAGTGAGGCTAGAGCTGGACCTTGAGGCATGGATGGGATCTCAGAGATGTGGAGAAGGAATTGCCATTCGTTAAGGGCTTATGTGCAGTGTGGAAAAAGTGCATGAAAGATAACTTCATTGATCTATTGGTGAAGTTCTTATCTTTAGTTTTTAAGATGAGAAACTGGAAGCTTCAGAAAGGTTGAGAGCACTGCCAAGATCATACAGCAAGGAAGTGACAGAGGCAGGATTCAAAGTCAAATTAACTAGAATTCAGAGCTGGTTGGTATGGCTTTCAGGGCAAAAATGAGGGAGAGTTTTTTTTTTCCCTAGATCTACGGAGGGATAGGGAACAGTATGAGGACAGTATAGGGATGGGAATAACAGGCATACTGCAGAGACCAATGAGAAGCTCAGTTTGGGCTGGAATTTGGTTTGTGTGAAGGAAAAGAGCTGGACATGGAGGTGGAAGCTATACGGTGAAAGGCAAAGTTGTGTCCTGCTAAAACTTGGCAGGCTCAGCAAAGGGCAGCACAAATGCAGAAAGGAATGAGATAAATCTGTATGCACACTGGCAACGTATTAGTGAATGAAAAAAGGAAGTTGCAGAACATGGTGTTTAGTATAATTTCATTTTTGTAAAATAGAAATGGCTCACTAGAGTAACATGGCAGTTAAAGTCCATCTGAAGCCAGACTGCTTGGATTTCAATCCAGCATTGCCATTTCCATGGTGGGTAACCCTAGGAAAATTATTTAACCTCTCTGTTTCCTTGTCTGTAACCTCATTTATACAATGAATGAACAATGCTTTATAGGAGTGCTCTGAAGCCTACGTGGCTTAATACCAATTCAGCTTTTAGAAAGATGTCAGGCACATAGTAAGCACTCATGTTTTTGTCATTATGTTATTAAAATCATCTTGAATGCTGAATATCAAACTGTTAAGTGATTTACCCCAGGGGGTAAGACTTCTGTGGATTTTAGTTTTAATCATATTTCCCTATGTGGTTTAAATATTTTATAACAAACCTGTAATGCTTATTATGTAAACAAACCAGCAAGTTTTTTTCAAGAGTCGATAATAGGAGACTTTGTTTTTATTGTATTTTTTCTTCTATTAGCAGCAGACCTGCTATGGATACACTTGGAGAAGTCTCTGGTGTCACTCAGAGAGCTCTTGAAAATGCATGTGTGAGAGAGCAATGTTCGAGCTTCCCACAAACCAGGCCTGGAGTGCCGCTCATGATTACAAGGAGAGCTGGCCTAGTCCTTGCTTCCTGTCCCCATTCTGCTCCTGCCATCCTTATCTGGCCCAGGTGTGGTTTCCCAGACTAGAGATGTTCTGAGAAGCCCTTGACCATGCTTTGGGAATGGCAAATCTGGAGCCTATGGTGAGACTTCCAATGCTAGAGGTTGGGCTGCCTCTCCAACCTCCTTCCCTGGAGATTGGAGATAAAGGGAAACTGAGTATTCTCAGTCTTGTGTGTTTGTGGATTAGGAAGCAAGGCTTTGGTCTGAGGACTAAGGACTGACAATTAAAAAGATTTTTAGGGGCCCCTTCGTGTCTCAGTTGATTAAGCATCCGACTTTTGATTTTGGTTCAGGTCATGATCTCAGGGTCGTAAGACTGAGCCCCAAGCCAGGCTCTATGCTGAGTGTGGAGCCTGCTTATGACTCTCTCTCTCCCTCTGCCCCTCCCTGCCCCTGCTCACATACACACACACTCTCTCTCTAAAAAAATTTGAAAAAAAAAAAACGTGGGCCACAGATTATGCTGCCTTTCTTCTCAGCCTCCCAGCCCAGGCAGAAATTGTCTTACAGAACCCTCAACAGCTCTTTCAATTAGGCTCTTTTCTTCATAAGGCAAGGCAGATGAAGAAGAAAGGTATTGTAGTGACCTGTGTGCCCTTAGAGCCCTCGCCACGACTCTCTGTGATGGTGGTGGGAGTTAGTGCCATTCCCCTCTTATGAGAAGGGTGGAGATTGAAAACTCACATTTGATTATAGATGTACATTAACTTTATGATTATCTGGAACCATCTGAAAGAGATGAGCCCTCGGTTATCTAGAGAGGGAAATTAATGTCTTTGCTACCTTTGTCTTCATCCGGTTCGGTCCTCTCTTTCCTCCTCCTTAGTTCATTCTTGGAGTAATATCAGTGCAATGACTAAGAGAATGTTTTCTGGAGTTAGCCTAGTTTTGAATCCCGACTTTGCCTCTTACTGGTTGTCTTACCTTGGGCAAATTACGTAACCTCTTTATGCTTCAGTTTTATCAACTGTAAACGGGAATATAATAGCACTTATGTCTGAGGATTTTTGTAGGGTTATGAGAAGAGGCACATGATGTTGTGAGCACAGGACCTGGCTTTCAATAAATGCTCAATAAATAGTAACAACTATTATCAGTGCTTTGTTGCAGCCCAGCTTGAGAGGGAGCATGATGAGGAAGGAAGAAGGGAAGATTTGGGAAGAAAGGAACATTAGCCTGCAGTATCTATTCACATAAAAGATGCACATACTCTGTGCCCTAGCAATTTCATTTCTTGTTCTTGTTATCTGCCTGGAAAAACATCACATGTGTTCACAAAGATGTTGGTACACTGAGATTATTGCAGCACTGATGGCAGTGGAAAATTTAGAAGAAAGTATAAATACCCATCAGTAGGGGGATGGCTGGAAAACAATGGGATATACATAACATTAAATGCTCTGCAATAGTTAAAAGAATGAGGTGGAGCTGTATGCCTCAACAGGTAAAGCTTCCCAAGACATGGTGATATGTGAACAAAACAAATTGCAGAATTATATAGGCAATATGATTCCTCAAAATAATAAGATATATATTTCAATAGTTGTACACATGTATGTATGTATCCATATACACATAGATATATGAATAAAAATTATCAAGTACAACACCCCTTAAAGAAACAAAAGCTGGGACAGACCTGGAGAGCCTATCAAAAGGGATTCTTAGGTTGAAGTCTAGTATTAGATTTTTAAAAAGGAATGTATTCATATATTGTATCATTAAAAATGACTAAGAACAGAGAAAGAAATACCTATCTGGCTAAGAATCAGAGGAATATGGCTGTCAAACTAAAGGCCTGATGGAAATTCCCAGCTCTTCTCTTGTAGGCTTCTTTCCATCCTCCCACTGTGGCCCACTGGCAGAAGGTGGGGCTATTAGCCTTAGAACTGTACCAGCTCATTGGTCTGCAGCTTTAGGAATTTTATATGTGTGTGTGTGTGTGTATTCTTAGGCAAGTCACTTTTCCAAATCTCAGTTTTCTCAACTCTAAATGGGGATAGTAACCACTGTCTTGTATTTATTTTTTAAGGTGACTGGGATGCTACCATGGGATTGTGAGTGCGAAACACTCAGCAAACTGTCAAGTGACTCTCTTGTAAGAGAGTGCTGCAAGTCTGCCTGGCAGCTAGGGTCGCTGCGGCTGTGCCGCCTTTCTCTGGAGCTGGGCAGTGTTGCAGAACTGAGCACATAGCAATAAACACGCAGCTCTCAAAGGCCGAAGATCATAGCAGTTACTTTTTTTTGATGAATAAGATAATAATGTGCTTTGTGGAAAGGATAAAAAGTCTAAGAAGGCAGAGAAGAAGGAAGGACGTGGTCCTGAGGTTAGACAGGTAGTAGCATGGGGCAACAGCCTCTGAACATCTGGGAGTCCTAAACAATACTCTAGTTATGTTGGGTTGACAGTGCAATGTGTGCAGGGGTGCTGGTCAGTGAGGTTACCCTTGGAGCGAGAAACCACAGATCTCCTTCTGATCACCTTGGTCTACCTCCTCCATCAATACCGATAGATTCTCACTTCTGTGTCCTAGGGCCCCCTGCGGCTGGGATTCAAAGCCTGGTCCTCAGGTGCCCCTTCTCTTTACCCAACATCATGACAGGAATTCCCAGCTGTGTAAATGAGACCTCTTGTACTAGGACCTTACGGCCCAGGCCCCCAGTTTGAGAATGGGGATAGCTCTCTGAGGAACCCTTCTTGTGGTGTGTGTCTGTGTTCATGAGGGAGGACAGTGTGTGAGAGTGCCAAACGAAGAAAGTGCAGTGGCAGAGTTGAGGGCACACAGCCCTGAGAGATGACACGCAGGGTGATAAGTTTGGGGATGAATATAATTATGTAGGACTTGGGGGAGCTCCACTATTTCACTCTATAACCTTAAGGAAGTCATTTGTTCTCTCCTCATCTGCAAAATAGAAGGGTTGATCTATGTCAGGGGTCCCCAGTCAGAATCATTTAGAGCCCTACTATTGAAACCTTTGGTCCATGGAAGCATCAGCATCACCTGGGAGCTGTTAGAAAAGCAGACTCTCAGGTCCTACCCGAGACGAATCAGCAGCTAAATGAGGTTCTCAAGGGGTTCATACTGAAGTTTAAAAAAGCACTGATTTAGAGACTCTTGCTAACATTATGAGTTTCTGGGTCCCCCTCCTGAGAGATTCTGATTCAGTAGTCTAGTATGGTGGCAGGAAACTAGATGTTTGACAAGCCCCTCACAGCTAGATTTGAGAGCTATTGAATTATAGAACTGCCTTAAGTCTCCCTGATTCTGTTGGTACTTAAAATGCTCAGAAGGAACGTGTGATTCTCTCAGGGTGAACGGGTGGGAAATTGAGGACTTTGCCATGAAGGGAGCAAAGGCTTATAGCCTAGGTGCCTGTGGGTTCTCCAGTATGCGAGGCAAGAGAGAATGCTGCCCATTTCACGGCTGGGATTAATGACTGTCAGCAGCTCCCTGTTAAGACGGTAAACTCATTTAGCAACGGACACTGAAAAACAGCCGAATCCAAAGGCAGAGAGTGGTAATCTAATTGCACTGAATTAGCCTCGGGAGACTCGGACAATATCAACTTCAGAAAACCACAAAGGGATCTTTTATAAGGAGTTTCAAAAGCTTTGGGGCCTCAGCACCCCTCATCAGGGCTTACATTACAAAGCAGAGGCACTGTGCGGATAAGCCCCTCTCCTCAGCATCCCAGGGTATTGTTCCCTTCCAATGTGCTTTCTGAATGAATTTGCTGGCTGGCCCTATGGTGTTTTCAGTTGTGTGTTAGGCTTAACAGAGGCTTGGTTCAGGAGGGACGGCTGGAGTTCAGGGTTGAAAGACCTTCAGCCATACAGGCCACCGTGCCCATGGACTTGTCTGCATACCGGTGCACTACCTAGTGGTCTTTCTGGCTCTGATATGTTCTTATTCTGAGGTCCTTCTCATTTCTTAAAACCCGCCTCTTACATAACCAGGTGATTTCCTTTTAATAATCCTTTGTTGCATCGTGTGTGTGCGTGCACACGCATGTGCGCGATCATTTCCCAATTTATTCATCACCAATCCATTTTGAAGAAGGAAATGATTTGAGTGAATGCGTGTTTGTGGCACAGCCAGAGAGCTTACAAAGATCGTATCGTAATTTGGGGGTCAGGAAAGGAGGGAATAGAAGTATTGTGAAGATTTGTCTCTGACCTGCATTCATTGACTTTAATGCAGAAAATTATAAATCTCAATCTACAAAAGCAGCTTGAATTTCTTCAACACCCTTCCTGGGAGGTGGATTTCTCTGCTTTCATACCTCCAGTGACAGGGACCCTTACTACCACCGAGGTAGCCCATTGCACCATTTGACAGATCCGTCATTAATTTCCAAATTACATTGAACTAGAATGTGAGTGTGTACATTAAAATAATTATCCATCAATTTGCTCCATTTCTTCTCTTGGAGCTATATAGAATAAATCGAATTTAATGTTTCCCAAATGGGGTCCCTGGATACCTAGGGGGTTCATGAAATAGTAATGAGGATTCAGAATTCATTTTAAACATTTCAGAGACTCTAACAAATTGCATATTTACTTCTGACAAAGCTCTATGGAGTCACTAAAAAGCATCACATGTCTCTACTTTTGTTTTCTCTTAGGTCAACTCAGGGTGGTGACGTCGCTTATCCCATAATGTTCAGAGTTCCTGACAGTTATGTATGCCTTTGATTAATAAAGATGAGGAAAATAAGTTAATGACGAATAGGCTTTGGCAAACAAAATTTTAGAAACAGATTTTATGGGGGAGGAAGAAACCCAAACAAAATCCCTGGTGAAAGTAGAGAAGTTTTTGGTCTTTTTCTTATGCCACTCTTCGGATCTATGGGGATACTAAATCAAGCACCCGGTTTTTTCATCATCCAAAGCACTTCCTGGGGAAATGGACATATTTATGCGATTTTTCAATAATTGTATCTAGAGTGGGATAACCCTCCAGAGTGAAGTTGCTTAATAAGGTCCTCAATTCTTTCAGACTTTTGAGCCTGAATATGATGCAACATTGCTATTTCTTATAACTGTTGAAATATGCCACAATATTTGTAAGCAAAACTTCTTTCATGGAGGATATTGGAAGAAGATAATCCTTAACTGGCACAGTTAAAAATGATTTTGGAGAGCGATTTGTTGATTCCTTTCATTTTACAGCTGGGGAAACTGAGGGCCAGAAAGGTCATGGAACCCTCTCAAGGTCATGCCACTGGCTAAATTCTGGATCCCAGGTCTCATGCCCTTTGGGCCAACGCCACTTTTCCTAAAGCAGCAGAAAACCTGCAGAATAGCATCAAGATGGCCAGGCGGGAGACAGTGCCATCCATCTTAAAAATCATTCTGGCTTCTGCCAGCTGATGAAGGAAATAAACTTAATGACGCCCACATAAATGTGATGCTGTCGCAGGACGCGTACACAGGCTGTCTAGAGAGGAGCTCTACGGGCCTTCTGAAGGAAGAAAAAGGCTTTTAATGTAGCTTTAAAGGGAGCAGTGTCTCTCCTCTCTGCAAGGACAAGGACTGTGGCATCTGTTACCTTTGTCCCCTCTGCAGAGTGCCTAGCTTTGGACCAGGTGCATACATACATGATAAATAAATGCCTGGTGAAGAAAAGAAGTCAGTGTCGGCACTGAGGCAAATTCAGTTTGAGCCTTTGTGGGTACGGGCCTCTGTCTTTTATAAAGACCTTACCCCAGATTGGAGGGCACTTAAAGGTGCTGGTATCAGTCATTTGAGTTGATTGGTGAGCAAATTGAGTTCCCAATGATGCAAAGAGACTTGTCAAAGCCATGCTGCAGGATAGGAGCAGAGCTGACTTTAGAAGGGGAGAGGTGGTTTTCAAATCATAGCCTAACTGCTCTCTCCACTGCACCACATGTTTGCAACCTCTTTCATAACAAGTTGGTCTCAAGAATAAATTTCCTAAATATCCCCAATAGGTCATTACCAGTTTTGCAAATATGCAGAAGCTATGTGTCAATTCATAATTCTATTTACCAGCCTAGGGTCCTTGTCTAAACTGTTCTTTGGGAATAAAAGACTTGATGTTTTCTTTTCTCTTACTCAACATTCCTAAGCTCCCAGAAGAGGGTAGACTGACATTTTGATTGGCCCTGGTGCAAACTTGCCCAAGAAACTTCTTTCCTTAGGAGAAAATCCTTGGCCCATTTCAGAAGCTCTTAGATACTTTTTGCAGTGCCCACAATACAGTGGGTAAGATTTGAGGGAAAATACAGTTATGCTACCAGGAGGAAAGATCGAGATGGTTATCTGCCCCTCTTGGCCAGTGTGGAGACTGAGAAACCGGACAGGCCACCTCAAAGGAAGACTCATTCACCCTTCAACTTGGTGGTTTTCCAGGACCAAGATATGAAACAATATTTTTTCCATGTTCCTTTTGGCCCTAGTGTGAATAGAGACATCTTTCCTTCAAGGTTTTGGTGACCTTTCTTAGTAAATGAGTGCCATATTCAGCACAAAACCCTGTGCAAAGAAGCATCTACTGGGGTGGCAGATGGAAGTGGCACATAAAGAAAAGCTGATCATCTTTTGGGAAAACCACCCATCTATTAGACTTAGTTCATCTCCTATACCTTTATTCCCGTTGCAAGCATAAACTAGGTCCTTTTTTTGCTTCATTGGGGCGCTTTGTGTGGTTCATAAGGGGCATTTTCTCAAGGAAACTAGACCTTTCTCCTCATTATAATTAGTATATCAGAACAGCAGATTAAATATTTGGTCATTCTATACCAGTGGTTCTCAACTGCAGATAATTTTTGCACCCCAACCCTCACCGCAGGATTTTTGGCAATGTCCGTAGACATTTTTGATTGTCATGATGCGGGGGCAGGAGTGCCACTGGGGCCATGGTACTACTAAACATCTTACACTGTGCAGGACAGCTCTCCTAATAAAGATTATCCAGTTCAAAATGTCGATAGTGCTGAGACTGAGAAACATGTTATATGCTATGAGTCTATTTGAATAGAAGATAAAAAATGTTGGGGTCTTCCTGGTCCCCTCCAGCCATAAGCCACTGGAAGGGCTCTGGGAATCAAAGCAAGTTCCCTTTGGCTTGAAAGGAGGTTTGAAAGGAATGTGCTTCTACCATAAAAACAACAACAACAACATATCTTTGCCTATTATTTTTGACTAGTCTGGATATAAAGCCTCATCTCCAACTGAAAATAAAAAGCCAAAATTTAGGTTATTGAATCCTAGAATGTCACTCATGGAATTTTAGAACCATAGGCTTTTAAAATACCAGAGCAGGAACCTCAGCCAAATCACCTCATTTTACTTATGGGGTCATAGTTGATGAGCACTGCAATGCTGTGTGCCTCCCAGTACCCTATATCTCTCTCCCCCAAGCTCTGTCTAAGGCCTCAATTTGTTCTGTGTTGGCACCATCTGATATTTCTGGCTCACTTTGATTGTTATTTTGTTTTACCATCATTATTGCCATTTTGCTGCTTATGTACTGAGCCAGCGGTACTTCTGTTATTGATGGCCTTTCCTTTTCTAGCCCCTAGACTTCCCCAACAAGGTGAGCAGCTGGCATCATTTAATCTGAGGAGTACCTGGGTGCCTAAGATGCTTGGACTGGCTCATTCCAACACAGGTACCTGTCCCCTGGGGTGAAAGAGTTATTCACATGGAACCTGCTAGGGAGCTGCCTATCTCTATTTACCCCCACATACAATTCTATTGAGTCCCCAGATTTTAGTGCTTCTGTATTTTCACCTAAAATTTAAAAAAATGAGAGAGTTATAAATGAAAGTACCAATTACACAAAGACAATACTTTTCCTCCTTTTAACCTTTTTTTCCCCATCTCTCTGAAAAATTGCTAATGGTA
Organism: Nyctereutes procyonoides; assembly: GCF_905146905.1. NCBI lineage: Eukaryota > Metazoa > Chordata > Mammalia > Carnivora > Canidae > Nyctereutes > Nyctereutes procyonoides. The sequence continues at coordinate 30,703,884 of NW_026575046.1, forward strand.
TTTCTCTAGTTCAATTGCTAGTTTTATTATTTTATGTTTCAGAACATTTCTGAAACAACATTTACTCCTCAGATGATGTAGCCATTCCTATATTTTGAAAGTGCAGTAGTGCCAACCCCTTCCCAGCTCTCCAGAGTCATGACTCTTCTTTCCTTATAAACACAGAATCCCATACACATTGTGGCTTAGATATGCCTTGACACACGTAGAGGAAGGAGATGTAGAGTGAGGCTTCTTGACGGGCCACCACCAGTTTACTTAAAGAATTAACACAGTGGATTCATCACATTATGAAAATGATTACAATGCAAACCTTTTAGACAGTGTCTCTCTTTTGTGAAAGACAATGTCGGAGAGAAGAAAATCAAGCATACTGTTGTTCATCAAGAAAAAAGGAATCCGATGTGTGCATGGGATGGGTGATGTGCTTGGTCCTATTAATTTGCTCTTTAATCTTTCTGGTTCAGTTCTGTCTCGGTAAGCCAAACAGAGAATCAATTTGCATACAAATGTTACCAAGTACCCCACATCCACATCATTTTACAGTGCTATATGTATGGAAGGGAGAAAGGATTTGATATTGTTGAGAGGATACTTCTTGCCCTTTCCCCCATAAAGTAGCTACATTTCACTCCAATTCACAGGGCCCTGGGTTGTTGCACTTTTTTCATTTTATCTTAGTCCCTGACTATTTGCATTCTGAGCTGTGGGAGGACTATGGCCTATCAAAGAATTATTTGAACTGGAGATTAGAAGCTTTAGCGCTGGGTATCTCAGGGAAGGAGGGGGGTCTTTTCTTCATCTCAAGAGAAAGACATGAAGAGTGATTCATATATAGACCCTTACAACCTGGGGTCTGAGAGAGGTGTCATTCATTTAATAAAGCAGCCGACAGGTTAATCAAATCAACAATTCATATGCAGAATTCTCTATAATGTTAAAAGGAAAACCAAGAATTAGTTGCTGGTTTATGATGGGAGAGAATAATATTTGATGGTTACTTATTTTTAAAAATAACCTAGAGTATTTTTTTTTCAAATGGCTGTTAATACAATGCCATGGTAAAACATGAGAGTCAGGTATCTAAAATGAGAAAGATTAATGATCCCTGCGGGTCATGGAAGAAGAAACATTTTTTTTTCAATTCATATAAATGGAATTTATCATAACCATCTCTGATGATGGCTGATTCACCCACTTACAAAAGGACTATCTATTTCAATGCTTCCCGAAAAGGTGATTTTTCACTTTTCACTTGTACTAACATAGAATGCTAAGTCTGTGGGTAGAAAATTTTAACCTGGGAGATAATGGGTGAGGGAACTCAGCTGCAGACTAAGGAACAGATATAAATTAAACAAAACAAGCAAGAATCGTCCATCAGTTCAGGATCTTCAGCTAACAAAGTAGAGTTTGGAAAGGTGAGTGGGTGAGAGGAGGGAGTCAAAGTTTCAAAAGGGAAATGTTTCCCAGGATCTGTTCCTAAGTAGATGCACCCAAGTTCAGGGCTTTACAACCTAAGGTCCTAACACTATTGTTTCCAAGCAGTAAACCTCAGCAACTCTCCCCCCCCGCCCCATCCCCACAGCAGAAAAAGAAAACAACAACAAAAAAGGAGAGAAAATAAAATGTTCTGTGTCCAGCGAGTTCTAGTGCAACCTTCCCCGTCACCGCTAGTTGTCACTTGGCTCCCAGACGGGAGAGCTGAGGTTTTCGGCACTGCGGTTAGAGAGAATGCAGTCCTAATTAAACTGAGTAACTCCTAAAGCTTCCCCTTAAAGTCCTCAGCCCAGTGAGAGCCAATATGCAGAGGGGCTGGGGGCCAGGGATGGGGCGGGGGTATAGCAGGTGGAAGGACAAACAAATTACAAAAAACAGGCAAACAGATGCCAGAGCAGAGACTGTCTCAGACCTCTCCACGCACAAGCCAGACACCCTGCGGGCGGGGTGGGGGGGGCGGGGGAATGGAAGGACCCGATTGCAGCGGTATACAACAGCCCCCTCCCCCCAAATGGGGGGATCACGGACAGAGTCAGCCTCAGTGCTCCTTTCCCCCATTTCCATTACAGCGATGTGGTCAGTAGAAAATTGCATACCTGAAGAATACAATGGTCTCCCAAAGGTAGAGTCGGAGAGTATTGAAGCTGTACATTTTTCAGGTCCTTGTGCTTTGTAGTCCAGGAGTTATGGGGGCAAAAATGTTTCAGATTGGCACTTAACAAAACCAGCGAGCGCTATTGAAAAAATAATCCAGATGCTAAGGGGAGGTGGAGAACAGGGGTGCGGAGGAAGAGCCCCGGGGGAAATTGGAACGAGGAGGCTGTAGGTACCACGGACAGAGGCAGCCGCGAAGCGTTTCAGCACCACGGAGAGCGCCCAGCCCTGCTTTTCAGGAGCGCGAAGAGTATTGCTGTTTGTTAAACTCCAGCTTGTCTGTTGGCTCCCTGCGGCGCTGGGGAGGCACGTTTGGGGGTGGGTATATTTTCTTTTTTACCCCTGTTTTTCTGTTTAAACGGCCAGGTCCATGCAAGAAAAAAAAATCTTCTGTGGCGATCAGAGTGCTGGCCTCAGACCGTTAGGTTGGGCGAGCATCTTGGGTAGCGAGAGCTGGGCTTTATGCCCCTGGGCTGGCCAGAGGGGGTTAGGGGCGAGGGCAAGCGATTGACGGTGCTGCCTTCAGTTAAATCCCGGAGAATGTGCCAGGCTGGCGCATCGCGACCGAGTCCCGGAATCTCGTTCCCCTGCCTGCGTGCCGGTCTGCTGTCGTCTTGCGATCCCTGTTCTCTGGTCCCCGCCGAATAAGTTATGATCGCTGCAGGAAAGGTGTCCCATTGCTCGGGGCTGCAGGCGTGAGAGAGCTCAGGGCAAGTTTCAGGGGCTGCCGGGGTCCATGGCGACCCCGCGGGGCTCAGGAGCCCAAGGCTTCAGATGCATCTCGATTTTCTGAGCTCGCCCATCTTCCTTTGGCCAGGACTCCTTCAGATCTTCAGACTTTCTTACTGCATTAATTTAACAAACTGGCGGCATGGGGGTTAGAAGGGGGGTGGCGGGTGAAGGCCGATGGGAGGGGGGTGGAGAGGGAAAAAAGGGGGGAAAAACTCCTTAGTATCTTCAAACCCTCCCACTCGAGGTGCTCATTGGCCCGCGGCTGCGAAAACCAGATCTTTTCTCAGTGTTTGGCAAATCACGTATTAGACTCTGGGTTGAGTTTAACGCTTGAAGTGCTGGATGAGATCCGCGTCTCTCCTCCCCTTTGCAAGCGCAGTGGGGTGGGTGAGATTATGAAGTTAATCTCTTGAGGTCTCAAAATATTGCCTCGATATTTAAATTATGTAGTTGTATGTAAGTAAAACAAACACCACAGGTCCCACCACAGGCAGTTCAAATCTGCCTCGAGGCTCAGTGTATCATCTTAAAAGGGAAGAATTGAACCGGATCCCTGGGTTTCTTTAAAGCTCTGAAGTTGTAATATTTGGTACAGAGGTAAAGGAGAGGTTTCAAGAAGTCTGGTCCATAAAAGTCTCCTCCTCTTCCCCTGGAGCATTGTTCCACTGCAACAAGAAAATGCAGGAGAAATTCCTTGAGCATTGTCCAGGGTCAAGAGGGAGCAGTCCTGGCCTCACTGCTGGCACCCTTTGGGGAGATAAGGAAGATATGCCCTCTTCCGACTGGACAGGAGACAGTTTTACTTACATGTCACAAGCTGGGGCAACAGAGCCTAAGAGAGCTGTGTCCTGATCCCTAATAATGATTGAGCCAAGCTGTACACACAGGTATCCAGTACTTAACCATTCCTACTCTCCCCAGCATCCTGCTTCTCTGTTTCCCCCCTTATTTGAGTCTCAGAAACCAGCTATACATTTCACTCTAGAGCCCAGCTGGGGAGGTGGAGTTAATCAGATTTTCTCCAAGCTACCAGACTTTAGTGGATTAATAGCCTCTGCAGGATTTTCTGACTGATTTGAACTGGCTGGAACTCTCAGGTCTCTCCCTCCCAGCCTACTGAGCCAGACCACCCTTCCCTTTTTCTCAGCAGTGTTAGGAACTCCTTCTTTTGAGATTTTGGAGGTTGGTTCTCCCTAGTATAGTTCTTAACAGCTTAGCTGTCTCCAGGCCTAGGCCTTCTCTCCAGAGAAGTCTGGAAAGCTTTGTTCACCAGCCTCCTACCAGCAGGGATCCTTCACCTCCAACCTCCATGCCACTGTTATGACACACCCCACATTACTCTCTTACTCTGTGGCGTCTACACACTGGAACAGTGAAGGGCTGCTTAGAATTTCCATGAGATTCAGAGTAGTGACTGAAAAGGAAATTTTGCTTTGAAGGTAGTTATTCATATGAATCTGATACACATTTGTATTATCTATCCATATACATCTATTGCTAGCCTTTATTACTTGCCTTTTATGTATCAGGTACTAGTGTGCAGTTCACATAATCTCACTTACTTCTCATGGTAATACCTTGAGGTAAATATTATCTTTGTGAATGTGCTATTTGTGAGTAGCTTGGGCAAGACAAACATGTTTATTTCTATATATATAAATTGATTTGTGATTTGGTATCTGCCCTAATTCTGAAGCGAATGGGCAGTGCATATGTGTATTTGTACATTTGTGTTTGTAAATGGGTCTCTGTCCACATGGGCATATATGTATGCATCTATTTGTGTCATTGTTGTACCCCTGACGGTACTAAAACAAACTGTGATGTCACAACTTTGTCCTTGTTCCTTACCTGGCTAGGAAGCAACTGGATTCAGTGAGTACAAATTACTTTTTCTTTTCCTTCAAAGGATACTGTGTGTGTGTGTGTGTGTGTGTGTGTGTGTGTGCGTGTGTGTTTTGTTGTTGTTGTTGCTATTGCTGCCGGTGTGACTGGCTTCAAGGCTTTGGGCTGTGCAGGAGATGAGAATACTTATTACCTTGGGGCCCCTGTTTTCTAGTAGGCTTCTCTTTACTCTGAGGCTGTTACTTTTAGTCATCGTACTTGAGTATGCCAAGCATTGGGGATCCAACAATATGTAAGATGAACAATACTTTGAACTTCTGGACATGAAATCACTTCAGAGGTTCAGTGGGAAAAGTTCCTTATTGCTGTGAATCTACACTTTTTTACCCCACGTTTCATATATTTCTTATGCCTCTAAGCATTATACTTGGATCTTTCTGTCTTCTGTAAGTCACTATTGAAAATATCTGCAGGCTTGGAGGTCAGAGATTTATGTTCTTATTTTATCTCTGCCTTAAAAAGGCTGGATGAGGGGCACCTGGGTGGCTCAGTGGGTTAAGCACCTGACTTTGGCTCAGGTCATGATCCTGGGGTTCTGAGATCAAGCCCCACATTGGGATCCCTGCTCAGTGGGGCAGCCTGCTTCTCCCTCTCCCTCTGCTGCTCCCCCTGCTTGTGCTCTCTCTCTGTGTCAAATAAATAAATAAACAAAATCTTAAAAAAAGGCTGGATAATGTTTGGTAAATGACCAAATCTCTTTGGGCCTAAGTCATACAGGGAGGGTAGCATCTATTCTTCTTGTCACAAGAAACTGAATAAAATAAATGGCGTTCAGGTCTAATCTTATTATGACTACCATGCCATGAAACAGAAATCTCAATGGAATGGAATGGATTGGCTCCAGCAGATGGTCCCTTGTGTAATGGTGAGTATTTTGTATAGCCTAATTCCAATACTTGAGTGGCTCCTTATAGGTAGCCAGATTTGAGCTCTTCTAAGTATGAATACATTTTAACCTACACTTATTTTATTCCCAGAGGTGATTCATTCTTTCATTTCATTCATTCATTCATTCATTCATTCATTCATTTATTAAGCATTTACTATGTGTCAGTCACTATTCTAGGCACTGGGGTTACAGCAGGGAACGAGACAGATAAAGATCTCTATTCTGATGGAGTGTATCTTCCAGTGGAAGGAGAGAGAAGATAAAAAATTATGATGGATTAGGCAATCCTAAGGATTAAAGAGAAGAAAGCAGTCTGAGGGCCTAGAGGGATACAGAGGTACTACTTAATATAGGGTCAGATCAGAGAATGCTTTCTGAAAAGAAAACATTTGAACAAATGACTGAAGAAAGTGAAGGAATGAACCATGTGACCTTGGGGAGGGGAAGGAGAGCTTTCCAGGCAGTGGGAAAGCAAATACAAAGATCTTGAGAGGTGAGTATGCTTAGAGTGTGCAAGAAACAGCCAGGAGGCCAGCATGCCTGGGTGGAATGAATGAAGGTGAGAGGGTGAGGAAAGAGGAGGTTAGACTAGTGCTTGGAGGCGAGGGCATATACTACCTTCAGGGCACGGTAAGGACTTTGGGTTTTATTTTGAGTGAAACACTTTGGAGAGTTTTGAGTAACAAGATCTGACTTAACATTTTAATAAGATTAGTCTGGCTACTGTGTTTAGAGTGAAATTTGTAGGGAAGGGAGAGGCAAAATGGAAACAGGGAGACTAGTTAGAAGCTACTGAAAAAAGTCCATGTGAGAAATTCTTAGACTGTTCTCATTCAGTACTTTTATTTACAGGAAAGGAAAATTATATCCCGAGAGGTTAAGTGACTCACCCTTTAGACTAGTAGTAAAGTTGGGACAAGAATACAGGTACCTAATTATAGCTAGAGGGTCTTTCCACTATTTTTTGTTCCAACTGAAATGAAGGGCATGGAGTGAGAAGGTAAAGGAAACCTACCAAGGAAGGGACTTCACCTGGCTGAAGTTACTGACATATGTCTAGCACCTGGCACAGTGCCCGGCACATAGGAGGAGCTCAGTAAATATTTCTTGCAAGGATGAATGAGTGAATAAATGAAGGAAGAAGAAAAAAATTCAGGCAGAGGGTCTGAAGGAAGAAAGAGGAAGGAATAGTGTTAATCAGGTGAGATTATGCAGGCCTGAACCTGCTAATGTTAATTAACGCAATGCCAAGCCTCTGACCATAATGGCATTCACAGAGGAGAGTCCTGGATGTTTCAATACTGCTTTGACAGGCTTCAATGATACTTTGTAAAGAGAGATGGATATTTGGAGCAACTGAGCAGCTTGCCTAATTGTGCTGAAGTATTTTGATGAATATGGGTCTTCAAATGGTGTTATGGAAGAGCCTTTCGTCCAAGGAGCAGGAGGCTTACTACCAGCCTTTCTTAACACAGCCCAACTTAGAGAATGAACTTGCTCCTTTTTTTTTAATTGCAAAGCAATGGTATGTCCTTTGTGCTTAGCTTTTTTCCCCCAAAGATTTTATTTACTTATTCGTGAGAGACACAGAGAGCGAGGCAGAGACATAAGCAGAGGGAGAGGCAGGCTTTTGTGTGAGGAACCCAATGCAGGACTCCATCCCAGGACCCTGGGATCACGACCCGAGCCAAAGGCAGATGTTCAGCCACTGAGCCACTCAGGCATCCCTGGATATCAAATCTTAACAAAGAAGACTAGAACTCAAGAGTGGAGAAGTTATTTACACTTTACACATCAGAAAATATTGTGCTTAGTTTTTTAAAAGACTTTATTTATTTATTCATGAGAGACACGGAGAAAGGCAGAGACATAGGCAGAGGGAGAAGCAGGCTCCCCACGGGAAGTCCAATGTGGGACTTGATTCTGGGACTCCAGGATCACGCCCTGAGCCAAAGGCAAATGCTCAGCCACTGAGCCATCCAGGTGTCCCGTCCTCTGTGCTTTAAAGGAGGGACTTCAGAACTCCTTGGGACATCTCAGGGGCACTAGGAGAATTTTTAATCATAAGGAGTGGGTGCTTAAAATATTGAGACACCTTTCCTCCCATTCTTCTGATTAGTCACCAGGAAGCCTGGAAATTTGAATGATTGGCTTAAGGTATCCCTACAAAGCTGAATCTAGAACCCCGGACTCCTGTCTCTCCAGTCCTAGCTCCCAATACTTTCATTTGCAGACCTAAAATAAAAGAAGAGGAGGTAGGATCAGTGAGGAAAAATGCCTCATATCAAGACTGATCAGCCCCCAGCTTTCTGCCCAGAGACTACCCCAATTTAGTTTTGCAGCCACGTCTATCCCCGTGTGCTGGGCTCTAGCGGCTTGACGTCCATGTGAGACTCTTCATTATCCCCTTGTGCTGCTTTCCAATCTTTCCATCAAACCATCTCTGTCTCTTTTTTCCCACTTTCTTCTCAGTCTGTCCCTAACTCTTCTTTCATGTTTGTTCAGTCAATTCCTTTTATTGGGTCTCTCACTGTCTCCACAAGGAGTTTTGGCATTAAGGTTTGGCAGAGGATATGTTTTTTTTTCTTCTTCTTCTTCTGAGTTTTTACTCAGTGGTTCATTCGTTTAAAAAGTACATATATTTTGAACACCAGCTGTATGTCTGACACTATGCTGAGGTTTTAGACCTCTAATAAAAGAGTTGTTCATTTGGTTTTTAACAAATATTTATTAGTTGCTTTCTCTATGCTGGGAACTATGGCAAATGGGTCATAATCAGTGTTGGTTGAAGGAAGGGGGTGATGCAGAGAGATTCTTGTATTGCATATTTAAAAACCATTTAAAGTGGAAATACACATATATAAAATGTGTAAGTTTTGTTAAGTTACTTACAAAATGGGTGCTATGCATACCATGACATAGAACATGACCAGCACCCTAGAAACCTGCCTCATATCCTCTGCCAGTCATTATATGCCAAATGTATCTACTATTCTAATGTCTATTACTTCTATTTTGCTTGTTTTTGGCAAAATTAAATAATCTTCATTCATGACAGAGATTAACTCAGAATTTTCCTTTTTAAAGATGTCTTTTTCAGGTTTTGGTATAAAGGTGGTGGTGGCCTCATCACCACTGTTTTTTCTATTCTTTAGAAACATCTATGTAAGATCGGTGTTATTTCTGTTTTTGGAATGTTTGGAAGTGTTCATTGGTAAAGCCATTTGGGCCTGGGGATTTCTTTGTGGGAAGTTTTTATTTATGGATTAAATTTATTTATTAGCTACAGGATTGTTAAGATTGTATATTTCTACTTGTAGTGATTTTATAAGTTGTTTTTTTCTAGGCACTTGTCCATTTAATGTAAATTTTCACATTTATTTGCATAAAATTGCCATAATCCTCTTACTTTGTCTATAGAATCTGTAGTGATGTCTTCTTTTCTATTTGTCATAGGATAATTTGTGCTTTCTTTTTTCTTGATTGTTCTTTCTAGGGGATCAGCTGTTTTATTGGTCACTTCAAATAACTAGCTTTAACATTTTTTCTATATTATAAACTTGTTTTCTATTCTTTCTTTTCTTTTTCTTTCTTTTTTACTCTCAACTTATGCATTTTTTTTGCTTGTTTAATTTGTGGATTTTTTTCTGGCTTCTTGAAGTGGATGTTTAAATAATTGACTTTTAACTTTCCTTATTTTCTAATATATATTTAAGACTTTGTCCTTTCTCCTGAGCTTTACTTGAAATGCATCCCACAAGTTATGTTTTCAATATTACTCAGTTCAAAATATTTTCTAGTATCCTGTCTGCTTTAGATTTTGATCCTTAGAGGTATTTGGAAGTATTCTGTTGATTATGTCATTCCATTCTTTTCTGCCTGATATAATATCTTTGAAGAGTCAGCTATAGGCTTTATTTTTGTTCCTTTAAAGGTAATGCATCTTTGTTTTCTGGTGGTTTTAATATTTTACTGACTTTGGTTTTATCAGTTTTATATCATGTGCCTATGATTGTTTGCTTTTTTCCCAAGGAGTCAAACACTATTCTAATTAACTAGTTATTTTGTGGGTGTATGTGTGCATATATATTTTTTATTGAAGTATAGTTGAAGCAAAAAGTTACATTAGTTTCAAGTGTACAACATAGTGATTCGCCAGGTCTATATGTTATGCTGTGCTCAGGAGTGTAGCTACCATCTGTTACCATACAACACTTGTTTCAGTATCATTGATTGTATTCCCTATGCTGTACCTTTCATCCTATTGAACACTGTTTTAGAACTACATAGGAAAGATTGAATAAAGTTTTATGTTAAACTTTGCTGAAAGACATTTTCTCATTAGGCTCTATGTAATGGATTATATCAGTCCCATTAACCACATTTATACCATTCACAAACGATATACAAATTGTGTCATTTGCTTGAGGAGTCAGGTTTGAAAATAGCAACTTTCCATTCCTTTTGCTTTCAGAATAATTCTTAAACACATTTATTATGCTCCCAGCCCATAATTGTTCAATTAAGTGTTTTTTCTAAAAATAACTTAGAGCAAGAGAATCACTCACTTTATACTTATTAAAAAATAGAACTCACCCATTTTCTCCAGTGTTCGATAGAGGGAAAAACTGGTTCAACCAAACAGAGTAGAAACTATGATTTCCATTTTGGCTTCTCTCTTTCAATGACCAAAGAAAATCCTCTGTCATTTTCACCTTGTTTTGACACAGCGCTATCAATATCCTTTTCTTCCTCTGAATGTTTTTATTTTTTAATTTTTTATTGGTGTTCAATTTGCCAACATATAGAATAACACCCAGTGCTCAAACCATCAAGTGCTCCCCTCAGTGCCCGACACCCAGTCATCCCCACCCCCCACCCACCTCCCTTTCTACCACCCCTTCTTTGTTTCCCAGAGTTATCTTCCTCTGAATCTTGATCTGGCATCAAACACTGATATTTTACATCCGAAGAATGAATATTTCAAACCTTGCGAGATCCTTCCTTCAAACACTGGTGATGGGATTTGCCTTCCTGGAGCCCATACTCCAACTGAAGCAGGCAGGTGTCCAGGCCCTCCTCTAGGCCCCCTGAGCGCCACCTTCTGCCCCATTCTAGAGATCCCCAGACCCAGTCTCCCATCCACGGCCACCTCACCCCAGCCACTGTGGACTGCTGAGGTTTGGTGTTCTTATGAATATCCTGCTGAGACTTACAGAGTTATTTCGAATTTGTGTCTTGATGTAGTTCACCAATAGTATTTCTTTCATTATTGCTCCTCCATTCTCTCCTTTCCAGTTACACACATGCTAAGAATCCCAATTACACACATGCTAATACCTTTTTGTGATGTTCCATGCCACTATATGCCTGTTTTTGCATTTTCTATTTAACACTCTTTCTCTGAGTCTTCTGGATCTTTTCTACTCTTTTCACTAATCGTCTCTTCTTCTGTGTTTAATCTGGTTTTACACTTGTATACTACTGAATTAATTTCAATTGTTTTAATTTTCAGGCTAGCATTTTCATTTCTTTTTAATTTTTTTAAAAAGATTTTATTTATTTATTAATGAGAGACATAGAGAGAGAGAGAAAGGGATATAGGCAGAGGGAAAAACAGGCTTCCTGTGAAAAGCCTGATATGCGACTCCATCCCAGGACCCCAGGATCATGTCCTGAGCCAAAGGCAAACACTCAACTACTGAGCCACCCAGGGATCCCTCTTTCTTCTTTTTAAAAATAGATTGCAGTACTCTGGAGAAATTCCCCATCTTTTCATCAATTTTCTGGAACATAATCATCACAATTATTTTAAAATTCCTGCCTAAGAATTCTAGAATTTGGGCTATCTGCTCTCTCTATTGCCTGATATTTTAAAAATTGGATTTTTTTTAATTAAAATTTTTTTCATTGGAGTTCAATTTGCCAACATATAGCATAACACCCAGTGCTCATCCCACCTAGTGCCCCCCTCAGTGCCCATCACCCAGTCACCCCAACTCTCCACCCACCTCCCCTTCCAATACTCCTTGTTCATTTCCCAGAGTTAGGTGTCTCTCATGTTTTGTCACCCTCACTGATATTTTCACTCATTTTCTCTCCTTTCCCTTTATTCCTTTTCACTAATTTTTATATTCCCCAAATGAGTGAGACCATATAATGTTTGTCCTTTTCTGATTGACTTATTTCACTCAGCATAATACCCTCCAGGTCCCTCCACATTGAAGCAAATGGTGGGTATTTGTCGTTTCTAATGGCTGAGTAATATTCCATTGTATACATAAACCACATCTCCTTTATCCATTCATCTTTCGATGGACACCGAGGCTCCTTCCACAGTTTGGCTATTGTGGACATTGCTGCTAGAAACATCAGGGTGCAGGTGTCCCAGCATTTCACTGCATCTGTATCTTTGGGGTAAATCCCTAGCAGTGCAATTGCTGGGTCGTAGGGCAGATCTATTTTTAACTCTTGAGGAACCTCCATACAGTTTTCCAGAGTGGCTGTACCAGTTCACATTCCCACCAACAAAGCAAGAGGGTTCCCCTTTCTCCACATCCTCTAACATTTGTTGTTTCCTGTTTTGTTAATTTTCCCCATTCTCACTGGTGTGAGGTGGTATCTCATTGTGGTTTTGATTTGTATTTCCCTGATGGCAAGTGATGCAGAGCATTTTCTCATGTGCTTGTTGGCCATGTCTGTCTTCCTCTGTGAGATTTCTGTTCATGTCTTTTGCCCATTTCATGATTGGATTGTTTATTTCTTTGCTGTTGAGTTTAATAAGTTCTTTGTAGATCTTGGATACTAGCCCTTTATCTGATAGGTCATTTGCAAATATCTTCTCCCATTCTGTACGTTGTCTTTTAGTTTTGTTGACTGTATCCTTTGCTGTGCAGAAGCTTCTTATCTTGATGAAGTCCCAATAGTTCATTTTTGCTTTTGTTTCCCTTGCCTTCATTGATGTGTCTTGCAAGAAGTTGCTGTGGCCAAGTTCAAAAAGGGTGTTGCCTGTGTTCTCCTCTAGGATTTTGATGGAATCTTGTCTCACATTTAGATCTTTCATCCATAAAAATTGGATTTTGATCATTTTTATCTGTTTACTATCATGCCTGGTGTTTTTGCAGTAAATACTTTAAATTATATATGAAAAAGTACACTGGCTTTGAATCAGGTTATCTTCTAGAAAGGATTACATTTCCTTCAGGCTGGCAGAGTGTGGACAGATCACCTTCATTCAACCATACATTGAGATGAATTCAAGCTTTGTTTCAGGTTTTGTAAGAAGTGTCTATTTCCTCCCCCCTCTTTTTTTTTTCAGTGTAACTTTTTTGGGCGTAAAATTGGTATGTAACATTATATAAATTTCAGTGTACAACATTATAATTTGACATATGTATGCATTACAAAGCGATCACCACCAAAAGGGTAGTTACTATCTGTCACCATATGAGGGGTGTCCATTTCTGATTTGCTTTACTCCTTGGGCACAGCCCGTCAGGGTCTCAGCTAAAACCCAGAACATTCTCTTTGGTGGGTCCTGACAACTCCAGTTTTTGTTTCCACAACTCTATTGGACTGCCAGAATCATTACTTGGTGTTTTTACCTCTTCAGCTGCTTTTTCGAACATAATCTTTTTAAATTTTATTTTGTAATGAAGCCCCTCCCTGACCATCCTCCTTGAAGTACCACCTGCATCATTATCAGTCATTTTATTTTGGAATTTACAGAAAAGTTCCCATATACCCTTCACCTAGTTTTCCCTCATGTTAACATCTTACATAATATGATACATTTGTCAAGAGTAAGGAAGCAATATTGACATATCACTATTTGCTGAACTATAAACTTTATTTGGATTTTTCCAGTTTTTTCTTTTTTTTTTCCTTTTATTGTTGCAGACCCCAATCCAGGATACCAGGATACATATTACTCATCATGTCTCTTTAGTCTCCTCTGCGATGTGATGGATTCTCAGTCCTTCCTTGTTTTTCATGACCTTTATGGCCTCAGGAGTTGTGGTTAGGTATTTTATGGAATGACACTCAATCTGAGTTTGATTTTTTTTTCTCATGATTAGACTGAGGTTATGAGTTTCTGAAAGAACACCATAGTGGTGAGGTCCCCTCCTTGTTATGGGATCTCAGTGGGTATGTGATATTCCATGACTCTTAATTTAGGTGGTGTCTGGCAGGTTTCTCCACAGCAGAGTTACTGTATTTCTGTTCCCATACTCTGTTCTCTCCATGTGTCATTAAGTCTTACTCTCACTCAAGGAGAGGGAAATCAGCTCCACCTCCTGGAGGAGGTTATCAGTGATGTTTGCTTGGCTTTTTAGACTCTCACCATCTGAGAACTTGGCAAAGGCACTGATGAGAAATTGCATGCGGATGTTGGTCTCACTTTTCTGTGATTCCCTTTTCTCTAGGGTCTTGGCTTTTCAATTTCTGGGTGCCTATAACTATAACTATTTTTAAATTTTTGGCCTTGTACCCCATGTGGTACGAAACTGTTAGGCCACTGTTTTCTACTTCTCCTTTTTGTTCTGCAGTGAGAATCAGAAAATGTCCTGAGTACAGAAAGCACTGATTCAGGCTTTTGAGTCATGGCTGCCTTGGTGGCTCCACATACCTTGAAACACTCAGTTTTATTTTGATCCATTTTTTTTGTAGTTTTTCACAGTAGGAGAGTTTGTCAGACACAGGTTGCTTTTTCATAATAAGGAAGCAGTAAGGAGCCACTGAGGATTCCCGCCACTACTCTGCACCATGCTCATGACTCCTTCAACTGGCTTCCTTAGGGCTCCTTTTTATCTCTGTCTTAGGCTTTCTTAAGGGATTGGATGTTACTTTTTCCACTTCTATTCTTCCATCAAGCATTTTTTCTTCCCTAGCTCTTATTTTTACATCCAACCATAGTCCATTATTTATACAGAAGCCAGAGTAATCTTTAAAATATTAAACCTTTGTGGGCACTTGGGTGGCTCAGTCAGTTAAGCATCTGCTTTCTGCTCAATCATGATCCAGGGTCCTGGGATGGAGCCCTGCACTGGGCTCCCTGCTGGGTGGGGAGTCTGCTTCTCCCTCTCCCTCTGCTCCTCCCTCTCTGTTTGTGCTCTCTCTCTCAAATAAATAGATACAATCTTTTTAAAAATAAAAAGTAAAATATTAAACCTTTGCATTTAATACCCTTTGTACTAAGAATGAAATATAATTCCTCACCACAGACTTATATGATCAGCCCTAACTCCCCTCTGTGACCATACCTCATGCCACTCTCCCCTTATCTTACCAAGCAACCGATCTTCACATAATTAGTTCTTTTTGTCATTCATATCTCTGTTAAAATGCTACTCCTTAACAAAGACTTCTCTGATCATTCTCCCTGAAGTACCTCTCTCCCATCACTATCTTTCATTCTGTTTTATTTTTGTCATGACAATTATTCTTACCTAAAATTTTTTGTTCATTTATATATTTGCTTTTTAATTTTATTTATTCTTAAAGATTTTATTTATTTATTTGACAGACAGAGAGAGAGAGAGAGAGAGAGCACGAGAGAGAGAGCGAGCGAGCGCACAAGCAATGGGGGCAGGAGAGGGGGAGAGAGAAGCAGACTCCATGCAGAGCAGGGAGTCTGATGCAGGGCTCAATCCCAGGACCTTGGAATCATGACCTGAGCTAAAGGCAGATGCTTAACCAACTGAGTCACCCAGGTGCCCTGCTTTTTCGTTTCAGAATATAAGCAGCACAATAATAGGAACTTTCTTCCTCATTGTATTACCAGTTCTTATAGTAGTTCTTGGCACATAGCAAGCATTGAAGGAATGAATGAAGTCCTACAAGATTTATTTACTATGTGACATGCACTGTGCTTCATTCTTCTGATAACTCTTTTATTAAATGATCACAATGACCATGTGAAATAGAGTCTATTATTGTCCCCATTTTACAGAGAAATGATATTTAAGGCATAGAGAGATCAAGTGTTTTGCTCAGTTATAGCAGCCCATATCATTTTTCAGACTTATGATGTATAGCGTATGTTTAAGGTTTTGTTATAATCAGTTAGGCTTTCTATTAATTTTACATGTGACAACTTTCTCTCAACTAAAGAACGGTTTCCTTGATGAAAAAATGTAGCATTATTGTGTATTTCCTTTTTGGATTTCCACCAGAAGAATTTTGAGAGTAGACATCTGTTGTCTTTGCCCAACCAGCATCCATTTGTCAATCTTCTCGTAAAAGCATCTGGTTTTTCCTTGAGGAATACCCTTACCTCACCCATTGTAAATCTAGGTGGTTGGATGGGATTAGTCCAAGATCCAGAGGTGGGAGGGTCTGACAGGACTGCTTCATCAATATACTCCAGCCCCTGAACATGGATTCAGGAATAAACATATGACCCAAATCTACTAATTAGACTTCATGCTTTGAGGATGTAAATAGGAGAGCCCACTCCCCCTTCCTCCCACCAAAACAAAACAAAGAAGATGGAGCCAATATGAGGAAATCAGAATCGAGAGTTGGAGAAAGTTTCCCAGCGATACTGTTTGAGTGCCTGCATCCAGCCAGCCTCAAATCATGATCAGCCTCTTTTAGTTAAATGGACCAATTAATTGATTTTGTGCTTAAGCCAGTTATAGTTGGATTTCTTTTTCCTTTGCACCTGAAAGAGCCCTGATTCATATAGTGTTCAATATATGCCTCTTGATGGTTGATTGACTATGTGCACATGCAACTTGTACCCAACCCAATTATGTGTCGGTGTAGCCTGGTTAGAGGCAAAAGAGTATCTTGTGTGACCTTGCAGAAAGTCTCACCATGCACCTCTCTGAGCTTTGGGCCCTTGAGTCCGTGTGAGGGCAGACTCTCCTTTCTCAGGTGGAGGTCATAGCGAGCCAAGCAGTGGTTGCCAAAGCTTGGATATCAATTAGTGAAGCTCTAACTGCAGGAAAACCTCCCAGACATGTCCTAAGTGTCTTAATCTCTCAGTGGGCCTTCTCCTCCCAAGGCTTAGGTGGCTGATAATATGTTTGAGCTGTTGATCCTTTCTTTGATCATGCCTTACAGGATTATTCTGTAATGAGATGGTGCTGAGGAACTGAGGCTGTTATTTGGTTGCTTTGTCTCACACTCAGACCATGTTGCTGGTCTCTAGATTTTGGTTTTCATTCTTCTCCTTCTGCTTGTGCTGGAATAGAAGTCTGTCAATGCGCTGTCACCAAAGCAGGTGTCTTCTGATACTTCTGGCTCTCACCAAACTGTGGAAGTGCCAGAGTAATCTCCAAATAAGAAAATATGGCTTACCAATTCCTGCACACTTGGGGCATTTTGCTCTCATTATCATCTTATTTTAAAACCCTTGCACGTGATCCTCATGGCAACTTGGGGAGAGTCAGGGCAGGTGCTGTTAGTTCCATTTTATAGATCCTTGCCTGAATGAGGTGTAGAGAGACAGATGCCGTGTAGTAGATCTGTTCCCAGCCCAATGTTCTCATCGTTATACCACCTTAGGACCCTTCGTCCACTCCGTTCTTTGCAATGGCAGATGGTCAGTAATGCTCCTCAGTCTTCAAGACCAGGCTCAAACAACATCTCTGGGTCATCTTCACATGCCCAGCTCCAGCTCTTCTGAACCCATACAGCCATTCTTCAGGTATTCTTACAGTTTCATAATTTTCCACCTTGTAATGTAATCATTTGTGTGCATTTTTATCTTCTTTTCTAGAATTTAAGCTCCATGGTTCCCTCGGCACATAAATAGCAGAGTGTTTGATCTGTGGTCGGTATTCTGGCAATGTTTATTGAGAGTGTGAACAAGTAAATAAATGCTTTAATTTTTTTTCTATAGCTGTAGGGAGAGATGGGGGTGGTATATCTAAAGGGACCAGAATTGTCATTTTCAAAGTACCCAGAGGGCTGTTAGGTGGAAAAAGGGTTGAACTGGCTCTGCAAAATTTCAAAGGGCAGAAATAAGACCAGTGGGTAGACATTTCAGTGAGACGTATTTAATTCAATGTAGGATTTCCTGTAGTCAGAGCTCCTCAAAGGTGAAGGGCTACGGTGTAAGTTAACAATCTGTGTCATTGAAGATATGAAAGCAGGTATTGGGTGACCAGTTGGCAAGGATAGTGTAGAGGAGATCTGAGGAGGGATGGGGCTGCTAGGCTACCTTCCTTTTCACACGGCAGTATTCAAGGTCTTTAGTGTAGTTGGCTGTGGAATGTTCTTGGAAGCAAAGCTTATACTCAAGATGCAAATCCTCATTTAATATACACATAGGCAATGGTGACAGTGACTAAGAGTGTAGCCTGTAGGGTCCAAATTCTGGCTCCCCTACTTACTAATGTGTGACCTTGGCAAAGCTACCTCTCTGAACCTCAGTTTCCTTATCTCTAAAGTGGTGGTCACAGCACAGTACCTACCTCCTACCTCACTGGGATGTTGTGTAGTAATGTACAAAGAGCACTTAGCCTGGCACAAGGAAAGTGCCCCACTGTCCCCATCACCCCTCACTTCTCTCTCTAGCTGCTGAGGTCGTGATCTCTACTCGGGGTCTGTGACCTGTGCTTCCTGGGGGCTGGCTCTGTCCTCCCCTTCTGGTACTATCTCAGGTCTCAGGCAAAAGAGGTCTGAGCAGGCCCGCAGGGGCCCCACAGCCTGTGCCCCTTAGCACTCAGTGGACAGCTGACCGTGAACCTGGAGATCTGAGCCTTTGAGCCTCTGGTTACCTTCCAAAGCCAACAATGTGAGATAAAAACAGAGTATCATTTCTCCAAGCTCTTCTGGGATCCTGGATGCCGGCACTCGTTAAAGGCAGTTTTCTCCTGAATTTCAGAAGCAAGGGGTCCTTTTTTTGTTTTAAAGGCTTAAAGTCTAACATTGGATTCCCACAAGATTGATGGCAGTTTCTTCAGTTTCCCCCCAAATCCCTGACCTGAATTTCCAGTGCCTGGGTTATTAGTGCATCAACAAAGTACGTTCCTTGGGAAGAGAAAATCCATCCTTGTCCTTTGGTCATTTAGAGAATGGTAAGAGGAGATCTCAAGTCCTCAGCCCACCCCTTGCTTAAGAGCAAAATTGTTCCCAGTGTAAATCTCCGTCCTGCAAGTTTTGAGATTTAATAAAAGTGGAACAAAATTGACTCAGACTCATATAAATTCTTTTATATAAGCTCCTTGATAAGAAATGATTACACATGGTAGGTACTTGAATATGTTTTATATACTTAATATCATCTCCATTTTAAAGAAGAGAAATGAGGTAATGTTTTCACTTCTGCTTTGAAGATAAACACAGGCATGCTAACTCCTCCCGCCCAGCTAATAAGGCATAGAGTTGAGACATCAAAGCAGATCCACCTGACCCCAAGGTTTGGACCATTGCTGGTGACTCCTATTGCCTTCTGTTAGGAGGACTATAGGAGAGGACTTATTATTTATATAATAAATTTAACAAATTGACCAAACATTGTAGATCTGACAAGATAACATGCATGTACAATGAGCCAATAGGTACATCTTCACATTAAGCAATCAGGCCAACCCTGAGAGGTTGATGTTCATATTCTTGATTTAGAGATAGGAAAACTAGGCACCAGGAACATAAGGGGTTTGCCCAAGGAACCCAAGCTGGGATGAAAACCCTTCTCCATGAGCAACTGGGGGATGCACCCTCTATCATCATGGTTGTTGCCTACAAGAAATATTTTAAAAACCATGCTCAAATATGCCTTCTTTAATTTTTCTAAAGCACAGTAAGGAATCTTCTTGGAGTCTCTCAGTGATTCAACAATCGTGGCAGGGTAGGTTTTAGGTACCCTGTTTCAGTAATGATGGATCTGAGGCTAGAAGGTTTGCTTAATGTCAAACAAGGAGACCAAGCAGCAAGATGGGTTTGAACCAGCTGTTCTCACTTATGGGAAACTCTGCTTTGGTTCTCCTTTGTTTCGTGTTTTGTCCTGCCTCTCTAATTCTTTGAATTGTTAAGTTTCTCTTGACCACTTAGGATCTCTAATCTGGTGCTCCTTAGAGCCTCCTCTTCCCCATCTTTCATGTAGTCCACACATTGTATGCCAGGTAGTTGTCAAGGGGAGAGTTGACCTGAAAATGAGTCAGCCTGCTTTCCCCGTTGCTTCCCCACTCCTTCTTTCCCTGGGCCCCATTTACTGGCACCTGTTCTACCCCTCAGCTACCCCAGACTTCATGAACAAATTGTGTTTTATAAACTGTTTATGTAGCCCAAAGTGTGACTTTCATGTAGAAGTCAGTGTGAGAGTGGGAAAGGTCAGTGACAAATTCTTAGAGCCAAGAGAGCTTAGTATTGAGAAACTAGTCTGATAAAGTGTGTTCAAGTGTCTGTTGGTCCCTTGTTAGCCGTGTGACTTTAGGCAAGTTAATTAACTTTTCAACCTTGTTTCCTAATCTGTTAAATGAGCTAATTTATAAGGTTATTGTGAAGATCACAGGAGACAATTAATATGAACTGTTTAGCACAAAGCATGTGCTCTTTTATTATGGTGCCAAATAAATGGGTAGATAAGACTTATATAAATTAATTACAATATAAAGCAGTGACTGTATTTTAATGACTGCTCAACCCCAGTGCCTATCTCAGGGTTTGGTATAAAGTCGAGGTTCTAGGTCTATAGCTGTGGGTGCCATCTGTTGAATGCTCTTCTTGCTCCAGGCGCGTGCTAAGAATTTAGCATGCATTATGTCATTTAACCTTCCAGCAACCCCTGGGGAGGATAGTATGGCTCTTACAGGTGTTACAGATGATGAAGTTGAGGCTTAGAGAATTTAAGTGATTCACCCACTGTCATGTGGGTTATTTTAAAGATGTGGAGAGTCTGGGTTTGAGGTCAGTTATAGCTGACTCCCAAGCCTGTGTTCACTTGCTTATTCCATGAGTAATTTATTTATTCAGGCAGCATCCTTTGAGTATCTCCACGGGGAGAGGTCTTGGATTTAGTGCTGGGAATGCTGTGGGGATGATGACATAGTTCCTGCACATAAGGAATTCATCATCTGGGAAACAGCCCTCTAACATGGGGAGGGGAGGACGAGTGTCATGAGGTCACTCATGCAGGGACTGTGGACACACTCCAGAGGGACTTGTTGCCTCCTGAAGGAGGTGGACTTCAAACTTTGGGGAGGGCCAATGGTAGATCAAGGAGGGGAGAGTATTCTAGAGAGTAAGCTTAGGAGGAGCCAAGGGTTAGAAGAACTCCCTTGGAAGGTAGCCTATGGGTCTCAGCCAAGGATATGGAGGAGACCAGTGAGGAATAAAGCTGACAGGAAACATGAAATCCAAACTGTGGCTAAGGCAAGGTAGGCAAAGTTGAGTTAGAAATGAACCCACATTTGGGTCTATGGGAGCTCGCACCCTCAGAAAGCATTTGCCAGAATGTGAGAAAGTTATGATGAGTTTGCAGTGTTTTTGTTTTTCATGAGACAATCTTCCATCCCAGAGTTGGAGGCTATGCATTTCAGGTAGGTGGGCAGGGTCAGAAAGGTCATTTAAGGCAATAGGAGTTTTGGGCTTAACTCACGTCAGGTACTGGGACTCAGCTGTTCCACTTTCAGGAAGTTGTGAGCACAGAATGAGCTCACGAGGTGAGCTTTTTGCAAGCCCCAAAGGTCTGTGTTCACTGGGGGTTGACTGTCACTAAGGAGATGTGAGGATGGGCCTGCTTCTCTGCTGTTACTGCCAGGGGACAGTCCTGCTGCTTCTGTGGAGCTCCTTGAAGAGGCGCTGCTGGGCATTTTCTGCAGCTGCATTGCAGCCAGGTTGCCTTACACTGCTATTCTACTGGCCACTCAGAAGGTTATTGAGTTATCCAACACTCTGGGAGCACTGCAGGTAGGAAGCCCCTCCCACAAAGTACATTTGCTTCTTGGTGATTACATTGCAATCTATAAAGGAAGGACAGTTCCCATATTTATGTATGGGTTTTCAGAGGAATGTGAATGCAAGCAATTGAACATATGCTATGTTTTCTGTTTTTTTTTCTATTAAATATTTTTAAAAATTGAAGTATGGTTGACATACAAGGTTACATTAGTTTCAGGTATACAAATAGTGATTTAACAACTCTATACATTAAACAATGGCTTACCGCTATAAGTGTAGTTGCCATCTGTCACCATACAAAGTTGTTACAATATTATTGACTATATTCTCTATGTTGTACTTTTCATCCCCAGGAGTTATTTATTTTATAACTGGAAGTATGTACTTCTTTTTTAAATATTTATTTTTTTAAAAGACAGAGCAAGTGAACAGGGGGAGGGGCAAAGTGAGAGGGAAAGAGAGAATTCCAAGCAGACTCCCTGCTGAGCATGGAGCCGATGCAGAGTTTGATCCTAGGACCTTGAGTTCATGACCTGAACCAAAATGAAGAATCAGATGCTTAACTGACTGAGCCACTCGGGTGCCCCTGAACACTTGTTCTTCTTAATTGCCTTCATCTGCTTCATCCATTTCCCTATTCCCCTTCCTTCTCACAACGAGTTCTCTGTATTCATGAAACTACTGTGTGTGTGTTTGCTTGCTTGTTTTGTTTTTTTTGGGTTCCACAAATAAGTGAAATCATAAGGTATTTGTCTTTGATAATTCATTTAGCATACTACCCTCTAGGTCCATCTTTGTTGTGAATGTCAAGATTCATTCTTTTTTATGGCTGACTAATATTCCATTGTGTATATGTGTGTGTATAAAGCATCTTCTTTATCCTTTGTTCTATTGGTGTATACAGTTAGCATTCTTTCTTTTAAAAAATTACCATCAAGTTTGTTTCATTCTCTTTCCCATACCACTTCTGTGTGATATAGTATAATCAGTGGCCCTGGAGAACTGGTCCTGAATTCATATTCTGTTCATGGCATCAGAGCAGGGCAGTGGTGTTTAGTGTTGAAAGCATTTGATTTGGAACCAGCTGGTTTCTCACTACAGTCACACAAGTGAGACCATCCTGGTCAATTCTCCTGTTAGAATTCCCCCTTAACTTTGGCTGGAATTAGAGTAACTCAGTGTGGTCCAAAACAGTCTCTCATGAGGATAATTGGTTAAGAAAACAGAGGACAATTATCAAAACTTAAATCATGTGGTTTAGGAAATTGAAGTATTTTGAAGCCAGGAATGCATGAAGGTGAATGTGAAATGGGTCCTCCATGGTATAAAAGTCAAGAGCTGCCAGGTCTAATTAAACTTTCTATGGCATGAGCCTCCTTCAGAGAGCCTGGTCAACATATCTTTACCTCCCTCACATAGAAGAGCCTAAAAATACAACCGTGCACGTCTGTTGACTTGGGGAACATGTGAAGAAATGGGGGAGATAATATCTAAAGCCCATAGTATAGATTGAAGTACATAGCATAAAAGTTATTCCCTCTTCGGTATTTCTAGTTACATCAAGAGGAAAGTCTCATGCTGGTGATGCTGTGTCTTTAACACCTTTTTACCCCCTTTCAGTTTCTTTTTTCAAATAAAGGCAGAGGGCAGGGCAGGCCTCAGGCCCAGAGTCTTTGACAGTGGTTGTGAGTAGCTAGTCTTAATAGTGCTCATTTAATTGTATTGTTTTTCTTTATGTTCATTTTCTATTTTTTTGACTAGTAATATGGGTTTTTCATTTACTGAAGTATTATAACATTGAAAAAGAAACTTATTTAAGTCAAAAGGTGAGTCGGTGATGGAAGAAAGGTTTAAATAATAGAAGTTTCCCCACAGATACGACTAGTATTGTTGAAGTTGTAGTGTAATGATTGAAATGAAACTTAAGATAGTTCTCTAGGAATAGAATTGGTTATGCCTTTCTTTCCCTCAAGTCTGTGAAGACAGGGGCTATACTTCCTTCCTCTTTGAGATATTCTGGAACAGGAATTGGGAAACTATCCATAACCACATCTAGCCTACTGCCTATTTTCATGTGGCTCCCCCTGCCCCACCCCATCAGGGTCTTACATTTTTAAAAGGTGGAAAAAAATTAAAAGAATAATATTTCATGAACATGCAAATGACATGAAATTCAAATTTCATTGTCAATAAAGTTCTCCTGTAAACACTGCTGTGCCCATTTGTTTACATATCGTCTGTGGCAGCTTTCGCTGTGCAACAGCAAATTGGAACAGTTGTGACAGACACACAAACATAACATAATGTGTTCACTCTTCAGCCCTTTGCAGAAAAAGTTTGCTGACCTCTGTTCTAGAAGGTCATTGGGCTTGGAGTCAGGAGGCCTGAGGTTGACCCCCGGCACTCCACCTGTCACTGGGTGACCTTGGGCAAATCAAGTCTTCTCTCCAAGCTTCAGTTTTCCATTTAGAAAATGGAGCTAATAATAGTAACTACCACAGGGCCATTGTGAGGATTGGATGTGTGTGCCTCCACTTCATAAATGTGAAAGCATTAGAAAACCAAGATATTTTTATTTCCCTTAATAGGTCTAACCTTTGTTTTGTGAGAGACTGTGTGTACTCATAAATACCAGCTCCATCGAGTCCCTCATATTTTCTACTGGAATCTGGAAGCCTCTTCTATTTTTAAGGTAAGGAAAGATTATTCTCTCCTTGCTTTCCTGCTTCTAATATTTGTTATCTTGCTATTATCCACATTTTTCTCCTCCCCATCCCCAACTGGTGATGAAGAAGCACTCCCTGCACACCTTTGCCTTTGAACATTGCCATCTTGGCCATTGTAACTGACTCCGCTCCAACCCTACGATTCTTCCTCCAGATCACACTGTACTTAAGGAAATACCATCATATCAGAAGCAAGAACATATTTTCTATTCAGTATTGTCCTAGATGTATTGTGTACTTGAAGAGCACGCTGACTTCTTTTTGGCTTTTCAAATAGAATTTGCTCTGGTCAAGGAGGGATATTGGAGTGAAAATTCAAATGTGTATGTGTGTGTAAGAGACCAGCCTTGGGTAAAAGATGCTGAAGGAAATTATTTAACATTTATTGAGCATTTATTATGTGCTGCACACTTTGGTGAAGCATTTGACACTATCTCATTTCATCTCATTTAATCCTCTCAATAGTATTAAGAGGGAGATAAAGTTATTACCCTTACTTCACAGACTAAGAAACTGAGGCTGAAGGTTGAAGTCACTTGCCCCAAGTCTCCCAGCAGGAAAGAGATGGTGCTGCGATGTCTCTACATCTCACTGCACTGGAACTGATACCCTTTCCTGGCTCTCTCTGAGCCCCGGTTTGTGCTCCTGGTGGCATGTGATCCCAGCTCCAGTCCTTGTGACACTACCTTGCAGTTGCCGTGTAGTGCTCTGTCTCCCCATCTAGCCTATAAGCCTGAGGAAGGCAGAGACCTGTTTGTTGCCATATCATGGCACCCGGCCCAAGACTGGTCCAGAGTGGTTGCCCAAAGATGTTTACTAAATGGATGAATGAATACATGAGTATGATGAGCATTCATATAGCTCAAAGCATTCACTGGGAGCTTAAAGGGAAGGAAAATGATAGACTCTTGCGACTCACCAGCCGCGAATTCTGCTGCTAAGGAAGCCTGGGGAAAGAAAGGAGAAAGGAAGTGGGAGAGCCCAAATTTTCATTTCAGTTGGAAAAACGAGGCAACAGGATGTATTATTTCATGATTATTTAATTCGAGAAAGGAGGACAAAAGTTACACATCATCTACTCCTTTCCAGCTAAACCAGTGCTTTTCCAATTTTAATTCTTTGTGTACTATCTTTGTGATTTGTGCCAGCTATATTATTTACTTAATATTTTAAAAAATCAGCCCACTTTAAAAATCATACATATATTTACTTTAAAAAGGATTTTTATAACACTCCAACCAATGGGAAGCTCTTACCATTTGCTTTAAAAAGTAGATGATGCAAAAATTAATAAATAAAAATAAAGTAATTATGTTCTAGCAGGTACTATTGCTTACTGAAGGACCTGGGTTAGGGCCTGCTTTTTGTTAGAAAGGATGATTCATAAGTGAGAGAACAGGGTGAAAGACATACTGGTACCAAGTGGAGGCTTCCTTCTTCATCATTAGAAGAATTTAAAGAGAGTTGGGAAGGAGATAACCTCCTTCCTGAATGAGTCACTATGATTTAATGTTGTGTCCGCATCTTACCTAAAGTCATCTGTACCATGTGAAGTCAGTGTCATACTGGTTGGGAAATACCAAATCAGTGGAAGCAGGCCCCTCTTCTCATGTGTGAGATCTTAGACAAGTCTGCTAAAAGCACCCTTCCTCCTGAAAAGAATCACAGTGGTTTATTTCTTCCTGTCTCCATGGACAGCTCTGTCCCAAGGCAGGGAAGAGGGTAGAGGGGTAGAGGGCAGGCTGCCAATAGTCAGGGTCCTTCTGTTCAGGGCTACTTGCACTCTGGGTCTTCAGAGGCTCACCCCAGGTCACATGGGAGGGCCTGGAGGACAGTTGCAGTCCCAGGCTGGAGCCCACAAACCAAGGGGGTCCAGGAGCCTTTGCAAACAAAACATATCTACTTCAAGTCACCTCTTCAGCACAGAACATTTTATTCTAGTGAAATCTCTCTCCTGCCCCAATTCACTCACTGCAAAAACCAACATAATTTATCTTCTGGAGGGAAGGGTGCAGACTTCAGTTTGGTAGTGGTTGTGTTTTTTTTGTTTTTTGTTTTTTTGGCTCAAGCAAGAGCTCAGCCTAAGTCACTTGAAGAAAAAGATGGTGGAAAGGCTAGAGCAGGTTGCCAAATTGCAAGTCTGAAAATAAAAGGCAATGTGGGCATTATCTCAAAGGTTGGAGAGAAGATTGCCTTGGTGTTCAGGAGAGGCAGGAAAGGAGGGTTCCACATCCATGTTTTGTTTGCCCTATTTTTGTTGGAATCACAGACTTTTAATAATTTTATGAATCTTAGGATCAGGGGATCTTGGAATTCTGTGTATCCCCTTAAGAAGGAGGGAACTAGTGTTCACTGAGTACCTATGTGCTTGGCAGGCAGCACCCCATGATTGACCAAAAAGGTAGAGGAAGGGTCAGCCACATTCTAAAGATTAGGAACGCTTTGCCCAAGGTCATCCAACCTCTAAATAGCAGAGCCAGGACTGAACTGCATTATTCTTATCCTAAAATCTATGCTGTTTATTCTACTGCCCTTCAAGAATCGACTAGAACCTGAGACTCGGAAGGAACTTCAAGGCTTCTATTTAGTGTTCTACCTGCATAGGATCTGCTACAGTGTCCTCTACAGATTCAGCCTCCACTTGACACCTTGTTCAGTAGAGTCAAACCATTCCATTGACAAAAAACATTAGTTGTTAGTGGGCTTTCATTGAAGTCAGAATACCCTCCATATGCTGCTTTCCCCAAAGACCTCCTCCTTCTTCACAGGCATCACATCAAAGACCCTTGGTTACCATCCTTAACTTCCATAGCAAAGGGATCCCCAAGGGACTGTGCATTTTAGAATCTTTTTGTATAAACACAGACCAAGCTGATTGCTTTCCTTTCAAGCCTATAAACCCTACAAGATTTATTTCCTTCTTTTCTTGCTGTCAGGATTTTTAAAAAGTCTTTTCCTGACCAAGGAAGCTATTCATTACAGAGCAGATGAGAGGAGTCCAAGGTGATTTATTTAGGCCATAAAGGGGCTAAAGGCCTATGTTAGGTTAGGCCAAAGGTTCTCACTTGTTGGAACTAGCAAACAGCTTGGCCAAGACACCAAGAAATCACAGTCCTCTCGTTAAGGCTGTGTGCAGATGGCACCCAACCTTCTTGCGCATGGTGTGCTTGGCACCCAACCTTCTTGCGCTTGGTGTGCTTGTCTATAGACTCTGGGGACATCTGGGGACAGAGGCCAGATGACTGTGGTTTCGCAAGCCACCAGTCCAGCGAGTGATGGTCCCCTGTCCAGGGCTGCTGGGTGCTGTAGAGGGCGTTTCTGTTGAAGAAAGGCTAATGGGAGCATCTTAGGGTTTGGTTCTTTGTGCTAATTTACTCTGTTGTCAACCCCTTCTCCTCTCTGGGCCTTGGTTTTACTTTCTCTAAGAAGAGGATGACTGTGTTGGCTCTTTGGGATCATAGAGTTCCTGAAAAAGAGAAACACACAAAGTCTGTGTCCTTCATTGGATACTTAGAATGGGGAACCCTGAGCTACACAACAGCTTCATGCCTTCCACTGAAATGAACAGAGTTGTCAGCATTTGCTCTCCTGGGGCCTGCCGCCTCCTCTTCCCTGGATCCTGACTTTGGGCTTTTGTTTCCTGGACACACTCTGGTCTCGTCCCTGGTCCCTGGTCATGGCCCATAACTACAGTTCTTTGGTACTGATCGTGTCTCTGGGAGATATTCTGGTGTTGGTTGTAAGTCTCTCTTAGCAGCCTGGCTGGGGGTCTGTCAGACTGGAGTCCTGGAGTGATCATGTTCCAAGTGTGTTGTTTTCGCAAGTCCCCTGGATGAAGCTTTGTTGCTCTCTTTTAAGATTCCTCCTTTTTTTACATTTGAGGATGGTTATGCATTGGAACGTGAGCTGGAAAGTGAGAGGCTGTTTGTAAAGCAACATGGAAGCATGAGGCAGGGCAGCGGGGTGCTGGGGACTGCTAGCACCAGCTGGGACTGCCTGTGTTTAGATCCCGTCCCTCTGTGGCTTGAGTCTGTGACCTGGGAAGAGTTGTCTGAACTTGCTATTATTGTAGGGAGGTGCTTCTGGAACTCACCTTGCTGTTGCAAGGATGACATTTTACGTCGGTGAAACATTGAGAACCGAACCTGACAATTCAATAAAAACTATTATTATTGAGACTGTATTCATAGTTTTATTGTTAGGATGGGCTGCAAACTGTTTAAGAGAAGGGACTTCAAATGGAGACAGAGAGGGATGAATAAGCAAGACTTCCTGGAGGAGGAAGACTCTAACTGATCCTTGGAGCCTGGGTAGGGGAAAATTCTAGGCAAAGACAAGGGTGAAGTCAAATGTCAAAAAATGGAAATGGTGGTGACGGTGGAGAGAAGAAGATGCCCTAGAGGGAAACCTAGCTCTGAAATGGTAAGTTGTTGAGGATATATGTTCTTCTGCAGCTTGTGATCACAGCATGTGTGTGTGCCCGTGCCTGCATGCGTGAGTTGAGAGGGGGTTGCCTTTTTTGTTTTGCTCAGTAAGGGCCAGTGTACCCCCCACTGGGGGAGATGTGGAGGAGGAGGAAGGCAAGGGTTTCTCATTCAGACAGGCCTGGGTTGGAATCCTGGTTCTGCTTTTCATTGGTGGAGGGACTTTGAGCTGATTTATTTCACTCCCTTAAGTCTCAGTTTTCTTACCTGTAGGGATATTGGGAAATGACTTAAATAAAGAGCTCTGTTTTCTGCCATCTTCCCCTGACCCAATTCACTCTTTAGGGGAAAGGAATCTCTTGGACTGTTCCTACAGCTGCCTCCCATGATCATGTCAGTTGCCAACCGTGTGGCAGGGTGGCAAGGGGATGGTGCCATGGGAGAAAGTTGCAGGTACCACCAAAACAAGAAACAGGAGAATTTTTTAGAATTAGAAAGGTCCTAAGTGGCTCTTTAGTGTGGCTCACAAACGAGTAGACACATGAGAGTTTTGTTTTGCTATGTTTTTGTTAGACCCAGAGTTTCAGCTGGGTGACGGTATAAGCAGCTCAGCACCATTGCCATCTGCCCACTCATCATATATATGGGTGTAAACTGCCTCCCCTGCACCAAAGCATTGAAATGTGTGCACCTCAATCTTATTCACATTTTTCTTATTAGAGATGAGGAAACTGAGGTCGAGAGGGTAGAAGTGACTTACCCAAGGTCACACACTGGTTGGGCTAGACCATTTGGATCTACACTCTGAGCTCTTTCCTTTGCACAGAGAATGGTGTCTAAAGTTCTTGGTTTGAGGAGATGCTTTGTAGGAAAAAAGGGCAGTTGTCGTATAGGTGAGGTCAGTTTTTCCTGGATTATTTGGACTGTTTAGACTAGAATGGGTGTTCCTTTTGGATCATGCTTGTAGAATCCCGCGGATTGGATGTTTCTCACCATCCTTTTAGGCTTGGTGAAAAAAGAAAAAAAAATGATCACAAGCCCCGAATTTCTCTGAGAACCTGCAGCTTTGGCTCCCCTGCCTCCTTTCAGGGCCCCTCCCTCAGGCAGGTTTTTAAACATGATGAATTGCCATGGTCAGCCACGGCAGTGCGCTGTGCCCAGGGGAGCCAGCCCTTGGCTCCTTGGCCAGCCTGCATCTCTCCAGCAGGCCAGCCCACTGCATGCGTCCCTGCGTAGACAATGTCGCTGCTGCTGCATTCCCTCTGTCCCAACGGAGGCGTCACAAATCATCGAGAGGGATGTGTCCGCTCCCTGGCCCGGCAGAGCAGAGAGAGAGGTGGGTGTTGCAGAGTCGGGAGAAATTGCTTCTGGTCACTTGGGGCTGGAATGACCCCCACAGGACTCTGATTTTGCCGTGTTTCTTATAGGAATGAACTCAACTAGAGGCTGGGTTATGAACATGCCTGGGGCCCTGGACACTTGGTCCAAAAAAACAGCCAACACTTCTCTGCTTGTTTAGCTATTTCAGCAAGCATGTGTTGAGCTTCTAATGTCATACTGCATGAAATGGGGGATACAGAATTGAAAGACAACTTCTGACCTTCAGTTTACATTCTAGTTGAGAAGCATGTATAAAAGTTAATGTTATAAGCCTGTGGGAGACACATTACCAGGTAGCATATTAATAATAGTGTAAATGTTTATGGAATGCCTACTGTATGCCAAGCATTGGCTTATTATAGTTGAAATTCACTGGTCAATGAGCTCAAGGGGTCTGAAAGAAGGAAAAATGTCAGTATGGTAAAGTGTTCTCATCTAATAGCAACTAATATTTATCCCCTGCATGGTGTTAAACACATTATGTAGAAACTTATCATCCCATTTACAGGTGGATCCAAGGCAAAGAGAGTCTAAGAACACCCCCTCCTTTCCCATAGGCCACTAGCTGGTAAGTGGCAGGGCTAAGATTAACCCCTTGTCTAGTTGACTCCAAGACCTCAATCCCTAAAGACTTGGCTCTCTGGAAATTGAAGAGTAGGCAAGGCCAGGGAGGAAGGATTCTCATGGGTTAAGCATTTTCAGATGTTTACACTTTCTTAAATGTTTTAAGCTTCCTGTTCCAAAGATAAAAGAAAACTGGTACTAGTATAATCTTCTTAGTGGCCCCTGCACCTTCCAGGCTGCCCATTTGTTCAAATCAATGACATTAACTTCTCCATGTTTAAACTTACTCCTATAGAGGAACAAGCAACGAATGATTCCATCTTCCTAGGCACATTTTCTCCCTGTGTCCTATGATGGCCCTGGGGTTGCCTGGCTCCCACAGTTGCTACCTGCGTGACTTCAGATGAGTTACTTGACTTTATCAAGACTCAATTTCTTTATAAATGGGGATAATAACAGCTACCTCTAAAGGTTGTGAGGATTCAGTTAGGTAATATTAAGTGGACAGTTTCTAGAGTAAGGGTTCAAGTTAGTTTTTTGTTTGTTTGTTTAAGAAGGAAGAGGGGCAGAGGGAGAGAATCTTTTTTTTGCGGCGGGGGGTGGGGTGGGGAGGGAGCACAAGCAAGAGGAATGGCACAGGGAGAAGCAGACCTCCTGCTGAGCAGGGAGCCCGAATGAGGGGCTCTATCCCATGACCCCGGGATCATGACCTGAGCTGAAGGCAGACACTTAACCAACTGAGTCACTGAGGTGGGCCAGAGACAGAGTCTTAAGCAGGCTCCACATCCAGCCTGATGTGGTGCTTGATCTCACGACCCTGAGATTATGACCCAAGCTGATATTGAGAGTTGGATGCCCAACTGACTGAGCCACCCAGACAGCCCACAACCTTTTCTTAATTATTTTATGCATTCTATTTTGCTTTAAGTCGGATTGCCTTAAGGTACTTCTCACCCCATAGAATCTAACATAAGGCTTGAAATATATCATGAAACAAAAATGAATGAACATCTAAAGAGATGTTTTCATATTTATATTGGGCAATGCTGGGTAGGAGCTCATTTAGCCATAGCCTCCCATGCTTTCGTCAGTTATATTTTTAATTTGCTTGTTCACTTTTTCACTCTTACCCACCCACTCACCAGTCATGGACTCATTTCTTACTAGGGACACACAGTAAGTGCCAGGAATTAAATTTTTTTTGTAATGGAGGTGTTTAAAAGTATAGAAAAAGTAGAGTGATATAATAAACTCATAACCCAGTTCTGAAGTTATTGGTATTTTGCTAATCTTGTTTTAACTATCCCTCTACTTTTTTTTTTTTTTACACTGGAGCATTTTAAAGTAAACACCAGAATCCTGTCTTTTTTTTATTTTTTTGCTGTAAATGTTTCATATTTAGCTTTAACTGAGAAGGACTTAATTATTGTGCCTAGCAACATTTATAATAACCCCTTAATATCATCTATAGCAAATCATATTTAAATTTTCCAGATAGTCTCAAAAAATGGCTTCTAATAGTTGATTTATTGAACTCAGGATTTAAATGAGGTTTATACTTTGTATTGGTAATTACATTTCTTTTCTGATTGTGTCCTCTTCTCTCCAGCTTTTAATACCATTGAGTTAGCTAGAGAACTTGGGTCTTTTGTCGATTATCTCACATTATGGATATAGTTGATTACTTCTTCCTGGTGGTGTTCAAGTTGTACTTTTATCTCCAGCATTTCCTATAAAATGGAATTGAGTCTGTAATATAATTATATTCAGGCTGTTTTTTTTAAATTTTATTTTATTATTATTTTTTTTTTAGTCTAGATGACCCTGTAGGCATAGTGACAGTGTTCTTGCTTTTCTGTCACATTTTGGGCGTGTCATGTTAGGCTGACCTAGTCTCCACGATGTCAGCCTGGTCCCACCATGATAACATTCTCCATCAACTTCTTACCTACTGGGTTTAACATCCACTGATCATCTTGTCTACATCCATCTTTTCACGAGTGGTTGCAAATGGTGACCTTCTAATTCTTTCATTCCTTCTAGGTCCTCTTTTGTATCTTTTTCCTACCCTAATCTTTTCAATAGCATCCAGCAACCGTCAAATGCGAACATGTATGGGGGTTCCCAAATTTAGTTAATAGATTGCAGTTGGGCTGGCTACATAAAAATCGACGGGGATCTTTATAAAAACGCAGATGCCATTGTTATACTACTGTGGTTTCTGAGTCAAAAGGTCTGGAGAAAGCTCAGGAAATGTTCGTAGTTTTTAAGCAAGTTGCTAAGATGCAGCTAGTCCAGGGAAGGGGAGCTCTAAGTCCGTCACCACTTAACATTACAAAGGATGAAATTTGCCACCATGTATGCCTGCACTTGTCTGATGGAGGGTAAGAGAAGCTGAAGTGAACCAGGAGAGTTCCAGGAGGTATTGTGGCTCTCCCACGCTGCCCCTCCCTTGGAATTTGTGGTTGTACTTTCCTTTGCTGATCCTGGTCTCCCTCATTGTATGAACCTCAGAAACTTCAAATTGCATTAATATATGATTCCTATGTGCCTCTCCCCAGTCTAGATCTAATTACTCTGAGCTGTTGGGACTTGAGCATGATGACAGAGGATTTTCTAGGATTATGCTCAACATGTGACATTCAATTACTACTCCCCAGGAGCGCAGGGGGTTAGCCAGGCAGGGAGCTGGTAGGATGGATAGGATTTCCAGATAAGAATAGCAAGGGTCGGGATCCCTGGGTGGCGCAGCGGTTTAGCGCCTGCCTTTGGCCCAGGGCACGATCCTGGAGACCTGGGATCGAATCCCACGTTGGGCTCCCGGTGCATGGAGCCTGCTTCTCCCTCTGCCTGTGTCTCTGCCTCTCTCTCTCTCTCTGTGTGTGTGACTATCATAAAAAAAAAAAAAAGAATAGCAAGGGTCTCAGGTATCTGGGTGGCTCAGTGGTTGAGAGTCTGCCTTTGGCTCAGGGCATGATCCTGGGGTCCTAGGATGGAATCCCACATTAGGCTCCCCCTGATTCTCCCTCTGCTTGTGTCTCTGCCTTTCTCTCTGTGTCTTATGAATAAATAAATAAAATCTAAAAAAAAAAAAAGAATAGCAAGGGTCTCAATTTCTGGAGGGAGTCTAGACTAGTGCTGCCTAAACTATAGAGCAAGGTTGTTAAAAAGTGCATTCTGGGATCACACACCTGACAATAGGTTTCAGTAGGTCTGGGTTGGAGCCCAGGAGTTAGCATTTTCAATCTCTCAGATGATTCTGATATTTGAGTCTCATGAACCTTGGAACCTCATTGTAGTGGGCCCTCAAAAACCTTGGAGACTGGAGGCTCAAAGTCATCTGGAAAAGCAGAGAATAGTTTAGAGCATGTATTGACCTGGACTTTAGGAGACCAAATGCTAACCTAGCTCTATCAGTGACACTGAGCAAGCACTCTACTTCCCCAGGCCTAACTTGCTCTTGTATAAAATAAGGGAGTTGGTTGGATCTGTGATTTAATTTTTTTAAAGCACTAGACTGTTTTTCCACTCTCAATATTTGATGGGTTAAATGGGGGCTACTCTGGTGGAAACAGGGGCTAGGTTAGTTCACTCAGCTTAAGCACTTGACTCTCTCATTAGACTCCGAGACTCCTGCCTGCCAGCATCCACACACAGCTCTAGATTTTGTAGATCCAGTTTGAAAACTACTGGACTGGGTGGATGGCTGAAGTTTCTTTCTACTCTAACATCTGATCCTTCTATACATGAACACAGATCTAAATCCCAGACTGTGCTCTTATGAACTTTATAAGAGAGTAAGAATGCTCTCAGTGCTCTCCCCTCTGAGGGACTTTCTGAGTTCCTACTTTGAACAAAGCAAGTGGTGCTCAGCATCATGGAATGAGGTAGACCTAGCTCCTTCTTTGAAAGAATTTTTATGTGGGAGGTTCTTTTATTTTTTTGATTGAAATATAGTAGGCACACAACATTGTGAAAACTTAAGATGTGCAACATGTTGATTTGATATATTTATATATTGCACTATAATTGATATTTGGAGATAATGAGTACCTCTATCCTGTCACATAATTATTTCTTTTTATAGTTGGAGTAATTAGGATCTAGTCTTTTAGCAAGTTTGATCCTTATAATACAATATTACTGTCTATATTCACTCTATAGTGCATTAGATCTCTAGAATTTATTACTCACTGTGAGTTTGCACTCCCTTAAAAAAAAGATTTATTTATTTGTGAGAGACACAGAGAGAGAGAGGCAGAGACGTAGGCAGAGGGAGAAGCCGACTTCCTACGGGGACCCTGATGCGGGATTCAATTCCAGGACTCTGGGAGCACAACCTGAGCCAAAGGCAGACCCGCTCAACCACTAAGCCACCACGTACCCCAAGTTTGCACCCTTAAACATCTCCTTAGTTCCCCTGCCCTCTCCCAACCCCAGCTCATGGTAACCACAATTTTGCTTCCTGTTACAAGTTTGGCTTTTTTAGATTCCACATATAAGTGATATAGTATTTGTTTTTCTATGACTTACCATACTTAGCATAATGTCCACAGGATGTCTGTCTTATAACTAAATAATATTCCATTTATATGTATTTATCTTTATCATCTTTATTCATTCATCTGTTTACAGGCATTTAAGTTGTTTCCATATCTTGGCTATTGTGAATAATGTTGCAATAAATGTGGAAGAGCACAGGATCTCTTCATACTGTGTTTTCAATTTCCTTTGAGTGTATCTCCAGAAGTGGAATTGCTGGATTATCTGATAGTTCTATTTTTAATTTTTTGAGGAACCTCCACATTGTTTTCCATACTGGCTGGATTAACATACATTCCCACCAGCTATGTACAAGATTTCCCTTTTCTCCACATTCTCACCAAAAATTCTCTTTAGTCTTCTTGATAATAACCATTTGAACAGTTATGAGGTGATATCTCATTGTGGTTTTGATTTGCAATTCCCTGATAATTAGTAATGTTAAACATCTTTTCATGTACCTGTTGGTTATTTGGATGTATTCTTTGGAGAGATGTGTTTTTAGTTCCTCTGCCTACTTTTTAATTGGATTAACATATGAAAAACAAACTAATTAACATGTGGGAATATGGAGTACAAAATTGGTGCTATAAAATGAGAGAAGAGAGCTTTGAGGAATACATTGATAACTTAAAGAATGACTGGGTTCACTCTCATACTATTGGTGGAAATGTGAGCTTGTACAGCCACTCTGGAAAACAGTATGGGGATTCCTCAAGAAGTTAAAAATAGAGCTACCCTATGACCCAGCAATTGCACTACTGGATATTTACCCCAAAGGATACAAATGTAGTGACCTGAAGGGGCACCTGCACCCCAATGTTTATAGTAGCAATGTCCACAATAGCGAAACTATGGAAAGAGCCAAGATATCCATCGACAGATGAATGGATAAAGATGTGGTACACACACACACACACACACACACACACACACGCACACACACAGAGGAATATTACTCAGCATCAGAAAGGATGAAATCCTACCATTTACATCGACATGGATGGAACTGGAGGGTATTATGCTGAGCAACATAATCAAAGAAAGACAATTATCATATGGTTTCACTCATATGAGGAATGTAAGAAACAGTGCAGAAGAATCATAGGGGAAGGGAAGGAAAAATGGAATGGGAAGAAATCAGAAAGGGAGACAAACCATGAGAGACTCTTAACTATGGGAAAGAAACTGAGGGTTGCTGGCAGGGAGGTGTGTGGGGAGACGGGGTAACTGGGTGATGGGCATTAAGGAGGGCATGTGATGTGATGAGCATTGGGTGTTATTATATGCAACTGATAAATTACTGATTTGTACGTCTGAAACTAATGATGCACTATATGTTGGCTAATTGAATTTAAATAACAAAAAATGGTTGGGCTTATTTACCATTGTTCTTAAAAAGTGTTCTTAAAAAGTGTTCTTAAAAAATGGTTGGGCTTATTTATCATTGTTCTTAAAAAGTGATATATACACACATCTGGCTATTAGAAAACATACATGTTAGGTCTATTATGGAAATCCATTTCACTTGGTTTAAGAAGGGATCTACTGAATGACATGGTTAGGAATTTCAGGCATCAGGCATGATTGGATACAGAAGCTCAAATCATGTTATCAGGGCTCTTTCTCCATTTTTAGCTCTACTTTCTCCTCTGCCTTGCCTTCACTTTAAGGCATGGTTTCTCCCTTAAATATCACGAAAGCATGAAAATAAGTCTCCCAGCAGTTTTTGGCTTATATGATCTTTTCAGCTTGAAATTCCAGAGGGAAGGCAAGCTTCTTTCTCCTACAATGTTCAGATATTAAATCTTAGAGGCTCACGCTGGGCCATAAGCTCTCTCTGAACCATCCATTATGTGCAGGGAGGCAGAGAACTTTGCTTGGCTAACTTGAGTCATGTGACAATCTTGGGGGTGGGGCGGTGATGCTGGGGGTGAGGGCAAGAGCACCATGATTGCCCTGCCACAACTGTTGGGGCAGGGTGGGTTGTTCCCCAAAGGAGAAGGAGAATGTAGATGTGCTAAATCAATATCTGTCTACCAAAACTATGGAAATAAGAAAGAGCAAAATCACTGGCAATTAACACTGAGGAGGTTCATGCACACAGATGTGTATGCATGTGCAGAAAGATGTTTATGCTACTCTAAGGGAAAAAATCATGATAGAAAACAGTTCATACAATAATATCCCATTTTTAATTTTTAGGGTGTGTGTATTCTATTTGCATATGCAACAAATGTATATGCTTTGACAGTATAATAAAATGTGTTTTTGTTTTGTTTTTTTAAAGATGTATTTATTTGAGAGAGAGAAAGAGAGAATGAGCAGGAGGGGCAGAGGGAGAGAATCCTTAAGCAGATTGCCCACTGAGCACAGTGGGGCTTGATCCCAGGACGCTGAGAGCATGAGCTGAGCCAAGATCATGAATCCACCACTTAACTAACTGAGCCACCCAGGTACCCCTGTTTTGTTTTGTTTTGCTTTTTAAAAGCATGAACACTATTCCTTGTCATTAAGTGTCACCCTGTACTATCCTTTTTGTGGCCCTATTTTGTAGTATGGTTGTAGAATGAGCCAGCTGATATCTGAGTTCTTTTTGAGCTGGACAGCATGTATAGAGCTGGTATTGGGATCTGCTGCCCCAGCTGTCCCTGCTAACTTGTGTTTCAGGTCAGAGAGTGTCTACCTAGCATCTCCTTTTTGAGTCCTTTCCAATGGGACCCAGTCACTTGGGTCTCAGGCAAGCTTGGTGAGTTGAGTGGAACCTTTAAGCAGGAATGTATCGACTACTTCTGAAATAGGAATGTCAGGGCACAGGCATTTATATATAGCCTTTGTCTCAGCAGCCTTGTGCAGAGCTGGCATTTTTGGGGTCAAAATAGGAAAGGTCAGGGACAACTAAAAACTACAGGGATTGTTGGTGGAAAGTAGGTTGTTCCAAAGCTGAGGTTTGGGTTTGGGCCTGACAGTAACTTAGCATGACCCCAGAGAAGTTGCATGCACATCTCATGTGCCTTGTAGAACCATCGAAGATGAGACAGCTGGCTGCAGGTGAAGCAGGGGGAGGGAAGGGAAGCACAGAGTAGGCTGAGTAGCTGCCATTTGCTTTGAGCTCTCAGGAACCTGGCTGGATTTGGTGGTAGCTTTGGTGCCAGTGGAAGGTACCAGCAGGTCACTAGCATGTGTGAGGCTGGTAGAGGGCACACTTTTGGCAGGGATCTCAACTGGTGGCCCTGCAAAAGGCCCATCATTTCACTTCTGGGAAGAGGTGGACCTGTTATCTGACTGACTCATCCAAGACAGAGGTAGGAGGCCTAGAAAAAAAGAGAAAAGTCAGCTGCTCCTCCATTTCAGAGCAGGGCCTTTCACATTGTGGGCCTCTTTCTTAAAAGGAAGTGACACTCAGGAGAGCAAAGGGGTTGATTTTGGCTCTACTTCTTGCTGGCTGTATGGCTTTGAGCAAGTTAATTTTTCTACCCCCCCCCCCCCAGTTTCCTCATGTCTAGGATGGGAATGAAAACAAGAGTGATCCTACAAGCTCACTGGGAGTATTAAATGAGATAATGCATATAAAAATGCTTGGCACATGACCTGACACATAGTAAGTGCTCAATAAATATTACCTGATGCTATTAACAGACATAGACATAAAAGTGGACTTGTTTTTATTGAAGCAGAGGTGGGAGATGTCACCTTCTAGAACACCGTATTTAACATCATACACATATAGTTACACAGAAGCAAAAGAATGAGCAACTCAGAATGTTGTAGAAAGTGCACTCAGTTGGAATTTGTGATTTCTGCATTCTAGCCGGGATTCTGACCTAAGCTCACATTGAGACTCTGAGTTAATTTGCTTCTCTAGGCCTCAGTCTCCCCATTTGTAAAATGGGCTCTTAGATGGCTGGCTTTCAGATTGTTCTCTCGTGTGTTCAGGTTTTGGAGAGGTGCTGGTGATTCTGGGGTGGGGGTGGGGTGCTCCAACTCTGTAACGACTAGAGCAGTAGTCCAAATTTAATGAGTTTGACATATTGGGGTTCTACATAAGATTCCTTTTGAGAATATGTTTCCACCACTGATAACCTGCATTGCCAGTTGCTTTCTGAGTGTCCTCGGAGCTCTGGCTAGCCTTGTGCAGCATAAGACTAGAAATCTAAGGGCCATTCCATCTAATTACAGCATTGCTATGACAGTGGCTGACATAACTCTTCATTTTAAAGATGAGCAAAGTGAAACTCAAGGGATTTAAGCAATGGGTCCAAAGACTAGCAGCTGATGCCAAGGCCCCATGTATATTCTGGGCTCTTTGCTCCTTTCCAGTGCTCATTTCAGTCCATTGCTCTGCCTTTCATAACCCTAGACACTGCATTTTATAAAATGGGATTTCCATAGGCTGGGTAAATTCAGTGTTCCTGATAAGCTACCCATCTTAAAATATCACCATCTCAGTATGCTTACATCTCAGACACATTTGTCACGAAAGAAGGGCAGATAGACATCCAGCATTCATCTGACCTTTAAATTACCTCTCTCTTATCAGCTGTGGCTGATCAGCTGCTCTTTCTGAGAGCGGGTGAGTTGACATGAGATTGATTGGTTTTCTCTGCAGGAGATGTGACTTGGCCCTCTCCAACTCTCTGACCTGCAGAGGTCCTCTGAGCTCTGAGAGCCTCAGCTAGAAACAAGAGCATGGATTAATAAAGCAGGGTGGTGGTGGTGGGGTCCTCTGTGCCTGGCTCCAGGATAAGGAGCAACTAGCTGATGAAAAAAGAAGACCCATCTCTGGGACCATGGACAATTCCCTTGGTCTGTCCCTTCTCAGGATTTAAGATCCTTGTGACAGTTAACTGAGAAGTTAGACAAATGGACAAACTCAACAGCCCATGATGGACCAGTGCAGGAAGTTTGAACTCAGAAGTCAGAAATGTGGGAGCTTTGGTTCCAGCAGATCTGGATTTGAATCCCAGACCTGGTTCTTGTAAGAGACGAAGTGGTAAATTGGGCTGTGAAAACTTTGGGCTGGTTACTAAACTCTGTGGTTCAGTTTCTTCATCTGGAAAAAGGGAAGAATCATGCCAAACTTTCAGGATTATCTGAAGTGTTAGGACAATCAACTGGCCTGGTGTCCACCTAATAGTGCTCAAAATGGTAGTTTTGTTATTGATATGAAATGCTTTATAAAATAAAGCCCTCAGGGGCAATGATTAATTTATTAGTTAACAGGATGATCTGTTCCTGTTGGACCAACTGATAGCAATTAGTCACCTCACAAAGAAAAATGATTTTGAGTAGGACAGAACACATGAGCTTCCTTGGTGCTTTTGTCTGGTGGGATGTTTGGTCACATTCTGCTATGCATCAACTAGTTATTGAACTAGTTGTATGAACTGAATCATGCACTGGCTACAGAAGACCACTTTGCAAAAGACTCAGAGACATCTTAGCCCTTTGGGAGCAAGCCCATCATGAGCCAATATGTGATCTGGCTGCCAATCCAGATCATAGGCTCCTGGAGTACATGAACAGAAGGAGCACACCTAGAATGAAGGGAGAGATAGTCCTTCTTCATTCTCTTCTGGCTGGGATACACTTAGAAATCTGGGTTCAGGGATGCTTGGGTGGCTGAGCGGTTGAGCACCTACCTATCTTTGGCTCAGGTCATGATCCTGGGGTCCTGGGATTGAGTCCCACATCAGACTCCCTTTGAGGAGCTTGCTTCTCCCTCTGCCTATGTCTCTCTGTCTCTCTCTCTGTGTCTCTTATGAATAAATACATAAATGAAATATTAAAAAAATAAAATCTGGGTTCAGTTCTCTAAGAGTCTCACTGTCAAACTTGAATGTGTCCTGAAGAAGGCAGTTGAGATAAGAAGGGTCTGGAAATGTTGCTAGTGGGGAACAAAGGAAAGAGCTGGAGATGTTTACCGTGGAGAAGAGAGATGTCAGAGTGATCAGTGACTTTAAATCTCTGAAGGCTACTGTGAAGAAAAGGGAACTGTTTGGTTCTGTGGGAGGGTCACAGCGCTGGGGGTGAGAGGGTGGCAGAGTCAGTGTCTTTTGGATAAAGTCACAAGTAGCTATGTTCAGCTCAATTTAGGAAGCACTCTTGTAGTGAAGACGTGTCTACCATGGAATTGGGCCACTTCATGGGGTGGCGTGTATGCTGGCAATTAGAGACATTCAAACAGGTCAGCCTGAGTGAAGCGATATGGTATAGAGTTTAGAGAACAAAATTTGACATCAGATCTGGGTTTGAATCGTGGCTCTGCGATTTGCTTAGCTGGGCAAGGAAGTAAGCCTTACTAGGTGGAGTTTCCTTAGCAAAAAGAGGGAGACAGTGCTTATATTCTTGGATTGTGAGGATTAAATGAGATAATATATGTAAAGCCCTTAATCATCGTCATTATTATTATTTGGTTACTTGTGGAGAATGTTGTACTCACTAGGGTTTCCTTCTTGCTCCACAATTCTGGGCTTCTATGAATAAATAGGCCACTGCTTTTTCTTTGGTTGTTCTTTGTTCTCCACTTTGAACCAATTGCTGTTTTGCTGCATTTTGCTAATAATATGATTCTAGTGAAAGCTGGCCTGGCATGAAAGTTTTTTCGTTTGGTGTTTTAGTGTTTCTTCCTCATTAATTTAGATCTTCTTCTACAGCTGATGAATATTTTTGCTTAGCAGAAATTCATTACCACTCCCCTCCCCCACCCATTCTAGCAACACAATTGAAACAACATTAATCCGGTATTTAGTGAGAAAATGGAGTTTTATAATGGGAAACACTCACTTTGAGAGTTAATCTTTTTTTTTTTTTCCTCAAACATTTTCTTCTTAATCCTAATTTAATGACAAATTACCATTGCTTGTTGTGGAGGAAGGTTCGAGAGGAGATAACATATGAAGTTCTGGAATTATAGCGCCCCTTGTCTTCTAGATGAGGAAATTGGGCCTCAGGGAGGCTGAGATATGGACTCTGGACCATCACAGAGTAAATGGCAGAGCAGTTGGGATGCGAATCTCCTCTTGCTGTATCAAGCTGTGTGTGTTTGCTGTGGTGCCCCAGCCTTGGATCCTGTTTGTCCACCGTGTAGCCTGCACTTGGCAAGTTGTTTACTACACTGAGGCTCAGTGCTTTGATCCATAAACTGCTGGTCTGGTGACAGAGCCTTCCTTGTAAGTATTAGGGGTAGGATCCTGCAAGTAAAGCTGTTACAAAATCGCTGATGCCTCATGTGGATGAAAGAGTATTTGTGGAATGAAAGGGTAATAATTTAAGGTGGTTACTATTTGTGCTTATTATTTACCTGAGTGCTTCCCAAAGCCTTGTTGGGTTCTCCAAACGCTATGAGGTAGGTTTTATAATATGTCTCTATTGTTGGGAGAACTCCGGGATTTCTGTTCTTATTCCCCATTCCTGTCTTGTTTGTTACTCCTCAAACTTCATCTGTTTCCTGCAGGAATTAACGTGAAACCCTTAACATGAGAAGTTTCTTGGGGATTTGTTCCAGAATGGCAGAGAGGCAGCTCCTGGGGAGATGTCTCTTACTCCACAGTCCAGGGCTGAGCCCGCTCACTGTGCAGGGAGGTGGCTTGGCAGCCCCGAACAACAGAGGGGAGCAGAGGGAGGGAGACAGGGTGAATTGTCCTCCGTCCTGGAGGAGGAATTTGACTAATCATACCTTACACATCTGGACAACCAGGGACAGTTTCGTCCCCCAGGGGACATCTGGCAATGCTCAAAGACATTTTTTTGTTGTCTCAGCTGACAGGAAAGGGGACAGTTGAGTGTGGTACTGGTGTCTAGTGGGGGGAGACCAGGGATGTTGCTAACCATCCTGCAGTGCATGGGACAGCTCCTCATACCAAAGAGTTACCTGATCCCAAATGTCAGTAGTGCTGAGGTTAAGATATCCTTCCTTATACCCATCATATGACTGGGTCTTCACAGCAGCTTGAGAAGTCTGAGAGGAGGGAAGCTAATGTTGAGTAAGGGGAATGGGACCTCTTTGGTGCCAGACATTGAGTCAGGCTAGAGTGGGGAACATAGATTTTATTTATTTATTTTTAAAATTCTACCAAACATTTTGTTTTTTTATTTAATAATTTAATTTAAATTCAATTAATGAATATATAATATATTATTTGTTTCAAAGGTAGAAGTCAGTGATTCATCAGTCTTATATAACACCTAGAGCTCATTATATTACATGCCCTCCTTGATGCCTATCACCCAGTTGCCCCATCCTCCCACCCCCTCCCCCACAGTGACCCTCAGTTTGGGAAAATAGATTTTAATCTCCGTACCAGCTTGTTCAGTTGGAAGGCTTTCTTGGATCAGTCTACCAACAAGGATTCTGAGACTCAGCAGGAAAGAAGGTTGTAATCAGTTGACTCCCATTTCTGCCACGATGTAGCTGTGCTACCTTGGGCAATTACTTAACCTTTCTATGCCTTAGTTCTCAGATTTACAAAATGTTATTGGTAATAGTATCTGCCTCATTGAATTGCTATGAGGATTAAATAAATTAATATACCTAGTATACAACAGTGCCTGCCATGCTGTTTGTTGTCATCAGTATTCATTGTTGAGGACAGAACAATCTTGCTGTATACTTACCCATTTTATTCAAATTATATGCAATATCTTATGTAGGTAGGCAAGACATGTATAATTGGTTCTGTTTTTAGGATGAGGAAGTTGTATTTCAAGTTGGTTAGATAATTCAGAGAAATGGTTTAGAGTGTAAGGAGAGCCTTTACAGAGAGTGTCATCCTAATTCATGAAGTGTTTTCCTTAGCCAGTTTTATCTCTTGTCGAATTCCGAAATGTGTGTACAGATCCTCAGGGGCTAGTCTTGGCTGCCCATTTGTATTGTTCAGGTTTGTCATGAACTGTGTTCTTGTCATTAGGCAATAAAGAGCACTCTGGCACTTATTGATAGGACCTGTCTGTACACGTGGATCTTCCAGAAAAGGGGAGAAGTGGAGTCACTGAGACCAAATGTTGACATAAGCAGCCCACTTATAATATTATTTTGTCTCTCACAAATTTTCAAGCTTGAATTTGTGGCCAATATTTAAAAATTAAAGGATAGTGCATAAAAATTCAAGTCCTAATGCTCTTGAAAATGAGAATATCTCGTTAAACTAAGCTTATATTACTGCACAGCAATACTTAGCTGGGGTAGGCACTCTCCTCCCTTCAGATGCCAAACTTGCTAATTTTCTTCACTTGTCGCTGTGCTCATTGCATTCTCAACAGTGAGACTGTTCACACTCACTTTTGGCCTCCTTCCCTGGGTTCCACTGCCTGCCTCCCCTGTACTGGGTACTGGGGTTTGTAGCTATATGCACAGAGCTGATTATAACCCCTTATATTCAAAACACTCTCACATATGTTAGCGTCTACCACCTGGGAAGAATTCAAGGCAGGAAATTATTGTGCCCATTTTCTAGATGAGGAAATAGAAACCCAAAGTTAAGCAACTTACCCAGGATCACATAGCAACTCTAATGCTGAGGCGGGAGTAGTTTTATGGATGCTTAAGATTGGATTTGGTTTGTAGACTGTGACAACTGTTGACCAAGGAAAAACAAAAATAAATGTATGCATTTATTTGGGGTCTTAGGGATTGCAAACCAGGAGATACAGAGTCAACCA
Source organism: Nyctereutes procyonoides (assembly GCF_905146905.1). Taxonomy (NCBI): domain Eukaryota; kingdom Metazoa; phylum Chordata; class Mammalia; order Carnivora; family Canidae; genus Nyctereutes; species Nyctereutes procyonoides. The sequence continues at coordinate 30,748,715 of NW_026575046.1, forward strand.
AAATGGAAAGTGTACTCACAAGAGACAAAAGAGGTTAAGGTTTTTCAAGAGGAAAGAGGAAATTTACCTAAGTTGTTTTGAACAAAATGTGATTGGTGCTAGTTAAAATAATGCTGAGTTGTTAAGGATTTGATTGGATAGTCAAATTGGAAAAGGTTGGAAAAGCATCTTTCTGGCCTTCTGGCCAAAGTGCATGGATGTTTTCCAGGATTTTGTTTGCACAGTCCTTAGGTGCAGGTTCCATCTGGGTGAGGATGTGCTGAAGAACTCCCCAGTGGCTCCCAGCTCTATTTTATGGCCCCTAAACATGTCTGACTCCATTTAAGGAATTTTCTTTCACAGAACATGATACATTTTATTTTTCTAAGGCCCTCTGGTCCCACAACTGTAAAAAGAGAAGTGGTATACCTGGTATACCAGGTCGGTGATTTTCAGACTTCACAGATTTCTAAAGCTTCCAAAAAATTGGGGTACCCAAGCACAGGGTTGTCAGCTTTGTTGTCAGTTTTCATTTTGCTGGTAAGAATATTAAAAACAAAACCACAAACCAAGTACTATCTACTGTCAGCACTGTTTTATAAAAGCAGTGATATATAGTGACTATAAAGGAAAGAAGAGCATAGTCTTAGGATAAAGGATGGTCTTTCTCAGGAAAGGTGTCTGTGCATACATACAAACCTCATTAAACATTTCCTCATTTTTTCACTTTGCTGTGGCAGACTCAGGGACTAGTTTTTGGAGAATCATGGGGCCAGGAGATCTTTAAGGTTATTTTCAGCTTGCTCATTCCAGAGCTGCCTCTTCCCCAGTGTTATAGGGAGGGCCAGTTCACCAGCCCAGCCTCCAAACATACATCAGAATGTCAGAGAGTATTATGGGTAGGTCATTTGGGCACATGCCCTTTGGTCTCTGTTCTGCTCCTGTTTCCAGAGTCTCTGGTTTGAATGACAGGAAAGAAATCACCTGGTCCTTGTGAAAAGGTTTTCAAGAGTTGAAAGTTAATTCCTAGTCACAAGTGGAGTTTCCACCTAGTAGAACCATGCTAAAGGCTCTCCAAGGGGGGTGATATGCAAGAAGTTGAACATACAGAGCCTGCCTCAACTCAGAAAGAAACAACTCTGAGAATGATGAATACCCACCATTTGCTTCAACATGGATGGAACTGGAGGGTATTATGCTGAGTATAAGTCAATCGGAGAAGGACAAACATTATATGGTATCACTGATATGGGGAATATAAAAAACAGTGAAAGGGATTAAAAGGAAAAGGAGAGGAAACGAGTGGGAAAAATCAGAGAGGGGGGCAGAACATGAGAGACTCCTAACTCTGGGGAGTTAGTGGAACAAGGGGTAGTGGAAGGGGAGGTGGGCGAGGGGATGGGGTGACTGGGTGACGGTTACTGAGGGGGGCACTTGATGGGATGAGCACTGGGTGTTATGCTATATGTGGGCAAATGGAACTCCAATAAAAAAAATATACAAAAAAAAAAAAACCCCACCACAACTCTGAGAAAGCAGTCTTGGAGAACTTTAGAAAAGTAAGGTTTAGATCAGAGGTTGGGAGACTGCAGATTGAGTTCCAATTTGGTGCCAGTTTACTGTGCAATCTTAGACAAGCTACCACCCCTCTCTGTGCCTGAGTTTCCCTTCCTTTAAAACAAAGGGATTGGAGGGAATAATATTTAGGTTCCCTCCTAGTTCCAGTATACAATGATTCAATCTAATTCAATTCATAAAATCAAAATATATCAAAATATTTCAAAGAGCATCTAGTAGAAGCATTGATCTCTCTATTCACTGAAATGCAAAAGAAAACTGCTCAAGCCCTTGGAGGAGCCCCAGGCATCCCTCTGTCTCTCCGAGCAGCACTTGTTCTGGGAAAGGCAGGGCAGCAGGAGCAGTAGGCTTGCTCTGGGGTGGGGGATTGGGGGCTGGTGGCTCAGGAGGAGGTAGGGGGGTGTTTAGGAGAGGACCTCCTTGTTTCACGTGCTTTCCTTCCTCACTGGACTGCCAGGCTCTTGTTATGGTGCAGTGGAGTAGGGGGTCGTCTGCCTTTTGGATTGTGTTTGTTAAAATTCCACTCCATCTTTTTATTCCCAGGAGCAAATAATGACGAACATTGTGGGATTACTGTTCTGCTGAAATGTTCTTTTTGGAGCCTCTGGGAACGAGGGGTAGGAAGTGGTGGGTGGGAGACGCCTGGGTGGCTCAGGTTGGGTGCTGCCTTCAGCTCAGGGCATGATCCTGGCGTCCTGGAATTGAGTCCCACATCAGGCTCCCCAGAGGGAGTCTGCTTCTCCCTCTGCCTGTGTCTCTGCCTCTCTGAGTCTCTGTGTCTCTCATGAATAAATAAATAAAATCTTTAAAAAAGAAGAGGTGGGTGTGTCCTTAGAATATCAGGGTTGGAGGGATGCAGAGGGACCATCCAGTTTGGATCCCCATCTGGAACACCAGTCTCTCCAGGTACCATCCTATCAAATGCTTTTCCAGCCTTTGCTTAACTGCCTAAAGGAAGCTCTTTATATTTTGGAGTAATACTGAGTGATGGTCTTTTTACTGATCTAAAATCTTTCTGTGATTTTTTTTTAAACCGGTTGTTTCTGGCTCTATCTTCTGTAGCCACCAGAAGAAACCTGTTTCCTCCTCAAGTTTCAGGTTGGTCCTGCATCTTTTTCTCAGCTCACCATCTTCTTAACATCACCCATTTCTCTTGTGATATAATTTATATACTTCTCATCATTCTTTGGCCACCCCCCTGAGCTACTCATTCAATTACTCATTCAACAAATAATTGCTAAGTGCCTGCAATGTGCCAGGCATGGTGCTAGGTGTTGGTGATGGAAGGGTTCAGGGATCTGATTCCTGGTTTCTGGAGCATGGTGGGGAAAAACATGCATTGAGCAAATGATTCTGGAGTTAGACTGGGTTGGTTTGAACTTGAGCTTCACTATTCACTATTTGGTGCTGTTAGGCAAGTTGATTCATCTTTCTGGTACACAATTTCCTCCATCTATTAAATGGGGGAAAATAATACTAGCTACTTCATTAGGGTTATGATTAGGAATTAATAAATGAAAAGTGCTTAGAGTCAAGGGTGGCACATTTTGAATGCTGAGAAAATGTTAGCTGTTGTTACTGCTGCTATAGTGGAGCAGAAGAAGACCCTCTGGTGTGTAGCCTGAGGAATTGTGGAGACACGGAAAAGTTTGGTAAGGAAGTAGCATATAGTTGAGGCTTCAGGGTGAGCAGGGGCTGGCTAGGTGAGGAGGGAGAGGAGCAGAAACAGCACATGCAAAGGTCCTGAGGAAGACAAGGTGCTAGGCATATAGTTGGGGCTTAGTTAGTGAGGGAGAGAACAACAGGAGCCAGGGGCTGGAGGGGTGCTGGGACTGTGTTGTACAGGACTTCTCAGGTCACTAGAAGAGCTTGGGTCTTCCAACAACAATGAAAATCACTCTGGGGGATCCCTGGGTGGCGCAGCGGTTTGGCGCCTGCCTTTGGCCCAGGGCGCGATCCTGGAGACCCGGGATTGAATCCCACATCGGGCTCCCGGTGCATGGAGCCTGCTTCTCCCTCTGCCTATGTCTCTGCCTCTCTCTCTTTCTCTCTCTGTGACTATCATAAATAATGCAATCCCTATCAAAGTACCATGGACTTTCTTCAGAGACTTAGAACAAATTATTTTAAGATTTGTGTGGAATCAGAAAAGACCCCAAACAGCCAGGGGAATTTTAAAAAAAGAAAACCATATCTGGGGGCATCACAATGCCAGATTTCAGGTTGTACTACAAAGCTGTGTTCATCAAGACAGTGTGGTACTGGCACAAAAACAGACACATAGATCAATGGAACAGAACAGAGAACCCAGAAGTGGACCCTGAACTTTATGGTCAACTAATATACGATAAAGGAGGAAAGACGATCCACTGGAAGAAAGACAGTCTCTTCAATAAATGGTGCTGGGAAAATTGGACATCCACATGCAGAAGAATGAAACTGGACCACTCTCTTGCACCATACACAAAGATAAACTCAAAATAGATGAAAGATCTAAATGTGAGACAAGATTCCATCAAAATCCCAGAGAAGAACTCAGGCAACACCCTTTTTGAACTTGGCCACAGTAACCGGAGAAGGACAAACAGTGTATGTTCTCATTCATTTGGGGAATATGAATAATAGTGAAAGGGAATATAAGGGAAGGGAGAAGAAATGTGTGAGAAATATCAGAAAGGGAGACAGAACATAAAGACTTCTAACTCTGGGAAATGAACTAGGGGTGGTGGAGGGGGAGGAGGGCGGGGGGTGGGGGTGAATGGGTGACGGGCACTGAGGGGTACACTTGACGGGATAAGCACTGGGTGTTATTCTGTATGTTGGTAAATTGAACACCAATAAAAATTAATTTATAAAATTAAAAAAAAATAAAAAAAATAAAAAATCTGCAGAAATGAAAAAAAAAATTAAAAAAAAAAGAAAATCACTCTGGCCACTCTGGTGGACTTTGAATATATGGAAATCTTTGGGATCATCATCTTAATTTGTACCCTCTACTTTTAATGGAGCAACCAAAGGTCACATTTACTTTTTAGGTAGTTTTACAAAACTAGTGGCTCACATGCAGAGTCTCATTCCAGACGCCTTGCTTTCACTTACTGGTCTTCAAACTCTCCAAAGAATTACATGATAAAAGCTTAAAGTATTATCCCATACGAAAGACTGCAAATCCTTTAGGCTGGAAATCGCTAGATTACAAGAGCACATTAGATTCTAATAATGTGGGTTCAGGCATTGCTGCAGGTGGTGGGGGCGATAGCTTTGGGCAGGGGCTCTTCAAATTGTCCTGAAATCCCGAGGCAGTCCTAGCCCCCCTGCTTTCCAGGCACAGACACCTACAATTCTGTGCCATTTAGGATGCCTCCAGAGTACAGTGAGGCCTCTGAGCTGACGTTCAGGTGGGGAACAATTCTTTCACCTCATTCCTTTCCAAGAAGCCACAGCTCTGCTCTAAGGATCTCCTCCTCCCTTTTGTCAGTGGCACTAAAAAAATAGGGCACGACTTGGGTGGATTGTAAGTGACCTGCTGCCATCAGAGTGACAGATCAAATAATTTATTTTCTTCTAAATCCGGATTATGCTGCTGTAACTCCCAGGAACTATTTTTAGTGCCCATCAGTCTTGTTCTGGTTGTGAGCATTTGAGGTATGCACACATACACATACACACACATTGCTCAAAGAAACACACACACTCAGATGGAAGTAGGTTTGAGCATATGTATGGGAGCTACCCCAATCACAGAAGTGCATGCAGGCCCCCGGCTCGCAACGTCTCATCGTCACCTATAGACCCACACCATGCACTGATAAATAGTCCCCCACAGGCCTGTCTTTAGCTCTGGAGAGGTCTTTGGCCATCCCTGCGGTTCTCTTGGGTCCAGTTAACTGCCTGATGAGTGGTTAGTCTCTTGCTGCTCGTGGGGATGTTGGTGGACCTCTCCGCTTTAACTCTTCCCTCTTGGAGCCTCCCAGTCCACAGTGAGTGTCTTCTTCCTAACCCTTAGCACACTTGGAATTATGTGTTCAATATCTGCCTTCTCCAAGAGATTGCAAAGTCCTTCTGGTGAGGAATCACTTGTCTTATTACCTACATAGGGACACAGTAAATATGAACTGAAATAATGAACGACGTACGTAGCTTACTCAAAGAAGAGTAGGAGTAAAAGTCATTCATTCATTCATGCAGAAAACATTTTTTAAAAGCTTTTATTTATTTTAGAGAGAGAGTATGTGTGAATGGGGGAGGGGAAAGGGAGGAGGAGAGGGAGAAAGAATCTCAAGCAGTCTTCATGCTGAGTGTGATGAGGGGCTCAATCTCATGATGCTAAGATCATGACCTGAGCCAAAACCAAGAGTCAGACACTCAACTGACTTAGCCACCCTGGTGCCTCCATGTCAAAAACATTTCTTGGGCATCTACTATGTGCCAGGCAGTGTACTGAGTCTTGGAGATACACACAGTTCAGGCCTGGGTCCTGATTTCAGTTGCTCGTGGTCTAGCAGGTGGAAATGGACATGTAAACTCCTAAGTAGAGGTGGGAGTCCCTACAAGTTGCCATGAGTCACATGAAGAAGGGGGTGATAATACTTCATCCTTGAGATTATTTGTTAGTATCTCAGCCAGGAATTTGGGCTCCTCTGTTTCTCTCTCTGTGAGGAATTGGCTGTTGCAGGGAACTTTCTCAGAAGAAACCCTTGGCTCGGAGGATATTCTGAATCTTGATTCTGAATTTTTCTTAATTTCTGTGGGACAATTTCTTATAGATGTTGATTTTTTTAAAGAGCAAACTTTGATTTAGCTTCTCTTTTTTTTACAATGCTCCTTCATTTCAGTTTTTTTTGGGTGGTTCCCTATCCTTCATTTCTTCCCAGAGGTCAGATAAAGAATAAAAACAAAACAAGAGCCTGAATAAGGAGAATTTTGGGTAGGAAAGGCAGTTACTTTTTCCTTTCCCGCCTTTTCTCCTTCCATTCCTCCTTCCCTCTCCTTTCTTATGTTCTTGGGATTCAGTATCATCTGTCTCCACACATGATTTAAACTAGCGGAGCAAACAGATAAACAAGCAATTGCAGCAAAGTGTAGCATATGCTCTGAAGGGAGGGAGAAGTTGCTATGGGAGCATGTAGCAGAAGTTTCTGTCCTGGCTTAGAGTCAGGAAAGGCTCCTAGAGGATGTGGGAGCTGGGAGATGAATAAGTGTAGGGAAGTGTCAAAGGTTGAAGTCAGTGTGTGTGTTGGGCAGTCAGGGTGGTGGGAGCGTTCCAGATTGGGCACAACACATGCAAAGGCCCAGAAGCAGAAGGGGCATAGGATGCTGGGAGAGCTGGGAGGAATTTGGAGAAGAAGGGTTTCAGGATGGGGGGGGGGAGAGACTGTGACCTTACCACCAGCACTCCGTCAAGCCACTTTAAGTTGTTTGGACTTAATCGTGGGTAAATGGGGGGCTAATAAAAGGTTTTAAGCTAAGGACTGGTACGATCAGCCTTGAGTAAGATTGTTAGTGTGGAGAACATAACATGGGGTGTTTAAAGTCAGGGCAAGTCATTAGGGGGCAGTCGTAGTTGCTTAGGTAAAAGAGCACAGCAGGCTGTGTGCCCCTGGAGACTGGGTCTAATGATGCTACAGGCCATCTAGACCTTGACCGCCACACAGGGAGCCTTTATTTGGCATCATGCCTGTGTGAAATGCTTCGTAATTTGGCTTCATCCAACCCTTGCATATTCTTGCCAAGCATTTTCACCTTCACCTATCAAAGGGGACAAGAATCCATGCCTTGTGCTTCTCTGGAGGGGTCTGGCAGCTACCAAAATAAGATGCTCTTTAGGAGAGGGCTTTGAAAAATGTAAACTTACTTATATGGAAGATTATAGCTGGGAAGTGAATTAGTGATATGTTGTGACTCTTGTCCCGACATGGGCAAATTGGGGGTGAGTGATGTGTAGGGATTTCAGAGACCTTCAAAGGCCCTCAGCAGCAAACTGCTTTCTCTGACACCAGCAGATATCCAAACCATGAGCACTCAAGTCCAAAGGAAACTCTGAAGGGTCAGTGAATATATTTATGTTGCAGAAGAGCACTGTGCATGCATGACATCAGTACTGATGTCTTTCTCTGGCCTAAATTTCTTTATCCTGAAATATGAATTTTCATGCATTTTGTTTCTTTTTTTTTAAGATTTTATTTATTTGAGAGAGAGCATGAGCAGGGGTAGGGGGAGAGGGGGGAAGCAGACTCCCCACTGAGCAGGGAGCCCGACAATCCCAGAACCCTGAGATCATGACCCGAGCCAAAGGCAGACACTTAACCAACTGAGCCACCCAGGTGCCCCTACATGCATTCTCTTCCATTCATCTACAGTCCTAAAACCCACAAGAGGCAGGAGGAGAGGTCTGGAATTATTTATTCCCACTTAACAGATGAAGAAACAGAGGAAGCACTGGAAAGAAAGTGACTTGCTCGAGGTCATCAGCAGCACTTACTATGGAGCCTGGGGCCTTCTCAGCACAATGCTACCTCTCTGCAGCTGGTGGTCTAAGGTCCAAGTCTGCCTTAGCTGAGCCAAACTGAGGCAGGAGGTAGGCGCCAGCGGAGGGCTGGGGAGAGAGAACATGAAGGCAGGAGGGCATAGGTGTCCTCCTGGTGGGAGCCCACCTGAGATTTCCTGATAGTGCCTTCGGTTGCAATCTGTTTGGGGTGATAGGCTCTCCTTCTCCGAGCCCCAGGGCTGTCCTGTGCGCTCATTCATCATATTTGCCTTCTGCTTTGCCACCGGGACAGAAAGTCAGGAAGCATTTGCTTTCATTTTGCATATTTACTTTTTAGATGAGTGAGAAATGGAAGTGGATCAAGGGGCCATGTCAGGCCAGAAGAGGGGAGGCGGCTACGTCACTGATGCAGACCCTCTTCACCAGGCCTGTTAGTTAAAGGAGGCCAGTGATGATGACATTAAAGATATTTTGTGTAAGGAGAGTTCTCTGTAGCTCAGAAAACGCTTCTGTCTCCATCATCTCACTTCACTGTTTTCTGGCACTTTCCTGGTAGGTTTATTGTAGGGACAATATTTTATAAAGTATGTGGAAGTGCCCAGCTATCAGGAGCAACTCCTGTCTTCCTTTCTGTCCTTCATCCTTCCATTGTCTTAGTAATTACTAAGACTGTCTGGGTACAGTCTTAGTAATAATGCTCAAAACTGCTTGCATATAAGGAATTGGCATTCACTAGAATGGCACTTGGCATTCACTAGAAGCCAAACACTATGCTAAACTCACACAGGCAAGTCATCCTATGTAACCTTCAGAACAACCCTTCGAGGAAGAGAATCTCTCTCCTTTTGTAGGTGAAAACCTAGGCTGAGAGAAGTAAACTCATGAGATGTGTAAGAGCTAGATTTTAAATCCAAGGTGTCTCTAAACCCCTTGCTACTGCTCAGCACCCTCTAAGTATCATCTTTCTCATCCTCAAATCTTTCCCCTAATATAATGGCTCTCAACCTTGGCCACACATTGGAATCACCAGGGGATGATCTAAAAACATGACTGCCCGGTCTTACCCCCGAGGTGCTGAGGTAACTGGACTGGGCCTTGGGATTTTGAAAAGCCCTCAGGTGATTCCAGTGTTCCACCAGGGTTGGACATGGAGCTGGGAAGGGTTAGTAGCAGCACATAGCTCCCCTACTTTTCATAGGTTGACTAGGTGTTTGTTTCATCATGGGATCTCAGACTCAAATACCCACAGAGACCAGGCAGGGAATGTAAGCACAGTTTAGTTCAAAATATAAAAACAAAACAAAACCCAACAACAGTGATAGTGTGCTTATATAGGTAATTGGATTTGACCTCAGTTATTAGGACATTAGGGTGTGGTGGCGGCAGTTGTAAACTCAAGAGCTCTTGCCCGTCTAGGGAGGAGTCACTCTACTACAATAAGTTACTGCCATCTGGGCCCAGTGTGGCCAAGTCTTTTTTTTTTTTTTTTTCTCAAGAGAAGATGAAAGTCAGTATTTATTATGGGAAATTTCCCAATTTTTAAATGTTGTCAATCACTTTAAAAAATTTTAAGACACCATCTGGATTAAAGAGGCCTAGGATTCACATGTAACTTGTGGGCCTCCAGTTCATGTTCTCTGCCTTAATATATTTTTTTTTTTCTGTCAATTCTCAGAACTATGGTCCTTAGAGCTTCTTTATCTGACCACAAATCACCTCGTGGTTAATTTACATTAAACTTAGAATTTTTAAATTGACAATGCAATACATGTATTCATTATAGAAAATGCAAAACATGAACATAAAGGATCAGTAAATATTATCTACATCCTTTCTACCCAGAAATAAATATGTTTTATATACTTTCATTTTTGATTTCTTTATCATGAAATGGAGCATAATGAAAATACAGATTCCTGGGTCCACACTCAGGCTGATTGAATAGGCCTGAGTGAGGCTTGGGAATCTGAATGTATACCATGTCTGGATATAATTATGTTGTACATCTAAAATTGTGATGCTCTTTCTTGGAAAATAAAATGAGGTTTAAAAACTTAACCATGGGGTGCCTGGGTGGCTCATTTGGTTAAATGTCTGACTCTTGGTCTTAGCTCAAGTCTTGATATTGGGGTCATGAGTTCATCTTCCTACCTTGATAGAAGCACAAACTTCTCACTGTAGCATTCCAGCTGTTCTCTCTTTAAATCTCAGACTGAATTCGTAGGTTTTCAGGATGATTTGAAAGTTATCTAGGTAAGTTGTTGGGGACAGGTGACTTGGGGACCCTACTCTTCCACCATCTTGCCCTGCCTCAGGGTCATGAGTTCAAACCCCATGTTGGCCTCCATGCTTGGTGTGGAGCCTACACAACTATAAAAACACAACTATAAAAACACAACTATAAAAACACAACTATAAAAACACAACTATAAACAAAAACAAAAACACAACAAAAAAAAAAACAAAAAACAAAACTTAAGCTGTAATAAAACTTTTAAAATAACATTTAGGATTCTATATAATTTGTGCTTATAGACATATCATGTTATTCTTTATCATTGGACATTTACAGGGTAAACAATATTTTATATAATAAATAGTAGTGACATGAACTTTTCTCTAAATACTTTTGTATACCCATTTCATTAGGATAAATTTCTACAAGTGGAATCATTGAGTCAAAGGATACATGTATTTTCAGACTTTTGACATAAATGGCCAAATTGCTTTCCAGAAAGGACTTAAAAAGTTAAATATCCATTTTTGTAGCGTCTGTCCCTCCTCACCTCTGTTAAACGTGGGAATTATCATTTAAAAGATTGGTAGAGGCAAATAGATCTTATTTACACTTGAATTTGTTTGTTGCATGCCAGAGAGGTTGAACATTTTTTTCTTTGCCATTTATATCTGTTAATGATTGTCCCTTTCTTATTCTTATTTATATTAAGGATATCATGTCTTCTGTCATGTGTGAAGCTACTTTTTTCAGGTTTTAAATTTCCCTTTTAATATTAAAGATATTATACTGAAATTCTAATTCAGTGTAGTCAAATCTGCAGATTTTTTCTTTATACAGATGTTTTTTCCTCTATGTAGATTTTTTTCTGTATGAGGGTTGATACAATTTCAAGTTAAAAAACATTTTCTTCTACTTAGTTACAATTTAAATTCCATTCTTAAGCCCACTGCAAATTATTTTTGATATATAATGCAAGATGAAGTTCAAATTTTTATTTTAGTTTCTTCCTTTATTACTGGAATAGTCAAGTTTTTATTTTATTTTTATTTTTATTTATTTTTATTTTTTAAAAGACTTTTTATTTGAGAGAGACTGAGAGAGAGAGAGAGAGAGAGAGAGAGAGAGAATGATTGAGAAAGAGCACACACACACAGGCATGAGAACAATGAGGGGCTGAGAGAAAGGGAGAAGCAGACTCCCGATGAGCAGGGGGCCTGACTTGGTTTTCATCCCAGGACTCCTGGATCATGAGCTGAGCTGAAGGCAGACACTTAACTGACTGAGCCACCCAGGCACCCCTGGAGTAGTCAAAATTTTTAAATAGTCACTCTTTTTGAGAGAATTTTGTTGATTTAATTTTTTCCTAGAAAATAATCTGTTTCAATGAGATTTAAAAACTTAATAGCCTGAGTTATAAAAAGTGTTGTTTATAGTGAAAAAGAAAATCTCATTTCTAATATTTTAATTTAAAATGCTTTAGATTTTGTCTCAGATTTTCTTGAACTATATTTTATTTAAAATGTTAAGTTTTTATTTAAATTCCAGTTAGTTAACATACAGTGTAATATTAGTTTCAGGTGTACAATATAGTGATTTAGCACTTCCACACATCACCCAGTGCTCATCAGATGTGCCTTCCTTAATTCCCATCACCTATTTTATGCATCTCCCCACTCATTCCTCTCTGGTGACTATTGGTTTATTCACTATAGTTAAGAATCTATTTCTTGGTTTGCCTCTCTTTTTTTTCCTCTATGCTTGTTTCCTTTTTAAATTCCACATATGAGTGAAATCATATGGTATTTGTCTTTTTCTGACTGACTCATTTCACTTAGCATAATACTCTCTACCTCTATCCACGTCATTGCAATACAATTAAAAAATGGGCAGAAGACATAATCAGACATGCTCCAAAGAAGATATCCAGATGGCCAACAGACACATGAAAAGATGTTTAATATCACTCATCATAAGGGAAATACAAAACTACAATGAAATATTAATTCTAGAAGTATTTTTAAGACATTTAATTGTCCCTTAAATCATTATCAAGTCACTTTATTAATCAATTAAATTTGTTAGTTTTTGCTTTTATATTCTTCTTACCTAGGTTTATTCTTTTTCTGACATCTTGTCTTCAATGCTTAATGTATTCATCTCCACCTTTTCTTGTTAAATAATGACACATGTGAAATGATACATTTTATGTGTATCACTTTGGCTGCTGTATCTCATATATTTCAATATGTAGAAGTATCAAATTTTATTATTTTTGAAATAATTTGTAGTGATGATTGTGGGACTTTCACTTTGATTCAAGTTATGTAAGGGAGTGTTAATTTCTAAGAAGTTGGTATTTAAAAAACTTAAAATTCTGGTTTCTAGTTTTATTGCTTTATAATCTAGAATGTGTTCTATACATTTATTTTTGCAGCTTATTGAACTATTCATTGTGGCTTAAGAAATGATCAATTTTTATGACTTTCTTGAGTGTTAGAAGGAAGCTGCATTCCCTTATTGTACCATACACAGCTGGTTAAATCAACACAATTAATTTATATTATTCACATCCTTCTTGTCCTAATTTTTGTTCATTTTTCCAGTCAAAGATTTAAGTGTATTTAATTATCTTATTACTCATTTTTCTCCTCAATATTTATATAACAATTTACTTCAAAGAAATGTCTTGGTGCATAGAAATCTAATCTTTTTCATTATGCATCATCTTATCCTTTATTACATGATTTGCTTTATCTTCTTGAAGACTTCTTTTTTGAACTTTGAGCTGCTGCTTTCCTGGTAACAATATTGTGATCCTAATTTTTTCTTAAGTTGCCCATCCTGTATTTCTCCATTTCTTTCATTTTAAAAGTTTTTTGGGTGTTTCTTGGTTTTAGAGAAATCTCTTTTCAGTACCATGGAATTTAGTTGTGTATGGGAGAAAGTTTACTCATTTTTGAGAGTTTTTGTCATTAAGAGAATTGTTAAACTCACTTTAATTTAGTTTTTAATGCCTGTCATGATATTTTATTTTCTGTTTTTTATACTTTCTTATTGTTTTATTATTTTCTGCATTTTATAGAGTATGTTACTATTTGTTCCTGGTGTTTTGGAACAGTAATATTAATTTTTTTTGAGAGAGAGAGAGAGAGAGAGAGAGAGAGATGATGCATATGCGAGCCGTGGAGAGGAGGTTGGCAGGGCGAGGGCCAGGAGGATGGAGAGAATCTTAAGCAGGCTCCATGCTTAGGTCAGAGCGTGATTTGGGGCTTGATCTCTTGACCCTGAGATCATGACCTGAGCTGAAACCAAGGGTTGGATGCTTAACAGGCTGAGCCACCTAGATGCTCCTATATTAATTATATTTTATTTGTGATTACTTTAAATGTTTTTGAGAGCAATTTAGAATCTATATTTATCAAATTTTGTTCAGAGCAAAATTGTATTTACTTTAAAACAGTATGCTTTTATAAACCTCTGAATTCCTACATCTCATTCCACTCTCTGTTAATGTAATCTTGGGATTTAGATCTAGATTACTTATGCCATCATAGTAATTTTTATACTCTATTCAATAACAATTTTTCACATTATTTTATCTGGAATTAATAATTCCTGAGGTTCATGTATTATCCCTGGATTTCAATGTTTATTGTCCATCAGTTTTCTCTGAGGTCCCTTTTTTTCCTTTTCATTACTTTTCTCTTTAGGGTATAACCTTAAGCAATTTTCTATTTATTTAATTTATATTTTGGAGAGAGAGAGAGAGAGAACAAGTGGAGGGGGAGGGGCTGTGGGAGAGAGACTCTTAAGAGGCTCTGTGCCCAGTATGAGCTCAATGGGGGGCTGGATCTCAGGAATCCTGAGGTCAGGACCTGAAATGAAATCAAGAGTGGGATGCTTCACTGATTCAGCTCCCCAGGTGGCCAGCTTTAAGGAATTTTTTTAACAGAAGTGAACATGGGGCATGGAGACACCTGGCTGGCTCAGGTGGTAGAGTGCATGACTCTGATCTTGGGGTTGGGAGTTCAAGCCCCACATTGGGGGATGGAGATTGACTTAAAAATAAAATCTTTAAAAAAAAACAACAAAAAATAAAGGAAGTGAATATGGATAGCTTGTTTTTCTGTTTTCTGAGCCCTTGTCTAAGTATAAATGGGCTGAGTATATTTTTTTGGTTTTAACTCATTTCAGAGCAGAAATATAAGAACTGCCTGATTTTTGGTCCTTCCTAAGAACTCTATTTTTCTTTCTTTTTAAAGTCATTGCATACATGTAGCCCTACTTTCTCTATTCATAAAATTTCTAAAAAGATCACACTATTTTTTTTAAAGGGTGGCTTTTAACTGAGTTGATCTGCAAACCAGTGGACATTTTCGGTGTATATATATTACTAAATTGGGGCACATTTAATTTTTATTTTATCTTTGGCTATTGCTTCTATCTTTTTTGCACTTTCAGAAGTGCTTACTATCTGCACATTCACCTTTTATATTCTTTCTCCCAATTTTCTCATGATTTTTGTCTTTTTTCTCTGGGCAGTCTGGGATAGCATCTTACATTATTGTTATGATTTTCTGCTTTATCAGTTCTGTTTACTGACTGCCTTACCTGTGTATTTTAATTCTGTGATGATGATTTCAGTTTTTGTTAAATCTTGAAAGAAAACTCATCCATCTATATTTCATTCTATCTTTTTATATCATTGGACGAGGTCATATTTATTAACTTCCCATACCTGTGTCTGTTAATGGCTTCCTGCTTATTTCGTGGACGACAGATCTTTGGGCTCTCTATCAAGAACATAAAACAGTTTTATGAAATTTTCTTCTGTATCTTGCAGTGGATCATTTCTGGGGTCATTTAGTTGTTCTGCATTATTTTTCTTCCCCTAGAGTTCATAACTCTTTTCCACACTAGTTTCCCACACTTAGTTATCCTTCCAAGTATCTCCAAATCTTCAGTTTATCAATATTCAAGGGTACGGTTTTCTACTGGCTTTCGTCCAGGTGTACTGGTGTGGTGACCCATCAGCTTTTCAACTCGTGGGCAATGTAATGTGAACAGCTAAAAATACAGTTTGTAGTTCCTTAAAAATTTATCTGTGACACTTCATAACTGATGTTGACTTTGTCTCCCAAGGGACAGGTAATAATGTCTGGAGACATTTTGATTGTTGCAAATTGGAGAGGGGTGTGTGTGCTACTGGTTTCTAGTGGACAGAGCCCAGGGGATGCTGCTGAATATCCTGCAATGCACAAAGAACTCTCAGAAAAGAATGATGTGGCTTCCAGTATTAAGAGGGCCCAAACTGATAAATTCCAAGTTAGGACACTCTGTTCAGCTAAAGGTGGCATTTCACCCCTAGTCCCTCTGCCTTTCCCCCCCCTGATACTCTGAATCAATGGAACACATGTAAAATCCAATTTTCAGCCTATACTGCAACCAGAATTTTTTTTCTTTTCTAGATTGAATTACTTTATGTATAAGAAAGACATGTTCTAGGATGCAGTTTACTATTTCCGGCTCTCCCTGCTTCAAGCCCACAGAAATGCTATATCTTAAGGATGGTAGGACTCAGGGCATTAGGAGTAGCAATGTGAGGATGGGTGGGTCGGGCAAGGGCTTGTTCATTGACTCAGTCATCGTGCAGATATTTAATTACTGCGCACTATGTACTAAGCACTGCGTGCCAGTCTCCTCAGAGGCAGTGTCCGTGTAATAGCAAGGTGACTATTTGGTGATTTACTTGAGTCCTGAGTGAGGCAGACAGTGGGGAGATACTTTTTAGGGTTTCTCGAGAAGATACTTGGGTATCTTGAGGCAAGACTTTGGTATATTTTTTTTTCTGGCAACATCAGCTGCCTCACAATTAGTAAATCTGTCTGTCAGATTCTGTTTTTTTTTTTTCTGCCCTCTTTCATGATGAATATTTGTTTGTTTTCCTCGGTCTTCTGGGCATTTTAGTGGAAAGTTGACAAAGGTTGTACTAGGGGCTAATAAGCAGATGCATTTTAGAGTTTAGTTTGATCTTTAATGAGTACTTATTATGTGTCCCCAAAATCTAAGCTCCTTGAAAGGAGGAGCTACATTTTATTTGTCTTTGCAACCCTTATGGAACCTGTAATGATGTTTGGCAACGACTTGTTCAATGATTACATTTTATCTGCATTCATAACATAAGGACCAGAGAGAATTTACCGCATATCTCTTTGGAATTTATAATGTGCCGAAGTGAGGGGTTAGTGGTTTGGCTCTGAAGGTCGGGTTTGCAGAGAATCTGGGCAGTGTTGCCTGTAGGTCTAGTGTGTGTACATTTTGACGGTCATGCCTGCAGAACATTTTAAGCTGCTTTTCCCAACATCATCTGCAGAAATGCCCGTATGAGCGCCAATAGCAGCAGCAGTGAGAGCTGCTTTCTCTCTGTATTTTATTGGATAGAAATTGACTCCAGGACCATCTGGCCAATAAGAAGGAGCCAAAGCAGGTATCATAAACATGGGGATAGATCATCTTTTGATCGCCACAGAGTAACCTTTCTCTTTCCCTAGTAGCTGTTTCAGAAGCTCCCTCCACCCCTTTCTGGGTGAGCCCTGCAGCAATTATACCGATGACATGGACATCTGGAGCCCCTCGGAGAAGCATGGCATGGAGACCTATAATTCAATGGGCTAGACAATCTTTAGGGAATGTCTGCAAAGCACTGGGGCACAGAAACTGAGGAACAGCAGCAGAGAGTGTGAAGGACAGATGAGTCTCTCATCCAGATGGAGGAGACCACACCTGGTCATTCCAAACACCACTCTGCTGGGCATTTCCCTCTAAGAAGGCCTATTTTAGAGCCTCTGGGTCCCTTCCCTGTGTTATCGTTTCCATGTCTGGCCTAGCAGAAATAGTCTTGGATTTGAGTTGAGAAATCCCGGTTCTAGTCCTGACTGCCACTCATCAGCTGTGTGATCTTAAGTAAGCTCCTTTCCCTCTCTGGGTCTCAGGTGCCTTGTGTGTAACTAAGGAGGTTGGATAGAGAATGCGCAAAATTCTGATTCTGTGACATGGCGCAGCATTTCTTATCCTTACATGGAAGTGAGTTTTTTGGTCAGCAATGCTGGCTGGCTGGTTGGGAGCTCTGCTACACAGTAAGTAGATGCAAGCAGGGGGTCACTCCAGCTGCAGAATTCATGTAGGATGGCCTACGTGAATGTAGAAGAAAAATGTCTCTTTCTTTCTGTGTCTCTTGTTTCAATTTCCTTCCTTATTTCTACCCCCAGCTGTTGTACACATGTCTGATTGTACCCACCACTCCCTAAGCACCGCCCTACATGTCACTGAAAGTCTTACTTATGCCTCATTCCTAACCTGTCCCTTCCATTTTTAATACCAGACTCCTTCTCACATGGCAAGGTGGCAGGGGCATGGAGATAATGGTACAAGGATGAAATTGTTTTATACTTGGATATTATAGTAATAATCCTCATTTATTGAGTACATATTATGCATTACGAATGGTACCAAGCGCTTTACTTAAATAACAACACTAATAATAGCTAATGCTTATTAATGCTTATTTGCCAGTGCCAGGTAGTATTGTAAATACTTTACATGTATATTAAATCACTGAATTCTCATAACTATCAATCGTAATACATGTGATAGCATTTCATAGATGATAAAGTAAAGCACAGAGAGGGTAAGTGACTTCTCCAAGGTCATGCAGCTAGTTAATAGCAGAGCTGGCCTTAAACCCACATAATCTGCATATACAGCCCATGCTTTTAACTACCATATTATACAGGCTCCATTGTCCTTTTTTAGTTCTCTCAACCCTGTGGAGCATCTAAAATTTAATTGCCCTAGTATAACAGATGGACAGGCTGGGCCTGAGAGCAGGTACTTTGCTTTAGGTCACACAGCTAGAGCTAGTACTTAAACTCAGGTACCAGTGACTGAAGCCCAGGTTTCTAACCAATGGATCTTGTTAAATTCTTTTTGGATGAAACAACCCCACAAGATAGCTCTGTCTGGTCTTATCATGCTCCTGGTCAGACGAGAGTGTGGAGGCTCAGAGAAGTGAAGTATCTCTTTCAAGGTCACACAGGACTCCATACTTCCTTCTCTGGGCCCTGGTCATTCACCCACATCTCATCGTATTGCCCCCCTTTCCCCCCCAAATGACCATCTTCCATTCCACATTGAGAGATGAGGCAAGACGTGGAAATATTCAAAGCAGAGAAAACACAGTGACTGACATTCTCTCTCTGCCGGAAAGGACAGCTAGCAGATGTCTTCTCTGAAAGCAGTCTTTGATAAAGGGAGAGGAGGAAAACATGAAGCTATCACGTCCCTGGGTGGGAGGAGAGGGCATGATGGATTGCGGGGAGTTCGCACCGAAGCGAAGGCGGAGGCTGAGGTGGTTGACGCCAAACCTGCAGCCTCGCAATTTTAAGTGGAACTGGCTTCATTTAATGCACACCTTTTCTGCATTGAATCAATTTTCTCTCTGTACATTTGGGTCGCATGCAGCATAGATACGTTTCCAGCCCAGCCTCCTTGCCAGGAGTCCAGCCTCCATCCGGGAAGGGGGAGGGGGTGGCCCTCCACGCGTGTGGCTGAGGGCTAGCGAGCCGCGGGCGGCAGCGCGTGTGCGGGAGGGCACGCGTGGCCCCGGGTGGCTGCGGGGGTGCCGCAGGTGGAGGTTGCTGCGCTGCAGTTGGGGCCGAGTGGCGGGCTGGGTCCCCTCGGGCTCCCCCTGCCCCCCCGCCCCAGCCTTGCCCGGCAACCCTGTAGCCCTAGTCTGGGCGCCGGGAGCGCTGGGCACTGCGGCTCCCAGTGATGCGCGGACGGGGAGAGGCGGGAGGACCGCCGCACTGCGGAGGTCTCGGGGCGGTCCTGCTGGGGCGGAGGGAGGTGGATCAGGGAGGGTGGGTGATCTTTCAGGAGCTGGGCAACTGGTCGGCAAAGGCAATCGTTCAGCTCGTTTTCTTTTATGGGGTAGAAGGCAGGTGGTGGTGGTGGTGGGGGGGTGTGGACAGAGCATTCTTCCCGGAGATCTGGGATGACTCAGAATGAGGCAGAGGTCAGGGATCAGGCAAGAGCTGAGGATGTCAGGAATGGGTAACTCCATGACTTAGGTTATCAGGGCATTTTGCAGTCACCATAGAGACCCTGCGGTATTTTAGACCGAAGAATGGAGGCGGGGGGCAGGGGGAAGATCCTTTATGTTTGGTGGCTGGGAAAATAAAGAACTAAATTTGGAATTAAGAGAATGGGGTTTGTCTTTTTGCCACCGCAATAATTTGCTGTGTGACCTGTGTGATCGCATCCCTGGGCCATCTGTGATGGGGATACTGGTTGCTCTGCTTCCCTTGCAGGGTTGATGCAAGGATCAAGCAAAATGCATCACAGGGATTTGTAATAACCTCACAAACATGCCAAGTCTCATACCTTGCTTTCTGTGGAGACCTGTAAAGTGGGTGGGGGTCAGAGGAATTTCTCCAGTAGAGAGTGGGGTCAGAGAAATTTTGCATCTCCCCAACTTGGCACTCTTCTTTGCACCCCCCCCCTCCCGTGTGGCATTTCATGGCAAGTCTTATTTTTTTTTTAATTTTTTTTTTTTACTTATGATAGTCACAGAGAGAGAGAGAGAGAGAGAGAGAGAGAGAGAGAGAGACAGAGACAGAGACACAGGCAGAGGGAGAAGCAGGCTCCATGCAGCAGGCTCCATGCACCGGGAGCCCGATGTGGGATTCGATCCCGGGTCTCCAGGATCGCGCCCCGGGCCAAAGACAGGCGCCAAACCGCTGCGCCACTCAGGGATCCCCATGGCAAGTCTTATATAAGTAATGGCAGAGCTGGAGTAAGTTGTCCAGGTCATACATTGTGCTGGCCAGTGACCAGAATCCAAACCTCCAGTTCTTGGTGGTGTGGCTGTACCTGCTAGATGATGTTGCCATTCTGAGCTTTTGACTGGGGTGTTCTACTTCAAGGCAAAAATTTCCTTGCTGCTCCTGACACAATCAGCAATTTCCCTTAGATAGCAGTCTGAGCACGTGATTAATTATCAATGACACTTGAGGGGGATCCCTGGGTGGCGCAGCGGTTTAGCGCCTGCCTTTGGCCCAGGGCGCGATCCTGGAGACCCGGGATCGAATCCCATGTCGGGCTCTCGGTGCATGGAGCCTGCTTCTCCCTCTGCCTATGTCTCTGCCTCTCTCTCTCTCTCTGTGTGACTACCATAAATAAATAAAAATTAAAAAAAAATGACACTTGATGCTGATCTACAGTTGACAAACCTGATTGACCAGAAAATGGGCAGTAGACACAGAGAAGAGTGGAGCTGGAGACTTATAGGTCAGCTGGCCCAAATCTCTCATTTTATCTTAACACTGGCTTCTGTAACTTACTTTGTCCATGTGCTGCTTGTATTCTTTTCATGGATTAATCTTATATAATTCTGCAAAGTAAGACCTTTATTCTGTCTACCTTGGAGGGATTTGAGTCATAAAAGAGGTTAAATAGAGCCAGAGGTCACATAGGTAGCAGAAGAAGAGTCAGAATTTGAGCCTGGGTTAGGGAAGCTGGTGGCCACAGTTAGGCAGCCAGTGGGAGAGCTGGGCCAGAAGCACAGAATTTCAGTACTAGAAAGAAAAGTAGGGGTCCTCAGCATTAATCTCTTCCTTGTGTGGCTGTAGAGATGCTACATGTAGAGAGGGTGAGGCTGTCCCTGTGGATCACAGCAGAACTGGGACGTGACCTCAAGTCTCCTAACTGCCAACACTCTTCCATAGTCTCTCCAAGTCCAGATAGGTCCAGAATCAGGGACTTCTCTAAGAAACTAGGGAGTAAAAGAGGATTTACAGATTCTCCCTTATAATGACCCATTGAGGCAGCTCATGAAGGTGACTTTTAAAAACAAGCCAGTTCTGTGTGCACAAACCCATAATCTACTCTATCAGTGTGGAATTGCAGCAGGGATACATCGTACCCAGAAACATGCCTCTCCAAAACCGAAAAACTCAAACAGTAACAAGAGAGGCATGCATGAAAAAAACAATTTATATTGTAAAGGCATTTCGGCCTACCATTCCCTCTTAGGGTGGAAAGCTCCAGAGTAAACACGGGATGGGAGACCTGAAAGACAGGGGCTCGGTTGGTCTCGATTTCTGCGATGTCTTTTATTGTGAACATTTTTGTCACACCGAGCGATATGCTGGTATTTTAAGATTTGAATTTTTACACATAGCAGGGCTGCTGTCTATACATATTGCCATCCAGTGTTGATACAAAAGATCATGTTTACTATATTCTACTTGTGAGAGATTTATGGGCTTTTCAAATATAATTTTGATTAGGCATCGTTTTCCCTCTTTGCTCTGACTTCAGAAATTAACTGCATCTGAGCATCCCTGAAAGGCTTTTTCTGCTGCCCAAATGGATTCTCAGCCAGACCATCATGGTGTCTGATATTACTCACTTGCTTAAGGCAGTGAAGACTCATGTGGAGAAAAACTTCAGTCAGTCATTAGTACTTTAGCATGAACAAATTTTTGAAAGAACTCAAAGGTGGCGAGCATGGGATATGGTGCAGATACATTTTGATTATGGGGGATGAATAAAAAAGGAGCCACCCTATGACCCAGCAATTGCACTACTAAGTATTTACACAAAGGATACAAATGTAGTGATCTGAAGGGGCACCTGCACCCCAGTGTTTACAGCAGCAATGTCCACAGTAGCCAAACCATGGAAAGAACCCAGTTGTCCATTGACAGATGAATGGATAAAGAAGATGTGTATATATATGTAATGGAATCAAAATCAGCCATCAAAAAATGAAATCTTACATTTGCTACCATGTGGATGGAACTAGAGGGTATTATGCTAAGTGAAATAAGTTAATCAGAGAAAGACAATTATCATGATTTCATTTATATGTGGAATTTAAGAGACAAAACAGGATCATATGGAAGGAAGGGAAAAACAAAATAAGATGAAATCAGAGGGGGAGAAAAACTGTAAGACACTCTTCACTCTGGGAAACAAACTGAGAGTTGTTGGCAGGGAGATGGGTGGTGGATGGGGTAACTGAGTGATGGGTATTAAGTAGGGCACATGGTGTGATGAGCACTGGGTGTTATATGCAACTGATGAAATCATTAAACTCTACCTCTGAAACTAATGATACAATATATGAAATTAATTGAATTTAAATTTTAAAAAAAGGGGATGTTGGAAGACTAGATCAAGCACAGTATACTGAAAGATTAGATGAATACAAAACCAGTGTCCCCCATCTCCTAGTTTCCCCCAGGGCAGCCCTCTCAGTGATCCCTCCCCCAAATACTTCATTTGTTTATTTTTCCTCCTGTCTCTAAAACTAGTAGCTGATATTTGAGTCCAGCTTCTTTCTGCCATTCCTTCTGTTTGGGGAACCAAATTACTCCCTGTTGCAGGCAATGATTTTTAATATTCATTGTCTATTCTTTTGAGTGTGTAATGAAAACTGTGAAACCTGTTCTGGGAAGTATGCACCTATTTCTCAAGTTTTACCTAGAAATTCAGAGAGTCCTCTGACCCTAAGGTTAGATGCCTCTGGTCCATCTAGTGGAATGTATCATGGATGTGAAGTGAGGAAGGTTAGGTATTTGGAGAAGTTTCTTCTATAAGCATGAATTTTGTCATTTACAGGATTGGGGGTGGGGTGACCCGCAAGGTAGACAGTGAAGTTCAAATTCTAATCTTCAGAAAAGCTCTGGGAGAAGGAATTAGGGCAGAGGTAGACTGCTAGTGGTAATGCTTGCTCTCCATTCTTGAGTCCGAGCAACTTCTGACCAGTAGAGTTCTCTTTGATTAACACTGGCAATCCTAAAGGCTCAGTGATATCTGGCTGATCCTCTTGGCTCCTTATGGAGTGAGAGTGGGTAGTCATGCTTCCTTTTGGGGTAAGTGACTCTCAGTGCCCCCGAACAATGCTTGAATATTCATGTGCTTCCTTCTGCCCACTGCATTGTTCACTCTTCCCAGCTGGCTTGTCTCCTGAGTCTGAGCCCCCTCCACTCTTTTAGAAGAAGGTCAGGCTCTATTACTGCTGGGTGGAACAGCTTGGTTTTGTTTGACTCCTAGAGAAGAATGGTGCCCAGGCTGAAGAGGCAGGAGGCGGGGAGAGGCTGGGGGAAGGGTGCTCTAGCTCAGCTGTAGCTCTTTTGAGAGGTGAAAGGAAGATTTATGATGCCATTTGTCAACTGAAAGATGGATGGAGGTACCCAGACTGTGAACTCCATGTTTGAAGTGGGAGGTTATGGTAATAAACGGGGCCCCTGGAGATAGAGCTGTTGGTAGTGGGGATTGCTTCTCTTAACAGAGATGGTTCCCAAGTCCCTCCTTTCTCTTGCTCCCCTAATGGGTATTCTTTGTTCTTGCTGAGTCTGTCACTCTGTTTTGAGCATAGTCAACTACTGATTGATTATCTGTGTTCATGAAGGGGAGTGTCATCGTGCTGAGAAGAAATCTTTCATGTTGGTGTCCTGGGAAAATGAAACAATGGAAAATGCAAAAGCAGCTTATTTTTGGCTTCAGAATTCTCATGCTTTGCTTGAACTATTGGGAACAGCCTATATGCATATGATCCTCTGTATTTTATGTCTACCTTTGATCTACCCTCATTTAGCACCATCCAGGGAGCTGCAGGACAAGGAGGTAGAAATGCTCTCAAAAAATGCCCCTGCAATGCTCCATGCATTACTTCTCCTGGGAAAAGGTCTTTGAAAACCAGGACTCCGTGATCAAATACTTTTGGAAAATGCTGTATACATATCATGGCCTTACAGAGTTAAAATTAAAATGCATGCTGACACATAAAAAGGTTGGGACAGTTCTGTAGTAAAGAATACAGTTTTTGTTTTAAAGTTTTCCATCATTTTTGATCATAGAACTTTTAAAAAAAATTACATAACACTTCCCAAACCCCTACAGACTTGGTGTTATTCAGAACTTACTTTGGGAAGACTCGATTTTGAAAAGGGGAATTGGCAATAACTAATGTCCAAGGCAGCTATGGAGCATAGATTAAATGTTTTTCAGCCCAGCATTGGTGCAGACTTGATGCATGACTTTTGTAAACTTTCCATATATTGTCTGTCTGTCTGTATTTATTTATTTAAAAGATTTTATTTATTTATTCATGAGAGACAGAGAGAGAGAGAGGCAGAGACATGGGCAGAGGGAGAAGCAGGCTCCATCCAGGAAGCCCGATGTGGGACTTGATCCCAGAACTCCAGGATCATGCCCTGAGCCAAAGGCAGATGTTCAACCCCTGAGCCACCCAGGTGTCCCCGTATATTGTTCTTAAAATAATCTCTGTATATATGGTTGATCCTGCTTAAAATGGGCCCTTACTGAAGTATGGTTACAAATGGATTTGTTGTGGTAAAACTTTTGTTTAAAATTTCTTTATTGAGGTATAATTGACATTGAATAAGCTGCACATACTTATGTATTCAAAGTGTACAACTGGATACATTTTGGTATGTGCACACATCTATAAAAGGGTACTGAAATTTCTGACTAATTCATTTCTCTCTTTATCCTTGCAGTTCTGTTTTTGCTTCTTGATCTTTGGAGCTCTGTTACTAAATGAATAAACATTTAAGATTGTTATGTTCTCTTAATAAATCTACCCCTCTATCATGTTGAAGTGATCCTCTTTATCCTTGCAAATATTCTTTGCTCTATGATATGTTTTGCCTGATGCTAATAATCATTCCAGGTTTCTTTTGATTCATATTGGTGGGATCTATCTTTATCCATCCTTTTACTCTTAACCTATCTATGTCTTCATATTTAAAAAGGTTTTCTGTAGGTAGCATACAGTAGGTCTTGCTTTTTTTTTTAACCCAACCTGATAATTGCTGCCTCTTCATTGGGAATTCAGACTGTTTACATTTAATATGAATATTGATCTGGTCAGGTTTAAATCACTTTGTTACTATTTGTTATTTGATTTGTCCCATCTGTTATTTGTTCTCTTTTCCCTGTTTTTTTAAATCTTCTTTTGATTACTTATTTTTTTATTATATTTTCATTGGTTTGTAATCCATACCTCTTCATTATCTTAGATGTTGCTTAGGGATTATAGTATACATCTTAAACTTTTCATAGTCAACCTTCCAGTGAGATTGTGTTAATTCACATATGGTATAAAACAGTATGCTTCTGTTTCTCCCCTCTCAGGCTTTGTGCTGATGTTGGCATATTTTACTTTTCCTTGTTATAAACTCCACAATTATTTTTGTTTGCAAAGCTAATTATATTTTAAAGAGATTTAAATAATAAGAAAAATAACTCCTTTATTTATCTACATAATCACTATTTCTGGTGCTCTGTATTATTTAATATTAACCCATTTTTCCATTTTCTATTACTGTCCTCTTGTGTGAAGGACTTGTTTTAACATGTCTTATAAGAATGATCTGTTGATAAATTCTTTCAGGTTTTGTATGTCTGGAAAAGTCTTAAAAGATCTTTTTGCTGGGATTAAAATTGTAGATTGGCCATTTTTTTCCTCCATCACTTTAAACTTGTTGATATACTGTTGCCTTGCTTACATTGCTTCTGGGGGAGAAATCTGCTGTTATCCTTATTTCTATTTCTGTGTATGTGATTTTTCTTCTTCCCTTTGTGCTAAGACTTTTATCATCATTTGGGCAATTTGATGTTGATGTGCTTCAGCAGAGTTTTCTTTTTTTTTGTACTTGGAGTTTGTTGAGGTTACTGGGGCCTATGGGTGTTATGAGTTGAATTGTATACCTCCAAAATTAATAGGTTAATTGAATTTATGTTAATTTGTTAAGTTCCTAACTCTCAGCACATCAAAATATGACCTTACTTGGAAATAAGGTTGTTGTAAAGGTTATTTGCTGTTGATGTTATAAGGGTGGGCCCTAATAATACGACTAGTTCCTATAAATGGGAAAAATTTGGACACAGACATACATACTCAGGAAAGATGTCATGTGAAGATGAAAGCAGAGTTGATATGATGCTTCTGCAAGCCAAGGAATGGCAAAGATTGCTAACAAAGACTAGAAGCTATGAGAGAGGCATGGAACAGATACTTCCTCAAGGCTCTCAGAAAGAATTAATCCTGCCAAGAACCTGATTTCAGATGTCTAGACTTTGGATCTGTGAGATAATAAATTTGCTTTTTTAAAAAAAGGCTTATTTATTCATTTGAAAGAGTGTGGGAGGGTGGGGTAGAGGGAGAGGAAGCAAGGGTGTTAAGAGACTTTGTGCTGAGTGTGGAGCCCAATACAGGGGTCATTCTTGTGACCCTGAGATTATGACTCAATCTAAAACCAAGAGCTGGATGCTTAGCCAACTGAGCCACCCAGGCACTGCTAAATTTATGTTGTTTAAGCCACCTAGTTTGTGGTATTTTGTTGTGCAGACATTGCAAACTAATATAGCAAGTTTATAGTTTTAATAAAATTTTAGATATATTTTGGTTATTCTTCAAAATTATTTTCTATATCCTCTATCCCATCCTTCTTCCAGGACCCCTTGACACATGGATGTTAGTCCAATTCAAGTTTTGTTTTGTTTTTTGAGTCTTTTTTTCTGTGCTTCATTTTGAAGTGTTGCTAGCAATATATATGTTTGCTAATATTTTCTTCAGTGCCTGATCTACCATTAATCCCAATGTATTTTACTCTCAGATATTGTAGTTTTCATTTCAAGAAGTGTGATTTTATTCTTTTAAACATTTTTTTTCCCACATGATTAATTAACATCTTCAATTTTTTCTCTAGTTTTGTGCACATATAAAATATAGTTATAATGTTTCACAATTCTGGTCTGCTAATTCTGGCATCTGTGTCAATATAGGATTGGTTTTGATTGGTTGATTTTTCTCATGAGTGATGTTTTGCTTATTTCCATGTCTGGTAATTTTTTTTAATAATAAATTTATTTTTAATTGGTGTTCAATTTGCCAACATACAGAATAACACCCAGTGCTCATCCCATCAAGTGCCCCCCTCAGTGCCCCCAGCTATGGTTTTCTTTTTTAATATTCCCCTGCTATTCGGGGTCTTTTCTGATTCCACACAAATCTTAAAATAATTTGTTCTAACTCTCTGAAGAAAGTCCATGGTATTTTGATAAGGATTGCATTAAATGTGTAAATTGCCCTGGGTAACATTGACATTTTCACAATATTAATTCTGCCAATCCATGAGCATGGAATATTTTTCCATCTCTTTGTGTCTTCCTCAATTTCTTTCAGAAGTGTTCTGTAGTTTTTAGGGTATAGATCCTTTACCTCTTTGGTTAGGTTTATTCCTTGGTATCTTATGCTTTTGGGTGCAATTGTAAATGGGATTGACTCCTTAATTTCTCTTTCTTCAGTCTCATTGTTAGTGTCTAGAAATGCCACTGATTTCTGGGCATTGATTTTGTATCCTGCCATGCTACCAAATTGCTGTATGAGTTCTAGCAATATTGGGGTGGAGGCTTTTGGGTTTCCTATGTAGAGTATCATGTCATCGGCGAAGAGGGAGAGTTTGACTTCTTCTTTGCCAATTTGAATGCCTTTAATGTCTTTTCGTTGTCTGATTGCTGAGGCTAGGACTTCCAGTACTATGTTGAATAGCAGTGGTGAGAGTGGACATCCCTGTCTTGTTCCTGATCTTAGGGGAAAGGCTCCCAGTGCTTCCCCATTGAGAATGATATTTGCTGTGGGCTTTTCGTAGATGGCTTTTAAGATGTCGAGGAATGTTCCCTCTATCCCTACACTCTGAAGAGTTTTGATCAGGAATGGATGCTGTATTTTTCAAATGCTTTCTCTGCATCTAATGAGAGGATCATATGGTTCTTGGTTTTTCTCTTGCTGATATGATGAATCACATTGATTGTTTTACGAGTGTTGAACCAGCCTTGTGTCCCGGGGATAAATCCTACTTGGTCATGGTGAATAATTTTCTTAATGTGCTGTTGGATCCTATTGGCTAGTATCTTGTTGAGAATTTTTGCATCCATGTTCATCAGGGATATTGGTCTGTAATTCTCCTTTTTGGTGGAGTCTTTGTCTGGTTTTGGAATTAAGGTGATGCTGGCCTCATAGAACGAATTTGGAAGTACTCCATCTCTTTCTATCTTTCCAAACAGCTTTAGTAGAATAGGTATGATTTCTTCTTTAAACGTTTGATAGAATTCCCCTGGGAAGCCATCTGGCCCTGGACTCTTGTGTCTTGGGAGGTTTTTGATGACTGCTTCAATTTCCTCCCTGGTTATTGGCCTGTTCAGGTTTTCTATTTCTTCCTGTTCCAGTTATGGTAGTTTGTGGCTTTCCAGGAATGCGTCCATTTCTTCTAGATTGCCTAATTTATTGGCATAGAGCTATTCATAATATGTTTTTAAAATCGATAGTATTTCCTTGGTGTTGGTAGTGATCTCTCCTTTCTCATTCATGATTTTATTAATTTGAGTCTTCTCTCTCTTCTTTTTAATAAGGTTGGCTAATGGTTTATCTGTCTTATTAATTCTTTCAAAGAACCAACTCCTGGTTCTGTTGATCTGTTCCACAGTTCTTCTGGTCTCGATTTTGTTGAGTTCTGCTCGAATCTTTATTAACTCTCTTCTTCTGCTGGGTGTAGGATCTGTTTGCTGTTTTTTCTCTAGCTCCTTTATGTGTAAGGTTAGCTTTTGTATTTGAGTTCTTTCCAGTTTTTGAATGGATGCTTGTATTGCGATGTATTTCCCCCTAAGGACTCCTTTTGCTGCATCCCAAAGATTTTGAAC
Organism: Nyctereutes procyonoides; assembly: GCF_905146905.1. Taxonomy (NCBI): domain Eukaryota; kingdom Metazoa; phylum Chordata; class Mammalia; order Carnivora; family Canidae; genus Nyctereutes; species Nyctereutes procyonoides. The sequence goes on from NW_026575046.1 coordinate 30,777,790, forward strand.
GGTTGTATCTTCATTCTCATTAGTTTCCATGAATCTTTTTAATTATTCCTTAATTTCCTGGTTGAGCCTTTCATCTTTTAGCAGGATGGTCCTTAACCTCCATGTGTTTGAAGTCCTTCCAAACTTCTTGTTGTGATTTAGTTCTAATTTCAAGGCATTATGGTCTGATAATATGCAGGGGACGATCCCAATCTTTTGGTATCGGTTCAGACCTGATTTGTGACCCAGTATGTGGTCTATTCTGGAGAAAGTTCCATGTGCACTTGAGAAGAATGTGTATTCAGTTGAGTTCGGATGTAAAGTTCTGTAGATATCTGTGAAATCCATCTGGTCCAGTGTATCATTTAAAGCTCTCATTTCTTTGGAGATGTTGTGTTTAGAAGACCTATCGAGTGTAGAAAGTGCTAGATTGAAGTCGCCAAGTATAAGTGTATTATTACCTAAGTATGTCTTAACTTCGGTTATTAATTGATATATTTAGCAGCTCCCACATTTGGGGCATATATATTGAGGATTGTTAAGTCCTCTTGTTGGATAGATCTTTTAAGTATGATGTAGTGTCCCTCTTCATCTCTCACTACAGTCTTCGGGGTAAATTTTAGTTTATCTGATATAAGGATGGCTACCCCTGCTTTCTTTTGAGGACCATTTGAATGGTAAATGGTTCTCCAACCTTTTATTTTCAGGCTGTAGGTGTCCTTCTGTCTAAAATGAGTCTCTTGTAGACAGCAAATAGATGGGTCCTGCTTTTTTATCCAGTCTGAAACCCTGTGCCTTTTGATGGGGTCATTAAGCCTGTTCACGTTCAGAGTTACTATTGAAAGATATGAGTTTAGTGTCATCATGATATCTATTCAGTCCTTGTTTTTGTGGATTATTCCACTGGACTTCTTCTTAAAGGGGAATTTTAAGAGTCCCCCTTAAAATTTCTTGCAGAGCTGGTTTGGAGGTCACATATTCTTTCAGTTCCTGCCTGTCTTGGAAGCTCTTTATCTCTCCTTCCATTTTGAATGAGAGCCTTGCTGGATAAAGTATTCTTGGTTGCGTGTTCTTCTCATTTAGGACTCTGAATATATCCTGCCAGCCCTTTCTGGCCTGCCAGATCTCTGTGGAGAGGTCTACTGTTACCATAATATTCCTCCCCATAAAAGTCAGGGACTTCTTGTCTCTTGCTGCTTTAAGGATCTTCTCTTAATCTTTGGAATTTGCAAGCTTCACTATTAAATGTTGAGGTGTTGAACGGTTTTTATTGATTTTAGGGGGGGACCTATTTCCTGGATCTGAATGCCTGTTTCCCTTCCCAGATTGGGAAAGTTTTCAGCTAGGATTTGTTCAAATACATATTCTGGCCCTCTGTCCCTTTCGGCGCCCTCGGGAACCCCAATTAAACGTAGGTTTTTCTTCCTCAGGCTGTCATTTATTTCCCTTAATCTGTCTTCATGGTCTTTTAATTGTCTGTCTCTTTTTTCCTCAGTTTCCCTCTTTGCCATCAACTTGTGTTCTATGTCACTCACTCGTTCTTCCACCTCATTAACCCTCATCGTTAGGGCCTCTAGTTTGGATTGCATCTGGTTTAATTGATTTTTAATTTCTGCCTGATTGGATCTAAATTCTGAAGTCATGAAGTCTCATGAGTCATTTATGCTTTTTTCTAGAGCCACCAGTAGCTGTATAATAGTGCTTCTGAATTGGCTTTCTGACATTGAATTGTAATCCAGATTTCGTAACTCTGTGGGAGAGAGGACTGTTTCTGATTCTTTCTTTTGAGGTGAGGTTTTCCTTCTAGTCATTTTGCTCAGTGCAGAGTGGTCAAAAACAAGTTGTATTGGGAAAAGGAAAAAGAGAGAAGGAAAGAAAAGAGAAAAAGAAAAAAGAAAAAGAAGAAAAAAAGGAAAAAAGAGAAGAAAAAGAGAAAAAAAAAGAAAGGTGAAAAAAAAGGGGGTGGGGGAAGCAATCAGAAATCAAAAAGAAAAAAAAACACGGGGGAGTATCTTCTGATTCTGTATACTTTAAGTCCCTTGACTTCCCCTGGAACTGGTCCGTCTAGCTGGTCTTCTGGGGGAAGGGCCTGCTGTGCTGATTTTCAGGTGTTAGCACTTGGGGAGCTGCTCTGCCCCTGCCTGGTGCAGGGCTCAGTGGGGGTTGTTTACCTGTGAGGCCCCAGGAGGAACGACCGGATTGGCGGCAGTCAGCTCTCCAGCGCTGGAGTCAGCTCCTGCAGTGACTACAGAGCTCTCGGTCTGGAAGGCCTGGAGGCTCCGGGGTGGGCCGCTGATCTGCTCGGCTTAGGGCAGGAGCGTCCTTGCTGTCCTGGGCCCTCCCAGCCTCTGCCTGTCCCGGGGGAGGCGGGATCCTGGGCTGTGTCCCGACGCCCAGTGCTCTGGAGCCTGCGCTGTGGGATTCGCGCTCCCGCCCCGCAGCCCCCTCCGCGGAGCCACCGCCCGAGCCCCTCCGAGCTGCTCCTGACTCAAGCCGTGCACACTGCCGCCCTTTAGGGAGCTCGGCCGGGGGGTGTGGCGTGCTCTCCCGGGGGCGCAGGTGTCTGTTAGTGTCCCAGGGAGCCCGAGGGCATCCCCGCCCTCCTGGGGTCCTGCTCTAACTCCCTGGGAGCGCCTTTCCCCCCAGGAAGATTGGTGCAGCTCCTGCTTCTCCGGACAGGGTCTCCTATCTTGGGGACACTCACCCTGGCCTTAGCCTGGCTCCTCGCGGGGCCCCTCCCCCTCGGAGGCCTTTTGTTTCTTTATTTCTTTTTCCCCCCTTCCTACCTTGATAGAAGCGCGAACTCTTCTCACTGTAGCATTCCAACTGTTTTCTCTTTAAATCTCAGGCCGAATTCATAGATTTTTCAGGATAATTTGAAGGTTATCTAGGTAATTTGGTGGGGACAGGTGCTTTGGGGACCCTACTCTTCCGCCATCTTGCCCCTCCTTCCCATGTCTGATAATTTTTGATTGGATAATAGACACTGTGAGTTTTACTTTAAGTGCTGAATATTTTTGTATTCCTATAAATATTTTGTGTTGGGAGACTATTAAGTTACTTGGAAACATTTTTTTGATACATTCAGGTCTTACCATTAATATTTGTCAGGTGAGGGATGCCTGGGTGGCTCAGTGGTTGAGCGTCTGCCTTTGGATCAGGGCCTGATCTCAAGGTCCTGGGACTGAGTCCTGCATTGGGCTCCCCACAGGGAGTCTGCTTCTCCCCTCTGCCCATGTCTCTACTTCTTTTTGTGTGTCTCATGAATAAATAAATAAAATCTTAAAAAAAAAAGATTTGTCAGGAGAGACCAGAGCAACTTTTAATCTAGGACTTATTTGTCCCCACTAGTGAGGCATAAATCTTCTGAATTATTTACTCAATGCCCCATAAATTGTGAGCTTTTCCAGTCTTTTCTGTAAATTATGAGTTCTTTTCCAGAATGACTCCATTCCAAGCCCTCAGTGAAAACCTTTCAGGTGGTTCCCTGGCCTTCCACACTTTCATCACACACATGTGCTAATCAGTATTGTGTTGAATAATTTAGGAGGGCCATCTGTTCATCTTTGAAATTCCCTCTCTCTAGCTTTCACCTTTCCAATTCTCTGTCTGACCTATGAACTCTATGTCTGCCAGTTTCTCCACTAAGTTTCTTAAATCAGGAAGCATCCTGGGTTCTACGTGCATTGCCTATGACTTGGTCTAGAAACTCTTCAATGCAATAAGCAGGGATAATTATACAGATAACCTTGTTTTTCATTTATTGAGGACCATTGTTCTTCATTGCTTAATGTTCAGTGTCTTGAAAACTATTCTTTTCATGTATTTTGTTAAGTGTTTTGGTTCAGGTAGAAGAGCAAATCCAGGCTCTGTTACTCCATCTTGGATGAAAGCAGACGTTGGTAATACTTTTCAATCAATAATAATCATATCTTGAGTGATTATCATGGTCTAGGGCCTGGTCACTGCCCCCAGACTCATAAGAAAGATGATTTCTTAAAAAATAGATGGCATTAATTCTGGACTAAAGACTTACTGATGGCACAAAGATGTTGAAAAAGTTGCCGTAGATCTTAGATTTATAACTTTAATATGAAAGGCCAATATACTTGGCGGTTTGGGTATGAGATATAAGTGAATAAGGTTATGAACTGAAGTCCCATCTGGCATGGGACTTTTCTCACTTTTCTCTCTCCATGGAAGTGGACTGTAGCCCCGACTCCAGCTGCCTATCTCAGTTGAGTGAATTAGGATAAACCAATATGTTTACAACAAGAACAAAGCAAAGAATTGTGAGTCAGAAGACATGATATTGATCCCAACTCTCCTACTTAGTAGCTCTGTGACCTTAGAGGAGTACCTTATCATTTGCTGAACAGTTTACTTATCTATACGATGGGAATATGAATTTCAGCTTCTGTAATTCTCAGTTGATAATAGCATCCTGTGGGACAAAGTATGTAAAAGTTATTTGTTTGCAATAAACCACAAATGATAATGATATGTTATCATTAAAATCAGAAATCTGAGTGCATCCTACTTGCATAATAAAGCTCAAAGGCACAATCTTTTGATTGAGGCACAAGCCACATGAGTCATCTTTGAATCCCTCCACTGCATCCAGCATGATGCTTTGTACACAATATATTTCTTCAGTGAGAGCTCAGGCTCATTTGCACAGTACAGTGCTATGTAAGAATGAAAATTTCAGAATAACCCTGGATAGTACTCATTTTCTACCTCAAACTTAAGTAAAGAAGTTCAGATGCATGTCAGAATTGGAGAAATTTTAGAAAAGAAATTACAAACTTGCAGTCTGTTGGCTACATATTCACAGACATTTTTGGCTTGGTTTGTATAGTTATTTTATTTTCTTCCAGTATGAGATATATTGACATATAATACTGTGTAAATTATAGGTGTATGGCTTATAGTGTTTAGATATAAACCTATATCAAAATGATGACCACAATAAGTTTGGTTAATATCTATCACCTCATATAGTTACAAAAAATGTTTTTCTCCTTGTGATGAGAACTTTAAGGATCTATTTTCTTAGAAATTTTCAAATATACCATATAGGATTGTTAAAGTCATCCTGTTGTACATTATACCCCTAGTAATTATGACTGGAAATTTGCTCCTTTTGACAATCTTTATCCAGTGTACAGTCTTAAAATATTTGAAGCATTTGATAGTGTTTTAAAATTGGGAGATTCTTTACAAAAATACAGATTTCTAGCCTCTCTTGCTAAAACAAATCAGAACAGGAAAGCTTTCACTGGAAATAAAGAGAGCAGCTGCTCCTTTTGGATGAGTTAGGTAGGGAACTCCGCTCCGTTTGCCTCCATCTTCAGTTTGGTCTTGCCAACATTGAGGCTGAGTGGAAGTGACATTTATTATTTTGCATGTGATATTTTTTTCTATTAGAGTTAAAAAGAAAATAGCATATTTCTTTCATGTATTTCTTTACCAAAGTGGGAAAATGAATGCTGGGCTTGGGAGGCCCTTAACTTTTAAGAAAAATGGGAGAACATACATACTTTGTGGAAACACAGAGAAAATATTTAATTTGTATTGAAAAATATATAACTTAGATGTCCTTGCAATAAAACTTGGCTACTTTATTCATGTATACTACTTAGGTATCTGAGTTTGAACCATGCACTTTAGAGATATCTATAGTCCTATTTCCTTATTCTTCAAGGAAAGAAACTAAGCTCCAAAGTCCATGAAAAGTTGAGACTGAGGTTCAGTTGTGGACTTTTAAAACTTATAAAATATGTTGAATACTTGATGACTATCACGTTTCTAATATTTTCTTTTTTAAAATGTTCTTAGTTTATTAATCCTCTCATGAAAAATCTGCACAATCACCACAGATAAAGCCACTGCGGAATCTTTACTCCTGTTGTTCAATCTCCAGCTCACTTCTTTTTGCCAGCACCAATGTTGGCTTTTGCAGTCCTCCTGACTTTCTTCATTCTGTTTTTGCATTCTTTGTGCTGTTTTCTTGAAGTCTTTTTCTTCTCATACAGGTCATGTCTTGCAAGTCTATGTTTGGGTTCATTTTTCTTTGCATAATCCAAGGAATCACAAATCATGCCGAAACCAGTTGTCTTGCCACCACCAAAATGGGTTCTGAATCCAAATACAAATATGACATCTGGTGTGGTCTTGTACATTTTGGCTAGTTTTTCCTGAATTTCTGTCTTACGTACTGTTGCCTTCCTGGGGTGAAGAACATCAATGACCATCTGTTTCCACAGAAGTAGTTGGTTGGTCATGAACTTCCTGGTCCGGATAATTACTGTGTTATTCATGATGGTGGCCGAGCTTCAAGCAGCCGGGGAGGAAAAGAGTATCTAATATTTTCAATCTAAATATTCATTAGTAGTAATGACATTCCACCTTGTAAAAGGGAACTGAACCACAGAATGGTATAACCGTTAATAATAAATACAGGAATAGAAGGTGTTTTCCCACCAAGGACTGATACACCCATGTTCTTTGCTGGTCTATACTTCTATGCAGGCAGTGTTTATAGGACTTCAATTTGTATTTCATTGGAAGTGCTGGACAATATGCTCAGCATTATGGAGGATTTAAAACATAAGACCTCACCATCAGAAAGGATGAATACCTAGCATTTACATCACTGTGGATGGAACTAGAGGGGTATTATGCTAAGTGAAACAAGTCAGTCAGAGAAAGATAATTATCATATGGTTTCACTCATATGCAGCATATAAGAAACAGTTCAAGGGATCATAAGGGAAGGAGTCAAAACTGAATGGGGGAAAAATCAGAGAGGAATACAAACCATGAAAGACTCTTAACTCTGGGAAACAAATTGACATTTGCTAAAGGGGAGGTGGGTGGCAGGATGGGATACCTGGGTGACATGGTGGAGGACATGTGATGTGATGAGTACTGGGTGTATACACAACTGATGAATTATTGAAAACTACATATGAAGCTAATGATGTACTATGTCGGCAAATTGAATTTAAGTAAAAAAAATAAAACATAAGATGTGATTCTCTTCTTCTAGGAACTTGTGTTTGGTTGAGAAGAAACAGTACATGATGAGTGCATGACGAATGGAACTGACATCACATATTGTTCTGAATGGAGAGCTGTCAATGAGCTTAAGTGGGCTGGCAAGGCTTGCTGTAGAAAGAGGTAGATATATACGCAGAAAAAAGAGAGTCACATGAATAAGTTATGGAAGGAAATTTTTGGGATAGTGAAATGATCTCTTATATAACCTAGTGTAATATGTTCAATTTAGCAACAAACCAAGGTCCAGAGGAAGTAAGTGTTTCTTATGGACTAACAGTAAGTTAATGTCAGAAACCAGCTCTCCTTATTCCTGCTTCAGACAAAGTCATGCATCATTGCAATCACAGAAACTGCCAGTCTATGTTCCATTTTTATTTTTGTCCTTTTGATTTTCTTATTTACCATGCATATTCTCTGACAAAAGGAACTTTGTTTATCTCAGTTACTACTATGTTCCCAGACCCTAAAATACCCTCCTTCCCTTACCCCAAGACACACTTCTTAAGCCTCAAAGGCAAAGTCCAGAGAACTAAATTTTCATTTGATAAATTCTGAAATTAATATGTGAAAAGGCTTAGCTGGGAATAAAAATTTTAGGGAGAAGAGACAAGATAGATTTTAGATCCAGTAGTGCAGCTCAGTTAAGGGACATTAATAGCCAGTCAAGTTGTCCTTTTGGTATACAACCAACTAATCTCATTATCTTGTGTATAAGATACAAGGAATCAAGATTTGTGAGTACTTGTTGAGAAAAAAATCTAGCCCATGAAATGATGAATCAAAATGATGAAATTGTCTATAGAGAAGCCTTGGTTAAAGGTCAATTGGTGATGGTAAATATAGAATGAAGACTAAGTAACCAAAAATTGTGATTGCAAATTAGAACAGAAATATTGTACTCTTTGACAACATGAAAAGACAAGACTAACAAAAAATTTGAATGTGGATGGAAAGAATAAAATATAAGGGTATGGATTCTAACTTTTTAATCATAGAAACCCAGATGGCACTACCCAATATTAAACATGGTAGGAAAAAAAAAAGACTGTAGCTGCTGCTGCTGCTGCTGCTGCTGCTTCTGGACAAAAAAGCATCTGAGTAGAGGGTGGGGTGGAGAAGGGAGGGAGAAAATCTTCAGCAGGCTCCACATCTGGTGTGGAGCCTGACGCAGAGCTCCACCTCACAACCCTGAGATCATGACCTGAGCTGAAATCAAGAGTTAGATGCTTAAGTGACTAAGCCACCCAGGTGGCCTGACTAGCTTCTTAAAGATCTTTCATACTTTCCCTTTTAAGAGTTACTATTTCTTAGAATAAAAAACCTGTTACTTATTACATTTAATTTTAAAGGTGGATCTATATTATAATCATTTTTGTTATATACATTTTATATGTATATACAAAGTCATACACATTAAATATGTGGAATTATGGAATTATGGAATTATGTTAATCTAATGTTAATGATAATATATTGGAATAATGGGGTGTAGATGACTATTTTTTCTCTAATTTATATTTACAACATAACTTAAATTTTTCTTCATTAAATTGTTTAGTAAAAATAAGTTATTTTTAAAACTGCAACACAGAAAATTAGAGTATTTCCTACCATTATCATTTATATTCTTGTACATATATCTTATACATTCTGCATCTTACCATATGTATGTATACCCTTATTTTTTCACATACTCATTTTTCCATGTGTTACTCTATCATACTCATATTCTGCTATTATGATTTTAAAAATACAATTATTCCTTTTATATACAGAGTTTTATTTGTAGGCATGTACATTGCTTATAATATTTTGCTATTGTAAGTATCCATATTAAACATACATATTTGCCTACATATTATTTTTTAATATAAATTCCTGGAAGAAAGTTTATTGGGTAAAAATGTATGAAGATATTTCAGACTCTTGAAATATATTATTGAATTGTCTATAATGGTAGTAAAGAGGAAGTGTCTGGAAGTATATACATAAGAGCCTTTTAGGCAGAAATTAATCAGGTAAGCAATATCATGGGAGTCAAAATACTAGGGCTTTACACTGGGGTCAATTCTGTATGGCTAATTATATTTTTGGGAAAATAAAATTTTGATAGAATGGAGACATGTATTCATGAAGGACAAATCAAATGATAACATCTAAGATTGTTCATTTGCTCTTCACCTGAGTGAAGTCAGTCAATCAATACGTGTGTATTAAATTCACTTCCCCCAGAACTTTGTGTATCTTCTGACTTCGAATGGTGTTTTAGTCTTAATGGGTTTGGGATTCTCCATTCATGTCTACATTGGTTGGATTTAATTTTGCATTAATTTTTTTCAAGAACCTTTAGATTTTGTACTCCTTGAATTCTTTCATGTTAAAAAAAAATGTTTCTCTGCTGGAAAGATGATTTGGTAGGATATAATATTCTTTGGTCATATTTTGTTTCTCTTAGAACTTTGTGCATATCCTTTTGTTATTTTTTGCCAATGGATGTCACTGAAGAACACTATTAGACCAGCTTGACTTTTTGTCTTAGAGAAGAAAAAATATAGAAAATATTATGTATTACATAATACTATATTTTATATAATTTATATATATGCATAGACACCTGTACATTAACACCTGGGTTTTGCTACTTATGGATCAGTTTTTATTTTAGTGTGGTGTACTTTTTTATTATACAGATAAAATTCTTCATTTTAAAGATAGTTACTGTTTATACTGTTTCATAGTTGAATATTTTTGTAGAGAAACCAGTTATCTTTAAGTTATCTTTGTCTTCCATATTGATTATCTTTAATTGTTTTGATTTTGTTGTTCTTTCACCACAATTATATTAAGCCTGTTTCATGTCAATAATTCATTTTACAGCTGTGTCTATCTGATTTCTTTTGTATATAATTTACTTGGTTTTTAAACAATGTTATCTTGGCTCTTAATTTCTTTTATTAGTTGGCATCTGAATTCTTATTTTATTCTTATTAAAATTAAAAAGTAAGGGGAATTTTCCTTTGTTTTATGGAGCATCTTTTCTTCCAGATGGGGTTCTTCAACTCTCTCTTTTTTTGCATATCACCTTTGATTCTTTTAATATTTTACTAGAGCATGTTTTCATTCTTGCCATACTTTATTTTATTTTTAAATTTTGCTTACACTTAGAAAACTTACAGTTAGTCTTCTGGTGGTTTGATAGAATATGAGTGAATTTTCCATGATTTCTTATAATCTATTTGTCTTATTTGAGTAGTGGTGGAACCAATATTTCTAAATTGAATTGGCTTGGTGTGACAGAAGTTTGGAAGCTGAGGCTAAGGGAATTGCTAATACTTAGTTTTTGTGTTGCAAATAAATAAATAGGGTACTTAAAGAAGTACAAAATAAATAATTGCCATAATACCAAATAAAGCCAATATTTGCTTGATACACATAATATGATCATATAATGGCTACTGATCACCATAAAATGAAACTAGATCCTAATCTCTTTTCTGAGATTATGTTAATTTCATTTGTGTAGTGTTTCTTATTTTCATGGCGGGGGGTGGAGATAGCAGAATATACTCTTGAAACTGGAATTGTTTCCCATTTCCTCATGGAAACTTGAATACCTTTTTCTGGAAAAGGAAGTTAATCCAGTTTCATCCTCACTTTCCATCAATCCTTTATATTAATTTCCTCAACACAGTTTAAATCTGAAGGAGGAAAATAAGAATAATCGTCCACAATTTACTGCCCTTCAAATTGGAGATATTCATGAGAGTTATTGGGATTATTTGTTAACTCTTCTAGAATTATTTGTTAACTCTTTTAGAGCTTGGACTTAGATGTCATAGGATGTGGGGATTAGAATTTTTTCTCTTTTCTACCATTTCACAGGCCTGGATACTACTCATATCTTTCACATTTTAATTGATTTTTACAATAAAAATTTGAAAATAAAATCTATTTTAAAATAAAGTTTTGGAGGACACGTATTAAGTATTGGGAGAGAATGTCATTGAACCCTTTTACTGCCATATCCATTTGGACTTGGTGGTAATATTTATGAATAATTTAAACATGAAGAACACTTTTATGTATCTAATTGTTTCAAGATAAGCTTATATTTTTATAAGTAAAAAGTCACTCATAAATTTTATTTTCTTTTTTAAAATTTCTTTTTAATTTTCTATCTTTGAAGGTCTTTCAATTGCCACTTCTCAGAAATCTCCTCTGATATCCCTATCCAAAATAGCTTCTCATTCCACTGTATTTTCACAGAATCTCTCTACTTATTAAAAAAATTTTTTTTAACTGTTATCACGGGCCAGGCCATTTTTAGGCTCTTGTAATATAGTATGTAGAATACAATTTTTGTCTTCACGATACTACTATTTCCATGATTGGAGGTGGTAGGGGGACTGATCCAACATCTATTTTAATTATTTGGTTCCATATATTTTAGCTTACTGAAGTTAGAGTATTTTATTAACTGACATATCCTGTACAATCTCATACAACGTATGGTGCACAATAGGAGCTGATAAATGTGTGTTGAATTAACAAATGCAAACTGAAGGTCTTCTTAGTTGGGATGTGGAAAGACAATGCTTAGGAAAGAAAGGCTGGGGCAGCCCAGGTAGCTCAGTGGTTTAGCACCGCCTTTGGCCCAGGGCGTGATCCTGGGACCCGGGATAGAGTCCCACATTAAGCTCCCTGCATGGAGCCTGCTTCTCTCTCTGCCTGTGTCTCTGCACCTCTCTCTCTCTCTGTGTCTCTCATGAAAAATAAAATCTTAAAAAAAAAAAGGAAAGAAAGGCAGGTATGATTTCAGGCCTATTTGGCTGAGAAGATGTTTGTGAAGGCAATATTAACAGCCTCTCAGTGGTTCAGGCATGTGAAAATAACAAAGCTACGCTCAGGTGGGTGGTCAAGGCTAAGAAATGATGGGAACAGAGAATATCAATGATTTTTGGAGCAGGAGGAGCCAGCCCAGTATCACTGAAAAGGTCCCTGGAACCTGGAGTAGTATGGTTAATCCCTATTTCAGTGTTAAATTCCCCCTGCATGCTGTGAATTTTTTACCACATTACTCAGTACAGGAAGTGCAAAATCATTTATAACTAACTCTCATGGGGAAGGCATGAGTGCCCAGAGACTTAGAAAGAGTTGAATTCTCACAATTAATTTCAATCTGGAAAGGCTGAGCTGGGAACTTTTTCCTTTTCTTGTTATGAGGCTGCCACATGACTAGCTTTTGGCAAGATGCAGTTGACATTTTTCCAAAATAGGGATCTTCACAGGCATCTTATTTAGAGCCTTAAGTAATGAAACATCACTCTTTGTAATTGTATGATCAAGAGCTAAAAGGTAACGGCATGGGAACTAAAGAAACCCATGAAGCTAGGCTAATATAAATGTTTCCTTATATTTTGCTTAAAAAATAGTGTCTAGGCTTTATGTAAAGAAGTTTTATGGAACCCAGAATATAGTTAGTGTTCAATAAATGTTATTTTTTATTGTTAGGGAATCTGAGTGTTTCATCCTTTGGGATTTGTCAATATAGAGAACAGAGAAAGTTTAAGGGAAAAAGACATCAACAAGACCTTGAAAGAAGTGAGGTCTTCTGGAGTGAATGTGATTTTGAATGAGCTAATATATTTTGAAGACTCTTTGACCACAGAGTTGGAAGGGTCATCTAGTCCAGTGTTTTGACAAATGTGGTAATTTTAGTCTACAGTCGAGTAACATTTTAAAAATTGTTCATGTATTTTGGAATGTATTAGGGGAAAAATCAACTCCAAATTTATTTATATGAAAAAGCAGTCTAATGTAAAGGAAATATTGAATAAATAATATTGGCAAAATTTGAAAGTGGGTCTTGAATTAAATGTAAAGAATATGATCTAGACCAAAATCATGTTCAACGTAGGAAGATGGTAAGCAGAGAGTAAAGCGGTGTGGATGGGGGGAGTAAGCTCACTTCCCTACAATACAGATGGTCTCATTATTAGACAACTCTAGCCCTAGTTATAGCAACTGATTGTGTTTTCCCTGTTTGGATCAAAGATTCCAAATTGTCACTACCATTTCTCATTTGAAATTGTCCTCGTCATCATCTTCCTCTTCTTCTTCCTCTCCTCCCCCTCCCCCTTCCCTACCTCTTTCCCCTCCTCTTCCCCTCCCTCACTCCCTTCCTCTCCTCCTCCTCCTCCTCCTCCTCTTCCTTTTAAAGAAATTCTTTGTAGGGCTGCAATTATAAGAGATAAGTACAGAGCTTTCCTGTTCGGAGGAGGTGATGAGGAAAGCTGAGAGCCTACAAGTCCAGCTACTTCCCAGCAAAGGTTTTCCTGGGAATTCTATGGTTCTACCAATCACAGTCTGAAAAATATGGGTTTCAGTTATCTCTTGCTTGTTATTTCTGATGGTATATAAGCCATTCAATTTTTAGTAGCTTCAAGCAATAGTTTATTATTAACTCTTATATTTTTCTATGTTGACTAGGTTCAGCTGAGTAGTTCTTATTTGAGGACTCTCATAAAGTTGAATTCTGATGACATTTATTGCTGGACTTATTGGAAGACTTTTTCATATCCCCTGCCTGAGCTATGATGGTGTGAGGCAGTGGGGGTTGGTAAGATATCTGTCATTTATCCTGGCCTCTCCATATGACAAGATTGTGCTTCTTTACAGCATAGTAGTCTTATATGGTGGCCCACAGAGTGAGCATTCCAAGAGACCCCAATAGAAACTGCAAGACTTCTAATGACCTATCTTTAGAAATTAACATGATATATATTTTTTAAAGATTTATTTATTAGAGAGAGAGAGAGAGAGAGAGAGAGAGAGAGAGAGGGCAGAGACACAGGAGGAGGGAGAAGCAGGCTCCATGCCCGGAGTCCGACGCCGGACTCGATCCTGGGACTTCAGGATCACACCCTGGGCCAAAGGCAGGCGCTAAACCGCTGAGCCACCCTAGAAATTAACATGATATTGATTTCACCATTTCTGTTTGTCAAAGAAATAAGAGACCAATTCAAGGAGGGTGGTGATGGAGTTGGCAGAGGAATAGATTCCACCTTTCAATGGGGGAAATAACCTGTGTATAGGAAAGGAATGTATCAATGGCAGACATTTTGAGGTAAGCTATCACAGGTAATATTCAGCTCAGAGAAGGCAAGGACTTAAGACCACAAAGCCAATAATGACAGGCCCAGAATTAGAGCCCAAAATCATAAAGGTGAAATCCTCTTCTGAGAAAGTTTCAGTTTCAAATCTTCCTGCCCAATACTGAAAATTAAAAACTTTCCCCTGCTAATTATAGTTCAATCAGGCTTTGTATCAAAAACTGTCATTATAACTGGCATGAATTTAGATTTTTAAAAAAGTTATTAAAAAATAATAAAGAGAAAAAAACATTTATACTTGTATTAGAGAATACCAAGGGCCTGGAAACAAATCTAACAAAATATGTGTAAGAATTATAAAGAGGAAATATAAAACTTATTAAAGAGATAGGAAAGAATAATAAGATTTATTTAGGAGATATACACAACATTCATGGATAGGGATTCTTAATATCATAGTCTTCTCTTAAACTTGTTCTATAGATTCAATGGATTTCCAATGAAAATTACGATTATTTTGCCCCCAAATAACTTAAGGTAATTCTAAAATTTATATAAAACAGCAAAGGGCTGACAACAACTAGGACAATTCTATAGAATAAGACAAGAAAGATATAAAGTATGTTCACAGCAACACTGTTCATAATGGTCAAAACCTGGAAATGGTCCAAATGCCGATTTGAGGGAATGTGTATGAGTAAATGGTGTTATATTCACACAACTGAATTTTATTTTATTTTTTAAAAGATTTTATTTATTTATTCATGAGAGACACAGGGAGAGAGAGGGGGGCAGAGACACAGGCAGAGGGAGAAGGAGGCTCCATGAAGGGAGCTTGACGCGGGACTCAATCCTAGGTCTCCAGGATCACACCCTGAGCTGAAGGCGGCGCTAAAGCGCTGAGCCACCCAGGGTTCCCCATCACAACTGAATTTTATACAATAGTCAAAGTAACGAAGTACAGAGACATGCAAAAATATGGATGAATCTTAGCAACTTAGGATTTGAAACACAAGTACTCATATTTCATCCAACTTGATAATCATTTTATAAAATAAAAACTACAATAGAAAACTTTAAAATAATTCATATAGATATAGCAATGCTATGCAAAAAAAGGAAAGCAAATGACTTATAAACAGAAGATTTAGAATGTTGCTTATTTCAGATGGGGGAAAACAGTGGAATGAAATGGGGGTTCATATGATTAGAAGTGAGGTATTGTTAAAGTTGTATCTGGAAATAGCCCAAGTGTCCATGGACTGATGAGTGTATAAAGGAGATGTATGTATGTATGTATATATATATATATATATATATATATATATATATATAGTTTTGTATTACTCAGCCATAAAAATGAAATCTTGCCATTTGCAATGACATGGATGGTAGGCAAAATAAGTCAGAGAAAAACAAATACTATATGATTTCACTTATATGTGGAATTCAAGAAACAAAGGAGCAAATGGGAAAAAAAAGAGGCAAACCAGATATTTAATTTAATTTTCTTTTCTTTCTTTTCTTTTTTTCTTTTCTTTGTTTCAGAGGTAGAATTTAGTGATTCATCAGTTGCATATAATACCCAGTGCTCTATTACATCAAGTACCTTTCTTAATGCCCATCATCTAATTGTCTTTCCACATCACCCACCTCCCCTCAGGTAAACCTCAGTTTGTTTCCTAGAGTTCAGCGCCTCTTATGATTCACTTCCCTTCAAGAAACACATTTTTAGCTATAGAGAACTGATGGTTACTAGAATGGAGGGAGGGTGGAGTGATGGATAAAATAGATGATAGATATTAAGGAGCACATTTGTTGTGATGAGCCCCAGGTGTTGTATGAAAGTGTTGAATCACTATATTGTACACCTGAAACTAATATTACATTGTATGTTAGCTAACTGGAATTTAAATAAAACCTTAAAAAAATAAAAAATACAAAAAATAAGTAACCAAATATTGGCCCTCTGCCTATATTAAAATTGAATTTCTATTGAGATGTATGAGTTCCTTATTATGTTGGATGTTAACTCTCTTATTAGATATATAGCATGCAGATAATTTCTCCCATTCCTAAATAGACATTTTTCCAAAGAAGACAAGTCTTTCATAGGTATATGAAAAGATACCCACTAATCATCAGGGAAATGCAAATCAAAACGACATCACTTCACACTGTCAGAATGACCATTAACAAAAAGACAAGAGACTAGTGTTGGTGAAGATGTGGACAAAAGGGAACTGTTGGTGGGAATGTAAATTGGTGCAGCCACTATGGAAAACAGCATGGAGATTCCTCAAAAAATTGAAAATAGAACTACTTATGATCCAGCCATTCTATTCCTAGATACATGTCCAAAGGAAACAAGATCAGTATCCCAAAGATGTATCTGCACACTCATGTTCATTGCAGTATTACTCACAATAGCCAAGATATAGAAATGACCTAAGTGTTGCTAGTTGAATGGATAAAGAAAATGTGGTATACATACTCCGTGAAATATTCAGCTATAAAAAAGAAAGAAATCCTACAATTTGTAACAATATGGATAAATGTGGAAGGAATTATGTTAAGTTAAATAAGCAAGAGAAAGACAAATATTGCATGGTTCCTCTTGTGGAATCTTTTTTTTTTTTAACGCTACTTTGATAGAAGTAAATAGAGTGGTAGTTGCTGGGGGCTGGAGGTGAGGGAAACATGGGGAGATGTAGGTCAAAGGATACAAAGTTTCAGTTTTAAGAAGAATATTTCTAAGGATCTACTATACAGCTTGGTGGGCTATGGTTAATAATATGGTACTGTATACTTGAAATTTGCTGAGAGAGTACATCTTAATTGTTATAACCACATACACAGAGTTAACCATATGAGATGATGGATGTGTTAATTATCTTGAGATAATGATTTCATAATGTAATAAATATGTATATCAAATCATATTGTGTAGCTTAAATATATACAATTATATTTGTCAATTATTCCTCAATAAAGCTGGAAAAAATTTACCAAATACACAAAAGCAAGTCATGCTAGGGCCAATAATGAAATCAGGTATTAGATTAATTCTTTGCACTTAAGTCCAACCAACCAACCAACTTAACCTTGATAAGTATTACTCAACCTAGGTATTCCATTGCCTGAGTTGAAGAAGGTGAGCTGGCCTTTGGAAAGTTATGAGACGGGTTTCTCTCAAAGGTTTCTCTTTGTTACCAGCCCATTGGCAGAGATGTTGCTTCTTTTTTTTTGTATCTCACAGGATGTAGAATGACTGACATTTGGAGCTGGAAATCTTCCAATTACACTCCTTGTTCTTATGAGGAATAAACCAAGGATGGGGAGAGATTATGTGGCAGTTATGAGGCAGTCAAACCAGGAAAAGAACATATATTATTCCCGGTTTCACTTCATTGCTTTCTTATTAATCAAGTTTTAAGTCAATGGCATACGGTCATACAATTAACCCTGTCAATTCTATGTACTTATTTGTAATAGATAATGACTTTATGTATTGGAATACTTTCTTGGGGTCAAATTCTAGTGTATCTTTAAAATTATAATTGGAGAACCTCAGTTTTCATCCACTCTTTCTTTACACACACACATTAAAGTTTTATTTTTGAGAGAGAGAGCACAGGGTGAGGAGCAGAGGGAGAGAGAATCTTAAGCAGGCTCCACACCCAGCATGGAGCCCAACACAGGGCTTAATCTCATGACATGAAATCATGATCTGAGCTGAGATCAAGAATCAGACACTTAACTGATTGAGCCACCCAGGTGCCCTGTCACAATACACATTTTCAAGACTATTAATTACTTATTTGAAAGTTTCAATGCAAGCACAATCAAACTTGATGGGACTTATATTAACCCCCCCCTCTGCCTCCAGCCCATATTTAAGGAGGTGATAAAATTTAGTAGCATAGCTGTTCTGTAGAGATTGAGATGTTACCTTTCGTTCATGATGTTCCTTAAAGCATGATACTGCATGATTTCAGTTATATGTGGAATTTACGAAAAAACACCTCCAAACCAGACTCTTCTCACTACAGAGAACAAACTGGAGATTACCAGAGAGGAGGTGTGTGTGTGGGTTGGATGAAATAGGTGAAGGGGATTAAGAGTACACTTATCCTGATGAGCACTGAGGAATGTGAAGAATCGTTGAATCACTATATTATATGCCTGAAACTAACACTGTATGTTAATTATACTTGAATTTTTTTTAAAAAGCATGATTGTGATCTCTAAAAGAGATGGCCAATATTGGCCAAACTTGTGTTGAAACTTCCAGTTTATTTCTAGGTTTAGTCAATTTGGAAGTAGAGTCAGGTTTTTATTTAATAAAAGGAATCTGAGAAATACTTTTCTCCTTCTGTAACTGAAGCAGGCCACAGAAGGAGGAAATAACTTAGGGTTAGTCTGGATATAGCTTTAATCAATCAATTAATCATGGGAAGGATGGTGGCCTGAATTGCTATGACAGTTATGTGTGTTGAGGCTCAATTTGTGTGTCTATTCAGTTATTGGCTGGGCCATAATACTCAGTTATTTAGTCAAATGCCAATTGAGGTGTTGCTATGAAGGTATTTTGTAGCTGTGGTTAACTATAATCAGTTGACTTTAAGAAGCTTTGACAGTGTAAATGGGCCTCATCCAATCAGTTGAAGGCCTTAAGAGCAAAAACAGGTCCAGAAGAGGAAAAAAAACTCTAGTTTTAAGAAAAAACTTGTAGACTCAAGACTACAACTTAATTTCTGCCTGAGTTTCCAGCTTGCTGACCTGTCCTGAAGATTTGGGACCTGCCAACCCGAATCAATTACACAAGCCAATTCCTTAAAATAAATCTTTATATATTTATAAATATATGTAAATATATGTATACACATACACATGTACAAACACGCATGTCCTATTCTATTTCTCTGGATAACTTGGAAAGATACCCTTTCCTAGCAAAGTGAGAGTACTGGGAAACTGGTGTTGTCCTGTCTTTGCCATTAAT
Source organism: Nyctereutes procyonoides (assembly GCF_905146905.1). Lineage (NCBI taxonomy): Eukaryota > Metazoa > Chordata > Mammalia > Carnivora > Canidae > Nyctereutes > Nyctereutes procyonoides. Next base: position 30,796,951 of record NW_026575046.1, read on the forward strand.
CAATTGGGTGAAGTTGTTCCGCCTATAGATTCCTGGAGTGCGAGACTTCATTTTCCTGACACATGTTTCCCTGCCCCTGATATAGTGCCTGGCATACTGGAATTGTCAGTAAATATTTGATGGGTGAATGAATGAACAAATGAAAATACCCTTTTCTGGGGTTCAGTTGTCACTTTTATAAAATGAGGAGGTTCGTCTAAGTTCTCTGAGATTCTACCAGAAATGTAGAGAGGCAGTTAAGAGCCTGGGCTTCTGGATTTAGGCATAATGGGGTTAGGTCCTAGCCATACCACTTAATGACCTTGGTAAAGTTACTTTAATTAGTCAGGATCTTCAGTTCCTTATCTGTAAAATTGGAGTTTTATTTTTTTAATTTTTAAAAAAGATTTTATTTATTCATGAGAGACATAGAAATAGAGAGGTAGAGACAGGCAAAGGGAGAAGCAGGCTCCCTGCAGGGGAGTGGGATCCAGGACCCTGGGATCATGCCCTGAGCTGAAGGCAGACATTCAACCACTGAGCCACCCAGTGTCCTGAAAATTGGAGTTTTAACTATGCGTATATCCTTAGACTCGTGGTGAGGATTAAATGAGGTAATACTTAGTGCTGAGTGCTATGCCTGGCACAGAAAATATTTCACTAAGCTGTTAGTCACAGTCCCACCACCACCACTGTCATCATCACCATCATGCCATCTACCCATGTGATTCACCATCTTTTAGGCATCTTTACGTAGGTCTGTGATTCTCTGGAGAATGTTCCAACTGGCATAGAATTGGTATATATACAACTACCAAATGTTGCAAATTGGGTCAGAGGGCCATTATGAAGCAGAGCAGCCCAAGGAAGCTGGCACTCAGTGTCTTAGAAATCTGGAGATATATTCTGGTAGAGTCAGATTTATTTATTTTTTTACATAAACCACCTGCTCTAGAAGGAATTCAACTCACAGTATAGTCGGCTCTAAGCCTGCAAATACAGAAACATCTGGATGAGGACGAGTCAGAATGACCTCAGTGGTTTACAGGGGAGATTGGTGTGACTGAATTGAATTTACAGAGCATGCATAACTAGACCTCGCAATCTCGGGGAAGTCTATGGAAGACCATAGTCCCTAGCCACTTCTATGTGAGGTAGAAAACCCGGGTATAGAGCATCCTTGCCTGCTTCTAGTTACACAGCAAGGGCAGCTGGGGCTTTACATACTCTGATTGCTTTGGTTAGCCTGTGCAGCTGAAGCCATTCATCACAAGGCTGGGCCCTCTGTCTTTTTGGAGAAGTTCTAGGAAGGGAACCTGGCATGTAGGAACCAAGGGTGGAAAGTTTTTCTCCTGGTTCTCCCCTTGGCTACCTCTGGCTAATCCCTTCCCATCTCTGCGCCTCAGTTTCCCATCTATTCAGTGAAGATGTGGGAAATAAGTATTCTGTAAATTTCTTTCTAGCCTCAAAAGTTTAAGCTCTTGGGTGACACATGTGCTCTGACACTCTTAAGTGCTTTAGATGTATTGTTTTACTTCCTTCTCTCAGCAAACTGTACAGGGTAGGGATGCATATTAGTCCCGATACATCAGTAAAGAACTTAGGTTTAAGGAGTTAAATGATTTGCTTGAGGTCACACAGCTGATTAATGGCAGGGGGGATCTCAAACCCAAATTTGATGTCCAAGTCTATATTTATAATTTTAGTTACCCCAGAAGATTTATCTAATAAAGGTGTGAAGAACTCTGGGGCAGGGTTGCTTGAACTGTTCAGGGTGGAACCTGATTATGTTTATTCTCCCTGGTGCCCATCCTGCTCTATCCCAATATACTGCAAACTTTTCTGGGCAAAGCAGGTGGACGGGGCAGGAGCATGTGTGAGTGTTCAACACAGCAGAGATGTCAGTGTCTCCTCCTGGCTGGTCTGGGTCACAGCCAAGTGTGCTACCAGAGTCATTTGGCTGACTAACCTCCAGTTCAATTAGGTATATAAGAGTAGGTCAATAGCTCAATGGGGCAACATAACAAGGTCAAACATGTGGGTTTTGCCCTCATAGATATGTATTGCACTCTGTGCAGTGGGGTTTAGCATGAAATGGAGTCAGGGATGTAATGGGGGGGTCACAGGTAGGAGCTAGGCCTCAGGCTTGGCTTCTTGTCTATGAAGTGAGTCAAATTGGATTAAAGCATTCCAGTGATTTCCCGTGAGGAGGCACAGAGCACTATTCCAGGGGGAGAACCATAAAATCTGTCTAGATTAGAGACTAAGTCAGAACCAAAGCAGGAAACTAGGTTCTGAAATTCAACCAAAAGTCTACTGCTGTCTCACTCAGCTGCATACTCTGTAACACACTGTCTTGTTTTATTGTCTTCATACCATCTAACATCACCTGGCATTATTTTGTTCATTTATTTACCTATTTATTATCTGCCTCTCTAACCAGAATGTAAACATTTGAGAGCAAGAATTTTTAAAAAAAAGAATTTTATCTGTTTTACTCACTGTTAGATCATCATATTCTAGAATAGTTGGTTCAATATGTATTTGTTAAATGAATAAACAAATGAAAAATAATCTTTTCTGCAGAGGACATCTTCAGATGGTCCTTTCAAGGCACCAGGTAACTGGTAGAGATGTAGATTAGTTTTGTTCTTTCTCTTGGCCACTGACCAGACACATCTCAAGATCATGAACTTATAGGGGAAACAGGGAAAGTTAGATTAAAATAACTATAGTCCCTTCCCAATCTAAGCCCCAATACACTATGATTTGTCTTCTGAAATTTCACTTCTTCTGCTGGTCAGTGATTTTACATGCTTGAAGTTTCACGCTTGGTTTATGGAGTTAAGGAGAGTGGCTGAGGAAAAGAGGGTTACAGTGCTCAATTAGTAATTTAAAAATGATCATGGATGGTTTCATTCAGCCTACCCATTCCTCCCCCCACATAGCAGGACACAAAATCAATTTTGAGTGTGTGGTTAAGAAATTTGAGCTCGAGCCTTGTTTCTGTCACCAACTTTCTGGATGGGCTTGGGGAGATTTTTTGCTTCTCTAGATCTGGGTTTATATTCATCCCATAAACATTTATTAAACACTTACTAGATGATGTACTTCAATCTAGGTGATTGGGGAATACATCAATGTGTGTGTGTGTTGCAGGGGGCGAGGGGACCCAGTTTTGCCTTCATTGGGTTTACCTGGCCAGGTTTGGGGATGGGTGAATAGAAAGTAGAAATGTAAAGAAATAAGAAAATTTAGGAAAATGATGATAGATAGATAGATAGATGATAGATAGATAGATAAACCAAGATAAGAAACACATAGGCTCGTAGGGAGTAGGCTTGGGAATGCTTCTCCATGGAAGCAATGTAAAAGCTCTGATATTTGACTGACAAGTCAGTCATAAAGTCTGAAAGAATATCTCCCCAGGCAAGTCCAAAGCTTCGAATGAAGAATGAGTTTCACTTATTTTAGGGACTTGACGAAGTCCCTTGTGGCTGGTGCTAGTGAGCAAGGAAGAAAGCAAGGGATGAAGTTGGAGAGAAGGAAGTAGATTACCTAAGACCTGTACACAGGGTGTTGAGTTGTTTTCTACTATGTTGGGAAGTTATCCATCTTCATTCTCATTGATTCTTCTTTTCCTCAACATCTCTTTAGAGTATCTGTGAAACTCCCTCTCTTTTCTAGCCTGACTTCCTCTCCAGGTGATCTTATTCAGTCCTTTGACTTTAATTACTACCCCTGTACTAATTATCCCCAACTTTATACCATACAGCACACCTCTTCCCTGCATTCAGGACTTGCACACACAATTGCCTACTCAGTATCTCCATTTCAATGTCTTAAAGGAAACTCAAACTTAATATGTAAATCTGAATTCCTGATCTTTTCCTACTGTCCCAAAGATCTACTTCACCCAGTCGTCCCTGTCTCTAGGAAGAGTGAATCTGCCTGTCTAGTTTCTTGGGCCAAAATACCTGGGGTTGTCTTTGATGCCCCAGCCGCCAGACATCTACTCTGTCAGTAAACTCTGATGGTTCCGCCTTCAGATTATATCTAGGGTCCCATTGCTTATCACTCTTCTTATAGCTACTCCTTAGTTCAAGCCTCATAGTTCGTCTCTTGCCTGGCTTATTGCACTAAGCTGTTACCTGATCTTTCTACTGTAACTTTTCCCCACTGTATTCTCAACACAGGAACCAGAGGGTAAGCCAACCATGTCACTCCCAATTAGTAACCTCAGGTTCTCCCCATCTCACTTGGGGTAAAGGCCAGAGTCCTCACAATGGCCAACGTGGTCTCATGAGACTTGGTCTTCTGTTACCTTCCTAAGCTCGTGTCCTACTGCTCTCTCTGCTTTGCTTATCCTGCTCCAGCTACATTGGGATCTCCTTGCCTTTTTTGAATATGCCACACATGCTCCTGCTTCCAGACTTTTGCCCTGGTGTTTCTCTCAGTCTGGAGAGCTTTCCCTGGATATCCACATGGCTCATTCCTTTTTTTTTTTTTTTTAAGATTTTATTTATTCATTCATGAGAGACACACACAGAGAGAGAGAGAGAGAGAGGCAGGCAGGGACACAGGCAGAGGAAGAAGCAGGCTCCACGTAGGGAGCCTGACTCAGGACTCGATTCCAGGACTCCAGGATTACACCCCAGGCCAAAGGCAAACACTCAAACGCTGAGCCACCCAGGCATCCCCACATGGCTCATTCCTAAACTCCTCCCCAGGTTTTTGCTCAGATGCTGCCTTTTCCTTGAGGTTATTCCTAACTGCCCACATAAAAATAATTCCCCCAGCATGCCCTCTTGTGTTTATTCTCCGCCTCCCTGAGTAGGTTGTAAGCCCAAGGGCAGGCATGTTTGTTCAGTGTGTTTGCTATTACTATATTCATAATAGCTCAGACACTACACCCCAAATGCTGACTGTTGAATGACGAGAGGGTTTTTAAATTTTCTGATTATTAATTTATTTTTTTATTGGAGTTCAATTTGCCAACATATAGCATAACACTCAGTGCTCATCCCGCCAAGTGCCCCCCTCAGTGCCCATCACCAAGTCATCCCAACACCCCACCCACCTCCCTTTCCTTTTTTTTAATAATAAATTTTTAAAAATAATTTATTTTTTATTGGTGTTCAATTTGCCAACATACAGAATAACACCCAGTGCTCATCCCGTCAAGTGCCCCCCTCAGTGCCTGCCACCCAGTCACCCCCACCCTCCGCCCTCCTCCCCTTCCACCACCCCTAGTTCGTTTCCCAGAGTTAGGAGTCTTCCATGTTCTGTCTCCCTTTCTGATATTTCCTACCCATTTCTTCTCCCTTCCCCTGTATTCCCTTTCACTATTATTTATATTCCACAAATAAATGAGAATATATAATGTTTGTCCTTCTCCAATTGACTTATTTCACTCAGCATAATACCCTCCAGTTCCATCCACGTTGAAGCAAATGGTGGATATTTGTCGTTTCTAATGGCTGAGTAATATTCCATTGTATACATAAACCACATCTTCTTTATCCATTCATCTTTCGATGGGCACCGAGGCTCCTTCCACAATTTGGCTATTGTGGACATTGCTGCTAGAAACATCGGGGTGCAGGTGTCCTGGCGTTTCATTGCATCTGAATCTTTGGGGTAATTCCCCAACAGTGCAATTGCTGGGTCGAAGGGCAGGTCTATTTTTAACTCTTTGAGGAACCTCCACACAGTTTTCCAGAGTGGCTGCACCAGTTCACATTCCCACCAACAGTGCAGGAGGGTTCCCCTTTCTCCACATCCTCTCCAACATTTGTGGTTTCCTGCTTTGTTAATTTTCCCCATTCTCACTGGTGTGAGGTGGTATCTCATTGTGGTTTTGATTTGTATTTCCCTGATGGCAAATGATGCAGAGCATTTTCTCATGTGCGTGTTGGCCATGTCTATGTCTTCCTCTGGGAGATTTCTCTTCATGTCTTTTGCCCATTTCATGATTGGATTGTTTGTTTCTTTGGTGTTGAGTTTAATAAGTTCTTTATAGATCTTGGAAACTAGCCCTTTGTCCCTTACGTCATTTGCAAATATCTTCTCCCATTCTGTAGGTTGTCTTTTAGTTTTGTGGACTGTTTCTTTTGCTGTGCAGAAGCTTTTTATCTTGATGAAGTCCCAATAATTCATTTTTGCTTTTGTTTTTCTTGCCTTCGTGGATGTATCTTGCAAAAAGTTGCTGTGGCCAAGTTCAAAAAGGGTGTTGCCTGTGTTCTCCTCTAGGATTTTGATGGAATCCTGTCTCACATTTAGATCTTTCATCCATTTTGAGTTTATCTTTGTGTAGGGTGAAAGAGAGTGGTCTAGTTTCATTCTTCTGCACAGGGCTGTCCAATTTTCCCAGCACCGTTTATTGAAGAGACTGTCTTTCTTCCAGTGGATAGTCTTTCCTCCTTTATCAAATATTAGTTGACCATAAAGTTGAGGGTCCACTTCTGGGTTCTCTATTCTGTTCCATTGATCTATGTGTCTGTTTTCGTGCCAGTACCACACTGTCTTGATGACCACAGCTTTGTAGTACAACCTGAAATCTGGCATTGTGATGCCCCCAGCTCTGGTTTTCTTTTTTAACGAGAGCTAAATGGGAGGGTTTAGCTATGAACGAGAGGGTTTTAAGCAGAGGGGCTACATGATACGTTTCACAAAGATTGGCTGTTTATGACAAATGGACTGTGAGGGAGAATGGGAGGAAGCCTGGACATCTGTTAGCGACTACTATAGTAGTTAAGGAGTGACAGGATGGTAGCTTATTCTAAGATGCTTTAGGGGGAACTCCTGAGAAATGGTCACATTTAGAATATATTTTGGGAGAGCTGACAGGACTTGCTGACTAATTGAATGTAGATTGATGATGAAGAATCAAGGATGACTCTTGTTTTTAACCTTAACAATTGGCTACAGGTGGTACTATTATTCAAGATAAGAAACATTGGAGGCAGGGCTGACTTATTACTCATTTATTTGAGGGTTGATTAAGAGTTTTTTGAGGGGCATATAAAAGGTTTGTTTACCTACATATTTATTTATATTAAACACCTATATGAAAATACAGAGTGGGCAGCTGGATATGCGAATTTAGAGCTCATGAGTGAGGCCCAAGCTGGAGATAGGAATTTGGGAACAGCAGCATGTTTAAGATAAAGGAAAATGCATGAGTGTGTCATCCCCTACTCTGGAGGAGTTTATGTTCTTGGGGGAGAGGGCAAGGGCTGGGGAATAAAAACTAAAAAGTAAAGTAAGTGGCAGAGAAATGGTCCTGTCAGTCAGTCAACCAGGGACATATGGAGCATCTAAAACGTGCCACACACTGTGCCCAGTGCTGCTGTTCATGGTGTAAATGAACTGGACGTGCTCCTTGCCCTTAGAGAACTTATAGGCTATAAATTATCCTGCTTACTCCTAGTTCAAGAGCTATCAGGGAATAAGGGACAACAAGGCCTCTCACTTAATTTGGTAGAATGAATGGATTTTTTCTTCCTACCCACCAAGGCTAGAGAATCCTAAAAATTAAGTTTAGAGTATGTTCAAAATTTATCTCTGCATAGACACATATGGATATGCAGTGATTGTAACCAGGGTGAAGACTGTACTCAAGAAATGAGATAAAATCCTGGGGCCATCCAGATTTCTTTTAGGTCAAGGCTGTGGTACAGAGTAATTGTCCTTTATCCTTTGGGTAAAGAAGGAACAAATATTTACTGAACCCTTAGTGTGTACTATGTAGAAAATACTCTTTACCTGCATTAATTTAACCCTTCCTGTAATGCATGAGATCGGTGGCAGCAGTCCTATTTCACAGGCCAGAAAACTGAGGCTGAGAGGCCTAGTCAACCTTCCAACGTCAAGAGGGTGAGGTACTACTGGCAGATCCCCTAGCCACCCTGAAGTCTGACATGAGACATTGTGCCCTTTCAACTCAAAAACTCGAAGAAACACAAAATAAACAGTATTTTTTCACATTAGAGCATATATTTAAATTTCGTTTACTTTTGCTTTCCAAGCTGCTTTTCCTTGGGGTAAAACAGCTTCACTTCCTTCAACTAATGTACATGTGACATATTAATTGTTAAAGTGCTTGGCACAGTGCCTGGGGTGTGCTAAGCACTTAAGAATTGCTAGTTAATATGATCATGCCATTTGGCAGCTAAAGAAACTGAGTCTCAAGAAGGAAAGAACTTGCCCAGTGTCCCACACTTAATCATCTGTTCTACTTCCAAGTTCTAGGCGCGTTTTATTTTTATCAGTATTTATTTTTTATTTATTTTTTAGAGAAAGAGAGAGAGAGCATGCGTGTGGGGTGGGAGGGTTGAGGGGACACAGGGAGAGGGAATCTTTAGCATCTTCCTTGCCTAGCATATAGCCTGATGCGGGCCTTGATCTCATGACCCTGAGATCATGACCTGAGCTGAAATCAAGAGTCAGATGTTGGGACACCTGGGTGGCTCAGCAGTTAAGCATCTGCCTTGGGTTCAGTGCATGATCCTGGGATGCAGGATCGAGTCTCACATCGGGCTCCCTGCGAGGACCCTGCTTCTCCCTCTGCCTATGTCTCTGTTTCTCTCTCCATGTGTCTCTCATGAATAAATAAATAAATCTTAAAAAAAAAGTCAGTTGTTTGACTGAGTCATGCAGGGTCAATATGAGCCCCATATCAGTGTTTATTTCTTAAATGTAGCCCAGCTAGAATAAAGCCCTTCCCTTTCTTCCTCCTTTATTTAGGCCTCTATGCTTCTTTTAATAGATCCTGATTGTTTTAGCTTTTAGAGAACTCTTCTTGTACCCTAGGCTTGTGTCTCCTCATTTGGTTTAGTGCAGCAGTTTATTTATTCATTCATATTCTGAAACTGGAGCTGGCTGGCAGGCAGAATTTGATCAGAAGATTGTGTAACCTGCCCAAATCTGTAACTATAATAAGAGAATGGGTGACAGGAGAATTGAATGAAAAGGAACCTGCTTTGCCAAGGGGGAAAACTCTAGTTCCCTCCTTCCTTTTACTTCTTACTACCCACCTGTGAGAAGAAGGGTCCAAACCAAAGGAAAAGTGTGAGGTGAGATCAGCTCTGAGTGACCCCAAGGAATTTCTAAGTGAGGATGTCAGTTAGACACAGGGAGTATGTGTTAAGGAGTGAGAGGATGGTAGCTTATTCTAAGTATGTCTTGTTTGAGTGGTGGAGTCTCTGAAATAAAAGAAATGGCTATTACAGTCAGATTCCAGAGGAGTGGAATCAAGAACCAGTGAAGACTAGGATGCTCCGAGAAGCACCCTGATTCCTCCCTGCCTGCTCCCACCTACTGTGGTGCCCGCAGTGTATCCACTTGGCATTCATTGCTTTAGTTAAAGAACTGCAGCAGTATGGATGCAACATTTAGGATTATGAAGTGATTTTCTTGTTTGAATCTCACAGAGGTTCTGTGAGGGATGCAGGGCAAGGAGACATGGTCTGGTGCAGGGGGTATGAACAAAAGTTCGAGGTCTAAAGGACCAACTTGCTATGGGAGTCTTGCCATGGTATTGAGCCTCTCCAAGTCTTGGTTTTCTCATCTGTAAATTAGATGTAATAATACATGTAGCTCGGGGCTTTGGTGAGGATTAGTAACAATACAAGGGATAGGGCCTGGCATATATTAAGTACTCAGTTCATATTGCTGTTATCATTATCCCCATTTGATGGATGAGAAAACCGAGAATCAGCTTCTGAAAGTGCCTTGCTCAAGGCTGCCAGAGCTGGACGGGATCCCGTGACTTGCAGCCAGCGCTTCCTGCTCCAGCCCATTGAACAACATCAATTTTTCTCCCTTCTAAGTCAGGACAGTGTCCTTGGGGCAAGGATGCTGCCAGGTTAGAAGGTAAAAGCTTTTTGTTTTTGTTTTTTTCCCAAACAGGGTTTTAGTTCAGGGTCATTAAAATGCTGCTATGGTTTGTAAGATCTGTCGCAGTTTTTAAGTATCTTTTAATCGCTAAGGTTGTTTGAGGTTCTAGGGCAAAGGTGTTTGGGTTTCTTTGTTTTAAGCAAGATGAGTAAGCAGACAAGTAGGAACATGACGTGGGAGGAAGAGGTTGGGCTGACTGGGTGCTGAGGTTTCTCACACAGTGACGTGATGTTCACCTGACTGCTCATCTGTCACTTCCATCCCAAACCTGGTAGGGAATTGGTAAGTACCCACAGCCACACCTTCTAACTTTGTATCCCCAAATGTCCCAGGGAGGAAAGCACATCTTGGGGCCAGGTGGCAAGTTGGCTTTTGGACTGCACTCACTTCTCAGTAGGGGCCCCTAAGGGGGATGCAGGCAGTTGGAGTGGTTCGACTAAGATTACACAGAGAGAAAGTTACAGATGCAAGGCTAGAATGCACGTCTCTGATTCTCGGGTGGTGTGTGGTCTGCTGCACTTTGAAAACGTCCCAAGAACCCTAGGAAGAGTTGAGTGTGTACACGCGTGTGTGTATAAGAGTACTGGCATAAGAGCGAGAGAAGACTATCATGCTGTGCACTCTCTCCCTTCTAGGATTGGTGTGTTCGAGGCAAGACAATGTAGAGGAGATGTTGGCAGCAGCCGTGGGACAGGATTGATGTTTCTGAGGAGAAAGCTGCAGCCTGAGGCTCACACTCTCACATGGAGGTGGAGCATCTCCATCACATAAGCTGGGAATTTCTTCCCCAAAGTGTGGTCCCTATACCAACACAACAGTACCACCTGACAGCTAGGTAGAAATGTGGCATCTTGGGTCCCCGCACAGACCTACTGAATGAGAATCTGCATTTTAACAAGATGCCAGAGGTGACTCCTGGGCAGATTCAAGTTTGAGATGCACAGACTAGGCCATGATAGGAACTTCTGGTCTAGGTGGGAGAAAACAATGGGTTTGTTCTATGTGCAGCTTTGATTGAGAGTTCATTGGCGCATCCTGCGGAGAAGTATTTCATTGTGGTCAGTGATATCTATTGTAGGAGTGGGATGGAGAGTTGGGTCCCGAGGACTAGGTATTAACCCTCACCAAGTAGACTACTTCAGAAGGCTCTCTCAGCTCTGACACTCTCTAGCCTTAACGCTGGCAAACCCTCTTGGACCAGAGACTGAGTGATGTCTTTTGGAAATCATATTGGTTTTGCCATTAGCTAGCTCTGTGACCTTGGGGAAGTCACTTACACACCTGGAGCCTCCAATTCAACATTTACCCATGCCTAATTCTAGGGTACTGGGAAGTTTACATAAGAGAATACCAAAGAGCTCTGTGAACCAAAATATGCTGTAGAAATAAAAGGTATTTTCATAATAATGATGAGAATAATGAAGACAATGAAAAAGGCCTAGAGAATATCAGTGACATTTCCAGAATGCAATGAATCAATGGCCAAGTCAGGGTCTGAATTCAAATTTCCTGCTTCCGTCCTATGTTCCATTTCTGAGCCTTTGAGCAAAGGAATCTTGTATGTAAACACATCCACACTTAGTGATGGTGATGCTCATGTGGCAACTGCTAATATTCATTGAGTATGTATTTTGTACCAGGCACTCCAATAAGTCTACTATGTGTATTCTCTTAGTTCTCACATCAATGCCATGGAGAGGGTGTTCTCCATACTCCCAATCCATGTGAAGAGACTAAGGCTGAGTGTGGTTACTTCTCGTTGAACATTTTGCTTTTTAATGAGGATGATGCTTTAAAAGTCAAAGGCAAAATAAAAAATAAAAAATAAAAAAAGTCAAAGGCATATGTTTATAATGGCAGAAGTACAGGCCCCATGATAGGCCGACCAGTTGGGGGTGGGAGGAGAGGTATGTTTTGGGTAGACAGCAGACTGGGATATTCCAGTGCTTCTGAAATTGGACCACAAAAGTGGTGGCTGGCCCTGCCAAGAAGGTTTGGCATGAACTGAGTTCGTCACCTTGTAGTAATAAATGCTTTCTTGGCCCTTCTCAGCCTGGGTACTATGGCTGGCCATGTTGGACAGGGAAATGCCCAGCCAAGTTGGAAAGCCAGACCTAAGATGAGGTGACTGGCAAAGGTGGGGCCATGGAGCTGGGTACAACTGGCTGCTGTGCTTCGTGTTCACAGAACAGAGTCCATTTCCAAATTAAATCTCCTGGAATTCTCACTTGGGGAGAGGTGAAGGAGAGTGAATCAACAGAACAGAGTTGAGAGAACATGAACCATTTTTCCATCCTTGAAATCAGAGGCCTAAGTAATCCTGGGAACAGTGCATTTCTTCTGAGTTTAATCTAATAAGTAGGGTCCATAAATGGATTTTCTCCCACTATTAAGCAAAGTAGCATAGTGGTTAAGTATTTGGGCCCTAAATCATTGACTGGGGTTCAAGTCCTCTACCATCATTTGCTAGTTGTGTGATGATGGGCATGTTTATTACTTGCTAAATCTCAAGTTCTCTCATCTGTACTGTAGAGATAACAATAGAACCTGCCTTGTAGATGTGTCTGGAAGATTCAGTTAAGATAATGCATTTAAATTCATCACAGTGCCTGCACAGCAAATATTTAAAACATGATAACTTAAACAATTTGCTACTGTTGGTTTCATTATCATCATCATGACTGTTGGTGTATGAGGAGGTCCAACATGTAGCAATCCTTTTTCCTACTTGAATTCTGGATCAGATAAGAAATAAGATAAGGGGATGAGAAAAAGGTATAGCATAGGGAATTGTGTATACACTCTATTTAAATTAAAAAAGATAAAGGTACAGCAGAGGGAATAAAAAAAAGAACAGGTTCATGGGGGAAAAAAAACAAAAAGAAATAAGATAAAGGAGCAAACCAGATGAGAGGCCAAAATGCAATCTTTATCATTGAAAAGCTGCCACTGGAGGCTAAGGCTTGCATGGACAGGATTACAGAACCCTACTGTCCCATCCTGGCCAGCACAAGCCATCTTGGGGGAACCTACTTCTGCCAAGTGGGTGGGAGTGAGCTCACCCAGCTCTCAACAAGGATGAGAGAAAAGCTAGAGCTTTGTATATCTTCCCCTCAAATTTTTCCTCAGGTGAGCCAATCCTCCTGTTGGAGGTGGAGATTAGGATGAGGTGAAGAAAACCCTGGGATTTTACAATAATGGATGCTGCCCCAGGTAGAAGGAATGTTGGGAGTGGACAGGAATGGTTTCCCCAACCTTCAGCACATAGCAAAAACAGTGGTGAGCTTGGCATATTTGACACTTGGAGAAGATCATTTAACTTGCCCCCCCCCCCAGACAACAGAATTAGTATCAGTGGTAACTATGTAGTGATCAGAAATAATCATTATTTTCTTAATTCATTTTTAGTTTTAAAACAATTGGGAAACAAAAGAGAGGAATTTTGTTTTCCATGGTATTTTTCAAACTCAGTAAATATTTCACATCTGAAACAAACTTTTTACTTACCAAGCAATAATATTACAGTTTGCATTTTCCATTGTTTTGCTATTTTAAATTTTAAGCCCAAACAAAAGCTTCAACTGGTCACATGGAATGACAGAACTGAATTAGCTCAAACTCTCTTCCTCCGTTGTGATCACTGTGCTATCATTGTTTATTTCTGATCTACTGTTCAACTGTAGGAGTCTGTAATACAGCAGGGCTTGGAGCCATCAACTGTGTCTGCAGTGAGTTCAAATGATTTCAGTCACACACTTAGGCTGGAAATTGGTGGGTGAAGCTGAGCCCACATTTCAGACTTACATATTATCAAAATTCAGCAATAACCTCAACAATTGTTTAGAACTTAGACCAACCAAAGATTTTTCTTTTTCTTTCTTTCCTTTCTTTTGTGAAAGGGGTATATATTTTATCACTGAGGTTGTTTGGAATTTCAGGCAAGTGGTGAAGTTATAAAGAGCAGAATGATTTCTGATTACTTTAAAAATTACTCTTTTAAATTCCCTACAGACAGTGCATGTCCTTATTCCCCACGCCTGGCACACTGATCGCTCCCACACCACTTGCTCCCATTGTCTGGCCCTTGTTACACCACTAAGTAAAAACTACACTAGGCTGGGAGTTAGGATTTCTGGGTGCTAGACTTGTTCCTGCCTGGAACTGGTGGTTCTCATTTTCTAATGGGACAAATCTCATTTTCTTTTGGGCCTCGGTTTTCCTAACTATGAATTAAAGGGGCTGGACTGGATCATCTCTAAATTTTCTTCTCTGCTCCAAACTCTGAGTTGAAAAGTCATCTTTCACCAAGGAGAGGGAGACTGGAGAACACATTTGGAATCTGAATTTGTCTCAGTTCGGGGAACTGCGCTGATTTATGGGGACGAGTCAGTGAAAGGAGATCATCTGCCTTTGATTTATGTCAGAGGCACGTTGTGCTCTGGCTTCTGCTGTTCTGGAGGAGCTGGGGCCAAAGTAGAGGAAGTTTCTGGGTTGGCCCTGAAAGGGACAGAGAGGAGGAGGCATGGTGCGGGTAGGGGTGAGGGTGTCTGCACACATTTACTGAGTGCTTATTACCTGCCAGGTGTGGCAATTATCCTAATGTCCTAATGTCATCTTGAGGGAAACTCTATTTACCCCTAACTTACAGATGAAGATACTGAAGCTGTGCTCACATTTGCCCAAGGCGAATAATGGTTGTAGGATTTGAACCTAGGTTGTTTGGCTTCAGATTCCATCTTTTAACCAATGTCGTAGAGAATCAGGGGTGTGAGTTGCTCTTCCCCCCTAGATCTTTGTGTCTCTGTCCCCAGATGGCTATGGCCCAGGCAGTCTATTCTTGGTCCTGGCATTATAGGAAGGGCGCCTGAGACTCTGCTGAGGGTGGCATTTCGCTTTGTTTCAGGTTCACTGTTTCTGATACAATGTACGCACACTAATTGTTAATGTTCATGGGGGCCTTTGAGTCAGATCTTGCATCTGATTTGTCTCTGGCTTGAGGTTAGAGAGATCAAAGCTCCCAGCAGAGTGAGTGACTTGTTGAAGATCACCTCGACTGAGGTGTGCAGATGCATCTGGGATCCCACTCTTCATCCTGCCTTCATGGGAAAACTGGTCCCTGTGTGCACTGAGGGTCTGGCTTGGCTTCTTCGCGTCATCTCCATCTTTCACTTTAAGGTTTCCAGGCCACATCCAGGAATTATCCAGGCCTGCGTCCTGACATGGCATTTAGCTACCCTCATCTTTTGTTCATAGGTAGTCTCTACTGTTTTAATACTAAACTGTATTTCATGAGGATTTTGAAATTTATCTATTTTACCAAACATTATTTCTCTCTGTGAAGAATCTGAAAGGCTTATATATTGCACATGATGATTCCATTCATTCAGCAGATACTTGAGCATTTATTGTGTCTCTTCTAGGTCTTGAAGCTGACTTCAAGAGACCCAGTCCCTGCCTTTGTGGAACTTATAGTCAAATGGGGGACAGATGCTACATAAGCCACAAAATAATGATTTAATTGCACTTGCCATTACTTAATTCACATTTGCAGGTGAGGGTATGGAGGCCTGTTTTCTGGGTATTATGGGTAGTCCCAAAAGGACTATGAGCTCTTTTCTAATCATAGCTTTCCCCCGAAATCTTATATTTCATTTTTATTATATCTCACTTTGTTTAAAAATTGTGGCATATTTTACAGTACATTGTCAAAAATGTCACATTGTTCTTTATCCAAAACAAATGAAATTTACCTTGTAACCAGGTCTCTTTCTGAAATAGCTATAGATCTGAGCAGACAACAATAGAAGGTAATACATCTTCTACTCTGATTGCCCTAGCATTCATCATCTTCCCTCAATATTTTTTTTTATTAAAAACGAAAGGTTAGAAAGTCCCTTTTGTTTGTATTGGCAGTCAAAATTTGTTGAAGAGATCGCAACCAACTAGGGGTTCTCTGTATCTGCATGCAATAAGTTGTAACACCTGGCATAGGTGATAGACCTTTCTGTTTTCTCTGGGGATGTTTCAGGTATGGCACCCTGAAGTTCTAGCCTAGCCTCACTGTATACCATGGTAATCCCATGTTACAAAGTAAAACAGGTGAGGTGATGCTTCTCATGTCACACAACTGAGAATAGAATCACTGACCAAAATTTTGAAAAATCTTCTCATAGATGATATTTATTCTGAAACCCGAGTTAGAATTCCACTATCTCTGCTTCCATCCATTCACTCATCCAAGAAATATTGATTGAGCCTCTTCCGTGGGCCTGGTACTATAGCTACTAAATAATGAGAACACACAATACAGACCAAGTCTCAGCTCCCATGGAGCCACTATTCTAGTTGGGTTGATTTCTATGAATCAGTAAATAAACAAGATAAGTTCAAATTGCGATAAAGACAATGAAAGAAAATACCAGGTTTATGGGAACAAGATTAACTTGGTGGTTGTAGTGGTGAGGGGCACAGCATTTTTGAGAGATTGACTTTTAAAAGGCATCTCAAAGGAAAAGAAGAAACCAGCTTGGTGAGGACCAAACTGGGAGCATTACAACACATGCAGAGGTTCTGAGGCAGGAAATGGCTCTGTATGTTTGAAAACTGGAGGAAAACCAAAGCACCCGGAGTCCAGAAAGCAGAGGTGGTTGTGGGGAGAGTGATGAGATGTGAGAATGAAGAAGCAGCAAGTTGGACCATCTGGTGTCTTTAGGCAAGCTAGAGAGTTTGGACATGATTCTTAGTCGGGAAGCCTTAGGAAGGTTTGAGAAGGCAGTGAAGATTAAATTTTAGGAAGTTCATTCCATGAGACAATTTACTCTGAGAGCAGCATTGAAAGGAGGGAGACTGTCACTGTGGTCCAGGCAGAGATAGTGGTGGTCTGGCCTACGATGGTCAAATGGAAATGGTGGGACAGAAAGTTTCAAGATAAACTGAGAAATGGGAGCCAAGGGAAGAGAATCAAGGCTGTCTCCCTGACGTCTAGCATGGGCAGCTTATTAGTTATGCTGTCTCGGGAAAGAGTCTTACCACCTTCTCTGAGCCTGAGGATTAGGCTGGGGCATGGCAGGCAACTCCGGGTAGAGACTGAAGACCTATGTGAGATAAGTTTGAGGGATAGTGAAGGAAAGATGGGGATGATGCATGTGTCTGTGGCATGCAGTGAATCTGTCTCTCCACCAAGAATCACACAATGTCACCAGCAAAACCTTAAAATACCAATAACATAAATTACCTGGGCAAAATGACTGATACATATTGCTTCTGCTTACACCTGCGATGCCTAGTTAAGAGAAATTAATAAAGACTTGTTTTCTGACTACACTATGTATTATTCAAGACTTTTTTGGGTTATAAATGAAAGAAATGCAGCTTGAATTCATCAAAGCAAAAAGGAAAATTATTGGCTGGCATAATGAAAAGATGAGAGTGTAGCTGAATGAACTTCAAGCATGGTGAGATCTAGGTACTTACGTCTTATAATTAGTCATCTGATTTTCTCTGAGTATGGGATCTGCCTTCCTTTGTGTTGGCTGCTTTCTCAGGTAAGTTTTTCCAAGTGGGTAGAAAAGATGTCAGCCCCTCCTTCCAGGTTTATATCCTAGGAGCTCCAATAGAAGGTAAGCACCTGTTTGACAGTAGTTACAACAAATCTGAGCATAGGTTCTGTTTGATCTGGTTTGGATTCCCTGTTCATCTCTGAAACAAGCTCAGTGGTCAGAGGGTGGATGGGCCAACATCTGGCTAGTGAGTAGAGTCACCCCCAGCTAAACCTTATGGAGAGAAAGTGAGAAATTCCCAAAGAAAAACTGGGCTGCTCTTACTGGAGTATCAATGCATGCTGGGAAGGCAAAAACAATAGACCCAAAAGAGTCCCCTTGAAATCATGTCAGAATCTTACCTGTCAAACAGGTGAGCCCTTGTAGCACCATTCACCCATGGCTTTCCTTGAAGGTGGTCAGAATGGGGAAGCACATAGCCTTACAACTCTCAGAAGGCAGAAGCAGTGCTTTTCTATGTACCCTGTGGTTTCAAACCTGCAGGAAAGGTGGGGAGATGCTATGGAAATCAAGCCAGGTACGGGAACCTTTGGAATCAAGTTGGGTGGCTCAACTTTTTTTTTGTGTGGGAGCAGCTAGTGGTGCCTGGCACTAAGGCACTTTTACTCAGGTCTTTCACAACACAGGCATTTCTTAAATCTTTCCAGTGGTTGTTGGGTTCCCTAGAAAGCATTTTATCACAGTATCATTGACTGTCAGAGCTGGGAGGCATCCTTCAGTCCAAACTGGTCTCTACTCAGATAAGAATACTGAGGCTTGAAGTACTGAATTGAGAGAAAGATCTTGAATTCAGGCTTTGCAGTTTTATTTCTGTGAACAGTGTATTGAGTTTCTTACTGCTTCCCTCAGTGACTTTGCTTCACACATGAGCTGTCTTCTCTTTTTTCCTTTAAAGAGAGTCTGTTTAGTTTCCCATGGGGAAACTCTTGGCCCAGATTTCATTTAGTTTTCTAATTCTTGAGTTTAAAAATTCCCCAGAGAACCAACGGTTCTTAGGAAGATGAGGGGTAGATGACCTAAGTCACCCTCGAGGCACTTTGTGTCCAAAAAGCATAAGATCATGGATAGTCCTCTTGGTTCAGGGACATACCCAGTCCCTGCCTGACTCCATGGACCCCCAGAATTCATTTATATCTGAACCTCTGGGAATGTCTTCCTATGAAGTGTCCGCTCATATGGTTCATGGTGGAGTATCTACTTCTGAAAGAGGACTTGCCAGGCTAGAGGAGAAGCCTGAATAAGTGTCCTGATGAAAATTCTGAATGCTGGATTAGCCTTGCAGGCAAATCCAGGTTTTAACATTTATAAGTTGTGTGAGCATGACCAAGTCATTAAACTTTGCTGAGCCTCAGTTTCGTTATTTAGAATGAACCAACTCATGCAAACTTACCTCATTAGGTTGAGAGGATGAAATGAAAGTAATGCATAAGAGACACAATGCCTGGGTGATTCTAAGCTCTCAGTGTGTGCATGAGCTAGCGGTGTTATTATTAATCTTGTGATTCCAGGTGATAGTGGAGGAGAGCTTGAAACACCGTGCAACGCAAAAGACAGGTGGCCATTCAGAGTGAAGTCCGTGTGGTGTGGGTTCCCTGAAAGATGAACTCCACTTGGTCTCTCATTCCATTCGCCTCTCTTTGGAGTCCCCCATGTGTAGACATTCTGCACTTTCTCCCAGGAGACCCCTTTATTTATCACTTAGTTTTGGTAACTTGTACACAATTCCTTGAATTTGCTAACTTTGATACCTTTCTCTCCTTCAGTGCCATAGATTCCTTCTCTAATCAATACCTTTCACTCAACATGGACTCAGTGAAATAAGGCACATAAAGCACTTGGCCTACAGTGTCTGGCACACGATAACTAATCAATAAAATGTTGGTTACCAAGATTACTCTTCTGACTACTCCTGGAATTATTATCAAGTACCTGGCACAGGAATAGTGATGAGGCCGTGAATGGTAAGGGATGTCTGGGGCCACCGAGACACACTTCTTGTCCTTTTAAAAAGGCTAAGCCTTATTCACATTCATCATCCTATTTTTTTTTTTCTGGCAGGAGAAATAATTTATTAGGTCAACTTCTTCTCATCCCTCTTTTTAAGGTCAATTCATGTCAATTTTTTTTAAACTTTTCTCATAGATCTCATTTGTTACCTGCTGTTCCCAATATTTCCTCTTCACTAATCTGTTTTGGTGCTTGGAATAGATCTTTGAGGCCAAAAGGCATCCATTACAGAGACAAGATTTGCCACATATGAGTTTGATTTCATCATCATTGTCAGTTTTCAGGGCACTTTCTCAAACATGCTCTCATTTAATCCTCAAAATAACCCAGGGTGGAAGCATATTACTGTCCCTGTTTTTCAAGGATGGTGTTAGCGAGGAGTTAAGTAACTTGTCTAGTGCCAAGCAGAAGCAAGTGTTCGATCTTTGGATCGAAATCTGTTCTGCTGCCTCACAGGGGCCCTCATGGGGTTTGGTGTTAGTTGTTTCTTTTAATGGGTCAGCATGGGGGTGAAGTCATTACATCCATTCTTCATATTGGCCTGGGGACAAATGTGGGGAAGAAACAGGGCATAGCAGGGACACTGATGTTTGCCAGATGCTGAGCATGTGGGCTGGACCATTACTTGTAGGAGTTTGGCTGTCATCTTTTACTGCTACCTCAAGGGTGTTTCCACTGGCTAAGCTCTCTGCCTTGTATTTGTTGGGCTCAGTGCTAATTGTACCTCTGGGTGGCAACTGTTATGGGCCCAGTGAGGGCAAACTATGAGAAGTATTTCTGAAATCTGAGATATCTAGGCATGGAAGCAATATTTTACCAGCTATGTGATTTTAGGGAAAGATACATTCTAAATCTCCATCTCTGTGTCTATAATGTGATGACAAGAATGCTTGGGTGTTTTCGTCTGTGTTGCAGGGAAAAGCAAGTTAAGTTAGCTGATTTACTTAAAGTGCCTAGGAAATAGGCTGAACAAGTACAGCTTACTGTCATCACTGGCTTTATCATCTTAAAAAGGAGAGCCCTTTAAGCATAGAGTTGAATAGGAAATGTTAAGTTCTGCAAGTCCAGTCATAGGCCCCTAAGTCCTACTTTTTGTGTAATCTTGGCATTGCCCTCAGATTCAATTACTCATTTTACACTAATAATGTCCAAATGTATATTTTGAGCTCCAGCTATTCATACAAAGTTGCCTGACTAAAATTTCTTCTCAGATGCTTCAGATGTATCAAAAATTCAATAGGTCTAAAGCAGAACTCATAATCTACTCCAAACCTGATCTTCTTTAGTTTTTTTTTTCCCCAGTGAATGGCCACTCTGTCTGTCTAGTTTTGCAGACCAGAAGCCCAGGACTTTCTTTAAAATGCCCTCCCTAATCTAGTCCATCAGAAATCCTATCTATGCTGCTTCTCTCATAAACATTGAATCTGCCCATTTCTTGCCAACCCCAGCACCATCCAAGTCAAAAATACCATTATCTCTTGCCTGTATTGCTACACTAGTCTCTGGTTTGTTACCCTACATCTACTTTAGCTCCTTCTGGGCCATTCAGAGTAATTATTTTAGAAGGCGATGATCCTGTGTCCTCCTCCATCCCCATCCCACCCTTAAACACCTCTCTATTGGTTACCTAGTGATTTTAGGGTCAAACATGCTCCAGGACATGGCCTATAAGGTCCATCATGATCTGGCCCCTGTCTGTCTTTCAGGCTCATTTTCCCTCATGCTATCTCCTTGAGTTTTCTTGGCTCAGACTTACCAACTGCCTGGCTGTACTTCCTGCTCCCTCCCTGGGTTTCTGCCACAGGTGCTTTGACCATGGTCATCTTTCTGTTGGGAGTATTTTCCATCCCATTTTCACATAAACTGAAACTACTTTTCCTTCAGGCTCAGACTAAGCCTTCCCTGACCTCTATAACTAGTTCCTATCTCCCTTTCGCAGGCTTCCCTCTTACCTTGAATCTCTCTCTCTCATAACAATACAGTTGCAATTATGCATTCGATTGCATGATTTTTGTTTTATATCCGTCTGCACAGCCTAGACTAGAGTCTTAAACTGCTTTATTTGTGACCATGTTCCAGCATCCAGCACAGTGCCTGGCACACAGAAAGTGGTCAACGAATATTTGTCCCATGCATGAGAATCCTCAAGGAGGATTCAAATTGCTGAACCATGGATCCAGAACCATGGTTCCAGTTTATGGATCACTAAGCAGCAGTTCATAAAATTAGTTTATTAGCTAACTTGCCCTTGCTAGTAAGTGTCAAAGCTGGGATTTGACTCTAGGTCTTCTGCAGGAAAAAACAACTTTAAGAGTCTTATTTGCTCAGAGGGCTCCCTCTTGAATTCTGTTCAAAAAGGGACAGAGGCCTTGCCCTGGGAATGGTTCTGCCCTGGGAACAGTTCTGCTCCAAAGTTAGTGATCTAGAACTGTAGGTTTAGAAATGTGTATGAGTAAATGATTCATTTGGAAATGACTCAGAGCCTTCTGAAAACCATAGGAAACATATTCTTTTTACTCCTGGCTGATCATGCATAGAACTTAGAAACCAATGGAATGATAAGGAATATATTTTGTACCCTTGTTTGACATCACCTGAGTTTCAGTGAAATCTTATCTTCTGTGATGGGAGGAAGTAGTTTATGGGAGTCAGGCATAGTCTGATGTATTCCATCCGCCAATCCAGATTCATGTCCCTATCTGTTTATTAAGTTTGAGGAGGAATGGCATGAGTAGAACCTGCATCATATGTTTCTGTGATGTTATCTTTTCTACTGCATTCTCACACCGTCATCATAAGATCCTTGTCACCTGTCCCGATTTGAATGTTGATAATATTTGGGTTAGCGCATCAGGCTCTCCTGTAGCTGGTCTATTTCTTACCCTATTGTGAGAGTCTTCCTCTTGCAGGTGAGCTCAAAAACCTATGGTGGCTTCCCAAAATGAAGCTCTTCTCCGAGGTCTTTAAGGAGCTTCTTGATATTATTCCATTTGTCTTTTTTCCTATTACACCTATTACATTGCCACTAGGATGTTTTCCCCCATCACCTATCAATTATTTAACTCACATGTTTTAAAAATACTTACCAAGCCCCTGATATGTGCCAGGCACTGTATCACACACTGGAATGGAGCAGGAGCAAGATAGTCATGGCACCTTCCCTCCTACACCTGTGTCCCGTGAGGACAGACAGACATTTAAATAACTCCATTCACCATTGTTGGTGTGATGAAAATGATGACAAGTGCTCAGGGAGGGAGAGGTACTGAAAGTGTGTTGGAAGGGACCCTCACTTAGAGAAACATGGAAAGCTTTTTTGGAGAAATGGTGTTGTTTAGTCTGAAATCATGTCCTGTGTGCATTCCCATTTTTTTCCTTGTAGGAAAAACATGCTTTCTTTTCTGTCTCCATTCAAAAGTATTCCATTCCTATAGTGGCAACTTGTTAGGCCAACACAACATACTTTGGAGCTCAGGTACTCAAATCAGATGGAATTGCAGTCAAATCCCAGTTCTACCAATTCTTGGCTTGGTGTCTTTATGCAAATCACTCACTTTGCTATGCATATGCATAGTATTTGTTCAACTGTCAGATAAGGATTATAACACCTTCGCTCTCAGGGTTATTCTGGATGTGAAGTGATTAACACAGTGCTGGCACTTAGTAAAATGCTCAGTTAATATGGCCAGGGTTATTCTAAAGTTGCATTACTGGATTGGCTGCCAGGACCGGCTTCCTTCTTTATTTCTTTCAATCATTCTACAACATTAGCCAGATATTGTGTCAGATATTAGGAGTATGTCAATCAATAAGATGGCCCTGCCCTATCCTTGAAAAATCCCTTCAATCTCATTGCTACTCCCATCCTCAGGGCTCAGCCCACTCTCAGGTTTGGGCACGAGAGCAGCCCAGACCCCAAAGTGGTGTGACTCGGCACCCATTCCCTCTCTTGCTCCTGAGCCTTGGTTCTGAGAACTGATACCGCCTGGTGCCCTGTGTCTGGGTCCTTCCTAGGCTTACCTGCCTCTGCCTGGATTTGTCCCACCCTGGCAGCAGCCTTTTGCTTCCTGGCACCTCCCCATATCACTTCCCTCCACAACACGTGGCTGGGCTTATAAAAGGTGCCCAGGAAAGGCTGGTTCACTAGTTGTGTTTAGAGCCCCACGACTGATGTGGGACCTCAGCCAGCGTTCCCCAGTTGAAGGATCTCTTTGATGTATGAAATTTTTGCCAAGCACCTCACGCTGACTTTGTAGCTGTCACTCCCCAGGAGGGGGAGCACCAAGTGGAAGCCAGGAGTGCTGTCTTCTTGATTAGGCAAAACACACACAGTGTTCTGTTGTCCCAGCTCAGGCCCATTACTCATGTCACTGGGCCTCCTCCTCATCCACTGATGAGAACTAGCTCTGGACAGAATCTTTCTTTGTGGGGGCAACTCCCATAGAGCCTCACTTGGAGTGCTGGATTCTGTCTGAGAAGCAAAATACACAACAGATAAAATGACTCTGTTCTGGGTGAAGGAAGGCAGATTCCACCTCTGGACTCTCAGATTCGATCTCCTTTCCCAACTTTAGCCACCTTTGATATATGCTACCTTAGGGCTTGGAAAGAAACATTCCTTCCTCCCTTGACCTCAGATTCCTTGTCAGTGATGTGGAGATTCATTCATTCATTCATTCATCCACATTCTTTTTTTTTTTTTAAATTTTTTTTTAAAGTAGGCTTCAGGGATCCCTGGATGGTTCAGTGGTTTGGTGCCTGCCTTTGGCCCAGGGTGTGATCCTGGAGACCCGGGATTGAATCCCACATTGGGCTCCCTGTGTGGAGCCTGCTTCTCTCTCTGCCTATGTCTCTGCCTCTCTCTCTCTCTGTGTCTCTCATGAATAAATAAATAATTTTTTTAATAAATAAAATCTTAAAAAAAAAAAGTAGGCTCCACATCCAGTGGAGATCAAAACCTGAGATCAAAAGTCACATACTCTGCTGACTGAACCAGCCAGGCGCCCCCACTCAGCCACTCTTAATGCCTGATATGTATCCAGGATCATGCTTGGGCTAGAAAATACTGTGATGTGCAAAGCAGACATGTTCCCCCCACCCTGTCCCCACTAGGGCGAGGGAGGTACAGACATGGAAATGAAATCTGTGATAAACACAGTGAAGTGAGTTTAGCCATCTCGGGAGAGGTGTGGTATGACAGGGCACTGGGACTGGGGTTTGCGGCAGAGCAGGCCCTGTAGGCCAAGGAACAGAGTCTCCATCTTAGCAGCTCAAGCAGGGGCCAGTGGTGCTTGTCCCCTTTCTCACCTTACATGTATCATGTAGCTAAATGAGATGTTTGAGAAATTTTTGGCTTCAAATACATGTAAAAACTGCCTCTCAGCTCAGATGTCCTTCCTCAAGACAGCTGTCCTTCATTCTACTTAGACCTCACCCTCTTGTTCCTTTTTCTAGGATCTGCCCTTTTTCATTATAGTTGTAATGGTGATGATTAATTAGTTATTCGTTTAGCCTTTGCTTCTTCTCCTGCATCAGGACAGGAATTACGTCCATCTTCTTCATCTGTCTAACCTCAGCCCAAATAAATCTTAGGAGATGCTCATTAGCACCTATTGAGGGGCGCCTGGGTGGCTCAATCAATTGGGCACCTGCTTTGGCTCAGGTCATGATCTCAGGGTCCTGGGATGGAGCCCCCATGTCAGGTTCCCTGCTCAATGGGGAGCCTATTCTCTCTCTCCCTCTGCCCCTCCCTGCCACTTGTGCTCTCTCTTGTGCTCACACACACTCTTTCAAATAAATAAAATCTTAAAAAAAAGTAAGCACCTATTGAAATGAATCAATAAAATGACTAGCAATGACATTGAAATCTAGTATATGAAAGTCAGAGTATTCTGTAGATTTGTGAAGTGTCTCAGTGGGAATTTATTTTTATTTTATTTTATTTTTTAAAAAGATTTTATTCATTTGAGAGTGAATAAGCAAGAGAGAGCACAAGCAGAGGGAGAGGCAGAGGGAGGGGAAGAAGCAGACTCCACGCTGAGCAGGGAACTCCATGTGGGACATGATCCCAGGACCTGAGATCATGACCTGAGCCAAAGGCAGAAGCCTAATGGACTGAGTCACCCAAATGCCCTCAGAGGGGATTTAGAGACCATGAAATCAGCTTCATTTTAGGACTAGGGAAAACAAGACCCAGAGAGGGGAGGTAAGTTACCCAAGTGACACAGCAAGTCACTATCTGAGTCCAGGTCATTTTTCTCTTAGTTTGGGCTCTTTTTTTCTATAGTTATGGGTGTTTTGCTTGAAGGCAATGTCTCTTAGAAGCAGTGTCTCTTATGGTATAGGTCATCTCCTCCATTGTAGAACTCAAGGCAAGCTGAAGAGCTACCCCAGGATATCTCTCTCCACTGGCCTGCTGTTAATGTCTGGAATGCTGCCATTAGGGATTCATCACATGGCATTCAGTTTTGCCCTCTACAACTGTCTATTTGAGAAGGCATGTATGATTGGGAGATGTGGCCAGAGCCTCATTTGGCAAAACATGTATCTAAGTGATCTGCTGCTTGGAATACAGAATTAATATTAATGTGAATGTTTGTTTGGAGAATGCTAATACTATGAAGACAAGCAGCACACTGAAGCAGTCAGAGATGGGAAGGGAGGAGGCCCGGTACGTGACCTCAGTGGGAGGCCTACAGGGTGCTGAACAGACACAAAGAACCAAGGGAAATGTTTGTAGAAATAAAACCTTGGCAAGCAACATGTGTTGCTTTAGGTTGAAGGAATCGCACTATGTGGAGGAAAGGGAGAGCTTCGATGAATCAGTGGCAATTCAGTTATTTCATTTTCATACTCTCCAAATCATTATTGGATGTTACAAGGCCCCCATGCCCTGTGCTACCTAACTGCTGGGACTGTGGGGAGAGCACGAGAGGGCTGGTTCCTCTTAGTGCTTGTGGAGCAAAGAGAGAGACAGATATTAAGCAAATAATTACTCTAATGAGTGAGTAAATATAAACTGAGATAATTGCAATGAAAGAATCAATCTGGTCCTGTGAAAGCAAATAGCAAGGGAACTTACCCAAACTGTGTATAGGGGAGGTAGAAAGGGAGGGGTGTGTGTGTGTGTGTGTGTATGTGTATGAGAGAGAGAGAGAGAAAGAGAGAGAGAGACAGAATAGAGAGAAAGAGAGAGAGAGGCAGGTTGGCTTGCAAGTATGTGTGTGGAAGGGAGTTGGAAGGAATATGTGTGTGTGTGTGGGGGGGAGATGGAGAAGTAGGTACATGTGCATGTGTGTGTGGATGAGTGTGTGTGGGAGAGGTGAAGGGGTAGGTGCATGTGCATGTGTGTATGTGAAGATAGAGGGGTAGCCGTGCACGTGCATTTGCATGTGTGTATGTGTGTGTGTGTGGGGGGGTTGAAGGGGCAGGTGCAGAACAGGCTTTCCAGAGGAAATAATATGTGAGCTAAAACCTGCGGGATGAGTTGAAGCTAACTATATGGAGGGGGTGTGAGGTAAAGGGAGAGAGTTCTGGACAGAGAGAGGGAAGCACGTTAAGCCGTGAGGCAGTAGGAAGCTGGTAGTGGGAAGCAGAGGAAGGTGAGCACAGTGGGGTGAAGGGAGTGAGCGAACGAGTCCTGTGGAACGGGGCTGGGGATGCCTGTGGTTGGAAGGGGGGTAGATCTGCCTAACCCTCCATGCTCCATGCTCCCGAGGAGTGGTCTGTGCGCCGGGACTGTCCCCACGCTGTTAATTGCAGATCTGTGAGGAGATACGCACAGAACGGAGAGTTGGCTTTTATTGTACCTTGACAGTTATTTAATATCTGTTGAATCTTGTATTTTGAATGTCATTTTCATTCATTTTTCAAACAATTCTTTTTTATGTATTCTTTGGATTTTTTTTTCTTTCAGTGGATCTGGGTGAGGAGGAGTCTCATTCACTGTTGGATTTTGGTTTTTATCTGAAAAGCCTCTCATGACTTTGCATAGGACCAAGATAAAATCAGATCTCAGGTTTTGAAAGGATGCCTGTGGCTGCGGTGGGAGCCTGGAGAGGAGGGCTTGGGAGTCAGCATGGGGCTGACCTGAGGGAGGGGGCAGCTCAGGGAATTGTGGCCCGAGGATAGATTTGGAATTTGGGTGGCCCTTGAAACCAAGGGACATTTGTTGGCAGGAATTTCGTCAAAGCAGGCAAAGAGCACAGGGGGCTTTGCTTGGGGAGAATTTTAGTGAGTTGGTAGCAGGAAGTATCATTGCTAGGGATACAGAGGGACCTACATTCCTCAGAAAGAAAGAACCTCTTGGTTCTGCATCACTTGCCATCAGGGAAATACAAATCAAAACCACAATGAGATACCACCTCACACCAGTGAGAATGGGGAAAATTAACAAAGCAGGAAACCACAAATGTTGGAGAGGATGCGGAGAAAGGGGAACCCTCTTGCACTGTTGGTGGGAATGTGAACTGGTGCAGCCACTCTGGAAAAATGTGTGGAGGTTCCTCAAAGAGTTAGAAATAGATCTGCCATTCGACTCAGCAATTGCACTGCAGGGGATTCACCCCAAAGATACAGATGCAGTGAAACGCCGGGACACCTGCACCCCGATGTTTCTAGCAGCAATGTCCACAATAGCCAAACTGTGGAAGGAGCCTCGGTGCCCATCGAAAGATGAATGGATAAAGAAGCTGTGGTCTATGTATACAATGGAATATTCCTCAGCCATTAGAAACGACAAATACCCACCATTTGCTTCAACGTGGATGGAACTGGAGGGTATTATGCTGAGTGAAGTAAGTCAATTGGAGAAGGACAAACATTATATGGTCTCATTCATTTGGGGAATATAAAAAATAGTGAAAGGGGATAAAGGGGAAAGGAGAAAAAAATGAGTGGTAAATATCAGAAAGGGTGACAGAACATGAGAGACTCCTAACTCTGGGAAACGAACTAAGGGTGGTGGAAGGGGAGGTGGGTGGGGGGTAGGGGTGACTGGGTGACGGGCACTAGGGGGACACTTGGCGGGATGAGCACTGGGTGTTATTCTATATGTTGGGAAATTGAACACCAATAAAAATAAATTTATAAAAAATAATAATAAAAAAAAGAAAGAAAGAACCTCATTCTCTCCCATAAAGCTATTGTAATGACTAAGTAAGGGAAAGTTTGAGGAAGCCTGTACTAGTCTCTTGGGGCCACCGTAATAAAGGTGCCACAAATTGGTGGCTTGAACAACACGTTTTCTTTACAGTTCTGGACACTATAGCTTTGAAATCAAGGTGCTGGCAGAGCTATGCTTTCTCTGACAGCTCTAGGGAAGAATCCTTCTTTGCCTCCTCTAGCTTCTGGTGATTTCTGGCAATCTGTGATGTTACTTGGCTTGTAGATGACTCACTCTAGTCTCTGTCTTTATCTCCATATGACCTCTTTCCTGTGTGTCTGTTTCTTTTTATTTTATTTTAAAAACATTGATCTATTTACTTGAGAGAGAGAGAGAGAGAGAGCGCACACAGGCAGGGGGAGGGACAGAAAAGTGGGAGAGAAATCCTCAAGCAGACTCCCTGCTGAGTATGGAGCCCAACGTGGGGCTCACTCCCAGGACCCTGAGATCATGACCTGAGCCAAAATCAAGAGCCAGATGCTTAACTGACTGAGCCATTCAGGAGGTCCTATCTCTTTTTATGAGGATACCAGCCACTAGACTGGGGCCCTCCCTCATCCTGACCTCATCTTGACTACATCTGCAAAGACCCCGTTTCCCAATAAAGTCATATTCACAGGGTCCACCTGAGCATAGATTTTTTTTTGGAGGGGGTGCTATTAAAACTAATATAAGACCTATTGCTACTTAGACCCCAGTCTAACTTCTTATTTTGTAGATGAGACATTTGAGGCCCAGGGAGGGGAAGAGACTTACTGTTACATATGGCTATTACTACACAACTTATTGTTCCAAAATTAGAATCCAGAATTCCAGACTCCCAGTCTAGTCTTTTGTGTGGTTGAATGAAGCATTAAAATTAATATCTCTTATTTTCCCTGTGAAACACCTAAATAATCCAGTTTCATAGCTTGGTTTTGTGGTTCTGTATCTTCAAGGATAACCCAGCTGAACCTGGAGAGATGGTGATTTTTGCTTTGAGTTATGATGCATTCCATGAAACTGAGTTTTAAAGGCATTGTTGTAAGACCCATTCCCACATGCTAAGTGTCCCTAGCCTGGTTCCTAGCACCACTCTGGGCATTCAGAAATAGATGCTCAACAGATTTTTGAAGAATTTGATGTGTAACAAAGGTTTAATAAATGACAGATCCATGCATCTGTTGCTTTCATCTCTTTTGGATACAAGTAGAACTTTAGAATAAGAAGGCAGGCTTAAGAAAAGTGTAGAGAACTGGAAGTCTGTCTCAGCAGACAGCGTTGAAGATACAGAACAGGGAGAAATGTGAAATGGCAAAAGTGAGGATTACCTCTACCTCTTTCATTCACTTCATGCTTACTATAATTCCAGTTCCCCAGGAAGGAGGAAAAAGAACAAATATAAAACACTCACTGGTCATTCTGGGCTTGCTTTGTGCAAGGCATTGTTCTGGGTGCTTTATAAATATAACCAATCAAATTCATTTCTGTGAGGTCAGTGTTATCATTCCCACTTCATAGGTTATGAAAAAATAATTTGTCATATAATGAAGTCTTATAGCCAATAAATTTTTGGAGCTGGATCAAAACTGATTCTTTCTGATCCAAACCCATTTTATTTTAAAATTTTATACCCAAGTGGGATGTGGATCTTACTTTCATTTCAGGAGTAAGGTATGAGGGGCTCTAACTTTACAAAAAGTT
Source organism: Nyctereutes procyonoides (assembly GCF_905146905.1). Lineage (NCBI taxonomy): Eukaryota > Metazoa > Chordata > Mammalia > Carnivora > Canidae > Nyctereutes > Nyctereutes procyonoides. Next base: position 30,827,242 of record NW_026575046.1, read on the forward strand.
TGGCTTATATGAAGCTGTTTCTTTTGGCCATGAAGAGTCATCTAAATTGTGTGTGTGTGTGTGTGTGTCTGTTAAGATTAATTAATTAATTAATTTAATTTATTTGAGACACACAGAGAGAGGCAGAAACACAGGCAGAGGGAGAAACAGGCTCCCCACTGGGAGCCTGATGCAAAACTTGATCCCAGGATCCCGGGATCACAATCTGAGCCAAAGGCAGATGCTCAACCACTGAGCCACCCAGATGCTCCCATCTGAATGTGTTTTAAGAACATTTTTATTTCCCTGTATCCCTTAGAAATTCTCATAAGACAGTTATGTCATATAGCCTCCCACTTTCATTAAAATGATTGTCAAAATTGCATGGTGGGGCACCTGGGTGGCTCAGTTGGTTAAGTGTCTGTCTTTAGCCCAGGTCATGATTCCAGGATTCTGGGACTGAGTCTCACATCAGTCTCCCTGCTCAGTGGGGAGTCTGTTTCTTCCTCTGCCTCTCTCTCTGCTTCTGCTCCCCCCTCCCAAATAAATAAATAATAAAATCTTTAAAAAGAATCACACGGTAGAACAGGACAGCAGGGGTGTCAGTGCCCATTCACAGATGGGTCGGCAGGACCTCAAAGAGTAAAGTTGATGTCGATAAGGTCACATGCAGAGATGGTGGCAAAATGGACACTTGAGCAGTTCATCTGGTCCCCGTGCATTGCCCTCTTATGTGATCAATGATGTCACCCTACCCTTAGGTGTGTTTAATGGGATTGTGTCCCCTGACCCCACAAATCTTGGAAAGGGTACAGTGGGGCTGACCCTCACATAAATGACTCCTTTATTCCTCTGTTCTTTTTCCTTTTATACATATAGACATGGATTAATCATCTAAGAGGGTGGAGAGGTCACTTCAGGTATAGGGAATAAGTTAAAATGTAAGGATGACGATGTAGAGGTTGTTTGAGAGGAGTGGATATCTGAGTATAAAAGAAGTAAAAAGGGGAAAGAAATAATCCCAGAAAGAAATGCTGACGACGATGGAATCATTCCCAGACAGCCAGTGTGATGGGGAGAGACCTCTTCTCCCAGGTAAACCTGGTGGGGGACGGAGGAGGAGGGCTGATCAGAGACACCATTCTCTTCTGCCTGCTGTACTGCAGAGGGCACCCCTGCAGGACCCCCAGACCTAAGGGCTAGATGGGAGCCCTTTGCTGAATGATTGATTGGCCAGATGACCAATTCATGGATTCACTGATGATATTTTCTCTTGGCTTGCTTGTGGCTCTACCTGTGAAAGGTGGGCTTTCTCTGATGAGAACTGTACTGTCTCTTTCAGTTTTGTCACTTATTCCCCACTCCTGTTCCCTGTCTTCTGCCCCATGACCCTCCCTGGCTTCCCCCCTGTATCTGCTCCTTCTGTCCACAGAGGTAAAACAGCAGTGGCCAATTTTCCTGGAGTGAGTTCAGTATTTGTCTGACAGCTGTATGTAAATCAATCCTTTATTGAATTGATTTTCAATGCACTGGCTCTTACCTAGGGCTTTTGAGCCCAGACAGTTGGCTTTGACGGATACCTTGCTGCTCTGTGATTTCTGCATTGACCCCTCTATGCTTCCTTTTCCCGTGCATATAATGACAAAGCCCTCAGCCATCTTCAGCAGGTCCCAGGCCTCGAGAAGGAAAAATTGTAATAACAATTGTGAACTTCTTTGGCCTCCTCCAAAGGAAAGGGTGAGGTAAATGGAAGGCGTTGCTACAGTTATTATGTGATACCATATATATTAGTTTTTCTCTCCAAATCATTGCCTGGGGCTCTGTTTTGAAATTGGTTTTTACCCTCCTTGCTCTTATTGCAGCCTTTGGTGCTCCCATTCCATATTTAACGTTTCTGCAATTCAGCACCTGCTCTGTTAGCACACTTCCCTTCCAGGCTTTTAGCACAAGGCACCTGCATGTAGATCAGCCTAAGCCATGGGGGTCTCAGGGTGCCTTCACAGCCAGGTCTTCTAGAACTCCCTCTTGCTCTAAAGAGGGTAGGGGTCAAGGAACCTGATCTCAGGAAGACTACTCCTCACACCCTATTTAATGTAGTGATTAGGAGCATGGACTCTAGAACTAGACTTCTGGTTTCAATCCTAGCTCCGTCACTTGCCTGCTGTGTGACTTCAGACAAGTACCTTAACCTCTCTGCACCTCAGTTCCCTCATCTGTAAAATAGGGGCCCCTCTAGAGCTAATGTCATAGGATTGTAAGAAGGATGAAATGAGTTAATGCATAGAAAGTACTTAGAACTGTGTCTGGTATATAATTAGCACCATGGAAGTGTTCGTTAATGCTGTGTTCCTTAGCTATTTAGCCTTAGTTTCTTTTTGGTGGTTTGGACTGGCATTAGGGGGCCCAGGCTCTTTCTAGGCACAGTTGTTAAGTGGCCATGTGATTTGGGTCTGTCATTTCTCCAAAATTCAGCTTCCTCCTCAATTAAATGAGACTAGTAGTCTCAGGCTAACCCCGTTCACTCCCTGGGGTTACTTTGAGGATGAAATGACATAATGGGCTTGTGTGGGCTTTGTAAATGTTAGGTGCTGCCTGCAAGAACGGCAACAGGATGCTAGGTGTTCTGTAAAGGGTTAACTTTGTTAAGATCATATTTTGGAAGAGGCATCTTGCTCTCAGAGAATGAGCTCAGCACGGAACAGTGAGATTCTGATTAGTCTGAGCCCCACTTGGCTTAGTCCTCATGTGCATGCAGTACCATTTGTGGTGTCCCCTTCCTGGGGTCTTGAGGGAGAACAGTGGTTCTACTACCTGTTGGCATCAGGTTCCTGGTTGCAAACAACAGAAAACAATGCTTGCTCATTTAGGTAGTAAAGGGATTTATTAAACAGCATTGGATAGTGCTCAGAGTGTTCTGGAATACCAGAGAACCAGGAGGCTGTGCAACTAGGATCAATGTCCAAAATCACACAGCAGAACTGTTTAGAAGAGATACGTTGGTAGCCACTGCTGTTTATACTCACATAGGACCCAGGTGAGTCCTGGGAGGCACCTGGGTCTGGCCTAGAAATCTTTTATTACTGCTACTCTTTGCAGAGTGGCTTCATTCTCTCCAACTCCAGACTAGCTTTTCTCTTGCTAGGGGATTGTGGCCACAAAGAGCTCTGTGTCCATATTTTCCATCCTCCACCATCTTCTTCTGGTTCACATTCAGGAAGGTATCCTAGGAGGGTTAACTGGGTGGCTCAGTTGATTGAGCATCTGGCTCTTGATTTTGGCTCAGGTCATGATCTCAGGGTCATGAGATTGAGCCTGGCTTCAGGTTCTGCACTGAGAATGAAGCCTGCTTAAGATTCTCTCTCTTCCTCTTCCTCTACCTCTACCCCTCCCCTCTGCTCATGTGTGCACATACTCTCTCTCTCAAAAAAATAAAAAAATATTTTTATAAAGAAAGATATCCTAAGAAAAGGATTGGCTATGACTGGCTGAGCTTTGGGTTATTGCCCATTCTCGCACCAATCGTATAGGGCTTGGTGGTGGGGTACCATTGTTGGCCAGCTTGACTCATATGCCCACCCTTGGGGAGGAAACCATGACTGGCAGCCTTCAGTGGAGCACCTGGTTGGAATGGTAGGAGGAGGAGGGTGGAATTCTCAGAGGCAGGGGTGAAGGATGGGAAGGACTAGTCTCAGTAATACTTTCATCTTCTGGCTCCACTGGGTTCCAGTCTGTCACCTCTTTCTGTTCACACTGTGCTACTACACTAGACCATGCCTTCATAACTCAATGCGATGATCATCAATCTTCCTCCACTGGGATAGGTCATTGTGTCTCTCTTTGTGTAGAAATCTTACTTGCTTTTAGACTAGAGACTGATACCTTGCTATAATAGTTAAGGTACAACCACCATTTTTGTTTTTAATGTTTTTTTGTAAAAGTTTTGCTTTAGGTTTTCTTTTTTCTTTTCTTCTTTTTTAGATTTTGTTTATTTATTCATGAGAGACACACAGAGAGAGGCAGAGACATAGGCAGAGGGAGAAGCAGGCTCCCTGCAAGGAGCCTGATGTGGGACTTGATCCCAGGACCCCGGGATCATGCCCTGAGCTAAAGGCAGACACTCAACCACTGAGCCACCCACATGCCCCTAGGTTTTCATACCTAAAGATAATAATGATTATAGACATACATGTGCTTGTAAACCAGCTTTAGCAGATCTTTATGTTTTGCCTTCTTTGCTTCCAATTTTTTAAAAAAGATGGAAAGGATTATAAACTTCTACCACTCCAGAGACCTCTTTTTAATCTTATTTCTTCTTTTTATTTTCCGAGTTTACCACCACCTTAAATATAGTGGTTAGCATTTTCATGCACAACTTTATGAATTTTCTACGTGTTTTAGTCCCTATGCAATCATGTTTTTAAACTTCATAGAAATATTGTAATATTATACATATCCTTTTTCAGTTTGCTTTTCTCACTGAATATTATTTTTTGAGATTTACATTGGTCTGTGTAGCTATGTAGTGTTTTGTCTCCTACTGGTAGATTTTTCTTTTTTCTTTCTATTTTCACCACTATGAGCCTCACTGCAGGCTCATAGTGTAAATCCCGAGTGGTGTACCTAGGAGTGGGATCACATTAGTGGAGAAGAACAGGTGAAAAACAAAGTCATAGCCCAGAAACTTCCTCACTGTCCACAGCTAGCAGGTGATTAAGCCCAGGAAATCCCTGGCAAGGCTGGTCAAATAGGATTTAGCCGCTTGGGAAATGGGACTTTATTTCTTTAACTAATCCCTTGCCTGGGAGAGGTCTTGGGTCTGACATTAGCTTGCTCCGGACTAGAAGGGACAGGCAAGCCTAGACTATTGAAAATATTTGATTTTAGGGTTGGGTCTTTTGAACAAGAGGAGATTGGCAGTGTGAACTGTTGCTCTCTTTTCTTTCCTTTGAGTCATGCCACAAGTGCTTGGAATAAAAGCCATGGTGAGGAAAAGCACGGAGTGTGGAGTCAGAGACAGCCAGCTGTGTCCCTGGTTCTGCCACTCGCCAGCTGTGTGACTGTGTTCATTCCTTATATTCTCTGGGCCTCAATTTCCTTATCTGTAGCATGAACTGTAATAATGTCTTCTTTTAGATCCAATAAGACCACCATCTTGAATAGTTGGGGTTGTGCTGGAAAAGTCAGGTCTCACTGGCTGAAGACCCTTGCAGCCTCTGAATCCACTACTTCTTCTTCACCCAGGACTCATCCCACCTGCCAAGCACTCCAGCTATCTGCTAGAACCGGAATCTTTCTTTGGGGTTCTCTAGCATGACTGGATACCTATCTAGTATGGGCCAAGATTCTCCTTGGTGAGGTTGGACCTGATTCTTACATGGCTCTTTGCCCCGAGCCTCCACCTTTGGACTTGGGGCTGCCAAAACCCATATCCCATCTTCACCATTACGACTCACATATTGGCAGCTAGACACACGGAGCCCTTGCTCTGAAGCTGTCAACAGGCCAACCCTTCTATCTGTGTTTCCATGGAGGTTATATAGGCAGAATTGGGAGCACACTTTTTAAAGCCAGGTAGATTCAGGTTTAGAGTCCCAGTTTCCTCAATTTTAAAAAGGTGATAATAGTAAAAAATTTCTGCTGGGATTATTATAAAGAGTATAGATGTGATATGAGTGTAGTATCTAAGCCATAGTCAGCATTCCTTAAATTTTAAATAAGTGCACTGCAATATGTTGATGGCTCAATGGAGAAGCAAGAGAGTGGAAGTGATTGAGAAAGTGGGCTTTGCAATCAGGTGGCCTGTGTTCAAATTCTGTGCCCTTCTCTTCTCTGATGTAACCTTGGAGAGTCTGATCTAACCTTGTTATGCTCAGTTTATGCATCCCCTAAAGGAGATGGTAATAATCCTGAGCCCAAAGGCCTGTTACTGTGAGAACTAAATGATTTCATCTATAGAAAACTGTGACAACAGTGCCTGGCACATGGGAAGCACTCAATCCATTTAGTTGCTCCATTATTTTGATTATTGTTATTGTTGTTACTTTCAATATATATGTATGTGTGTATATATGTAGGTCTATTTGCCTGGACTCAGGTTACCAAAACATAATTTTCTTTATTTTCCTAAAACTAAATCAACTTTTTTTTTTGAGCTTCTTTCCACCAGAAGGCAGACGTATATTCTAGTTACTTCCAGGAGAACTGAGCCATTTTCAATTATTTGAGGGCCTATAATGGGTTTTGAGAGTATCAGGGCAAATGAAAACTCAAGAGGTAATACTCACAGGATGTTGCCTATCCTGCCCTAGTCTCCTTTCCTTTCTTCTCCAATATGACTCAGGAAAACTCAGGATTGCCCTGTCTCCTTCCTTTCCCTTAGAGTTGATGCTGCAAAGTGGCTCTGGAGAGACACACTTGTCACGACCTGGGCTTCTGTCATCAACTGGGTATTGGGTGGCTGGTGTCACTCACCTGGACTGTCACTCAGTTCTCTTTGTCCTCTGCCTCATGTGGCCCTCTCATTTCTACTATTCTATGATGACATGGGGTTTTATTGGAGGGGTTTGTTGTCCTCTCAGAACCTTAGAGAAAAATAGGCAAAGGGGAAGAGGGTGGTCATGCATGCAGAGGGTTTGTCATTAGTAGCTGAGATTTCTTCTTTTCCTTCAGCAGTCTTCTTCCTCATAGGCTCAGAGAACTCTTTACTATCATGGTAGTGTGGAAGGGTACGTGTGTATTGATCAACATTCTTTCCTTTCCTGTATTACATTTAAAACACAGCTAAAAGGGAAGAATTTTGCTATCTTTTTCCTCAAGTTCTTTTTTTTTCCCCTCAAGTTCATTTGTGATACTTTTCATGCTTGGTACAGTTTTGGCCTCAGATGTTCTGACCCACTCAGTGGGTGAGGGATGGTCCTGGACTTAGGGGGAATGAAGTAGAAAAACATATCACTCAGTATCTCACATGCCCTCCCATCATAAAGACAGTTTCACAATGAACTGGTTAATGTTACTGATAAACAGTAACATTACTGATAAACAGTAACATTTAACAGTAATGTTACTGTTAGTATTTATCCCATTTTTCAGATGAGGAAACAAATTCAGAGAAGTTAAGTAAGTTGCTTAAGGCCACTTAGGTAGAAAGAAGTGAACTTAAAGCCAGGTGTGTCCGGCTTCAACCCACACTCTACTACCTCTCTACTCCATGATGAGTCGTCTAAAGCACAGCATCAGTTTCCCCTGACTGTGGGCCTTGCCACTCTCCTGAGCCTTCCTCGGCCATGACCTGCCATATGGTTCACCTCATCCCCCATTGGGGATTGGCTGAGCCAACCACTGGACACTGGACTATCCAACTGCCCTGTGGCTGTGCACCATTTATAATGATGTGAATTTTCTCTTCTGTTGTTCTCAGAATTCTCCATTTCCTGCTTGTTCAAGGTATTGAGGTCCTATCATGAGAAGCATGTGGAAATACTTGAATTTAATAAATCCCTGTTATTAATGAGGGAATGGGTATCAAAAGGCTAAAGGCCTTTAAAGGTACTGGGCCTTCTGGGGTCTCTGGTGCAAGGTGGCTCCTTAGCTCCTGTCACCCCAGCCATCAGACTCCTAGCCAGAGACCTCTCTGGTGATCTTAGCCACACATGCTGCTCCTTCGATGTGACCCAGAACAGAGCTCAGAATGAGATTGTATTGATTTCATAGGAAGCCAGGCCTGCATTTTTCTTTCACTCTGGGTTTGTTGGCTCCTTCCTGAGAGATGGCTGAAGGCCATCATTTTTGTGTGGAGGATTAATTAGAATAGATTCCTTTGACTAAGGCTGTCAATAAAACCTGCGGTCCTCAGCTATGGATTTATGATGCTGAGCAGGAAACCCTGGGTACCCCAACAGGCCCCAGGAAAGTTGTGGTGATAGGTATTTTGATGCCCAGGTGGTTAATTGGCAAAGGGGAATGAATAAGGACACATGAGATTCAGGGTGTGGGGTAGGGAAGGGAGACAGTACCAGGACCACTGTGATTCAGCGAATGAGAAGAGAATCTCATTTCCTATGAATGATGTGGCTGAGAAATTGAAAGGGACATTTGTGAACTTTGGAGGCTGAGATGATTGTGAGCAAATTAATTGCTAGATATCTGAGACGTTTATTCTTATGCAGATAATTGAGTTCTGAAGAGAGAGGTCACTGGTCCTTCAACTTCCCCATCGTCTCAGAGTCCAAATTATGATAAAGTTCTAGCTTTTCTCCCCTAGATGACCTCTCAATTTAATTCAATTCAACAAACATTTATTAGCACCTGCAGTGGGAGTGGGAAGGATAGGGTGTAAGGGGTACACAGGAGCAGAAGTCACGTTCCATTCTCTTCAGGACTTTATCATGCACAGGGCAGACATTAAACTTCTGTTTCAGACTTTGTGTTTTAGAGCAGTTTTAGGTTCACAGCATTAAACTTATGTTTTAGACTTTGTGCTGTAGAGCAGTTTTAGGTTCATAGCAAAATTGGGGGGAAGTACAGAGATTTCCCATGTACCTCCTACCCCCACACATGCACAGACTCCTTGACTATCAACACCCCCACCAGAGTGGTACGTCTGTTCAAGTTGATGAAGCTACATTGACTGACACATCATCATCACCCAAAGTCCATAGTTCACATTTAAGTTCATGCTTGGTGTCATACAGCCTATGTGTTTGGATAAATGTGTAAGGACATGTATGCATCGTTATGATAACATACAAAATAGTTTCACTGTCCTAAGAATCCTCTGGGACCTGCCTATTCATCCATCCCCTGTAACCCCAGGCAACCTCTCTTTATTGTCTCCACAGTTTTGACTTTTCCAAAGTGTCATGTAACTGAAATCATATAATACATAGCTCTTTATACTGGCGTCTTTCACTTAGCAATATGCATTCAAGGTTCCTCCATATATTTTCATAACTTGATATCTCTTTTCTTTTTAGTATGAAACAATATTCCATTGTCTGGCTGTATCACAGTTTATTTGTCCATTCACCTACTGAGGGACATCTTGGTTGCTTCCAACTTTTGACAATTATAAATAAAGCTGCTATAAACATTAGTGTACAGATTTTTGTGTGGACAAAACTTTTCAGCTCCTTTGGGTAAATACCAAGGAGTGTGATGCTTGATCATATGGTAAGAATATGTTAGTTTTGTAAGTAACCATGGGATGGACATTTTCACACCTAGAGTACAGAATATAATACTCATGGAAGATGGGCAAAGTGTAGAAAGATTTAGATTGAGAGGTAAATAAAGGAAGCTTTCATGATGGATGGCATTTGAGTACAGCTTTAAATAGGCAAAGGGTTCCAGGGGAGGAATCATCATAAAGAGCAGGTGGAGAGGACTTTCTTAGGTTCTTTTCTTGGGTACTGTTATGACTGGAGCTTAAGTATATGCAGCAAAGCTAAGGTTCAAAGTATACATTGTGGTCAAGTCCTAGAAGGATGGAAGAGCAGGCTGAGGAGGTGGAATTTGATGTTGTAAGTCTGGAGAGCTCGATGTGGGACTCGATCCCAGGTCTCCAGGATCACACCCCAGGCTGCAGGCGGCACGAAACCGCTGCGCCACGGGGGCTGCCCTGTTACCTTTCTTTCTTAATCTTCTTCTTCTGCTGGCTGTTTCTTTCCCTAGGGAATTTGTGGCTGTAAGTAAAACGTCTGGGACTCAGGGTACCTGGCTGTGCATCCAGTTTGCAAAAATACCCACATGCTACTTTTCTTCATAGGTAACTGGGCTAGGAACTGCAGGAGAGCTAGGCGGTGTGGGGACAGAAAGGGGACATGTGGGCAGAGGGCCAAGATGCTCTGCCTCTGACCGTTAGGTGACCATGGATAAGTCATTCTGCCTCCCTGATCATCTATCCCCAACTTGTCATTTAGGGGTAACTTCCTGGTCTCAGGAGACTTCTATAAGAATGAAAAGAAAGCATGTTCTTTTTTTTTTTTTAGCATCTAAAATGTTAAAAATGCAAAGGGTTACTTTGGGGAGGTGGTGTGATGGAACCAGTTAAAAGTACTAGCTCTGGAGCTAGCCAGCCAGCCTAGGTTAGAGACTTGCATCTGTTACTTACTATCTTTGTGATGATTATCTAACTTCTATGTTCCTCATTTTTCTCTTGAGACACATGGGCATATTAATAGTCATTATCTGATAGGTCTGTTGTAAGGTGGACTGAAATAATGCACAGAGTAGCTGGCACACAATGGGTGCTGAATGCATGTTTGCAACGACGATAGTGATACTGATGCCATCACTGCATTGCATTGCTAACGATGGGCTCTCTGAGCACTCCCAGCATAGCCTTCAGCATCAGATAAGCCCAGCAAAACTAGGCTGCTTTCTTCCCTCCTTTTAGCTTCTGCCCGTATTCACATTTAAACTTCGTGTTTCATTGTATCACCGAATGTCATAGCATTTCAGCAAAGAGACATCTGTGGAGACACCTAGTCCAATGCTTCATGTGTTCCTTGAACTACTGACCAGAAGTAATCTTACCTCCTGGTTAAAGGGAATGCCCTTTCCTCTAGGCAACCCAATCCCTGTGTAGATACCTACACATGATGGTTGAGGTTCAAGTGAATTAACTAATATTTTCTTGTATGTGTGTGTGTGCATGCGTGCGTGCTAAGCACACCCAGAATAATTACTTCCAGGGCTATTTCTTTGGTTTTTGCACTAATACAACAGGAGGAGAGTCCTTACTAAAACATTGACTGTTGAGGGGAAAACAGTGATAGAAAAAATAGTAAGATAAATGCTCAAGATTTGGAAATGCAGATGAAGAAGTGAAATTGATTGAGAACAGCTACATCCCAAATGAACTACGTTTCTCACCCCTTCCTTTGCCCAGGAAACTTCCAAATTCAATGAGAAGGAATGGGCTTCATGGAAGAGGAAGGGTTTGGACCATACACTCAGGAAGTGATCAGAAGAAGTTGAGGCTTCTCTTGGTTGCTCACATGTCTTCTTTCTGTGTGCCAGGTTCTCTCTGGTCTGGAGATAGAAGCAAATTGGAGAAATCTGGGAGATGCTTTGATCCCAGGAATTTACTAACTGCTAGAAGGGAAGGAGGGAGGGAGAGGAAGGGTGTCTTTTATTCCAGTCTGTTAAGGAGAAGTTCAACAGAGAGGTCAGCATCTGGGAAGGACTGATGCCCTATCTATCTGACTTTTTGATGGCAAGAGGGGCTTGGCTGCCTTGGGTCTCCCCCACTTGCATTTGCTTAGAAGGCGCTCAGAGGAGGCCTCTGACTGGCTTCAGGATGACCTGACTAGCACCAATATCACCTACTATTAGTTGTGAGAACTCCTTGGTAATAAAAATAATAGCAATACAGTAAAAAATCCTGGCTATCTAAAATGCCTCAGGAAATGAAGCAATTCAGATAGTGGAATTTTCCATAAAGCTGAGAATTTTTCCATTTAGTTAGAGACTCTTATTTTTTTTTAGATGGATTGAATCAATATAACCTAACATTTCTCATTTACTTGGAGGACACCAAATGAATGATAGTTGTTCTGTACCATTAATATAGTTATTCCCTAGGCTGTTAACGAACTATACTGTTTGCCCCCAAACCGAACGCTGAAACCTTTATGCTTATTAAGTTCTGCCTGCTTTTTAGTTTTTCTGACTTCTTTGCTTCAAAATATCTTTGCCTCTCATTTTCTTGCTGTTATCCATGCATCTGACGCTAGCAGTCTCTTTTTTTCTTTTCATTTTTCTCTCTCTCTCCCATCTCCATTTGTGGATCATGAGCTGTTGTTGATGTTGCACATCTTTGTTAAGTAACTGGTCCCAGACCATTCAAAATATAGGCTCCATATTTGTCTTTACACTAATTGATTTGTTTAGTAAACAAGGGTTGAACATCAACTCTGTGGTGGGCAACGTCATGAGTGCTTCCGGTATGATGGTGAAGAAGACAGATGCACTGACTTTCTTATTTTCACCATCTGGCTGTTCACTTCTAGAGGATGCATTGCCTCAACCCTTCCTCCAAGTCCACTCTTCTCTTTGTTTTAGCCTCGTGGTTCTCACATTTGCACCGGCCTGAGAAGCACCTAGAGGACTTGTTCAATGCACACGACTGGGCTCCACACCCAGAATTTCTGACGCTGGCATGAGACCCAGGGATGCTCCTTTCTGACAAGTTCCCACAGGTTGCTGACATTTTCTCGTCTGGAGATGACACACCGGAAGCACCACGTTAGCCACAGGACCTGCACTCTGCTCTCTGACTACCCGTCTTGCTTCCATCTCCAGGTGTTTACCCTTCTGCCCACCCCCCACCCCCCACCTCCCGTCTGGTTGCAGCCCAGCTGCCTCATTTCCTCACCTCCTCAGAGTGGACTTCCCTGAGCACCCTAGTGAGTATTGCCTTCCTCTTCCCAGGCACTCAATGTCACAGTCTTGACTTCTGTCACTCTGAAATTATCTGTATGTGGGTTGTCTCAAGGGTGATGGTGATTGATGAAGAGATATTAACAGACCCAGGCAGAGGACACACATTTCTTTACTGTAATTAAAATAACTAAAGAGTTTCAGTGCATGAAGCCAGCTACACAAGGCAGGGGACAGCATGACATTTTTTTTTCAGTGGAAGTCCCTGTGGCTGGTGCATCGGCTGATTGAGGTGAGGATCCCCTCTGTCTTCTGAGAGCTCCCAGTCCTCCATTCTTAGGGGTTTTCCACCCTCTAAACCCCTGCTTTCTAATCTGCAGACTCAGAGTGTTTCCTGAAAGGTCAGTTTCCCAGGTGGAAGCTCTAGGCAGGATGGAATTTCAGGCTTGCCTGCCTCTACTCCTGTGATTTTATATAATCTATCTATCTATCCATCCATCCATCCATCCATCCATCCATCATCTATCTCTATCTCTATTATCTATCTATCCTCTACCTATCTCTATATCTATCGCTCCTTCCTACAATATGCATAATATATGTATTTTACTGTCTTATCTATCTTATTTGTCTCTCCCCACTAGTATATCTGCAGCATGAGAGCCAGGGCACTGGCTTTCTCCTGTATCAGTGTTTTGTCCGCACCCAGAGCAGAGCCTGGCAGGGAAGGGATATTTACTTTCCAAAAGCCTCCTCTCTCTTCCCACACCTAATAGGGAACTAAATATGTGCTTCTGGAGAGTAACATAATTCTTTCAAGGACCTGGACAGACGCATTCCCCAAGGAAGCCTCTGGAGTTGCCCTGCAGCTCGTTTCGGGGAGCGCCAGCCACACAAGGAGAAAGGCAAACAGGAGCCAGAGGAATGGTCCCTCCCTCTGTATCTTAATGGAGCGAGAGCTCTCAGGCAAGAGGCCGTCTGTTCACGTTCCGCTTTCTTTTCTCTTCCTCTCATTTCCCCTGCTGTCCCGTGTCGCCTGACTTCAGAGCTATAATAGCAAACCTATTACCGCAATAAGACGCCAGAAGGGGAAAATGAGAGGAAGCTACGGAGGGAGAGAGGATGCAGCACCCACCCTGAGCCCGCCCCAGAGCCTGCGGGCTGTTGAATAAGAGATGCCAGTTTAATTGCAGCTTTCCCGGCTCCGTGTGGTGTAGATGCGTCTGTTCTCTTCCTCTCTGTGTTCTCTGTTAGGTTCCCAAATTATTTTGCCATGAGATGCTAGCAGTGTCTGTAAAGACGAAGTATACTTTTAGAGTTGTTGTGGTTTGAGCATCTCCCTCTTCACCTTCCACCCCCTGGCTCCTTATTTTAACTGTTTCTCCAGCCACATGAGAGGCTCTTGGAAGACAGGGACCACATCTTGCTGGGGGTTTCCTGATGATGATTCCATTTCCCTTTCATTTTTATTTTTTTTTCCATTTCCCTTTTAGAAGCATGCACAGGGGTGGCATATTATATGCATCTGCAAATTCTCATGGAAGCAAGTTCCCATTTCTTTTCCTAGCCCCTTCACCTCCCTCTTTGTAGGTTGCTCCCACTGAGAGAAGTACAAAGTGATCCTGACTTCCCTTCCTTGCTTTTCCCAAGGAGGGCTGTGAGGTAGTGCCTAGATTGTAGCGACTCACATTTATTCAAATATATTTATTGAGAACTCTGCTCCTGTCATGCCCTGTGCCAGGCATGTGGAAGATCGTGATGATCAAGAAAGACTCGGTCCTTACTCTCTTGAAGCTTATATTCTAGTAGGGGAAGCAGACAGGAGCAAGTTAGCTAATAAGTAATTGTACTTTATGGTTGGCTAATTGGATTTAAATTTAAACATTTGATAAGTGCTGTGAATTTAAAACATGGCGATTAAGACAGTGGATACTGAGATAGGTGACCTCCTTTCCATGGTCCAGTCAGGGATGGACCCTCTGAGAGTTAATCTGGGAACTAGAAACTGAGAACCAGCCAACTGTGTTGAAGGATGATAGGATATGCACATGCAAATGTCCTGAGGTGAGCAATGTCCTGTTGGAGGATGTAAAAGGAGCTCCATGTGGGAGGTACAAGATGGCATGAATCCAAGCAAGAGGGGCAAGCAAGGGCTAGATCATGAGTCATATGTTCATTTTGTTTAAATGCAGTATCCTGCTCTGTTTTCCTTTTAGTCATTTAGGTCCTGAAGAAGTAATACTTTATTTTTTTTAAAGATTTATTTATTTATTTGTTTGTTTATTTATGAATGATAGACACACACACACACACACACACACAGAGGCAGAGACACGGGCAGAGGGAGAAGCAGGCTCCATGCCAGGAGCCTAAGGCGGGACTCGATCCCGGGACTCCAGGATCGCGCCCTGGGCCAAAGGCAGGTGCCAAACCACTGAGCCACCCAGGGATCCCTTGAAGAAGTAATACTTTAATTCTCAAACTTTGGTATGCACCAGACTCCCCCCACAGGAGCTTGTAAAAGTGAAACACTTGTTTTTCAAGTGTTTAAAGTAAAACTACTTTAAGTAGTTAGGGCTCTTTCTGTTATAAGTAATAGAAATCCAATTAAAACCAACTTAAGCAAAAGTGAAACAACAGTTAATGGCTCTCCTACTTGGAAATCAAGGGGTGGGTGGCTTTAGGCATGGCTGGATCTAGCAGTTAAAATATTATTAAAGTTTCCCCTCTCTCTTTTAAAAAATTCTTCTTATATATATTTTGGCTTCATTTTAAAAAATAATCAATCAATCAATCAATCAATTAATTCATTCATTCATGAGAGACACACACAGAGAGAGGCAGAGACACAGGCAGAGGGAGAAACAGGCTCCATGCAGGGAGCCCGACGTGGGACTCGATCCCAGGTCTCCAAGATCACTCCCTGGGCCGAAGGCGGCACGAAACTGCTGAGCCACCCAGGCTGCTCTGGCTTCATTTTTAGTAATGCTTTCCCGACATGGTAAAAATAGGTATGGGAACTCTAGGCTTATATTATTGATACAAGATATTGATCACAAGCATTGATCCAGAGGAAAGAATGCTATGGTCTCTCTTTACATTTCCTATAAAGCCCTGAAATGGACTCTGATTAGCCTTTTAGGGGTCACATGCCCACAACAGAGGTGTTCAAAGAGAAAGGGTACATAAGTTGGCTACCTGCATGGCAGAGAAAACAGGGTCATGAGTGATAGTATCACCAGAATCACTTTGTGGGGAGGAAAAGGGCAGTTTCCATAAAAAATAAATGTAGAAGCAGGAAAGAACTGAAGCAGCAGATATTCACTCCAGAAGGCCTGAGCAGGACAAGATTCTGACTTCCCAACACCAACCCCAGCTGGAGAAAGATTGCTGGAGATCTCTTTGCAGATTGAGACACTAAGACCATGGAGAATGGGGAGCCATAACAATGACAGACCTGCATGCTATGAAAATGAAGTCTTAGAAGAGTCTCGTAGTCATTTTCCTGGTCTCTAAGTCTCCTTAAATTCTTGTAGTATCATACATGTTGTAGCTTTCTTTCCTTTAGTTATAGGAAACATAAACCAACTGGCTTATTTTTTAGGAAAGGAAGAAGGCTTATTTGGAGGATGTGATTTGTCACATTTCTCAGGAAGTTCTACTGGAATTTTGATTAGAATTGCACAAATATATTAATTGATAAATATGGGGAAAATCAAGATGATCACAAATGTAACTTATTGCATCTGTGAACATTAATCTCTATTTTTTCAAGTCTTCCCCTTTGCTGTTACTGTCTTTTAAAATAATGGTGTCGTATATTTTTCCTTTATAGTTCCTAGCCATTTTATTGTTTTTGTTGCTATTATGAATACATTTCTGTTTTCTGTTGGTTATTGCTGGCATAGACATGTGCTGTTACATTTTATATATTTATCTTAAATCTGGCAATCTTACTAAATTCCAATATTCTATTGATTTGTTTCTTGATGCTGTGGTTATTTTATATATAGATGATTCTATCATCACTAGTAATGACGGTTTTGTTTCTTTCCTCCTTATACTAGGTTTTTATTTTTTCTTGTCTTATTAAATTGGGCACTTTCCAGTATTATTTTGAATGGTACTGGTGATAGATGAGATACTATCATTATCCTTGATTTGAAGAAGATGTCAAGGTAGTATATCTAAAAGGTGGTTTTTATTAAGTTAAATATTAGATGTAGATTTATGGAATATAGTTTTTATCAAGTTAAAGAAGTTCTTCAACTCCAAGTTTTCTGGGAGTTTTCATAATTATAATTCTATAAGATGCTACTAATGTGACTATTGAGATAACAATGCAAATTTTCTCCTCTTGTACTTGATTGTAGAGAATTGCATAATTTCTTCTCATGTTAAACCATACTTACTTTTCTTGAATAAATCCTACTTGATTATGATAGATAGTTTAGGGAAAAAAAGCTAACATTTTACTCACACTTTTCATAGATGTGTTTGAATGAATAGGCATATAATGGTCTTTTACTTGTTATGTTCTTATCTAGTATTTTTGGTAAAGTTTGTATAAGCATCATAAAAATTGATTGGAAATCTTTCCTTCTTCCTTCCTTACTCCCTCTCTCCCTTTCTTCTTTCCTTCTTTCTCCCCCCCCCCCCGTCCTCCTCTCCTTTTCTCCTTCCTTCCTTCCTACCTTCCTTCCTTCCTTCCTTTTTCCCAATTTGCATGAGAGAGGGATCATTATTTTTTCTTGAAAGTTTGTTGGAACTCTTTGTAGAATTCTGAGCCCCAGGCTTTTTTTTTGAGAGATAGAAGAATTTTCATTATAATCTTTATTTCTTTAATGGCTAATCAGATTATATATTTCCTTTTTGTACCAATTTTGGTAATTATGTATATATTAAGCAATTTACATATTTATATTTTCTTGTTTTTCATATATAATTTTTAAATAAAAATTCAATATCTGTTAAGAATCTATGGTTTTAGAAATTGGCATGGTATCTTTTAAATTTTTTAAAATTATAATTAACTTAGTGTTATATTAGTTTCAGGTGAACAATATGATTCAGCAATTCTAAACATTACTCACTGCTATCTTTAATATTTATGTCAGTCATTTCAGAGGTTTGTCCATATTATTGCTCTTTTCAAAGAGTCACTTTTTGGAGTTTTTCATTTTTGGAATTTAAAAAATTTCTTTATTCATTGACTTCTGTATCTGATACACTTATTTTCTTGAGTTGAATACTTAGCTTGGTTACTTTGAATTTTTATTATTTTCTGTTAATTATATTTAAAGCTATACTTTTTCCTTTACATACTGCTTTTGCCATTATCTACAAATTTTAATATATATTGATTTCACTGCTTTTTAATTACAAGTGTTTTGTAATTTCTATCATGAATTTCTCTTTAACCCAAGCATTATGCAGGAGCGATATTTTTGTTTTAGTTTGCAGATATATGGAATTTTTAAACTGTAATAAAGATTATTAATTTTATTCTGCTATGATCAGAAAACATGGTCTGTAAGACATTGATTCTTTGGGCTATTTGGAGCCTTCCCTTTGTGTCCTTGAGTGCTTAAAAAGCATGGATGTTCTTTATTTGATGGGTGTAAAGCTTCATATATTCTATTAGGCCTAGCTTATTAATTATATCAAGAAAATATTTATCTTATTTTTCTGTTTATCTGATCCACTTGTTTTGATAGGGATGTGTAAAATCTCTAATATTTCTCCACTTAGTTCTGCATACCCAACAATGAAATATAATTTCTACTTTCAAACTATTTTTCTTAAAGCAGCAGAATCCTGTTGTCACATGAACTCTTGTGCAGGAACCCTGTTTAAAAATGGATAAAAGCAGAGCTACTCTGGCTGGAGGGACAACATCCTGAGGGAGCATTATAGCCCCCTCTTTCTTTCCTTTTATATTCTGTGGGAACTTCCCCCAAACTCAGCAAAACTCCAGCACTACAGGGAGCAGGGTTTAAAACCATTAGGGAAGCGAAGGGAGAGCCAGACTTGAAGTCAAGTTTTGTTTTTAATTAGTTTTGTCCTCTTAACCAAATTATTTTTTTCCCTATAAAATGAGAAGGTTGAAGCAGATATTTTCTGAAGTCCTCTCTAGATACAGAGTTCTATCATTTTGGATGTGTATTGATCACCCACTAAGTGCCCAGCATTACAATCATATTAACCTCTGTTTTAGCACCAAAAACCCCTATACCACGTCAAATACTATTATTCCATTGTCTCACTTAATCCTCACATCCGCCATGGAAGATATGCTGATGTCAGCAAGTAGAACCTGTCCAGAGATCTCTGTCTCCCATGCATTTGCAATCCTTAGCAAAAAGATGAAAACTTCATAGTTAAGACAATGGGATTTGGAGCCAGGGCTCAGATTCAATCACTGCTACTAATTAGCTGTGTGTCCTTGAAAAGCTATTTAAGGACTCTGAGCCTGAGACTCATTTCCCTCATCTTTAAGATGGTGATGAAATAGCATCTAGCCCTGTGCCTGACACAGAGTAGAAGGTCAGTTAGTATTAAGGTGTCTTTCCTTAAGAAATAGAGATTCTAGCTTGGGATAGAAATGACTCCCGTGAGCCTCATGACTTCCAGACCAGATGTGTGAATTTCAGAAGTTTGTCTTGGGACCTGTGGCCTTTGTGTGTATGAAACCCCCTCAGCTCTGAGGCCCGAGGTTTGATGGGCAGGAGAAATGGCACAGAAACTCCAGAGGGCCTGGTTACAGGTCCCTCTGTGGGTCTGCTCACCGCACACCCCTGCTCAGGTTCATTACACAGTCATGAGGAGACTTCACTAATGAGCTGACCTTGTTAGAATTAATGGATGGTGGGGTAATGGGTCTGTGTGACTCATTAGATATAGGAATGGGATCCAGCTTTCCTACATTTAGTTTAATTGAAACTCTAAAACATTTATTACTTTGGGCACATGACAGCAGCTTTCGTTTTTAAATATCAAAGTGATAATTTCAGCTATTTCCAAAGAGAAATTGGGGTTGGAGGGGATAAGGCAAGAAGAGATGAGACTCTAGGGAGGCAGTTCTGGGCCAGAGAAAGGGAATTTGGAGGCTTGGGGTCTGTTTTGATTGAGTTCTGGTGAGTGACTTGGACAAGCCTTCACATCTTAAAGCCAGAGTTTATTCACGATGTGATGAAGACACTGGGAAGGCCACTGTCTTCAGCACTACCTACACTCTCCACAGTTGCTGAGAACTTATTAGGTACAGCCATTCCACTGGTTCATTTCTTTTTTTTTTAATAATAAATGTATTTTTTATTGGTGTTCAATTTGCCAACATACAGAATAACACCCAGTGCTCATCCCGTCAAGTGCCCCCCTCAGTGCCTGTCACCCATTCACCCTCACCCCCCGCCCTCCTCCCCTTCCACCACCCCTAGTTCGTTTCCCAGAGTTAGGAGTCTTTATGTTCTGTCTCCCTTTCTGATATTTCCTACCCATTTATTCTCCCTTCCCTTCTATTCCCTTTCACTATTATTTATATTCCCCAAATGAATGAGAACATATAATGGTTATCTTTCTCCGATTGACTCATTTCACTCAGCATAATACCCTCCAGTTCCATCCACACTGAAGCAAATGGTGGGTATTTGTCATTTCTAATGACTGAGTAATATTCCATTGTATACATAAACCACATCTTCTTTATCCATTCATCTTTCGATGGATACCGAGGCTCCTTCCACAGTTTGGCTATTGTGGACATTGCTGCTATAAACATCCGGGCCGATGACATGATACTCTACATAGAAAATCCAAAAGCCTCCACCCCAAGATTGCTAGAACTCATACAGCAATTTGGTAGTGTGGCAGGATAAAAAATCAATGCCCAGAAATCAATGGCATTTCTATACACTAACAATGAGACTGAAGAAAGAGAAATTAAGGAGTCAATCCCATTTACAATTGCACCCAAAAGCATAAGATACCTAGGAATAAACCTAACCAAAGAGGTAAAGGATCTATACCCTAAAAACTATAGAACACTTCTGAAAGAAATTGAGGAAGACACAAAGAGATGGAAAAATATTCCATGCTCATGGATTGGCAGAATTAATATTGTGAAAATGTCAATGTTACCCAGGGCAATTTACACGTTTAATGCAATCCCTATCAAAATACCATGGACTTTCTTCAGAGAGTTGGAACAAATTATTTTAAGATTTGTGTGGAATCAGAAAAGACCCCGAATAGCCAGGGGAATTTTAAAAAAGAAAACCATAGCTGGGGGCATCACAATGCCAGATTTCAGGTTGTACTACAAAGCTGTGGTCATCAAGACAGTGTGGTACTGGCACAAAAACAGACACATAGATCAATGGAACAGAATAGAGAATCCAGAAGTGGACCCTGAACTTTATGGTCAACTAATATTCGATAAAGGAGGAAAGACGATCCACTGGAAGAAAGACAGTCTCTTCAATAGATGGTGCTGGGAAAATTGGTCATCCACATGCAGAAGAATGAAACTAGACCACTCTCTTCCACCATACACAAAGATAAACTCAAAATGGATGAAAGATCTAAATGTGAGACAAGATTCCATCAAAATCCTAGAGGAGAACACAGGCAACACCCTTTTTGAACTCGGCCACAGTAACTTTTTGCAAGATACATCCATGAAGGCAAAAGAAACAAAAGCAAAAATGAACTATTGGGACTTCATCAAGATAAGAAACTTTTGCACAGCAAAGGATACAGTCAACAAAACTCAAAGACAACCTACAGAATGGGAGAAGATATTTGCAAATGACGTATCAGATAAAGGGCTAGTTTCCAAGATCCACTGGTTCATTTCATGTATGGTGTAGGTACTCCGCTTACTACCAATTTACTTAGAGAGGTTAAATCACCTTCCTGGAGTCACCCCAGGAGTAAAAGTACAGTTGAGACTTGAACTGGGCTGGTCTTACTCTCAAACTCTTGCTCCTCCCCCAGCTCTTCTGATGCTTCTTCCTGCCTTAGCACTCCATGAGTTCTATGGGCAGAGAGCTATTTTGGATCCCTTGTTTTAGGAAACTATCATCTGCTTATTCCCTGTAGTACATGTACCTTGAAATTTATTGAAATCCTTTAAGGTTTAAGTGTAGGAAGAAGGTATTAGCTAACACTTGGTTAGAATTTCTTCCAGGCTCTTTCACACCTCTATGGGTTTTTTTGATCACAGTTGGAAGTACGTGTGTATAATCTTGTATGCTTTCTACCCCTAATTTAGGGACATTAATATTTCCAAAAGTTACTAGAATTCCTCAGCATCATCATTTTTAATTTCTTTTACAATGTACTCAATCACATGGAGGCATCCTCATTTACCTAGTCAACCCCTTGTTGTTGTACATTGAAATTATTTCCAATTTGTCACTATTCTAAATGATAGTATGACAATCTTGGGCATTAAGCATCTTTAAAAATTTCTAGATTATTTCTTTAGGATTGACATTTATATTATAACTTTTTTCTGGTTATAAATATAATGCAAAGATATTTTAGAAGGTTTAAAAAGCTAGGGAAATTTATTTCTTTATTCTTTATTTTTAAAAAGATTTTATTTATTTGTGTGTGTGTGTGTGTGTGTGTGTGTGAGAGAGAGAGAGAGAGAGAGAGAGAGAGAGAGAGAGAGAGAGAAAGAGAACAGCAACGGGAAGAAGGGGCAGAAGGAGAGTGAGAAGCAGAGTCTCTGCTGAATGGGAACACGATGCAGGGTTGGATCCAAGGACTCCTGGGATCGTGACCTGAGCTGAAGGCAGATGCTTAACTGATTGAGCCACCCAGGCACCCCAAAAAGCTAGGGAAATTTAAAGAGGGAAATAACAACAGTTATTCATATTAGCTCATAGTTATACAAGGCTTTTTAGGTACCAGGAACTATTATTTTAAGCACTTTACAGGAATTAGCTTTAATTCCCACATAACCATGTAAGATACTTACATACATATTTTTGATATTTCTTAGAAAAAATATTGCTTAAAAGACATGAACATTTTTGAGATTCTTCAGACATGCTACCAAATTGCTATTTGGAGATGAAGCTGTTTATCCTCAAGCCAGCCGGGTCTGAGCATGCTCTTCTCTCTGTGTTTTCACCAGTATACTTTTTATCATTTAATTTAAATTAATTTAATTTTTTTATCATGCTGTAGAATCTTTAATTAAGTATACAGACTTCCAATCATGTCACCTAGGGACCATTTTACCCACTGCTCTGTTTGGCTGCCAGTCTCTTTTTTTTTCCTCAGCAATGGTGAAGCAGATACCCTTTCCATGGGGAAGAGAAATCCATGGTATGTTGCCTTTGCCAATAACAAAAATATTGGAGAGTCGGGTGGCGAAGCTGTTGCCATTGGCATCTTTCACATGAACTACATCAAAAGAACCAGGGTGGCTCTCTTGGTTGGTGATCACACCAATTCTTCCCAGGTTGGCACCTCCAGTCACCATACACAGATTACCAGTATCAAACTTGAAGAAATCTGCAATCTTTCCAGTCTCCAAATCAATCTGAATGGTGTCATTCATCTTGATGAGGGGATCAGGATAGTGGATGGTGCGAGCATCATGAGTCACCAGATGAGGGATTCCTTTTGTTCCCACAAAGATCTTTCTCACTTTGCCCAACTTATACTTGGCCTCCTCATGTGTAATCCGATGAACAGCAAAGTGACTCTTGGTGTCATAGATTAGATGGAAATTCTCCCCAGTCTTGTCAATGCTGATGACATCAATAAAACCAGCAGGGTAGGTGATATCAGTTTGGACCTTGCCATCCATCTTAATAAAATGCTGCATATGGATCTTTTTCACTTCATTCCCTGTTAGGGCATACTTAAGTCTGTTCCTTAGGAAAATGATGAGAGGAAGACACTCTCTAAGCTTATAGGGGCCAGTAGATGGGCGAGGAGCAAACACACCAGTCAGTTTATCCAGCATCCAGTGCTTTGGAGCTGCTACATGCTTCAGATGCTTCCCGGGACTACGAGGACTACGAGCCATGGCTGCGCTAGGCATGAAAAGAGACTTTTTATCATTTTAAAAAGTGTTTGAGTCCTGAGTGCTTTCTACTGCATCATTTCTACCTCCAAGGACCCTTGAAGCTGTCATAATTTCCAACTGGCATAAGCTCAACAGCTACTGTGGTAGCTACTAAAACGTTTGCACTCTGCTGGTGTGGAACCTAGAAGCTGAGATGAGGACAGGCCAGGGTGCTGGGAAGCAGTGTGTGTGTGCACGTATCTCTGGTGTCATGCTAGCCCAGGACTCAGAAATGCCTCTGGGGGGGGGGGCGGTGAGAAACTCACATATCGGGTAGAGAAAGATAAAGATGATACCCAAAAGAGGTGCCTGGGTGGTTCAGTCAGTTAAGCTTCTGACTCTTGATTTCAGCTTGGGTCATGATCTTGGGGTCATGGGATAGAGCCCCATGTTGAGCTCAGTGGGGACTCTGCTGAAGATTCTCTCTCTCCCTCCCTCCTGCTCTCTATCTCTCTCTAATAAATATACTTAAAAAAAGAAAAAGATGATAACCAAGAGAATTTCACAGTTGAGATTCAAAGGAGTTGCCTAGAAATTCAGCTTAGAAAATAAAAACTCCTAGTAAATTTGAACAACAAAGAAATTTTCCTCTCTAGACCCCTAGAACTTGGCAGACTGAAGATGGAGAGAATAGGGGTTTGAAAGAGTGATGATCTATTAGGTCAATGCCATGTCTAAAAGTCCTAATGTCCATAAAGAACCAGGCAGGATCCTGGAAACCTTGTAGATCTATAAGGTGTTTTTTCTGCTTTGATCAAGGATCATAGATCTTTCTTCTTTCCCTCTCTTTTCTCCTTTATTCCTGTCTCTTTGCTTCCTCCCTCTCGGCTTCCCTTCTCCCAGCTTTATTAGATTTTTCATATTATAAAAGTAATGCATACTTATTTTTCTATGCCAAATAATTCAGAGGTACAGGAAGAAAACACTTATAATCTCTATCTTTGTTTAATCCCACCCTCCTCAGATAACCAAGGTTAACAGTTTGGTATTTTCCACACTTTCAAAGAATGCCCCTGTAGGTAGAGAAGGCTCTTCCCTTTTTTCTTTTATAAAATATAGCAATAAACCCAAACTCTATATACTATTTGCTTTTCTGACTTAAAGATGGTATCAGGGAAACTGCTCTGGGTTAGGATATATAAGTTTAATGCAAATAATAATAGCTTTATAATATTCCATTGTATGGATATACCATAAATTTATTTGGCCAATCCCCTATTGAAAGACAATCAAATACATTTTAGATTTGTTCTCTTCTTCCCTCCCTCCTACTTTCCTTTCTCCACTCCCTTTCCCGTTCCTATACTAACTGAACTGCAATAAATATTCTCCTTCATAATTCCCTTCATGCAGCTGCTTGTATTTTTGTAGAACAGAGTTCTGCCAAAATGAGATTACTGGGACAGAGGAAATATAAATTTAATTTTCCAATAGCTTCTTTTGTGTCCCTTAATTGCTTGTATTTGTTGAGCACTTTCACCTACATTATTTGTACCTACATGATACCTTTGTGCCATAGGCAAGGTGAAGGACAGAACCTCCAGTTTGCAGGTGAGCCTCAGTAGACTAAATGACTCAGTCAAGGTCATGGCCAGCAAATGGCTGAGCCTGTTCTTACAGCTCTTGTGCTCTTGAGACTTGTGCTTGATCCATTAAGCGTTTGTCTTCTGCTTCTCCCAGGCCAGCCCAGTTTGTCTTTCTGTCTGTCTCTCAATTATCTATATATATCCATCATCTGTCATCTATCTCTCCATCTATTATCTATCTATCTATCTATCTATCTATCTATCTATCTATCTATCATCTAATCACCTCTCTGTCATCTACCTACCTACCTACCTACCTACCTACCTACCTACCTAGTTATTTTTGAAAATTCCTTAGAAAAAGAAAGTGAGGATCAATCACAAAAATGGCAACACTTAAAGAAGGTGATGATGATGATGAAGGTGGTACTGGTGCATGAGGAAATATTTCCTAAATAAAAGAGAGGTTATCTCAGACTTTAGTGTTAGATTTTTATAAAGTAGTGTTTAAGTTTAAAGAATTTTCAGTGGCCCAGTTTCTGATAAGATGGTCCCTGCATCTGGGCCTCTTAGCTTGAATACTCAGCAGAATTAGGAGGCCACAGGGGGTCTCAGGTCTCCTTCCATCTCCCGTTTGGGGACCCCTCTTCCCTTCGGTACATCACTAGGATCTAGTATGTCACATTTGGGAGGCTCTTGATGCAGGCCTGATCCCATCTAAAGGGCTGTAGCCTCCTGGAGATGCTCAGTTTCTGAGCAAAAAGTAATAAGGGGCCATCAGTAGAAATAAGCCCGGATCCAACTCTGAGAAGTGAGTGTGGAAAGTGAGTGTGCCTCCAACGTCTCTGCTGTTCCTTCCCTCCTAGATGTGGCCCAGCTCCCTTCCCCACTTTCACACACCATGTGTGCCTTCTGACCCCATCCCTTTCAGGCTGTCAAAATTAGCCCTCAGAAGAGTATCTTTTCTTAGTCTTTATATATGAATATGATTGCCAGTGGTTCTCTCTCTCTGATGGATTTGAAGACATATCTTTGGGAAAATGTTCATTGTTAAAGGAAGAACTAACAAAAAGGTGAGGGAGGGATTTGAGGAGCAGGAGGCCTTTTTGTTGTTCCTGAAATAATTACTAGGATGGCTGATGTTTACGGGGCGTTCCCTTTGTGCCAGGCATGAAATCCCCACATCCCTATGAGGTAGATAATATCCCTGTTTTGCCAGTAAGACAACCGAGCCACACCACAGTTATGTGGCCATCTAGAAGTCATATACAATGTTTTAAACCAATCTTGGTAAGTAATTAGTGGTATGTTAATTGTAAGATGCACTGTTATTTTATTTATATCAGGAAAAAAATGCTACCAATTAAACCAAGACATGTAACTGACTTTAAGAAATGATAAAATGTGGGGGCACCTGGGTGGCTCAGTGGTTGAGGGTCTGCCTTTGGCTCAGGTAGTGGTCCTGAGGTCCTGGAATTGAGTCCCGCATCTGGCTCCCCACAGGAAGCCTACTTCTTCCTCTCCCTATGTCTCTGCCTCTCTGTGCCTCTCATGAATAAAT
The DNA here is from genome assembly GCF_905146905.1 of Nyctereutes procyonoides. Classification (NCBI taxonomy): domain Eukaryota; kingdom Metazoa; phylum Chordata; class Mammalia; order Carnivora; family Canidae; genus Nyctereutes; species Nyctereutes procyonoides. The sequence continues at coordinate 30,853,778 of NW_026575046.1, forward strand.
AAATAAAATCATTTAAAAAAAAAGAAATGGTACAATGTGAAAAAATCATTTTAGAATCAATGACTCTAGGTGACAGAGCTGGGATTTGCACCCAGGCAGATCAACTGTAGTGCTTATAGCTTGTCTCCTGTGTTCTACGTGTGTCACCATGCAGTCTGTCTTGGCTACCAAATGTTTTGAAAGAGTTGTGGATCTAATGGAAGAAAATGTTCTGTGAACCAAAGAAATTGAGAAAGTCTTCATTAAACAGAATAAAATAATATAATAGATTTTCCTACTGTTTTTTTTTTATTACTGCAGGGCTTTATTTATTTATTTGAGGGAGAATACAAGTGGGGGAGGGGCAGAGGGAAAGGGAGAAATGGACTCCCTGCTGAGTGGGGAGCTGGACATGGGGCTCGAGCCCAGGACCCTGGGATCATGACCTGAGCTGAAGGCAGACACTTAACCAAGTGAGCCACCCAGGTGCCCCATACTACAGGACTTCTTTAAGACATTAATATCAGCATGCATTTTTGTACCTCCAGGGAGGGAGATAGACTACGCATCATTTCTGAAACATTTTTTGGTGGTGGAACATTTTATGGAACTTGTTCTTTGGAACACATTTCTGAATACTCAGTAGTAGGTCATTTCTCTAATCTTTCAACAAATTCATATTGAAGGTCAAGTTTCATTTTGCTTAATGACTCCAGTCTTTGGGGGCAATTATTATGTATCACGCATGATGAATCTATAAAGACAAGTTTGAAATTAAGCCTACAACTTTAGGCAGTTTTTTTTTCCCGGTCCCTATCTTTCATTCAGCAGTCATTTTAAAAAAGCACATATATTTAATACCAATAGGATAGTGTTTCTCAAAGCATACTTTATGGCAATGAACTCTAAACTTTTTGGTAAAGTATGACTCCTAGAAAAAAAATCTTTTTTTTTAAACTAAAAGTCCTCAAATTACTTTACTTTCATTGAAGTGTAGTTGCCATGTAATATTATACTAGTTTCAGGCATACAGCATAGTGATTCTACAATTCTATACCTTATTCAGTGCTCATCATAGTAAGTGCAGTTACCATCTGTCACCATACAAAATTGTTACAATATTATTGACTTTATTCCCTATGCTGTAAATTAAATCACCATGACTTTATTTTATAACTGGAAGTTTGTACATTTTAATCCCCTTCATCTATTTCACCCATTTCCCCAACTCCCCACCCCTCTGGCAACCACCAGATTGTTCTCTGTATTTATAAGCTGTTTCTGATTTGTTTTGTTTTTTAGCTTTCACATAAAAGTGAAATCATATGGTATTTGTCTTTCTCTGTCTGATTTATTTCACTTAGCATAATACCCTCTAGGTCTGTTCATGTTGACGTGAATGACCAGCTTTCATTCTTTTTTTATGCTTGAGTAGTATTCCTGTGTGTGTGTGCTCACGCGTGTGTGTGTGATTCTACACAAAGTACATCTTTGTCCATCCATTTATCACTGAATGGACACTTAGTTTGCTTCCATATCTTGGCTTTTGTAAATAATGCTGCAATGAACGTAGAGGAGTACATATCTTTTCAAATTAGTGTTTTCATTTTCTTTTGGTAAACACTTACAAGTGGAATTGCTGGATCATATGACAATTCTAGTTTTAATTTTTTGAGGAATCTCCATATTGTTTTCCATAGTGGCTGCCCAAATTTGCATTCCTACCAGCAGTGCACAAAGGCTCCTTTTTCTCCAGAGTCTTGCTAACAATTCCAATATTTTGTCTCTTTCATACTAGCCATTCTGACAGTTGTGAGATGATATCTCATTGTGGTTTTGATTTGCATTTCCCTGATGATGAGTGATGCTGAGCATCTTTTCATGTGTCTGTAGGCCATCTGGATGTCTTCTTTGGAGAAATGTCTATTCAGATCCTCTGCCCATTTTTTTATTGGATATTTTGTTTTCTTTGATATTGAATTGTGAGAGTTCTTTATATATTTTGGATATTAACCCATTATCAGATATGATCCAATAATTTCACTATTGGGTATTTACCCTAAGGAAGCAAAAACACTAACTCAAAAAGTTGTATGTATCCCTGTGTTTATTGCAAAATTATTTACAATAGCCAAGATGGAAACAACCCAAGTGTCTATTGAAAGACAAATATATAAGGAAGATACACACACACTGGTATATTATATAGCCATAAAAAAGATCAAGATTGTGCCCTTTGTGACGATATATGGACATAGAGTATACTATGCTAAGTGAAAAAAGCCAGACTAGGAAAAATAAACTTTCACTGGGGCTGAATGTATAAACGAATGTGAGACTTTGCATAATGAGAAGCACCAGTTTTCAGTGTTTGATTTTTTTTGAAAAGTTGTTTTGCAGAAAGCTTTTGTATAGGTTACAGTTGCTTTTAACTATGAATAACAATTCACCTGACTAACGATGCTTAAATAATAAAGACATTTTGTCCAACTTCTAAGATAAGACATTCAGAGGTAGTTGGTCCAGGGCTAATGTGGGGGCTCAAATATGTCATGAGTGATCCAGACTTTTCTTTTTTTGCCCTGTTGTGCTTCTCCCTACAGTGTTGTCTTGGTGCCTCATGGATGTACGGTGAGTCCTACAGTCCCAGGCATCACATCTCGCTCAAAGTAGAACAAAAGGGATGAAGCCACACAAACCATACTATTCTTTTTATTAAGAAAGCAAAAATGTTCCTAGAAGTCCCAGCAACCTTCTCCTAACATCTTATTGTACAAACTGCTGAGATCCACAGCCACACCTGGCTGCCAGGGAGTTGGAGATCAGAGTTAATAATAAGTTTCAGCCAGTGGTTCTTTAAGAGAGATCTCCACACCAGCAGCAACCTCATCACCTAGGAACTTGCTGGATTGCAAATCACTGGGCCTCGCCCTAGAACTACTGAATCAGAAACCCTTGGAGTTGGGCTAGTGATTTGTATTTTAATGAAATTTCTGGGTGATTCTAATATGCTTAATTTTGAGAACTACAGGCCCAGACTGATTCTTTGTTTCCTGGGACTGGGCTTCTTATTGTCCTGAATAGAACAGACATTCCGTCTAACATTCTTTCCTAACACAAAGGTAAGAGATGGATATTGTGCAGGCATCTATGTGTCTAACACAGAGATATTAGCTTTTGGCTGTGATATAAGTGTCAAATAGGACAATTGTTATTAATTAAAAAGACTTGCATCAGAAGTCAGCATCCTTAGGCTTGAGAACTGGCACTTATCTATTTTCTGTGTGATCTTGGGCAATCACTGAACCTTTCTTATTCTGCTTCCTATTCTCTTAAAGAGAGATATCCTCGCAGGGCTCCTATAAGAATCACCCAATACGATGTTTATTGGTGGACTCTGCAAACCCTAAGCCTTCATGTAGTGTCTGTTCCCATGCATCGGTGCATCACTGTCCCTCTGTTCCCTAAGCTTCTGCTCTGATGCTCTACCCTGATAGTCCCTGAGCAATCTTAATAAAGGTTCCACAGGCAGAACACACTAGACTTTATCAACAATGTCCAGGTATTCTACTTACTCGGGGCAGGGGGCAATGTCTTGGGCAGGGATGGAATAGGGGAGGGAAATTTTCTGTAATGCACTAAGGGTAAGTCTGTGGGTTTTTTTGTTGTTGTGGTAGTCATTTTACTCTTGGCTTCTTACATGAATTCCTTGAATTTAATTATCTGGGAGCTTTCAAAATGGCTTGCCAGATAACTTGCCACCAAAAATGACAATCAAGAAGCTTGAGATGGGATACTGATGGTACTTTTGTGGTAAGAGGAGGCAGAATGGGATTTATTTAGGATGTGCCAAGCATTTAAATAGCAAGAAGCTGTTTCTCTCAGTCTTCATGCATATAACATCATCCACTGTACTGTAATCTCAAGCATGTTTACAAGCTTTGAAAGTATTATAACCATAAAGACCAACTATGCATAACTCTCCATGATTTGATCAATTCACTGGCAAGGATCTGTGTAGTGCCTGGGAGGGGACATATGCTGTAATCTAGGCCAAAAAGGGCACAGAGGATGATTATTTTGGTATATTGGCTGGTTGCTGTTGTATCAGTGGTCACCTTCCTTATCAAGAGCAATCCTTGCCTAACAGTCGTGAGTGGTAGGAAGTGGAAGAGGATAGAATGGCAGAACCCTGAGCACTGAGAATTCCTTTGAAATACAATCTCATTTGGGACAAGGATGGCCTTGTGAGTCCAAGATGTGAGGTTGTGCTAGGAAAGAAATTTGGTAAGTTCAATTCTCATAGCAGAAAGAAGCCCTATGAAGTACCAAGTTATGATCTTAAGGAGCCCCAAATTATGGAGCAAGGCCCTTGATTATGAATTTGTAAGACTCTGGAATTCTTATAAATTTTGTGAACTCCTGAATGTGTTCACATAGAAACCCTTGATTATCCTTAGGGAGAAAGGCTTCTGGGCTCCTCCCTCCCCCCCTAAAAAAGGAAAAGCTGGAGAAGTAGCAAGGAATTAAGGAGTGGGTGAATTGAGGAAATGGTGATAGTTACTGATGGAGAACCATCTGGGAAAGGCTGGAGGAGTGCATGGGGGCCTGGTTTGCAGTGGAGAAGGATCCTTGAATTTGAGCTGTAGAAATTCCAGGGTAGCGTCAGTGTCCCCTTCCTTTCTTGATAACTGCAACAGGCTAGAGATTGGAAACTTGTCTCATGCCATTTACCAACTGTTGGGCCAATAGTTCATGTATTCAATGCATATTTCGCATTTGCTGGTACCTACAAATGCTGAGTGCCATATGTAGTGTTGGTGAGTAATGTGAAAAAAACATACAACATTTCTGCCATCATGGAGCTTATGTACTAATAAGGAAGACATAAAAAACCCTCAACAAATACATAAGTGTAACTTATCAGAGAAGTGATGTGAAGGAAATAGAGTGGTGAGTGAGAGGGTTGCCAGCAAGGCCATGTTGAACAGGGTGGTTACTGTGGTCCTTTTGAAGACACATATTTGAGCTGAGATATGAATGATGAAAATGAACAAGACACATAAGGAGTTATCAGGAAACTATTTCTGGTGGGAGAACACCCGACACAGTGCCTGGAGGTGGGAGAGAGATTGACAGTTTCAAGGAATGGAAAGATGGCTAGGATGTCTGAAGCATGGCAGGCAAGGGCAGCATGGGGACAATGCTATGAAATAGGCTGGGGAGTTGGGGAGGGCCCAGATCATGGAGGACTTTGCAGGTATGGGAAAGAGTTAGGCATTTATTCTATGAGAATGAGAAGAGAGAGATGAGAATTTATTCTATGAGAATGGGAATGGGAAGTCATTAGAGGGCTTTGAGCAGCAGGTTGACAAAGACCATTAACAAAGGTCCTTCTGGCTTCTAAGTGAAGAATAGATTAAAAGGTTCTCCAAGAAGTCATTGAGACAAATCAAAAGCTGGGCATGGGAAAATATGGTGGCTTGGCATGGTGGGACAGCGAAGATGGAGAGATGTAGGTATGAGTGGCTCTGCAGGTGGAATGGCAGGTGGACTGTAAGAAATGAAATAATTGGTGACAGTCCTGATAGTCTTTTTTTTTTTCCTGGTAGAGCGTCGTAAAAAGGGTACCATACCATTAGGGAAGAACTGAAAGGAGATATGTGGAAATATCTATACTTGAGCAAGTGCCCTGGAGTCTGAGTCATAGAAAAGCCAGTGTGGAATCCCCTCACGAGTTTTACACTGTTTCCTGTCCTTAGGCTTCAACTGTCAGGTATCACTCCAGTGTCGGTGATGGATTAGCCATACAAAAATAATAAAAGCAGTCATTGAGCTCTTACTGTGTCCAACAGGTTGCCAAATTCCTAAATTTCCCATCAAAACTATGAAATAGATCTCTCTTATTGATCCCTGTTTTCTAGTTGCCAAAGTGAAAGCTCAGAAAGACTAAGAAATTTGTGTTAAGTCACCTAGTTAGGAGGAAGTAGGAGAGCAAAGAACTGAAGCCAGGGCTATCTGACTATAACTTCATGTGTTTGTTCCTATACTCTGTTTTATAGGCTATACTTGGTACACAATTAGTCAAATAAATGTTTCCTGTGGATACCTACTATTCATAGCATCTAAACACAAGGTATGACATTGAGCAAAATGTGGGTCCTGTTTTTAAAGACTTGACACTAGAGCAGAGGGATCAAAAGTGGCCACAGATGACTCCCTTGCCGACTAGAAAGTGATGAGTAACACACAAGAAGTAAAATCAAAGGACTTTTCTAGTTCAAAGAGGCAGAGAATTTCTTCTGCCTGTGTGTAGGGGGATATACAATCAGAGAGTGCTTCGCGGAGGAGGTGGCAAGAAGAAGGCCTGGCTGTAACACTAGAGCAAAGCCTGAGGGGGCACCACAGAAGCTCCTGGAGTATGTGTCATGTGACTGGCTTAGGGCAGAAGTTCTCAAAGTGTGGCCTGGGGACACTTTGATATGTGAAGTCAAAACTATTTTCCTTATTTGCCTTTTTCACTCTCCTTCTCTCATGAGGTTGCAGTTGCATTTTCCAGAGGCATGAATGACGTAGGATATTGCAATAGACCGAATGCAGGAGCAGAATGAGAACACAGCTGTCTGACTAACCCAAACAATAAAGAGATGTGTGATGAAAGTAAAACATACCATGCTTCCTACTATTTTTTGTGTGTGTTTGCCTTGAGAAACAGTTGTTTTTCATAAAAATGTTATTTTTCATTAACGGTGTCATTGTAGATTGTGTTAAATAATTTAAAATTTGTTTTTATTTTAAATTTCTAATATAATAAATAATCAATAGGTGTAACCTGCATTAACCAAAGTTCTTTCGGATCTTTAATGATTTTAAAGACTGTAAAACTTAACTCCTGAGACCAAAAAGTTTTTGATCTGGGGGCTCCTGGGTGGCTCAGTCAATTTAAGTGTCTGACTCTTGATTTTGGCTCAGTCATGATCTCAGGGTCATGGAATCAGCTGGCTGGGCTCCATGCTCAGTGGAGAGTCTGCTTTTCCTCTTCTGCTCTTCCTAGTGCATGTCTGTGCATGCATGTGGTCTCTCTCTCTCTCTCTCAAATAAATAAATAAATCTTTTAAAAAAAGTTTATGATCTGTTAATCTGATGCAACAGTAAAGTGTAACCAGGGTCAGGGAGAAGTTACAGGATCTTTTAGGCTGGAGTGTGTGTTGACTTTGCTGCTTCCCGATAGGAGGAGAGCCAGGCTCAAGTTCCTGGCCTTTCCTTGGTGGGGCTGTAGGGTTTTTAGGGTTACATGCATCATAGCGTGTCAGTATTCTGTTCAGCTCCAGGCAGAGTCCTGGAGGGTGCGGCTGCTCTGGGTGGGGAGCTATCGGAGTTCTCAGCTACCGCCTCCAGGACGGGAGGGAGAATTGTGAAATGGATTATTCTCATTGCCTTTCTAGTCTCACTTTGCTACCTGACGTACTTTAAAGCACATGTTTTTTTGTGTGCTTTAGTTGAAATCACCAGCTGGATCTCACCATTACAGCAGAGAGCTAAGGCCTCTTAGTCATTAGAGTGAGGTATTGCAGTGTGGTTAACCACTTGGGCTTTTGCATGAGCCATGCTGCTGTTTAGTCCAGATACTTCTACATATTGTCTTCTTGTGCTAGTTATTTACCTCTCAAAAAATTTTTTTTTTATTTTTTATTTTATTTTATTTTTTTTTATTTATTTTTTTTTATTATAAATTAATTTTTATTGGTGTTCAATTTACCAACATACAGAATAACACCCAGTGCTCATCCCGTCAAGTGTCCCCCTCCGTGCCCGTCACCCATTCACCCCCACCCCCCGCCCTCCTCCCCTTCCACCACCCCTAGTTCATTTCCCAGAGTTAGGAGTCTTTATGTTCTGTGTCCCTTTCTGATATTTCCCACACATTTCTTCTCCCTTCCCTTATATTCCCCTTCACTATTATTCATATTCCCCAAATGAATGAGAACATACACTGTTTGTCCTTTAATTCTTCTTTTCAAGTAAAAATAGCATTTGGAGCAAATATTCCTGGCTGACCTCACTTTAGGTATTGGCCTCCTGCTGTCAGGGGAAAGGATGAAGACCGTGGTCTCACCTTGCAGCTACCCTGGGCTGGACTTGTGGGATAGGATGTCTGAGGATGGATCAGTACATCCCAGACATTGCTTGCTGTACTGAAAATAGTGTTGTTACCATGAAGAGGCTTCGAGTGACAGCAAGAACAAGCGGCTATTGTTTGGTGGGTCCCATCTCAGGGTGAAAACTGGCACAGCAGAGAGACAGTTGGAGTGGACTGCCTTTGCCCTGCCAGGGCTCAGTGCAGCAGACCACAGCAGCTGCACTGCAGCCCAGCGGGACTGAAATGCAATGGTGAGGCAGGCACTGCCTGCCAATGCTGACTGCATTCCAGAGGTGTAGATGCCAATCTGAGATGGATGCTGTGCCAGGAGCAGGTGGAAGGTCCCCGCTTTGCCAGACCAGAGCTGTCTCCACCTTCCTCTCCTAATACACACACCTTGTCCAACCGTGGTGCTGTGTCAAGGGTGCTGGCCTGGTTTTGCAGATGCATCCTCTTGGACCTTTTTGTGTTCGTGTCTTGCTCTGCTTATTCTCAGTACTTAAGCCAAGACACTACTTGCCAGAACCTCTTCTTTATCCACTAAACCCGTCATATTCAATTTCCCATCTCTGTCATGTTCCCACCTATATGCTCTGGGAAATCACAATTGTCACACCATTATTACAGGCTTTAATTAACTACTTACTGAGCATTGAGTACCCACTATAAGTCGGGCGGATACATGCTGGGAACATATAGTAGACAAAACAGACAAGACCCCACCACCCAGGGAGTATGTTAGTGGTGGCCAGACTTTAAGCAAACAGTCACGTAAGGAACTCCTTAACTATAAGTTATGATATAGTATGGAGACAAATATAGGGAACTAAAAGTTGTTTATTTTTTTAAGACTATAGGAATTAAAGGGCAAAGGTGCTCAGTTGGTTAAGTATCTGCCTTTGGCTCAGGTCATGATCCTAGGGTCCTGGGATAGAGCCCTAGGTCAGGCTTCCTGCTCAGCAGAGAGCCTGCTTCTCCCTCTCCCTCTACATGCTGCTCCCTCTGCTTCTGCTCTCTTTCAAATGAATGAATGAATGAATGAATGAATGAATAAATAAATAAAATCTAAAAAAAATAGACTGGAGGAATTGGGAGGTCTTCTTGAGGAAGTGACTTTTATTTGCAGGTGTCATGGATGAGTGGGAATTCAGCCGGTATACAAGCTGGGGGTTTGGTATTTGGGGTAGGAGGTAATTTCAGGCAGAATGAACAACAGGTACAAAAGCTAACCTGAAACTGAGATACTGAAAGGGGATGATGTGACTTCTGCTGAATGAGAGAGGAAGGGACAAAAGGCTGGAGAGGTGGGCAGAGACCTGATTGTATTGATGGCATTTTAAACATCTTTGTCTTTATCCAAATTGTGAGGATTTCCACAGAAATATTTTAACAGGAAGATGACATGATCTGGTTTTTGGCTAGTGAAAGAGCAGGTTGGAGAACGCTAGAGTGGAAGTTGAGACAATTAGGATATCTTGAGAGAGAAGGACCCTAGTAATAAGCCCATACAACCTTTGCCCATACAGGTGGAATTCAACTGGTAGCCCAAACTCCCCCAGAGAGTTGATGGATGAGCTAGGACTTGAATGCAGATTTAATGATTTGTAGGACAATATACTTGCCTCTGTACCACACTACATTTAAGTAAATGCTTTCCCTTTCATAGGGATAGTAATAATTGATGTTTTGTCTTCAATGGGAATGTAAGACGTTTTGTGGTCTTATTACAAGATTCTCATAGAAGTTGATAAAGGATAGAGGAAAACCCAGCAACTGACTTATTAACTATAACTTTACCACATGGATGACCACTGTAGATAGGTTCACCATTGTGTTCAGGGCAAGATGACATGGTGGTTGTAAGATTTAGGGCTGCTGCATCAGACAGACATGAGTTGAAATTGAAGATCCACTCTTCTCTTCAGATAGCATTATTTTATTCAAAGCAAATATTTGTCTGGCATATAGTAAGTATACAATAAATGCTCTTTATTCAAATAGGGATAGTGGTGATGATAATGTCAGTCTATTTAATCAAAGACAGAGTATGTCCTTAAGGGGGCAGGAGACTTCAGAGCAAAAGGCCTTTCAGAATAGCTACTGAATTTCACCTTTAATTAATCAGCTCAATAAAGTTTATTGCGTGTAGGGCAGTCCCTGTGGTGCAGCGGTTTGGTGCCACCTGCAGCCTGGGGTGTGATCCTGGAGACCTAGGATCGAGTCCCACATCGGGCTCCCTGCATGGAGCCTGCTTCTCCCTCTGCCTGTGTCTCTGCCTCTCTCTGTGTGTGTCTATGAATAAATAAATAAAGTATTTAAAAAAATTTATTGCGTGTATACTATGTACAAGCAATAGTCTGTCCCAGGCACAGTTCATGCCCCCAACGTGTTGAAGAGGGGAGATAAGAGAAATCTATAAATAATTCTAATACCATGTAGAAATCATGTTCCCTGGGAGAGATGCTAAGTAAAATGGAGGTTCTGTGACAGTTGTACCATCCAGCTGGTGGAATTTCGAAAGTATTATGAAGAGGATGGCTCCTGAAATGTGGTTTGGAGGATGGGTAGATTTTTAATCTTTTGAAGATAGGGTAGGGTAGTTTGGACATTTTATTTTATATTGCAAAAGTTATACCTGATCTGTTTAGAAAATTCAGAACAAAATCTGTAAGCAAAAGAAAGAAAATCAAAATTCCCTGTGATCTCACCAGCTGGGATAACTAGTTACCATTGGGTTGTATATTTTTAAAACATTTCACTATGCAAGTATATATACACATGATTATACAAATAGAATTGTGCTATTCTATAGTCAGTTTTTTCTTTTTTAACTTTAAACACATTTAAAAATAATTTTTATTTCACCAAGTGTTCTCTTTTGTGTTCTTTCGAGTCAGGTGCTGCCACAAGAGGGGGATACGAAAGATGCGAGAAAACAAAGTTTATTATGCTTTTAGGTTCTATAGAGAGTGTCATCAGACACCATGGTGGAGACATATCAGGGAAATACCCGGAGAGGGGCTCATTCAGGCAGATGGGGAGCCAAGAGAGAACAAGGATCTGTGGACAGGTGCCTTTATTGGGTGTCAGGGTGGAATACACAAGCAAAGGGCATGAGGGGATTTTACTAGTGTATTTGACTGTCACTAGATCACAGGGTCTGGCAAGAAGGCAACTGTGGCAGGGGTTAGCCTTCTCACTCACTGCTGTACCTGAATGCCTGGTCAGGGTGCTCACAGCTGGTTCATGGAGAAGTTGAGGCAGCAGGGAAACACATTTTAAAATTTATAGTACATATCTACAGTCTTATAATTTTGTGGTGGTTGCTTAGTATTGGACTCTTGGAGATGTTATCATATATTTAGCCAAGCTTCTATAGTTGGCCACATAAAGTACTTCCTTGTTGCTTTCTGGTTTATTTTTTGCTTGTTAAACAATACGACAATAAACATAGTCATAGCCGAGTAATGCCATCACATGATGATTTCTTCAGGCTGATTTATTAGTAGTAGGATTTCTGGGCCAAGGGGCCTATACACGTAAAATTGTTTCCTTTTTTTTTTTTAAATTTTATCTTCTAAGTTCTGGAAATAAATAGTGGGTATACACTTCAAAAAGTCATTTATAAAGTTGTATTACTCAAAGTTTTATTAACCTGAGATATTACGTTAGTAATAACTCCTTACATTTTTCTATCCTCTTACAATGATGAAAGCATGTTTACATACATTTCATCATTTGATTCTCATAATGGCTCTGGAGGCAGACAGATAGATATTGCTATTTCTCCTTTTTCAGAAGAGGAAAGTGAATCTCAGGCAGCTCAGCAGTCTACTTAGGATAACACGGCTAGCAAGCGACAGAGCCTTCTGACACGGAGTCCTGATACCCTTTGGCAGTATAACCTGTGGGCTGCTGTGCCTCCTCCCAGCACATTAATGACCATATCACCATCCATAATATTAACCTGATAGAGGCTATTAGACCTGTGATATTCACTAGGTTTTCCAGGTTTTATATCATTTTTCCCTAAAATATTATTTTAAAAAATACTACTGTGAGACATTGTTTTTAGCGTTGGCTACTTTCTTAGTTATGAATGGGTGGGATTTTATTTTATTTTATTTTATTTAAATTTATTTATGATAGTCACAGAGAGGGAAAGAGAGAGAGGCAGAGACATAGGCAGAGGGAGAAGCAGGCTCCATGCACCGGGAGCCTGATGTGAGATTCGATCCCGGGTCTCCAGGATCGCGCCTTGGGCCAAAGGCAGGCGCCAAACTGCTGCGCCACCCAGGGATCCCGAGTGGGATTTTAATAGGCAGTGGAGAAGGGAGGTAAAGTATCTCAAGCAGTAGGAGTATGGCTGTGTAGGAAGAGATTAGGCACTGGCTTCAAATGGGCCAATGTCAGGCTAGCATTGGTGCAACAGAAATAGGTTATTTAGCTTGATCTATGTTTAAAAAATTACCAACATCAGGATATTTCATGTAGTTATGTGTATTCCTGGGCTCTTCATTCAGGAGCTCTGGCAACCCTTAGCCTGCCTTCAATCTAGACCATGATTTTTATCCCCAGATTTATTGATATATAATTGACATATAACAATGTATAAGTTTAAGGTGTACAAATGCTGACTTGATATACTTATATATTACAAAATGATTACCACCATCACATTAGCTAACATCTGCATCATGTTCTTAATTCTCTACTGTGGTGATAATATTTAAGGTTTACTCTCTTAGCAACTTTCAGGTACAGTTAACCCTTGAACAATATGGGGATTAGAGGCGCTGACCCCTTGCATAACCCCATGTATAACTTTTGACTCCCCCGAAACGTACCTTCTAATATCCTACTATTGACAGGAAGCCTTACTGATAACATAAGCAGTCTATTAATACATATTTTGTGTGTTATATGTACTAAATACTATATTTAGAAAAAAGATCCATGTATAAGTGGACCCATGCAGTTAAAACCAGTGTTGCTCGAGGTCAACATAGTAGAATATTAACTATAATCACTATGCTGTACATTAGATCCCCAGAACTGATTCATCTTATATGGAAATTTGTACTCTTTGACCAACATTTTTCCCTTTTCCCTCACCTCCCACCCACCCACTGTTAACTATGATTCAAGTCTATTTCTATGAGTTTTGGCTTTTTTTAGATTGCACATGTCAGTGATATCATACAGTGTTTATCTTTGACTTATTTCACTTAACATAATGCCCTCCAGGTCCATCCATGTTGTCATAAGCAACAGGATGTTCTTTTTCATGGCTGAATAATACTCCCTTGTGTATACCACATCTTCTTTATTCATCTGTTGACAGACTTAGATCCTCCATATCCTGGCTGTTGTAAATAATGTTGCAATGAACACGGGAGTGCAAATATCTCTTCTAGATCCTATTTTCATTTATTTTGAATATACTTCTAGAAGTGGGATTGCTGGATCATGTAGTAGTTCTATTTTTTTTAGTAGCTCTATTTTTAATTTTTTGAGGAACCTCCATACTATTTTCCATAGTGGCCGCACCAATTTACATTCCCATCAACAACACACAAGGTGGTTTTTTCCCCCCACATCCTCTCTAACACTTGTTATCTTTTGTCTTTTTGATGATATCTATTCAAAAAGAGATGATACTTCACTGTAGTTTTGATTTGCATTTCCTTGATGATTGATATTGAGCACCTTTCATGTACCTGTTAGCCATTTGTATGTCTTTTTTGAAATAATATCTATTCAGATACTCTGCCCATTTTTAAATTGGATTCTTAAAATACTGCATTTTATAAGGTTTTTTTTTTACATATTTTGCTTACTGACCCCTTATCAAATATATGATTTGCAAATATTTTCTCTCATTTTGTAGGTTGCTTTTTCAATTTCTGTGGCTTTCCTTTGATTGCAGAATCTTTTGGGTTTGATGTAGTCCCACTTATTTATTTTTACTTTTGTTGCCGATGCTTTTGGTGTTATCCAAAAAAATAATTGCCAAGATCTATGTCAAGGAGCTTACCTTATATGTTATTTTTCTAGGAGCTTTATAGTTTTAGGGCTTACATTGAAGCCTTTAATCAATTTTGAGTTGATTTTTGTGCATTATGTAAGACTAGGGTCTAGTTTCATTCTTTTGTGTGTGGCTATCCAGCTTTCCAGTTTTCCCAACACCATTTATTGAAGAGACTGTCCTATCCCCATTATATATTCTTTGTTATAAATTAATTGACCATGTATGCATAGGTGTATTTCTGAGGTCTGTATTCTGTTCCGTTCATCTATGCATATGTTTTTATGCCAATACCATCCTTTGAAATGAAGAATTCCATACCTCTAGCTTTGTTCTTCTTTCTTAAGTTACTTTGGCTAGGGACACCTGGGTGGCTCAGCGGTTAAGCGTTTGTCTTCAGTCCAGGGTGTGACCGAGGATCGAGTCCCACATCAGGCTCCCTGCATGGAGCCTGCTTCTCCCTCTGCTTCTGCCTGTCTCTGCCTCTCTCTCTCTCTCTGTGTCTCATGAATGAATGCATGAATGAATGAATGAATGAATGAATAAATAAATGAAATCTTTACAAAAAAGTCACTTTGGCTATTTGGGTCTTTTGCAGTTCCGTATACATATTTTAGGATTGTTACATTTCTGTGAAAAATGCCACTGGAATTTTTTGTTACTGTTATTCTATAGTCTGTTTTTTTAAGTTTTTATTTAAGTTCTAGGTAGTGAACATACAGTGCAATATTAATTTCAGATGTACAATATAGTGAATGATTCAGCACTTCCATAGAGTACTCAGTGCTCATTTTAGCAAGGGTCAACCAGGAAATTAAGAAAGAATTTAAAAGATTCATGGAAACTAATGAGAATGAAGATACAACTGTTCAAAATCTTTGGGATGCAGCAAAAGCAGTCCTGAGGGGGAAATACATCGCAATACAAGCATCCATTCAAAAACTGGAAAGAACTCAAATACAAAAGCTAACCTTACACATAAAGGAGCTAGAGGAGAAGCAGCAAATCGACCCGACGCCCAGCAGAAGAAGAGAGTTAATTAAAATTCGAGCAGAACTCAACGAATTTGAGACCAGAAGAACTGTGGAACAGATCAATAGAACCAGGAGTTGGTTCTTTGAAAGAATTAATAAGATAGATAAACCATTAGCCAACCTTATTAAAAAGAAGAGAGAGAAGACTCAAATTAATAAAATCATGAATGAGAAAGGAGAGATCACTACCAACACCAAGGAAATACAAACGATTTTAAAAACATATTATGAACAGCTCTACGCCAATAAATTAGGCAATCTAGAAGAAATGGACGCATTCCTGGAAAGCCACAAACTACCAAAACTGGAGCAGGAAGAAATAGAAAACCTGAACAGGCCAATAACCAGGGAGGAAATTGAAGCAGTCATCAAAAACCTCCCAAGACACAAGAGTCCAGGGCCAGATGGCTTCCCAGGGGAATTCTATCAAACGTTTAAAGAAGAAATCATACCTTCTCTTCTATTTTTATTTTTATTTTGGAAAACTTTGAGAGAATCGGTAATAATTCTTTTTTGAACATTGTATATAATTTGCCAGGGAGTCATTTGGTCATAGAATTTCTTTGTTGGGAGGTTTTTGATTACTACTTCAGTCTCCTTACTGGTAATTACTCTGTTCAGATTTTGTATTCTTCATGATAGTCTTGGTAGGTTGTATATTTCCAGGAATTTATCCATTTTTCTCTAGTTGCCCAATTTGTTCTGGGTTGTCTAATTTGTTTGTGTATTATTGTTCATAGTAGTCTTTTTGATCATTTGTATTTGTGTGGTATCAGCTGTATCATCTCCTCCTTCCAATTTTATTTATTTGAGCCCTCTATTTTTTTTTCTTGGTGAGGGTATCTAAGTATTTATTTATCTTAAAAAAAAGCACTGTTTGTGTCATTGATCTTTTCTATTATCTTTTTAGTCTTTATTTCTGCTCTGATCTTTATTATTCCCTTCCTCTGCTAACTTTAGGTTTAGTTTGTTCTTTTGTTTCTAGTTCCTTGAGGAGTAAAGTGAGGTCATCCAAGCTGAATCATGACTGACAGGAGTTGGGTAATTTCTACCCCCTTTAGATGGGGCACAAGTGTTCTAGTTTGTTTCAGGCTTTTGCCTCCAGTTTTTCTCAGGCTTTACCATTCTCTGTTGTTTTTCTGAGGGTCAGTAGTGATTAAAAATATGCCTGTCAGAACATAAAGACTCCTAACTCTGGGAAACGAACTAGGGGTGGTGGAAGGGGAGGAGGGCGGGGGGTGGGGGTGAGTGGGTGACGGGCACTGAGGGGGACACTTGACGGGATGAGCACTGGGTGTTATTCTGTATGTTGGTAAATTGAACACCAATAAAAAATTAATTTATTAAAAACACACACACACACACACACAAAATATGCCTGTCATATTGTTTTTCTTACATCCAGCTGGTTTTACTCTGTCACTTTGCTGGCTGGACCTTTTAGGCATCTGAGTATAAACCTGTTGTTTTATTTAGTATTTTATTTTATTTATTTTATTTTAAAAAAGATTTTATTTATTTATTCATGAGAGATACAGAGAGAGGCAGAGACATAAGCAGAGGGGGAGGCAGGTTCCCTGCAGGGAGCCCGATGCAGGACTCAATCTCTGGAGGACCCCGGGATCATGCCCTGAGCCAAAGGCAGACGCTCAACCACTGAGCCACCCAGGCGTCCCTGAACCGTTGTTTTAGGGTATGTGCAGGGCATAGCCCATTTCATTTAGGGCCTAGAGAAGATCCAGGAGAGTAGTGGGAAAGAAAACTGGAAAGGCAGCTTATGGTCAAGCGAGGGAGAGTCTTAAAACCAGGAGAAGCACCTGGACTTTATTTTTTAGGCATAAGGAAGCCACCAAAGGATTTAGAACTCTTAAATGACATCCTTGTGCCCTGTCCTGGGGCAGCTGTTCTTTAAGTGTTCTTTACTTTTGCTGCATTTTCTCTTTGCCATCTCTGCTCCCAATGGAGAGTGTTTTCAAAAGCCTAGACAGCTGTTTACATCTTCTTTGTAATGAAGGCATTGTGGTTCTTCCCTCCCTCTGAGGACATCTTGCAAATTGCTCGCTCTTTGTGAGAAGAGCAGCCTGTACTCCTTTCCGTGCTCCACGTCCCTGCGTGGAGGCTGGGACAAATAAACCAGGAAGGTATCGCTGCATCAGTGTCTGACTGATTCACCAGGATTTGAGGAGGAGGAGGAGGGCCTTCATTAACTGTTGCCAAGTGGTTTCTGGTTGAAAGCGATTTGCATGGTGTTTGGCTTGTGGGGGAGTCTTTGCTTATTTTCAGGTCAGGTTCTTGGATATAACCTGGATGTGATGCAGAGAAGTGCTGATAAGGGATTTCAAAACTTGACTTCTAGCCCTGGCTGGGTTGCTCATGGGCTCTGTGACCCTGTTCACTATCACGTTGGTGAGTCCTCCTTTTCTCATCTGTAAGATTAGATTAACTGCTACCCTGTCCCACATCACAGGGGTGGTTTGAGGATTGAGTGGAAGCATGTACAAGAAGAGTGCCAAGTGTTATACACACACTACAAGGTGACCATTAAGGGAAGAGAATTGTTTTTGTGGAAGGAAATGGGTCCTGGTCAAGCACCTTTGTAGGGTGATGGTGCATATGGCCTTGACTCGAAGTGGAGTGGATGATTCAGATGGCTGAGATAATTCAAGCAGTTGATTCTATGGACTAGAAAAAGCCCGTTAGGGCAATATATCCCTGCTAGCTCGAACACAGTAGTCCTGGTTAAATAAAATGCAAACTTATAGTAAAGTGCTTAAAAGTAAGGTCTCTGGCCTATGGCTCTCCCTTTGGATCACACTCTTTCTAGCTTTGTGGCATTTAGGCCATCTTTTTCTGATTTGCTAAGCAAGTATCTTAACAATAGTACCTGGGTCATAAGTTTGTTGTGAAAATTAAGTAAGGCAGTGCAGGTAAAGCCTTCAGTAAAGTGCACAGCCTATTGGAGGCATTAAAGAAAACTTGGTATTGTGATTAGTTCTCTGTTGCTCTGGCTCACTGCTGGAGGGGAGTGAATAGGACCCAGGTACAGGCCTGGAGAGGAGCAGACCTAGAATAGCAGAGGCCCTGGCCTGGTCCAGGGCAGGATGGAGGAGGCTCTGGGAGCATGAGAAAGGACACAGCACTGGGAAGTGAGTGGGGGGCACTCTGTTGTCACCATCTCCATAGTGTTGTGCTGGAAACCTTGTTAAGGTGATAGATCACTGCAGCTTAGCCCTCCTCCCTCCATCTCAGCAGGTACCTCCCACCCTTGGTGATGATAAGGAGGGGAAGGTTATCAGGTGTTGGTGTGGGACCAGGCAGCAGTCTCCAGGGAGCCCCTGATGCCTCTGTGGCAGCTTGGTGCAGAGTGGTGCAGGAGGCAGGCTGGGCAGGCGAGTGTAGCAAGCTGGTTACGGTTGTGGCAGGCGCCAATGTTTTATGGTTGTGGTGGCGCAGGCTTGCTAGTTGCTGTTTCTGGAAAGCATTTTCACTTGCCTTTTTATTACCTACATCCCAGACATTCTCTCTATAGAGCTTGTGTCCTCAGCCCAAAGTCTCCCTCCCTTCTTTCCTGCTCTGTCAGAAACATACAGACATTGGTAGCAGCGCAGAAAACTTATGACACACAATATATACATAGGCACTTGTGTGACCCTTGTGACCTACCTGTTTCTGTACCTCTAGGAGCCCCCCTCCCCATAGAACACAGGAGTGGGCCCTGGTGGGGCATAAAAGAAGGCTTGCATTTTAGCACATTCCCCACAGCTCAGCCTCTCCCTGACCTTTGGTCTTCTTTTCCCTTTCCTCTGAAGATCTGATAAAAATGCAGACATGGGGGTGGGGCACCTGGATGGCACAGGTACTTAAGCATCTGACTCTTGGTTTTGGCTCAGATTGTGATGTCAGGGTCATGGGAACTATCCCTGTGTCTGGCTCCGTGCTCAGTGTGGAGTCTTCTTGGGTTCTCTCTCCCTCTGCCTCTGCCCTCTGTACCCCCTCCATGTTCTTTCTCTTTCTTTGTGTCAAATAAATAAATAAATAAATAAATAAATAAATAAATAAATAAATAAATCTTTTAAAAAATGCAGGCACAGAAAAGGTCAGCTTTGCTGTCTAAATCATTAATCCACATATATTTAGTCTGAATCTATAAGT
This sequence comes from Nyctereutes procyonoides, assembly GCF_905146905.1. Classification (NCBI taxonomy): domain Eukaryota; kingdom Metazoa; phylum Chordata; class Mammalia; order Carnivora; family Canidae; genus Nyctereutes; species Nyctereutes procyonoides. The sequence continues at coordinate 30,873,111 of NW_026575046.1, forward strand.
TCAAGGCTCAGCATGTTTATCACAAGAGCAATGCAGGTGACAGTCAACTTGGAGGTGTGGGACCTGCAGGGGGATGGGGGAGGGGGACGTGCTAGACAGGGACCTTAGTCTGTGTGCGGCTACTTCCATAGCTACATGACCTTGCTTCTGTCCCTGTCCCTTGCTGGGTTTTAGTTTCCCCATTTAAACAATACATATTTCGTATTCAGCGATTTCTGTGTTCCGTTGAGCCCCGAAATTCTGTGATTCTGTGGAATTTGTCATTTCAGTTTCCCCAGACCCCCTCACCCTCTCTTTAGAATGAAGCATTATTGGTAAAAGCCCATCTTGCAGTGCCTTTCATCTGCACCTGCTAATGCAGCGTCTCCAGCCCCCGGCAAGGCCCTTCAAGCTATTTCAGGGGGTCCCCAGGGAGAGTCCCATATGTGCTAACAAATAAATCTGGTCAGCTATTACCTGGCATCTGCCATTTTCTCCTTCCAGACGCCCGAGATAATGCTCATAGCTGATGTTCTGCAGTGTTCATTGGCCAGGGGACGTTGCTTCCTCAATTGTCCCAGTGCCCAGGCAAGCCACCTGCTGCCAGGCTCTAATATTTCCCCAGACCTTGAGGGTCTCCAAAGGACCTTTGTGCTACCACTGCTCCCACCATGCCCAGCCAGACCCAGGGCCACTATAGGAATCATTCTCACTCAGTTAGTTACTGATTCTACTGCCACTGCAGTGAATGTGCTGGAATCCAAAGCAGGGCTCTGGAGCGAGGTGGGGAAGAATGTACCTCACTTCCTTCAGCTCCCTGCTAGGATGTCTACAGCTCTCTTCCCAAAAGCTTCTGGGCTTTCTAGTTCTTTCTGTTCACCTTCTACACATAACCTGTGAGAAACTGAGCTGAGGAAAAATTGGAGTCTGAGATAGTGTACTGGACTCAAAATGACTCTACTTTCCAATAATAAAGGATTTGGCTAAGGGAGAACATTGACTTTGGAATGTTCTCATATACAACTTGCTTAGGGACACAGGAATGTCTACACTGTAATCATACATTTCAGTCCTTGTGGCTCCCAAGGGATTTAGAGTTCGAGAGGACTGTGGTGGATGGAACGCAGGCATAACTCCACTCCAACGTAGGACGCTAGCAAACTAAGCTATAGGTGCTCAGCATGAGCCTGAGATCTAAGCAAATTCCTTCCTCCTCCTATTCCCAAATCAACCTTGAGATCTGACTACCTGCACAGGTCAGGAGAGTGAGGTGACGGACCTTGCCCTGAGCACCAAGCACAGTACTTGGCAAGCAGAAGACAGACGATCAGTAAGTATTGGAGGCCAAGAGAGGGACTAGATAAAGAAGAGAGAGGCGGGGGAGGTAGAGAGAGCCCAGGATAGATCAAGGCTGTCGTCTGGTCAGACCAATGCGAACCTCTGATTCTTTCTCTTGGACTGTCTCTCATTCCAGACTTACCTTTATAAGTGACTGATTTCTCATCATATACACACATGACATGTCCCTTCCTTCCCTAGTGGTAGCAGTGGGAATGCATAGTCATAGCTTCCGGAAATGTGTATATATTAGGCCAAGATTAAGAGCTGTGCTAATGATTTTAGTACATGGCATGTCCTACATGCAAACCATGTTAGCTTGTCTTTTATGTCTAAAGCTTCTATCTCTTAAAATTAGGGCATAAGGGGCACCTTGGTGGCTCAGTCAATGAAGCATCAGCCTTTAGCTCAGGTCATGGTCCTGGGATCGAGCCCCATGTTGGGCTTTCTGCTCAGTGGGGAGGCTGCTTCTCCCTCGTCTTCTGCCTGCCACTCTGCCTGCTTGTGCTCTCTCTCTGTCAAATAAATTAAATAAAAATAAATAAATAAATACAATCAGGCAATTGAGTAGGTAGAAATGACAGAATTCTTTTTTTTAAGAAAAAAATTTTTAAGAAAAATTTCTTAAAAAAGCAATTTTTAAGAAAATATAGTCCTTGGGGTAGTGAGTTTCTTACTACTGGAAGTATTTATTTAATCAGAGACAGCTTGGCTATTTGATGATGATATTATATTGAAGATTCAGGCACCAAAAAGAAGTTAAACTGACCTATAAAGTCCTTTCTAAATGAGGGAATCTATGTTTCTAAGTTCCTTATATACTATTCTCACTATCTGCATGTTAAGGAGGTATCATCCAAACCCACGGATTAGACTTCCTCTTTAAGCTTGATGCATAGAGATGAGAAGGATGAAGGGACCCCTCATGGCTAGCAAATCATCTCATATCATCACTAATACTCTCAAAAAACAGGATTAAGGGATTTTAGGTTATTAACTCTAGCCCACACTCCCAGTTCAAGTATACTTTTTTTTCACATCAACTTTCCAGTGGACACCCTTTTTTTTTCCTGTTGACCCCTTCATTGGCGACCTTATCATTGGTAAGATAGACTTTCTTTACACTATACTGTATGTAAGGTTCACAATAGCAGAGACTGTATCTGTTTGGTATATGGGTGCATCCTGGGCTCTTAGCATAGTTTCTGGCATGTATAGTGGATAGATAACAAATTTACTGAATCAACATACTGGTTGATTGAATATCAAACTTCTCCATTTAAGTCAAAATGTGCTGCCTCCTTTGAATTAAAGGACAGAAGTCCATGGACCAATACCAGAGGTAGGAGAATTACTTGTCCCTGCATTTTAGCCTTTGACCTAGAACATCAGCATCATCTTAAGACTTATGAAGGACTAAGTTAAAGAGAGATGGAGATATGTACTTGAATAGCTGCTGGATCTTCTGAACTCAGGGGCCCTATTGCATTTGGTAGCAATGTAAATAATGTATCATTGCATTTGAGTTTGTGTGGCTGACTGGTGGAAGACTAACATTCCCAAATACTGTGCATTTGAGAATACTATCCTGGAGAGGAGAGTTATCCCAAGCTTGTTAGCTAAGGAGAATAAAGAACTGTTAGAGGGGCTAGTCTTCATTAAAAATTTCTTAGAAACACTTCTTTCATAGCCAAGTATGGTTGCCTTAAACCTTTTCCTCTCTCTTGCAAATGTATGTCTTTGATTCCAAAAGAGAGTAGCAATGATCGCAAGTGCTCCATTGGTGACAATCTAGAATATAAGGCATTACCTGTTTCTATGGGTTTTCTCTCTTTTTAAAAAAGATTTTACTTATTTTAGAGAGATTGAGTGCATATTTGTATGTGAGAGAGAAGAGAGTGGGGGAAGGGGTAGAGGGAGAGGGAGGTAGAGAATCTGAAGCAGGCTTTGAACTGAGGGCAGAGCCCCGTGCATGGCTCAGTTTCATGACCCTGAGATCAGGACCTGAGCCCAAATGAAGAGCCACTCAACCCACTGAGCCACCCAGGTGCCCCTTAGGGGTTTTCAATCTCAGTTGGATCCTCCATGCAGCTTGGCGATCCCTTCACAGGTTCTAAATCACATCTCATCTCTGATTTCTCTCCATGATTCTGCCCAATTTTAGCCCTTCCCCAAAGTGTCCAGTTCTGTCATGTTTCTTTTTATGCTCAGTGGATGACTTTAAATCTTCAGTGAGAAGATGGATTCCATAATTTTAGCTCCATCAATTGCTTGTCTTGGTATCTCCCAGCTTATCTCCTTCCATATAACTCTCCTCTTTCCTCATTATCTAGAGAAAGAAAAATCATTTCCCCTGGGCAAGGGTCATATCTTTGTCTTTCAAGTCCATCCTCCATCACTTCCTTGCAAACCTTGTTTTGCCAGTCTTCCACTTTGTGATCTTACCTTCGAGTGCCACCTCCATAATGCTTGTTCTTTCTCTTCAGTATGTGAACACGAGCAATCCCACAGTCCCTAGGAGATATAGTCTCATTTCTTTTCTGTTCTTTTAAATTTTATTTTATTTTGTTATTTATTCATGGGAGGCACAGAGAGAGAGAGAGACAGAGACATAGGCAGAGGAAGAAGCAGGTTCTCTGTGAGGAGCCTGATGCGAGACTTGATCTTACGACCCTGGGATCATGACCTGAGCCAAAGGCTCAGCCACTGAGCCACCCAGGTGCCCTCTTTTATGTTCTTAATGGTTAATTTTGCTCAAAAGCAAACACTGCTTCTCAGTCTATCAGAACCCATTTACTCCTCTACCAGTGTAATGCCCTGTCTTCTCCTACACATTGAAATTGCTCCTGATAACTGGTAATAACCATTATGTTTCTAAGTCCTGTGGGTGCTTCCTGCCCTTTTCCTTGGCTTCTTTGTGGCATTTGCCATTGACCATATCCCTTGGTTTCCGTGACACGATTGTCTCCGGATTTTCCTCTTCTCTGCCTAAGAGTGTTTCTTACCTGGGATACAACATGCAAAATAGGGTTTTAGGGACTATTTGCTCAATTCTCCCATGGAAAATACATAACTAGTACCACTCTAGGTGCATAGGAGAAAAGTTAAATCATTAGATACAATTGATGCCTTAGAGCATTTAATTTTTTCCATGCCTAAAAGAGTGGCATCATCTCTACTTCTTCAGTTACTTTTTTCTTCCTTCCTCCTCTGATCCTTTTATTTCTCTAACCCTAAACTTTCTCCCTGGGAATGACCTTCTCTAATCCTGTAGTAGGAACTATCAATTATAATCTGGTGGCTCTGAAAGCAAAAGTCCAAAGCACACCTTACTCAACAAACTCAGAAACAGTATTCAAAATAAATTCATCATCTTTTCTCTGGACTTTCTTGAGCCCCTGAATTGTATCCCCTGTATTCAATCAGGTACCCAGCCATATCTGGGAGTCATTTTAGATTTTTAGATTCTCTGTCTCATATGTCCTATCCCAATGCAGTTATTCAAGGAATTCCTTAGTTCTTGCTTCTTTGATATCTTGTGATTTAATATCATATCCTAAATTTAATTCAGGCCCTTAATTCCTAGATTTCAATCAGGTACAACCTTCCCAAGAGTCTCCCTATTTCAAAGTATACTGCCTTCCTCCTTCTCTCCTCAATAACCACAGAGTGATTAATGTAATATTCAAATATGCTTATGCTTCTCCCTATTTAAAGATTTTCAAGGTTCCCCTCTCCCTGCACCCACCATTAATCTGTCAGAATACATTTTGAATTTATTTGTTAGGCAAGGTCATCCATGATTGATCTCTGGCCTCACAGTCTTCCCACACAGCATTTATTCCAACTACTTTGTCTACTTACCCACTGCCAGTTCTTTCCCTGGGGTGCCTGTTCACTGTATCATTTTATTTATTTATTTATTTATTTATTTATTTATTTATTTATTTATTTATTTATTTATTTATTTATGACATAGAGAGAGAGAGGCAGAGACACAGGAGGAGGGAGAAGCAGGCTCCATGCCGGGAGCCCGATGTGGGACTGGATCCCGGAACTCCAGGATCGTACCCTGGGCCAAAGGCAGGTGCTAAACTGCTGAGCCACCCAGGGATCCCTATTTATTATTTTTTTAATTTAAATTTAATTTGCCAACATATAGTGTCACACCCAGTGCTCATCAATCACATCATAAGTCCTTCTTAATGCCCATCACCCAGTCACCTCCTTCCCATCCCCTTCCCTGCCAGCGACGTTCATTTTGTGTCTCAGAGCAAGAGTCTCTCATGGTTGGTCTTCCTCTCTAAGTTTTCCCTACTCAGTTTCCCCTTCTTACTTTATGGTCCCTTGTGCTATTTTTTATATTCCACGTATGAGTGAAACCATATGATAATTGTCTTTCTCCTATTGACTTATTTCACTTAGCAGTTCCATCCATGTTTTTGTAAATGGTAAGATTTCATCCTCCCTGATGACTGAGTAGTATTCCATTGTGTGTTTGTGAGAGAGTATATACCGTATCTTCTTTATCTATTCATCTGTCGAAGAACATCTTGGCTCCTTCCACAGTTAGGCTATTGTGGTCATTGCTGCTATGACCATTGAGGTACAGATGTCCCATTGTGTCACTGCATCTGTATCTTTGTCTCTATTATTTTTTAAAAGATTTATTTATTTGAGAGAAAGAGAGAGAGAGAGAGCGAGAGAGAGAGAGTAAGCACAAACAGGAGGGGCAGAGAGATGGAGAATCTGAAGCATATTCTATGCTGAATGCAGAGCCCAATGGGGGTGCTCAGTCTCATGACCCTAAGGTCAGGACCTCAGTCGAAACCAAGAGTTGGTCACTTAACTGACTGTGCCACCCAGGTGCTCCTCACTATTTTTATGTATAAAAGTTTTTAGCTTTACTGAGATATAATTGACATATAAAGTTTTATAAACTTAAAGTTCCTTATATATTTTGGAGGTTAACCCTTTATTAGATATACTGTTTGCAGACATTTTCTCCTATCCTGTAGGTTGCCTAAAATCTGTTGTTTCCTTTGCTATGCAGAAGCTCTTTAATTTGATGTAGTCCTACTCATTTTTGTTGTTCGTTTGTTTTTATTGCCTGTGCTTTTGGTGTCATATTTTTGAAATTATTGTACAGACTTACATCATAAAGAATTCCCCCCCCTCAAAAAAAAAACCCAAACAAGCAAAAAAATAATTTCCCCAATGTTTTCTTCTAGGACTTCTCAGTTTTGTCTCTTAGTTTTGTAGTCTCTTTACTACATCTTGAGTTGATTTTTGTGTGTCGTGGAAGATTACAATCAGTCCTTCCTTCCTTCCTTCCTTCCTTCCTTCCTTCCTTCCTTCCTTCCTTCCTTTGTATATCCAATGTTCCTAGCATGAAAAGACTACCTTTTCCCCATTGTGAATTCTTGGCACCTTTGTTAAAGATAGTTTTTTGGTATTTAGAAATGCAACCAAGATTGTGTGTTGGTTTGTATCTTGCAGCTTTACTGAATTTGTTTATTATAATAGTTTTTTTAATGGAGTCTTTATAATTTTCTATATATGAGATTATATTGTAAGCAGGGAAGATTTTACTTCTTCCTCTCTGATTTGAATGCCTTTTATTTATTTATCTTGCCTAATTGCTCTGGCTAGGACTTCTAGTACTCTGTAAATAGAAATGGCAAGAAAGGGCTTCTTTGCTTTGTTCATGATCTTAGAGGAATTTTTCCACTGTTGGCCATGATGTTAACTGTGGGTTTATGACATATAGCCTTTATTATGTTGAGGTATGTTTCTTTTATACCTGGTTTGTTGAGAGCTCTTTATCAGGAATGGGTGTAGAATTTTGTCAAGTGCTTTTTCTATTCTATTTTTATTCTTTCTTCTCTTAATGTGGTGTATGACATTAATTGATTTCATATGTCAAACAATCATTGCATTCCAAGGGTAAATCCCATTTGTTCATAGTGTAATATCCTTTTAATATGTGATTGGACTCAGTTTCTTAGTATTTTGTTGAGGATTTTTGTATCTTAATTAATGAGAGATATTGACCTATTCCCCCTAAGCTTTATTGAGATAGAATTAACATATAACCTTATATAAGTTTAAAGTATACAACATTTTGATTTGATGTATTTATTGTGAAATGATTATCACAACAAGGTTAGTTAACACATCCATCCCCTTACATAGTTACAATTTGTGTGTGTGTGTGTTGAGAACTTTATGAGAGTTATTTTTTAATTCTCTGTCAGATAAATGGTGTAACTTCATTTTATTAAGGTCAGTTTCTGGAGATTTATCTTATTCCTTTATTTGAAGCATCTTTGTCTGACCCCACCCTTTATGACTCTCTGTGTTGGTGTGTGTTGTTTGGACAAAGTGGACACTTCTCGCCATCTTCACAGACTGGTCTCATACAGGAGAAGATCCCCACCAATCAACCTTCCTCAAGGAGAAGCAGATAGATGTGGTTTTTTATGTGCTTACTCTCTTGGGAGTGGGGCCAGAGAGCTATGGCATCCACTGGCCCAAGCTGTTGCCTCTGTTATCTCTTAGGAGGCTAGACTGTGCTGGACCCATTAGACCTCTAGGACTAATGAGACAGATGCTAGTTCTTTGGGAAGTTGGGATGCTGGTACATCTTTCCAGCACTCTTTCCTTTCTCTGGAAGGAACTTAGGAGCTGAGATTTTTTATCTACTCACTCTGATGAGTTTGAGGATGGGAAAAGGGAATTAATGACATCTACCAGCCTAAACTATAGCCTCTATTATCTCCCAGGACACTAGGCTGTGCTAGAGTCATCAGAACTCTAAGACTGGCAAGACACAGCCAGTCCTCTGGGTACTCCCTTGGAAAAGTCAGGGTCCTGGATACATGAACCAACTACTTCTCTCCTGATTAAAAGTGGGAGCTACGGGATCACCTCCTGATTATATGATGCTGTGCTAGGGGCAGAGTCAACAGCAAGAGGTTGTCCTGAATCTGTCTACTGGCTTTGGTGTGTCTTGTTTCACATTCTCTTGAGGTGCAGGAGCCTTTTAATTAGTTTATCATTTTTTCACAAGAGAAATTTTTCTAGGAATTGTTGTTGAATTGGTATATTTGTGGGGGTTTGGGGGAAGGTGGATTTCCTACTGACCATTTTGCCGGTGTCACTCTCGACCTGTCCACTCCTCTTGCTACTTTATGCTCTTTGCTCCCCATAGTTAATGGAGATCTATCTCCTCTAAGTGTGCACCCCACTCCGATATACACTGTAATTACAGCACACAAATCACTGTAGTCTCTGCCTTACTTATGGTCTCCCCATCATACTGTGAACTCACTGGGAACAGAAATATGCTTGCTCAATTTCTTCTTCCATACTTGGCACTGAGTACATCCTCATTTATGAGCAGTAAGTTTTAAGTATAATTTCCAAAGACAGAGTAGTGGATTATTTGTTTTAACTAATTGTGAATAGGGGAGTCCTAGATTTAGAATCAGACACCTATGATCCCATTCTGGCATTTTACCGATTAGTGATCTATCTTTGGACAATTCAGTTCACTTATTCTAGCCACATTATCCTTTCCTCTAAAGGGAGGCTAATAGAGAGTACCTTCTGAGAAAGATCACCTAAAATAAAGAGTATGAAAGGGGCTATGGAAATGTAAAGGATTATTATTATTTTTCCATATTGAAGATTTTGTCCATTTGAAGGTTTGGAGGTTATCAATCATCTGTGCAGATCAAAAAGAGAAAGGAGTTGTGGGCAAAAATAACACCTCTCAGTTCAAGTTTTCTATACTTTGGTACTATTCATAGCCAATCATGTATGACTTCAGTGTTCTAGAAATACAAAAATAATCTAGCTAAGTGTCTTGCCAGAAAATATAATCTAATATATGCTCTTATTCTCCAGAAAACACATCAGAAGAAAAAGTGACATCTATTCCTATAGTGCAAATTAGTTCATTCACTAATTCATTCCAAATTAGTTCATTCACTAGTTCATTCCATTAATCTTTTTTGAGAAACTCTGTAGAATCAGACACTGGATTGGGTGCCATGAGGGGTATGGAGAAGAATGGGACTTAAATTGTCTTCAACAACGTTCAATCTTGGAAGGAGCTGATACATGTCACTTTGTATTTTGCATTATTGGTATTTATGCCTAAATCATAAAAGAGGTATAAATCAAAGGCAAGAGGAGGGATCCTGGGGGAGATTCCAGGGAGAAGATGACATTAGCCTTAAGATATGGGCATGATGTGGAAATACAGTAATACACGGTGGGCAATGGGAAAGAATCCCCTCAAATGGCACCAACTCCACTTGTGGAGTTTCCAGGAGTGTATCAGATGGATTCCAGTGGAGGTCATCATAGAGGCACACAGAAAACAAATAGGAACAATAAATTGGATGTTTTAGGTTAATACTTGGATAAAATAGATGGATAGAAGGTGTGGTCTCATAGTTCTCAGCTGTTGCAATTTTCCTCACTAAGAGAGTGAGAGACTGGGTAACACCCAGGAGGGGAGCCCAATATCTGCTCTGTAACTCTTGCTAGTGTCATTCTGAACACTTCTGGTCTGACCTGACATTCAATTTCATAACCCCCATTGTGGGACTGCTGGGTGAATGTAATAATACTTACCTTGCCTCTCAGGGGCGTCATGGAGTATAAATGAATACATCCTAGGCAAAGCATTAATTGGGTTCTTCAGGTAAAAGGTGCTCAGTAAGTGAAAATGCTAATGTTGTTATGAGTTTCCCCCTTCGCTGTCATCCTGGGAAGCAGAAACGATGTTTACACAGCTATGCAAAACCATCTTCTTCAGCGTTCTAACCTTTTGAGAGGATAAAAATATGTGCAGTAATAACCATCAAGCTGGGTTTGAAGCATTGAGATAAAGGGCCTGCCCACCAGATGGTTCCCTGGGGTAGGTGACTGGTAAACTCTGCTTTAATCTTCATCAACAGAAGAAATGTTTGTTTCTTGGTAGTTCACAGTAGACTAAAGGAGACACAGTCTTCTTTTCTATTTGGCACTTGTGTGGCCTTGCTAACATCTTCCTGCCTGGTTATTTTCATACAGAAGCTCTCCAGTCATGTACGGAAGCATGAAACACTCATTTCTGTCGGGGAAGTCTGTTAGGATACAGCTCTCTGTGGGTCTCTTGCAGTTCCGCCTATCTTTGAGTAGGAAACATTGACAGCTTTGTTCAGGACTGTCTCTTCAAGGACGTGTCTATAACAAACAGCCTTGGAAGATCAAGATAGCATCCCTTCCTAGGGTGGAGGGAAGATTTCTTTCCTAATCAGAGAAATGAAGGTAACATCTTACTCTGGGACAAAGATTGGACAGGTTTGTGTGTCCCCCCACCCCCTTAATGAGATTGAAGGTTTCCTAAGGTTTAGGTTCCTCAGCTCCGTCATGAACACACTGTGTTGGCTGCACCGCTCTTGGCACATCTCTGCACTTCCCCATAAGACTCAAAGGACCAGGGAAATGGAAACAAGCATGGAGCTCATGCTGCCTGCTGTTCTTTGAAGTTATAAACTCCATTGTTTCAGACCCAGGAGTCTCACATCTTCTGTCAGCATCTTGAAATTGTGGCAGGCTGAATTATCATCTTATGGGACCTCATACCCTTCCTTGATGACCTAGTTCTTCTAAGTCAAGAATTTAAAATGCTCTCATATCTACCTTCTTTTTTTTTTCTTTCTTCTCACAACTGTGGGAGCGAAACACTCTGCCTTAAATCAGTGCCTTGTTATGGCACCCTGGGAGAGGTAATGCAGGAGCCTCCTGACTGCTTTCTTGCCTCCAGTGTTTCTCCACTGTGTATTCATATCCTGCACAGTTGCCAGGCTCAAGTCCCTAAAGCTCAGCTTTGATCACGGCCCTCCCTTACTCCAAAGTATCTAATGGCTCCCCATTGCCAGAATGAATGATAGGTCCTTTAGACAAAAACAAATGCTTTCTGAAAGTCAGGCTTCACTGTCTGTTTCCAGACCTCAACTTTTATGACCCCTCTTTTAGCACTCTGTCCTTGAACCAACTAAACCACCCCGGCACTCATAGTCTGCTGTTTTCTGCTTCCTATCTCTGTTCATGTTTCCTTTCCCTGAAATAGTAATTTCATTCCCCATGTCTGCCCTTGATATTTTATCACCTTTTCATCCATGCTTCAGTACTACTTTTCCAAGATGGCTTCTGAATTTCTATGCTGACTCAAAGTATGATTTTCCCATGGCACTTTTCTTATTTGATTTTGTGCCATAATCACCAATATTTGTCTTATCTTCAGTTGAGGGCAAAGGTCACATTATGCTCTTTGTTGCAGAACTTTATCTTGCTTATTAGTGTCTTTTAAATAGACATTCAATAACAGTTGAATTATATGGGTTTGATAGATGATTCTAGTGGAGTTCAGAGAGGTGAAGAGGTGTGTTCAAGGTTGCACAGCAAGTTAGTGAGAAAATGTTTGGACCAGAATCTCACTCTTTTGATTTTAAGCCAAGGATGTTATGCTAGGAATGTTTCACTTCTTGAGAAACCTGATTTTGGCATAATATGCCTCAAGCATTGGCAGTTATATACTAGAGAGGAAATTATTTATTACAAAGATCAGACACCAAAATCTAATCAAGGATTTTACTTTATACCAAAGATAACAAATACTTATTTGATTCTAACTATAAATTAACAAAAGAAAACCAGTGGTGTGACAGTAAGTATGGACAAATGTTGTAGGAGAAGTGGCTTTCCAAGGGTCTCTAAAAGCCTGCTCCAGAGGTGGCTACTTCAGCCTCACCCACGGGTGATAGCCAGAATCTTTAGCAAGTCGAGTCCTTACTTTGTCCTATTTGCCTGTTGGAGGTTAGAATGGAGCAGCTGACAAAACTGCCCCCAGGGAGCAGATCTGCTGACATCCTGGGCTGCTTAGGAGCAGGGGAAGAAGGATGGTTTCATCATGTTCTGCAGGAAGAGAGGCGTATGGCCTTTCCTTGGTCTTTGCCTTCCCTGGGATGAAGATTGCTTGGCTTGGAGTTAGTCTTTCATTGCTGGGTGTTGCTAGTAGCAAGATGAACAGATAATTTTCCTGAAATTTAACATTCCTGGCCATCAGCATCTTTTGCAGTTGATTAAACAGAGAGCTAGTTCTCTGATGGTAACAGTCACTAAAGTTCGTCGTGAGCCAGTTCACAGTCTATCAGAGAGGCAAGAAACCCTTGGGCCTGTCTCACCCAACCCCCATCCTCTCCTCATAAAGAAACTGAGGTCCAGAGAGGTCTTTCGACTCTCACACCTTCTCCCACCCCAATGTAACAGGCTTTAGGGTGACCTTGAAGAGGGAAGGTAACATTGATCTGGGCAATCATGGATAGAAAAATGCTACAGAAATACTCCTGGAATCTAGGGAGTGTGTACTGCAGGTGGATACACCTCTGTTAAGAGAAATGGAGTGCATTCCCACCCAACAGAGCAAAGACAAAGAAATAAGTCTTAAAACAAAGGTGATTCATAGAACCTATAACCTAGATAGGGCAGTATTTTTTTTTTAAAGAATAAATTAAGAAGTACTTCTTGCTGTCCACACAAAAAGCTGGAAAGAGGTGAGAGGGTGAACATGAGGAACTGACTTTGCAGACTTATAAAAATTTAAGCACTACTCTGTGCTGTATTAGGTTTATTAGGGAGAGTCTGGGGGAGCTTTTGTTCGTGCCTTGAATCACAATGGTGCAGTAGAATCCCTGTCATTAAAATTTGAAGGTAGATAAACAGTAAATATTTCCAGGGATAATTACTTAGTGCTGGGCAAACCTCAAAGTGTTGGAAGTTCCAGCTCCTGTTGGATCAGTACCATAGATGAGGGGGGTGGTATTTATCTAAAGCTTATCTGAATCATCTGAGCAGCAGAGGTAGGTGCAGTTTGGCAGGCGCTCTTCACATGGTTCTGTTTGAGAGGCTTAATAATAACAGTTAAAAAAAAACCTTCCCCAAGGAGATATTTATTATTTCTACAGTGTCACCACTAGCAGAATCACGCCTCCCTGCTCCCTCTGGCCTGCCCCTTTCTACCTTACCAGTCCTCATTTATAAATCCCTACAAAATCAGCAAAGCCTGATTTGCAAGATGAAAATCTTCCCTGGAATTTTGGAAGATTCTGTATTCACTGGAATTTTGCATCAGTGGAACCAGGGGCATGGCTATTTGTTCTTGAGTACTTAAAATCTGAGTTGTACTTACTAAATACACTTATATTCTTATCATAGAGAAAAATATAGGAAAAGTGAAAGGTCTCTGACCACCAAGAGGCCCTGGGTTCAGACCCCAGCTCTGCCATCATCTTCTGGAGGTTTAACCTTGAGGAAGTCATTTAAAACCCGAGCCCAGGCTTTCTCAGCTACAGAATAAGGTGATCATCAGATCTGATGATCATTAAGGTATTTTCCAGTTATAAAATATATGACGACACTTCCAGAGCTGGCATGGATGTTAGATGTTCTACCGTTTACTTTGCAGATAGGGAAACAGATTGATTGGAACAGTTTGCCTGCTTGGGTATCAGGCTTATCAAAGTGAGAAGAAATCTACACACGAGATGGTTATATTACCATTCAGGATAGTAAATGCCTTTATTGTCTAAATGTCTGGTCCAGAAGCAAAACAGCCCTTTAGGATTAAACATTTCCAGAAAGCTTCATGAAGGAGAAATGGGACTGGCTAGCAGAAAGGGAAAGATGGTGGCATCATCAAGGGTACAGAAAGAGGAATGTGGCAGGCCTGTCTGAGCCAAGATGTATGCCAGGGCGGCGTGTTCTACAGCACAAGCTGTGTTCTGTTGCCTTGCTAGTACTTCCATCATGATTCCAGGTGGTATGTGGTCTCGGTATTGGGTAATGTGGACATGCACTGTGAGAAAGTTCTTTCCTCTTCAATTCCCCTTTAATCCATCTGATCATGCCAGGGAGAAAGACTTGTGTTTGTGCTAATATATTTCTTTGCAAAGAATTATTTATTTATTTTAGAGAGAGAGTGCCTGTGAGCCAGGGGGAGGGGCAGAGGGAGAGAGAGAATCCCAAGCAGACTCTCCACTGAGCGTGGAGCCTGATATGGGGCTTGATCCCATAATCTTGAGATCACAAGCTGTGCCGAAATCAAAAGTCAGTTGCTTAACTGAGCCACCCAGGTATATGTTTTTAAGGTCCTTAATAACTCCCTCCCACCTTTTTGGTTTTAATCAAAGGCAGAGCAAATCTTAGCTTCAGAAATATCATCAAGTAACAGCATCTCTTACATTTAATAACTCTGCCTGTTCTTCTTATATTTATTTTGAAGCTTCCTTCTATTTATGGCAAGCGGTACATTTTTCCTACTTATATGGTGATATAAAGTTTCTTTTAAAAATAATTTTGCTTTAAAATTATTTATTCACACAGAGAGAGGCATGGAGAGAGGCAGAGACATAAGCAGAGGGAGAAGTAGGCTCCCTGCTGGGAACCTAATGTGGAATCATGACCTGAGCCAAAGGCAGATGCTCAACCACTAAGCCACCCAGGTGCCCCTTAAAATAATTTTAAATAGACGGTCCTGGGATGGAGCTCCTGCATCAGGCTCCCTGCTTAGTGGGGAGTCTGCTTATCCCCCTGCCTCTCAACCTGCCTGTACCCTCTCTCACTGTCTCTCTCTCTCTCAAATAAATAAATAAAATCTTAAAAAATAATTTTAAATGGGAACATGCCATTTAAAATGAATATACTAATTAAGAAACAATGCAGGTAGTTTAAGGGTCTAGAAAAATCCAGAATGTGATAGGAGATTGATGACATTTGGGAAACCCTGAAATGTTTGTAAAGAGCTGAGGCTCCTGGAATAAGACAGGCCTGGGTTCAAATCCTGCTTCTGCTATTCACCAGTGCTGTGACCTTGAGCCTGATCTTCAGGATTACATGAAGGAAGAAGAATGAAGGATTATGATAACTCCAGGAAAGCACCTGCAGGATTATCATGAAGTGAACACGGTCTGCTCTATGCCTGTCTTTACCACCATCCCTGCCCTGTGGTATCAGGTGCTTCCCTGTAACCACTGGCCCCACCACACCTTCAAGTCTGGCTTGTTTTTTTATTCCCACCTCATTTTGTGCTGCTAGTGTTTTGGTGAGCTTCCTCCGTTCTGTGGAGAGAGAGCTGCTATGGCGTGGTGGAAGGGATATTAGAACTTGAAGCAGGAGACCAAACTTCGAATGGAGGATCTACTACCACTTACTAACTATTGACGTCTGAGATAAGTTACTAACCTCTCTAAACCTTTAGTATGAATATCAATAAAATATACATGAGTATACTATCTAGGCCTGTTGTGGGAATGGACATCAGTGCACCAGAACATTCCGGGCATATAGTAGGTCTTCAGTAAATGGCTGTCACTTCTTCTCTGGCACCTATCATGTAGAATCTATCAGCATCTCTCTTTGGAGTCTTTGTCTACTTCCTTAATGCTGTGATATGACAAGAGACAGAAACTACTGTTTAGGCAGCTCAATTTCTCAGGAACAAACTGCAGGCTGTTAAAAATGCTCAGCACGACCAGACAAAAAAGCATTTCAACCAACGGTTCTGCAACCCAGTCTGGCAGATTCTTGACTTTGGCATGATCTTGCCTCTATAGTTTCCTTCCTTCTGACTCTTGACCCATAGAAAAGAAAACCTGCAGAGACATCTAAATCTAGCCCTTATATTATGTACTATATGTAGCAATCTTACTTTCTAGATAGATTGTGTATTTTCAGGTCTCTTTCAGTTATAAGTGACAGAAATGGAACACAGTAGGATTAATTGGGACAGGGAACTTTTCAACCCATGTAAGCTAAAAAAAAAAAAAAGTGAAAGTGACTGATTCATCTAATTGGAAAATCTGGGGATTGTTGGCTTCAGGCATGGCTAGATCCAGGTGCTTAATGATATTATCAGTACTGATGAGGAAGGCAAATGTAATCTTAACCTTGATCATCCAGGCAGAATAAGAAATGCTGTAGTTAGACATGAGATATTAGGGTGTTGGCAACTGTTCTGTGAATATACACTCTGTGGCCATCATTGTTCCTAGTGGATGGCATTACCCGGACACCCGGGTAGTCAAGAGCTAGTGAAACGGATGTGGTTAGAGATTTTAGATGGTTAATACTGTGAAGGAGAAGCTAAACACCCTTTGGCGTGCCAAGATAAAGTCCCATGTTTATTAGAACCATAAAATGCTATGATGTTACGGCTGACAGTGCCAAAGAGAATCAAACTTTCCCCTTGATTTTATAGGAGATAAAATGAAGGCTCAAAGTGACTTTCCCAAAATTATACAGAAATTCAGAGACACATCTAGAGTTATAACTCAGATTTCCTAGGTCTCAATTAAATATACTTCCTCCCCCTACACTTTGCTACACTTCTTGATGGCTTAGCCTCCAGCTGCTGAATCTGGCTGTTCCTCTTATTTAACCAAAGTGCATCTGCTAAGGATTTAGGCTCTTCTAAAAACTTCTAGCCTGGCTTCAAGTGGACCCCTGCCACAAGACAAGAGCAGTCAGCCAAGCAGAGCAGTGCTGACACACAGACCCAGGTAGAGGGGGAACTGCAAGGTACAAAACATTCTCCCAGTCCTGACACCTCCATCTCCCATACGCCAGAGGCCATGTGAACTGGTTTGCTGAGAAGGTTCTGGCATATGCATATTCTGCTCCCTTAAGTGTTACTCCTCCTGCTTATACTCTATAAACCCATCTGCTGCAACTCTGTATATATCTGGGCCATGGTTCCACTTTGTGAAACTTTCCGTGATGCAGACTCCCAGAAATTTGTCTCTGTTCTCTTTGACTCCTGGCATGAGACTTTGGAGGCTGACCTTTGAGAGATCACCTTGTCCATTCTTATTAATGACAAGGAGGAAACCAAGGCTTGTAGCACGTAGCGATGCTAAGTGACTTGCTCAAGATCTCCAGGGATAAGGGATAGGCCTTCAGTCACACGTTCAGTCCTTTGTCTACTAGATCCCACTACATATGGTTGTACCCTGGACCTTGGTGACTTCTGTCCAATCTGGAGTCCACCTTATGTTTTGCTGTTTCTGGAAGCGACCATCTCACTGCGTAGGTACTACGACCCTTGGTCATCAATGTAATTCCTAGATTTCTAGAGCTGCGGCTACCTGTTCATACATGGCTGCTATTCTAGAAGCAATGCCAATAGACTGAGGCATCTTGGCAAGTAAGTAATGTAGTGACAACTAAATGCATGAAATTTACAGTACGGTCACACTGTATGTGTGGTTAAGTTCTAAAGTGAATATGTAACAAGAACATTCTGCATAATCAAAGTGCCCTAGAAAATGCTTTAAATTGTCTGTAAAGTATGAAATAATTCCATCTCTTCCTATGTTTGACACAGCCAGTTTGTCCTTGAGCACTGGAACAGATGGCTATTTGGTTGAGCCCCACAAGAAATGGTTGCCTTGTGTTTAGAAACCAATTAATACCAAAAATAATACCATGTCTTTAAACAGAACAATCACGATCATCTTATTAAGATGGCCATGCTCAGAGAGGATGCAGGGACAGACACTGCCCTGGGGACCAGCAGGTTAGTCTCTCTCACCTCATGCTCATGCGTGGGCACCTCTCAGCTCTTTAAATAATTTCTCTGCCAATGAATTAATGTATATTAAATATGTATACTACATAAATCTACTCTACAAGATAGGTAATAAGAAACATCTACACCATTTGGGGCCTGTAATACTTTTGACAGTTGAGCTAAAGGCTGATAAGATTGCCACCACCCTCAAGGAATGTGCCGTGTGTACCATACTTGCTCT
The DNA here is from genome assembly GCF_905146905.1 of Nyctereutes procyonoides. Taxonomy (NCBI): domain Eukaryota; kingdom Metazoa; phylum Chordata; class Mammalia; order Carnivora; family Canidae; genus Nyctereutes; species Nyctereutes procyonoides. The sequence goes on from NW_026575046.1 coordinate 30,891,293, forward strand.
CTGTACTCTCTTCTTCCATTTCTGTGAATGGAAGAAAAACTGACTTTTTTCTCAGTGTACTTAAGCCCCATATGCCTGGAATTGTGTCCAGAGTGTCCCTCTTACCTCCATAATGTGTCATAAGGCTGAAAACACAGAACACATCCCATAAATACTGATACCACCATAGCCTTATTGAAGGAGCTGTGCTAAAGCAAATGCGCAGTGACCTTTGGGTTCAGGAAGCCCTGGCTGCAGATCCAACCTCTCCCCTTTGATAACTCTGATGAGCTCCCTAAGGCTTTGTCTCCTTCATTGAGTGTCAGATTAGATAACAACATCTTGTTTGAAAGTTTTGTGAGCCCTTAGACATGGTGCATCAGGATTGCCAGGGGTTGTGGTTGGTATATGGTGGTGTGTTCAGTAACTGGTGGACACCTGGATGATTATTGCTGATTGTGTTGGAAGAACCGTGGTCTCTTGTGATTCTCTCTTAGACATATTCTTAAGAACATGTGGACTAGAATTCTGAGATTTTTGGGATTCTGGTCTTCATTCTATCACCTATTACTATTATTAACAAAAACCTCTTGAATGAGTGTGACAACCTCATTAGACTTCTTGGGCCCTCTGTTTTAACACTCGTCAAGAAATGCTGATAATTCTTCATTTTCCTACCTGCCAAGATTTTTGTTAGGAAGTTTCACATATGAGAAAATATACACGAAAGTGTTTTACAAATGTGAGTCCACGAAGAGGTCCGAGTTCGAGCTCTGGCACCCTGACTAGCCAGCTGAGTGACCTCCTGCAAGTGAGCCTCTGTCCTCATCCCCACCAACTCCTCCAGGTTATTTTGAAACCCAAAAGAGGTGATGAATGTGAAAGTAGGTTATAACCTCTAAAATATATTCATGTAAGGAACAATTATGTCATTATTAATAAAAACATTAAATGTTCTAAAATACCAGAGACATTAGTAACATCATCTCTCAAAGGAAAAATGACATCATGAAGAAGCTCGCTGAACTGTTCAATTTTGGGCTAATTTTGTCCTAGGAGGAGAGAGGGACTTAGAAAGATCTCACTCTGGCTTCAAGGAGCCTCCTCGGGTTAGGAGTGATGTTTTCATTTTTGTTTAGTTTTGTTTTCTGGGGAGTCAGCAACGGGTCTAATTAATGCCATCAAAAGCATGACATTTAATTAACTAAATCACATGTTGAGCCTAATGATAACATATTTCAGCACCCGGCAGGCAGTGATGGTCTCTTGGGCCATTTCTAAAGAGGCTTGTGATTTGATAAGGAGGAAACCCCTCTCAACAAAATCAGAGATCCCCCCCAGAGTAGCCAGAGAAAGCACAGCAAGAGTGCGTGCCCGCACATTCTCCCAGAAACAAAGAGAAGGAACAGCAGAGAGAGGAATGGGACCAATGCATGGCCTCTTTATCTTTTCAAAAGGTTTGTTGGAAATCTAGAGGCATATAAGAACAAACCTAAGTGTCTAAATTGCCTGTCCCATGTCTTGGTTTGTTCCAATTACCACTGGCAATCGGAGCAGGACAAACAAGGAGCTGGCAGTGGGGTGTCTGAAGCCAGCCCGCCAGAGTCCCTCCAAGCAGCCAAGCATGTGGACGTGGGTGCCCTCTGCTGGGCACTGGGAAATCTACGATGATGCTTATCTGGGTACGTACCCGGGGGCCAGAGCCTTTCCCTCTGGGGTTGAACATTCAGAGTAGAATTCCCAGAGACTGGATGGTCACAATAGAGCCCACCCATTTGTCCTACAGGAAATCGATTTCCAGATCATTCTTTGCCTTGGTTTATGCACAGATCCCTCCTTTGCTACCCTATTTCCATTACATTCTCACAGACATTCGTATTGCTTTAACTCTGGCACAGAGTTCTGTTTTGTGTCTTTGGTAATAAATCTGGATAAAATGACTTATATATGGTGTCATGAACTGTATCAAGTTGGGCCATCTAATGTAAACACTCCTTTGAGAAAAAAGGGAAACAGAGGCTTAGGAAGGTGAAGTGACCTGTCCAAAGTGCCCCAGCACAGTGGTGACTGCAGCCTGTCTCCTTTGCCTGGATGTGCTGTCTCTCCACACTGGCCCCCAATGTGTGGTGGGCGACTGAGATATTCACTTGCATGGAACCTCAGAGGATGAGAGCGTATCCTGGTGGTGAGAGTGTAGGCTCTGGAGACAGGGGTCTTGCACTTGAATCCTTGCTGTACCTGCGTTGGCTGTGTGATGTGGGACAGGTTACATGACCTCCTTGCAGGTCATTGTTCTCATCTAATACCAAGGTTGTGAGGGTTGAATAACTGAAAGCGGGGAAAGCATTCAGTGTAGTGCTTGGTACATAATTGGTATTCAATAAATGATGTTTATCATTACTTCTATGATTGCATGGTAGTATTGGTTGGGAGATATTAGCAGTGGTTATATAATAGAACTACGAGAACTGATGTCAAGGGATTGCCTAAATTGTTTCTTGCATTAAACATGAAAACCTGCCTTCTTCCTGGAGGGCCATTCTAGGCAGAGTGAGCAAACTGGGAGCAGGTGGGTGGGGGGGGGCGTTTAGGGGAACTATGTCACTGGTGTCCCATGAAGGAATGGTAGAGTCGGGGAGGAGACTTTTAATCTTTTAGTTGGTGCTAAAAGAGGTGGCCTCGAATGCCAGGAACTTGGTTTTATTTGGCATTCGATGAGGAGTCATGGCTGATTCTTGAGCAGGGCAGTTTCTCGTCTCGTGTGCCTCATTCTTCTGCTCCTGTGATGCCAGGGCTGCCAGGAGCCTGACGGATTACTGCCCCCATCACATGTGCACGCACACATATGCACACGAACACACCCGCTGTGTGCTATTCAGTATTCCACTCACCTTGAGGTTGTCGCCAAGGAGCCTAGTGTCGCTTGCAGCCACGTCAGAATGAGGAACGAGCCGGGCCGTCACGGTTGGCCGGTGGCGGGGACTTGTCGCTTCTAGATTGAGTGCCCGTTTCTTTGCATGGAAATCTCTGGTGTGGGTGCAAAGACGCCGAAGGTACTGGCAGAGGGGAAGGAAAGGGGGCGAGAGGCCGCCGGTGTGCAGAGAGAGGACAGAGAAAGCCCTTCCTGCAACCGCTGCAGGGATTGTGCCCCTGGAAAGGGTGGTCAGTCCTTTTAGCAAACGCTGCCTGGGCCTGTCAGGTGCACTGCACCTCCTGGGGTGGGCCGCGGGGCCCTGAAGTCCGTGCCTCCCCCATTCTTGGCTTGGCACTTTATTTTCTGCATGTTGCCAATTCTTATTTGCTGGGGTGAGCAGGAGATGAGGCTGAGGGAAAGGAAATGGGGACAATTCTGATGGATGTTGCAAGTGGAAGCTCAGTGGGGTTTGGTCTTTGGGTGATGCGGCCCCTGGGCCTCAGCAGAGACTCAGCCATGTGGAGCTGCTCACGTCTCTGTGACCCCATCAGTTAAGGTGGCAAAACAGCAGGCTTGTGGGCTACTTGCCAGTGGATTTGATTTAGCACCAGAATGTCTCTTTTTTTTCGATATTAGAATGAGATGGCAAGATTTTAAAATTGGATTTTTTTAATATAAAAATATGAATTCTGGCTTCTTTTGAAAACCAGACCATTTGATGGCACCGGTCTGCATTCCCCCACTGGCAGCAATCAGTAAGTAACAGGAAGACTCTGCCCTGTTTTTAACAAGGCGAGCATTCTCAAGTTCCCCCACTGTTTCCACCTGGTCCCTGATCCATTAACTTGACCAGCCTGACCCTGTCAACATTAGCTGGTGACCCCCAATGTGGGCTGACTTCTTCATCTTAGAAGTAAGAGCACTGAGGTCCAGAGAGGGCCTGTGGTTTACCCACGGTCACACAGTCTGCCCCCGTGGACAGAGTAGGTGCCATTTACTTGATGGGATTTGAGAGGTGGTAAGAAAGACTTACTTTTTCCCCACTTCCAAGTGGAAAATTAACCTCCTATCCCTGCCATCTGCTTCATAACAGTCTGCAAGGGGTCCCAGGAAGGGAAATCTTTGGCCATATTACATTTCTGGCCTCCTTCAGATCATTTCCCATATGTATCTTTGCTGCTTGTTCTTATACAGACAGCCTGGCTCTGCCCCCCAGGCTTGGGTACACCAAATGGTGTCACCACTGGGAGCTGAGCAATAGAGCCAGAGTTCTAGAATCCTCAGCAGTAGTTCAGGCTCACAGGGTCTGAGCCTGAGTCTCCTTATCATAATCTCAGGAGGCTGTTGTCAAAATTAAAAGGAAGAAAATGTAGAATGTGCTCAGCATAGTAGTGGCCACAGTGGCAAGAAATAGCCACTTGAGGTTAGAAGTTATTATTCTAGAGAGACTTGGAACTGCCGGTGTCTGAAGACAGCATCTTGTCCAAGTGGCTCATTTTTATGATTGAGGTGATAACACGTGCTTGTGGTAAAAAACACAAAAGTAGAGGAGGAAATCAAGTAAAATGTAAGAGGCTTTCTCTCTATCACCACCTCCAGATAGTCTCATCTCCCCAGAGGCAGACACTGCTAAGTTTCTTGTGTATCCTTCCAGAAATTTTATTTGCATCTGCATCATAAATAACTTGCATCCTATATTTCGACACAAATGGAATCAGACTACTCACGCTGCTCTGGTACTCACAGTTTTATTTAATAATATGTAATATGTCCCCTTTTCAGGGAAGCACATATAGGTCTCTTTTCTTCCCCCCATTTTCAGTGGCTGCTATTTCATAGGAAGATTATAATATAGCTCACAGGTCAACAAGCTTCTTCTATAAAGAGCCAATATTTTAGATTTTTTGGATCATAGGGTCTGTACCATTTCCTCCTACTTCTTGTTTTTTTTTTTTTAACAATGCTTTAAAAATATAAAGACCATTCTTAGTTCATAAGCCATACAAAAACAAGCCAGATTTGGTCCATGGTGGTAGCTCATCTATGCAGTCTCTTGTGGGGACAGTTAGGTTGCTACTATAAGCAATGCTGCAAGGAGCATCTCCGTGCTACATCTTCCAGAGTTTGTTGAGTTTATCTGGAGGATGAATTAATGGCAATGATGTTGCTGGGTCATATTTTTAAGTCATGGAAGATATAGTCTCAACCTCCTTATTTTATAGATAGTTCAAGAAATACAGTGAAAAGAAGAGTCCAGTGTCCCTCAGTAAGCCAGTGGCAGGAGGAGGACTAGAAATTACTTTCCCAGCACTTGACCAGGGCTCTTTCCACTATAGTGCAGGCTCTGTTCCTGGCTGAGGCCTGGGATAGAGCTTGTTTTGGGATGTGGAGTAGGAAAGACTCAAGTGCCCTTGAGTCACAGAGCAAGGTTGTGGAAACTGGGAACTTGAATACTCTTAGGTCTCTTTACCTATCTGCGTCTTATTTCTGCACTTGTAGCCGTTCTTGCTCCTGTTGTAGACCAGCTAGTTTCCATGATGAATGGCTATTCATGATGACCACTAACATCTCCAGGATCCGCATGGTGGAAAGGAAAGAAGCATGAGTCACAGAGGAGGCTTTTGGCTGCAATTAACAGAAGACCTAGGCACAAAGTAATTTAAATAAAAAAGAAAATTTATTATGGCACATAACTGGAAGTCTAAGAGGTTGGGCAGGCTGTAATTAACATGGTTAGTGGCTTGATGGGTCCTCATGGACCCTGGGTCTTTCTATTTCATGTTTTTATTCTCAGTGTCGGCTTCATCTTCAAACTGTTGTAGGATGGTTGAACAAGTTCCCAGAGTCACATGCAGACCCAAGAACAGTCTGCAGCTTCCCCTCAGGAGAGAGGAAGCTTTCCTAGGCACACCGCAAACACACTTCCCCTCATTGGCCAGAACTGGGTCACATGCCAGTTAGTGACTCAATTACTGATAAGAGGGATGAGGTTACTAATACTGGCTTATGAAAATTATCTGAGCTTCAGTGCCTAGTGGGACAGCCACCATCCTATTATAGAATGCTCATTTCTCAAATCAGCTAGAGAAAATTGCAGAAAAGGATTTGTGTTGCTTTGTCTTGGGTCATATTGTGCATTCCTCAGGCCAATCCCTATAGTCAATAAGGGATTAGCTTATTGTTGCTAAGCTTGGATAAGATAGTTACTCCTTGATCAACTGCTATTGTAAGAATGGTACAAATTTTGAGAATGGTGGGAAGATGAGGAGAATGTGCATCCCTTAAATGCACCCCCATTGTGTCCACTACAACCTTTAGGAGATCTCAGGTTTTAGGAAATGACCTAAGGAGAGGAGGAGCACTAGAATTCAAGCCAGACTTCTTGGATGAACGTCCTGGCTCTGTTACCCACTGGGCTCAACTCACTGTTTCTGTGCTTGAGCCTTTCCATGGGGAGATAATCATGCCTAGGCAGCCTGTTTTATAGGATCCTCCTGAGAATCAATGAGGACATGATGAAAACAAAGTAAGGGAGCTTTCAGACACACGATAACCTAAGTAAGGGATCCTGGCTAGTCCCATAGTGTCTCTGGGAGGCAGGAGGGAGGGCTCTTTCTCTCTTGGCTCTGTGTACTTCTAATCCAAGGCTGTGGGACAGGAGTAGACTCAAGGGAGGTGAGCTAGATAAGGCACGGTGAAGGCATTGATGCAGAGATGGAGTTGTAGGGTGAGGCTTCCTGATTCTTTGATGGCCTCACCTCCCTCGCCCTGCAGAGCAGCTCCTGCCATGTTTCTTTGCCTTCTCTCCTTCCAATGTCCCTTTTTTCTATGTGGGGACCTGAGTGACTTAGACTGCTGGTTCCCAACAAATTGCTCTCTTGTCCTTCCTTTGTAACGATCACTTTGTTAACATTGAAAAGATTTATTCAACCAAATTTTACTTTTGACCTTCTGACTTTCTGCTTGTATGTATGTGTATGTGCGTGTGCGCGTGTGTGTGTGTGTGTGTGTTTCCTTCTCTTTTGAATGTTTGAAGTGTATTTGGAACATAACTGGAGAGTTTAAACAGTTTCACTGTGCATTCATCTCATTCATTCATTTACCTCATTCCTTCATTCAGCAAATATTTGTTGATGATCTGTGCCAGGTTTTAAGCATATAAGAGAGAGCAAACAGAGATGTGGAGTTCACAGTCTAGTAATATCAGTGAGTGGAAGCCCACTGCTGTTTCTCTCCCTCCTGACATAGCACTCATCACGGTACCTAGGGATCTGGGCATACCTTTTGAAACCAGTCTCTGGGACAGGGCAGTACTCCCACTACTCCTCTCCTACAAAGGTTTCACGGGAAAGGTAACAATCTTAACTCTACCACTTGCCAGCTGTGAAACCCGAGTAAGACCCTTTCCTCCCATAGACACAGCATACCTGTCTGCCAAATAGAAACAGCAGGACTATCATCAGGTTGCTGTGAAGATTAAGTTGGATCACCAGAGGGAGCCTATGCATTGCCCAGGTAAGGGCAGGGGCTCCGGGGTCAGGCTGTCTTGTTCACAGTCTGGCTCTATTTCTCACTAGCATTGTGACCCTGAGCAATTTAGTTTATCTCAGTTTCCTGATCTGCAAAATGGGAATAGTGATCATTTCTACACCATTGGATTGTTATAAGGGTTAAGTAAGTCCTATAAAGTCTTTGGTCCAGACCTGGTATGTGATAGTGCTCGACAAAGTTTATTATTATATCTACCTAAAAGTGTTTTCCCCCCAGGTGTAACTCTTTTATAACTGGTAAGGAATTACAGTGGCATCTCTTTATTTTGCTTTCCAGAAGAGGAGGACTCATAGAAGGTTATCACTCATAACTGAGCCTTTTAAAGCCCTCCTTGTGGACACAGATGTGCTGTCACTCTGCTCATCATTCACTGGGCATGTCATAATTGTGCCTGCACTGCTTACACTGAGTGTGACTGGTGCAGGCAGGCACACACAGTCAATGCTGGGCAGAAAAAGACAAGGGAAATGGCTCTCAAAGAGAGAATACAAGCACATATGACTATCAATAACAGTAAAAGATACCTTGGAGCTGCTCAAAGGAGGGTAGCAAAGGGCTTCTGAGAAGGGAAAGAAATCCATGACACCATTTCATTATTAGCAGTACTAACAGGTCATGTGACTTTGAGCAACTTGCTAGACTTCTCTGTGCCCTGCTTCCTTATGTGTTTTACTGTTTTAGAGAGAGAGAGAGAGAGAGAGAGAGAGAGAGAGAGAGAAAATATACTTTATTAGAGATCCCAAACTGGTACCATAGATGGGTTTTATTTGGCTTATAGAGGCTTTAAAATTCAGGGTTAGTTATCGACACTTAAAACTTCAGAGATTTCATGGAAAACTCTAGATAGCCAGTTTTTTTTTTTAAATTTTATTTATTTATCTGACAGAGAGAGAATGCACAAATAGGCAGAGTGGCAGGAAAGGGAGAGGGAGAAGCACAGAGCTAAATGCAGGGCTCAATCCCAGGAGCTCGGGATCATGACCCGAGCTGAAGAGAGACACTTAACTGACCGAGCCACCCAGACAACCCTAGATAACCATTCTTTTGGAAAATTGGAGCAGCTGGCAATAGGTAGATGGAGTTGAATATCAATCTCCCACCTTCAGGTGAGACATGCATGTTCTAGGGCCTCCTACTCCCAATAAACTTGGTTTCCATCCACCCACCTGGCTCATTTAGGTTTGCTGCCTGGATCTTATCAGGACTGGAGTTTGTGACACCTTGAACAGGTGATCTCCTTAGCATCTTTTTGTTCTACCATGAGTTTACTAAGTAGGACAAACATTACTATAATCCTTTTAACTGCAGAGGAAAGAGTGAGTCAGAGAGATTGCTATTTGAATACACAAAGAGATGAGGAGCATTGGTGGGACTTGAAAACAGGTCTCAATTCATTCTTTAACACTTTCTTCCAGGTGCATTACACTTTTTTCTGGACTGAGGGTGATCTATTCACTCTTCTGATGATGATGGTGTTAACAATAATAATAATACCTATTGTTCAGTGAGAATTTCATTTGTCTTAGTTACTTTCTATCACTTAATTATTTTGAGGTATAGGCATTAATATCCCCATTTTGTAGAAGAGGAGACAGAGATATAAGGAAGCCGAGTAATTTTTCTGTGGCTACATGTTTACTTGAAACCAAGATTTGAGCTCAAGTCTGTCTCACACCAAACTCCCATCCTTAACCTTGAGAGTCACACAACTGCAAGGATAGGGCCAAAAACTTGTCTCATTCAAGTAACGCTGATATGTGAATTTTAGTGGGATTAATTTTTTACCCTAAATGGACGCCTGTTTCACCTGCTTTAAGCATGAGACCCTCTGAATACACAAATCCTCAAATGTGGTGCTCTTAGCAATACACTTAGCAAGGAGAATGAGAACCCCAGAGAGGTCAGAGGGTCTCATTGTGATGAGAAAGGAGCTTCTAGCTGTCAGGCTGGATATGGCAGCGTAGTAACATCACTCCCAATGTCAGAGAGAGGTGAAGGAATAGCCTGGCTGGGCATCATTCACAGAGTCCTGAGGCTGTGCTCCTGGCGCAGTTTGACTCAGCGATCTCCTGAGAGATGGGACTGGCCTGGCTTGTCATAACTTCACACGTTTATAGGACCTGAGGTTGGAAGACACTACAGAGGTCACCTGGACCCATTTTTATGCTGGCATCTTCCCTATAAGACCCCCAATAGGCTGTTTCTACCCTATGCTGAAAGACTTCCCGTGACAGCAAGCTCAGTATTCTATAAAACAGTCTTTTCCATATTCATTAAAAATTTCTTTGAATCAGGTTCAAGTCTGCATTTCTATTTGATCTACTGTTCATTGTTTTATCCACTGGAGGACTGTCTCCTCTCTGCCATATACATCAACCCTTCACGTTGTATTGTGGTAAATATGTTACCACCAGGTGGTCCCTCCTTGCTTTAAATATCCACATTTGCCTTAACTGTCCCACATGGAAGAGTTCACAGATTCCTTACCACCCATGCTCATTATTTTCCATTTGTCCCTCCTTTCTGTACCCATTTCTACTGTTTTCTGTTCTGTTCCCTGCCTTGGGAGATAGACCTGTCTGGGTTACATCACCTGGGCTCCCTTGCTGACTTATGCCTACTGGGGTTAGCCAGTAAGAAGTAGAGGTGGGTGCTTAAAAGGTGAGGAAGAAGAGAGGATACTTTTCCTGCACTCTTTCCCTGCTTCTGCCTGACTTTCAGGTTATGACTATATCTCTCCATCTCTACAGCTCTTGCTGGCGCCCTCCTGCAGGGATCTGGCTCTCAGTGGAATCTGAAAATACTACTCCCTGCCCTTGCCCTTTCGGTTGTATGGAGTTCATGACTTTCCTCTGTTGCTAGTCTTCAAGTGCCTCAGCATCCCTAGCTTGTCACTTAACCCTGCCTGTGCTTCTCTCCTGGTTGCTTTGCTTTGTTGAAGTTTCCATTGTTGTGGATTTCGTTTCCTGCTGTGACCATGAACTATCTTGTCTCCTACTGCTAAATTTACTCATGTGTGCTCTGTATTTGTTGTTCTTTCTGTTGATTTCTCAAATTATCAGGCCTGGCACAGTTGCCAAGGTCATTGCATATAGCCATTGGCACACATTGTTGGCTCACCCCAGGTTTAACTAAAATTGTTAGGTCATTTTTGTGAGATCAGGTGTCACGCCCATCTTTGGAGCCAGGTTATCTGGCTTCAAATTCTGACTCTAAAATAAATAATGCATATGAGCAAGTTGCTTCCTCTCTATTGCTCAATTTTCTCCTCTGTGAAATGGGATGACAATAGTTTTTATCTCCAAAGAATTGTGAGGATTAAATGATTTAATACACATTAAGCACTTAGAACAGAGCCTGATACACAGGATGTTACTTTCATTATCAAGGTAACCATTTTTTAAATATACAATTGAACATTTTATTTATTTATTTATTTATTTATTTATTTATTTATTTATTTATTTATTTAAGATTTTATTTGTTCATCAGAGACACAGAGAAAGAGAGGCAGAGAGGGAGGCAGAGAGAGAGAGAGAAGCAGCTCCATTCAGGGAGCCCAATGTGGAACTTGATCCTGGGTCTCTAGGATCATGCCCTGGGCCAAAGGCAGGCGCCAAACTGCTGAGCCCCTCAGGTGTCCCACAATTGAACATTTTAATCTAAATGCAGAACTTTTTCATTTTTGCCTTTTTTTTTAGCCTTCCTTTATGCTATTGGTATTGTGATTTTGATACTGTCCCTTAAAACTTTGTTGCTCAAAGGGTGGACTACTAACCAGCAGTGTGGGCATCACCCAAGATGATGAAAAGAGCTGGTGAAAAATTAAGAGTCTTAGATCTCACTCTAGCCCCACTGAATCAGAATTTGCTTGTTCACAAGACCCCAGGCAATTTTTGTGCACATTTAATTTGAGAAGCTCTGTTCACTCCCATCTATTGTTTCTGAATCATCACTCTCAGCTAGGATAGAGAAGGTATACCTTTGACAGGGAAGGTATGCCATTCTCTACTTTTAAGTTCGCCATAGACGCTGGTGTTGTAGCTCAATACACAGCCAGGCAATGCTTCCGGGAGTAAAACTCTCCTGGGAATAAATATGGAGTCCTATTTTTACTGCTGAGGTCCAGAGTTAGACTGAACAGGTGTGTGTGTATGTGTGTACACATATAAATCGTACATGAAAAGATGTATTTACCTTAAGGTTTGTTGTGAGGGTTAAGTGAGATAACCCTGTGAAGCATTGAGTGCATATCCTGGCACATAGAATGTTGACATCCTTTCTCTTTTCCATGAGTCATATGACTTATGTCCAAAGTGTAACCCATTCCTTGAAGAAAAAACTCTACTTGACATAACAGGAAAATTCACTTCAAATAAATTGGGAAGATTGGGTTTATTTGAAAGCTGCAGCAAATGCCTCACGGTGACATGAATGCCACTGCTCATTTCTCTGGCCATGTGTTTCTGAATAAATTGTATTTGACTTGATAACTGTAAATGGAAGCATAGTGTAATTAAGAAGTGAAGAAAAGATTACTGGTGTATAAATTTGAATTAAACACCATTGGCATATAAGTATTTGTATTGTGGCTAAAGTCCCAAAGAGGATACTGTTGAGGTTGCTGATTAACCTTGACATTAATTAAAATGCACCAATAATAGAAGAAGTGAGATGGCTTTCTGTGATCAATAGATGAAAGATGTTAATTTTGGATTCACCCCGATGCAGCTCAGAGGACTCTGTATAGCTGGCCTTACTTTTCTCCAGGAGCCATGTAATGGTTCAGAGTATGGCTCTGGACTCCAACTGTCTGGGGTCAAAAGCCATCTCCTGCCACTTACTACTTGAACTCTGGAAAAGTTACCCCACGTTTCTCAAGGCCTCAGTTTCCTTAACTGCAGAATGTGGAAGATAAGAATTTTATCTAAGGGATGCATTCCTGAAGACCATGTGCACTCCAAAACTCACACATTTCAAAATCAATTTTTCCATAAGACTGACAAAAGAAGGGAAGGTATTCCTGTCCATGATCCTGTGTTTTTTAATAAGAAATACACTTTTGGTCTTATTTCTGGCACAGAGTTCCTAAAACCCTTGGAATTTCCTAAGTTACAAGAGTTATAAAGGGATCTTTTGATAAGTTAATGAGGTGACTTGTGGACACACCTGAAGATGGAAGCTGGTTGCCAGTAGAGTCAACTATGTCAACTAGAGGGTTGGAACTTTCAGGCCCACTCATGACATAGAGAGGAGAGAGGAACTGGAGGATGAATCAATAGCCAGTGGCCAATGATTTAATCACCTATGCCTATGTAATAGAGCCTCCATAAACACCCCAGAAGGACTGGGTTCACAGAGCTTCCAGGTTGGTGATCAGGTGACAATGTTTGGAGAGTGGGGTGCTCTGAGAGGGCATAGAAACTCTGTGCCCCTTTCCCAGACCTTTCCCTAAGCACTCCTTCCATCTAGCTGTTCCTGGGTTATACCTTTTTATAATAAACCAGTGATCTAGGAAGTAAAATGTTTCTCTGAGCTCTGTGAGCTGCTCTAGCCAATTAATCTAACCTGAGCAGAAGTTCTTGGGAATCTCTGATTTATAGCCTGTTGGTCATGAGTACAGATAACAATCTGAACCTGAAATTGGCATTCTAAATTGGAACCTCAATTTGTACCCCTGGGTCAGAAGCTCAAGTAATAATAACCTGGGATTGCAGCTGGCCTCTAAAGGGGGTAGGAGTCTTATAAGACCAATTCCTTAACTTGTGGAATCTGATGCTTTCCTGGTAGATAGTATCGGAATTGAGTTGAATTCTTGGACATCTTGCTGGTGTCTGAGAATTGCTTGGTGTTGTGTGGGAAGCTCTCCCAATACACACTTTGGAATGGGTGTTCAGACACCAAAAAGCAACCCTTGAGCTAAACTGGTACCACTGTCATTTTAGGGCTTAAGAAAATGTATAAACGTAATTTATAAATCCCTCGGTTCATAAACTTATGCGGTATTTGACCAACATGGGGAGGAGTGGAGATTGGTGTTATATTACATTTTATGCATAAAGTAAGATTTTATCTTTTTTATCACAATACTTCAAATATGCATAAAATGGGGCTGTCCTATACTGAACTCATGGTTGACAGATAAATGAGATTGTACATATGAAATACTTTGCCTGGTGTCTTATCCATAATATTAACAACTACTATCAACTGTTTGTTAAATACCAGGCGCTAAATACTTCAGGCATATTATCTCCTTTACTTTTTACAACAACCTAATGAGATGGGAGAATTATTTATTACTGTGTAACAAATTACCTCCAAATTTAGAGTCTTTAAATGACAAACTTTTATTACTTCCTACATCTTTTAAGGTTTGGGAAATCAGGGGAGCTTGGTTGGTTGGTCCTGGCTTAGGATCTCTCCTAAGGTGGTAGGCAAGCTGTTGATGAGACCTGTAGTCATCTCAAGGCTCAGCTGGGGCTGGGGAATCTACCTCCAAAGTTGCTCAGGTGGTTTTTGGCAGTTGTCAGTCTTCACTGGCTATTGATAGGAAACTTTGGTTTCTTGTCAGGTAAGCCTTTCCATATAGCTGCTCATAACATGGCAGTTGCTGTCTTCCAGAGCAAGAGACCTGAGAAAAAAGGAGACAAGATAGTGTGTCCAAGATGGAAGTCACAGTCTTTTATAACCAAATATCTGATATGACATCCCATCTTTTCTGCTGTATATTGGTGGTAACACAGATCAATGCTGGTGCAACAAGTAAGGGGACTTTAAAAGAGTATAAATAGTGGAGGCAGGTTGTCTCAGTCTGTGTAGGCTGCTACAGTAAAAATGCCATTGATTGGGTGGTTTAAACAACATTTATTTCTCAGTTCTGGAAACTTGGAAGTCCAAGACCAAGGTGCTGACAGATTTGGTGTTCGGTGAGGACCTACTTCCTGGTCATAGAAAGCTGCCTTCTTGTTATGTCCTCACATGACAGAAGGGCAAGGGAACTCTCTGGGATCTCTTTCATAAGGGCACTATTCCTATTCATAAGGGCTCCACCTCTCATGATCTAATTACCATCCAAAGGCTCATCTCCTAATACCATGATATTGGGGATTAAGCCTCAACATAATGAATTTTAGGAGTACACATTCAGTCCAGAGCACAGGTATTTGAGAACTATCTTAGAGGATGTTTTCCATAGGTGGATACTGTTATTATCCACTCCCCTTCAAAATTAGAAAACTGAGGCATACAGAGGTTATGTAAGTAATTCAAGGTTGCACATTAATAAATTTATAAAACAACAAAACAAAACAACCCAAGTTCTAAATTTAGGCATTTTAGTGGCAGGGCCCATAATCTTAACAGTACTATTTTGTCCACAGAGTAAATAACAGATCAACATTAGCCACAACAACACTCCCAACAACCAGTCTGCATATCTAAGACTGTAGGCTTAGATTGCATTTGACCTTTATTCCTTCTGCTTAAAGATAAGTCTGTAGTGAGCTTCTTTCTTCCCTCAGCCTGGTGGTCTGGGTATGTACAGAGAAGCAGAAAAGAGGACTCATCTGTGTGAAGCATCCAGTCTTGCTGGGGTGACAAGACCAGCAGAAATTTTTGCCCTCTGCACTTCTATGGCGCTTTTTCCTTTATAGTGATAATAATAATAACAATAATAATAATATGTATTTATCATAATTAATTATATATATTATTGTTATTATTATTATTATTATTATTATTATTATTATTGATACTTCATTGTCCTGTCCTGTCATTAACTTTTTCTACGTGAATTTTTTTTGCCTCCAAACTAGATTTAAACTCCTCTGAGGTTGGTCTCTGTTCTCTACCTCATTGATTCTCACTCAGTGTCAAGTAGAGTTAGTTAATGATAATGGATATCCTCAACCAATGTTTACTAGGGAAGATTATACAAAATTATTGGAAGGCCAAGGCAATGTGTGATGAAGTGGCAAAGCACACAGAAGAGACTATGATTGCTCTTTGATGTCAAAAAAGGAAGAATTTGGAGTTTTTTCTTGAAATATGTTCCTTTTTTTTTTTGATGTTCCCTCTTTGAGCTATCTCTGAAGCATGCCCTTCTTTCATCTACAACATAACACACTATTCTCTGAAAATATCCCAGCCCCTGACCCACCCATACCTCTCATTCCTACAATAGCCTTGGTATTCTTGAGTGTCTGTTCCATCAACGTAAAAGTTTTTGAAAAGGATCCCTACTTATTGTTGCACAGAAGAACCTTCAAGTTTTGAAATCGGAAATGTCGTGAAGATCCTTTATTCCACTGTCTTCCCTTTGAGGTAAATGGGCATCCATGTCAAGGAACAAAGGGTTTTGATTCTATTGGCACATTTCCCCACAGATATAAAGAGTATAATTTCTCTTTCTCTCTCATTTCAAAGTCAAATTGTCCTCAATTTCTTCCTTCTCTGGTTTGCCTTAGCTTCAGCATTATGTTCCAGATTTTGGCCATTGCTTGCAAAATCTTGGAAACCGACTCAACTCATTTCTTTCCTCTCCAGTCTTTTCCCTTGGCTTAGCTGAATTGTACTATTTCAATGGCTACATTTATTTTTTCTTTCTAATGCTTCCCTGGGGTCATTACTCCCTATTAAATCATTCCCCAAAGGTGGGATTTTGTTTGTTTGTTTTTGTTTCTATTGTCTTCTGTGAGAAGGCAGAGACTCCTGCAAAGCAAAATGAATAAGGATTTCAGTGATAGTTCTTGGTTTGGCTTCTCTTCCCTCATCTGTCCCTTTGTAATTTCTGGTATTGGTACTTCAAGTAGAGGATTGATTTCCTTGAATAATTCTGTCCCACTAAGTTCAGAGAATATTACACAGCAAAGATGGGAGGGAGGCAATTGCATGTCACAGTTCCCTGTTGCCCAGCCTGACAAGGATTCAAAAGACCTAGACCTTAGCCTTCCCAAAATGCCTACTTCAGTCTTTTTAAGTAGGAACTGTTTTTACTTCATTTTATACATGGGGAGATTGAGACTCAGAGAAGTTACATGGCTTGTTGCGGGTGACTCAGGTAGAAAGAAATAAAATCAAATTTCATACCCAGAGGTCTGGTACCAAAGTCTGTGCAATTGGCATAGGTGCATTATGGTTAGATGCTGAATGAGCAAATCAACATTTCAATCAGCCTTAGGGATGGATGAAATAGTAATGAATTCTTGCTTTAAAAATGTGTGATCTTGTTGGAGTATGAGACATGAAAACATGTCATCTCGATGTCACATGTAATAAGACATGAACATGTATTCTCAGGGTCTGCCTATGCTTAGAACTTATAGCCCAGCCTACCATCTTCTGTTTTGGGTGTCTGGTCAGGGGTGATACCCTCCCTCACCCCTGGCCCAACTATGTGACTACGTTCTATTCACCCCTGGAGGCCCAGAGGACAGCTGTCACAACTCAGCCCATCAGGGAACAGGGATACTCAGGTAAGGGCAGAGGAGGAACTCATATGTTCTGGGCATCCACCAGGCAAGTCTCCACGTGTGCTCTTCTTTGCTTTTTCCAACTGCCCTTTGGAGTAGTTGGTATTATCTGGATTTTGGAGATAAGGAACTTAAAGCTTATTAAAAAAAAAAAAAACTAACTTGTCTAAGATCTCCCAGCCCTTGAAGGGAAGATCTGGCCTAGAATTTATATTCCTCTAATTGCAAAGTACATTTCTATTGTGTGTGTGTGGGGGGGGGGGTAGTGGCAGCAGTGATGTAATAGCAAGAAAAGACTAGTACAACCTAATACTCCCTTCCGCCCCCACTCTTGTCATCCACAGTACTTGAAATTCTCATCATGAATTACTGGTTTGGACTTTGGGGTGTCTTTTTTTCAAGTTACTGTTCCTTGGGTAAGAAACCAAAAATCTAGCAAGTTTTCAGCAGAATTAGATTCTAATGGGAAGTGACTTAGAGCAGATATTTAGTTGTGAGAAGGACCTGCTTGAGTTTTTAGGGGAACCCCTGCAAAAATGAGGACAGGCATTCTGTCCAACTGTCTTCCAAACCTGTTTTATTGGCTTGGCTAATTCTCTAAGATAAGAAATCATATACACCACTCTTCCTGCTCTGTAACTTCCCAAATTTTCTCTGGATGTCTAATAGCCTGAATTTGAAAAGAAAAACCTAACTGCTAAGGAATTAGACCTATGGTCTTTCTTTGACAAAATGCCTCCTCCAATCAATTAGGTTCAGTAAGAAAAGTCTAGACCTGTAGATTTTGGGGTGTCTCTCCCAGCCACGTGGTAGGGGAAGGATAGGCAGGTGGAAAGAAAAAAAGACTGTTATTCTCCCTCCCTCATTTTAATTACTAATGAAAAGTTACAACCGGAAGAAGGGATTTCTAACTACCCAGCAATTAATTAACTTTCTGCCTCTCCAGCAAGCACATATCCCCTAAGACTTGGATGAGTCTGATGGGCAGAGGGGAATGCTTGGCCAGGACCAGCTGTGTGTGTCCATCATAATCCCCTTTGGTCTCCAACCTAATCTGAAAATGGCACCTCAGAGTTAGTAGACTTGGCAGCTAGTAGAGTTGGAAGTGGGGAGAGAATGAAGGAAGAGAATGAGTAACAGCAATGCTAAAAAAATAAAATGTAGGAAAATCATCCTTAGAATGAACTTGAAAAATTCCATAATATACGGACTCTTAATTTTCAGCCCATGAATGGACTTCAGGGAATCTACCAGTCTCTTGACATCATATGCAAAACTCACTCTGTGGGGGCATTTTCCATGGGTTTCATTAGTCTCAAAATGCTTCATGATCCCCTAAAGTTCAAGGCCAGTGGTTTGATCTGCTTACTATTCTTTAGGGATGCAGAAACTAAGGCTGAGGAAGGGTTCACAAGATGTCCAAGGTCAGAGTGTAAATTAGTGTTGGGTCAGAATTTGGACCAATATCTCCAAACACTTGATCCTGTACCTTTCCTACTTTCATCACATTTTCTCTTTGTCCTGGCTTTAGGTTTAAAACTTGAGGGGTAGGTTTGGTGGAGGTTTAAGGGACATGGGTGGCTCCAGAAATATAGTACATTGGTATCATTGGTCTATGATATCTCATCATGTCTCCTCTCTCTCATCCCACTCCTTTGAGGATTTTACCCTACATTGGAGGCCAATTCTATTACTTACCTAACACCTGGTATCATTAAGTTATTTGATCTACCTGAAGACATGGTCACTCTAAGATGTGGGAGTCTGCAGCTGCAGAGAAGTTGCTGTGGACAGTGCTGTATGTCACAGTAACGCTTTTCTTCTGAGAAATCTTTCCTATCTTTGGGTCAACCTAGTATCTTCATTAACCTTTGGTTTCCTTGGTTATTTTTATCTTTTCTTTCTTTCTCTTTCTCTCTCTCTCTCTCTCTCTTTTTTGTTGAAGTACAACTCCTACGTACTAAAATATATAAATTTTAAGTGTAGAAACTGGTGGATTTTTACCTATGTATGTATCTATGTGACCACCATCCAGATCAAGGTATAACACTTTTACAACAGCCCAGAAGGTTCCTTCATGCCCTCTTTCCAATTAACAGAAACCTTTTTCCTCCTGCAGGCATACATCATTCTGTCAGTTCATTTACATCATATAAATAGAATCATATAATATATATCCTTTTACATCCAGCTTCTTTTGCTCAACATAACATCTATGAGAGTCATTCATGTTGTTAAGCGTGGCAGCTGTTCATTCTTTTTCATTGCTGCATAGTGTTCCATTATTTCAATCTACCATGTTTTATTTATCCTTTTCCCTGCTGCAGATCATTTGGATTGTTTCCAGCTTTTAGTCATTGCGAAAAAGGTTGCTGTAAACCTTCTTGTGTATGTTTTTGCTGGCACAAGCACTCATTTCCTCTAAGGGATGGAATTGTTGGATTATTTTATATACATATGCTTAGATTCAGCAAATACTGCCAAAGTGTTTTCTAAAGTGGTTGTATCAAATTCCCCTGATTTTAAAGCACCTACCTCAGATAGCCTGCCCGTGTAGCTATCTGAACTCATTCCTGCCCTAGTTTCTGCATTCACCTTTGCCCTAACTTCAAATTCTTTCACCTTGGCTCTACTGAGTTGTAAAAAGTTAGATCTAGAAGAGCATGCAACAATCATGCGATTCAACCTCAGGGTTTCAGAGGTGGACAAGATGAAGCCCGAGTGTGGCTGGGTGAGGAAGTTGTCCAGTGACGCTGAAAAGGTCTCAGCTGACCTGGGATGACAAAGCATCATTGTAAACGCTCTGATAGAGGCAGGGGACATTTCTTATTTATCTTTTTGATCTCCCAAGCATCAGCTACATGAAAGTACTCAAAGAACATTTGCCAAAAAAAAAAAAAAAAGAAAAAAAGAAAGAAAGAAAGAAAAATGAAATGGAATGATTCTTAGAGATCATTGAGTTCGGTGTTTGCTGGATCATGAGGCCATGTATGCCTGGTACACAAAGAAGATTCTAGGTGGTAACCTGTTAAAAATGAGTGACCCTGTTGTGAGGAGGGTTTTCCTCTTTCATTCTCTTTTAATCATTGCAGTTGGTAATAGGATGAGAATTTTGATTTAGTGCCATATGTCACCTCATTAACACTTGTCAATCTCCCTTCTAGCTAGAGCTAGATTTTCACAATTTTTTAAAAGAGGTAAAATTAAAATATAACATTATATTAGTGTCTGGTGTACAACATGATTTGCTATTTGTATTTATTGTGAAATGATCACAGTAAGTCCAGTTAACATCTGTTACCATGATGCTTTGTTTTTGTGGCATTGCATTTTTTTTTCTTTATCTTTTACAGTGGTTAACTTCTGTTGGAACTTTTCTATTCATGGCTGTGGTAGAAAGGGTCCTTCTTTTCAAATATCTGTATTTAAGCATAAGCCAAAAACTTGTTTCACTGAAGAGAAAGGTAAATAAACAATAGTAAATGACACATTACACTGTGAAAGTGCTCAGGGATTGACCAAAGTCTCATTGACAGTCATCTAATTCAGACTTGTACTGGATAAAGAAGAACCAGAACCCAGGTGGAAGAACCTTGAATGGCCATTGGAGTTGGCTGCAAGGGCTCTTGGTACAGTGCTCCTTATGTATAGGTCTGGTTGTGTACCTGTTCCTGTGGGAGGGAAAGATACAGTTGTAGCCCCCAAGCTCCTCATTTTACCCTAAAAGAGACTTGAAGGATCACCTGGGGGCATTTTTGAAGCACAGCCTTTATCTTGTCTTTCTGCAGAGCCTCTGTAGGCAGCTTGTGGTCTCCAGTAGAGAAGACACCTATCTGGGACTGTGGAGTGCTGTGTCACCACTGCCTCCATGGCTAGCTCCTATGGCAGCTTTCCTTACTGATGCCAAAGGGGATGTTGCCAAGTGCTTCCTTGATGGTGCAGCTCTGCTCTTGCCTCAGCCCAGCTCACACAGCTCAGGTGGCTCCCCACCAACTTCTGAGGTGTGTTATATTTCCTCAGCTTGGCCCTCAGGGTCCTCACAGCCAGTTTGCCTTTCCAGGGTCATCTCCTGTTGCTCCCCAGACTGTCCCACATCCCATGCTTGCCAAGCTGCACATCAACCCTAAGGATGTTTCCTGTTTTATTTCCCTCATGCATTCCTTTGTAGTGTTCCCTAGTTTCGGAATGCTCTTCCTTCATTTCTGACATTTAAGAAGACTTTAATGATTTCTCCAAGCAGGTGTGATTTCTTTGCCCTCTACTTGAAGCAGGATCCATTTTTTTTGCTGAAGAGCCTACCCAAGTGTGATTCACGAAGTCTCATTCAAATGGATTACCTCATTGAATTGTCAAGATCTATGAGCTAGGTATTATTAGTAGGATTGTTATTTTACAGCTGAGGAAATTAAGGTGCAGAGCAGTTAAGTAACTTGTCCAAGGTCACACTGCTGAGAAGCAGCAAAACCAGAACATAGACATTTGGCCATGTGGAGTCCAAAGTTCCCACTGTTTCCCAGTATTCTCTCCTGACCACCCTCGCTGTCTGGACATTCTGCCTTTGAGTTGGCTAAATGAATTCTAGGAAGCTCTCTGCTCAACCCATCCCAAGATGCAGCTGTGGTCAGGTGTATGTCTGAGGTGAACATAGTGAGGGCCTTTTTCTCACCATCACCGGTTAGGAAGCTGGGTCTGGCAAAGATGTCTGCTTTGCACCAGCCTGGGTTATCTGTGGAGTACTGTACTGGCAGCTGTTGTGTCCTGGTAAGAAAGCCATGGGCAGAGGGTGGGGAGAGCGCCAGAGCATGTTCTTTCTGCTTTGACTCAGGGAGAGCTCCTGGCCCACAGGAGAGAAGGTTCTAGCCTCAAGGAGAACAAGAGCTTGGCTCCTGTCCTTGGGCTGCAGCAGCAGCAGCCTTGCACAGACTGCTCCTGCACAGACACCATAAATCGCTGGGCCATGGACTTGACAGCCAGAGCGATGTGATCAGAAAGCCAACAGGAGCCATGGCCAAACCTTTGGTGACTGCTTCTTTCATGGTCCTCTCATCCATCATGCCAGACATAGTAGTAGGTGGGGTAGTCGCCTTCTTTCCAAATGGGGACTCGGGAGTTAGACAGTCAAGTCCCAGGTGAGCAGAGGGCATTAACCCTTTCAAAATAGTAATCCTTTATCCCAGCAGAGCATTTCATATGCATTATGTCCCTTAGTGCCCATTCAGTTATTCCTTGAACAGACTATGACACAACCACTAGGCACTAGGCATCTTTTTCTGATACCTGCTAAAGGAGAGGGAAGAAAAGTTCCCATTTTACAGATTAGGGAATGGAGACGGAAAGTAGTGCAGTAGGCAAGAATCTCTCATTTTAGTTCCAGGACTTCTGTTATCATTTGAGTGAAATTAGGAAAATCACTTCAGTTATTCATCCACTGCTTTTCATGAATTATCTATCTTTAAAATTCACTGTTTTTTTTAAAGTTATACTTGCATATAATTGGAATTTAAACTTTCTAAAAGGTATAAAGCCAGGCAAAGCTCTTCCTCATCTCTCCTCTTAAACTCTAGCTCTTGTCTCTAAAGATGACAACTCTTTTTTTTCTGGAAAACAATGTGTGTGTGTGTGTGTGTGTGTGTGTGTGTGTGTGTGAGAGAGAGAGAGAGAGAGAGAGAGAGAGAGAGAGAGAAACAAATGGGAATGTTGTATGCTGAGTCTTGCTATTTTAACTAAACATTATATCTTGTAAATCTTTCCATGTCAACAGATAGATCTCATCATTTTTAAAGGTTAGTTATTATTACATTGCATGGATATACAATTAATGATTTGACCAGTTTGCTATTTATAGATACTTGTTTTATTTTTTTCTTTTCTTGCTGCTTCATAAACAATGCTGCAATGAATGTCCTCATACATATGTCTTGGCATACTTTTGAGCAAATTCCTAGCAAGGAAACAGCTGAGTCAAGAGGTAGGTGAATTTTAATTTTTCAGAGCTATTGCTGCATTGTTTTCCAAAATTTGCCTCGATTAACATTCCAATCAACGGTGTTTGAGGCCCATTTCCTACATCTTCCCTTTTTCTTGGTCATTTTAAAATAGGTTTTATAAACCTATTTTAGAATAGAAAAGTAGGATCCTATTACCTTTGAAATCCCCCTTTCAACTTGTATTTTTGTGGTTGTTGCTTCTGAGATGTTACATATATTCTATTGATGTTTGGCTTTTTTTTTTTAATTACATAGGAGGCCAGAGAAAACATAATTTTTCGTATGTATAATAACAAGGATTTATTTTTTTAAATTTATCTAACATGATAAGGAAAAAAGGTGAGTCCCCATATGTAAACCTCTCTGTTAGCCAAACTGGCAAATAGCCCAAATGTGAGGGCAAAAGGAAGAGTGTGGTGCCAGAGTGTCAGGGGTACTTGTCAAGAGCAAGTTCCTAGGATGCTTAATTATTCTACAAAATAAGGGTTTGGTACGTGCAGGTCCTCCTCTGACTGTGGCTCCTAGAAGCAACCTGCAAGCCTCTTGTGGTCCTTGTCCTTACGAAACTCATTCAGAAATGAGTTTGGGCAGACATGCTTATTAGCAGGGTGCAATACACAAAAACTCTGTAAGTTTGTAAACGTTAAAAGATCTGATTCTTAGTTCTGTCAGCGCCACTAACCGAGACCACCCCTCCACCACCACCAAGGTGCGAGCACATCACTCCAATGAGTCTCAGATAATATTTCCTGTAAAGCAGAGTTAAGAATTAGACTAGATCAGCTGCACTATTGAAATGCAGTATGTGACCCACTAATGGACTATAACATGATTTTTCTGTTGACTCTTATTTTTAATATAGTCTTTATTTTTAATTCAAAATTTAGAGTCAGATAATTCTATCAAGTTTATTACAAAAGACATACCATTGTTCCCAATAATTTTACATATTTTGAGCTATTCAAAAAATTTTATCTCCAAGTAGCATGCATGTATAGGACCTCTTTTTTTTTAATTTAGAACTATCTTTTTATATCCCACTATGGAAGATAAAAAATTACCTGTCACCTAGCAGCACTACCCTCAATGCACACAAACACATTTTCTATTCCTCTACTCCCTAATGCAGTTATGGCATAGTTAGTTATGTGAATGTTCCAAGTTTACATTATGTAAATATTTTTTTGCTACTGAGCCATGTAGAATGAATGCTGTGATGACTTTTCCTTTTCTCTCTAATTTTTCTGTTTTCTGTGAAGCTAAGAAATATCTTTCTCTTATTTGTTTTAAGTTTTTTTAAGATGTAATTTTTCCAAAATTTGTGCCCAAGTGTTGTTCCCTCCCTTTCTTTGCTTGTCACAACCTCTTCTCATTACGTTTACCCATATTAGATATTCTTCCTAATTAAATATTTTTGGAGATGTGACTCTTAGAAAACTCCTGAATTGCTTTAGCCTGGATGGTGTTCTCTGAGTCTGCTATACCATTCTCACTCTGGGGGTTTTCATCCCTACTTTTTCTTTCCCTTCTTTCTTGCATGGAACCCTATATCCTCCTCTTTCTGGTTTTACTCCCTTATTTTGGTGAAGCACTTCATTCAGTCATTTTCTTATAAAGGATGCCCAGGATGAAAATTAAAGTAATTTGCATTTCTGAAAATACCTTTAATTAATTTCTATTGTTATTTAACATTTTGGTTTGATATAGAATTCTGGATTAGAAATTATTTTTCCTTATGATTTTGAAGGTATTATGTTTCACTGTTTAAGCTTTTAGGATTGCTGTTGATAAATCTGAAACTTATCTGCATCTTGATTCCTAGTAGGTAATCAGTTTCTTTTTTTCTTTTTTCTCTGTGGATCTCTTAGATCTTTATTCTCATCATTGGGATGTTCTATCAATGTTCCTTGGCTTAGCTCTATTTTTACTTCTTGTGCTGGGGTTTTTAGTGAGTCTTCCAATGTGGAAACTCAGGTTTTTTGATCATGGGAAATTAATACTGAATTTACTCTTAGATGATTTTCTCTCTACTATTTTCTCTTTTCTCTGTTCTTGAAACCCCTATTATATAGATGTTGCATCTTCTGGAGGGAGTCCCTATTTTTCGTATATTGTCTTCCCTATTTGTCTTTTTGTCTTTTTGCTCTTCTTTTTGGGAGATGTCTTCCACTTCACTTTGAGTCCTTTAGCTTTTCGTTTCTCTTACCACAGTTTAGATTTCTAAGAGTTCTTTCATGTTTTCTAATTCTACCTTGAATAACATTGTATTTTTCTTTTTTCTTTTTTTTAAGATTTTTATTTATTTATTCATGAGAGGCAGAGAGAGAGAGAGAGAGAGAGAGAGAGAGAGAGAGAGAGGCGCAGAGACACAGGCAAAGGGAGAAGCAGGCTCCACGCAGGGAGCCCGATGTGGGACTTGATCTTGGAATTCCAGGACCACGCCCTAGACTGAAGGCAGGCGCTAAACCGCTGAGCCACCCAGGGATCCCCACATTGTATTTTTCTTTTATGGATACAATATCTTCTCCTTTCTTTCTTCCTCATGATGTTAATGGCAGGTGGTGGTGATTGTTGTTCACGGTTTTCATTTTCCTGTAAAGTCTCTGTCACTAAGTTGCTTTTTTCCTTGTTTGCTGTCTTATTATTTGTGGTTCATTTTAAAGGCTTTATTTAGATACTTAGTCATTGTTGGCTATCTGCTCATATTTAGGGATGAGAACGAAAAATGAATTGAGAACCTTGTAAGTGTGGGCACACTTCCATTTTAAGGTTATAAGTTGGGCTACTTTATGAGAAGTCCTGGTATTGGTTTTTTCAAGTGTTTTATTCTTGAGCTAGTTGGATTCCTCATGTAAGATTCTTCCAATATCTTGCCTGGAGAATATGAATGTCATTGTTCTGATAGAGTCCAATTGGAGAATAAAAGCTGGAAGTCACAGCATTTAGATTGTAACTATTGACTTAGTACCCTTGCTTTGAGTATAATATCCTCTTCCTCATTTCTTCCCAATGCCTGCATATTCAGAGATCTTGAGTTTATTCATTCTTTACAATAAATTTCTAGTTTTTGGTCATAAATCAGTTAAGAGTAGTTTCCTGGCTCTGCAGATTTGAGAGAACATCTGGAAGCCTACTGTTTTTTAAACCTTCTATAATGGAAGGTTTCCAACATAAACCAAAATGGAGGGAAGAGTATAACAAACTCCCATCTTCCTAATACCCAGCTTCGTTACTTGTCAGTATTTTTCCAATTTCAATACTTCAAACATACTTATAGCTCCCCTTCCTACATTTGGCCCTGCATTCCCCCTCTTCTCGAGGTCCTGGCATCACCAGTTTTCACTCTTATTTCTGCTTTACTAGATTTTTATTGTTGCTCCCTCAGCGTTTGGTCTCTGCCACACTGAAGTTTCAGTTCCCCCACGCAGATCATATCCCTTCTGACAGCTATTAGATGCCCTCCACTTGGAGTCTTACTTCCCCCACCACCTTGACAGGCTAGTCTGTTACATTTCATCACAGCCTTTGCATTCTCCTAGAAACTCCCCTAACCCCTTGATTATGAGCTCATGGCCCCTTCCCTACCTTCTCCTTTCCCCTCCACTTTATCCCACTAAAATACTTCTCTCATTGCACTGGAAATGCCAGTCTCCCTCTTTAGATGATGAGTTTTGGGAAGACAGGTATATCTTCCAGCGCAAATTATATATACAGCAAAGCATTATTAGATATGTACTGTACGCCAGATATGGCTGAGTGTTAATTCTCAGACATAGGTGCTATTATCATCCCCACTTTATAGAGGAGAAAACTAAGGCACTATTTGTTATTCAGTAAGATGGCCAGGTTCATATCACCAGTAAATAAAGGAAGAGCCAGGAATAGAATTGAGGCTATCTACTTCCAGAACCTGCCAAACAAAGGATATTTCAGGTCCAGTTGTAGAATAAATGCACATATGAAGGTATGATTGAACTGACCAGGCAAGCCCAGTGCAGCCAGGAGGTTAGGAAGCCCCATCTGACAGCCTCACCAAAAGCACTTCTGTCTTACTCTGCAGCACTGGATATTTCCAGTCTGTGACAAAAGGACTGAAGGTCATTGCTATTCATAACTGCAAATATTCATCTGCAGCCTGCCCTCTGGACACCCGAAGAAGAGACCTTCAGAATTATAACACAGTGGTCTCTAGAACCTGCTCATATGCAGATTCTGTCCTCTCAAGAGTCTAGCAGAGTGCCTGGCATTTAATAGTTTCTCAGTTTATGTTGAGGGTTGCAAGAAGTCAATCAATGAGTAAAATTAATTGAATAATCGATCCTTCAGTCCCTAAGTGCCAAGTTAAAAGGCATTTTAGTCTACCTCATACCTGGGAAATAAGCATTAAAAATGATAAGATTAAAGTTTCTCTCTACCCTCCTGTTCCCTTTTAGTATCTACTTTTCCTTGTCCTGGTACCAGCTTCAGATATCTAGAATACTAATGCTGTCCATCCTGCGCCCTGCCCATTTCCTCAGGATACCCCACCTGGAATATCTTCTTTGCATTATCAGTCAACTAGTATTTATTTTTAAAACGTCTGTAAAGTACCTACTAAATGCTAGGAGTTTAATGGTGAGAAAAAATGGCTGTGATTCATGGGGGTTGTCAAGTTCTTGAATTCCTATTGTGTGCTTTGTCCTGGGCTTGGCTTTGTAAGAGATATAAAGAGGCAAAATGATGTCTGTGCCCTCCAGGAACTTATTGTCTGGATGAGAAAGCAGAATAGGCACACAAACAAAAAATTAGAGCACAGGTAGGAATTAAACTGTAGGAGAGTTTGCATAATGCAGTAGGTTCTCCCAGAAGGGAGACAGCAATGTGAGGTAGAGTTTAGCCTGTATCACAGGAATGTTTAGAAGAAGATTAAGGATGGGGAATCAAAGATTAAAGAGTTTCCTTATAACTTCTAACTTTTCCACTAGACTGTCAAGACCTCACCTACTTTGGTTACACTGGATCACCAATGCCTAAGACAGTACTCATTCATTTCCTCTACTCAGTTGTAGAGGAAATGAATGAATGAATGAGTGAGTGAGTGAGTTTTAGGGAAGAGGAGGATATGAAGGTAGATGGATGAGACAGATCTAGAGTATGGGCTGTACTTTTCTCTCCTGATGATATTGTTCTGATGTCCTAGATTTTAGTCAATTATCTCATAGGTTAACCTTTAAAAATCCCTTTCTGCCTTGAGAACCTCTGGTTCTGTGATTCTTATCCCTGCAGAAATGCTAATTGTTGATAATGGTTTAATGTTGGATTCCTCCTAGAGCTATTTACATTTTAACCCTGGACTCCAAAGATGTCTATATTCCTAACTGAAGAAATTTTAAGTGCTTAGACAGAACCAGGGGTGGGAGAGATATTTATAGACTGCAAGGGATGGGTCCCTGAGTATTAGCTCACATGGTGTTCTCTGCTCTACCTACCCACAAGAGTGACTCAGGAAGAATGGTTTTGGCAGCCACTTTCTTACTTCAGGGAGATTGGGAACTGTAGCGTTTTTTTTCCAGTTTCCTCTTCCTCTCTCCAGCCTTCCCTCCCCTTCCTTGTCCCTTCCTTCCTCCCTTTCTTCTCTTTTTCCTTTGTCTCTGAGTCAACCAGTGGGCATCTCATCTACCCAACCTGGTTATGTTTCCATAACTTGTCTGCCAGTTCTGATTTCCATTAGGGATGGGCTTGTCCCTTAGTTCTTGGTTAGCAAGTGAGTCCCCAGGCTTATAAGAGAACAATTGGGCAGGTGGTCCTGTGTGTGTGTGTGTGTGTGTGTGTGTATGTGTGTGTGTGAAAGAGCCAGCACAGGCACACAGGATATGTGGGGTGAGGGGAGAGAAAGAAGGACATGTGGAATACAAATTAAGAGATATATAGGTCAGTTGATTGATTGTTGAATTAATAATAGGTCAGGGCCTTGAGCCCTGTTGTGTTAGGACTCATGACTGTCCTATGTGTTATTCTTATTGTAGAGATGGTGTAACTGAGGCTAAATGGGGTTTAGTGATTTACTTAAGGGTACAGAGCCAGTAAGCATTAAGGGGGATTCTCTTTGGTCACAAAGTCAACAAGTTAGCCTTTTGTTATATCATTTCCTTTGTTGCTTTCATGTGGACAAGACTGTGACTGGTCCTTCAGCATACAGCAGAGATGACCTCAGTTTGCTGATGGCATTCTTAAAATCCATAGCTACTTCTAGCATACATCATCTAGAAATATAGGATGTGTCCATTTGTGGGTGTACTGACCAGGTTTTAGTCCTCTTCCCTCACTCAGCCCTCATCTTAGCCTTTCCACCTGTCCCTAACACTTTGCACTTGATGGCAGGAAGGAAGGAAGAACACTGACCAAGAGGCTAACAAGCTTGGGTTCAAGCCCTGCTCAGCTACTTGTTTTTTTGGCTATTCTGAGCCCTTTAAACTCACTGGCCCTGCTTCCTTTCTGTGAAGTAGATGCACTATCTAGTAATATAATAAAAATATGGTAATAACCACAATAATAGCCACAATGCCACTTTTTGAGCAGTTTCTATGCAGATATTATTTTGCTAACCTTATGACAGATTTATAAGTTAGGGATGGGATTAGTATCTACCCCCATTTAACAGAGCAATGCTACGGTTAAGCGATTTATTCAAGATTATACAGGTGCTGACTCTTTGAATAAAGAGTCATATCCTTACTACCACCTACAAGGCCCAGCATTAATTTCCCTTTAAACCACTGCCCCTCCACTCTGTCCCCATACCTCACTTTCTGCACCCCGGCCACACTAGCCTTCCTGTTATTCTCCAATGTGTTGTGCTTCCTTCCACTACAGGGCTTCTCTTTGAACAGGCCTATTTATAGTGGATGTAATATCTCCCTTCCTTTCCTGCCAGCTTAAAACTCTCTACTCAGTCTCCAGATATTCATTCATCTCTCATCTCCTAAGGAAGTCTATGGAGGTTTAAAAATAGGCCCAAACATTTTTTGACATCTTTTCTATTGAGTGGAGCATATCCCTGCTCATGGATCTGGGCAGTTTTGTGGCTTTGACTAAGGGCAAGGTGGAAGTGATGCTATGTAACATCTGAGGGTTGGTCATAAGGTACCATGCTTTTTCTAACTTGTTCATTAGAACACTTGTACTGGGAACCCTGATCCACCTCACAAGAACTCTGGGTTTCCCAAGACTGTGCTGGCACAGCCATGCATTGGTGCTTTGGTTGGCAGCCAGCTGAGTTCCCAAATGACAGCCAGCATCTACTACCAGCCTTGTGAGTAACCCATCTTAAATACCCAGCTCAGTCAAACCTTCAGATGACTGCAGGCTTAGCTGATAACTGATTGAAATCCCATTAGACATACCACGAGAGAATTACCAGCCAAGCCTTTCCAGAATATCTAATGCACAAATCACGACTACAATAAGATGATTGTCTCAAGCTATTAAGTTTTGGGGCCATTTATTATATGGAAATAAAGAACGTTAACAGAGTTTTCCATGGGTACTTCCTCCTCCTTTTGTAACCAATCTTGGTCATTTTCCTTGTTATGTTCTTCTATAACGAAATTCCTTTTTTCATACCACTTTTCTCAGTTTGTAGTTACACGATCATTGGTATAATTATTTGGTCATCTGTCTCCCCCAGCAGACTGGCTTTGTGAAAAAAAGAGTTGTAATTGTTTTTGCTTGATTGTTGTTTCAGGTAAGAGTGAATTTGGCTACAAGTAATGGTGCAGTGGCTGGTTCCTGGCAGTGGCTCCAATCTCTTTGGGGTTGTTTCCCATGGATGTGGAGGTAGGTGGCTGCTAGTATTAATTTAGTTGCTCAGACTCTCAAGAACCCAGAAATGCTTCCTCTTCTTTTTGGTCATATCCAACTCGTTATGTTTTCATCCTCATGCTTATACTTTTACTGTTGCAAAATTGATGCCTCAGCTCCAAATACTATGTCTACTCAACGCTCCAAATACTATGTCTACTCAACACTCCAATAAGCAGGAAGTAATAGGATAGAGAAAAGGGCTTTTTCCTCATACAGATCTATTACTTACCCAGAAAGAAAGTTTCCAGCAGACTTCTTGTGATGTCACATTGCTCAGAACTGAGTCATTTGTTACATAGAAGAGTTAACATAGCAGGCTATAGGCTGCTTTCTTTCTTTCTTTCTTTCTTTCTTTCTTTCTTTCTTTCTTTCTTTCTTTCTTTATTATTTTTATATATATATGTATATTTTAATTGCAGTTCAATTTGCCAACATATAGTATAACACCCAGTGCTCATCCCATCAAGTGCCCCCCTCAGTGCCCATCACTCAGTCACCCCATCCCCCCACCCACTTCCCCTTCCACTACCCCTTGTTTCACTAACTCCCCAGAGTTAGGAATCTCTCATGTTCTGTCCCCTTCTCTGATTTTTCCCATTTTCCCTCCTTTCCCCTTTATTCCCTTTCACTATTTTTTTATATTCTCTGTATGAGTGAAACCATATAATGTTTGTCCTTCTCCAATTGACTTACTTCACTCAGCATAATACCTTCCAGTTCCAACCACGTTGAAGCAAATGGCGGGTGTCCATCCGTTCTAATGGCTGAGTAATATTCCATTATTTATATAGACCACATCTTCTTTATCCATTCAGCTGTTGATGGACATCAAGGCTCCTTCCACAGTTCAGCTATTGTGAACATTGCTGCTACCTTTAGAAGAGCCTACTTGCAAGCTTTGCTTGGGGCTGGCATTTGGGAACTTAGTATTTGACCCATTCCATAATGAATAGGGGAGTTTATGGCTCCAACACTGTTTGTACAAGTAGTGCAATTAATGTTTAACACCTTCTTAGAGTATGGAATTTTGGTACATGCTAAGCAAAGAGTGCTGATATGACCAGCCCTCAGTAAAAACCTTAGATTTTGGATTCATATGGGCTTCCCTAGGTAGAAATGTTGTAGACACGTTACTGATTTTTTTTTTTTAATTGCTGGTGAAGGGAGCATACTCATGTGTCTTCTTATCAGAAGGGGAGAGCAGAACACAACCTGTGTGTGGATTTCTCCAGATTTCACCTTTGTGTCTTTTTCCCTTGCTAATCCTATTGTGTCCTGTTGTGTATCTTTTTGCTGTAATTAGGTTTAGACATGAGAGCTTCTAGCAGACCATCAAATGATGATGAGAGTCATCATCATGATCTTTGAGAGTCCCAGAACACATGCTCACTGTGAGATCCCAGAACACATGCTCACTGTGAAACACATAACAATCAAAGAGGAATGGGAAGGATTACAATGACTAGTGTAAATCAGCACAATTTACTGTTTTGGCCTGGGAAGGAACCTACTGTCGCCCTACCCCCACCCCTGCACCTGAAGATGTATTTGAAATTCTGGAATCAATTTAGGGGAGGATATGTATGTATGTTGGAGAATGATGTTAAAGAACCGAAATAGAATCTAATAAAAGCACATAGAAAGTGTATAGTATATACATTTTGGGAGAAGGAGAGGAAGAATGAACTGAACAGAGCCAGATTTTGGCTTCATATATCATTTATTCTAAAGTTCAGATCTTAACTATTATGTCATAATCTACTCCCTTTGGCTTCTTATAGTCCTGTTGGAGGAGTCACATAAGAGGACTATCAAAGGACTACATACTACACAGCTGGGAAGGTTCTCTGTCAGTTTCTATGCACAAGGCACAAGGCAAACTTGCTTTGTCTACTCAGCAAATGGGTAAAGTGGCACCTACTTCCACTCCATCTGGTGTTGTGTCTGGAGTGGATTGATTGGTATGGGATTTTGGTCTGTTTTCTTAAATGA
The DNA here is from genome assembly GCF_905146905.1 of Nyctereutes procyonoides. NCBI lineage: Eukaryota > Metazoa > Chordata > Mammalia > Carnivora > Canidae > Nyctereutes > Nyctereutes procyonoides. The sequence continues at coordinate 30,924,031 of NW_026575046.1, forward strand.
TTCCTGCATCAAGTCAAAATAATTTCATTTTGAGAAGCTTTGCTTTTAGTGTTTTAAATAGCTAGTTCTTCATGAAAAAAAAAAACCTGAGAACTTACAGGTAATGTTTTCTTTGTTGATTGAGATGCTGGGGAAATTGTTCAACAGGAGAGCTAATAGCTAGAGTTGAAGGCGAAGGCATGGAGCTCTAGGCAGTCTCCTGCTGAGAGGAGAGTGAGGAGGGTTGTCACACAGGGCAGGACTACTTGTGAGTGACAGCTAACTGCCGTGCCCTAGTGCCAGGCACAGTGCGCAGCGCTCATAGGAGGTCCACATGGCTCTTCTACTACATTTTGTGTCATCTCTGCCAATGACTTTTTTTGTATGTATGTAACAAAAAGATATCATTTTTGATTCGTAGAATAATATCAATTCCAAGAATTGGTCTACCTTAGATTGAAACAGTCCAAGACCTTAATTTTACAGATAGAAAAACTAAGATCTAGAGAAGGGATGGGACTTGTCTAATGTCATCAGGGAAATTAGTGTCAGAGCCACAGTGAAGAACCAGTTCTGCTGACTCTCAGCTAATGTGCTTTTCCTGATATATCAGGGATCACGAATGGCAGAGTGGTACTAATGATATTCCTTTAAGTTCATATAGATCCTTATGATTTTTCAAATTTTCAGAGGTATGTCTCTATTTTAACAGTAAGGAAACTGGTATAAGGTGCTCAAGGGAGTTGCTAAGATTTGAGACTTGTTCTAATTGAATTTTTGCTTTTTATATTACTCTGGACAGTAGAATTTTAGCAATGATAACAGCAGTTATTGTGGCTGTTGCTCTTAGAAGGCTTTTGGCTACAATGAACAAAAACTGCACTAAAAGCCATTTAGTGACTTATTGACATAGACATAATAGTGACTTATTTTCTCATCTAGGAGGAACAAGCAGTCTGGGAATAGGGCAGATCCAGGGTCGTGAAGAATTTAGGGTCTTGATAACACCATCCCTAATGCCATATTTCTTCTCTCTCTTTGCTCTACCATGTTTGGTCTATCAGCAAGTCTGCCTTCACAGTCACAGGATGGCTTAAATAAGCATAAGAACTTTAATGAACAGCCTCTTTTGTGTAGTGCTTTTGTTTGTTTGTTTTGTTTTTTTAGTAAGGAAAACTTCTAAGAGGTGACCCAGAAAAATTCCTCTCAGGTCTCAATGGCTGTGAGTGGGTCACATGCCATTTACCCATTCAATTAATGACAAGCATAAAAGACCATGCCATGGAGACCCATCCAGATGCACTCCCTGGGACAGTGGGGCAGGGTCTGCTGCTATTGAGAGATCTCTGTGTTCAGAGATGTGAAAGTGGCATGACCAAGTTCACACAGCCAGAAAGTGGCAGAGGAAGGAATAAAATCCAAAGTGTGTAGGTTTAACTCTACAACCAGCGTTCTCGACCACCACACAAAAACACTTCCAATTCTTGTTTTCCATATTGCCCTCCCCTCCCTAGTACTACTTGCCAAATTCCATCCCGCATGCCTAAGTCACTTTGGCTGGTGATTGCAGGATCTTCTCCTTGCCAGGTCAATGTCAGCAATCAATCCTCATCTCCTGGGCGTGAAAACCAGCCGATTAGAGCTGTAAGTAGGTGTTTAGCAACAAGGAGGCAGCCAGAGCGTCCGTCAGCAGTTTTTCCCCCTGGCGGCTGGGCATTAGCAAATATGCTGAGAGAGGCACCCCTGTGCCATGGCTGCTGGGAGGAGGGAGTGTCACAGGGGGCAGATGATTTGAGAAAAGTAGAATGACAGGATGTCAGAGCTGAAAGGTCTCTTAGAGTCTGTTTAGTTGGGCTCCATCACTGTGGTGATGGGAAAACTGAGACCCAGAGGAGGGAAGGGATGGCTTAGGATCACTCAGAAAACCATTGATTGGTCCAGGATGAGAGTCTGTCTGGATTTATTCAATGGTATTTCCAAGGTGTTCTGAAGTCTAACTCCATATACTGCCACCTTATAATTCTCACTCATGAAATCAGTTCTTTATTAAAATGACATCTGAAAAACAAAGGCTTTTTGGACTCTATTGTCCAGTCCTGATTAGGGATCTTGGGGCCCTCTCCTGAGAGAAGTGCTCACTGACATATATTTGCATGGGATAATTGCTCCAGGTAAAGCCCTGCCAGGTTACTAGTCACAGACAGGCAGCCCTGGTAGCAAATCCCCACTCCTCTCCAACCTCTTCCTTCCCAGTCTTTTTTTTTTTTTTAAAGATTTTATTTATTTATTCATGAGAGATACAGAGAAGGGGGTGGGGAGGGGGAGAGAGAGAGAGAGAGAGAGAGAGAGAGAGAGAGAATGAGAGAGAAAGACACGGAGACAGGTAGAGGGAGAGGGAGAAGCAGGCTCCATGCAGGAGCCTGATGTGGGACTCGATCCCAGGACTCCAGGATCACGCTCTGGGCTGAAGGCAGGCGCTAAACTGCTGAGCCACACAGAGATCCCCCAGTCTTTCTTTTTTGATCATTCAGAACAAGTCCTGTTATTGGAAAGATCTAAAGGCACATGAATCTTGGAGCCTCAAGCTTTAAAAGTGAATGTTTCCAGCTTGAGGAGTAAAAGTTAATCAGATCAGAGTATAGGAATTTCTTGCAACAGTATGGGATGGCTTGAGATCTCCACATTTCATATATATATATATATATATATATATGTTTGGGGAAGTCATAAGAATTTCAGCAGTATTTATTGAATGACTACAAAAGTAGTAGTAGCAGCTGCTATTTACTGAGCCCTTCTTTGTGCCTAGCACTATGCTGGGTCATTCACATGCATTTTTAACTTGAGTCTCCCCAAGCCATGACATTTCTTTTTTTTTTTCTCTTATATTTGTTTTTTTTTTTTATCTCTCTCTCAAGACTAGAAAGTTTGATCCATAGCTGAAAGAACCTTTAATTTACTGCTATATTCTCAACTCCTGGAACACTATCATATCATTAGTAGGTGCTCAGTTAATATATACTGAATTAATAAAGCAACAGGCTGATGAAGTAGGTATGCTTATTTTTCATTTTATAGATGTGACAACTGAGGCTTTAGGAAACTACTCTGTCCAAAGTAACTATATCAGTTTTCCTTGGCTGTCATTAATATAAGAACAACTAATTCTTATTTAAATGAATGAGAGTTTTGTGGTTTTCTTCCTCAAACAAGAATTCTGGAGATGCTGTGGATTCTGGTTCCACCTCAATGATGCCATCAAGGACTCAAGTTCTTTCTAACCTTTTGCTCTGCCTCTGCTGCCTTCACTGTGTTGGCTTTTCTTCTTTATGTTGTATACTCCTGGCCACAAGATAGTTATGACATGAAAAGTACTTGCTTCAGACTGCAAGTCTGTGTAAAGAGAGAAGCAAGCAGACGGGGGCAGCAGCAGCCATGTGCGTTCCTTTAATCATAAAATGAAAAAGTCTTCTCAAAAGCCCCTTGGCTGATTTCCATTTATATCTCATTGGCCAGGTTATGTCACAGGACTACAATTAGCTGCAAGGGATGCTGGGAAAATGAGAATTTGTCTTTCTCTGGCTCTACTGAGGAAGTAGGCAAGGGAGATAGGGATTAGCAATAAAGGTATGTTAGCTACAAATGTCTCTACCCTAGTTGGGCAGATAGTAGTGGTGAAGCCAGAACTGGAATACAGATTTGCCTCTAAACTCTGTGTTCTTATTGACCAAGCATTAACTAATCTGACTTTTACTCCTGATCCCAATAGAAAAATGATCAGCTTGAGACATCTGGCTCTATTCTGAGTCCTCATTCTGTCCTGAGTCCTAGTTTCATTATCTGCACATTGAAGGAATGGACTAAATGAAGTCTGTATGTTCTGGTGTCTATAAGGTTGTATGCTTTCAGGTCTCAGTCTGGCTCATGGCTGCTTTTAAAAGTCTTATTCAAAACCAAATCAAAATCAAAGTCACCATGTCAGTGGAGTAATGTATTTCCCAGGATCCAAATCCATCAAATAGAATTGATTTTCCTGGTGTTTGTTTTCATAGATGGTGGTATGTGTGTTTATGTGTGTCCCTCTGAGATATCTGATTCAGGTTTAGATGGTGAATAAAGATTGATTTTTGTCTCTAGTGATCTGGAAAGCCCAATTATTGTTGAGGTTCCTATTTAAATAGTTCTTCTAGCCTTTCATTTTTTACCTTCCTTAACAGTCCAGTCTGTGTAGTCTATATATTTCAGGGTTTTATTTTGTTTTAATTAATTAATTAGTTAATTAATTAATTAGAGAGCCCTGGCAGGGGAGAGGAAGAGAGAGAATCTTAAGCAGATTCTGCACCCAGTGCAGAGCTTGTTTCAGGGCTTGATCTCACAACCCTGAGATCGTGACCTGAGATCATGACCTGAGCTGAAATCGAGAGTTGGTGGCTCAATTGACTGACCCACCCAGGCACCCCTCAGGGTTTGATTTGATTTATTATTGCATCTTTCTAGCAATAATTTTCTCTCATAGGATTCAGAACCAGAGGGAGTCACAAGTGCTAGTCTCATATCTTTAAACGGACCCTGAGGAACTCCTTCTACTTCTCTAGGTCTCTGTTCCCTTGTTTATAAAATGACAAGATTAGACAAGATGGTTTATATCTTAGGATCCCCCAGCTTTGATAGTTACATATTATCTGTGAGTATATGAGGACAAAGCAGATTCTTTTTTTTTTATATATAAATTAATTTTTATTGGTGTTCAATTTACCAACATACAGAATAACACCCAGTGCTCATCCCGTCAAGTGTCCCCCTCCGTGCCCGTCACCCATTCACCCCCACCCCCCGCCCTCCTCCCCTTCCACCACCCCTAGTTCATTTCCCAGAGTTAGAAGTCTTTATGTTCTGAAGGGACACAGAACATAAAGACAAAGCAGATTCTGATTAATGAATAGACCACATTAGTTTTATTTCTTTCATCTATAAAGTGGTTACAAAGATCAAAAGAAGAATTGGCAGATATTAAATAAATGCATCAAATAATAATTATTACTTTTGTAATCATTCTTAAAATTTCAGGCCGGACTTTCTCATTTCTCCAAAAATAGCCTACTAGGGCATTTTGGTAATCTTAGCAAAATATGGTACCCAGTGATGTGAAAAGAGCATTGGATATAGGGGCAGGCCAGTCTGAATTTACATTCTAACTCTGTCACATAATAGCTTTATGCCTTGATTCATGTTATGTATTTCCATAGTGCCGAAGTTCCTTTAATCCTGCAAAAATCAGGATTAAAGATATTTAAATTACAAGGTTATGGTGAGGATAAAATAAACAGGTTTATGAACAACACTCAGCACAATGGCTGGTGCATTAGGAGAGTTCAACAGACCTTATTGTTTATCCTTCCTTCTTCCTGATGCATTAGAAGCAAACACAATTTGGTAATTGTCTATTTTCTGGGTGTAAATTTTTCTCTTTGATGGTAGAGCCACTTTAGATGGGACATACGACCTATGCATGTTTATTTAATATATCAGCCATCTGAATATTGGTTGTTTCGTAAGGGGCAGAAAGAGTGAATCCTTTTAGCTGGGACCCCTGTTTCTACTCTGTTTCCTTTAGCTTGTGAAACCTGGGACACTGGGAACTTCATTTAATTTTTCCAGTCTTCAGCTTGCACATGTGCCAAATGTTCATATCAATTTCAGAGGGCTTTCATTAGTCCTCTAATAATTTGAAAATGCTTGGTAATCTCTAGAGCATTAGGGAAATATGAGGTATCACTTCTGTTATTAATTCACCTACCTATCTTCAAACTGGTCTCCTCTTTATCTGTTCAAATTCTTTCTGAACTTCAAGATCAAAGTCATACCTTTGTTGTAGGAAAACTTCCTTCTGCCCTACCTCTCCAAAATCTACCCATCACTAACTTTTCATGGCTATCACTGCTTGGGCTACTCTCTGTTGCCATATAATATTAGTGGTTTCTCCCTGTTTGTAGATGATTTCCCCCCTGACTTGATATTGATAATGCCTTTTGCACATCATTTTGACTCATAGCCCTTATCATGCATCTCTCTTAGGGGACAGTTAAAAAATATGTGACAGTTGATTGTTCTCTGTGTTTTTATTTTATTGTTTAGGCTTAACCATTTTCATTCTAGAGCAATTTATTTTTAATTTAAATTAAATTAATGATTTCTTTGGGGGCATGGGTAAAAATGCACATGGCTTAAAATTCAAAGGGTGAAATGAAAAATGATTCTTCCCTCCCACGTCTGCTCCTTGGTGCCCTCCCCAGAGACAACCACTATTGTTAGTTCCTTGATTGTCTTATCCAAAGCTGGTCTACATATCCCCTTTCTCCTTATAATAGTAGGTTTCTCTTATGTACCTTGTGTTTTTATTTATGATCTCATAGATAAATGAAATCAGATAAATATCTGATAGGTTCCTTAATAGTGTAAAAATATCAGTCTGTCTCCTTTTATTTTTTGGTTTATTTAAACAATCATTTTTCAATTGAAAGTGTTAATGAGATCATTGTACATTTACATACATTTGTAAGAAATTATTTAGAGAGATCTTGGATACCCTTTATCCACTTTCCACTAATGGTAACATTTTGCACAACTTTTAGGATAATATCACATCCAGGATATTGCCATTGATTCGATTGACTGATCTTATTCAGATTCCATTTTACTTGTGTTCATTTGTGTGTGTGTGTGTGAGAGAGAGAGAATGAGTATTCAGTTCTATACAATTTCATCATGCGTTGTTTAGTGTATCCTCTACCACAGTCAAGACACTGAACATTTCCCTCACCACAGGATCCATTATAGTTCTACCCACCCCCCTCTCATTTCTGTATTCCTAGCTCTTGTCATTCACTAATCTTTCTGTATTTCCAAATATTTGTCATTTAAAAAAAGTGTTATATAAATGGAATAATACAGTATGTTACCTCTTGGGATTGTTTTTTTTTTTGTACTTAACATTATTATTGGCTGTGTGTATATACACACTACAGTTTCTTTCACTTTTTATCTGTTGAAGGACATCTGGGCTGTCTCCAGTTTTTTGTTATTATGAATAAAGCCTCTATGAATATTTATATACAGATTTTCATGTGAACATAAGTTTTCAATTTTCTGTGATAAATGCCCAAGTGAATGATTGCTGGTTTGTATGGTAATTGCATGTTTAGTTTTATAAGAAACTGCCAAACTTTCCACAGTGACTGTACCATTTTACATTTGTATCAGTAATGTGTAAGTGATCCAGTATCTCTGGATCCATGCCAGAATTTGGTGATGTCACTATTATTTATTTTAGCCATTTTGTTTGGTGTGTAATGATATCTCATTATGACTTTAATTTGCATTTCCCTGGTGGCAAGTGATGTTGAACATCTTTTCATGAGCCTCTGTCATCTGCATATCCTCTATATTGAAATGTCTGTTCATTGCCCATTTTCTAATTAGGTTGTTTTATTTTTTTATTGTTGAGTTTTGAGAGTTCCAAAATACATTAGATACCAGTCCTTTGTTGGCTATGTAGATTGATAATATTTTCTTGCACTCTGTAGCTTATCTTTTTGTCTTCTTCCCATGGACTTCTATAGAATGAAATTTTATAATTTTAATGTGATCCAATTTATCAATCTTTCTTTTGATGAACTGTGCCTTTGGAGTCAAGAATTCTTTGTCTAGCCCTAGATCCCAAAGATTTTCGCCTATGTTTTTTCTAAAAGTTTTACAGTTTTACACATTACCTTGAAGTCCATGACTTATTTCAAATGAATTTTTGTATAAGATGTGAGGTTTAGGTTGAGATTCTCTTTCTTTTGTACCTATTGGTATCCAATTACTCCAACATCACTTGAAGATAATATCCTTCTTCCAGCAAGTTGCTTTTGCCCCTTTACCAAAAATCAATTGCACATATTTGTGTGGGTCTAATTTTGTGTTTTCTGCTCCATTGATCTATGTGTCTATCTATCCACCAATAGTTCACTGTCTTGATGACTTAACATATAATGAATCATGAAATTAGGTAGACTGATTCTTTCCACTTTATTCTTTGTCAAGATTATTTTAGCTATCTTAGGGACTCCCACATTAATTTCAGAAGAATGTATACAAAATGTATACAAAATTTCTGCTGGGGTTTTGATAGTATAGTCCTTCCTTGAACAATGTGAAAATCTGCTTATTTCTTTTGACTCCCCCCAAACTTATCTAGTAATAGCCTGTTATTGACCAGAACCCTTACCAACACAGATGATTAACACCCATTCTGTATGTTATATGTATTATATGCTGCATTCTTACAATACAGTAAGCTAGAGAAAATAAATGTTATTAAGAAAATCATAAGGAAGAGAAAATACATTTATAGTACTGTAATGTACTTATAAAAAATCTGCAACTGGACCTGTGTAGTTAAAATATATGTTGTTCAAGGATCAACTATAATTGCTTTACACTTGTAGATTAAATTAGGTAGAGGTGATACCTTTACTGTGTTGAATATTTGCTATGCTTTCTATTTATTGATTTATCTAATCAGCATTATGTAATTTTCAGCAGACAGATATTCTGTTCATCTTTGTAGCTAAGTTTTCATTTTTTCTTTTGGAATGGTTGTAAATGATACAACCATTTCCCCCCCAGCTTTACTGAGGGATGATTGGAAAATAAAAATTGTATATCTTTAGGTTGTACAACATAATTTTTTAAAAGATGTACAACATGATTTAATATATGTATACATTGTGAAGTGATTAATACAATGGTATTGTGTTTTTAATTTCAATTTCCACAAGTTCACTGTTAGCATATAGAGATGTGTTTTTGTGTGTGTATGTGCTTTGGTCTTATATTCTGCAAGCTTGATGAACTTACTGTTGCTTAAAAATTCTAGAATTTATTTTTAGTAAATTCCCAGGATTTTCTACATTAGAAAATCAGCTCATCTGCAAATAGAGATAATTTTATTTCTTCTTTTCTTATCTATATGGCTTTGTTTCTTTTTCATGCCTTATTGCAGAATCTAGAACTTTCAGCACTGTATTAAGAGTGGTGAGAGTAGATATCCATGCCTTTTTTTTTTATCTTAGGAGAAAGGTATTTAGTTTTTCACCTTTAAGTATGATGGCACCTGATTAGCAATAGGTGGCTTCATTTTTAACAGATTACTGAATATTATTCCACTGTAAGGTTGTACTATAATCACTTCTACAGTTCTTTCTCAGTGGATTTTTATTGCTATTAGTCTTTTGCTTAAATGATGCTTCTTTGAGTATTCATGTATATAGATATCTTTTCACATATTCGTGAATATATGACCCTCTTCTCTGTTCTGTCAAGGCTTACTCCCTAGAAGATCTTACCTGGTTTTGTGGTTTTAAGTGCTATTACAATAACAACTCCTAAATATATGTTCCAGCCTGATGTCTACCCTGAATCTAGATTTGTGTATTCCTTTGCCCATTTAATTAATATCTTCATTTGGATATCTAAAATGCTTCTCAAAGTCCACAAGTGTAAAATTGAATTGCTAACTTGCCTATTTCCATCCCACAAAACCTGCTCTTTGGATGCCTTCCCTATTTTAGTAAATGGAATTCCAGCCTTCCAGTGGCTCAGACCAAAAGCCTTATATTCATCCTTGCTGCCTCTATTTCTCTGTCATCTAAACTATCAGCAAACTTGATCAGCAAATTCTGTCCTAACTATGATCAATGTTTTTCACTCCATGGCTATTCCTTTGGTCCAGACCACAGTCTATCTTCCCTAGGTTATTGCTGGGGCCTCCTAACTGGCCTCTCTCCTTCTGCTTTGCTCCTCTACAACTTATTCTTCATACGAAAAGTTGCAGTAAGAAAAAGAAAAACAACAACAACAACAACAACAAAAGGAAGTCACAGTGGCCATCTAAAATATTACATTGTATACTTCCCTGCTCAGAACTTCCAGTGACTTCCCATCTCCCTTAGGGTAAAATAAAGGTCCTTACTGTGGCCTGGAGAAATGGTACAATCTGATTTGTAACTCCTGTATGCTTTGGGTATGTCTACCTCTCTGACGATTCTCACTCTGCTTTGGCCACACTGACCTCATTTTGCTCCTTAAGATGTCAAGTGCACTCTGACCTCAGAGCACACACTGTCCCTATACCTGGGACATTCTTTCCCTAGGTATCTACATAGCTGACCCCCTTGTTCCCTTCAGTGATCTGCTTAGTTTTCACTTGATCAGGCAACCTTCCCTGAGTACCCTCATCCTACCTTGGAACTCTCCTTTCCTTTTAACCAGATTTTTTTCCAACATGCTATTTATCATCATCTGAAATATTCTATGTTCACTTGTTTGTTTGCTGTGTGTCTTTCTACCAATAGAATGTAAGTACCATCAGGGATGAAATCTTGTTTTCTTCACTGATGTATCTCCAGCTCCTCCAACAGTATGCAATAAGTATTTGTTGAATGAGTTAATGAATGAACTGCTGGGTCAAATGTAATGCGCATTTAAAATTTGATAGATATTAGCAAGTTGCTCTATAAGGAGTTTATACTAATAATATATGAGGGTTACAGTCCCACTCTTAATATATGAGAGCTCATTTCTTTTTGTATACAACCCATTAAGAGTTTTTCTCAACACTCAGTTTTATGCTGCAACTCCCAGAGGTAGACACGATAGATTCAACATCCATATATTTATCCAGATTCCAGGACAAGTTTCAGAAACATCCCATACAGAGATAGTGATTTCAACAAAATGACTTAAATAGCTAGGTTCTCAAGCTTTGTATGTTCACATAATTTCATAGATGAGAAGAATCTGGCAAAGTGCTCTCAGCTTCTGTGTCTTGTTTACATTGAAATGTTAGTAGAGTTAACCTTATTTTTCCATTGGATTTTCTCTTGAATCCTAAGTCAGAGAGCACAGGAGAGCCCTCTTCCTGGTGCCTAAAGAATTGTCTTCTTTAAGACAATTAGTGATTCTTCCCTCAGAAAAGAGTACCTTCCCAGTATCTTGAGCCACTGAGGATGTTTTGGTGGGGGTGAGAGTGGGGATAGATGTGAAGATTAGACTATTTTAAGAATTAGGCCAGAGAAAAGGGACCTTGTTGCTTGCTTTAGATTCCTACTGCTGGACCCTTAGTAGGCACTATGTGAATAGTTCTTGAGTGCTGACTTAACATTTGTGTTATTGACACACTTGCCATAACAGCCCTGAATATCAGTATCATGCTTTCCAACACATGAAATGGCTTTATACGATTCCCAAACAGTACGCATTTCTTGAGCAGAATCTCAAGAAGGTAGGGCAGGAAGGATGGAGGCAAAACTTGGTCATCGTAATCTTTCCCAAAGTGAGTACTGTGGAATATTAATATGGGAAACAGATTTCTTAGCAGCAGGGGTTTTATAAAGCTTCTTCAGAGACTCTTGGTTGTAAATATGCTTTGTGAATATCTAAGAGGGGAACAGAATGCATGGTGTTTGCCAATTTATTTGAATCAGTCTTTTATTCCCTAAAGTACATCATGGGCTTGGGGTTTCAGGGAACAAGTTTTCAGAAAGATTGGCCTAGAGCCCTTCTGTCTGGGGTAAACACTTGGAGACAGAAGATCTCTTATTCCAGGCCTGATTCTTTACTGAAGTTTCAGTTTACAGCTTTCATCTTAAGAGAGAATATTGATATTTTGCTTTGATTTTCAGGACAAAGTACAAAGGACCATCCCTAGAAGGTCCATGATTTATTTAGGACATTTGGAGCAGTGGAACATCTCCAGAAGGTCTGAGTTACTCAGTTCTGTAGGTTGTTTGGTCTTCTAATTAACTATCCTTCTTTATTCATTTTTAACTGGTTGGCACAGCCATCCAAGATGCATGTTTAGCAGAACCTGTTCAGGTGAGATCAGAAAAAAGGAAGGAGCTGGAAGGAGCTAATGAAATGCTGGGATCCTCACTTCACACTCATTTTCCTCTCACCCAACCTTCCTGTTCCAGGTGCTGACACCAGGAGAATAACAGAAGTTACTCAAATGTGACGCTTTTACCGAGGAGAAAGATCTACCTACCTACTGAGGAGGAGGGTACTGACAAGAAGTAGAAATGTTTTGTTTGAGGGTGAGGGCTTATTTTCAGTGCAGAAATCAGGGATTGCTTCAAGGAGAAGGTGGCTACTAATTTAAAATGTCCATTTGAGAGAAGTTAGTATTAATTGAAGTTTGTGGGCAATTTGACTATCAAATTTTAAGTGTTTATATCCTACTGATTCCATAGAGTTCCATGACAATGCCACTTGTAGGAATTATTATAAAGAAGTACTCACATAAGAACAAAAATGCATATTTATAAATAATGAATGGTGATACATTGCCAAAATAGAATCCTATGTAGACGGGAAGAAAAATGAAATTTCTCTATGTGAAAATATATCCATTATATATTCCAAATGAAAAATCAAGATACTGCACATTTTGTGCATACCATTTTTATATAAAAGAGTTAATAGCTTATAATACAGAATATAGACTAAAATCCATAGTGACTTAGAATACAAATGAAGCTGCTGGTAGTGTTTATCTCAGCGGGGTGGAAAACTGGGAATCATCTCATGCTCTACATTACATTTTTCTGTAATACTCATTTAAAAAATAATCACATGTTATCTATATGGTTAGAAAATAATGACAAAGATCTTTTTTAAAGTACGGTTTGTGTGATAGATGAACTTTTTTCTCTTTATTTCTCAGGAGATTCAAGGCACATGGGAATCCCAGAACATATAGGAAATGTATAATTTCTTTCTCTTTTTCCAATTCTTTTGGTCCTCATCTCCCCTTCTAGAGCCCTCATATTCACCTAGCCTACTTTCTCTCTTGGACCCTCTCTGTCCCTCCAGCCCTCCCAGGCCCCCAGTGGATAGCCCATCTGCCTTCATCTCATGTCTGAGATTGCTTCTCTATAGCTCCCTCTGGAGCTTTCCTACGTACTTGTACCTTCAGACCACTGAGGCTTCCAATATTTTCTCCAGGTAGGCCACCTATGGGTGAATAGAAGGGAAACAATCTGGCATCCCTCTGCTCTACAAATGCATCTACTTTGTGGCATGGGCCACTATTTTTTCCACATCTGGAAAATGTTTGAATTATGTTAAATAATCTCTAAGGATCTTTCCCAAGATAGTATTTTATGACCACTTAAGAAAACATATTTACTTTCCACTTTAAGGTTTTCTGACTTTGTGCCACTCTTACCTGCTAGAGGAGAGAAACTTTTATCACATTTCTTTAAAATGTGCTGACAGGCAGTATTGGAATTTTAAAAAGGGCAGTCTTGACTTTACTACCATTTTATTTTGTGGCCTTGGCCATTTGCTTTATTTCTTTGGGTCTCAGTTTTCTCAGCTTAACAGTGTGTGTGTGTGTGTGTGTGTGTGTGTGTGTGTGTGTGTCTGTCTGTCTGTCTACAGCCTCCTCATTATAAGGAAATATTTGGAGGGCAGCCCGGGTGGCTCAGCAGTTTAGCGCCGCCTTTAGCCCAGGGCCTGATCCTGGAGACCCGGGATACAGTCCCACGTCGGGCTCCATGCATGGAATGGAGCCTGCTTCTCCCTCTGCCTGTGTCTCTGCCTCTCTCTCTCTCTCATTGTGTTTCTCACGAATAAATAAATAAAATCTAAAAAAAAAAAAAGGAAATATTTGGAAATGAATGTGGATATTGACCTGGCTTTTATCCCAAGGGCATAAGAATCAAATGGTAAACAGATGTGTAGGTGCTTTTATCAGTGCACAGCAGAGTCTCTCAATGGAGGCACTATTAGCATTTTGGGGCAAATACTTCTTTTTAGGAGGCTGTTCTGCATGTATAAGATGTTTAGCAGTATTCTTAGCCCTATTTACTAGAAGCCAGCAATATCTCCTCCCCAATTATGGTAACTAAGAAAATGTTTCCAGATGTTGTCACATGTCCCCTGGGGGTGGGGGTGGGGGTGCAAATCAATCCTGGATTGAGAATCGCTGATGTAGAATCATATATTGACTTCAAGCATTGGTAATTATATAACTACTTTGAGAAGGAGCAAATAAAAGGAAGAAAAAGTCACATAAGTAGAATTCCAGAGAGTGCCAGAGAAGTCTCCTGTGAGGAACAGAAGATGATACACAAGTGAAGGTGGTGCCAAATAGAGCATCATTTCTGGGCAGTCACATTTCCTGTGGGAACAATCTGTACCCTAAAGAAGGATGGAGAGATCCATCCTGTTGAGAAACCCTTCTACCATGACACGGGAGAGTAGGGGTTTATAGTTCTTGCCAACCTCTAGTTATAGATGGTGATCAAAGGGGGATTTCAAAGGAAAATGAATGATACAGCTTATTCCATTTGGTCAGAGACTTATAGAATTTCATGGATATTAAAGCATTTAGCCAAATCTTACATTCAAGTGCTACACTGCTCTGTATAATATTCTTAATTCCACTAGCTATTTGACCTTGAACAACTTATTTATCCTCTCCGAGGGTTTGTTTCCTACTTTCTTCTTTAACTCCAGAAGAATGTCCAATTTTTCCAGTTTCTTAATACTGTAATAATAGTTGTGAGCAAGACTAATCATTATATTACACAAGGATCGCTGTACTTTATATGCGGTGCCTCAATTAGGCACACGGTAACCCTATACATCTTGTTATCATCCCATTTTGTAGATGATGAAACTGAGGGTGAAAAGAAGCTTTAAACCTAGTTCGTCCTGTCTCTATAGCTCACACTTTTGCCTACCTCTGCTTCGCAGCCAAGAGCTCAACACACAACACGATATCCTGGGTCATTGTTATTTATTTCTCTCTCTCTCTCTTTTTTTTTTTTTTGCTTTTGATTCCAATTATATGACATTCTTTTTTTTAAATAAATTAATTTTTATTGGTGTTCAATTTACCAACATACAGAATAACACCCAGTGCTCATCCCGTCAAGTGTCCCCCTCCGTGCCCGTCACCCATTCACCCCCACCCCCCGCCCTCCTCCCCTTCCACCACCCCTAGTTCATTTCCCAGAGTTAGAAGTCTTTATGTTCTGTCTCCCTTTCTGATATCTCCCACACATTTCTTCTCCCTTCCCTTATATTCCCCTTCACTATTATTCATTTGGGGAATATGAATAATAGTTATTTATTTCTCTATCTCATCTTCTAGAGTGTAAACAACTTGAAGCAACTTGTGAGCAATCTGAGCAATCCCTGCACCTACTTACTCCTGACTCCAAGGGCTATGTCATGTACATTGTACTGTTCTCAGGCCACTATGCCTTACTTGTAAGGAATAAAGAGCTAATAGTGGAATTTTACACACCAGGACCCAACAGGACAGTAGGAGGGCAAGAACCTGAATAAGTCAGAAAATATCAGTCTTCCAGGCAGCAGGAGACTAAAACCTATTCATAGGTTTATTAAGTAGGAATAAATGGAAACAGAATTCATCTTTTTAGTGCCTTAGAATTTGAAATAAGGAAGCACAGGAAGATAAAGTGCTTGTCTATGCTTTCACGGTTATGTTGGTAGCAAAGCAAGGTTGAGACTGGGCTCTGGCTCCCAGTCAACTTTTAGTGGCATGCTGTACAGGTTGGATGGATCAGGATGCAGCATCTGGAGAGGTATTACCTGAGCTGTGAACTGAGGTCAGAGTGTAGATAGTTAACTTCTGTGACTCTCCTTTTCCTTATCTGCAAATGGGAGTCACAGTGATTCCTACCTTAAAAAGTGTTTGTGAGGATTAAATGAGACAAAGTACAAAAAGTCTGTAGCACAGTATCTGTCACATAGTAAGGACTGAACAAATGTTAGCAATTATTATTATTTTTAAAGATTTTAAAGAGATTTCTAGCTATATGCTTTTGTGACTTTTCTTAGAATGCAACATATATCCACTTTTAAATTCTTCTTTTTTAAAAGATTTGTTTATTTATTTCAGAGAGAGTGATAGCAGGGAGAGGGGCAGAGGGAGGGACTGAGTGCTGAGCTGGATGTGGGCTTGACCTCAGGATCCTGAGATTACCAACTGAGTTGAAACCAAGAGTCAGATGCTTAACTGACTGTGCCACTCAGGAGCTCCTCCACTTTTAAATTCTGCCTGCACTCCGTTTTCCTCTTTTTTTTGCATATAGTTCTTTGAGTTTTGGCAAATTCATACACAATCAGGATACAAAACAGTTCCATCATTCAAGAAATTGTCAACATTTTCCCCTTTCTAGTAAACTCTGCACCTTCTAGACCTAGCAGAAATCTATATTTTCTGTTCTTGTAATTTTGTCTTTTTCAGAATGTCATTTAAATGGAATTATATAGGGACGCCTGGGTGGCTCAGCGTTTGAGTGTCTGCCTTTGGCCCAGGGTGTGATCCCGGGGTCCTAGGATCAAGTCCCACATCGGGCTCCCTGCATGGAGCCTGCTTCTTCCTCTGCCTGTGTCTCTGCCTCTCTTTCTCTCTGTGTCTTTCATGAATAAAAAAATAAAAATATTTTTTAAAAGGAATTATATAATATATAATTTTTGAGACTGTATTCTTAGCATAATTCATGGGATTCATCCATGATATGATACATATCTATATAGATACATAGAGGCATCGATATCCAGATATATCTATATCTCAGTGTTTCTTTCCTTTTTATTGCCAAATAGTATTCCAGTGTACAGGTATACCGCAATTTGTTTATCCACTCACCAGCTGAAGGACATGTGTGTTGTTTGCTGTGTGTATGGAACAATTATGAGTAGTGACGCTATAAATATTTGTACACAAGGTTCTAGGTAAAAATAAGGTGTTATTTCTTTTGGGTAAACACCTAGAAGTCCGCTTGCTAGGTCATATGATAAATGTATGTTTATAAGAAATTGTTAAACTGTTTTCCAAAGCAACTGTTAACATGTTATGTTCCCATCTGTGATATATGAAGATTGCAGTTTCTCCACTTCCTCTCCAGTACTTACTGTGGTCAATCTTTTTAGTTTTAGCCATTTAAATAGGTGTGTTATATTATCTCCATTATCGTTGTAATTTGAATTTTCCTAATGACTAATGTTCTTGAGCATCTTTTCAAGTGCTTTATTTCCATTAGTATATCTTTGATGGAGTTCCTTTTCAAATCTTTTGTTCATATTTTTAAGTTGAGTAATCTGGTTACTTAGTATTGATTTTTTAGAGTTCTTTATATATTCTGACATTCTGACAGATGTTTTGCTAATATTTTTACCAGTCATCATTTATCCTTTCATTATCTAAACAGAATCTTTTGTAAAATAGAAGTTTTGAATTTTGGAGGTGCCTAGGTGGCTCATTTGGTTGGGTGTATGACTCTTGGTCTCAACTTAGGTTATAATCTCCTTGGTCATGAGATTTAGCCCCATGTGGGGCTGCATGCTTGGTTCAGAGTCTGTTTAAGATTCTCTCCCTCTGCCCTTCTTTTCCACTCGCACTCTCTCTTTCTCTCTCAAATGAATAAATAAATAAATATTTTTGAAAAACACTTTTGAATTTTTATGAAATCCATTTCATTAATTTTTCTTGACTAGATCATGCTTTAGATTTGTGCCTAGGAAATCTTTGCCTTATCTAAAATCACAGAGATTTTCTTCCTTTGTTTCCTTTGGAAATTTTATAATTTTAAACCTAACATTTAGATTTGTGATTAATTTTGAGTAAATTTTTATGTGAGACATATGGGTTGGAAGGTTTGTTTTGCACATGAATATCTAACTATTAAATTCATAATACTGGTTACAGGAGGAGGGGCAAGATGGCGGAGGAGTAGGGTCCCCAAATCACCTGTCCCCAACAAATTACCTAGATAACCTTCAAACCATCCTGAAAATCTACGAATTCGGCCTGAGATGTAAAGAGAGACCAGCTGGAATGCTACAGTGAGAAGAGTCCGCGCTTCTATCAAGGTAGGAAGACGCGGAAAAAGAAATAAAGACACAAAAGGCCTCCGAGGGGGAGGGGCCCGCGAGGAGCCGGGCTGAGGCCGGGGCGAGTGTCCCCAGGACAGGAGAGCCCCGTCCCGGAGGAGCAGGAGCTGCACCAACCTTCCCGGGCGGGCGGAAAGGGGCTCGCAGGGAGGTGGAGCAGGACCCAGGAGGGCGGGGATGCCCTCGGGCTCCCGGGGACACTAACAGACACCTGCGCCCCGGGAGAGTGCGCCGAGCTCCCTAAGGGCTGCACCACGCACGGAGGGACCAACCGGAGCAGCTCGGAGGGGCTCGGGAGCGGCTCCAGGGAGGGAGCTGCGGGGCGGGAGCGCAAATCCAACAACGCAGGCCCGGGAGCACAGGGCGCCGGGACACAGCCCAGGATCCGGCCTCCCCCCGGGACAGGCAGAGGCCGGGAGGGCCCAGGACAGCGAGGACGCTCCTGCCCCGAGCTGAGCAGATCAACGGCCCCGCCCCGGAGCCTCCAGGCCCTGCGGACGGAGAGCCGAGAGCCCCGAGTTCCTGCGGAGGCTGAATCCAGGCTTCCAGAGTTGCCATAGCAACTGCAACTGTTCCTCCTGAGACGTCACGGGGTAAACAACCCCCTCTGAGCCCTGCAGCAGGCAGGGGCAGAGCAGCTCCCCCAAGTGCTAACACCTGAAAATCAGCGCAACAGGCCCCTCCCCCAGAAGACCAGCTGGACGGACCAGTTCCAGGGGAAGTCAAGGGACTTAAACTCTACAGAAATACTCCCCCGTGTTTTTTTTTTCTTTTCTTTTTTCTTTTCTTTTTGATTTCTGATTGCTTCCCCCACCCCCTTTTTTTTTCACCTTTCTTTCTTTTTCTTTCCCTTTTTCTTCTCTTCTTTCCTTTTTCTTTTCTTTTTCTTTTTTCTTTTTCTCTTTTCTTTCCTTCTCTCTCTTTCTCTCATTCTCCCAATACAACTTGTTTTTGGCCACTCCGCACTGAGCAAAATGACTAGAAGGAAAACCTCACCTCAAAAGAAAGAATCAGAAACAGCCCTCTCTCCCACAGAGCTACAAAATCTGGATTACAATTCAATGTCAGAAAGCCAATTCAGAAGCACTATTCTACAGCTACTGGTGGCTCTAGAAAAAAGCATTAAGGACTCACGAGACTTCATGACTGCAGAATTTAGATCCAATCAGGCAGAAATTAAAAATCAACTGAATGAGATGCAATCCAAACTAGAAGTCCTAACGACGAGGGTTAACGAGGTGGAAGAACGAATGAGTGACATAGAAGACAAGTTAATGGCAAAGAGGGAAACTGAGGAAAAAAGAGATAAACAATTAAAGAACCATGAAGACAGATTAAGGGAAATAAATGACACTCTAAGGAAGAAAAATCTACGTTTAATTGGGGTTCCCGAGGGCGCCGAAAGGGACAGAGGGCCAGAATATGTATTTGAACAAATCCTAGCTGAAAACTTTCCCAATCTGGGAAGGGAAACAGGCATTCAGATCCAGGAAATAGAGAGATCCCCCCCTAAAATCAATAAAAACCGTTCAACACCTCGACATCTAATAGTGAAGCTTGCAAATTCCAAAGATAAAGAGAAGATCCTTAAAGCAGCAAGAGACAAGAAGTCCCTGACTTTCATGGGGAGGAATATTAGGGTAACAGCAGACCTCTCCACAGAGACCTGGCAGGCCAGAAAGGGCTGGCAGGATATATTCAGGGTCCTAAATGAGAAGAACATGCAACCAAGAATACTTTATCCAGCAAGGCTCTCATTCAAAATGGAAGGAGAGATAAAGAGCTTCCAAGACAGGCAGGAACTGAAAGAATATGTGACCTCCAAACCAGCTCTGCAAGAAATTTTAAGGGGGACTCTTAAAATTCCCCTTTAAGAAGAAGTTCAGTGGAACAATCCACAAAAACAAGGACTAAATAGATATCATGATGACACTAAACTCATATCTGTCAATAGTAACTCTGAACGTGAACGGGCTTAATGACCCCATCAAAAGGCGCAGGGTTTCAGACTGGATAAAAAAGCAGGACCCATCTATTTGCTGTCTACAAGAGACTCATTTTAGACAGAAGGACACCTACAACCTGAAAATAAAAGGTTGGAGAACCATTTACCATTCAAATGGTTCTCAAAAGAAAGCAGGGGTAGCCATCCTTATATCAGATAAACTAAAATTCACTCCGAAGACAGTAGTGAGAGACGAAGAGGGACACTATATCATACTTAAAGGATCTATCCAACAAGAGGACTTAACAATCCTCAATATATATGCCCCGAATGTGGGAGCTGCCAAATACTTAAACGAATTATTAACCAAAGTAAAGAAATACTTAGATAATAATACACTTATACTTGGTGACTTCAATCTAGCTCTCTCTACCCTTGATAGGTCTTCTAAACACAACATCTCCAAAGAAACGAGAGCTTTAAATGATACACTGGACCAGATAGATTTCACAGATATCTACAGAACTTTACATCCAAACTCAACTGAATACACATTCTTCTCAAGTGCACATGGAACTTTTTCCAGAATAGACCACATACTGGGTCACAAATCGGGTCTGAACCGATACCAAAAGATTGGGATCGTCCCCTGCATATTCTCAGACCATAACGCCTTGAAATTAGAACTCAATCACAAGAAGAAGTTTGGAAGGACCTCAAACACGTGGAGGTTAAGGACCATCCTGCTAAAAGATAAAAGGGTCAACCAGGAAATTAAGGAAGAATTAAAAAGATTCATGGAAACTAATGAGAATGAAGATACAACTGTTCAAAATCTTTGGGATGCAGCAAAAGCAGTCCTGAGGGGGAAATACATCGCAATACAAGCATCCATTCAAAAACTGGAAAGAACTCAAATACAAAAGCTAACCTTACACATAAAGGAGCTAGAGAAGAAGCAGCAAATCGACCCGACGCCCAGCAGAAGAAGAGAGTTAATTAAAATTCGAGCAGAACTCAACGAAATTGAGACCAGAAGAACTGTGGAACAGATCAATAGAACCAGGAGTTGGTTCTTTGAAAGAATTAATAAGATAGATAAACCATTAGCCAACCTTATTAAAAAGAAGAGAGAGAAGACTCAAATTAATAAAATCATGAATGAGAAAGGAGAGATCACTACCAACACCAAGGAAATACAAACGATTTTAAAAACATATTATGAACAGCTCTACGCCAATAAATTAGGCAATCTAGAAGAAATGGACGCATTCCTGGAAAGCCACAAACTACCAAAACTGGAGCAGGAAGAAATAGAAAACCTGAACAGGCCAATAACCAGGGAGGAAATTGAAGCAGTCATCAAAAACCTCCCAAGACACAAGAGTCCAGGGCCAGATGGCTTCCCAGGGGAATTCTATCAAACGTTTAAAGAAGAAATCATACCTATTCTACTAAAGCTGTTTGGAAAGATAGAAAGAGATGGAGTACTTCCAAACTCATTCTATGAGGCCAGCATCACCTTAATTCCAAAACCAGACAAAGACCCCACCAAAAAGGAGAATTACAGACCAATATCCCTGATGAACATGGATGCAAAAATTCTCAACAAGATACTAGCCAATAGGATCCAACAACACATTAAGAAAATTATTCACCATGACCAAGTAGGATTTATCCCCGGGATGCAAGGCTGGTTCAACACTCGTAAAACAATCAATGTGATTCATCATATCAGCAAGAGAAAAACCAAGAACCATATGATCCTCTCATTAGATGCAGAGAAAGCATTTGACAAAATACAGCATCCATTCCTGATTAAAACTCTTCAGAGTGTAGGGATAGAGGGAACTTTCCTCGATATCTTAAAAGCCATCTACGAAAAGCCCACAGCAAATATCATTCTCAATGGGGAAGCACTGGGAGCCTTTCCCCTAAGATCAGGAACCAGACAGGGATGTCCACTCTCACCACTGCTATTCAACATAGTATTGGAAGTCCTAGCCTCAGCAATCAGACAACAAAAAGACATTAAAGGCATTCAAATTGGCAAAGAAGAAGTCAAACTCTCCCTCTTCGCCGATGACATGATACTCTACATAGAAAACCCAAAAGCCTCCACCCCAAGATTGCTAGAACTCATACAGCAATTTGGTAGCGTGGCAGGATACAAAATCAATGCCCAGAAATCAATGGCATTCCTATACACTAACAATGAGACTGAAGAAAGAGAAATTAAGGAGTCAATCCCATTTACAATTGCACCCAAAAGCATAAGATACCTAGGAATAAACCTAACCAAAGAGGTAAAGGATCTATACCCTAAAAACTATAGAACACTTCTGAAAGAAATTGAGGAAGACACAAAGAGATGGAAAAATATTCCATGCTCATGGATTGGCAGAATTAATATTGTGAAAATGTCAATGCTACCCAGGGCAATTTACACGTTCAATGCAATCCCTATCAAAATACCATGGACTTTTTTCAGAGACTTAGAACAAATTATTTTAAGATTTGTGTGGAATCAGAAAAGACCCCGAATAGCCAGGGGAATTTTAAAAAAGAAAACCATAGCTGGGGGCATCACAATGCCAGATTTCAGGTTGTACTACAAAGCTGTGGTCATCAAGACAGTGTGGTACTGGCACAAAAACAGACACATAGACCAATGGAACAGAATAGAGAATCCAGAAATGAACCCTGAACTTTATGGTCAACTAATATTCGACAAAGGAGGAAAGACTATCCACTGGAAGAAAGACAGTCTCTTCAATAAATGGTGCTGGGAAAATTGGTCATCCACATGCAGAAGAATGAAACTAGACCACTCTCTTGCACCATACACAAAGATAAACTCAAAATGGATGAAAGATTTAAATGTGAGACAAGACTCCATCAAAATCCTAGAGGAGAACACAGGCAACACCCTTTTTGAACTTGGCCACAGTAACTTCTTGCAAGATACATCCACGAAGGCAAAAGAAACAAAAGCAAAAATGAACTATTGGGACTTCATCAAGATAAGAAGCTTTTGCACAGCAAAGGATACAGTCAACAAAACTCAAAGACAACCTACAGAATGGGAGAAGATATTTGCAAATAACATATCAGATAAAGGGCTAGTTTCCAAAATCTATAAAGAACTTATTAAACTCAACACCAAAGAAACAAACAATCCAATCATGAAATGGGCAAAAGACATGAAGAGAAATCTCACAGAGGAAGACATAGACATGGCCAACATGCACATGAGAAAATGCTCTGCATCACTTGCCATCAGGGAAATACAAATCAAAACCACAATGAGATACCACCTCACACCAGTGAGAATGGGGAAAATTAACAAGGCAGGAAACAACAAATGTTGGAGAGGATGCGGAGAAAAGGGAACCCTCTTACACTGTTGGTGGGAATGTGAACTGGTGCAGCCACTCTGGAAAACTGTGTGGAGGTTCCTCAAAGAATTAAAAATAGACCTGCCCTACGACCCAGCAATTGCACTGTTAGGGATTTACCCCGAAGATTCAGATGCAATGAAACGCCGGGGCACCTGCACCCCGATGTTTCTAGCAGCCATGTCCACAATAGCCAAACTGTGGAAGGAGCCTCGGTGCCCATCGAAAGATGAATGGATAAAGAAGATGTGGTTTATGTATACAATGGAATATTACTCAGCCATTAGAAACAACAAATACCCACCATTTGCTTCAACGTGGATGGAACTGGAGGGTATTATGCTGAGTGAAGTAAGTCAATCGGAGAAGGACAAACAGTGTATGTTCTCACTTATTTGGGGAATATGAATAATAGTGAAGGGGAATATAAGGGAAGGGAGAAGAAATGTGTGGGAGATATCAGAAAGGGAGACAGAACATAAAGACTTCTAACTCTGGGAAATGAACTAGGGGTGGTGGAAGGGGAGGAGGGCGGGGGGTGGGGGTGAATGGGTGACGGGCACGGAGGGGGACACTTGACGGGATGAGCACTGGGTGTTATTCTGTATGTTGGTAAATTGAACACCAATAAAAATTAATTTATAAAAAAAAAAAAAAAAAATACTGGTTACATGTAAACACTTAAGGCTGCTGCTATGTATGATCTCTCACTCATCAGTATCTTAGGAATATTGATAACTTCTATTACATGATTATGATTATAATTATGATTATTTGTCCATCTATCATCCTTCTCCAACAGATGAGTGAAAACCATGAAACAGCCCCTGTACTAGGTAAAGAACTGTCAACGTTATTGACAATTATCTCATACAACCCAGGCTCATTAAGAAGGTCAGTTATGGGCAGCACACATTTATAGTGATAATAAGCAAGACGCAATGTCTATTTGTCAGTCTGATGAGGAGTTAATTTCTCAAGTCTGAGAAGGGAGGAAACATGAAACCTAACAAAGTCAATTCTCTTAATTTCATAGCTTACTTCAGTGCTTAGGGACAAAATAATCAGGTTTTAATTGAGCCAAAATCATCTCCAGAGACTTTGAAAATGTCTTGTAAACAGTTTTGCTAGTGGACCAAGTGCCCAGAGGCAGAGAGAGTTCTAGGAAGAAATTGTTTACTCATCTCACTTTTTCTCCCTTATTAACAATGCGTTGTTTCATTTGTATCTGAATATCTACAAACAAAGCTTTCCCACAGATAATTTAGAAAACCTACTTGAAATTTTCAAGCCTGTGTCACATCTATTTCTTAACATGTATGGAATAGTAGAAAGCACACAGGAATGAATCCATGGTCCATCTTTCAGTAGTATGGCTTTGTTTCTCTTTATCATGATCTTCTTGTCTGTAAAAATAAAATAGCATGCCAACCTTCCAGGGTTTACTACCTTATAGGATTTTTCTCACTGGACAGTGAAAGAATTAAGATGATGACTCTTTCTATGGTACCATACTGAATATATGTTGGGAGGGATAGCTCCTATGACATGAGTTCATGCAAAAACACCACATAGGTAGTGAGTGATTTCTCTATGTCAGGCACTCAACTAGGTTTGGAAATACAATGTGAGTTAGAAACAAATATAATTCTTTCCCACATGGACCCTGTGGTTTAGTGGGGAGAGTGAGACTAAAACAGATAATTACAAGCATAAACTGTACAAATTACTGTATAACATCCAAAGAAGCTATATGATAAATTGCCTATGTTGAAATAAGTCCCCAGATCATCTGACATATACCCAATAAATTTTATGGGTTATCTCTTTAAAAATAATTTTGTGGTCCCTAAGGAAGACATATTTCTTACCTAGAAGTGAAGAATGTTTTCATTTGATTCGAAGAGTCAGAAAATATAGTAAAGTACCCTCAGTGAATAATCTTTGATGGAAAGTCAAAGTCATCCTGTTACTAAAACAATAACATTTTAGAGATCAAACATAATTTCTGTTTATATTTCTGTATTAAGATTTAAAGAGGAGGAGTTAATTTGTGTTAAAAAATTACGTGTTCTCCTTAGAATTGATTCTCAAGCAGTGGAGTCTTCTGATGACTCAGAATCATCATTATGAGTGTTGGCCTTTTGCTCTGTAAGACTCATTCTGTCAGAAGGACTACATGCCCCTCATCTGAATGTCCCCTGGTTATAATTTTATGACTTCTAATACCCACTTTTATAATGTTTGTAATTTTCCATTATTGTCATCTGTCAACCTTCCTTTTTTTTTTAAGATTTTAAATTTATTTGTTCATGAGAGAGAGAAAGAGGCAGAGACTTAGGTAGAGGGAGAAGCAGATTCCCTGTGGGGAGCCTGATGTGGGACTCCATCCCAGGATCTGCCCCGGGACCATGACTTGAGCCAAAGGCATCTACCTTTGCTCAGTGCTCAGTGCTCAACCACTGAGCCACCCAGGCTCCCCAACCTTCCTATTCTAAGTGTATTTGCTTTCAGTAGCTCCTCTATCCCTTTTCATTTCTAGTTCCAATCTGCTATGATTAGGAAACAATGTAACCACATTCATTAGAATTGTTTGTGAAATAAGAACAGGCTCAAGGAAAAGAAAAAAAAATCCTCTTTCTTTAGCAAAGTGCATCAGCTTTATGCATGAAGGATTTTGTATGAATTCCAATTCTAGATAGTTTTAATAATTCAGGTCACCACAAAAGTATCTTTAAACAAATGAAGTGATTTATGTAAACTGGAGATAGATAGACAACTAAAATCTATTCTATTTATACAGTGCTTTTCACTTTTTAATGTGCTGTGTTTTTCATTCTAGCTTAACTTCATCCTCACTACATCAGGGTGAGGAGAGATAAGGTGAATATTATAAAGAAACTCAGATACAGAGATGTGAAGTGATTTATCTCAAGTTGCTTGGTGAATTGTTGACATAATTATGTTCAGAACATAGGTCTCTTGACTCTTGCTTGAAGGTTCTAGAAGGGCAGGAAAAATAAAGAAGTAGGACTCAAGAAGCAAACATTTTACATTAACCTATACTGGTGGATTTTACTGGATGAAATTCAAGTGTTTGGGGAACAAACCTAACATCATTTTGGGTAAATATGGGTTTCTGGACATGCTTGAACCACCTATAAATGCACAGTGATGGTTCTCTTGGCCCCTTGGATATTTTAAAGTCTTCTTTTCTCTGTCAGAGCAAATTCATCAAGTGACTACCATGTGGGGAAGTTGGTGAAATGTCAAAGAGAGGATGAAGAATGTGTATGAAAGTGAGACCTTCGAAATTAGGTTGCCATATTTGATAAAGAAAAATGCAACATGTCATAGTTTTGAAATTAATTTTTTCCTTTCACTTATTTTTTATTTGTTCAACAAATACTTACTTGGTGACAGATAGTATGCTATGCCGTGATGGTCTAAAGATCAACAAAACATGGCATCTCCCTCAAGTTGCTCATGCTCTAGGAAGAGGGGTGGTAGGAATATCTTAAAATTAGATTTTGGGGGTTATACTACAACTCTGCAAACACACCAAATTTCATTAAATTTTATACTTAGAATGAGTGAATTTTATCATTTGTAATTTACATCTCAATAAATCTGTTTAAAAAGAGCCAATTTGTAAACCAAGAAACAGACTCTTAACTGTAGAGAACAAGCTGATGGTTATCGGAGGGGAGGTAGGTGGGGGGATGAGTTCAATAGGGGATGAGGATTAAGGAATATGCTAGTTGTGATGAGCACTAGGTGGTGTATAGAAGTGTTGAATCACTATATTGTATACCTGAAACTAATATACCATATGTTAATTAGCTGGAATTTAAATAATTTTTTTTTTAGAAAATAGAAAGAGCCAAACTGAAGCACAGAGTGATTTGTGCCATAATAGACATAAATTCAGGATGTTATGGGATCTCTTAAGAGGCTTACTAATTCAAAGAGACAAAGGGCCTCTAGAAGAAGTGATATCTAAACAGAGATCTAAAGAATGAATCAGGGATACCTAGGCAAGGAGTGGGGAAAAACTGAATTGAGCAACAAAAAGAACATGCATAAATGTTGAGGGTAAGAGCATGCATGGTCTGTGTGCTTCAAGAGGTAGAGTGGTTTAGCTTTGCTAAAGCTCAGCTTAGGAGGAGGAGTTACAAGAATTGAAGCTGGAGAGATGAGCAGGAGTTAAGCATTATGATCTTCTATACCATAAAGAAGAATTTGGAATTTATTTTAAAGGTGATTTGGAGTCATAAAAGTTCAAGACATGGAAATGTCATGAATAAATATGTGCTGTGGAAAATCAGTTTAGCTGCAGTGAGGACACTTGCTTAGGAGGAGAAAGTCGAGGTAAAATCAGCAATACAGGCAATTTCATAGCCTTAGTCAGTGGATTTGAACTAAGTAGATGAATTTAGGAAAAGGTAGAATTAGAAAGACTTCATGACAAATTAAGTGTAGGAGATGAGGAAGTTGAAGATGTTGAGGAAGATTCTAGTTTGTATTTTGGTGGCCACATACTCACCAAGAGAATGAATACTGGGTGTAGTTCAAACCTGGAAAAAGGAAGGTAATAAAGTCAGCTTTGAGCAGTTTAAAATTTAGGTGTTTGTAGGATATCTATCTATCATATATCTATCTATCGTCTACCTATTTATCTATAGAGAGAGTGAGTTTTAGGCTGGGGACACAGATTTTGGTAGTCACCAGCACATACATAATAATTGAAGCCAAATGGTTGAATGAGGTTTCTTAGAAGAATATATAGAAAGAAGAGAAGGGGCCAAGATAAAACATAAAAGGACATTAAGATTCACTATGTGGACAGAGGAAGAAGAAACTTAGACGGAGATTTAGAAGAAATATATATGGATAGGTATAAGGAAAACAAGGGAATTATGATGTCATAGATCTAAAAAAAGCTATTTCAAAGCTCTTTTTTTAAAAAAAAAAGATGAACAAATGTTTAATGTTGCACAGATATTAAGGACTGATCCTAGAAATGCTCTAAAATTTGTCCTTTGGATTTAGTGACAAAGGCCATTCATACTCTTGACAAAGGTATTTTAATGGAGTAATAGGGGAGAAGACCATGTTACAAGATGATGAAGCATGGACGGAAGAATGGGGGTGAGAGTAAAGGTAGATAGTGTAGACAGATCCTTGACTCCAAAAGAGAAGAGAGAAGATGTTTGATATAGGACTATAGATTTTTATTTGTTTTTAAAATAAGATTGGAGAGACTTTTACATGTCTTAATGCAGCTAGAATGGATCTAGGGGACTGGAGGTGATAACAGAGAAGAGAGAGAGCATTACTCAATAGGAATACAGGAGAGGATGCAATCCAGAGGCCTCCATTGTCTCTGTGATAGATGATACAGTTGTCTACTTAGAGTGAGAGGAAGAGTGACAAGGTAGTGATTTGGGAGGTTAAAGGAGATTTAGAACATCACCTGCATTAAATGGCAAATAACACTGAACAAGGAAACAGAAGAATTTCCAACCAACATTAGGGACAGTGGATTTGTAGGAATTCTAAACTGGAATTTTTTTCTAATAGGGTTTCCTGGACACAGGAGAAAAGAAAGTCAACCATACAGGAAGAGACTGGCAGAGGGGATTCCAGGGACCAGACATTTTAGGAGGAGGAAAAACAAGTGTGGATGGCAGCCATGGATAACTAGGGGGGAATTTAGGCATATTGAGGAATGATTGAAATTAATATTATTGGAGAAGCAGTTATAGCAGACAGTGCTGGCATGGCCAGGCATATGTGGCTAAAGGAGGGGAGATAAAAGTCAGTGTAGTTAAGGAGATAAACACATAGAGAGGGCAGATTATTGGATTATAGTCCAATCTCTTACCTTTACCATATTATCTAAACCAAG
The DNA here is from genome assembly GCF_905146905.1 of Nyctereutes procyonoides. Classification (NCBI taxonomy): domain Eukaryota; kingdom Metazoa; phylum Chordata; class Mammalia; order Carnivora; family Canidae; genus Nyctereutes; species Nyctereutes procyonoides. The sequence continues at coordinate 30,953,240 of NW_026575046.1, forward strand.
GCAGTCAATCAACATGTATGACTTGTTTGTCTACTCTGTGCTAGCACTGTGGATATAGCAATGAACGAGATAGTCAGAAGCCCTGTCCTCAACGAGTTTGCATCCAGTGAGCAGAAAGGTAAAAATGTGAACATATAAATGAGTGAGACATGTCAGGTACTGTTATGGGTTTTGAAGAAAGTAACATCAATAAATAAGATGGAAGGGGGCTATTTGAGCTAAGGTGGTAAGGGAAGGCTTCTCCTCAGGGAAGATGATGTTGAACCTCAGTGATGAGAAGGTGGTGGCTCTGCCAGGAACTGGGGAAATAGTGTGCCAAGCAAAAGAACAGTAAGTGCACATATTCTACTGCAGGGCTGAGCTCTGTTTGTTTCAGTGACAAGAAGACCAGCATGGTTGAGTGGCAATAAATGCAGGGAGAGTGTTGGGACTTGATGTCAGAGATTGGCTGTTGGGTCATGTAGGGGTTTTAATGGCCATTCCAGGGGTTTAAATTTTGTTCTATGTGTGATAGGAAGTCATAGCCAGGTTCAAATGGGGATATGCTGGTTTATGCTGCTGTGTGAAGGATAAACTATAGGGTGCCAAGAGTGGAGAGAGAGACCACTAAGGAGGAGGTGGCAATTTCTGAGGCAAGAGATGATGGTGACTCAGACCAGTTTGTTAGCATGGGAAGTGGTGTAAGAAGGTGGGGTTCAGGATAGATTCAGGAGGTATCACTGATGAAACTTGCTAATGAATGGGATCAGAGGAATGAAGGATGACTCCTAAGTTGTTGACCTAAGAAATGAATGGATAGAAATATGGAGGGGGGGTCCACAATCCATAGTTCTGTTTAGCCATGTTAAATGTGAGATGTCTGTGACATCCTCATGTGCCTGTAGAGTAGGTACTTAGATATTTAAGTCTGGATCACAAGGGAATAGTTAGAAGAACTAGAGTTGTAGATTTGGATGTCTTGGAACATTAGGTAGTTTTTAAAGTGATGACACTGGCAATGTATGGAAACGTTGAGTAACTAACACTGTATGTTAACTAACAGGAATTAAAAAGCAACATAAAAAATTTTAAAAACCCTACTAATATTTTTTTAAAAAAAGTCATGGTACTGGATGAAATCACATAAGGAGTGAGAATAGGGAGAAATAAAGTTTGATGACTGAATCTTAAAGTACTATGTTTAGAAACATGGAAGAGAAGGGAGATCGTCAAAGGAGACTTAGAGCAGCAAGTGAGTTTGGAAGAAACCAAGGAACATGTCATATCCCAGAAGCCAAGGGAAGAAAATGTTTCATAATTCTACAAATCAGAGTAATTTTCTCTTCTCTGGTTGGGATTAGAGGTACAAGTTACACAGAAAATCAGGAAAAGGGGATTTGGGGCTTTCTCCCCTTATAGCCTTCTTCTTTGCATTCTCTGTGAAATTGTTAAGCTTGATAGCCAGGGGTGTTAAGAGTAAGCCGCTCTTGCGGCCCTCATCTTTAGGAAGAAGACCAACATACTTCAAGAAAGGCTTGTATAGACTTGAACAGAAATAATTCAAAGTGGAAAGTAATGTGTCATCAAACAGCTTCAGATGAATCATCTTGGAGGCTTTGTATTGTCTTTTTGACAGGGACTTTTTTTTTTAAAGATTATTTACTTATTTATTCATGAGACACACACAGAGAGAGGCAGAAATATAGGCAGAGGGAGAAGCAGGCTCCATGCAAGGAACCTGATGCAGGACTTGATCCTGGGACTCCGGGATCACACCCTGAGACAAAGGCAAATGCTCAACTGCTGAGCCACCCAGGTGTCCCTTTGATTGGGAAATTAAGGAAGTCTTCATGTAGGAGGTTATGCTCATGTGTACGCACACACACAAAAGCATATGGAAATAGGCAGGAAAGATATCTTAGCCAGAGGGACTTGCATAAGTAGGCCACAGAGGAAGAAACTTACAGCTGGTATGTCAAGGATCCCAATCAGTTCAGTTTGTTTGGCTCATAAATAGGTTGGTTGATTGATTCTGTGCTCCACCCATGCCCAGAGCTCACACAGGAGACACTCAAAGCAATGGTTCTTTGCCACAGATTAAAATATATAGAGAGCCAGAAACTCAAAAGATTAGCTTTCAGTTTCTAGACTCCTCCACTGGCATTGTTCCCTCTCCGATCTTTTAATCCAAGTTTGTAAAAATCCTTGAAACTTCCCTGGTCTCCAAGGAGGAAGGATAGCAATGAGATTGTATTGAAGTCCTAAATCCCCAATGGCTCAGCTTAATCGAATGGACATATTTCATTAAACAAATGCCTCTGCCATCTGCTATATTCCAATTAGGAATGCATGAGGAACATATTTCTCAATTATGTTGGAGAAGATGTCTGGGCTCAGAGGCCCTGGCAAACAGCCTTTTTTCAGGCAGTGCTCAATGGGGAGAGCTGTCTCTAGCTTGTAGTGGCCCTCATGTTTTTTCATGTCTTTTCTCAACTCCACTAGTAACTTTGTATTACTACATTCCCTTCTGGGTTGGGACTGATCTGATCCAATACCCCAAACACACTGGTTTCAAATCATTGCATTTATTATAAAAAATAATATTTGTTGACATTTTTGTTGTGATCAGCTGCCATGCTATGCATTTTGCATAACTTTATCTAAATCTTAAAACTTCTTATTGAATAAATAGGATCCCCATTCTATCAATGAGGAAATGAAGGCTTAGCAGTCTTAAATAATTTCACCAAGGTTCCACAGGTTGTGAATGATGGAGTTGGAGTTTGAACGTAAACAGCCTGGCTCATGTTCTTACCAGTGAGTGTTACTAGAAGTGCCATACACTGACAATGTGGAGAGTTTGGTAAGGGTGCTATCCTACTTCCAGGGACTTCGCAGTCTGATGAGGAGGAAACAGGGAAATTAATCAGGGTGGGTGGGGCCAAAGAAAGAGCTGAAAATAGCCTGGGAATGGAACAAGTTACCCTCAAGATTCCAAGTCAAAACACTGGAACAGCATACTCACCATTTTATATCCTAACCCAGAATTGACTCCAGAGCAACCTATCACATCTATTCATCCACCTCTTCTCTCAACTCCCAAACCTGTTTATTATTTAACCAGTCAACTGTGCTAACTCTTAGGCCTGGCTCATGCCATCAGGGTTGATGATGATATAGGAGAAAAATTACACAGCACTGTGATTTCCCAGTTCTACACATTTATAGGAGCCCATCTCAGATGCCTACCTCAGACTATGCAATGATCCTTTTACCCATTCCTAGACCCTCATTGCTCACAGAATGTCATCATCATATTGTGATATGATGTTTCTAGCTACCTGTACTTCTTACCAGCTTCTACCTCTAGCTTATTCCCTGCCATCTCAGAGCAATAAAAATTAACTATCAACATTTATTTAGCATATTTTATAAACTGGAAGCTACTGAATGTCTACATGTATTAGTTCATTCAATCCTCATCCCCAAACTGAATCCTCATTTTACAGACAAGAAAAATGAGGCTCAGAAAGGTTAAGTAAGTATTCCTCAGGAATGTGTTCTTAGAGCTTTTGTCTTCTCATATGTTGTCCCTACAAAACTGCATCTTCTTCCATGATGTCAGTCACCAGCTATATACTCATCTGGGAGATGGGGATAATGACTCTCCTTGGTACATAATAAACCATGAGTAAACAGGATGTGTGGTGGTATGGGGGGGTAGGAATGAGAAGGCTGAGGTAGCAAGAGTGTCAGGGTGTTGTAGATAAGATGGAAGTGGTCACAGTGGTGACAGTGACCCTTATGGGGGTGATAATCATCTACTGGTTAGTCAAAACACAGAACTATCTGATTTTTTACTCCTCCCTCTTGCTTATCATATCAACATCTATAAATGTTATTTTATTAATTTATTTTAGGCCTCATAGTCCTCATCCTAGTTGGAACCTGTGCCATTTTTTTTTTTTTTGCCCAACAGGTGAAATGACTTTCTTAAGGTCACACAATGAAGATCGAGTGCTGGTCTAAGGTCTTCTTATTTCATATTCTTTCCCCCTCAATCAGGGCAGTAGAACAGAATAGCAAAGAGCCAGGATGACTGGATTCATTTGTGGTTCCTACTCTATTATCTGGGCAAGTTACTTATCCTTTTCTACCCACCAGCAAAGTGGGAAATGACCGTAGCATCTACCATGTAGGGTTGTTATGAGGATTAAATATAACAATGGATTTGAAGTATGTATTAGCTTCCTAAGGCTACTATAACAAAGTACTGTAAGCAAGGCGGTTTAAAACAAGAGACATTTATTATCTCAATCCTGGATGCGAGAAGTCCAAAACAAGGTATTAGCAGAGCAATGCTCTTTCTGATGGCTCTAGGCGAGAGTCTAATCTTGCCTCTGATAACTCTTGCTATTGCCAACAATCCTTGCTGTTCCTTGGCTTATAGATGTCACCTAGTTGTCTTCTCCCTATGTGTCTATACATCATCGTCCCTTTGTGTGTGTCTGTTTCTGTGTCCAAATTCCATTTTTTATAAGGACACCAGCCATACTGAATTCAGGTCCACTCTAATCACATCATTTAACTTTATCACCTCAGTAACAACCCTATTTCCAAATAAGATCACATTCTGAGGTATTGGGATTTAGGACACGAACATATCTTTTTTAGGAGGACACAATTCAGCCCATAACAGAGTACTTTGCCAGTCTTGGATACAGAGTAAATCCTCAATAGATGTTTTTTTCCTTCTCGCCAAGGAGTCTCTTCTGTCAAAGGAGAGCTCTCTGTTGGGGAACAAGACTGACAGCTTTGGCTCAGCAATTGCTTGCATTACACAATTACACATTCAGCTCTGGAGGCAGGCGGCTTCTGTGTTCTCAGGGAACATCATCAATATTGTGACACTGCGACATGTGTCAGCCACAGGGTTCTCCAGGTCTCCTTCTCTGGGGATTCTTATAAGGATGGAAACTTAGCCTCCAATCTTGGGCAGTGTGAGTGATGGCCCGCCCAGAGGCTGGAGGATGAGAGGGTCAGAGTGTCAGAGCTACCAGAGATCTCATATCCACCACACTCAACTCCCTCACTTTAGTGATGAGGAATCTGCAGTGAGCACAGAGGGGCAGAGATACTCACCTGGTGTGTGTGAGGCAGAGCCAAGATCAGAGCCCCTGTTTCCTAATTTCCACTCGATGCTCTTTCAACATATCCATATCTCATTGCCTGCATTCTTTTTTTATTTTGTTGTTTACTTTGTACAAAGTTTCTCTCTTTGAATTTCTCCATCTGTGTAATGGGAGAGTTACTCTAGGCCAGCACCATCTAACAGAGATACAATGTGAGCCTCATAAGTGACTTTTAATTTTCTAGTGCTTATATTAAAAAAGTAAAACAGGTGAAGTTAATTTTAATACTATGTTTAATCCAGTCTACAATCACTGCATTGTAATTAAATAGACATTTGACATTTTTGTCTTACTAAATCTTTGCAATCTCATGTATCTTATGGCACATCTTAATTTCAACTCACCACATTTCTTTTTTTTTAAGATTTTATTTACTCATTTGAGAGAGAAAGAGAGAGAGAGAGAGAGAGAGAGAGAGAGAGAGAGAGAAAGACTGCATGAGTGAAGGGGAGCAGCAGAGGGAGAGGGAGAAACAGACTCCCTGCTAAGCAGAGGCTGACATGGGACTCAATCCTAGGACCCTGAGATCAAGACCTGAGCTGAAGGCAGACACTTAACTGACTATACCACCCAGGCACCCCCAAATCACCACATTTTAAGTGCTCAATAGCCACACAGCCAGTGGCTACAGTATTGGACAGCAGGGCTCTAGGTCACTGGTTTCCAGTGCTGGTCTGCCCATCTATGGTGAAAATGTTGGTGTGAATGTATCATTTTTACTTTCTGAGGAAAGATTATTCATTCTTAAGTTAGGTTTTTTCTCTCTTGAAATTTTTGATCAAAGTATCTCCTCCCTCTTAAAATTATGGGGATACAGAGATGGAAATATTTATGTTTTTGGTTTTAAAATGTCCTTATTTGACAAAATAATAGGGAATGCTAGAGTAGTTAAGAAAATATAGACGTATATTAAGAGACATATATGCATATGTGTGTACATATATGTATTTATACACATATATATATGTCTGTATATGTATAACATTCTGGGCTATGAAATCATCGTTAATCATTTAGGATTATTTTCCACTCTGATCTTCCATAGTTGTCATTAAAAGTCAGGTAGAGGTAAAATGTCTGGGACTTTGGGGATTAGGAAAGCAAAAGTACCAAAAAAGATCTCTTGGTTTTGGTTTTTGTCAATTGTGGAGCATTTGGATTTTGCATCACTGAGTTGAGTATATTTAAAGGCTCTTACTAGGTCAAACCATCACATCGGACACTAGTTTTCTCTGGCTCTAGGAAAGATAGTGAAGTACTGAGCAAGTATTTCTACATTCTGTCCTTGAGTACATGAACTCTAGTGCCTTCTGAACACTCCCTGGGGAGTGCACCTGACATGGGCTTGGGGCCTGGCTCATCCAGGTATTTCCATATGGGGTGGGTGGCCTGATGTTCCTTGGGAATGCATAGTCATGATTAAAGACCCAATTCTTTACTGTTAACCTCTCAGTCTTTCAAACTCTGTGTTCTGCCTAATTGTGATCCCATCTCATCTCTCCTCACCTCTATTTTGTTTTCCATCCATAAAGGTCTGCTTTCAATTTCTTTTCCATACTTCTTCCTGCCTCAGGGTCTTTGCACATATTTCCTCTGCCTAGAAAGCTCTTTCCACCTTCTGGCTTATCTGTCTGGGCTCAGCTTAAATGTTACTTCCTCAGAGAAGCCCACCTTTATCCTCCAGACTTGGTCAGGTCTCCTCTTATAAATTCCCTTAGCTCCTCTACTTTATAGCATCTAGCCCAATTATGGTTCAATAATTATTTGCATGATTGTCTATTTGATGTGTGTTTAACTAGATGGTAAGCTCCAAGGGAAGCTTTTGTTCAAAGATGCTTGCCTGGCACCTAACAATATACTTGATTCAATAAACACTCAATAAGTAAACATTGGTTGAACAATAGGAATGCTCTGTGTGTAGCATTTAATTTGGGGGTAGTTATTTCATATATTGAGAAAAGGACAAGTCAAGCCCATTTAACCCTTTTTTACCTGGATGTTGGTTCCTACTAGGCCAATACTGGGCTCTAAAGCTTGTGATCCCTTGGTATTTGGAAACTCTAGAAGATTCTGTGTACTTTCTTCTGGACATACCTAACACAGAAGCTGTCAGAGAAGTCTGCCATTATCATTACACTAAGAATAATATGATGCACCCTAGTCACACCTGCATTACTCATTAGCGAAGAGATCTTGGGAAAGCCACTTAAATTTCAGCTCAGTAGACTACTCAGTTCCAGGTTTTCCAGTTGGTGGCTTCAGCCTGAAATAGGTTGTCAAAATCTGTCAAATGTGGAGGGCCTGGATCTATTATCTCTGGAGGGCTCATATAGGCTTTGGACAATGGGGAAATCTTGTCAGAAATTGCGTTGCTTGTGACTCTGGGTTCTGAAAAATAGAAACTTGTCAGAGGAATAAAGGTTACCTTTTTTTTTTTGGTCAAGGTCACCAGTGAGTCACTGACTGTGCCTAGAATAGCAATTGGCTCAGGAACACAGTTTTGATCATTTTTGAATATCACCCAGATATTTATTAGACAATAAATATTTTTCCTTTTTTTATTAGTTTTTAAAAAAATGGATAAGGACTATTGGCACTGAGGAAACAGGACCAAACAGGGAAGAAGAGTCTAAACAAAACCTAGGAATATCTGGCTGGGGTCCCTCTGCCTGGGTGAATTATGTCAGCATGAAGGGTGCACTGGAATGGAAGCCAGAAGCCCTGGCTTTTAGTTCCAGCCTTAATACTAATGAAGTGTGAGGCCTAAGCTTTCTGGATCCCTATCGTCCTTTTCTGGAAAGTGGAAAGAGTCAACTTTGATCACATCCATGGAATGTTGCAAAGGTTCAATAGTGTTTATGTTAATTTATTTCATAAGCACAAAGCCCTCTACAAACAGAAGGATTCCAGTGATTGTTTTTGTTGTCAGTGAGGATATCCTATGCTTTAAATGGAGCCATTTATGGTGTGAGCCCTCTAGGCTCAATCATTCACTGTGAAGTACAAGTCATTTATCTCTGTGAGACTCAACTTTCCCATCTGTGAAATGGGACAAACAAATCTTTCTCTTCAGGCTCACTGAGTTACTATGAAAAAATAAGCTAAGTGATATGAAAATACTCTGAAAAGTGCAAAGCCTTTCTTCTCTTGCTTTCTAATCCTTTGACTTCCTTCTTCTCCCTCTCTGCTACCATCTCTACAGGACATCTGCTGTGTTTTAGGCACATTATTAGTTATGGAGGACTCATGTATAAGATGCTTGACCCATATCATGGTTTCAAGGGATATTTGAGTTTATTTGGAGAGACATGGACATGTAGGAGTGTAATGCAGTGTTTTATAACAATACTGAATGAACATTTAATAAGTGCAAGGCACTGTTCAAAGCACTTACATTAACTCTAATCCTCACACTAACTCGATAGTACTCAATGGTACTAATATTTTCTCTAGTTTTGAAGAGAAGGAAGCCAATACCTAGAAAAGTTGGGTATCTTGCCCAAGGATGCAGAACTCCTGGGGGTCAAGCTCTAGAGTCAGTTCCCTTACCCATCAAGTACAAAATGCACAAGTATAGTAGAAGCAAGAAAGAAGAGAGTCATTAGTTGAAACCTAGGGAAATCAGGGCAAGCTTTCTAGAAGAAATCACAAAACCAAGTGTTCTAGGTGGCAGGAATGGGAAGGGCATTCCAGGCAGATGGAACAGTTAGAGCAGACATAGAGGTGTGAAATAACCCGACAAACTGTGAGACCCTCCATGACTTGTCTCTTGTCAACATTTCTGACCTCATCTCCTTACTTCTGCTGTGCTGATTCTGCTGTAGCCACATTGTCCTTCTTGCTGGTCCTGTTAACGCCAGACTTTTCTTGTTTCAGGTCTCCCATGTCTGTTCTTCTTTCCTAGGACTCTCTTCTCCTTGTTAGCATGGCTGTTCTGACACAGATGTCACCTCCTCAGAGAGGCCTCTCCTGATCACTCTGCCAATTATAGTTGCTTTCCTTCTGTCGGTTAGCAGCTCATTTTTAAATTTCTTTTACTTTTCCTACTAACACATAGAATTACCTGAAATGATATATTTATGAGTTCGCTCTACCTCTGCCTGCCTTTCCTGACTTTGTTAGAATGTCCGCAAGGTGGGAACATTGTCTTTCCTATTTACTGCTGTGTCTTTAGCAGTTAGAATATTGCCTGGCATAGGCTGACTGCTCAGTGAGTGTTTGTGGAGTTGGTAAGGTAGAGGAGGACATGGGGTAGGATGGGATAAGGCTATTCCAATGCACTGGGGCCTTGTGATGAAGATCTGGAATGGCTTGCAGATCGTTCTTATGGGTACTGTCTTGGCAGGGTTCTTCTCCAGTGCAATATTGCCCCTCCTCACAGGGGAATCTGGAATTGTTGGGGCCATTTGGTTGGTCACAACAGAGGGGGTATTGCTGACATTTAGTAGACAAGAGAAGAGGTCAGCGATGCCATTTTCCTGTGATACACAGAATAATCCTGCCCTATGCAGCAACAGCAACAACAAAGGTTCCATCTAAAATACCAACACCCCCAACCCCCACTAAGAAGCAAAATGAATAATTAATAAGAATGACCTTTAGGGGACTGAGCAAGAGCACCATTCTGGTCTTAGTGTTTTAACAAAAAGAAGGGCTTGAAATGGAGTTTGGGTTTATTCATCTGTAAAGTACAAGTCTTCTCTTTGCCACTGGGTTACCTGTGCTAATGAAGGGGAGAGAAAGAACATCATGCAGGATGTTTTGTCTCTTAGTTAATTAGGGTTTCCTATGAAGCATCTCTTCACAGGTATAAAGCTTATTATTATTACTAGTGGTGTGAAAAACATCTCAGTGATGATTTCATTTGAATCTATTTCCCCTGTGAAGTAGTAGGGCAATAAAATAAAACACATAACATAATCTATATGTCTGCTCCCTTCCTCCCACCCTCTCTCCACACTGCCCTCCTTCCATCATTGCCATGACGAAAATAAAGCAGGAACTGGTGTCTATGTGTGTCGGGGGAGGAAGGACACAGTTTAAGATTAATGGAACCCAGGCACTGGAAGTGGATTTTATGAGGATAGGAATAGAAGTTTATTTACTTCAAAGAACATTTAGATGCTATCAGGGAAAATATATAAACGCATATACATTTTTATTCAAGCCAGCCCCTGAATGGGTAGAGCAAGCGCACTGAATCGAAGGTGGTCAAAACATTTCTCCACAGCCCAAAGAAATTCAGGATTTCAACAGGCTTTTTTTTTTTAAGATTTTATTTATTTATTCATGAGGGAGGGACACACAGAGGGAGAGACATAGGCAGAGGGAGAAGCAGGCTCCTTATGGGGAGTCGGATGCAGGACTTGATCCTGAAACCCCAGGATCATGACCTGAGCCAAAGGCAGACGCTGAACCACAGAGTCACCCAGGCATCCCTCAACAGGCTTTTGATGAAATATTTTTAGTGAGTAAAGACCGTGGAGTAGGTACTACACTGCATGGTGGGAGCAGAGTGGAGTATGACACAGAATGTCGCTTTTTCTCTCCCGCATCCGCCCACCCTTCTTGCTGCTGCCAGTCTGGTCTCTCTGCAGTGTGGTGCAGAGAATTCCAACATCACTGGGAGCAATGTTAGACTCCTCGCCAGGATTTCATGCACAATTATTTTTGTTTTATTTTAAATGTCATCAGATGATTTGAGATTCTCTCTCTCCCTCCACAGAAAGGAATCAGTTTTTACCTCCAAGGAGCTAGCATTTTCATTTAAGGTGTTGGTAGGGGCAGAGCTTTGGGTTAGATGAACCTGGTTTAAACTAGGCTGTGCCGCTTCAGTCAAGCACTTCACCTTCTAGGAAATCAGTTTTGTTGTCTGTTAAGTAAGGCTAATATGACCTCTGCTTTGGGTTTCAAGAAGAAGGTGGGAGAGGACATAGAATGCTCTAGCACTGCATCTCACAGAGGCAGGGTGATCAACCTTTCCTGTTTGTCCAAGTCTGTCTTGGTTTTGGCAGTGAAAGTCCTGCATCTCAGAAACTCCCTAGTACTAGGCAATATGGAAAAATGGGTTATCCTAGAGCAAGTTAAGTGTTCAATAAGCTGTAGTTGTTAATAGCAACCACAGTAATAATGTCTCTCATAGTAACTGCGATGAAATTTATGAGGCTCTTGTTCTCTGTTTCTTTATCTGGGAGGGTGGCCAGTGCTCTCCTACTCAATTGGGGTGCATTTCTTTTGAAATTTCTGTTCCAAAGCTGGTGAGTGAGTTCTGATACTTTAATAATACCGACACATTGGGCAGAAATCATGTCTCCTCTTATTATGGCGTTTACAGCTTTTTGATTTAGGCTAACAGCAACATGAGACCTGTCTCAACCTTTACTTTGGCTCTAATTTAACCCTCTGTTATCTTTGGTTTCATCTGTAAAATGAGAATAATTTCCCTGTCCTTGCTGGTTACAAGGGCAATTGTGAAGATCAAATGAGATCGTAGGAGTGAATCTGTAGAGTAAACAGAAAAGCGTATTATAAAAATAAAGAATTATTTAGCTGTGAATTTGAGGACATGGACAGAATCTATTTTCCTGCGTCCCAGCACAGTTCTATCTACAGGAGATCTTCAGTGTGCCTCCTTGGTAAAGGAATGAATGAATGAATGAGTGAGCAAAGGTGTGAGCTCACAGATGAGTCTTCTCTGGTGTCAGTTGCTTCCAGGAAGGGAGCTGGAATGACTTGCTCCCTAACACCAGCTGGTGTGCACCAGTCCAGCGATCGCCTTGCTTCCCAACCAAGAACAAGTGTGCTTCTCTTTGCCCTGCCTTGGCCCAAGGTAGGCAGAGGCAAATTCTGCCGAGGGTTAAAGCTGGATTAACAGCCCATGAACGTTTTATTTCTTTGCTAGCTGAGCACAGTAACTATTGATGGCAATATAATGTTCTTTCTCATTGAGAGGAGAGTGAGGGAAATATGAGAGGAGGGATTGATTTTTTTTTTAGCTCTGACAGAAAAGAATACTGGGGAGACAGTGACCCATCACCCAAGCACACTCACACAGTGGGCAACACTTCTGAGGTAATCTTTTCCCGGTAGATCAGGGGTTTTTAACCTTTCCTAGACTATAGAAATCCTGAGAAGAGTCTAATTGGAAACTCTGGAGCTGTCCCCAGGAAAACATATATGTACACATGCATATTAAGTTTGTTGTATGATGTCATGGAACTCCAAGACCCACAGAAGAGTTTTTCTGAACTTGGGAAAGAAGTATCATGATGCACATTTGAATTTAGTTTGCAGATGTATCTTGCTTGGCTTAAAGGTGACATAAAATTGTATTGAATTAGTTGCCAAGAGCTAAAATCAGATTTCTACATAAAAATCCAAGTATCTGTCTTCTCTTAAAAAGGCAAAATGTCTGGCACTCTTGGGCTTCCACAGTGGCTATCAGCTGGGCTGAGCGAGGCTGTGTGTGTGTGTGTGTGTGTGTGTGTGTGTGTTTTAAACAGGGGAAAAAGACTTTCTAATTGTTGCCAGTCCTTTCTTCTCTCCCTTTCAGGCCTTTGAGTTTTGTCCTCTACTCTGGAAGGGGTTAAGATCAAGAACCCCTGTCATCTTTTGGGTTCTAGAAAGAGAGCTCTTCAGGAAACTTTGAAGTCAAGTATTCTTGGAACATGCCCTCAAAACAAATCCCACCCACACCCAGTGTATAAAACCAATTAAGGAGAAGTTGGTCTGTTTAAATGGGCACAAGGCCCTACATCCTGTCAGTTAGTTTGGCCTCCCTCAGCCTACTTCAGTGGCCCCCAAGGTACTACTGGGAAACATCCAGGACTCAATAGGGTGAGTCTGAAAACTTCCTTATACCAGTCAGAATTCCTTCAGTTGCATGTAACACAAACTCGAGTTAGCTTTAGCTGAAAAGATAATTTACAGGCTTATGCAACTTTGAATGTTTGTCAGACAGGGCTAGATCCAGGAACCCAGATGATGTTATCAGAAATTCTCACTGTTCTTTGCTTTCCTCTGAATTGGTGTCATTTTCAGGAAGCCTCTTCCCATGTGGAAGACAGATGACTACCAGGAAGACTCCAGGTTTACATTATTGCTACAGTTTATAATCCTGTTAGGAAAAAACCTTCTTCCTAAGAGTTCCAGCAGAACCTGGGATATGGTTTCAGCAAAACATTTTTGGTGAGTGCCCATCCCTGAGTCAATCACTATGGCCAGGAAAATGGAACCAGCATCGGTCAGGCCTAGATCACATGTTCCAGGAATCATGGAGGTCCTGGGATTGAGGTCAGAGTCACATGAACCACATGGATGAGGACTAGGGTAGGGCTAATTCTCCAGAAGAGTAGTGGGGAGTTAGCACAGAAAGAGAAGGTATAGATGCTAGAGAGGCATAAACAACAAAAATCTGTTCCAGAGTGATTTAACCCCACTTTTCTTTTTCCTCATGAGGATGTGGAGACTTGGAAAGAGAATGGCATGTGCCTAAGGCCACAGATCTAGGAGGTGGCAAAACTGAAGTGCCAATCCAGAACTGTTGCCTTGAATCCTAGTGCTCCTTCCATTTTAGGCACTAGCCCTTCTTTGTTATCTATTTTTCTGGGATCCTGACTGTGATATGTTGTAAGGTAACAATAATCATATTTGACAATAAATCAATCCTTGAACTATAGAATTTTAGTGATAAAAGGGGCCTAAGTGGGTTTATTGTTTAAATAAGAAAACAGGCCCAGAGAGACTAACAAGGTCAACTGACAATTTATATAAGACTATCAAAGTGTTCTCACATTTCTTATCTCATTTGAAAGTAAGAATAATCTTATGACACGTTGAACTTGGGTTTCTTGTTTTCAAATATTTTCTCATCAGTGAAATCATTTTAGCCCCACAACAACCCTGTAAAGTAGGAGAGGATAATAATTATTTGCTCTTGTCTATACAAGGCACATGGTCATAGAGGGTAAGATACTAGCCCAAGGTCCCACAAACATGTAAGGGGCAGACCCAGTTCTAGAATTCATGTGTCTGGTTCTGGGTACTTTTTCTGTGTGACACTTGAATCGGATAGTGAATTTATAGTCAAGGACCTTTTACTTAAGTAATAATCTAAAACATTTGGGCAGACTGATCACTATTAAGGTTTTTAAATCTTACCATTACAAGTTACATTATATTTGTCCTATACCAAAGACAAATATGAGGGCCAATGAGCTTTAATTCATAAGAATAAAATTTAAATAAAAGAATTTGGAGAGGGGTACCTGAGTGGTTCAGTCAGTTAAGCATCTGCCTTTGGCTCAGGTCATGATCCCAGGGTCCTGAGATAGAACCCTGCATTGGGCTCCCTGCTCAGCAGGGAGCCTGCTTCTCCTCTCTCTCTGCCACTCCCCTTGTTTGTACTCTCTCTCACTCTCTCTGTCAAATAAAATAAAATAAAATTACAAAAAATAAATAAAATAATATAAATGGCAAGATGAGACTGAGTTTAGGGAATTTTAGATCTGAAAGGGATAATAGAATAAAAGAAAGAGAATAGTTGTCTCCTTAATAGATAAAGAGACTGTGGTTCAGGGGCACCTGGATAGCTCAGTTGGTAGAGCAGGTGACTATTGATCTCAGGGTTGTGAATTCATGCCCCATGTTGGGCATAGAGATAACGTTAAAAAAAAAAAAAGAAAAAAAAAAGAAACTGAGGTTCACAAAGTTGATGTAATTTGCCTCAGAGCCTATAGCTGGTAAATGGTAGAGAGCAGACAAGAATATGGGTCTCCCAACTTCCTGTCACCCTGAGGATTTTGGTCATGGTGACTGAGAGGGAATGTATTGTGGGTAAGACACTACATGACTGTCTAAATTATTCTGAAGTACTTGACTGTGTGAGGAACATCAGCCACTGGTGGTACTCAAGGCAGATTTTGGTGTCAGCCAGACATGGAATTATGTAACATTGACTCAAGCTCCAAAAAAGTAATTATCTTTAATTTTCTTTCAATGTTTCTGATTCCATTAAAGGAAAAGTCTCTGTTGGATTCTAATTTGACCTTAACACCTCTGTAGGAGTTGCTTGTGTCCCTTTTTTTTAGCCAAATATACAGGTCTCAGGGTCAGAGCTTTTGGCAGGCAAGAGTGACTGGCCAGAGCTCAAAGACATTGTATTATTTTCCTCATCTATAGTTTGGATATATGACAAATGATATCCATTTTCAATTCATGAGTTGATCTAAAGTTTCTTCAAAATTTTACTTCAGTTCTATTTAAAATTTATTTAAACAAAAATGAATTGATTTATTAGAAAAGTTATGTGTATATAATAGTGCAGCTTAGGGTCTTGGTACACAGATCTGGCAAAATCAAGATGACAATAAATAAATGAAGTTGGAGAATTACTGCTGCAGGAACTGGGTCCAAGGCTGTCATCTAGGGCATGTTGAAGAGTGTACCATTTTGACTTTAGAGGAACACAGATTTAGCTCCTAGTCCTACCACCAGAGTGAGCTGTGTGACCTTGGGGTAGACGCATCACGTCTCTGGGTCTTAGTCAAAGTAAACAACAGTGCTTCCTTTGCAAGGCTGTTATGCAGGTGAATTAACACATATGACAAGTACCAAGCACAGTGTCCAACACTTGGTAGATGAGGAACAATAGCTCTGAGGAGTCCTGTGCTTTAACTTGTTATAAATGAAAGAGGAGAAAGTGAAAGGATGAGGGAGGGTAATAAAGCAGCAAATACAGCCTTGCTTTGAACTCTCCCACCCTCTTTTTTGTTTCTCCTGAGGTGACCAGGCAACATCACAGCTGGTTAAGTACATCCTTGCTCCAGGAGGTCTGTTTTGTCACTTTCTGAAAAGGCAAACTATAATCCTTGAGGCTGCTTTATTGCTTGACGACTGCAAGTTTGCTTGACTGAAAAGCAGCCTTCAGGGCATGCTGGGAGGTGGATTCATTTGTCATTCGGGGCGTAGGAGGCCATAGCTTCTGGGTTGTTAAAGAACAAACAAAAATATCCCTTAAAAAAATAGGCTATGGTTTGGTGAAGCTTGAAATGTAATCCTGTGGTTCAGCCCTAAGAGAAAATCTTCATTAAGCTTTTTGAGGTTTGCCCTGGTGGACTGTGGTTTGCTCCGTGGGCTGTAGCTTGCTTATTTGATTTCTTAAAATACCATGTGAAGATACTGTTTATTTGTATACTGTGTTTTTGCCTCCTCCTCAGATATGGCTTCTGAGGCAAGTGCCTCACCTACCTGTGCCTGGGCCTAGTCCTTGCTCTGTTCCACAACGGCCAGTGGCACCCCTGCCATGAGGAAGAAAGAGCGTCATTATACTCTGAGTTTTCCTGGTAGGCCTAAACGTAAATATTAGAGAAAGGGATTTTTGGCTCAACATAAGCTGGACAACAATGAAATAGTTTACCTTATGAAATGGTGATTGTCCTGCTGTGGTTGAAAGTACAACCCAGATTAGGTAACTTCACTCAAGAAAGCCAAGAGTGGAGGGGTTTTTATGCTTTGAATCGGTGGTTAGAATGGAAGACATTTTCTTGTAATTCCGATATTGCATGAATTGAATCCATTCATTCTTTCATTCGACAAATATCACGTGGAGTGTCAGGACTGTGCTAAACACTGAACATGAATACAAATGTAAAGAGACCATGCCACTATCCTCAGGAGATCCCATTTCTCAGCTGTGAATGTGAATGTGGCAGGGATAGACAACTCCAATAAAGCAGTTAGCATCAACCAAGTGCTAACTACGTCCAAGGCACAGTTGCTGGGTTCTCTACTGGGTGCATATTGTATATTTGTTATGGAAATAAAACATACATATAGTGAAATCCCCAAATCATATGGGTACAATTTGATGTTTTGGTTAAATATATATGTATATAGACACATGTAACCATGATCCCGGGCAAGAAATAGAAAACACTTCCATCATGCCTGTAACTTCCTGTGTGCCATTCGCCAGACAGTCTTAGTTTTCTCAAATAGCCTCTGCTTCACTCTCTAATACCATATAATAGTTTTGCCTGTTCAAAGACTAAATCTATGTGAAATCATAGAGTGCATTAGAATTTTAGTCTGCCTTTTTAAAATCAGCATTTTTAAAAAAGATTTATTTATTTGAGAGACAGCGAGAGTAAGCATGGGGGCGGGGGGAAGAGGGAGAAGAAGAGAAGCAGACTTTCTGCTAAGTGCAAAGCCTGATAGAGGGCTCTGATGCAGGGCTCCATCCCGTGACCCTGAGATCATGACTTGAGCCAAAATCAAGAGTCAAGATGCTTAACTGACTGAGCCATCCAGGCGCCGCTTAAATAAGCATGTTTTTAAGATTCATCCATATTATTGTAGGTTTTAATACTTTTTTCTTGTTGCTGAGTAGTATTCTACTGTATGAATACGACACATTTTTTAAAATCATTCACCTGTTGATAGATACTTGTTTCTGGTTTGAGGTATTAGAAATAAAGTTGCTTTGGAGATTTTTTATATATATCTTTTGGTTCATATGGGGATTCTTTTCTGCTGGGGTCTTGAGGTGAGACTGTGTTTAACTTTTTAAGAAAATGTTGAATAGTTTCCCAGGGGGTTTGAACCATTTTATACTCCTTCCCACAGTACATGAGAGTTTCACGGGTTCACATTATTGCCAATATTTTTTGGTGGTGGTATTTTTAATTTTAGTAATGCTAGTAGATATGTACTGGTATCTGATATGTTGTTTTCTTTTTTAAAATTATGTTTTAAAGTCACATATAGTAAAGTTGACTTTTTAAAAACGATTTTATTTATTTATTCATGAGAGACACACGTACAGAGAGGCAGAGACATAGGCAGAGGGAGAAGCAGGCTCGATGCAGGGAGCCTGATGCAGGACTCGATCCTGGGATACCAGGATCACGCCCTGAGCCAAAGGTGGATACTTAACTACTGAGACACCCAGATGTCC
This sequence comes from Nyctereutes procyonoides, assembly GCF_905146905.1. NCBI lineage: Eukaryota > Metazoa > Chordata > Mammalia > Carnivora > Canidae > Nyctereutes > Nyctereutes procyonoides. Next base: position 30,971,366 of record NW_026575046.1, read on the forward strand.
CTAAAGTTGACATTTTTACTGGAATATAGTCCTGTGAGTTTTAACTACTATAGATTTGTATAACCACCCTCACCTCCCAATCAGGATACAGAATGGTCCCATCACCTGAAAAAGCTTCTTTTTGCTCCCCCGCTTATAGCCAAATCCTCCTCTCACTCCAACCCTGGTAACCACTGATGTGTTCTCTCTCCTTATAGCTTTGCCTTTCCCAGAATGTTATATAAATGGAATCATATATTTAATTTTTGAGATCAGCTTCTCTCCTTAAGCAAAATGTGTTTGAGATGCATTTTTTATTATTGCATCTATCAAGAGTTTTTCTTATTATGAATAAAGTCACTGTAAGCATTTGTGTAGGGGCTTTATGTCTGCATAAATATTCATTCTCTTGGGTGATTGAGAGCAGGGTTGCTGGAGTCATATGGTATGTGTATACCTAGTTTTATAAGAAATTGCAAGTAGGGGCACTTGGGTGGCTCAGTTGGTTACATGTCTGCATTCAGCTCAGGTCATGATCTCAGGGTCCTAGGATTGAGCCTGTGGTGAGCTCTGTGTTGGGCTTCCTGCTCAGTGGGGAGTCTGTTTCTCCCTCTGGCTCCCTCCCCACCCCTTCTTGTGCTCTCTCTCTCAAATAAATAAATCAAGTCATTAAAAAAAAGAAACTGCCAAATTCTGTTGCAAAATGGTTGTACCATTTTGCATTTCTTTTTTTTTAAAAATTTTTTTTAATTTATTTATGATAGAGAGAGAGAGAGAGAGAGAGAGAGAGAGAGAGAGAGAGGCAGAGACACAGGCAGAGGGAGAAGCAGGCTCCATGCACCAGGAGCCCGATGTGGGATTCGATCCCGGGTCTCCAGGATCGCGCCCTGGGCCAAAGGCAGGCGCCAAACCGCTGCGCCACCCAGGGATCCCTCCATTTTGCATTTCAACCAGTATTCTCTGAGAGTTGTAGTTGTTCTATATTGTGAGTTGCATCATGTCCCCCAAAAGATATGTTGACATCCTAACCCTTGGTACTGGTGAACATGACCTTATTTGGCAATAGGGTCTTTGCAGATATAATTAAGTTCAGATGAGATCAGACTTGGAATAGAGTGGGCTCTAAATCCAGTGACAGGTATCCTTATAAGAGAGGTTTGGAGAGACACACAAATAGAAGGAAGACAGTCATGTGAAGATGGAGGTAGGAATTGGAATCATGCAGTGACATTCCAAGAACGCCAAGAATCACCAGCAATGACAATCACAAAAATTAGAAAGAGGCAAGGAAGAATTCTTTTTGAGAGCCTTTGGGGGCATGTCTCTGTTAACACCTTGATTTTGGACTTGCAGCCTCCAGACTGTGAAAGAACAGATTTCTGTGTTTGAAACCACCAAGTTTGTGGTGATTTGTTATGGCAGTCCTAGGGAATTAATATACTCTGCATCCTCTCCAGCAGCTGCCTCTTTTTTTTTGGGGGGGGGGGCAATATCATTTTAATAGATGTGTAATAGAATCTTCATATAATTTTAATTTACATTTTCTTAGTAGCTAATGATGTTGAACCTGTTTTCATGTGCTTAGTTATCATCCACATGTGTTCTTTTCGAAACGTCTATTCAAATCATTTGCTCAATGAAAAAAACCGGCTTGTTTACTTTTATTGAGGTTTGAAGGTTCTTTATATATACTGGATAAAAGTCTCCTGTCAGGCATGTATTTTGCAAATATTTCTCTCATCTGCCCTCTTTCAGTCTCTTGCCAGTGTCTTTTGCAAAGGAGGTATTTTGAATTTTGATGAAGTCAAGTTTATAATTTTTTCTTTTATAAATCATATTTTTTGTTGTATCTAAGAAATCTTTGCCTAGTTCAAGTTGCAAAATTTTTTTCCTAGATTATAGTTTAAAATGTAAATCTAGAATTCATCAATTTTCTTTTAAAGAAATTAGAAGAAGATAAATATCTAAATTTTATTTTGATGACATATTTACCAGTCTGGTATTCTATATTTCTATAAATCTAAGGTTTCACTCAGTCTTCATTTCCTCTGTCTTCAGCCTGAAAACATTCCTTTACCATTTGTATGTACAGATGTTCTAGCAATTAATTCTTTCAACATTTATTTATCTGAATAATGTGTTTTATTTTACCTTTAGTTTTAGAGGAAATTTTCACTGGATATAGATTTATACATTAATGATTTTATTTTTCTCAACTTTAAAGATGTCATTCCATTGGTTTGCAGTGCTTCTATCCTCTCTAATGAGAAATCAGCCATCATAATATTTTTTTATCTTCTGTATGCAATGTGTCTCTTGTCTTTGCTTGCTTTTAATATTTTTCTCTTCATCTCTCACTTTTAGGAGTTTAACTCTGATATGTGATTTTCTTTATATTGATTGTACTTGGGATTTGCTATGATTTCTTATCTCCAATTTGATCTTTTTTCACAGTATTTTTGAAGTTTTCAACCATATTTCTTCAATTACATTTTCTTCATTTTTCTCTTTCATCTCCTTCTGAATCTCTAATTACACACATTAGGCTGCTTAGGTCATTGAGACTCTGTTCATATTTTTCCCAATACAATTCTCTCTGTTTTTAAAATTGGATAATTTCTATTGATCTCCTTCCAAGTTTGCTAATCCCTTTGCCTGTAGTTTTCATTCTGCTGTTAATTCCATTTAATGAATATTTCATATCTAATATTACATGTGTCATTGCTAGAATTATCACTTGGTTCTTTTCTATAACTTAAATTTGCCTTTTGATAATTCTCTATTCTTTATAGTTATATTTTTTAATTTGAATTTTTGAACACATTTCTAATATCTGCATTAAGGTTCTTGTCTGATAATTACATCTAGGACACTCTGAGGGGTCTATTTCTAATACTTGCCTTTTCCCTTGATTTTGGGTCATGTTTTTCTCTTCTCACATTAAGAAATATTGGATCTTGTGGATAATGCATTGTAGGTACTTTATATTTAAATAATTTTTCTCTCCCAGGAAGTTACTGAATGATCATGTTGAACTTGCAAAGGATTTGTTTTACATATCCTTAGATTATGTATATTTCTGATTTGCTCTTAATCCTTGTTCATCGCTTAAAATTCTGGGAGTCTTTACCATATGTTACAGCTCTTGTGGAGCATTAATGGAAAGTGCAAAGTACTTCTTAAGCATTTCTAACATGGTTAAACCTCTAAGCACTGTCTCTTCTGAAGTGAGCAATACCTGAAATCTCAGTTTAGGCCTGTTGCCTTCTACTATTGATTTCAGCTGGGTTCACTGAGCCTCTCCTCACATGTTCGATTTTGGAGTTGGCCAAAGATTGGAGAGGTGTTTGTCCTAAGAGTTTGGTGCTTCCCACTTCATAGGTTTCTTCTTTCCTGGATCTTTACCATCAATTTTTAATCTCTTTGGTAGCACTGAAATCCTCTGGCATATTTAGTCAATAAGATGCAACTTTCTGTTTGACTACTACACAGTCTGCACCATGTAGACCAGAGATATCCTCAGGAAAAAATATAAATAAACATGGATTTTACAGATGAAGTTTCCTTCTTTCATGGATTGTATACACTCCAGTTACTATCTTCTTTTGATCACTTTCAGTGCCTTAAAATAGTTATGTTTTTAAAGAATATTTCATTCACAGTTTATTATTATTATTGGTACCCAGGTTAGTCCAATATGAGCCACTCTATTATTACTGGAATTAGAAGACATTTTTACTCTATGAATTGTTATACTTTTCTTCAAAATAGAATAATAATTAGCAATGATTGTTACCACTGTTTTCCTGATGAGCAAAACAAGGCTAAAAGAGATTAAATGCCTTTATCAAACTTACGTAGCTTGCAAATTATACAGTCTGAATTTAAACCCTTTAGTTTTAGTTATAGATCTATTACTGCAGATTATAGGAATTTAGGATAGAGAAGGGGAAAAAGATCACATGACCTTAGGGGAAAACTCAGTTATGTTGGTGGTAGACACATTCTGTGTTTATTTAATCCTTCTAACAGCCAAAGACGGAAGTTATCACAATGACTCAGGTATTTTACTCATGTGAGTGTTGATAAAACATATGCACAGCTTGCATACCTGGTGTCTTTCTGACTTTACTTACTACATTGTGTTACGTCACCGATTCTTCAGTCAGAGGTAGGACTGCCTATTAGGCAGATGAGGTAGCATTAGGTGACCCATAGATGGAATGGCATTGTATAGTCATCTAACAGGAAAACAAATCCTGGAAGAAAGGAAAAAAATCCTTGAAGATTCTATAGCTAATCTATTCATCAGCATGGGCTGCCATAACAAAATACCATAGACTAGTTGGCTTATGCAACAGAAATTTATTTTCTCATAATTCTGGAGACTAAAAGTCCAAGATCAAGATTATGGCCAATTTCTGATAAGAACTCTTCTGGCTTGCAGATCATTGCCTTCTTGCTATGTCCACATATGGCCTTTCCCTGATATATGCATGTGGAAAGAAAGAGTTCCGGCATCTTTCCCCTCTCATAAGAGAGATACCAGTCCTATCCGACAAGGGCCCTACCCTTATGACCTTATCTAACCCTAATTTACTTCTAAGGACTCCATCTCCAAATGCCATCACACTAGGGTTAGGGCTTCAACATATGAATGTTGGGAAAGAAAATTCAGGGAAACGCTGGTCTCCATGTAATACCTGAATTGACTGAGGCCACACAGTTAGCAGCAGATTTGAGAGAGCTTCTCAACTTTGCTCAGTGTTCTCCCACCAGAGAGTAGTTCATTGAATGAGTTTGTCAACATGGAAAACCCTTCCTCACCTGTTAAGTACTCAGGAGACTTGTGTAAGAATTGTCCTTGCTTATGAACAAACAAGCAATTACCTATCCAGAATAATCTGGCATGTCCCAACTACTCTAAAATATCTCTGTCTTTATACCTGAAACTTCCATCATGAAAGGAATTCCACTGGATAAATGCATGGCCTTTAATAGCATAGATAGCCTAGTTACAGGTAAGTCACTTTACATTTTAGTGTAAATTAGTTGATGTAAGCGTTTTTGATATGAGAGCTTCTAAAGATAAACATTAGTTGGAAAACCTTCCACCATGTGTATTCTCTTTATCATGTCATTAACTTGAATCTGCTTCCTGATCTGTCAATGGGAATAGTGATAGCATGAATTTCTTAGTTGCTATAAAGAGAAATTCAGAGATGTACCTAAACTTCATATTAGACATGTTACAAGCTTACAATAAGAGCCACTAATAATTTTAATCATGATAATGACAATGATGATGATGAAAGAGAATACTAGCTGAACTAGGAGGCACTGAGCTATTAGGAAGATTATTTGGGCTGCTTGGGTATTCAGGGACTAGTGTAAATGTGTTGAAAATCTGTGATCTAGGAGGGGAAAAGGGGATACATACAAAGAAGAGGAAGACAGGGCATTAAAGATAGATTAGAAAGATGAGTAGCATGGAAGAAAATATTTGTTAATTATATATCTGATAGAAGGTTAATATGCAGAATATATAAAGAATGTCTGCAACTTGACAACAAAAACAAAATAACCCAATTAAAAAATGGGCAACTGATTTGAATAGACATTTCTCCAAGGAAGATATATGAATGACCAATAAGCATAGAAAAAGATGTTCAACATCACTAATCATTAGAGAAATAAAAATGAAAACCATAATGGGATAGCACATCACACCCATTAGGAGGGCTATTATAAAAACAAAACAACAACAATTAAAGACCCAGAAATTAACTAGTGTTGAAGAGGATGTCGAGTAATTGGAACCCTTGTGCATTGCTGGTAAGAACGTAAAATGGTTCAGCAGAGGCAGAGACATAGGCAGAGGGAGAAGTGGGATAGTGGGTAAAATACTCAAGTTGAATTTCCTGGAGTTAAAGGAATCTGGGAAAGGAGCTTATTAAGTGACCTTTCCTTGTTTTTTACTCCCTGCTGGATTCAATTCAGCAGTGAGGAAGATTTATTCTCAACCTTTCATCATGTTTCTCTATCCCCCAACTTCTCATAGGCTCAACCATTGCTTTAGTATCCTGAACATCTGGGGTAGGGGTGGAGGTCAAAACAACAACTCCAGATAGTTCCAACGTGGAGGCTATAGAATTGCTTTTTATGAGACCAGTTCAAGATTGTTCAGTCAATGCAATCTATTTTTAGAGAGTTTTCCAAATTTTTTATGGTACTGTCATGGCTTCATTGATGGAGAATTGTCAGCAAAGCCTTCTCATCTTCTTCTTTTGCCTTATCTTCCTTGACTCCTTCATGTTCATGTTCCTTCTGTATTAATTGAATATTGCTGAAAGATTTAGTTCTAGGTATACAAAAATAAGGTAAAAATTCATAGCTGATCCTTAATAAAGGTTTTCCAAACTGAACTGAATGTATAAGCATATTCTCTTGCTGTTGGGAGCCTCTGCCAGGTGTTTAAGTCTGGCCATAAAATGACCCTACTCCCTCTTCCATATACACCTGCTCCCACAGTATCCTTTAATCCAAACATGTCAATCTCATCTTTTAAACACAGTGTGAACATTCTACACTCTACAGCTTGACATGCTGATCTCTCTATATGGAATCTCTCTTCTTGATCCCTATTTTGAAACTTGAAATCCTATTACCTTATTAGACAGTTTTTAAAGCATAACTCTGCCTCCTCAGGTTCTCCCTGTCCTCTTCCTCCATATTATTCTCTATATTCTGTTAATAATTAGTGTGCACACAGCAGACTATCACCCACTCCTGGCCAATGCTACTAAACTAGAGTATGTTTCTACGGTGTCTGTCTCTGTCTGTTTCAATATCACTGGGAAATTTTATTGGCTTTTCTGCACATCATCACACACTGAATGATTGCTTTTGTAGCTTGTCAGGTCTTTATTGGGCACCTAATCCGAGCATTGCCTGAAGTGGTTCTAAGAAGCTCTTTCTATAATTCCTCCAAATTTTTAGTTGGCATACTCAGTCTTGGCTTTGGCTGGAATTAAGGCTCAGTTTGTGCCTGGGGGTTATGAGTCAGTCTGGGACTTGGTCTTGAGCCTATTTATGTTGGAGTTAAATCATCACAGTAAATACATACAAAACTGTAATTAATCGACTTTTTGTCTATCTTGCATGAATGTTTTATTGATGGCCACATACCTATTGCTCAGCAGAGAGCCTGGCACATAGTGGGCACTTTAATAGTTGTTGAATAAGAATTAATGAATAGCCTCACTCTGTGGCCACTACAGGCCCAGTATTGGTTGAGGTTAAGACTAATTCTGGGGCAGCCTGGGTGGCTCAGCAGTTTAGCGTTTGCCTTCAGCCCAGGCATGATCCTGGAGACCTGGGATCAAGTTCCACATCAGTCTCTCTGCATGGAGCCTGCTTCTCCCTCTGCCTGTGTCTCTGCCTCTCTCTCTCTCTCTCTCATGAATAAATAAATAAAATCTTTAAAAAAAAGACTAATTATGTACCCAGGGTTTAGATGGCAGTCTTTGGCTAGTTTCAGGAGTTAAGTCTGGTCATTTGAAGCTGAGGTCAGGTTTCATTCTGTTAGTGGGAGCAGGGCACAGCTTGTGGTCACATTCAGAGGCTGAGTGGAAGGCTAGGGTTGGGAGGCAGTGTCCCATAAAGCGATTTAGTTGGCAAACTGTCTCAAATGGGATCAAATTCTTGACCTATCCATTTGGAATGGGAATTTTAACACTGGGCAAATCTGTCAGAATACACTATGCAATTGCAACCTAAGGCAGCAGATGAACATGACAACATTTACACCATCTTCTGAATAGACTTCAGAGAGTTTTCAACTCAATTTTACGTGAGGAGATTTCTGACTTCATCATCTACTGAAGGCTTTTCCTCACAGTTTGGAAATGAATGACCTGATTTCAAGACCTAGCATAGGGATTATCCTACAGGGATAGTTGTGTAGGGAAGGAGTTGATGAATTATGATTTTAAATTGTCCAGTGGTCCTACATGCTTACCTGCTCACTGTTCTATTTAAACATCAATCCCTGGCACCTGTATTGAGGTGTCTCTCTGATTCTGCTGCTGTGTCTATCCTGAGTTCCTCTGGCTCACTGTCTCACTGCCCATCTCCTGTTTTCTTTTGTCCTCTCTCAGATTTTAGCAGTCACCTTGCTGGGTTCTTGCTGAGGCAGCACTGCTCCCAAATGATTAATAACTTGGAAAATGACTCTGAGTCTGGTGATGGATTAATCCCAGTGGAGAAGGAATTGCTGGGAGGCCAGATGCCCTGGAAAGGAAATGACCACTGGAAGTTTTATACCCAGATCTGGGCAAATTTTCTTTCCAACTGAGGCCATCCTGGGGTATACAGAAACTCCTCTCTCACTCCTATACCTTCCCATAGCACCTTGGCTTCCAGGTCCTATCACTATTTCATTATCAAAACTTACTAGTTTAGGGTCTTACACTTTGATCTCTCTTTTGAGTGAAAATATCCAGGTTTTGATCTTGGATTTTTCTTAAATTAGCTGTTATACTTTACAAGAACCATTTCATCTCTCTAGACCTCAGTTTCCTCATTTCTGAAGCAGAAATGATAGTCTGTGTAAGGATAAAAAGGAGAGATATTTGTTAGTGTTTCATAAATTGAAAACTTCTGTGCAAAGGTAAGAATCAGTTTATGGATTGCCCTTCTGTATAATTTTTTTTTCATCTTAGAAGGGAGATTTTAATATGATAATTTAAGAGTCATGAAGAAATATGGATATTGCAGGCACCAAGAAAGGTCAGGAGATTATCTATCATCTATCTATCTATCATCTATCATCTATCTATCTATCTAAGATAATGGGCATTTTTCAGTTGTTTTTATTAGGAACTGATTTTTACCTACATGTGTAGATATTCCCTCTTTTGGTTGAACACAAACACACTTATTCATATATATTTATATATACATGAAACAAAATGCAGACTTATACATGTTAGAGGGAGTCATTTGAGGATAGAATTTTTTATCTTTCCTTGAGAGTCATGATTCTTATTGAGATACATTTTTTAATTTGAAGTTAATAGAAGGAAATACAGAACTCTGATTCTCCTCTGCCCTTATTTTCTTTGAATCTATTATGAGCAAGATGTTTTGCCCATGTTTATTGATCAGCCATCTTGGATGAGGGGCCCATGTCACATAAAAAGTCTTCATGCTTGTGACCCATCATCTTGGATGAGGAATCTTTCTCAGAAACTTCATTCAGCTGATACTCTTGGAGCACCTACAATATTGCCATTGAGGATTACCTACAGCAAGATAGATACACTATCTGCCCTCATGAAGCTTAGCTCTGCTATTCTGACTACTTGCTAGGTGCTGTTCTAATCACTGTGAATGGAGTAGTAAACAAAATAGACAAGGTTCCTGTTCTCATGGAGAGAGATAATCCACAAATAAAAATATATTAAGTTTTTTTTTTTTAATTTTTATTTATTTATGATAGTCACAGAGAGAGAGAGAGAGTGAGAGAGAGGCAGAGACACAGGCAGAGGGAGAAGCAGGCTCCATGCAGGGAGCCCAACGTGGGATTCGATCCCAGGTCTCCAGGATCGCGCCCTGGGCCAAAGGTGGGCGCCAAACGGCTGTGCCACCCAGGGATCCCCCAAAAATATATTAAGTTTAATAAAGAGAATCAAACATGGTGATGAAGCCTAGGGTTCCTAGAGGGTAACTTCTAGACCTAGAGAGGCCACTTCTTGACCATGTGCCATTAAGTCCAAGCTTGAATGACAAGAAGTAAGTCATTCAAAGATTTAGGACAATGAAAAAACAAATCAAGATCAGCATATCTGGTGCTTAATGGGCAAGTGAAAGGATAGGAGGGGATGAAATTCATAAGATTAAAATTTTCTACAACATTGGAGGCTGTTGATTCTAAGTGCATCAGGCAGAAATCTACTTGTTTTAAGCAGTAAAGTGATATGCTTTCATATATGTTTTTAAAAGAGTGGTTGCTCATTTTGGCTATTTGTGCATGATGGATTATAGGATTGAAATGACAGCAAACTCAGGGAGATGTGGTAGGAAGTATTTCAGTAACCCAGATGAATGATAAAGAATTGTCCTGGGGAATGAGTAGTGGAGATAGAAGAGGAAGAAGTAGAGGTATATGTCACATTTAGTAGAAAATTGGGTGTTGAGGTTAAAGGGAAAGAAAGGAATTGCTGTCATTGTATTTTAATATGTTTACTTACCCTTCTCTGTAGACTGTAAGCTTCTCGAGGTCAGAAGCTGGCTCTTTAAATATCCCTTGCTCTTAGCACAATATTGGGTATAATGCGTATATGTTGAATGAACGAATAAATGCACACTCCTTGGATACAAGAATGTAAGTAGGAACAAATTATCTTCTCAGTTATCCTTTTCCTACTTAAATTTTAAAAGTCCTGTATTTGTATTTGCTGTCTTTTTTATTTTCCTTGTAACTGAATTTTAATAATACCAGAGCAGCAGGATGATATTTATATTAAAGCTGACTAACCCATGCCTGTTCAGTAGGGATTTAAAAGCCTCAAACAGAGGCAACTTGATTTCACCAAGGTAGATTCTGTGAGCTTCATTTTCCATTTGTCTTTTATCCTGTTGAGGCCTGTTCCTCTCAGAAGCCTAGCTTCTGGGCACAGGCCAATTGTAATTGACTAAAATTGATTGCTCATTGAGATATGAGGGCTAAGTAATCAAGATTGGAAATTCGAGCTGCAAGTTCCATCAAGTCAGACTTTCTGCAAAGACTCCTCAGCCTCGGGAGCTGGACTCATCCAACAGGGACTGGTGTGGAAGAAGATTTAAATTGGAGCTGCTTTTCCATAGCCTTTGGAAAGCTGCTGATTCATCTTCTAAACTGGGCCAGATCAAAAGCAAAGCTGAAGCAACTTTCTCAGGCATTTGCCCTAGAAGAGGAATGAGAGTCTGGCCTTCCACACAGAAATAAAGTGGTTTGTAGGTTGTATCATCTCATTGGGAGTACAAAGATCCTACTGACTGCCTGTGGCCCTGCCAGGAACCTTGAAATGCCCATTTCTTTCTTGATTTAAAGCATCAAAGATTCCCTTGGAGATGCTAATGTTATGATAAAGTTCAATTAAATGATCTACTGTCTGTGTCAATGCTGCTATTTAAGGATATTACAGTTCTTAATCTCTGAATAAAAGTCCTTGGAACTGGAGACCCTTCTCCAAGTTAAAGTCAGGCACAGACTAATAAATCCATTCCAAATTCTTGCAAACCCAGCTACAGTTCTTCCATGGTTCTTTCATAGTCATGGTCCTGAAACAGCTGTTCAGCCAGAGGAAGAAAGCTGGTCTTCCTGAGATGTGGAGCTGACAGCACCTTGGAGGTTAGCTATGTTTATTCTTTATGGGTGCATTCATTCCAGCATTCATTCACAAAGTATCTATCAAACATCTCAGCTGTTTGTATGGAAAAATCCAGGCCTAGAGAAAGGAAGAGACTTGCTAACTGAGAAGTTAGCTGTTTGGTGGCAGATCGAAGATGAGCTAAAAACAATATCTTAATTCTATTTTCCTTTCCCAGCTTTAACACTAAAAAAGAGCAAAAAAATGCTCCTTTGTTTCCTTTGTTTAATGCACAGTTTCATCGTGATGTAACCATTGTCCTAATCACAGAACAAGGATGTACCAGCACTATTTTAATGAAGAAAAGCCATTTTATAGTCTCCCATCATTGGCTTCATAGAAGCTTGGAGAATGAACAGTAAATCACCTTTGTTTACAGCCAGTGGGTATTAGAACATCAGAGTAAAAAGCAATGAAAACTCACGAATCTGAAGCTAGCTAATTAAAATTGATACCTTCCATGGATGCATCAAGAGTTTGCTAAGGCAGTCAACATCATATATTTAATTCCAGGACTCTCCCTCCTCTAAAGATTTTTAGAGCAATTTCACACTAAATGAGAAGACTAGCCCAAATTAGGAAACATAGAGACTTGCAGTTTTCTATTACCTACTAGAATCAGTCTAAATAAGTGGATATTCTTGGTTAATTTCATTGAAGTAATGGGTGGGAATGTTATGGAATTAATATATAATTAAACATATAAGTGCATGTGCATCTAATTTGTATGAGAATGTGTGAAAAATAATCTTCTTTAAGGTTTCTTAAATATTTCCTCTGAAAATGTTAAAATGCTATTTTGTTTAATAAACTTGGCTTTTATACAGGAGGCATTTTAGCTTATGACTTAAGTTAAATTGAAGTCAGAACAATCCTGTTCCAACACTTACCAGCTACTTAGCCTCAGGAAATTTTATCAATATTGTGGGACTGCAGGTTTTTCAATATTTTTCAATACTAAAATTGGCACAATAATACCAACTGTGGTATTTTAGATATTTTATCAACTTTGTAGGATTGTTGTAAGGTTTTAATCAGGCAATACATGTTAAGTGTTTAGTGTACTGCCTCTTATGTAGGTGTGGAACAGTGCACAATGAAGACAAATATTATTATTATACTTGTTAAAACCAGTATCAGACATTTCAAATATTGATTTCTCACTTTCACACTATCACAAATTTCCCATTAGCAGAAGATGACAAGAGCTAAGTAAGCAAAGGATACCATCACAGTAGATGTTGATAATGTAAGCCTTGTTAGGAAAGTAATATACAATTGTTATATAACACCCCCTATCCCTAGCAAGGTCTGGAGCAGTACTTAATAATTAAACACAAATATTTCTTAGCAGATACAAATTGGACTCTTTAAGTGAGAGACTGGATTTTCATCCCAGTAAAGCTTCTAAGAATTTTGAATTATTTAAAACCACCTACCTGAAAGGACAGGAGTCCCTCATTGACATCTTAGGTCATTATTTTGATATATGGTACTTTCTAAAGCTCTATCTCGGTGTAACCTGTGTCCCAGCCAGGCTGCAGGCTAGTTACACTCTCATTCTATTGACTTGCCAAAGGAATTATTTATTAGGCTCCAATTATATGCCCTGTACTATATGGCACTTGGTGATAATAATAATAGCTTGGGTTTATTTTATACCTTTACTCCAAGTAATTGAGAGGACATTCAGATGCACAAGGAAGGATAAGCTGCCATATTGCTCCTGCTAACTTACAACACTTGGCCTCCTATGAACCACTTTGAGATGATGATAATGTGGAGATATACATTGCAGAAAATGACAGTGGGAATACAGATGAAGAACAAAGGAAGAGAAAAGAAGGACAGAACTGAGAAGAGAAGCGGGGAAAAGACAAACAGCAAAAGAATTTTGACTGATATTACAGGGAACCTGAAGAGTAAGAGATACCTCAAAAATATGTCACCCTCATTTTGTTTGGGAGCCAAATCCTCATTCTGGCATTCAAGTTTCATCCAACCTATATAACTTTCTCTCTTTCGTCTTCAATCTTGATTGAGTTGGACTGCCAACTTCAGGACATAGAATTCTCCATATTGCACGGAAAACTTGAAATAAAATGAACTCCAAAATAACTCATCATAATCTCTAATGATAAAGTATCAGCCCTAGAAAGGATGAGAGTGGATGGCAATGGTCTTCTCACCTCCCTAAATAGAAATTCCTTCTTAAATAAGAACACCTTTGGCCATGGAAATCTTGATACCTGTTAAAATGTTCTGGCTGTAGGAATAATTTTGAAAGATATCTTTACCCTCTTTTCTTTAAATAGGAGAAAATAGGGCCCTGGGAGTTTAAATGGCTTGTCTAATCTCACACAGTTAATAAATGCTAGAGCCATATTCAAAGCCAAGTCTATAATTCTGTAAATATTCTCTTGCCACTTTTTTCCTTCAGATTTTTATTTAAATTCCAGTGCAGTATTGGTTTCAGGAGTAGAATTCAATGATTCATCACTTACATACAACACTCAGTGCTCATCATAACAAGTGCCCTCCTTAATCACCCATCTAGCCCATCCCTTACCCATCTTCCTTCATCAACCCTAAGTTTCTTCTCTATCTTGAAGAGTCTCTTACAGTTTGTTTCCCCTTCTCTATTTCTTTCTTTCCCCCTCCTGGATGTTCATCTGTTTTGTTTACTTTTTTAAAAAATCTGTTTTGTTTCTTAAATTCTACAAATGAGTGAAATCCTATGGTATTTGTCTTTCTCTGACTTATTTTGCTTAGCATAGTACACTCTAGCTCCAACCATGTCATTGCAAATGGCAAGAATTCATTCTTTTTGATGGCTGAGTAATATTTCATTATATGTATATATCTATATCTATATCTACACACACACACACACACACACACACACAAACACATACATACCACATCTCCTTATCCATTAATCAGTCAATGGACATTTGGGCTCTTTCCATAGTTTGGCTATTGTTGATAATGGTGCTATAAACATCGGGGTACATGCACCCCTTTAAATCTGTATTTTTGTATCTTTTGGGTAAATACCTTGTGGTACAATTGCTGGGTTGTAGGGTAGTTCTATTTTTAACATTTTGAAGAAACTCCATACTGGTTTTCAGAGTAGCTTGTCCCAATTTGCATTCCCACCAATAGTGTTTCTCTTGCCACTTTTTAACTGATGACATTCCCTTTCTTTTTGCTATCAAACGGCACTTGCTTTTAAGTTTACCTTAAATCTTGGTATTTCTATGAAATACTCTTTTGACTACTCCATCTTGTATTCAACTTTCTATTATGAGGCACCTCAGCAATTTAGTTCTATAAAATTCTTATGGCAGTTATCCATAAGGTTATGCATCATGAAATCTCCTCTATGGTGAACTTAAACTTTATTTAAATATTGTTTGATTATTTGGATTAATGAAATACCAGAAGCAGAAGAGACATAAGGCATAAAAAAATGACAATAGTTGGTATTTATGAGTAATTACTATGAAAGATTACTCTAAGTGACTTACTTGTATTAATTCATTTAATCCAAACAAAGCCTTGTGAAGTATGCACATATATTATTTTCATTTTACAAATGGAAACAGAAATACCAAGAAGTTAGTTAAATTTCTCATGGTTAACAGCTATAGGTTCAGTTATTTAAGTTGAAATGGATCTGAAATGAAGTTATTTTTTTTCTTAAAATTGTCAGCAAAACCTGATCTGACATGTACTGATTTTGTGGCAAAGCTTGATCTGACCTGACATCAGACTATAATTATATATTTTACTTAATGTTAATAGTCATCTATTTTGCTGCAGAAATATTTGTGTTTAATTTTTGAGTACTGCTCCAGACCTAAGTAGGGTCTTACTTTCCTAACCCTGCCCCCGACAGTGGCACATATCTGGTAGAAACACATCTACCCCTCAGGGATTTTTTTTTTCTGGTACACAAAGATGTTTTTATTAAAGCATAGGGACAGAACTGGTGAGCAGAAAGAGCTGCACTGGGATTGTGAGAAGCAAATTGCTATATACTTTTAAGTTGAGGAGAGGGGTGGGTAGAGATAAAGGGAGTTTCCAATAGATTTTCATATGTTAAAGAAGACTAACAGGATCCTGGAGTTCTGGCTATTGTTCAGCTAACATTGTTTTTTGCCTGAAAGGCTTTTGATGAAAGAATTTCCATCTGTAGTTAGTGGTAAAAAATCCACGTTTTAAATCAGACTATTAGATACTTGAAACAGGGTTCATAACAACTACACTAATTTTTCTAACACTTCTATGCAAAATATAAGGAAACCAAGAGTCCAGGAAGAACAGTGAATTGACTAATATTATATAGGTGATAAAATATATGATTTTCATATTCCAGCAACCTTTCAAACAGAATACTTTTTCTGTGTTCATGTTTTGTCTCCCATCTGAACTCTTAGCTCTTTGGGACAGAGGCAGTAATGGAGACACAAACATTTCCCTCTGGGACCCACCATGGCACAGTGGTTAAGGAAACCCAAGCTTTGTGGTCATAGGACCTGGGGTTGAATGACAGCTTCATCACTTACTGACCACTTTGTGCCTGGGGCCATGTCCCTAACCATAAAACACAGTGAAGACAATGCTGTGGGGCTGAGGGAATGATGGATATAAAATGTGGACAGAGCAAAGATTAAACAAATGGAAAATTTTCTTCTTAATGAATTTTAAATGATTGAGTGAACCTAACAGGCTTTGGTATTCGCTTCTCTTATACTCTCCTGTATTACCAGGAATAACCTCTGGGCTTCACCTTTCACTGCAATGGGAAGGGCAAGCCCTTCAGAGGGCTCTTTGTTTTGTTGCCAGCTAGCTGCTCATGATCCTAATGCAGTGGGGCAAATGGAGTGAAAATGATTAATCTTCCTTCCAAAAAGCATAAAGTTTGGAGCTTGACTTGAGAAATAACATTTTTGGTCTGTATATATAGCTAGAGGATATCCTCACAGAAAAATCATTCATAGTTATTTCACAGAGAATGAATGTTCAGCCATTGATGAATTCATGATTATCCAGTTATTCTCAAAACAGAACTGATATTTATGTGAGATAATCCTTTCCTATCCTTTTAGGTAGGCCATCTCAAGATTGATTTATATCAGCTCTACTAATTTGCCTTTTACTTTCCATTAGATGGAATGTACTAGATATAAACCAATGGTTTGGCTTAGCCAGAGTGATGAACATCAGTTGGAAGACTGCCTAAATTAGAATCACCAGGGAAGCTTTTTAAATATTGGTTCTTGGCCCCCTAGAGATTTTGGGTCCAGTAGCACTGTTAGGATCTAGGCATTTATATTCTATATTCTCAAGTGGTCTTGGAATATAACTAGGTTCTAAATTAACTTCTCTAGGAATGAAAATTGAGTTATTATTTAATTTATTAATTTATTAGGCCTTATGCAAAGTCCTGCCAGCTTTGGTTCTCAGGTTTCTCATTTGTCAAATGGGACATTAGTTATCCTGTCTCTAAGTTTTTTCTAATGTTGGTAGTTTACAATTTTATTTCTGTAATATATGACTCTAGACTTCTTAGAAGGATAGCTTTTGTTGTTGTTGTTTGCCAAGATAGGCATTGTACTGTAACACAAGATATAATAAACTGTGGGTAATTGAGCCCAACAATGAGAACAGCAATATCGGTTGTTGTTGCTGTTTTTTTTTTCTTTTTAATTGTGGTAGAAAGCATGTGATATCTACTCTCTTGAATTTTAGAGTGAACAGTATTGTTGACTATAAATACAATGTTGTATAGGTCTCTATAACTTTCCATCTTGCATGACCCAAACTTTATATCTACTGAACATCATCTCCCATTTTCTCCTTCTCCCAGTCCCCGACAACTACCATTCTACTTTTTGTCTCAATGAGTTTGAATACTTTACATACCTCATATAAGTGGAGTCATGTGGTATTTATCCTTCTGGAGACTGGCTTGTATCACTTAGCATAATGTCCTCAAGTTTCATCACTGCTGTAGCACATGATAAGGTTTCTTTCCTTTTATGGCTGAGTAGTATTTCATTGTATGTGTTTGCCACATTTTCTTTATCCTTTCATCTGTTGATGGACATTTAGGTTATTTCTAGCTTTTGGTTATTGTGAATCATACTGTTATGAACATGAGAGTTCTACAACTCCTCAAGAACCTGTGTTCAGTTCTTTTGGATAAATACCCAGGAGAGAAATTGCTGGGTCTTATAGAAGATCCATTTTTAATTTTCTGAGGAATCTCCATACTGTTTTTTATAGTAGCTGCACCATTTTACATTCCTACCAACTATGCACAGGGATTTCCTTTTCTCCACATCCCCACCAACACTGGTTATTTGTTTTTTTTCTGTTAATGAACATTATGACATGTATGAAGTGATCCCTGATGATCACTTTGTCTTGCATTTCCCTGATGATTAATGTTGACATTTTTAATTTACCTTTTGGCCATTAGAAAAATGTTTATTTAAGTCCTTTGCCCATTTTTAAATTGGGTTATTTGTTTTTTTCACTATTGAGTTGTAGGAGTTCCTTATACATTTTGAATACTAACCCCTTACTAGAGGTGTGATTTTCAAATATTTTCTCTCATCCCATAGGTTGCCTTCACGGGAGCCCTCATTTTGCAGCAAGAACACCTAATCTTTTTTCTTTGTTTCTCTAGAAGCTTTTGGTTAGTAGTCAAATCTCAGTCTTCATAACTACCAAAAGGAATAATAACACCATTCTGAGCTGATTTGTTTTTCTTGTGGGTACCATATGATTTAATATTTACTAAAATATTCACTTAAATTATTGACATTTTATTTACCATTATCACATTTCAACTTGTATAGTAGGGTTTATAGAGAGTTAGTTTATCTTAGGTTTCTCCATAACAAGAGTTACAGAGAAGATCTTTTCATATTCTCTATTAGATGGTAGGGAATGTGTTTGTGTGTGACTTTTGCAATACCCTATCATTCATCTCCCCAATTATTCATCTGTGTATCCAATTACTCAGTTAAGAATATTTAACAAATATTAACAAATACAAAGTGATTTAAAATTATCATAATAGTCATAATGACATTTAAAATAATAATAATTATTATAATGACTTATATGGATATGGTGCTTTACAGTTTACAAAACACGTTCGTACACATGGTCATTGCAGTCTTGAGAGACAATGGTTTCTCACTATTATGTGGCTCTTTACTGAAGGTGGTCCATGTAGCCAAAATTTTAGCTGTATTTTTGCTAATGAGAAGCAGAGATGGCTGTCTTAAGTAATTATCTCTCTAACACATTTATCATATAACTTGTATCCTCATGTTAGTATCATCTAGGTAGTTAGAGAAAGTGGTTAATTACTTAGGAGATACCAGAGGTCCAGAGAAAATCCATGACTTGACTAAAATTACATAGAAATTTCATTGTAAGGCTGGATCTCAAGTCTGAGTTTCCTGATTCAGTTCCTCTCCAGACTCTGAACCCCTCTACTCCTGAAGAACCCTAGCATCATAGGCATCCTTGTTTGCCTCATGCCAGAGAGCTACCAATGTTGGCTCCTTGCCACCTCCTCCCCTGCAGTGCCTCAAATGAAAAAAACCATGTCACTCTTCTCCATGTCCTAACCTCATTCTGTCACTCCTGTTGGTGAATTATGCTTTTAGCTGAGGGAAGAAAATTTGCAACTGCCAACCTAGAGATGGTTCTGTTGGGGGCTGGAGTCATGCATCTGACCAGGCTCCAGAGGGAGAAATTGTTCTCTGAAGAGAGCTATTGCTTCAATGGTGTCTGTACCGAGAAAGATCACCCTGTTTTCTGTGACAGTTTCCTTAAACCCATTTTATGGTGGATTATATATACAAACACATTATTTATATATACCTAAAGGTACAAGAATCAATGCAGTAAACATACAAGGATCATAATTTAATGAAGAGGCAGTCACATTCATGAGTGCAGCCTTACAGATAGGTAAACTGAGGCCTCATAAGTCTAAAGGGACTTGCCCAGTAGAATAGTCATACATATGATCCAGTGGCAGAGCCAGCTCAGATCTCAGGAAAACATTGCCTGGTTCTGTATAGAAAACGTACAACAACAAAACATCTTCACAGCAGCTTGTATGTCTCCTCCATAGCACTTATAAAAACTGAAACTGTATAATCATTCCTTTTGTTCATTGTCTTTCTCTTCCACTGGATAAGGAACTCCTTCAGGGAATGAACTGTGTTGGTCTTGTTTACTGTACAATCCTTAGTGTTTAGCATGATGCTTAGCACATAGAGAGCTCTTAATAAATATTTATTGACTGGATGAACAAACAGATGGATATATTAAGGATAGATGAATAAACAAGCTAGGAACAGAGCCTGAGTTTGGAGATTTCAGAGTAGTAGTCTTCTCTTAGAGAAAGCTGTCCCTCCATATTTTATATCTTGTAAGATATTTTATATTTAATGATGGCACAAATGCATTTTTCATTCATTTTGTGTGCAAAGACAAAAGGTCTCCTTGCTTTTAGGATGACAAATACAAAGTGATTTAAAATTATATAGTATATTCAGGACTGGAACAAGACCAAGTGTTGGTCCAAAGCTAGTGACAGGGTCTGACAGCACAGCTGACAGACGGAGGGAAGCTGGCTGTTCCCAAATATATTTTTCTATCCTTTATAAAATTCTCCATCTTCACCCCTGTTCTATCTTCTGTCTCTCATCCCTTACTGTCCTCTTTATCCTACTCATCTCCCATCCAAGTAGACAAGCCTTTGGCCAGTTTTCCACATAAAAGGCAGGAGGACTGATTCCCAGAGCTTGGCTACACTCTCCACCACTGGGGATTACCTGGGTGTTGAACACTGGGTGTTAGAACTAATGTTTGTCCAGCTGATTGAGTCAGAGGAATCCTTTATGGGACCTACAGCCAAGCCTCTCCCCTTCCACATGCCCAGATATTTGCCATCAAAGGCAGCCACATGGCCCAGGAACACTCTTTTGCTCTTTTGATCAGCCCTAGGTCACTAGGTTGGGAATAGGAAGATCATCCTTCTATGTTATTTAGTCCAGCTGGGCATCCTGGAGTAGCAGGCCTTAGAAGTATTTAGTTTGTGAGGGACTGTCTGACCATTGGCCAAATGTTTTCTTTTCATAATCTTGCTTGGACCATGGACCAATAAATTCCTCTAATTTAGATTCTTGCCCTTCCAGACTATGTGGCAGCATTAGCCTTACATCAAAGTGTACTGTCTTAATTTAAGCACTGGGATTTGAAAATTGGCTAATGTCAAGCTGACATAATATCCTATTTCTGATCTAAACCTGCTTCTAGTTAAAGAAGGAACAGACCAAGAAAGGAATTTGGACTTCACTTTCCATATTATAGGAAGAGCAAACTGAGGTCCAGAAGAGGGACATGACTTTTCCAAGTCCCCACAGCAAGTTTCTCTCATTATTCCAATTTTGATTTTCAAAGCCAGCCACAAAAGTAGCTAATTGTCCGTAATAGGCAGGCATTTGGGAAGGTGGAAAATAATCACCTGAGAAGCTTGCTAATTAATATATTCTGTTTTGATTAATCTACGATAGGGCCCAGGAATGTATACCCCCTGCACCTAATGATTCTGTTGTAGATTTTTTGAGGACCACATCTGCACTGGTGTGGACCTCTTTGTTGATACAAAGAGGTTAGAGTAACTCTTCCACGATCACTCAGCATGTGAGGGCACTCTGATTAGTAAAACAGGAACAGCCAGGCAGAAAAGTGGCTATTGAGGTTGCTTGAGGTGATTAAAGAAGAGATGGACAAAGAGAGGATGAAGAAGGTTTTAGTAGTCATGGCGGAGGTGGAGGAGAATGTGCTAGTGGTACATCTTAAACAGAATTCTCAATAAGAAGCAGCAGAAACCAGCTCAGGGTACCTGTACTAGTTTGCTAGAGCTTCTAGAACAAAATACCACAGAATGGTATGGCTTAAATACCATTTATTTAAAGAATAAGAATGAGTGGCTTAAAAAACAGACATTTATTTCTCGTGCTTCTGAACCCTGCAAGTCCCAGATCGAGGTGCCAGCAGGGTCTATTTCACTTTGAGGCCCTCTCGGGTTTGCAGACAGCCGCTTTCCCATTGTGTCCTCACATGACCTCTGTGTGTGTGTGTGTGTGTGTGTGTGCGTGCGCGCGCGTGCATGTGTACATGCATCCCTGGTGTCTCTTTGCATGTCCAAATTCCCTCTTGTTGAAAGGGCATCAATCAGATTGGGTTAAGCTTTACCATAAAGGCCACATTTCACTTAATCACCCTTTCAATGATGTTATCTCCAAGGACTTACATTCTGAAGTATTGGACTTAGAACTTGTGAATTTTGAGGTGACATAATTCACCCCATAATACTGCTCTAGGCCCACAGGGTTGAGAGGCCAGGCTCGGTAATGGATGAATTTGAATGGTAGAAGTAGAGAGGATGAGGAAGGTGGTTCTAGGGATGGGAGAGCAATCTCACCTGCTGAATTTAAGGCTTCTGTACTCTTCATTTCCCCTTC
This sequence comes from Nyctereutes procyonoides, assembly GCF_905146905.1. Lineage (NCBI taxonomy): Eukaryota > Metazoa > Chordata > Mammalia > Carnivora > Canidae > Nyctereutes > Nyctereutes procyonoides. The sequence continues at coordinate 30,993,327 of NW_026575046.1, forward strand.
CTGGAACAAGGGACGCACTTTTAGTTCTCCCATGTTTCCATGAAATTATAGAGAATTAAATGTAAGCCTTTCATCCAATGTCAAAAAAAAATCAACGGCACAGATACATGTTGAAGACATGACTTAGCAATAGTGAGTGAAAGATCATTATTGTTATTTAACTTTCTCTGAGGCAGCTATGAAGGGAATATAGGGGTGTATACTGAGAAATCTATACTTAAGTCCTTGCTTCTATTTTTTTTTTACTGAGATGTGTATACATAGAATGCAGAAAGAAGAAAATTAAAACTGATCATATAATAATAGACACCTAAATATACCAACTATGTGCCAGGCACTGTTCCAAGTGCTTTACACATATTCACTAATCTTTACAGCAACACTTTGTGGTAAATACTATTATTATATTCATTGTCCACTGAGAAAGTTGGTACAAAGAGGTTAAAGTTCCTCCCCTGGGATCATCCAGCTCTTAAGTAGCACAGCTGGGAGTTGAGCCCAGGAATTCTGACCCTAGAGCTCTGTGTTATGCTGTCTCCCAGTGAAGAGTTCAGAAAACTGGAGACTTTTCTAGAGCATTCAATTTTCAGATATGCTTTCCGTTACTGTTTGGAAATATGCTTATTCTGTACGAAGCATCAGAGTATATCTAGAACAATGGCAGAGGAGATGTAGTGTTAAACAGTTACAAGCTCAATATTATGCAATACTTTGAAATAATTCAACAAAGAATTGGGCTACTATAGCAGATATAGCTGATTGCCTATACCTAATAGCCATTTTTTCTTTTTCTTTGCTTATAAAACTATCCTTTTTCAGAGGTAGTGGGTCCAACTCCAAGGCATGGTTCACAATTGGGCAAGGCCAGCTTAACAATCCTATGCCCCTCTGACAGTGATTGGTTTAAGGATGGGCATACAATCCTTTTCTGGCCTATGAGATGCTAAGGAAGTCTTCTGGGGTCTGGAGAAGGTTTTACATTCTGATTAAAAGGGAGAGATACATGAGGAGAAAGCCTCTGGTATGTACCACTTTTCTGTTTGCTTTGAAAGTATCAGATTGAAAAAAAGATAATTGAGCCTGTGAAGAAACCCATCACTGATTTCCTGCAAGATGGAAAAGGCCTTGGCCCTTGGTGACTGTACTGAGCCACTAACTAACCCTGGTGCCACCTTGCTTCAAATTTCCTGTTAAATGAGATGTTAAAATTTGTATTGCTAAAATATGCTGTTACTTGTGGCTCAAATCATCCTGATAGAGCTGCCTTGGAAGATAATGAGCTCCATGTCCTTGGAGATAAGCAAGCAGAATCTGGAGGCCCACTTATCGGAGATATTGTAGCAGGGCCTCAGGCTTTAGATGAGGTTTTCCACTAGAGGACAATTAAGGTCGCTTCTAGGTTTTATACGCTATGATTGTCTCCATGACCCTACCCAACCCTGGCACAAGTCACTCTGCATGACACTCCAAGTCTGTGTGCATCGAGCCAGGCTGGCAGCCACACTTGACATTTTCTATGAGTCACTTGTAGTGCCAGGCCCTTGTGAAAAGGCAGAGGCTGTGATGTCACAGCTCCTCCAATGACACAGCATCAGGGGACAGCCAGAAATAGACATGTAGAAGCCCTTGCCACTGGCGCTCTCTTGTACTCTGACACAGTCACATTTCTCTTAGCTCAGACACCAGGCTGCTGGAGAATGGGAAAAACCAAAATAGACTGGCTGCCCAGTCACCCTCCTAGAATTTCCCATCTACTCTGACAAAGTTCTGAAACACCCAAGGTGAAACTTGTCAGATAGAATGTTGAGAAACTGGTAGACATTTAGCTGGGCTTTGATTCCTCTTCATGGTGGCCCACTCCAAAACGAAAACCCCGAGAAAATGTCTTGAGGCAGCCTTGTCCTCAATGTATTCCTGCGATCTGATATTGGGAAGTTGGGGACTATGGTCAGTTTCATCTCTGGCTTCTTGGTGCTGTAACATATTGGTTGTTACAGCTAAATGGGGCGGCCAAACCCTGTAGAACTATGCCAGCCATTTGACGGAATGCAAAGGAGCTGTAGCCCTCTGGCACTTTTGCTTAGAAATAGTTTTTACATAATACTGATGATTATGGCGGCAGCTAATATTTGTTGGGATTTCAGGGGGTCAGTAGACTGTGTCTACCTTCTTCCCTAAATCTGAACTAGCTAAGAAATAGATGTAAGAATCAGAAAAATGGATCTCAAAATGTCATATGTATTATTGATGAAAGTTAGGTTGGGGGATTTAGCTTAGAAATGAGACGACAGTGGATATCTTAATACTGCACTCATACTGGTGTGGTTGCACAATCACAGGCCTCCCCTAAATAGAGTAGTAATCTTTGTTTTTTTTTTTTTTTATGAGGTGATTATTTTATTTTTTTTTATAAATTAATTTTTATTGGTGTTCAATTTACCAACATACAGAATAACACCCAGTGCTCATCCCGTCAAGTGTCCCCCTCCGTGCCCGCCACCCATTCACCCCCACCCCCCGCCCTCCTCCCCTTCCACCACCCCTAGTTCATTTCCCAGAGTTAGAAGTCTTTATGTTCTGTGTCCCTTTCTGATATCTCCCACACATTTCTTCTCCCTTCCCTTATATTCCCCTTCACTATTATTCATATTCCCCAAATGAATGAGAACATACACTGTTTGTCCTTCTCCGATTGACTTACTTCACTCAGCATAATACCCTCCAGTTCCATCCACGTTGAAGCAAATGGTGGGTATTTGTCGTTTCTAATGGCTGAGTAATATTCCATTGTATACATAAACCACATCTTCTTTATCCATTCATCTTTCGATGGGCACCGAGGCTCCTTCCACAGTTTGGCTATTGTGGACATGGCTGCTAGAAACATCGGGGTGCAGGTGTCCCGGCATTTCATTGCATCTGAATCTTTGGGGTAAATCCCTAACAGTGCAATTGCTGGGTCGTAGGGCAGGTCTATTTTTAATTCTTTGAGGAACCTCCACACAGTTTTCCAGAGTGGCTGCACCAGTTCACATTCCCACCAACAGTGTAAGAGGGTTCCCTTTTCTCCGCATCCTCTCCAACATTTGTTGTTTCCTGCCTTATTAATTTTCCCCATTCTCACTGGTGTGAGGTGGTATCTCATTGTGGTTTTGATTTGTATTTCCCTGATGGCAAGTGATGCAGAGCATTTTCTCATGTGCATGTTGGCCATGTCTATGTCTTCCTCTGTGAGATTTCTCTTCATGTCTTTTGCTCATTTCATGATTGGATTGTTTGTTTCTTTGGTGTTGAGTTTAAGAAGTTCTTTATAGATTTTGGAAACTAGCCCTTTATCTGATATGTTATTTGCAAATATCTTCTCCCATTCTGTAGGTTGTCTTTGAGTTTTTTTTTTTATAAATTAATTTTTATTGGTGTTCAATTTACCAACATACAGAATAACACCCAGTGCTCATCCCGTCAAGTGTACCCCTCAGTGCCCATCACCCATTCACCCCCACCCCCCACCCTCCTCCCCCTCCACCACCCCTAGTTCATTTCCCAGAGTTAGAAGTCTTTATGTTCTGTCTCCCTTTCTGATATTTCTCACACATTTCTTCTCCCTTCCCTTATATTCCCTTTCGCTATTATTCATATTCCCCAAATGAATGAGAACATACACTGTTTGTCCTTCTCCGGTTACTGTGGCCAAGTTCAAAAAGGGTGTTGCCTGAGTTCTCCTCTGGGATTTTGATGGAATCTTGTCTCACATTTAGATCTTTCATCTATTTTGAGTTTATCTTTGTGTATGGTGCAAGAGTGGTCCAGTTTCATTCTTCTGCATGTGGATGTCCAATTTTCCCAGCACCATTTATTGAAGAGACTGTCTTTCTTCCAGTGGATCATCTTTCCTCCTTTATCGTATATTAGTTGAGCATAAAGTTCAGGGTCCACTTCTGGGTTCTCTGTTCTGTTCCATTGATCTATGTGTCTGTTTTTGTGCCAGTACCACACTGTCTTGATGAACACAGCTTTGTAGTACAACCTGAAATCTGGCATTGTGATGCCCCCAGATATGGTTTTCTTTTTTAAAAATTCCCCTGGCTGTTTGGGGTCTTTTCTGATTCCACACAAATCTTAAAATAATTTGTTCTAAGTCTCTGAAGAAAGTCCATGGTATTTTGATAGGGATTGCATTATACGTGTAAATTGCCCTGGGTAACATTGACATTTTCACAATATTAATTCTGCCAATCCATGAGCATGGAATATTTTTCCATCTCTTTGTGTCTTCCTCAATTTCTTTCAGAAGTGTTCTGTAGTTTTTAGGGTATATTTTGAGAACCATTTGAATGGTAAATGGTTCTCCAACCTTTTATTTTCAGGTTGTAGGTGTCCTTCTGTCTAAAATGAGTCTCTTGTAGACAGCAAATAGATGGGTCCTGTTTTTTTATCCAGTCTGAAACTCTGCGCCTTTTGATGGGGTCATTAAGTCCATTCACGTTCAGGGTTACTTGAACTTCTTCTTAAAGGGGAGTTTTAAGAGTCCCCCTTAAAATTTCTTGCAGAGCTGGTTTGGAGGTCACATATTCTTTCAGTTCCTGCCTGTCTTGGAAGCTCTTTATCTCTCCTTCCATTTTGAATGAGAGCCTTGCTGGATAAAGTATTCTTGGTTGCATGTTCTTCTCATTTAGGACCCTGAATATATCCTGCCAGCCCTTTCTGGCCTGCCACGTCTCTGTGGAGAGGTCTGCTGTTACCCTAATATTCCTCCCCATGAAAGTCAGGGACTACTTGTCTCTTGCTGCTTTAAGTATCTTCTCTTTATCTTTGGAATTTGCAAGCTTCACTATTAGATGTCGAGGTGTTGAACGGTTTTTATTGATTTTAGGGGGGGATCTCTCTATTTCCTGGATCTGAATGCCTGTTTCCCTTCCCAGATTGGGAAAGTTTTCAGCTAGGATTTGTTCAAATACATATTCTGGCCCTCTGGCCCTTTCGGTGCCCTCGGGAACCCCAATTAAACGTAGGTTTTTCTTCCTCAGACTGTCATTTATTTGCCTTAATCTGTCTTCATGGTCCCTTAATTGATTGTCTCTTTTTTCCTGTTTCCCTCTTTGCCATTAACTTGTCTTCTATGTCACTCACTCGTTCTTCCACCTCGTTAACCCTCGTCGTTAGGACTTCTAGTTTGGATTGCATCTCATTCAATTGATTTTTAATTTCTGCCTGATTGGATCTAAATTCTGCAGTCATGAAGTCTCGTGAGTCCTTAATGCTTTTTTCTAGAGCCACCAGTAGCTGTAGAATAGTGCTTCTGAATTGGCTTTCTGACATTGAAGTGTAATCCAGATTTTGTACCTCTGTGGGAGAGAGGGCTGTTTCTGATTCTTTCTTTTGAGGTGAGGTTTTCCTTCTAGTCATTTTGCTCAGTGCAGAGTGGCCAAAAACAAGTTGTATTGGAACACGGGGGAGTATCACTGGTCCGTCCAGCTGGTCTTCTGGGGGAGGGGCCTGCTGTGCTGATTCTCAGGTGTTAGCACTTGGGGGAGCTGCTCTGCCCCTGCCTGCTGCCGGGCTCAGCGGGGGTTGTTTACCCCGTGGGGCCCCAGGAGGAACAGCAGCAGTTGCTATGGCAACTCTGGAAGCCTGGATTCAGCCTCCGCAGGAACTACGGGGCTCGGGGCTCTCGGTTCTCCGTCTGCAGGGCCTGGAGGCTCCGGGGCGGGGCCGCTGATCTGCTCAGCTCGGGGCAGGAGCGTCCTCGCTGTCCTGGGCCCTCCCGGCCTCTGCCTGTCCCGGGGGAGGCCGGATCCTGGGCTGTGTCCCGGCGCCCTGTGTTCCGGGGCCTGCGCTGTGGGATTCGCGCTCCCGCCCCGCAGCCCCCTCCGCGGAGCCGCCGCCCGAGCCCCTCCGAGCTGCTCCGGCCCCGCCGTGCGCGCTGCAGCCCTTAGGGAGCTCGGCGCACTCTCCCGGGGCGCAGGTGTCTGTTAGTGTCCCCGGGAGCCCGAGGGCATCCCCGCCCTCCTGGGTCCTGCTCCAACTCCCTGCGAGCCCCTTTCCGCCCGCCCGGGAAGGTTGGTGCAGCTCCTGCTCCTCCGGGACGGGGCTCTCCTGTCCTGGGGACACTCGCCCCGGCCTCAGCCCGGCTCCTCGCGGGGCCCCTCCCCCTCGGAGGCCTTTTGTTCCTTTATTTCTTTTTCCCCGTCTTCCTACCTTGATAGAAGCGCGAACTCTTCTCACTGTAGCGTTCCAGCTGGTCTCTCTTTACATCTCAGGCCGAATTCGTAGATTTTCAGGATGATTTGAAGGTTATCTAGGTAATTTGGTGGGGACAGGTGATTTGGGGACCCTGCTCTTCCGCCATCTTGCCCCTCCCTCGAGTAGTAATCTTTGTAAAGTCTCATGCGTGGCTAAGAGCAGACCCCAAAGTATAACTCCAAAAGTATTCTGATAAAACTCTTCTCCCTTGGGAAGTGTAAGTGAGAATGGGAAGTGAGGCTAAGAGCATTGGTCTAGCTTAAGTCCCTGCACATGGAATCATGATGAGTGAGAAGCGTTTCCCCCATCCATATTGGCTGAGTCCTTAATATTTGCTAGGTACTGTGCCAAGTATCTGCAGAACCTGTATAGTTTAACTGCCTTTCAACCTTATGAGGAAAGTACTTAGGATTATCTTCATCTTACAGATGAAAAAAGATCAGGGGCTTTCCTGAGGTGATACAGCCAGTATGTGGTAAGATGGGATCCAGACTGAAGTTGGTATGAAGCCAGAACCTACCTTATAAACACTGTGCTGCTGCACCTCCTCCCCATTACTGCACATCATGGCTGGGTGCTGTGAAGAGATGGAGGAACACAGGGTTCTTGATCAGGAGATTTGGGTTCTGGCCCAGACTCTGTCATTTCTTAGCCTCCACAGCTGTGGTGTTCTCACCTGCAAAATAGGGATTGTGCTGCCTCTTCTGAGAAGCTCAGCAAGTCCCTGTGAAGGTCAGGTGAGATCATGGGCATTAAAGTATGTTGTGACAGGCCAGCCCAGAGCACAGATGTGTACTAGGGGGCAGTATAGCTGAGTTCCATTCCTGCCTCCCATAAAAACTTTCTCAGGGATGTGGTCTAACCACTTGACTTTCAGTACCTCAGTTTTGTCATCTGTAAAATGAGAGCACTGGTCCTTGACTTATTAAGCTCTTAGGTGTTGTGGTGCTTGAAGAAGGTAAAGTGAAGAAAATGCTTTCTTTGTATAATATAGAAATGCAGAAGAATGATGAGGGCTGTTATTTTGTGAGATGTGGTTATGGGCAGTTTTATTTTTGTGATAAAATTGTTTCTTAGATTCTCATCGACTCATTTGTCTAAAGAATTAAAATCCTGATAGTTTAGCTTTGCATCCAGAGATTTATTATTTAAAATAAAATACTAAAACAAAAATCTTCAGCTAGTTCAAATAATTCCACTTGGAAGCATTAGCAAATACCAGCTTTGTACTCAATCTTATGTGCTAAGGAGCAGAAGGTAAAAATGCCAACCACATAGGGTGCTTACGGTGTGTCTTATACTATTTTAAATGCTTTGAATATATTAATTTATTTAATGTTCACAGCAAACTGTGAGTAGGCATATTACTATCTCCATTTTAGAGGTAGGGTAGGGAGAACAGAGGCTCAGGGAGGTTAGATGACATTCCCAGGATCTTATAAACAGCAGAACCACAATTTAAACCTAAGCAGTCTAATTCATAATCTATGGTCCTAACCACTAGAACAGGAGTTTAGAAGCCAAGTGCTTGCCTTCACACAGCTTGCAGAACAGCTCACAGACTAGCTGAGAGGCAGGAGTTGCACAGAGAAATTGGAAAGCAAACAAGACATTGCTGTATTAAATTATGTGTCAAATAATACTGTCTGGACTACGAGTTGATAAAAAGGATTCAAAATAGAGCAGGGTAGTGGAAGCGTTATGGAAGAGGTAATGTGCGACCTGGGCTTTTTAGGGCAGTCAGCTCTGAAGAGGTAAGTAAAATGGTAGGGACCATCCATGTGGTACTTGGCCCTGACTAATGGGACTCATTACTCAAGAAAGCATTGGTGAAAAAATACCACTAAACAAAATAAATATGTATCATACAAAGAAGACAGCTCTAGGAATAAACAAAGAACACTATTCTAGACCACTAACTAATCATATCGCAATTTGTGCCTCAGTGTCTTCCTTTGTAAGATAGGACTAGTAATTCCTATTTTGCCTTCCTTACAGAGTCAACTCATATTAGACATCATAAATTATACATATACAATGGGATAATATTTTAAACAAATCATTCATATTTTTCTCTTTCGTCTTCCCAGTGATAGGAACTTTGCCCTAGTTACCCAGAGAAGGGCTGCCAGTGGAGGGATACTGACCAAAAGGGGCATCCACACACCAAATCAGGCTGAAGTCTTTAAAGCGGATTGTCTAAATTCCTTTAGCTCCTGTTTAGCCTATCAAGGGCATGCTGTATCTGAGGAAGGCCACTGTGGAGGAGCCCGTCCCTTTCTTACTTTGAAAGTTAGGATAATACAGGAGAGAGAAGGGTGCAGGAGAAGAGAATGAAGATACAGGGTCCTAAATGTTTCATCCTTGTGGTAGCTTTGGCACAGGGGGCTGGAGGCTCATTAGATAGATTGGGAGAACACTGAGAGTAGGTTTGCTTTGTCATCAGCCGAGGACACAAGATGGACCTGCTAGTCCCGCATGGGGCAGTTTGCTCCAAAAATACCTGAGAGTGCTTGGATCTTGCTTCAGTGGGTTATGGTGGTTGGGGCAAGCTGGCCCTGTAATAAAGACTGCAGATCAGACCCACCCAGGTGGGGAGAGTGGAGTTTAAACCAAACCTAAGAAAAACCTGCTCCTAGCCGTAGGCAAGGTAAGGCCCAGATAGGCAGGGTCCCCCAGTCTGTGTTCTGGTTGAGGCAAGAAAGCCAATGAGAGTGCCATGCCAGCTTTCATTTCTGCTGTGCAGGCCAGAGGGGCAAGCAGAAACCAGGCGGACATAGAGTGTGATTCCCTGGATAAAAATGAACAGGAGGCCATCCCTCTACCCTGCATATCACCATGAATACTTATAAATCACATATCCCTCTCTGTCTCCACACTTGCCTTTTACTTAGAATTTATCTCGATGGAGAAGCAGGGAGGGGTTATTTGAGAGATTAAAAAAATTTTATTCTAGGGAGACTGACACTACCTGAAGTGACTGTTTAGATAATAAGAAGAGACAGAATTTAAACTAGATTGATTATTTAGTTCATTTTTCTACCAACTGTCAGATGGGAGTTATAGACAATTGAAAGCTCAGTTACAGGCAAAATAAATTCATTTTCTGTCTTTATCTAGGTTGACGTGTGAACAACACTGTGTGATCCAATTACATACAATGTTTTTGTTGTTAAACCTTTCTGACTGAGAGTAGCACGTCCACACATTGTATTTTTAAATATTTAAGTGACGTTAACCTTTGCCTGGAACATGATAATATCTGTAAAAGTACCTGGCACATATTTAGTGCTAGGTGAATATTAATTATTTTAATGTTGTTAAGGGTCAATGTCACGAAACATAACAGCTATGTTCTTTGGATCACAGCTCTTGGTTCTGTATTTAGAGCCTGGATGTTGGGCAAGATGGACCCAGTGTGTAATATCAGTGCTTTTCCTCTGGGTGATGATGTAAGGAAGTGTGGTCCAGAGCAGGGGTTCCCAAACTTGGTCCTGCATCAGAATTATCTGGATAGCTTATTTAAAAAATATAGATTGTTTCTCCTTTGTTTCTCCTTGTGATTATGATTCAAAATTTCTGGGGAGGTGCCAAGGCATCTTTTGAAAACCATTAAAAATCTGTTCAGATGGCATTGTAAATACCAAGAGGCACTATGGCATATCTTTGGTTATTTCTTCCTTCTTTGTTGTTGACTCTTAACACATGTATGGGTAGACTAGAGTAAGTCAGGTTTGATTGATTATTTAGTTTCTGTCTATATAAAGCTCTATGTCTAACCAGCTCAGCTCTGTAAATTCCCCACATTTCAAAACAAAACATATGTAAGAGATGATGAGGGTTTTTGTTTTTGTTTTTGTTTTGTTTTGTTTTTTGGCAGGGGTGTGCGGTGGGGAACAGGTCAAAGAAAATGACATCTCCTCTTTACTTGAGCAGAACACAAAGTCTCCATGCCCAGAGCAAAGGTTAGGTGGGAGTGAAAAATCCCTAATGTGAGCAGAGCCATTTTCTTGTTTTTCTCTCCTTTTTATTCCTGTTTTCAAGTCCCAGAGGTATATTGCTCCTATCAACTCTCAAAGAGAGGATTTTTACTGCAGCACAAACTGCAAAGCAGGCAAGGTGTGTGCTAGGATTCCTGTAAGAAAATCTTTCTTTGGGGTCCTAGCACTTTTATCCCACCTCTGCCACCACTTTTAGGGTGCTATTACCTTAATGGGGCCTCTCCAGCACTTTGAGTCATCTTTTTCTGTTGGTCACCTGACCAAATGATGCCCTGGCTGAAACTGGCAAATGGCCATTGTGCTGAACATAATCGTTCCAGTGAAACATGGCTGATTAGCATAGAAATCTCCATAAGCCTTTCTATTCTAATTTTGCTGTTAGAATTCTGGCCTCTCTCGGAGGTCATGCTAACCTAGTTAAGGCTCTTGGAGAAAATACTGTCGTTCCAGCTCATTGCGTTTGCATTAAAATATATTGTCCTTCAGCTGACATGCTAACCAGCAACCCATCATCTGCAACTTTGTGCAGAACCTAAACTGCAGGGCATCATCCATTGTTTAAGTTGGAATCTGGAAACCTCAGTGGAAATATATCATGGGCACCAGGACATTAAGGTCCTTAAAGTTCTGGCTGTGCCTACTTCACTCTGGATAAAGTGAAAAGATTTTGATGAAAAGCAGGTTATTGCAAAGTGAAGGATGCAAACTGTGGAGGTCCCTCTAGTGTCGCACCCCACAGAGACAACATGGTATTGTGAGAGCATGAATGCCAGAGTCAGACTGCCTGGCTGAAATTCCTGCTCCACTGTGTACAAAATTTGGGGATTTGGGCAGGTTACCTAGCTTTTTCATGGCACAGTGTATATTTCTATAAAACAGAAGTGATAATAAAATAGTATATATCTCACTGGGTTGCCTTGTGGCTTAGATGACATCATTTATGTACAATGATATGTCATATATGCTCAATCAGTATTAGCTGTTATTATTAGTTAACTACTAATATTATCTATGCTCAATCAATGTTAACTATTTTTATGAATAACAATAACAAAACTAAGGAATGGTTAATCCCTCATATGTCTCATTGATACAATTCTTAAAAATCTATTTGAGAAAAGATATCTAGGTGCTGAGACTACAACGACAAATGAAAAGGGATGATTTCTGCCTCTGCAAATATTACACTCCAGAAACACAGCCTGGAAGTTAATGAGTTATCTATTACTGCAGGTCCAAGAAGAGGGTGGGTAATTGTTTTGCAAGAATGTTATGGATTTGTTTTTATTGGTTGGGAGGTTGTAAATTGCTTAGAACAGTACCTGACACTGCATAATAAGTATATAATAGTTTAATTTATATTGTTATTATTACTATGATTTCCAGCTGTACTAACTTGTATTATCTTGCTTAAATCTCATGTTGACTTTTTGAGGTATTATGATTATCCCATATTACTGATGAGGAAATTAAGGCTTAACTTCCTCAGTGCTATATAGTTTATATGTGGCAGAAGCACCTTTTAAACCAATTACATAGGGTCTTTTGGAATTCTTACTTACTTGATTTGTCATAGCCTGTGTCTCTCAAAGCAATTGCAGAGCTATGAAAAGTCTGTTGGTTGATTGGTTGGTTTCTTTTGACTTGTACACTTGAGATCATTTTCTTCTTTTGAGGGAGGATTGGACCTCTCAGACATTTAGACACAGGCAGTGAGCTTCTGAAGATCCACATTGCAGTGGATGAATGTTTGTATCCCTTTCCCACCCCAATTTCATTTGTTGCACTCTTAACTCTTGATGTGATGGTATTTGGAAGGATAGTGCCTTTGTGAGTTGATTGAGTCACAAAGATGGACTCCTTATGAATGGGCTTAGTGTCCTTATAAGATCATTCCCTTATTTCTTCAGCTACATGAGCTTACAGCAAGGAGACAGTTATCTGTGAACTAGGAGGTAGATTCTCACCAGACCTTGAATATTCTGGTATCTTTATCTTGGACTTTCCAGCTTCCAGAACTATGAAACATAAATGTTTATTGCATAAGAGACCCAGTCTGTGGTATTTTTGTTATACCAGCCTGAACTGACTGAGGTACATAGCCTGGTCCCTAGGAATTCCCTATGAGTTGAGCTACCCCACTCATTGTTTCTTGACCTTAAGAAAGTATCTACCTCACTTCCAGTTTCAGGCAAGACAATGTCTAATATTTCCTCACAAAAGCATCTAATTTTAAAATATTCTTGCATAGGAGCACCTGGGTGGCTCAGCTGGTTAAGCATCTGACTCTTGATTTCAGCCCAGGTCATGATCTCGGGGTTGTGGGATTGAGTCCTGCATTTTCTATCTCTCTCTCTCTGCACATTCCCTGCTTGCATACTCTCCATCTTTCTCTCAAAATAAATAAATAAATAAATAAATAAATAAATAAATAAACAAAAGAACAAAAAACATTTAAAAATACTTTTGCAGAAAAGGGAAAATCTATACTTAAATAAAATTAGGCTAAAAAAAGATCAGAGTTGGAAGAAACTACAAAGATCATTTACACTAACTCCTCCATTTTGTTTTTGAGGCAGAGATCAAGGGAAAGGATGAGAATTACCAATGTTTACTTGACTAACCATTGCCGTGGTGGCTAAGAGTGTAGATTCTGGAGCCAGATGCCTTGGGTTTGAATTCTAGGTCTATTACTTCTTAACTGTGGAACCTCTTTATGCCTTAGTTACCTAATCTATAAAGTGACGGAAATAATGGTTTTTACTCTTGGGGACGTGCTGAGGATTAAGTTGACAACACTGGGGACTAAGTCCAGATTGCTTAACTCTGACTAGTCCTCTTTTTATTTCTCTAAATTCATTTCCATTAAGATCTTCTTTGTATCTAGCTGAGGTTCATCTGGCTTTAGTTTGACCTGTGCCCGCTTGTTCTGTTTTCAGTCAGGATGTATATGTAGCCACACATTATGATCTTGGGACTCTGAGATCATGTAGATGTGGAATTGAATTCCAACTTTACCACAGAAACTTAGTTAGCCTCCTTATACCTCTGTTTCTTCATTTATAGACTAGGGTTAAAAAGGCATATATACCAAAGCTTCTGCATAGCAACAAAATAAAATACAAAACCAACAAAATAAAAAGGCAACCTGCAGAATGGGAGAAAAACATTTGCAGACCATATATTGGAAAGGGATTACTATCCAAAATATATAAGGAACTCCTACAACTCAATAGCAAAAAACTCAAATAATCCAATTTAAAAATGAGCAAAGGAACTGAATAGACATTTCTTAAAGAAAACATACAAATGGCCAACAGGTACATGAAAATGCGTAATCAACATTACTAGCTATCAAGGAAATGCAAATCAAAACTATAATGAGATATTACCTCATACTTGTTAAGATGGCAATTACATATATATTAATGATTATACATATAACGACCTTCAGAATGGGAGAAGATATTTGCAAATAACATATCAGATGGAGGGCTAGTTTCCAAAATCTATAAAGAACTTGTTGGGCTCAACACCAAGGAAACAGACAATCCAATCATGAGGTGGGCGGGGGACATGAGGAGAGGTCTCGCGGAGGAGGACATGGACATGGCCGACATGCACATGAGAGGATGCTCTGCGTCACTTGCCATCGGGGAAATACAGATCAAAGCCACGGTGGGATGCCACCTCACGCCAGTGAGAATGGGGAAAATTAATAAGGCAGGAAACAGCGAATGTTGGGGAGGATGTGGAGAGGAGTTAGCCCTCTTGCACTGTTGGTGGGAGTGTGAACTGGTGCAGCCACTCTGGAGGGCTGTGTGGAGGTTCCTCAAGGAATTGGCGGTGGACCTGCCCTACGATCCAGCAATTGCACTGTTGGGGATTTACCCCGAAGATTCGGATGCAATGAAACGCCGGGGCACCTGCACCCCGATGTTTCTAGCAGCCATGTCCACAATAGCCAAACTGTGGAGGGAGCCTCGGTGCCCATCGAAAGATGAATGGATAAAGAAGATGTGGTTTGTGTATACGATGGAATATTAGCCATTGGAAACGACAAATACCCACCATTTGCTTCAGCGTGGGTGGAACTGGAGGGTGTTATGCTGGGTGGGGTGGGTCAATCGGAGGGGGACGGACGGTGTGTGTTCTCACTCATTTGGGGAATGTGAATGGTGGTGGAGGGGAGTGTAGGGGAAGGGAGAGGAGGTGTGTGGGAGATGTCAGAAGGGGACACAGAGCATGAAGACTTCTAACTCTGGGAAATGAACTGGGGGTGGTGGAGGGGGAGGAGGGCGGGGGGTGGGGGTGAATGGGTGACGGGCACGGAGGGGGACACTTGACGGGATGAGCACTGGGTGTTATTCTGTGTGTTGGTAAATTGAATACCAATAAAAATTAATTTATAAAAAAATTATTATATTAGTATATATAGAGTGGAGAAAAGGAAACCCTAGTACACCATTGGTGGGAATGTAAACTGATACAGACATAATTAATAATAAATTTAGAAAACAGCATACAGGCTCCTCAAAAAATTAAAAATAGAAGCACTCTATGATCCAGCAATCCTTCTATTGGATATAATCCCAAAGGAAATGAAATTAGTACATCAATATGATATCTGTGCTCATGTGTTCATCACTGCATTATTTATAATAGCCTAGATACAAAAGCAACCTAAATGTCTATCAACAGATAAGTGGATTTTTAAAAATGTGACATATACAATGGAATATTATTCAGCCTTAAAAAGGATGGAAATCTTGCAATTTGTAACAATATGGATGAAACTTGAGGACATGATGCTAAATGAAGTAAGCCAGTCACTGAAGGATGAATATTACATGTTACGATTTATATACTGAATCTAAAAAAGTCAAACTCAGAAGCAGAGAGGAGAATAGTGGTTGCCACGGGCTGAGCGCTGGTATAAATGGGAGGTATTAATCAAAGGGTATAAAGTTCCACTTATAAGAAAGTGAATAAATCTTAAAGATCTCCTGTATAGTGTCTGCCTTAGTCCCTTCAGGCTGTTTTAACAAAGCACCACAAAGGGACGCCTGGGTGGCTCAGTTGGTTGGGCATCTGCCTTTGGCTCAGGTCATGTTCTCAGGGTCCTGGGGTTGAGCTCCAAGATGGGCTCCCTACTCAGCAGGGAGTTTGCTTCTGCCTCCTGCTTTGCACTCATGCTCTCGCTCTCTGTCTTTCTTACTCAAATAAAGAAATAAAATCTTTAAAAAAAAAGACAACAAAGCATGACAGAGTGGGTAGCTTATAAGCAGCAGAAATTTATTGGTCACAATTCTGGAGAAGAGAATTCTGAGATCAGAGTGTCAACATAGTCAGGATAGGGTCCTTTTCTGCATCACAACTTCTTGTTTTATCCTCATGTGCCAGAAAGGACTAGGGATCTCTGTGGCATCTATTTCCTGAGGGCACTGATCCCTTTCACAAGGGTTCCATCCTTAAGACTTAGTAACTTCCCCAAGGTTTTACCTTCTAATACCATCACTTTTGGGGTTTAGGACTTCAAAATATGAATTTTGGGAGGACACAAACATTCAGTCCAAAGCAGTTCTTAGAGTTAACAATATTGCATTGTATACATAAAAATTTGCAAATATAGATCATATATTAACATTTTTATCACAAAAACAATGTGTTAGTAAGAGGGTGGGAAACTTTTAGAGATGATGGATATATTTATGGCATAGATTGTGGTGATGGTTTTACAAGTGTATAATTATGTATAAATTCATCAAGTTCTATACACTTAATATATACAGCTTTTTGTATGTTAATCATACTTCAATAATTTTTTTAACAAAACTCTTATTTGGTTGCTGATAGGATTAAATAAGCACATCTTCATAAAAGGACTTAGCAAATCCTGACACTTAAGTACTTAATGCATGCCAGTACATTAACAGTATTTATTACAGATCCTTGTAGGATTTTGCAAGTTATAGGAGTATTTTCCTTTTGTAGGTTATTTGAATAGGCTAAGCCATCAGTGAAAAGAGAGGTTTTGCATCTCACAAATAGGACACTGGAGAGTGTGAAGCCAATGTGACACTCAGATGAATTAGATTTATAATTCCCAAGCAGATGCTTAGGCATTCTCTGGGAGATTCTGGGGGAAACTCACTAAATTGTGGATTACTGTGTCCCATCTCATAATTGTTAAATCTGAATGGAATAAGGAAGTATGTCCCAGGAATATATATCTTTCAAAGTTCCCTGTGTATGCTTTATGGGCTTCTAGATTTGAGAACCATAGGATTAGGCAGCCATCTAAATGGGGTGACTTAAGGGGAGCCAAAGATGTTCTTTTATATCATTCATTCCTCTCATGCCTTCCATTTATGCATTCATTCATTTATCTGTCCCCTCCATCCATCAACCAAACATGTGTTTGTGCTCAATGTTTGCCTCATGACCTGCTGTTCCTATGATTGATGCAATAATGAATGATCAATGTTCTTATAGAGTTGATAGTCTGAGAGAATGGATAAAATAAGTATAAATAATATGTGATGAACTACAGAGTGGGAGGGGAAAATGAAACACCTCTTGCAGGTTGTGGTGGGAAAATCAGGAGAGGTTTCATTGTATCCAAGGGCATCTCCTCTTCTTAGGATGTTTCTCTGATTCAAGCTTCTTTTGCTCTTGATTGTTTGCATTAGCTACCAATCCTATGGGTTTCTACAGCTTTCTGACTTACTCTTCACACATTAGATAAGAGTTATATGTTTGCTTATATGCTTTCTTAGGAGCTGAGAACTTGAGGAAGGTGATGCCTCCTTGCTAGGTGCCTGCCTATGACTGAGGATCATTAGTAAGTACGCAGTAAACATTGAAGAAGTTGGGTGGTCATACTGGTTATGGGAAGAGGAGAAGCAGTGGGAGATGGCCTGGAGGGGTGGGGCTGGGGCCAGATCATGGAACATGTGGAATTTGAATCAATTTGAACTTTAGCTCTCAGGCAGTGAGCCCAAGACAATTTGGGAAGCCATATCGATTGTCTACAAAAAAGGTAAAAAGGGCAAGAACTAGATCTTAAAGTGAGAGAGAGTACAGAGATAATTTTAACTATAAATTGTGATGGATTACATCAAATTATGAAGTGAAACAATCGATTCCTTTCCAGTTCCATTTGAATCCACCTGATTACTTCAATGAGACATTCTCAGTTAGGTGCTAGCACTTAAAAATCTAACACTTTTATTGTGCCTTTTTAACAAAGAGAAAACATACTTCAAGCTCAGAGCCTTGGCAAATGTATTAATTATCTACTGTCATATTAATGTATGTAATAAACATTTAGAAAACCTCTGTACCTTTCAGGGGGCACCTGGGTGGCTCAGTGTCTGCCTTTGGCTCAGGTTTTGATCCCGGGTCCTTGGATCGAGTCCCACATTATGCTCCCCACAAGGAGCCTGCTTCTTGCTCTGCCTATGTCTCTCTCTCTGTGTCCCTCATGAATAAATAAATAAAATCTTTTTTAAAAAAATACAGAAAAAGAGAAAAGCTCTGTGCCTTTCAGCAATAAATCTTTATTTAGCTCAGGAGCCTGCAAGTCAGCCATTAAGGCTAGGGGTTCCTTTGGTCTTAGACTGGATTTGCTGTCAAGTTTAGTGGTTAGATTCTCAGCTTATCCTTAGCTGGGGTAACTGGAATCTGCTTCATGTGTTTCTCACATTCTTCCAGCAGCATAGCCTGGGCACATCATCATTGCAGAGGGGTGATCCCCGTCATACAAGAGCCTTTCATGCCTCTGTATGTATCAAGTACACTAATGCAAGATTGGCCAGGGCAAGTCCTATGTCTGGGTGCAGAATCAAGGGATGGAGAAATGGACTCTGCCTACTTAGAGGAACTCAATCCTGTGGGCACAAAGCATGGAGACATGAAGGGATAAAAGAATCATTAAAGGTCTCAGTGTATCTAGTATAGCAGGCAAGATTATATAGCTAGAATTTAGTATAGCATCTTTTTCCTTATTTTGAAAACTATATTTTCATGGCAATTGATATAAGTTTTCAGTTATGAGAGTAATGTAAAATTTTCTTCTAAAACAAATCTATTTGAGACAAATGTATGTAAAGAAAAAAGTGTTTTTTAAAAAGTAGCCCATATGGCCCACAGGTATGGCAAAAATCATCCAAGGAAGTAACAAGCTTGGAAAACTGAGCCAGGATGATTGCAATTGGGACTCTGAACAGAAAATGCGTGCAAGAGATGCTGCAGACTCAGCAAAATAAATTTAATAACCACATGGGTTCAGCTGAGTTCAGTTAAATAAACATATGTTTTAAGTGTCAGCAAGCTGCCTGACACAGTGGCAGGAACCAGAGATACAAAGATGAAAAACTCCAAGTTTTTGTTCTAAAGCACTTCATAATTTAGTGGGTGAGAGATGCGTGACAGATAACTTGGACACTCTGGACTATTATATAGCTAGTCAATATGTTCTGGGTGCCGACAGAAAGGGCACTCAGCTTAGGCTGGGAGTGGGCTTTGGAGAAGGGCTCCCAGCAAGCTCCCTGGAGGAACCTCTGGAAGAATGAGTAGAGGTTCCCCAGGTAGAGGGCTGAACGAAAGTGTGAAAAGTGTGAAATCCTCCTTGGAAAAGCTCATTCTTATTGAAGCCTGACAGGAGATGAGATAGAGGAATTGGGGACAACCAGGTTATAGACAGTACAGCAAAGCTAGACAGTTTAGAATTTACCCTGTTATGGAAAGGGTGGGGTGGTGGTTAGTGAAGGTTCTCAAGCAGGGAAAAGACATATGTGTATATATATGTGTGTGTGTATTCACGTATTTATATTTATACAATATTCACCACAATATATACACATTTTTTCTTCTTCTCTGTAATAATTCCTGCCAGGTGGTTTTGGACTTTCTGTTTGGAAGCCTTCAGGGACAGAGGGCTCATTATTCCACAGGAGAGGCTGTTATAGTAGACCTGATTGTAACCAGATGCAAATTGACTTGAGGGACACACAACTGGAAATGGGAATTGTGCAGTAATAGAGATGAGGGACATGAAGGGGCTGGATGAATAGGGAGAGTTTAGATGTAAAAACAGAGAACCACTTTGGTTCATGCTAAGTGCTGAAAAAATGTAAACTGTGGTTGTGCTTGCTCACTTTCACACCCAAACTTACTGCATAAACAACTCCCAAATCACAAAGATATCTATTTTTCCTTTTAATTGAACAAAGCAATGCTGACACCCAGTGGCTGGTTCAGATTACCCACAGCTTCCAAAGAGAGGATCCCTAGGGAGGGAGATGGAAGTGAGCTTGCCCAACCTGGCAGTCAGAGCATCCCAGGATCCTTAGCTGAAAGAGCAAGTCTAAATTCAGCTAGAAACAGCCGACCATGTGATGTGCTTGGCACCACACAAAGGATAGTTCCCAGTGAGTTTAATGCAGACAAAAGAGCTAAATTAAACCTGCAGATGAGAACAGCATTGCATCAAAGTCAGCCCCTTGTAAAGCAGAGGCAAAAGCAATTACCCTCAGAGTTCCCCAGAGAGTTCTTTATCCAAAGCACCAATAAGAACATGGAATATTTAAAGGTCAGTTTCGTAGTCAAATCAATACTGTATTTGTAAGACAGTGTCCCAGACTCCCTGCTTTAGATGGAAGTTACTCAGCTCCTATTCTGACCATGGGTCAGACATGTTAGAGCAACAAGGAACTTGACAGATCAGATGAGAAAACAGATCCAGGGGGGAGAGACTAGTTTCCCATGGTTTCAGAGCAAACTAATAGCAGAGCTGTCTCGCCAGACTTACTGGCTGGAGCTCCTGCAACCATCCTGGACCCTGTGACATGCTATATTCTAAGGATGGTGGACTAGAAAGGGGGAAGGAGTCTGGGTCATAGATAAATTCAGGGAGCTGCCCTACCACCCTGGACTGCAGACCAGATTTTTGTGAATTCTCATTCATTTCTGCCTTAATTCATTTGGGCTGCTATAACAAAAACACCATAGACTGAATGGGTTAAACATTTATTTCTCACAGTGCTTAGGCTGGGAAGCCTAAGATTAAAGTGCCCTGCTGAGGGCCTCCTTCCTGATTGGCAGATGGCTGTCTTCTCAATGTATCCTCACATGGGGGTGGGGAAGCAAGGGAGTTCCGGGGTCTCTTTTATAAGGGCACTAATCCTAGTCATGAGGGCTTCACCCTCATGACCTAATCACTTCCCAAAGACTCTACCTCCTAATACCATCACATTGGAGGTTGGGATTTCAACATATGAATTTTGAGGGCATACAAACATAGTCTATAAGGATGCCTCAAACTTCAGTTACCATCTGTATGTTATCGATGGCCATCATCTACTTGCTATTACTACTTGAGCATCATAGATGAAATGAATGTTCAGAACCAAACTTAGGATCTTCTCCCCACAAACTTGGTTTTCCTATACTGCCCCCATCTTAATAGATGACACCTCCATCTATTGTACAAACCAGAAAGAAAGGAGCTATCCCTCTTTCCTTTTCCTTATCCCCATAACTAAATAAAGCATCACAAGGCTTGGCTAGAGATTTCAAATATTAACTCACCTCTTAATATCCTTCCCACCATTGTTCTACCCAATTCATACTTTATTTTTCACTTTGGTGCTACTTACCACTTGATGCATAATCTACTTGTTTGCTTACTGTCTCTTTCCTCCCTACCCGAGTGTCAGCTTCCATATCTGCCCTCATTTATGTCCCACTGCCCCCTCCTCAAATACACTCTGTTGTATTATATGCTATCATTTTTATCATAGCCCTTATCAGTTTCTGAAATTATGTTTATTTGTTTACTTATGAGAATCAGAAACTTGTCTGTCTTATATATAGTCGTTGACTGTTTTAGCAAGAAAAGAATTTTATCTGTTTGGTTCACTACTGTATCCCAGTACTTAGACCAGTGCCTAGTACAAAGTAAGTGTTTAGTAAATGCTTGTTGAATGAGTGAATATGTGTACATGTACCCATCTCATGTACCTGTAGTTTTTGGGTAGTGGCGGTTTGTAGCAGAGGATGCGTAGTGTTAGCAAGTGCCTGGTTATTGCCTAAAACTCAGCGACTTCTGTCTTGTAATTTTTGTAAATTTTGTAGTTTATAATTATGAAAGCAAATGTTGCCTATCTGACAAGGACTTAAGAAGGCAGTCTGGTCTGATGGAGAAAAAAATTATTTCTTTTAAACCTGATTTTGGAAAAGGGAGGTCTGATATTGTCTGGAGCATATTGTCCTAGGTGTTATAATCTTTCTTTCTTTTTTTTTGTTTTTTGGTATATCATTGTGGGTTTAATTTAAATTTCCTTAACAGTTAATGATGGTGAGCATCTTTCATTTGCATATTTTCTTAGGAGAAATGTCCCAGGTGTTATAATCTGATGTGCTACTTTTATTCTGCTACCTTTCATTAGGGCCAACATCTGTAAGGAAAATGATTGGTTATGGGTTCATCTGGTCCTTGACTGTGTCCACTTATTTACTTAAAAGAAATTATCTAACTCTACTCAAGACCCTGTGAGGGACATAGATGGAAGCTCTCTTGCTTCTGCTGCTCATTCTCTGATCCTGGATACCTATGAGATTATCAAGGGACCAAGATACCTTCTATCTTGTAACTCTGAGCCCTCTACCTGGATGCCCTCATTCAGCATGGCTGATTTCTTCCTTGATTGGTGAGAACTCAGCCCAGAGAGAGACCCTCCCATTTGCCCCAGTTTAATGTCCCTTTTACCCTTTCCGCAAAGATAATATATTTTATTACACTCTATTAATTTCTTCATAGCTCATATCAGCATCTGAAGATACAATGTATTTATTAATGAGAGTAATAGATCTATCTATGTTGAATATGATCACCCATTCCTGTAGTTTATTTTTATTTTATTTTTTTTTAATTTTATTTTACGACAGTCATACAGAGAGAGAGAGAGAGAGAGGCAGAGACACAGGCAGAGGGAGAAGCAGGCTTCATGCACCGGGAGCCTGACGTGGGATTCGATCCCGGGTCTCCAGGATCGCGCCCTGGGCCAAAGGCAGGCGCCAAACCGCTGCGCCACCCAGGGATCCCCCATTCCTGTAGTTTAAAAGAATATCTGGCACCTGACAGGTACTTACTACATGTCTACCATGTAAGAGTGCTTACCATGTGACAAATACTCCCTTATATACCGCATAGGCATTAGTGCATTTTATTTTCACAACACTATAAGGTCAGTACTATTATAATTCCATTTCATAGAAGAAATTGAAGCCCAGAGAAGTTAACTAACTTGTACAGGGTGACAGTGCTAGTAAGTTAGAAAGCTGGAATTCTGATTCTGTGACTGTAAAGCCGATCAGAAGTCCAGCTTTCAAATAGAATTTGCTGTCATCTGATTATCTCACCACCATCAGATGCAGAGATATACTCTGTGACCTTTCATCAGAGGTTCTCTAACTTTTCTTGAGCATTCAGGGCACAGTGCTCACTTCCTCTGGAGTGAACCTACTTCATTACTGAATATTAATTTCCCCTTCATATTGAGATATTATCTACCTTCCTATAGATTCTCCCCAAATGTTCATGTTCCACCTACTCCCTGTGCCTACGGGAAGCCCATCAGCAGTGACAAGGTCTTCCTCCTGACCCTTCTCTCCTCTCTGTGGATAGTGCCAGGTTCTCCATGGGCATGGTTTCTCTTCCTCTCCTTGCAAGGGAGTGCAAAGCTGCTTTCCAAACAATCTATGACTGAACCCATTCTTTGCTCCTGTACCTCTTCTGGGAGGCTGTGGGTCAGCTGTTAGTTAGTGGGGTTTCTAAACCCATCACATCTGATTTCTCTGAATCTCATCCCTCAGCCAGGATGGTAACAACAACAACAAAAACAAAAACCCATCTGGCACAAAGGCAATTCCTCTCTGGGACCATGGGAACTGTTATCTGTGGCTCCTTGGATGATGCTATTAGCATTACTTACAGCTTCCGTTCCTCCTTCACGGCCTGAAATCACAAGCATGGGAGAGGCAGATAAAGAAACTGGCTTATATATGCCTTTCCTTTCATTGCTGATATGCTTGTCCCCTGTGGATTTCTTGCCAAATAATGGAATTGTGAAATGAGGAGAAAAGTTATCACTGGGTTGGGACTATGGAGATCCATTATGATGGACTTTCCAGGGGTTACCAATTCAGGGGATGGAGGTGGACAGTATTTATTGGCAGAATAAAACATTTGCCAAAAACAAACAAACAAACAAACAAAAAAAACCCCAGTAACATGGTATAGGTGAGACTGGCTGACCTGTGTATAAACACCAGCTCTATTTATTTGTTGTGTGACTCAGGCTAAGTTACTTTACCTAAATCTTTTTAAAATAGGGAAACAATAACTAGCTGACATAGCTGTTATAAGGCTTAATTACACTTGTGCTTTATATGCTGTAGGTCCTCAAAACATATTAATTCAGATCAGTGGAACTCAGCGGAGGTTTCTTTTATTTGTCAAAAGTCTGTGTTCATGGGATTTAAATCTCTATTTCAGGCATCTGGCTAAACCTGTGTGTTTAATAGGGTGGCACTATAGAATAGTAGAAGAATTTCTAGTAATAGGAATTGAATATACTGAATGCTTTACAATTTTGTAAACTGCTTCCTCCTATGCTATTACATTTGATTCCCATTGCAGCCCTATGAGGTGAGGATAATAATTCTACATTTTGTAGATGAGCAAACTAGAACACAGGGAATTTACTGAACTTGCCCAAGATCACAGTCAGTGATCGATTGTTCACTATTGTTAGCCCAGAAGACCTGGATCAGGACCTTGCCTTGAACTCAGGTTTTTAAATTTTTTTTTAATTTAAATTTTAGGTAGTTAACACACAGTGCATATTGGTTTCTGGGGTAGAATTCAGTGATTCATACTTACATACAACACCCAATGCTCATCATAACAAGTGCCCTCCTTAATACCCGTCACCAATCTAGCCCTCCATCAACCCTCGGTTTGTTCTATATCTTTAAGAATCTCTTATGGTTTGTTTCCTTCTCTCCTTTTTTTTTTCTTTCCCCTCTTCCATATGTTCATCTGTTTTCTTTCTTAAATTCCACATATGAGTGAGATCAAATGGCGTTTTTCTTTCTCTGACTTATTTCACTTAGCACAATATACTTTAGCTCCTTCTACTTCATTGCAAATGGCAATATTTCCTTCTTTTTGATGCCTGAGTAATATTCCATTGTACTCTCTATCCATTCATTTGTTGATGGACATCTAGGCTCTTTCCATGGTTTGGCTATTGTTGATAATGCTGCTATAAACATCAGGGTGATTATACCCCTTCAAGTCTATATTTTTGTATCATTTAGGTAAATACTTGGTAGTGCAATTGCTGGACTGTAGGGTAATTCTATTTTTAACATTTTGAGGAACCTCCAAATGTACCAGTTTGCATTCCCACTAACAGTGCAAGAGAGTTCCCCTTTCTCTGCATTCTCACCAACACTTGTTGTTTCTTGTGTTGTTAATTTTACACATCCTGACAGGTGTGAGATGGTATTGCATTATTAGAGAAATACAAATCAGGTTTTCTGATTTTAAGCTCTGTTTTGGATTTCCTTTACTGAACATAGAGTCCTTTGCTGGGCTTATAGAAATTAATTTTGTGTTATTCTTCTCTGTATCTTCTGGTTTAGTGCCTAGCACACAAAGGGCACCAGACAGGCATTTTATAGAACTTAAAAGTTTCAAGCAATTACAGATAATAAATGAATTTGCAGGAATGGAGATTGATGTGCCCAGTGTATTAAATAAGACAACTTCTAGATGAACCTCTCTCTGCCCATCCCAAACTTTGCAAAGGTTAAATCTGCTCCCATTTCTTTTCTTTTCTTTTTTTTTCCTGCTCCCATTTCTTAGCTTATTTGTGACTTGGACTGGAGCATTTTTGAAACTTCTACTGTGACTACAATTATGGGAAAAAGTAGCTAGCCCAGAGAATTTGTGTTTTTACAAATAATGGAAGAAAAATTCTGTGAGAATCAGACATTGCTTAGATGAGTAGCATATAGTATTGGCAAAGGTGTAGGTTCGGGAACCAGTTCTGACCCAAGCCATATAGATATTTATGGATTGTATATCTTTACACATCTTTCCATGACTTGAAGACAGCCAGCCTACCCCCTACAACTATGGGCTGAGCACCCCCTTAGTTTAGGATCTTAGTTATTTTATTTTTTCTTCTTGATCTTTCTGGCACTTTGCTTCCTTATCTATTCCTAGTCTCTGCAGCTCCTGACCCCTAGCCTCATTTCCCATTCTTCCCTGGGCCTGGCCCTTGGCACTACTTCTCTGATTCTGACTTTTGTCTTCTCTAATTGACTAAAATGAATTCTGTTTTGTTTTGTTTTGTTTTTCCTGGCTGCCCTGAGCAATACATACTCTCATGAGGATAATTCCCTTTGATTAGCCCCATTACTTCAGGTGGGAATTGACCCTATAGAATCTGTTCACTCATCCCTGTACTCATTCACTCCAGCTTGGTCCATTTGGGCTGCTATAAGAAAGTACTGTAGACTGGGTGGCTTATAAAAAAAAGAAATTGATTTCTCACAGTTCTGGAGTCTGGAGGTCTAAGATTGGAGTGTCAGCACATTCTACCGCCTTCTCTCTCTAATCTCATATGATGGAAGGGGCAAAGGAGCCATCTCTGGCATCTTTTTCTTTTCTTTTTTTTTAAGATCTTATTTATTTATTTGACAGAGAGCACAAGCAAGGGGAGCGGCAGGCAGAGGGAGAAGCAGAAGCAGACTCCCGCTGAGCAGGGAGCGCAATGTGGTGCACAATCCCTGAGATCATGGCCTTAGCCAAAGGCAGATGCTTAACTGACTGAGCCACACAAATAGTAGATCCTCAGGCCTCTTTTAGAAGGGCACAAATCCCATGCCAAGGGATTCTCCTAATGCCATCATTCTGGGGGTTAGGATTTCACCATCATTTTGGGGGAGGGACACAAACATTCAGTCTGTGGCACTTTCCTTCAATCAACCTATGTACATTGAGTATTACCTACTTGCCTGGCACACCAATGCTGGAATATGGACATGGTCTTTGCCCCATGGAGCCTGGCATGAAGCAGGGGATGTGATGTAGCATGGTCGTTAAGAGCATATGGGTGGATCTGGGTTCTAAACACAGCTCTGCCCCTTGTTAGATACATAACCTGTGTTGCCTTGGTCAATATGCTTAAATTCTCTGGTCCTATTTCTCCATTTATAAAATTTTTGTGCTATCATATGTGTTAGTGCAGTGCCTAACACATATTAAACATTCAATTGACATTGGCTGCTGTTTTTATTAGGGAAGGACAGATAAGTAAAAACACAATTCACAATTTGAATGTACTACAGTACATTCAGTACTACAATAGGGAAAGTATAGGAGGCCTTATGCAGGTTTTAGAAGCCTTTCTGGAGCAAGTGATACGCAGCTGACACCTTACAGGTGAGTATGAGTTAGTCATGTTAAGCAAATATGGAACATTCCAGGGGAGAAGAACAGCATGTGCAAAGATCTAGATAAAACTAACAAGTCACTTGGTATGGCTAGAGAAAAATTTTGAGAATGCGTGATGAGAGATGAGTCAGCGTCCTGCTTACTTACTTTTTCTTGACTCTCTTCCTCCTGTCCCTTTCCAAGCCATGGCCTTATCTCTTTACCTTACTTTTCCTTCTTGCACAGCTGTGATTTGCTAGGGGCAAAGGATGCCGGAGAGAAGTTGCTTCCCCTCGGTGACTTACTTACAGAATTGCTGATGCAGGTACCCCATGGAAAACTTGGAGCCATATTCTATTTAGAGACATTTCAGCCTTACACAGCAGATCCAACTGCTGCCGTTTGCCTCATTACCCATTAAGGGGACATTTGCATGGAAATAAATGTTTCTTCACTTTGTTCCCCAGGCAGATTTGTCCTGCAGAAGGCAAGTAGGGGGAGTAAAGAAGAGGTCACTGAGATGTGCTTCCAACTGGCCCTTGCTAGGAGTATCAGCCTGGGGGCTACTTTACTGTGACACAGAAAACCGAACATTCCTATCCTCAACCCTGGAATGACAAGCTGTTGGAAATGGGTGGAGCTGGTAAGAACAGAGCAATGGTGGTATTGACTCTGGGAGAGTAGGTGTGAAACTGTGAAATTTGCCTCTCTGGTCTACTATCAGTGGCAAACATGTGCACATCTGTCTACATCCCTCCTTTATGCACCCACAACAGGTATTACTAGCTGATGGCAGTACAGTTTTTGAGCTAACATAGAGCCTCTGAATCCTTCTAAACTTACTGCTTTAGGAATCCATTGCAGAGTGTGTGGAGTTGGAAATAGTGGTGGAACACATTAACTTTCTCATTGCCTCTCTTCTGATATGCGAGAAAGTAAGCCCATCAAAGTGAAGCATTAATGGCAGAGCTTAGCTTACAGTTCTGTGCTCCTGACCTAGACCCCTTAAAGGATTTGCTCTCCCTAAAGGCATCATGAAGCCCAGTTAAAGAGCCTTTTTCCCAAAAATATGCTGTTGTAATGCTATCCCCCTGCTTGGCATCTTCCAATAGTTCCCACTGTTTGTTAAAAAAAAAAAAAAAAAAAAAAAAAAAAAAAAAAAGGTCAACAACATAGTGAGTCATTCTAAGTTTTCCATCTTCTGAGCCCAACTTCGGTAATGGATTCCAATCCCATTGTTTATATCTTCTCCATTCCATTTGTCTACATTTATCCTCCAAAGCTTGGGTCAAGCCTTTTGACCTCTCTGAAACCAGCCAATTTCAATCCTATTGATCTTCTTCCCCTAAACAACTCTTAGAGTTATGATTCAAGCCACATCACTTATTGGAGTTTTGGATATTTTAATGGTGGAAAAATGACATCTGGCCAATAATGCTGTAGATCTCACTTCCTCTGGCCCTAGATTAGAAGAGAAAGCTATACCTAAGGGCTGACCTTTTAATATACATTGATCCTTTTCTGTATGCAAACAGCCTAGCTGGGGTCCCAGCATCCAGCCAATCTGATTGAAGTTCCATTGGTTTCAGGTGAATTGAGAACGCATCAATGGGCATGCAAGGGGCTTAGCGAAGTCCCTTTTTCCCTGGTGGCTTTCATTTAGTATGCGCTGTTTCTTCTTTTCCTTTTATGTTCTTTTTCTTTCAGTCTATATGTAAGGCAATATCTCATTAATGAATTAGTTAATTAAATATTTATTAAGCACCTTCTATTTGTCTGGCACCATTTGGAGTTGGGAATACAAAAATAAGACAAATTCCTTTCTCTCATTGAACTTGTATTCAGATAAGGGAGACAAATAAGACACAAGTAACAAATAAATAATGACTTTCTTGTCTAGCACGTTCTAAGGGAATAGAGTGTGTACTCAGTAAACGCTAGTTATCTTGGCTTATTTAATATCCATTTGGATAGATAGGTACACTTGGTGGATGTGTGTGCTCATTTATTCAAATACATTTACTGAATGTTGGAATATCCAGCAAGAATCTCTTTAATAGATCCATGCCTGCAGTCAGCCCAGATGGTCCAGAAACATGGACTGTGGGATTATGTAGTCTTGGAGTCAGTTCCATAATTCTAAAGGCAACTGTGTTTAGAGTACTGTGTTCCATGATGGATACCACATTGGAGTCTAGAGAGTATCTAATGGAGAGTGACTGATTTGGTATGAGGTCTTAGCATCATGTTACCTGAAAAACCTTTGAAGGAACTAGAAGTATTTTGGAGTATAGTTTATGATTTAGCTGAAAGGTAGGCAATGGTAATAATTATTGGCTGTAAACACTTGATGAGCTAGTATATGTAAAAATGAATATTTTTCTGTGCATCTCAGAAAATAAAATCAGGACCTGTGAAAATGCCAAGAGGCAGCATTTAGTTCAATTTAAATTGTTCCCAAATAGGCTATACAATCTTTTGTTGAAGGAAACTCCTTGACACTGGAGAAGTTCAAGCAGAAGTCACAGTTCATGGTGGGCATGCAAACATTAAGGAAATGTTTGTACCAGGTTATCTCCAATAGTTCTGTTAACTTTATATCTAATAATGATTTGTTATAGGAATCACTATTTTGTTTTATGGGCTAGAAAGCATTTTTATATAAAGTTTCTGATTTGATCTTCATAAAGAAAAGATTTGGACTATCCCCATTTTACAGATAAGCAATCAGACCATAGGAGTCCAGTTATCCCTGGACAAGCTCAAACTATGATATATGGCTTATGACCCCACAAACAGTACTCTTGCTACAAGGTTTAAACATCCTTGCTGATTCATCTTATAAATCAGAAATGATATGATCATGGTTGACAGTTACTTTGTACCCTGTGTATTCCTGCCTTTTTTTTTTTAAGACAATCACTGCTGGACTATTTCTAGTTTTCTGTTCTAATGCCCATATGTTTCTTGCTGCTTTTGACTTTTCCTATCCACATTCAAAAAGTATATGTATATATACTTTTATATGGATATATATTTCCACTCTACAAGTTACCAAACACACTAACTGGTTGACCTAATAGGTGGTTCCTAGGGGGCAAAGGTTATGGAATAATTGACATGTTGCCTGGAGAATTTCATCTTTATGTTTCTTTTCATGTTGTTAGTCTGGTATCTTCTTTATCCAGTTTTAGCCCATCCTTCAAGGTTGGGCCTAAATCTTATATTTTTCTGGAAGCCTTTCTTATGGGTTGTTCTTTGTTTTTTGCTTTTTTGTTTTTTTGGGTTTTTTTTTTTTTTTTGCCTAATTTACCCACCCATAGCATTTATTATGTATTCTGTTCATCTCAATTCTTGTAAATTCTATTTTAAAATTGCTTGACATTTTTAAGTGACCTGTTTCTGCTTGGACTATGAAATCCTTACTTACCTGTTTTCCTCTTCCTCTGCAAACTGTAAACCTCTTACCACAATGTTGGGCACACAGAAATGTTGAATAACTATTTGATGACTTTAATATCACCTCTGTGGGCATCAGTCTTCTCATCAATAGAATATTAAAACATATTTTCCACTTGCCCTAAAAAAGCAGAAGTAGCATATAGCTTTGGCTCTAGGACCCAATGATGTTGAATTCAAATCTTGGTTCTATCACTTTTAGAAATATAACCATGGGAAAGTTTCTTCACTCTTTTAAGCCTTATCTGTAAAGCGGGGATTGTGATAGTATGTATCTTCAGGGGACATTGTGAAGGTTAAATCAAGGGATGAGTGAAATTTTGTGCACGGTGCCTGGCACATTGTTAATCCACAAAGAATGTTAGCAGTTATTGTAAATGCTGTTGTTATTCTTCTTACCACAGGATCTGTCAGATAAAATGACCCAAATTTGTTTAAATGATTTGGTGTTCTGACTCTAGGGATATATACTAGTAAATCAAGAGCCCTATTTTAAGTATGTATATATACATTTGTATGCTTGTACTTATTTATTTATACCTAGCCTTGCCCTAAAAAGGATTTAAGGCAGCTTATTAGGATGCAGAGCATATAGCAAGGTAAATTTTAAAATAAGAAAAATGATGCTCAAGGAAAACTAGGAAAGAGAAAATAAAAACTTAGAAACGAGAGTAGCATATAAAATACATGCTGTGAAGTATCTTTCCCCTGATGGAGGTGGGCTACAAATCTGGTTTAAGTTTCTGAAGAGCAAAGAGTAAAACAAAATCAGTTATCCAATTTACAGGGCACAGGAGATAAAAACAATCAAGATGCTTATGAAAAGTGTTAGGATTTTCCCTGGTGGCATTGGAGAAGATGCTCTTATGGCTCAGTTGGTGGCTGTGTGGTGTAATGGACAATATCTTTGTGGTAGTTTTAAAATGTGCTCACAAATTTTTTGAGACTCCTTTCTTCCAGAGGGGGTTGCTAATTCTCTTCCTCTTTTATGTGAGACTTCTAATATAAGGACACAGAAGGCATCATGGTCTTCTCCTTGCTCTCCCTCTCTCTGGAATGCTCACTCTCGGAGGAACAAGATACCATGTTTGTGAGAATGCTCGAGCAGCTGTGCATGCAGAGAAACCCTTGTGCTGTGGCATTAAGGCCTCCTGCAAACAGCCATGTGAGCGAGCCACCTTGGAATCAGATCCCTCAGCTTCTGTGAGGCCTTCTTGTGTCTGCAGCTCTGCCTGATATCTGGACTACAGTCCTAGAAACTCTAACGTAGAGGTGCCCAGCTCAGCTGCTTCCAGATTCCCAACCCTCACACACTGGTGAGATAATACTTGTTTGTTGTTTCAAGCTGCTAAATTTGGGGGATATTTTGTTACATAGCAGTAGATAACTACTGCAACTCTCAACATCTCCTGCAGAGATCCCAGTAAGGAATTTTAGGAGGATACTTCTCATGGTGACCCTCAGTTTATGATGAGTGCAAGTTATGTGAGCATGGTTTGGTGAGACATAAAGTAGATGGAGTGCTGGCAATTCCATGGAGGGGAGGTAGACACACAGGCCATCAACTGTAATTTGAGGAGGAATGGTAAGTTACATGAAGGTACAAGCGATAAGATCTGGGAGTTTAGGAAGATATACTTGCTGAAGATTTTATGGAAGAAGGGGCATTTGAGTTGGTTGTTGTTGGATTGTATATTCGATAGGACTCCTTTGGTTACAAATGCACAAACCTGCTTAGGATAGACCTGCGAGAGAGTGCGGGAAGTAGGACTAGGCAGAGGGAGGTGTTGAACTGCAATTTACTTGCAACAGAGGCCTTAGCCAACATCATGGGGAATTTAGGGGCTGGGATAGCATTTCAGAACTGTCTCGAATTCAGACAGGAGTCTGTACCTGTGTACCTGGCATTGCTCAATCATCAGGTGTGAGCTGCTTCTAGGGAGGGAACATAGCCTTGGGTGAGATAGTTTCATGCAGCTAAGGGCAACTGCTGGGCCACTGAAAGAACAAATGCCAGATTTCTAAAGAGGTCTGAGGGTAGCACACCATGGCATCCTGCTTATGCTGACTTAGACAACCATCATCATCATCATTATCATCACAATTAACATCATTTATTAGCTCACATATCTGAAGAGCCAGTGGATATGGCTAGTTTCAAGTCTGGCTGGTTCAGAATCTCAGGAAAGACTATCAATAAAATGTCTTCTTCTCTGACTCTACTGTTCCTTTCTGTTGGCCTCATTCACACTTTCAGGTGGTGGTAGAAAAAGATATTGTAGTTCTAGGCTTACATCCTACCACTTGAGCATCTCACTGGAAAATTCTGTCTTTCTCAACATTCCTAGCAAAAGTTCTGGGCTGCCACTGGCCTCCTTGAATCACCTGCATGTCTATTAACCAGTCCCGGTGGCCAGGTGACTATAGTCTCTGAATAGACAAGGCTGGATTATTTCCCTGTCCCAGAGATGGAAGGTGTGCTCACCCCCACACAAACCACATGAACCCAGTCACATGAAAGAGTGAAGATCTCAAGGGAAAATTGGGGTTTCATTACCAAGGGCTGACAAATAGTAGTCTTCCATAGATGGGTGTGATGTCAATGGGAAGTAGAAGAAAAGAAGCTCTTTCTAAGACAAGGGACTAGCTTGAGCAATGATGTGGAAGTGCTAAAGTTGGCTAGTTCAGTGACTGCCAAGTGGCGTATATTTATACATAAACATATTCAATATGTAAAAATCTTTGTCTCCCCTAGCTTAGATCTAGGCCCATACCCCTTTAGTCAAGGGAGGATAAATTAGGCAGATAATATTTCCAGATACACACAGAGCCCTACCACAAGGGACACTATGCTCCCCTGGGAAACCTATCTGAAAGCCAGTGGGCCCGGAGAAGGAAGAGGGCAGGAAGAAAGAAGGAGAATGAGTTCTGGCAGATTTTGCTTGCAGCTGGAGCAAGGCTGAATGAACCAATGATTTTCCCTGAGGCTGTTCTGTCAGGACCAAAGTGGCTTGGGCTGGCTGTGGCAGCCTGGGCAGTCAGCTCTGAGACACATGATGACAGAGTGTGGACCTGATAGGAATTTGTGTCGCTCTCTGAAGGGTGGTAGCTTTGGTGATTACCACAGCAGTTAGGAGTGAGGAGTTGGTTGGCACAATCAAAAGGCTGTGGTACCTACGAGAGAGTACTGGGCAAAACATGGGGCTACCCGTGGTGGGTGATTCATATCTCATAGCCATGTGGGCCAGTCATCTTGAAAACTATCATTTGTGAAAAGACAGCAGTGCAACCTCAGAACAACTCCTGACTCTGTGTCTGGATATGAGGACACATAGAAAGTGTGTTTTGATAGGTATCTGAGTAGCATACCTCTCAGGGGCAGGGCACAGAGTCCCAGAGGGAGGGCATGGGCATTCAGTGGGGAAGTTCGAGTGCAGTTAAGCCACTGACCTATCAGATAGTTTCTGACAATGCTAGGAGAGATCAAAGAAGCGTTCACCATGACGTTGACTATACACACATAGAGCTGGAAGGAGAGATAATCTGGTTATGCCACATCATTTGAAAAATGAGAAAAAGAATTAAGCCTCAGTTGGGTTATATTTTTTTATGATTACAGTAAAAGGTATTAACAAAACTGGGGTTTGCATTCAATCTTATAATTCTGCTTTTCTTGATTTGAAAATCGCTTTCCCCACTAAGGTATCAGACAGTACAGACCAACTAAGTTAATTCATACTTCCTGAACTATAGGAAGTGATAGAAGAAAAATTAAAGGGAAAAGAGCTAGAAAAAGTTGTGGGCTCTAAGAGGGGTTTCTGAAACAGGCACACATGGGGCATGTCTAGCTCAGAAGAAGATGCAGCTAATTCACTCAAATAATGAGAGGCAGTGTGATCCAGGGAAAGAAGGCTGGACTCCAATTTCCCAGAGTATTTTTTATGAAACACAAATCCTAAAAAATTTCTCTAGTCATTGCAAAATATGTTCATCTCCCCCTGGAAGATTTACAGGGTGAGCCTATTTGAGGCTCTGAGAAGTCCTGCAGCAAACAGACCTGCTTAACTATTTAACCAACTGCTTATTAAAACACATTTGAATCTCTTTTCACTTTTTATTTTTATTGCACAATACCTTTTAACATCCCATGGAAAGTACTTTGAAAAATGGTTCAACAGTTAAATTGTATGACTTTGGGAATTTCTCTTAGCCTCAGCCTTTCCCTGTAAAATTACATGATTAGGTTAAATGTGTTCTTTCATTCCCTTTGAGCTCCTTTGACTCTAATTATTGCACATTAGTGGTGTGATTAAAACAAGCAGCGAGGAGGCAGGGTGAGCTTCTCTAAGCTACTGTTATCTTTTGCCTGGATCACTGCACCAGTCTCTACCCTGGTCTGCCACTTTCAATCTTGTCCTTCTCTAAACCACTCCCTCCACTGCAGCCAGAGACACTTTCTAAATAAGATGCAAATAAGATCATGTCACATCTCTGCCCCCAAAACTTCAATGTTTCCTTCCAAACTTCAAAGCAGAAAATCCCTAAGAATGCATTATACCAGAAATCCTTTGCTAAATATCTCATTAGCCATCAACACACGGTGAAATCAACCATTTTTTAGGTTAGAAACAATACTTAGTTGTTAAAAAGAAATGGTGGCATCAGAAGGGAAAGTCTTCTTAGGCTAGATACCGAAAGAAAGAGCAGTCTGCCGACCACACCACATGACAGCTTCTTAGAAATGCAGGACTCAGGCCCTAACCCAGACCTTCTGAATCAGAATTTGTATCTTAACAAGATGATTTGTGTGAACAGCACAGTTTGAGAGGCACTTAGAGAAATCCAAGTCACTGTACAAACCTCAACAAGGCCTCTGGGGTAAGGATAAAAGCACAGGCTTTAGAATCAGGATTGGTTCCGAGTCCAAACTGCATTGTGCCCTTGGGCAAGTTCTGTAGCACCTCCGAGATCTGTAGCACCTCCGTTTCCTCATCTGTAAAATGGGAGATACAAATACTAGTACCTAGCTCACTATTGTGAAGACGAAGTGATACATTAAAGACAGCCTTCATCACTGAGTTGGCATGCAAACCTTAATAAGAGCCAGATTAGTAGACTGGGAAACTCCTTTCACTCATAGAGGGCCTCCAGCTTGCAGCATCGGGGTCTCGGGGTGAGGGCATTGTAGGATAGGAAACAGGGGTAAGATTCATGAACTCCTTTTCCAGGGAATTATCTAGCATGCACGGTGGGCTTGGCCCTGGAAGGAGCTGGGCTCACCCAGTGCTAGCCCTCATGGAGCACAGAGACTGTGGTGGTGTCAGAGACATCATTAGCAGGGACCTACATAGATGCCATTGAAAATAGACCTGGCTCTTCTCTGTCCTTGTGTCACCCCAAAGTTGCTTTAGCAGAGCTCTGGTCTCAGCTGTTCCTTCTCACTGGGGAATTCAAAAAGTCTCCTTTTCCCCTGATCCTCAACATATTATTTTGTTCATTTGGAAGGGGAAAAACACCCATCAGCTGTTTTCGATGGAAAATATCTTTTTCTTTTTCCTATATAAGACCATATTTTTCAGGGCTTTCTGGGTCACTGAAACCTCAGCGTGTGTCTATTTATCTCAGACTCTTGGGTGACCCCTTCATTTGCTGAGCAATCTCTCCTGTTTACACAGGGCTTGGCAGCCTCTGGGATGATTTTTCTAATAAAGACATCTCTCTCTCCTAGTCTGGCGGAGCTGGAGGCCCTCCTTGGGAAGGCTTGAGGCTTGAATAGAATTGGAGAGTGAGGTAAATGCAGGGATGATGTAATTATCAGATCTCCCCCACCCAGCTGGTGCCCTCCACATTACCTGCATATCTGAGAAAGTTCTGTGAGTACTCCAAATGCGACTTTGATACAATTCCTGATACTGGTGTGGGGAGGTTTCAAAGAACTTGCTGGCTCATTTTTATAATCGCAATGAGCTTTGAGTGGTCATATTTGTATTGGAAAGTTTTGTTGGAATTTTCTGGCAAATAGTTTCAGGAGGATAGGGACTTTACCTATCAGTTGAAAATGGTGCTCAGTTGCCATCTGACTCTGGTGGTAGCAAGAAACCAGGAGAACAACCACCATTTGTCTGGGAGAAGGGCGACCCCTGGGCCAGAGATATAGAATTCTGTCTCAAGTGAAGCCATCTTTCAAATTATTATCTGAGGAAATCATGTGGAAGACTTGTGATCTGTTAACATTAGCTACATGTTCTTGTTCTCATAAAAAGCAAGAGCATCGAGGATTGGATTCAGAGATTGATCCAAGACATGGTGACCTCTTGGAAATGGAGAACCAGTGATTGTTCACTTTACTGAGATGGAAAACACAAGGTATGTGAGTGTCCTGATAGTGTCTGCCCCAATGTGTTTCTTCTCTTCTTTTCTTCCCTTTTAATTTTTTAAATTTTCTTAAATCTCTGGTTGGTCTTTTGTTTATAAATGCTAGTGATATGAAGTTCTTATCTGTATAATTTTAGCTATGAGATTTGAGAACAAATGCTTAATCTTTTAAGCCTTGGTTTCTCCATCTGTAAAATGATTAATTTGGATCAGATTATTTCTAAAGCTTCTTCCAGCCTAAAAGTCTGATCGCCAAAGACGCTACATTATTTGATGATGAGTTGCAGCAAGTTGGCAATTAACATTAGCTGGCAGCTAAAGCAGAGTGTAAAGTAGAAGATACGATAGCTGAGATCTTAAAAATGCCTGTTATTTTTTAAAACAATGTAAGCCATGTTGCACTTTTGTCTAGAGTATGTGTGTGTGTGTGTGTGTGTTCACACACACGCATGCAATGGGAGACATTAGTGAAAAATCTGCATGGAGTTAGGGGTGATTATGCAGCAATATAGGGCAGGAAGGAAGAATGCCTGGCGAGATGCCATTATTCCTGTGGGCACTGCTGATGCCCAAGGGCAGACATTGCTAATCAACCTTATCACTCATTTTAGTGCTTCAGGGAACCATTCACAAAGCTGTGATGGCATCTATTTGTCTCTCCTAGCAGAAGTATAAAACCCATAACACTGACCCTATCAGCAATATTCTCTATCCTCTGAGATCCTGAAGGTTCCTTTCATTTGAATATTCATTCATCACATATTTTTAAAGCTCCTACTATGTGCCAAGCATGTGATCAAGCACAGTTCTTGGTAATGGTTATAAGCATCGAAGAAAGCAGACAAGAAGTCCCTGACCTCATGGATCTTTTATTCTAGTGGGAGCAGGGAAGGAAAGGTAGACAATAAACAAGTAAATAAGTGAAATATATCGAGTGTTAGGCATTGGTCAGTGCTATAAAGAGACTTTCAAAGCAGGAGGTGCCTGAGTGGCTCAGTCAGTTAAGCAGCTGCTTTTGGCTTATCATGATCTTGGGGTTCTGGGATCAAGCCCTGGCTGGGTTCCTTGCTCGGTGGGGAGTCTGCTTCTCCCTTTCTGTCTGCCTCTCCTCCCAGTTTGTGTTCTCTCTTTCTCTCTCTGTCTCTGTCTCTCTCAAATAAATAAATAAAATCTTAAAAAAATAAAAAGGAAACCAAAGCAGAAAATGGGTAAATGGAGTGAATATGTGTAGGTTTGAATTAGACTATAGTATTAATAAGGCTCTCACCAAAGTCTTCATGAGGGGACATTTGAGGGAAGACCTAAAGGGGATGAGAAAAGTTGGTAAGCAGGAGAGGTTATCCCAGGCCATGTGTTGTTGAGGTTGTACAGAGAAGCAAAAATGGTCTTAATGTGAAAATATTCAGTGATGGATACTTGCAAAATTAGCCCCACTCAAGCATTCTTCTCTGCTTAGCAATTGTTTCCTGACACATTATGTCAATATTTTTGTTGGCAAGTTGCTGATAATAGATATAAACATCAAATAATACAAGCAAGAGTAATTCAAAGTAGTTGTAAAGTAAAATTACTAATTATAGTAAAGATGATGATTTTATGAAGCTGTAGAAAGTTATGTTGGAAAAATGCTTTATTATAAGCAAATAGGATCTGAGTTTTTACAGTTTACAACTGAAGAAGATAGAATCATTGAGGATTAAATGTGATTAGCTTTTTCAAAGAACATGTTTAATCAAAAGACTCCGAAAGGACTTTGGGACAATTTTTATTTTTCTTAAACATTTTTGCAAACATGACCCTGTTAATGATCACTTGTGAACATCAAACAAAGAAAAGGAGATTACACCTTGCTTTGTAATGTGTTTGAAAAAGTATGCCCCAATCCCACCATACCTGATTTAGTTTTTGTTGCTTTTTAGAATTATCATGGAGTTAAAACAATATCCTAAATATAAGCTAGAAATAACTTGCTTTAAATATTTTGGCCTTATTTTTAAGTTGAAGTCCCAATAGTACCTCTTCTACTGTTTAGGAAGACATTTGAGGATTTGTTTTAAGTGGATTCACTTTAAACTGGCTGATTTCCATCATTACCAGTAGAATTCCCCTGGTAAGGCAAGTTAAGTTTGGAAGGATGAAGGAACTCACTCAAGGTCACATGGCTAGAAGGTGGCAGAGACTAGGCATCCTCTGTGCTTGCCAAAGAGGATCAAAGTCATATTCAAGTAATCCTCTAGCTGATTTATGGTTTTGAACCCACATGGGAAATTAGGGCTTCCAGACAATTCATTGGAAAACTAGCATAGTGACTCTTTTTTTTAAGAGAATTTTTTTCCTTTTAATATAAATTTATTGGCACTTAGAAAAAAGTAAGTGTGGACATGATTCTGATTTAGAAGACATTCCTCATAGCCTATGGCAGTCCTGAAGAAGGAATGGTTGGCTTACAAGGCCTGAGGAGTAGGGTGAAATGTACATCTGCAGAGTTATAGAGATCCTCTGAGTGCTTTCTTCCCTTATTGCCTAAGTACGAGACCTCTAATTTTGAGTAGGAAACAGAGTAAATACTGCACTAAATAACTGGCAAGCAATTTTAGGAGTCATATTTTTCCTTTTACTCCTGGGGGCTCTTAGAGGAGAAATAGATGCTTTCTTGAGTTTCCAGCCTGTTTATTTTGGGAAGACCCTGCATTTCCTCATTTGACCACATAGTTTGAGATCCCTGGTGTTTTGAGGAATGCTAGAGGATTTTTGAATTTGCATTTTGCTTATATCCACATAAGGAGATACTTTAATTGCTATTCACTTCCAAATATAGATTTATAGATGGATAAGATTGAATTGCCACGAATATGTAAACATTTATGGGATGGGCATTAGGGATCATCTCATTTCCTTTTTTCATTGTACACTGAAGTTGTACATAAAGGGAAAACGTCATACCTGGGTCACACAGCAGGGCAGTGACAGATCTCACACCAAAATAAATATGTTCTGAATTATGGTCGGGTGCTCTAGTTCACCCCAGTATGAATGCCATTCCTATAAGCATTTATGCATGACTAGTCAGCATATCTGTATTTAAGATGTCTGCAAGAACTATTTTTTTTCTCTGTTAACCACAGTAAGCTAAGAACACTCCATGTTCTGCTGTTGCACCCAGAAAATTGGTCACATGGGGTTATAGTTCAGAGTATGTCATATAAAGCAGTATTGAAATACCTGACTAGCTGTGTGATTTGGGTGAGCCTTTAAAATCCTCTCTACCTTGATTGCTATATAAAAGTAAGAATACTGCCTTCACAGGCTCGTTTTTTTTTTTTAAGATTTTATTTATTTATGATAGGCACACAGTGAGAGAGAGAGAGGCAGAGACACAGGCAGAGGGAGAAGCAGGCTCCATGCACCGGGAGCCCAACATGGGATTCGATCCCGGGTCTCCAGGATCCCACCCTGGGCCAAAGGCAGGTGCCAAACTGCTGCGCCACCCAGGGATCCCAGCAGTCTTTGTTTCCAACCTGACCTTTGTTACCAATCGTCATCTGGGCTGAGGAGCCTCTGCTCTTCTGACAGGCCACCCTTCTCTGAGCCTGTTACTCTTCTCACTTCATCCAGCTGGCTGACTGTGGGTGTTTGTGGATACCTAATATGTGCCTGATAACTGTTTTTGACCCTAAGCATACAAAGGCAATCGGGATAGACTACATGGTCTCATAAAATGGATAACCTTATATGGAAGACCCAGCAAACAAGGAAATAGGAAGATGATAATTTCAGTGAGTGGTATGTGCCATACAAAATTAAAACTGAGCAATAAGGCAGATGCTATGTGGGGGTAAGGGAGACATTTAGATTAAGCAGTCAGTGAATGGGTGGCATTTAAGTGGGAGTCTTCGTAATAGATAGGAGAGAGACACATGAAGACCTAGGAGTGTTCCAGGCAGAGGAAACATCAGGAAGGAATAAGTCTGTTGAGTTAATGAGCAGCGTGGCTGGAGGCAGCTTTCTAGGCATGAGGTTGGGCAGGTAAGCAGACCTGAAGGCCATAGAGAGAAGTTTAGATTCTCTTCTAATTGCATTGAGTCACATCAGAGGGCTTTAAAAAGTGGAGTAATGCTATATGATTTACACTTTTCAAGGATTATTGTGGCTAGTAGATGGATAAGAAAGGGTCAAGAAAAAAAACAAAAACAAAAACAAAGAAAAGGTCAAGAGGGGAAACAGGAGGTCAGTTAGGTTATTGAAATCATCCAGGTTAGAGACAATGGCGACTTGGCCTGGGAACCTAACAATGGTGATGGAAAGAAGAGGACAGGGTCAGGGAAAACTGGAGATAGAACTGGCAGCAATTGCAGGGGGTGAGGCCAAGTAAGAAATCAAGGAACTCCTTAGGTGTTGGGCTTCAGAAGCTGGAGGCCTGGTGGTACCATTTACTCAGCTGGGGACATTTGGGGATAAACACATTGGGAGATGAAAATCAACATTCTGTTATGAACGTATTCCATTTCAGATGGGTCTTAGACCTATAAGAGGCTAGAGGATGCTATAGCTCAGCATACAAGCCAAGGGTAAAAACGCAAACTGAGAGTTATCAGCCTAGGATGGTATTGAAGATCATAGGACTGGAGATAGCAGTGACAGTGGGTTGTAGCAAAAAATCCACTCACAAATGTTAGCTGACAGCAGCCATTGGATTAGCAAGTGTGCCATTCAGATCTTCTTACTTTGTCTTCCTTCAACTGAGAAAACATACCCAGAGGGCCATGAGGGTACAAGACATTGGCTGGGATCAATTACAGAGATGCTATCTTCTTTCAGTTCAGTGAACTTGCAATCATCAGATGAAAGAGAGATGCACAAGTCACTAATTACAAAACAGAGCAGGTTGAAAGGAGTATGAAGTGCAGGGATCAGCAAGAATTGGGCCAGGGGACAGGGAGGAGCAGTTAGTTTGGTGGAGGCATATCAGGAAACACTCCACAGGGAATATGCAATTTGTAGGGGAACCTGAAAGATAAAAGACATTTTAGAAATTTTTAAAAAAATAGTAACAGCACACTACTGGCAGAGGGGGACTAATGGAGAATGGTTGAAGTGGGGGTGGGAGGTACAGAAAGGGGCACATAGAAGGATCACATAGTAGGATCTCAAGACAGTTTGTGGTATGAATGCACAATGAATTGATACCATGTCTGAGGCTGGCCATTTCTCCTCTGCCTGGAGTCAGCCCTTGAAATGAATTTGTTCCT
This sequence comes from Nyctereutes procyonoides, assembly GCF_905146905.1. Lineage (NCBI taxonomy): Eukaryota > Metazoa > Chordata > Mammalia > Carnivora > Canidae > Nyctereutes > Nyctereutes procyonoides. The sequence goes on from NW_026575046.1 coordinate 31,035,167, forward strand.
GTGTTCTGAGATGTAGATCTTGCATGGCCCGGAGAAAGTAGAAGGAGCCTTTCACCTTGCGCTGAAAATCGAAGGGCAGGGAAGAAACAAACTTCTCCCAGAAGGCCAATAACAATGACACTCAAGATTGTAGATGGCAAGCTTGTTCCAAAGGTACCACTGGGTATCCAGGCCACCTCGCAGTAAATCACACTGCACCAGGCCTCACGGCACATTATGGGCTGGCTTGGCGAGTTCTCTCTGGGGGAACAAGGACAACGGATTCAGGAAGTGAAATGAAGGGCCTCAGAGAAAGCCAGAGCCAGACAGGCACCCAGTGGTGCCCATGGCCTCACTCACGAGAGAGGGGAACTGAGGCTCTAAGATAACCATCTCCCACTGAGCTCACATAACAAATTAGTGGCAGTGCAAGCACCAGAATGAGGTTCTCCTGATTTATGACCTTGAATGAATTTTCTACTGCTTCCCACTTGCTCCCTGTCTTTGAGGTTGGAAGTGTTTTGCAGCCTCAACTTTGCTAGTCTCTGGCTTCAAGAGAGCAGCTATCATCTGCTTACTATGAGGCCCTCTTCCCCAGCACGCCCTCCTCTTGCCTAGCTCTCAGGAGGAGGCAGGTTGAATGTTGGAGAGAAGCTTAATTGTCTTCACTCTGCGAGGAATCATGACATTTTGCAGTAATGAAGATTGTTGGTACAGGGAATGGTGGCCCTTCAGGTGTGGTCATTGTTGAGCTGTCTTTAAAGTCCTCATCTCTGGACAAATCTTCTTCAGGCTGAGTTTGACTGGAAGAGACTGTAGCTATCCTTGGAACTTGATAGATTTATTTTATGCCTCCCCAGAAGCCAAAGCATCCTTTCTCCCCCATCCAAGCTTCTGTCTGAATTGCTTCCCAACTGACCTGAGGACAGACTGTTGGCTTTGGCTCCTGATCTTTCCCTGGGTCTCTCTTGGAACCTTCCCACCTCAGTGCTGGGGTGATTCTTTGTCTTGGAAATGGAAAACTAAGATGTTGTGGACCACTGGAAGGCTGGGAGTGGGGGCCTGTGTGGGAGAAATTAAAGAGGTGTGGGTGAGGGCATGTGGCTAGGACCATAGGGAGGAGTGTGGTGGGAAGCTGGCAGAGAGTTAAATTTAAATGCAAGACACTTAGGCTGATGGATGACCGTTGTAAATCCACAAGCAGCTTCTACATGCTTGGCAGACTAGTTTCTTCAGTATAAATGCTTTTTTTTTTTTAATGAGTCTAGAATAGTGATCCTGCAATATATGACAGCAGGCCCTTTGTTTGCAAGACAAGTAAGGTACTGAGGATGAGAAAGAAGGAAGACAGTCGGTATTTCTGGGAGGTTGCAGCTCCATGACACCTGGGATCCAACCCATCCTGCTTACTGCTCTCTCTTCACTAACACATTACACATTACATGCTCAGTAAAAATTTGTTGATGAACAAATCATCTTTTAGAAGAGAATTTGTCCCCAAAGTACCTCACTTCTAGGCTTATCAACCCTGAAATTTCTAGCTATCAGAAGCTTCAGCATATGTAGAGAAGAAGGAACTCAATAATCATTTATATCCACACAGCATTTACCCAGGTGTCTCACATTCATTATCCTAGGTTTTTTAAGATCAGCTGCCTTGTCCATTTCCTCCTGGAGCCCTCCTAGCACTGGAGACATTCACTGAGAAGCTGCCAGGTGCTGAGGGTATAGTGGAGCAAGTGTGGACAACAGATGCACATAAAATAACCTACCAAATAGACTGTGAACAATGCTAGAAGGGGCAAGAGCAGCCCTGAGACAGAATGGGAATATACGTTGTAATTTAAATTGAGGTGGGGTTGGAGAAGGTCTCTTTGGTCAATTTCATTTATTTGAAATATATATCCACCTTCTCCTTTGCTCCTGCCCATGGCACCAGGAACTGAGAAGGTACAGTGTTAGGATGTTGAATGAACCCCCCTGACTGCCTACCTGGATTATTGCCCTCTTCCCTTCCCACTACCTCTTCCATTTTTCATTCCTTGGATTCATTTGTTTACTCATTCAATCAACCAATATCTATTTGGTATCTACAACTTCCGATGTACTGCACTGGTACTAGGAATATACCAATGAGCAAAACTAACATCGTTCCCACCTTTTTGAAGCTTCTGGTCTTTAAGGGAGAAGCACATAACTCAATCCCCAAATGTCCTATTATGGACAGTGAAATTTCCTAGGAAGGCTGATTTCATGGTTCAATGAGTGCGTTAAGTGGACATTTGATCCAGTGTAGGGGTTCCAGAAGGGCCTCCCCAAGGAGGTGACATAGACTAAGTCTAGAGGGGGAATTGGATATACACAATACCACTATTGGGGGAGAATGGGGAGCACTGTAATCACATGTAGGTAGGCCCTAAAATCATGGTGGGGAGATCAGTGACCTTCATGTCAGCCCTGTGAAGTGGGCAGGGCTAACTCTATTATAGGAATATATTTTTATAGATGAGAAAGAACTGTGACTTGAGAAAGGTTAGTAAGTTGCTCAGCTTCCTGGAGGCAGAACAAAATTGGGACTTGGGCCCAGGGGTGCAGACTCAAAGCTCTCTAGCATTTTCCACACCCTCCTGGGCCATAGTCATCCAGGTATAAAATATCTGATGCCCAGCTGGTTAATCACTGTGCAGGCTCCAGGCATATGGAACGCATACTAAATCATGGTTAGAAATGTCACCTTCAGGCTCCATTATCTTCTATCCAAATGAAGAAAGATAAATAGTAGTAGTCTCATAAGCCCCAGAGCTGAGGGTCTAGCCCCTGCCTGTTTGGCTTTTAAGTCTCTGTATCTTATCACTATATTAAGTATTATGTCCAAGGTCAAACTGACAGTGACACATTTGAGAGTTGAGGCTCCTTAAAACAACACTTCTTTCACCTGTTCTTGGACCTAGCAAATATTTGGGGAAAAAAAAATCAAGGCCTATTTAGTATCCCTGGCTCTATTTCTATAAAATAGGATAAGTATCTTGGGCAAGAGAGAGCTCAAATTGAACAAATTGAACAAAAGTATTGCATTCATTTCTTTTCTTTTTTTTAAGATTTATTTATTCATTCATTCATGAGAGACACACACAGAGAGGCAGAGACATAGGCAGAGGGAGAAGCAGGCTCCCTGCAGGGAGCCCAGTGTGGGACTTGATCCCAGGACCCCAGGATCAAGACCTGAGCCAAAGGCAGAGGCTCAACCACTGAGCCACCCAGGGGTCCCCAGTTGTTCTCTTTCTTACTCTTCCTTTCAGCTTTCTAAAAAACATCATCTTCTTCAGGCTATTATGTCATCGAGGCTAAACAACATTTTCACAACTATACCTCCTGAACATGTAGAATCTTAGTCCCCACTCAGCAGATTCATTCTATGGGTTTCCACAGGGACACAGTTTCAGACTGGGAAATGCAGCAGGAGTGAGGGCTTCGTGGGCAGGCACAACACTGGCCTGCTCTGTGACTGCAGGCCTGTCACTGAGCCATTCAGAGCATCAGTCCTGTCCTCCATGCGGGTGAATTGGTGGCGGGGAGTGGGGTGGGATCAAGGGAGGAAACCCCTGCGAAGCACCTCACTGAGTCCAGCCTGGGACACGGTTCTCACTAAACTTTGGTTATTAGATCATAATTATCAGCTTTCACAAATGAACAAGTGTGAGGTCCAGAAAGAAAAGGGGACTTGCCTGGGGTCTCACAACCAGTTAGATCCTGAGTTTGGGACAGAGCCCACGTACCAGGTGCCCTATACTCTGTATCTCCATTCAACCACGTATTCTTCAGCCAGAACACAAATCTAAAGTGTCATTGGGAAAATAGTGTTCGTCCCATTGCCTGCTTGTGACCTGAATTCCTCGGATCTGAAATCATTCTCCCTGCTCCCCATCCCAGCCCCTCTCTGCTGCACCCGGGCTCTGTGGCCTGCGGCAGCACACAAACATATTACCAGGGAGAACATGCTCGTCACGCTTCTGCTCTTCCTCCTCTCCTCTGGGGCAGCCTGTTTTCATGAAAATAGGACGGGGAGGAGGAGGAGGAGGAGTATCAGTATGATCTTTATCATCATTTATCTGGAGCAAACTTGAATTGGTTTCTTTGAGAGGAAAACTTCCTCTGAAGACCAACAAGGAAGCAGTACAGCCACTCAGGCAGCCCAAGGGAGGCCTGAGATAATAAGAATCCCTTACATTCCTGCCGGCTATAGAGCTCTCACAACTTTTCATTTATATCACCTAATTTGATCCTCTCAGCAATCCCGTGAAGCAGGTTGGATAGGGAGTCTTTCTTTTTTTTTTTAGCTAGGTAAACTGAGTCACAGGGAAATCATGTAGGTCATATCACTACAAAACCATTTGTGCATGCTTTCATTCAGCAGATATTTCTTGAGTAGCTATTGTGTGCTGAGCCAATCTTAGGCATGGAAAGAGATACCAGACATCAACTCCTGGCTTCAAGAGATATACATTAGTGGAGAAGACCAGAATAGGCACATAAATAGGAAATTGAATTATAGTAGAGTTAGCACAATAATATAAACATGCTAGGAAATTAAATGGGGAAGGGGTACCCAGTGTATTCTGAGGGGGAGTGGTATCAGGGAAAGCTTCCTGGAGGAGGTGATGCCTGAGATTTGAAGGCTGAAGTGGTACAATCCAAATGAAGTGGTTGGGGAGATGGCACAAGCAAGGGCATGGCCTAGAGAAATGGTCTGAGAATAGAAAACCAGGAATGGGAAGTCAAGGAGATCATACAACTCAGATTTGAAAGCACACTGTATGCCTTGCTAATGACCTTGGTTTTATAGTCTGGTCAAAGGGGCAGGGAGTGCAGGGCAGGGCCATAGAAGGTTTTTAGGTAAGAGGATAACAGGCCTAGTTTCACCTGGGCTAAAATTGTGATGTTTGATTTTCTGGTACAACACTCTGGTGCTGCAACTTCATCTCTTTATGATGAGGGCCACTAGGCTAAGCCTCCCTCGGGCTCCTGAAATCCACCAGCCTCTAGTCAGAGAACCAGGGTAGGCCCAGACAGATGACAAAGTCTCTAAGACTATGCATCCTCCCTCTGATCTTATGCCTTGGTTCTACTTTTTGGACCATTGTCTTCTTGAAACACTAAGCTCACCCCGCTGTCAGCCCTTAGCAGAGCCCTCCTATGCATCAATCCTTTTCATGCATTTGGATTTAAGTGCCTGTTCCCATCACCGGCCATGTGAGTAGCCCTGAGGCCATGAGGCTCTGCTTTGACACCTTTCCTTTATCCCCAGGGGTGCAAGGCCTGGAGCAAGGATGCCTTGCAGTTTACCACCCTGGACTCTACTTTTTGCAGATTCCCACTTCTCTAACTTTCTGGTTTATGCGCAAATCCAGCTCCTCTAAAATCCCTGTGCTCGAAATATGCTGTCTGTTATGAAGAATGTGAGCTGCTGTTGGGTCTTAATGATTCCTAACTGTACAGCCTTATGAAACCTCTACAAGCCTCATTTCCTCATCTATAAATTGGAATGTTATTAATACCTACATCAGATGATTGCTGAGGTTTAAATGAGATAATGCATGTGAAGTGCTCACTAAGTACTTAGCACAATAAATATTTAATAAATCATCATGGGTTTTTTTATTATTATTATGGTACTGACTTTATAGGGTGTCTGACTCAGGCAGTAAGGAAAATGGAGTAGTAATCAGTCTCTCTTTTTGCAGCAAGTGCAAATAGCATTTCATTCATCTAAAGGGGCTTTTAGGTAGGTAGAAGGGTAGGTGTGACAGTGTCAGTAAGAGGAGTGTGGATGTAGATTGTCAGATAACCTGGGTTCTGATCCACCTCGGTCACTGACTTTTCTGTGACCTGGGGTACACAAAGCTCTTTCTCCCCACCTCATTTCTTTCTCCCATAAATGGAGTCTCCCAGCTCTCCTAGTCAATGACTCCACTACTGGAGTCTACACTGTCTACTTTACATTCTGCAAGGTCTTGAGACATCCAGGGCTGAGATATCTGGGACCTGCAGTGTCCACCTGCCATTGTCTGGGGAAAGGGGCTGATGGGTCCGTTGCCTGTCAAATACCAGCTCTTTGTCCCCCAAGCTGGCAACCCCTATGCTGCCCTGGAGGCTGGCTCTGTGGTCCTTTTTTGGAGTCCCCAATACTTTCTTGAGCTCCAGACTGATCTGAGACATTTGCCACAAGTTTTACTGGACTCAACAGTCTTGTTCCTACTTTAGAGGGATTTTATGCCTGGTCATCCAGCAGTTGGCAGGGGCAGAAGATGGGCCAGGGAGGAAGACAAGAGAAGAGGGGGATGGAAAAGAAGTAGATACTGAGTAAGTGTGTGATGGATGAATGAAGGAGGGGAGAGAGGTCTTGAGGAAGACCAGTACCGATGCTTTTAAATACAAAGGCAATGAATAAATATTTGCCAAGTCAATGTTGAAGAAAGTCAGAAGAGAAAGAAGATAGAAGAATATAAAGAGGAAATAGAGTTGGGGCAGGGGAGAAAAAGAAATTGGAGAGAAAGAAATATGAAGGAAGAAAGGAGTACAAAGAGAATGATGCTAGTAGGAGATGAAGGAGGTAGGGGAGGGAGGGAGAAGAACAACAAGAATAAAAGACAATTTGGTAGGCAATAGAATGAGAGACATAGATAAACTCTGGGAAGTGTCCAGCCCATGATTTTCTTCCATACTTTCCCCTAAAGCTGTTAGAAGTTCCAACATTGGAATTAGAAAGTGTGTGTGTGTGTGTGTGTGTGTGTGTGTGAATGCATAAGCACTGCCCTCTATTAAAATCCAGAATTGATTGAGGTGGGACAAAGCAGGAAGGTGCTGTCAGCCCTTAAAACCCAGCTGAGAGCAAAGTTTGCATGGAGGTGCCCAGGAAAAGATAAGTAAGCAAGCCCAGGCCAACTCTGGCCTGCACTCAAGGGCAGTGGTGGGAAAGATGAGCCCAGCAGAGAACTAGGTGCTGAAACTGGGAGGTGGGGACCTCAGAAGACTCTTGTATGTGAGAGGCCCCCCAATTTCTGCTCATTCCTAAGAGCTACAGTGTGTTGGAACTGGAGCCCCAGAGATCACATAGCTTGGAGGTCTAAGACAAGATGGCATAGCTAACTAACATTGGGGAAAGGCATTTCTGGTTTGAACTCCTCATTTACAGATAGGGCGAAGGGGGCCCAGGGAAGGGTAATGGCTGGCTCGGAACTGGGGTGGAACTGGACTGGAAACGCAGGTATCCTCCTTCGTAGACACTGTGCTTTCTACCTGCCTGTACTATTTCCATAATCCTTCTCTGATAATCATTCTTAAAGCCCCCAGAAATTGATCTGTTAATGAGGGGTCTGCTTGACGAAGTCTAAACCTCCTACTGTACTGCTTCCTTTCAGGGATGAAAATAATGTATTTGCCTCATGATTACTTGTCATGGTAGCTACCTTGGAACTATTCAGCTATTAGACATGGTGTGATTACTGTGGGTTGTCCCTAATTTATAGAATGAATAAATGTTGAGAAAAATGGCATATAAATCAAATTTGTACAAATCAAATTCCATTTTTCTATTGATTTACTTTATCTCAGAGGTGTTTTATCTTAGTTTTGGAACTCTTTTCAGTTGATAATTGCCCCAAGCCTCTTTCTTTCTTTCTTTCTTTTCTTTCTTTCTTTCTTTCTTTCTTTCTTTCTTTCTTCTCTTTCTTTCTTTCTTTTTTTCTTTCTTTCTTTCTTTTGTTTCTTCTTTCTTTCTTAAAAGATTCACTCATTTATTTACTTGAGAGAGAGAGAGAAACCACAAGTGAGGAAAGGGGAGAGGGAGTCAGAGAATCTCAAGCAGACTCCCTGCTGAGCACGGAGCCCAGTGCTGGGCTCAATCCCATGACCCTGAGATCACAACGTGAGCCCAAACCAAAGAGTTAGATGCTTAACCGATTGTGCCACCCAGGTGCCCCTCTTTATTTTTTAATGTAAAGAACACTAGACTGAGGGCCTGTGAAAATGGATATCAGGTCCTACTTTGCCACAAACTCACAGTGTGATCTTAAAAACCCCTGAACCTCCCCACACCTCACCTTCCCTAAAAGAAACAAAAAACAGCAGGGTTTGAGGGAAAGGATCTCCACAAGCCTTTTCCTCTCTCTCTAATGTCAGAGGCTTCTCTGATTTTGTGTCACTGAATCTAGGTGGCTTTTTCTCCCCTCTAGTCTCTACATGGTTAAGAATACATAAGAGTTGGACCATGACTAGGAACAATTTGAAATCCAGTCCATGTCAGGATTAGAAAAACAAAGAAGTAAAGAGACCTGGGGAGGCCAAGGGATGGTATGAAGGGATGCAGTAGACAACTTTGTAACTGTCTGCTCAGCACCCCTTTGCAAAGGATGACTCCTTACCCCAGCCAAAACCAATGTGGAAAGATTAACTATATTCTAGTATGATCTCACCTCTAAGACACAATAGATTAAGAGGGCAGGCAGGCACCTGTCCGAGGTTGAGCTCTTCAGAGTGTCTCACAGGGAGTTCGGGAAGAACCTAAGGTGTCTGTATGGATAAGACATAAAGCTTGAGAGCTGTGTGGTCATTTTTGTTTTTAGCCATGAATACTGTGGTACTTCAGGGAAAGATCAGGGCAGAACTAAAGCAGATGCACGGGAAGAAAAAGAGAAAAGGAAGAGAATATGATTTCTGATGGCGCTTGAGATGCTGCTCCTTTATTTATGAGGCTCAATGATGTTTCATGCTTGCCCTTAGGAGACACCCCAATAGTCTTAAACATTATTCCCTTGACTCACTTTATTGTTGCCAAGGAGGAGTTGAGCTGGTTCTGTCACTTGCCACCAAAAGGATTCTAATAAATTATAGGGACCCCAACCCAGACTCACTGAATCTGAATCCCTGGCGCGGGGTTACAGACATTGTTGTTTAAAATAAAACTCCCTTAGATGATTTTCACATGCAGGCGGTCTCGAGAACCTTTCTTAAGTACAAAGAGGAGAAAGTAGGTAGCCAACTAGAGTAGAGGGTGTAAGACGTCTCATTCTGCTTCATCCTTAACGACCCAAGTGCTCTTGAACATGACTTCATGTCTGGCCCTCAGTCTACTCATCTGTTCAATAGAGGTAATTATCTTTATCCTGAACTTCTCCCAGAGCTCTGAGTAAAAGAAAAATACAGAATGTGCTCCCCAGGAAGCAGATGCTGAGGTGGAGGTGAGCAGGCAGGATGTTCACGAGGAAGTGCTCTCTGATCCACCCCTGTGAAAGGAAGGAAAGGAAGCAGGTTGGGCAAGGAAGACAAGAAGCTCACAGGGGGCTTGTGGCTAAGGAAGACTCTGAAGACTTGTTCTTCCTTGGCCTAACTAAGGCAGCCTTTTATTCCCATCAGTCACTGGGGGTAGCAAGGTACATTCTTCAGGTAGTTCTCTAAAAGGACCCATAGCACTGGCCCTCATCTCATGCCTTGGAGGGGGAGCTAAGCAGCCCTTTCAAGGTTAGTCAACCCCAACATGAAATGCCCTTTATTTGATACTCATCCTCCCCCAGAAACCTATCTCTAGTATTTCCTGCTAGTGTGAAGGACCCCATGATAGATGGTCACCCTGCTAGAAACCTCCAGTCAACCTCTCCCTCAGCCTCAATCATTCTTCACAGCTCTTAGATTTACTTTTAAATATTATTGTTAGGGGCACCCGGGTGGCTTGGTCAGTTAAGTGTCTGAGTCTTGGTTTTGGCTCAGGTAATGATCTCAGGGTCTGGAGATGGAGCCCCACATCAGGCTCTGTGCTCAGTATGGAATCTGCTTGAGATTCTCTCTCTCTCCCTTTCCCTCTGCCCCTCCCCCTACTCACATGCAAACAAGTGTGCCCTCTCTCTCAAATAAATAAATCTTTTAAAAAATAAATATTTTTGTTATACTTTTTAAAAAATATTTGTCTTTGTCTTTGCTACCATTGCCTTAGTTGTTTGCCATCATGTCATCTGAATTATTCCAACAGCTTCCTAACTGGTCTCGCTGATTACTGAATTTTCCTTCTTAAATTCATTCTTTTTTTAAAATTTTTATTTATTTATGATAGTCACACACACACACACACAGAGAGAGAGAGAGAGAGAGAGAGAGGCAGAGACATAGGCAGAGGGAGAAGCAGGCTCCATGCACTGGGAGCCCGACGTGGGATTCGATCCTGGGTCTCCAGGATGGCGCCCTGGACCAAAGGCAGGCGCCAAACTGCTGCGCCACCCAGGGATCCCCCTTCTTAAATTCATTCTGCATGCAACTGCCAGAGGGATCTTCCTGGAATGCAGAGCATGTCACTCCCCTTCTCAGAACTTTCCAGTGGTCCCCTCATTGCCATCAGGATATAGACCGAATGGTGATATGGCCCACAGGATCTATCTTCATCTGATTCTGCTTCTCTCATCTCTCACTCTCTTTCACCAAGCTACTTATAGCTTCCATCATACAGAGGGTTGCTCTGTGCCTTTTTGCCTTTGCTTATGCTGTTCACTCCTTTGGAATGATGGTACCCTCTCCATCCATCTGCCAAATTCATGGTTATCCTTTTAAGACATCACTCCCTCCAGAAAACAATATTACACCCTTGGGCTTCCAGAGCTTTTGTCCCATAAAACTCATCTTTGTGTGTTCTTGCATTTGCTTTTTATTAATAAAAATCATATTATAATTTGATCTAACATTTATTGATAGCTGAGTTGGTATACTGTGCTGAATATCTTATATAGATTATCTCATTTAATTCTCAAAATTACTTTATGAAGTTAATATTCTCATCTCTATTATATAGATGGGCAATCTGAGCCTTGATGAAGTAACCTGTTTGAAGTCATGCAGTTAGTATAATTGAGATTTGAAATCAAGGCTGTCTGATTACAATATTATTATCTTTTTTTTAAGATTTATTTATTTTAGAGAGGAAGAACATGTGTGCAGAAGCCAGGAAAGGGGCAGAGGGAGAGGGAGAGAGGGACAAGCAGACTCTCCGCTGAGCATGGAGCTGGATGTGAGGCTGGGGGTCTCAGGACCCAGAGATCATGACCTGAGCCAAAACCAAGAGTTGGGTGCTTGACCAACTGAGCCACCCAGATGTCCCAATATTCTTATCTTACTAATCTTTTTAACCTCAGTACTCAGAATGGTGTATAGAAATAGAGTATGGTATCTAGCACATAGAAAATGCCTTTTGAACTAAACCTGGCACAGTGACTAGATCTTGGTTTGTTTCAATAACTGATTTTTTCCCACTGTATAAAGTACATTGAAGTAGATTGAAAGCTGTTATAATAGCAGTAACTAGTGTTTGATATAATTTTAACCAGTATAAAGGAAAACAAATGGAAGCTTTTAAATTGTTTAAAATAAAATGCCTAGGCCAGAAACCACAGAGAGGAAGGAAACTAAGATTTGACTTGAAATTTACTACCTTTGTCTTTCATCTCAGCAGAGGTGACACGATGCCTGTTTGTTTGCTCACATAGTAAAGATAGGCTCTTATCATTTCCCTTAATTTTCAGATCACCAACAGATGCAGGGTCTTCCCAAGTTGGCAAGGATCCAAAAATTAAAGAAATAGCAAACACACGTTGAGTGTCTCCTTTCATCTCCTTTTACCTCCCCCATCCCAGCAAGGTATATAGATTTTATCATTTTGATTTTACATTTTAAAAATAGAGGCTTCAGGAAGGTAGAGTGACTGGATCAAGGTCACAGAGTGAATATGTATAGGATTCAAAATTGGGTCTAACTCTAAACTCTTTGCTTGTCCCATGGCATCACCCTGAAGTCCTGCCCACCTTTGTTCCTGAAAAGCCGGACTTGTCCCCAGGGATCTAGAGAGTTTCTAATGGGCACTAATGTTCTTAGGCATCTTCAATTGCTGGTACAATGGCTCCCCTGGGAGAAGGAGCTGCCCAGTTGTTCACCAGCTCCAGTGTTTTTCAATTAGGTAATTAGCAGGTAGCTCCCTGGGGAGCTAGGTGAAAACGCTGTGGCAAAACCTTGCATAGAAAGGGAGCTGCTGTTTTCTTTCTTTCTCTCTCTCTTTTTCTCTTTAAGATTTTACTTATTTGAGAAAGAGAGGGAGGGAGAGAGCAGGAGTGCATATGAACTGGGAGGGGCAGGGGGAGAAGGGGAGGGAGAAAGAATCTGAAGCAGACTTCACAGTGAGTGTGAGGAACCCTACACAAGGCTGGATCCCATGACCAACCCACTGTGAGATCATGACCTAAGCCAAATTCAAGAGTCAGACGCTCAACCCATTAAGCCGCTCAGCAGACTAAGCCACCCTATGCCCCAGGAGCTGCTGTTTTCTGTAACAGCAATCTTTCAAGAGTCTCATTCAAGTACATTATGCAAGAGGGAGCTACAGAGTTTGCATAAATCCATAGGGATACAAATGTACAAATCTGTAGCACTTAGTGCATTCACAACTATCACTACTATCACAACTATCGCCAGTCCAGTCCTGGCGAGTGACTGCTTAATGAGTATTATGGGGTCTTCTTTTGGGATGATGGAAATATGCTAGGACAAGGCGGTAGTGATAGTTGTGAGTGCACTAAGTGCTACAGATTTGTACATTTTTAAATGGTTAAAATGGTATATTTTGTGTCATGTGTATGTTACCACAATAAAGAAACATGTCCATAAACATACAGGCCAGATTTGTGGACCATTTGCCAACAGGTGCAGTTGTCCCACCCATCTCTGTGTCTAAGATGATTTCTTACAGCTACTTTGGTGTAAAATACAACAGTGATATCCTGCTGTAAAGGTGCCTGCAGCCTGAGTGTTGGTGTGGCTGGTTTTTACTCTTCACTCCTACTCAGACACTTTTTCTATTCATTGAGGGAGGTAGTATAACATAGTAGAAAAAGCATGGGCTTTGGAGTCAAATGGACCCATCTCTGAATTCCAGCTTGCGATTTACTGACCATGCTGTTTGAGAGTATTCCTTTCTTTATCTCTGAGCCTTGATTTTCTCATCTATAAATCAGGAATGATAACAGGGGTTTCCTCCTAGGAAGTTGGTGAATTACTGCTTACAAAGTCTGGCTGATAAATGATGATTACTAACTGCTGGCTGCTTCTCTTCTTTTCTTCTTTCTACTTTTTTTCTTCTAATTTCTTCTCCCCATCCTCCTCATTATCATTACACAAAAAATTTAGGGCTAGGAGAAAAGAAAGGGCTTGGTAAAATAGAATACTCTGTAAAGCCTAAAGCTGGTAGAAGCAACATTATTAATTCTTCTGATGGACATGCTACTGTGAGGTCTTGAAATCCTCTTTCCACTCTTATCTCCTTTATTCCTTACTATTATTCAAGTAATATTTAGCATAGACTTATTATCTCCATTTAGCAGGTGAGGACACTGAGACACAGGCAAGTTCCCATCAATGGTTCTGAATTTCACCAGAAATGGCAGAGACAGAATCAAAACAAGAGCAAGTACTTGTTTACTTCCAGCTTGCTGCTTTATATAGCCAAAGCTACCATCAGTGCTGTTGATAGTATTCACAGCATCTTTCGTAAAAAAACAGCTGTTGAGACGATGCCTGGGTGGCCCAGTGGTTGAGCGTCTGCCTTCAGCTCAGGGCGTGATCCTGGTCTGGGGATCGAGTCCCCCATCAGGCTTCCTGTGAGGAGCCTGCTTCTCCCTCTGTGTCTCTGCCTCTCTCTGTGTTTCTCATGAATAGATGAGTGGGGTCTTTAGAAAACAACAACAAAAAATAGTTGTTGACTTTTATGTTGCTAGGAGTCTGTCTTCATGGTGTGCCAAGAGATTCTTTGGGGGGATCACACACAACCCTGAATCCCTTCACCAAGTGGAAAAATCTGAATAGAGATTATTAGCATTGTTATCAGGAGTCCTGAGTACTGGTCCTGGCTCGGTCATTAATCTTGCCTTGTTCTGAAGCCTCCAATAAGAGAGCTTAAAGTAAAGGAAATGTCATCTGCTTGCATTCATTCATTCATTCATTCATCAATTCTTTAATAAATAAGTATTCAGCAAGGTGCCAGGAATAAATACAACAATGAACAAGCCAGATGTGCTTTTTTCCCCTTCCCATGCGGAGCTCATATTCTAGCAGAGGAGAAAAAGAAAAAAAAAATAAACCAATACATAAATAAAATAATTACATGTAGTATTAAATTTTAGGAAATAAAAGGGGCCAAGATTGGACATAACAAGGAGAGATCTATCTGTAGGGTGACCAGAGGAAAGAGAGAAGAGCTGCCCTTTAAGCTAAGAGCTGAAGACCTAAAGAGCTAGCCAAGTGAAAGGAGAGAGGTAGAGGTGGGGGTGGGGGCGGGGGCAGGGCACATTTCTGGTAGAAAACATCTAGGAAGAAGTGCTAGGGCTGGAGAGGATTCAGAGCATTCTAGGAACCTAATAACCCAGCATGGCCAAGCTTAGTAAGTGGAGAGAGGTCTGAGCAGAAGTTGGAGAGCAACAGAACCCAGACCATTCAGAGCCTATAGTCCTCAGTAAGGAGTTTGAATTTTAAGTGCAATAGGAACCCTTTGGTATCTTTTCTAAGCAAGGGAACTACGTGGTCTGATCTGCATTTTAAGAATGCCAATCCAGCTGGCCATGTGGAGAATGGACCAGAGAGGAAAACCAGGAACCTAGTTAAGGGACTTCAACAATGACTCAAGGAAGAGTCAAGTGGCTCTGAATCAGAGTGATGCTAAGGAAGATGGCAAGAAGGTTGAAGAAACATTTTGGAGATAAAATCTAAAGGACTTGCTGCTGAGTTGGTTGTAGAGAGGAAAGGGCACAGAGAAATCAAGGATGACCACTATAATTTGGATAAGACCACTGGGAGTTGGGAGAGATGGGTGGGAGTAGAGGAATAACTAGTTCCATTTTTGTGTTGGGTCCCAAAGAAAGAGCAGAGTGACAGTGAGGGACAAACCAATAGAAGGACATGGGTTTGAGGACCTTGTATAAGGTACTGGAGACACAATGAATTCACTGAGTGGCTGTAAATTCTTTTCTTTCTCTGGGTCTCAAGTTCTCCATCCATAAGTTGAATTAGTTGATATGGTGATATCTTTTGTTTTTCCTAGTTTTGACATTCCATGATTCCAATAACATGTTTACTTGTCATTCATGGGTCTATCTAAAGTCATATATATCTATTTATATTTGGAGCCTCGACTGCCTCTTATAAGGTGGTGAATTCATTCCTGCTGTACCTCTTCCTTTAATTTGTCCTGAAAAATTTTTTGAAGCCTTTACATGGGGACCCTTCATTTGACTTTGCCAGAATTGGGTGAATGCTCCACAGAGTTGTAAGTCAGAACTTTGGTTATGGCACCCCACCTCTTTGTTACTTTTGTGCTTCTGACACCACCTCCATTCTTACTTGCTTAGATATTAGCTTCATGGTTCCAAATTACGCACATTGGAATCACCTGAGGATCTTTTAAAACCAGTGATGCCTGCTGCCTACCCATAATCATTCTGATATATTTGGCATGTGACCTGGGCATCAAGAGTTCTAAAAGCTCCCCAGATGATTGTAATGTGCAGCAATGTTTAAGAATGATTATGTTACTGATACTTAAGATATTACCTGATAATTAAGGAATGGATAAATGGCAAGCTAACAGGGAAAGAACCAAAGCAATCATTCTTCTCTCAGGAATTTAGAATTTCCCCAAAGCCCTGTAGGTTCAAAGGTTAAGAACAGAGATGGGAGAGTGGTAGGGCTAGGAAGTTGTTGCTGTAGGGAAGGGAGCTAATCCTGTGCCTTGTTTGGTGTGTCAGTTTGGAACTTCCTCAGGAGCTTCCCAGGGGTCATCTGAAACTGGCCGCAAAGGCAGAGGGCAGGAAGAAAGGAAAGAGGTGGGCCACTCCAGATTGGTAGATGACAGATTTTTTAAGCAGGTGAATTTACTTACAAGGCTTGTCTTGGGCAGTTACAAGAAAAGCAAATCTCCATACCTGCCCACCAGAATCTTAAAAATTTATATAGAAGCCTCAGCTGGGTTCAGTCACATATACTGTCCAGATAGTCCCAATACCACATCACTATTTCAAGACAATGTCCTCAGGGCAGCTTCCAGGAGTGAGGAAGGCATTTTGGGAAGCACATTGCAAGGACAGGGGAGGGGTTTGACCTTCTGTTGCTGGGGTCCACCTCACTCCATCAACCAGCTGTCATGATCTCTCCATGACCTCCCTGAAAATGATGACAATTAACTATGTAGAAAAGTCTACTTTTCCTGTTGCTTTTTCTCTCCTTGACTCTTAACAGAT
This sequence comes from Nyctereutes procyonoides, assembly GCF_905146905.1. Taxonomy (NCBI): domain Eukaryota; kingdom Metazoa; phylum Chordata; class Mammalia; order Carnivora; family Canidae; genus Nyctereutes; species Nyctereutes procyonoides. The sequence goes on from NW_026575046.1 coordinate 31,051,459, forward strand.
CTGAGACTCTGATCTTAATCTATTTGGAATCAGAAGCTTGCTATATTACTTAACACATACTCAGAATATATCCTGTCACTCCTATGCTCACAGCAAACAGTGGAAATCACACAGGAGCTATTTCTGCTGGACCCCCAAGCTGTCACTAGTCAGTCATTCGGATAGTTGCTGCACTAGTGGTCAGAGTTGGCAGGAAGATACCTATTATGTTGACTCTAAACATGTGTGTGTGCATGCTCATTCTTTGCCGGGGAATGGAGGGATGGGTGGGGGGAGGAGGGGTGTCAGTTTTCATATTAGAAGACACTTTCTTCCTGATGGTAATTTTGAGAGAATACCTCTACACTCTGGTTTTAAATTTTCTTATCTGAAATAGGATATTTAGATCCTTTAGTCTACTAGTTGGGAAAGCACAAGAGGCCTGTCACAGCAGTGAAATGTTCTGTGGCTCAAATGAATGAGAGACGAATCACAGATTCAATCGAAAGCTGCACACGGAAAATTCAATATTTGAGGAAAGGGAACCTTGAGGCCATTCATCTTCACCTCACAGGAATGAAACAGAAATAAAAACCACCTTTCAAAAGGAGAGCTATAACTTCCAGCTTTTTGAGGTGGGTTTCAGAGTTTTTTCCTCTTATTCAACCTAGTTTCTTTATGGAACACAAACCTTAAGGAGTAGAAGGATTGGAGGGGATTGAAATCTGATTGCATTTTCTCTCCCTCCCCTGTTTTGGAGCTTAAAAATCATAATTGCTTTCTTCTTTTTATTTATCAAAAGTTATAAACTTTCAAAGCTTGGTAAAATTAACCAGAGATATGAACTGTATTTAGTTAAGGGTGAAATCTTAACACCCCCCCCCCCATGGATCCCTGAGATTCCTTCTTGGTCTCCAGGCTCTCCTTGGAGGGGATGGTGCTGCCTAGAAAAATCAGGGCAGACATTTTGATCGAAGCCCTCAAGACTTTGGGCCTTGCCACATCTGAGCCTGGAAAATATCCTTAACCCAATGAATAGGGTCAGACTTCATAGCCAACTAAATGTGTGTTCAAATCCCAGCTTTGCTTCTTCACTCCGTGGCCTTGAACAGCTAACTTAGACTCTTTGGTGTTCACCTGTACCAAAGGGTTAATAATGCTCTCTCAGAAGCTGGAATGTCAAGGGCCAAATAGAGGGCCTGGCCCAGGATAGATGTTCTACTGGAAAAAACTACACAGCAAATCTGCTCATACCATGACAGCAATGACCTAACTATTTCAGGCTTGTGTGGACAAGCTATAATCCTTTTCCTTTCATATTAACTGGTAGACAAAATCTCACAGCAGTTGTGCCTTCTTGGTGGAAGTTGAATTTGTCCAGTGGATATCAGGCTAAAGAGGGTCTCCCTGTTATTGGCCTCAGGAGGACCACCCTCCTCTCCTTCATATGGCTTTGGTAGGGTTGCCAATCGCAGGACCCCCTGCTTCCCTACCAAAGTGGACAGGTGGCCCAAGACAGACTGATCAGATTGTCCTTTCTCAGAGCTTAAATCTTGATGGAGACATGTAAGAAAGACAAGAAGGTGGAGCCAAGTCATCTTAAGGCTGAATGGGAGGAAGATAGTACAGATTCTTTCCATGAATCTTCCTAGACTCTCCTTCCCTGACTTTACTATCCTCCTTTAATTCTGAACACTACCCAGTGCCGATCTATTTAACTTCCTTCTTTTCTATGCAAGAGTTGGAGCAGCATCAATCACTGGCAAGAATCTAACTGATATATGAAAGAAATGTCCCAACATGGATTGGGTCTCCACTTTTAACATAATACAATTACTAATTAACTCGCCTTGAAGAACAAGTAACTTTCATACATGCTTTAGATCCACTAATATAGACACACAGTTTTTGGGCCAAAAGGGGCTTCAGGGGAAGTTCAATCTACCATCATCATTAATATCCAAGAAAACTGAGGCTAACAGATGAAGTATGACTTGGTCATTATTCCATAGTCATTTGATGGCTCAATCAGAATTCAGATCCCCTAACACTGAGCCTAGTGTTAGACTGCCTCTCCCCTTCCACCATCCTTAACTTGTGTTTATGGACATAATGCTTTGAGTTTCGCCTCTGCAAGGCCATAATAGTAGCTTTCATCCTCATAAAAGCTAATAGGCTTTCTCTTGTGTCATAGTCCATACCTGCACCCCTGACCAGGTCTCTGGCATTGTTGGCTATTGGTTGAAAAGAGAGGATGGGATGGGGTTGGCATGAAATAGAGAGGCTGGATCCCTGCAACCTGGGCCCAATACCCAACAGACAGAACCCAAGCCCCACCAAAGCACTGACTTTGCATGAAAGAGTTGCACGCTTTGATTTTTTTCTTTACCATGGAAATTCTGACCCTAATCAATAACTTTCCTACTTAAGAAAGGTTCTGGAAACTTGTAAAATTACAAAAACTAGGAGTGAAGTCCATTGAAAACTAAAGGAAATAGAGAAAACTGCTTTCTTTTCCTTCTAAAGATTTCAGAAAATCCTGAAACGCAGCAACACAGCAAACACAAGCACAAAGACAAACACTAGTCCTTCTTTGTGAAAAGCAGGAAAGAAGAAGGAAAATAGCTTGGGTGGTCCTTGTTCTTACCAAGTGAGATAAGGGTCATAGTGTGGCCCTGGTAACCCAGGAAAAGGAAGAAAACCACTGGTTTTCTAAAAGTACACTGAGCACTTCCTGTGGGCCAGGGACTAGATTTCATTATTTAAGCCCAACAGTTTCATTGGAAGGAAGTATTCCTATTCTATAAATGAGGAAACATGTTCAGAAAGGAGAGTCTATTTGTCCAATGTCACACAGGTAGTAAGTAGGGGAGCCATGATTTAAACTAGGATAATTTGAACCCCAGACCCTTATTCAGTATGCTTTATGGACTCCTACCCACAGAAGGAATGAGTCCCTAACACATGTTTGAAGTCTACAACAAGCTGTACAGTTCCTTCTTTCTGCATATACAAATTGGGAGAAAGACGTGTCTTTGAAAATTTAATTGTTTCTTTTTCCTCCTTCCCTGAACCAACCTTTACCAAGTGCTTGAAAAGGGCCACTTAAATCCACAGCCCAAGAAAAATGTATCTTTGTGATTAATATGTGTTAAAATGAGGAGTGACATGGTAATAAAATGGGAAAGGTTTGGGGGCCTTTGGGGAAATCCATCTGACTTCAGGCTGTGGTTCCAGTAATGAGGCTGCTATTTTGTGGTCATGGAGGTAATATTTTCTGATGCAGGTAGAATGATTAACAAGGTGAATATATCTGCCCAGAGGAAGGAAGGGTAAAGAGGAAGTGCCTGTGGGAGAATGGCTTAGGATGGAAGGCCACATACCTTTCCTTCTTCGTTTTCCGGAGCTCTGAGAATTTCAAGTAAGCTCAAATGCCAGGAGTGGTTTGCTCTCTCACTTCTCTTTTGCTCTCAATCTAATCCATTTAATGGTGTGTGGGGTGGGGTGGGGATGGAGGATTGGGGGGGGGGCAGGAAAAGGGGCAAGAAGTTTACAAGAAAAGAGGCAAGAAGAAATAGAGAAATGCATTTACTTAATCCATTTTTTCCATTGTCTGGAAGTGTAGCTTAGGTAATTCTTCCTCTACTTACCTGTAGGGAATTCTTGCCTGGCAAGTGCAGTATAGCTGTTAGGGGGATACTGGGATGTCATTAAGGGGGTTGCTATGATTATATCTGGCCAGAGGACCCAGGAGTACACAAGTCCTGCTTTGGTCCAGCTATTCTTCTTTCCATGATCTTCCTAAAAGAGTTATATGCAAAAGTAACTAGATGGGCTTTGACCTTAAACCCCAGCCCAAGGATAGGCTACTTCTTGCTGAGGCCAGAGGCAGTCTATGAACTACTTTGCCCCCCCCCCCAGATTTAGACACCTATACACTATAAACTATAAACTAGAAACTAGAAACACTATAATACCTCATACCTGCTGATAACAAAGAGGAAGGAGATGGGAGAGATAGCAGGTGGCATCCTGCTCCACTTGTCTCCTCCAGCTGTCAGGCTAGATAAAGCTAAGGCCTGGCTACTATGCTGGCAGAAGAGAGAACATCCTGAAATGGAAGTGGCTGACTAGAGGCCCCTCAGGATGTGGGAAAGCCTGTGTGTGTCTCAGAGAATACCAATCCTGGAAAAAGCAGTCCAATCAGTTTCTGGACTCTGACCAACCAAATAATCATGACTCTTCTTTGTATACACGTGGGTATCCAATGGGGGAGTGGAGATGATGTTGGGTTCATACTATTCATCTTGATTCATCCCTAGGAGGTTGACAGCCACTGTGGAGGCACCCAAAACACCAAAAGGAGGTGAGTTACTGATGCTCTCTGTGTTCATTGTCTTCTGCTTCAATTATGTCTTTCTAGATGAATGCAATGGTCTTCCTCATCACTCTATTCTATATTTGGTATCAGAATGACTTTCCTGAAGCACAGCTCTCAGTGTGGCACTAAATACTCAAAAACATTCCATGGCTCTCACTGTCTAGAGCAGCAGTGGGCAATTTGGCCCAACTTCTGTTTTTGTAAATAAAGTTTTCTTGGAAAAGCATACTCATCCATTTACAAATTATTTATGGCTACTTTTATGCCACAATATTAGAGTCGAGTGGTTGTGGCAGAGAGCTTATGGCCTACAAAACTTAATATATTTACCATCTGGCCCTTTACTTAAGAAGCTTGCCACATCCTAGTCTAGAGAAAGGTGCCAAACATCTATTCCTGGCATTTGAGGTCCTTGTCAATATGTCCCAACCAATGCTTGTTTCATTTACTTCCACTCCCCTTGAAGTACCTCATGTTCCTGCCAAAAAGGCATCCCCTACTTCATGCTTTTTTAGTTGTTTTTGAGCTTTTAATTGAATTATTACATGCCTATAAATATCAAAATTCTATGTGTGTAGCTTGATGAATTTTTAAAATATCAACATATCCTCATAACTGACACCCGTGTTCTATAACTAGACGCCTATGTTCTGTGACTAGAACATTAATTACCAATAGTCTAGAGGCTCCAGAGGCCCTTTTCATGCTCTCTTTTATCCTGATTTCTAACATTATAAATCACTTTAACTCTTTATGAGTTTAATATACATACACACGTAGTATTCCTTTTGTCTGGTTTCTTTTGCTCAAATTACATTTATGAAATTCAATGATGTCATTGCATAAAGTTATAGTTTGTTTATTCTCATTGCTAAAATCCATTTTGTATATTATACCACAACTTATTAATTCTTCTGATGATAGGCACCCGGGGTTACTACTCTGGAGCTATTATGAATAATGCTGCTATGAACATCCTTTTGCTTGTTTTCTGGTTAACTTATGTATACATTGCTTGAGTTAATACCTAAGTATGCCATTGTTGAATCATAGGGTACAAGCTACCTAATAATTACCCAATGTACTTAGACTAATAGATACTCCTATCAGAATGTTTGAGAATTCCAGCTGTACTGAATATTCTTATCAACACTTGGGATTTTTGTCAATGCTGTTTTATTCTTTCTTTCTTAGCAATTCTGGTAGGTGTAATGGTGCAATCTCATTGTGGTCTTAATTTGTATTTCTTTAATGACTAGGAGGTAGAGCACCATTTCATACATTTATTGGCTATTCATGTGTCCTCTTTTGTGATGTGCTTGTTTTAATCTTTTTTCTCTTTTCCAATTAAATCATATGTATCAGTAGGAAAAAACCATTTTTTTTGTAGAAGTTCTTTATATATTCTGGGTATGAGTCTTATGTCAGATATGTATCTGTGAATATCATCTTTTATTCTTTGTTTTTTGTTTTGTTTTAAAGATTTATTTTATTTATTTGAGAAAGAGAGAGAGCACAAGTGGATGGAAGGTCAGGGAGAGAGGGAGAAGCAGACTCCTTGCTGAGCAGGGAGCCTGATGTGGGGCTCAATCCCAGGACCTTGGGATCATGACTTGAGCCAAAGACAGATGCTTAACTGACTGAGCCACCCAGGTGCCCCCATCTCTTACTCTTTGGATGGTGTTTTCATTTAAGTTTTTTGCCCCGATGAACAGAGATTTCTAAGCTTACTGTATTGCAATTCATTATTTGTTTTTCCTCCCTGGTTAGCACTTTATGAGTCCTATTTAAGAACTCTTTATCATCTGTAAAATTATAAAGATGTTTTTGTAGATTTCCTTCTATAAGCTTTATTGTTTCTTTTTTTCTACATATAGATCTTAAATCTATCTGAAAATGATTGTGTGTGTGTATGGTATGTACGACTAGGGATAAAGATTTGTTTTTACCTATATAGTTATCCAGTTGAACTACATTTTTGTTTTTAAAGATTTTATTATTTATTCATGAGAGACAGAGAGAGAGAGAGAGGCAGAGACACAGGCAGAGGGAGAAGCAGGCTCCATGCAAGGAGCCCAATGTGGGACTCGATCCCAGGACCCCTGGATCATGCACTGGGCTGAAGGCAGTTGCCCAACCGCTGAGCCACCCAGGGATCCCCCAAACCACTTTTTTTAATTAAGAAAACTCTTTGCATACTAATGTGTCACTATTGTGCTCTATTAGTTTACTATTTCTTTTCATAAATGCTGTGCAAGGAAATAACTATGTATATATTAAAAGAGTACAGCATTTATGATAGCATCAGAATCTGTTCAATTTCTAGGAATAAATGTAACAAAAGTGCACAACCCTCTGCACTAAAAACTTTAAGCAAAAGATAAGAGAAAAACAAAATTATAGTATAGGTGTAAATATTTTTCCTATTCTTATGCCTTTTTGTTCCTTGCTTTATTACAATAGCCAGGACTAATACAGAGTTGTATACAAGTGGTCTTAGCGTGTAGCCAGTTTCTCCCCTGCTTAGGGCATGTGTCACTCAGACCGACATGACTTATTTTACTGATTTGCTCTCCGGAAATCATAGAGTGAAAAGAATTGTTTTCCTGCTTGAAAGGGTTTCTTATGGCTAGACTGAACTATTTGTTGTTTTTTCTTCTTGTACTATATTTTGGAACAATTCTTTGACTATAGATGAAAGGCCAAAATCTACTTACTAGATTCTCTGGGTTAAGTGAACATAAAGCTCTTTTATTCGTCTATGAAACAAAGATATGATCATAACTAGTATCTACTGAGTATTTATTAGGTGTTGATGGCTTTGTTTGCATTAGTTTATTTGGTGATACCAACAATCCTGTAAGGTAGTCATCATCATTTCATCTGTATAGGCAAGGAGCCTGGAGATTAGAAATAACAAATTTGACCCAAATCACCCAGTTTGGAAGTAGCAGAGCTGGTTTTGAACCTAGACAGTTTGATTCCAGAGCGCTTCACCACTGTGCAGTACGAATTTGCTCATACCAAGTTGAAATGTGCCTTTTTATAATTCCTTTGTGGTCACACAGAACAAGTGTGCCTTCTTTTTCCCTGTGAATCTCCTTCAGTAGCATGAAGATAGCTTTTATCAGCCTTCTGAGTGTTCTCCAGATTCAACATTCCTAGTTTCTGTCATCCCCTGCATGACAAGTTTTAAAAATCGCCTTTGCTTTTCCAGTTAGTAATTTTCTTCTCAAAACTCCTCTGCAGACGTGGTGCTCAGTGGGGGAATACATTGCTGTGTTTGAATGATTACTATTTCACAGCAGAACTTTACCCTTCTTTATTATGACCCCTATACTGCTTCTAATACATCCTAAGGTTGAAGCAACTTGGTACAGACTTTGGAGTCCGAAGATCCCATTCTAATCTTGGCAAAGCTATTTGCCAGCTGTGTAATGTTGGGCAGGTCGCTAGATCTCCCCAAGCCTAAGTTTTCTTATATAGAAAATATGGGACCATTGGTGGTACCCTGATTACGTCCCAGAGAAGGGTAAGAGACTCATTTGAGAATGGATGGGAATGTTGTTTGCAAACTATGAAGAGCTCCATCAATGCCAGTTATTTTTAGCAGACTCATCATGCTGTTGACACATACCAAGTATTTGTACAGAGTGAAGCTGAATTCAGCCATTAAAAAAGTGAACAAAAGGGAATGTTAGTGGCATTCAGCCAACATAAGGAAATGCTAGTTGGGCTGCTTAGGAGAGGGAAGGGGGAGAGTGTGAAGTTAACCCCAGAAAAGGAGATACAGACCAGAATGTTCAAATGAGATTTGGGAGAAGCTGCCATGGTCCTTAAGGTTAATGGGGACCAGGAAATTATAATCATAGCTGGTGACCTGTGATGCTGATTGTGTTTTTCCTCCCAATGAAATCATGAGGCAGAGCTATTCCCTGCCTCCCTCCCCAACCCCCATCCCACAAGGCTAATTATTATAAAAATTCTCTGTCATTGCTTTGCAACGGTCCACAGCCTAACTAATTTAAAAATGCAAATGAATGCTAAATTACAGTCAGGTTTGGAGCTCGTTTCCTGCCTGTGCAACTAGAGATGGTAGGTGTCATGTCTACAGCTTGAAATCAATCTCAGGCACCCTGGGTGATTTGATAACAGCCACTGGCATCACTGCTGATGTCACAAGATGCTCAGTTGATGGTAGGTTGCAACAGCACCGTGAACTATCAATCTTAGGCCTGTCTCTGGCTCTGCAGTGGCATACTGCAGCACCGTTATTTTCTCCTGAAAACCAAGGGGCCCTCCCTCTGCCATCTGTCAGGTCCATGATGGGCCAAGTGATGAGCCTGATTCTGGTGGTTGGATAGCTTTCCCTTACCACCTAGCTGTGGGCTTGGGGTCTGAAAGCCTATTTGATGATTATGAGGATGATGATGAGAGATGGAGTCCTGCCTGTCAGCTAATCTTTAGAGTGTCTCACAGTGTAATCCTGGGGCCTGCGGTGTTTTAAATGAAGATTCCTGGGTCCCATCTTAAACCTATATAATTGGAATCTCTACACATGGACCCTGGAAATGTATTCTTTAAGTCTATCTTCCCAGGTGATTCTTATGCACATTAAAGTTTGAGAATTGCTATCTTACATTGTAAGATTATGGTATACTGGGGCTGAAAGTAGCCCTAGAAATCTCCTAGCCCAGTGGTTTTCAAACGTGGTTGCTATACATTAGAATTATTCAGGGAAATTTTAAAATTACCAGTGCTAGAGGGCTTAGTCCTCACAAATGTTACCACAATCTCTGCAATTGGGGTCAGGCTATCAGTGCTTTTTCCTTTTCTTTTCTTCTTCTTTTTTATTTACTTAAAGCTCCCCCAGAATTCCAACATACAACCAAGTCCTATGCACAGTCCAGCCCATTGGTTTGATAGCTGGGGACACTGTGGCTTTCTACATAGGTACTATCTCAGAGGGGAAGTAGGAACCCAAGAGAGTCAGTGGCCCAGACAGGATAGGAACTCAGATTTCCTGATTCCTAATTGGTGCTGTTTCTACCATATCAGATTGCTTTGTTGAACCAATGGCAACCCTGTTTCCCCATGTTTTATTTTATCCTATAAAAAGTAAAATAACACCAAAGGGTTTGATTTCCTTATAAACCAGAGATTAAGTCGGAGACTATTCCTGTTCTCACAAGGTGAATCTATGGCTCCAGCCATACTAATCGCTGGTTCAAGCTGTGGCCTAAAGCTCAGCCCCAGCAATAGGCCCAACCTCATATCCACCCTAAGTAGTGCTGAGTCACGTCTATCAGCTGGAAGAGGTTTGCTGTTTGCTGGGAAAACAGGCTTCTTCTAGTTCTGGCATTAGCCATACACATGTGACTTTTGAGCAAGCAACCAAACATCTTTGGGGGTTCACTTCCTTGCCTTATACAGAGAGTGCACATAACCAAATTGCATATAACTTTGCTGAGATAGGGACTGCGTTTCAATAATGTAGCCTTGTGCTAGACACAGAGCAGACATCCAGTAAATACTTGATGAATTAAGTAATTAATTCAGAAATGCAGGTAGAAACCTCATATAATCATTTCCCCTAGCTTATCTTCTCCCCAAATAATTTACATATTAAATCTTATTTCAAAAGATTAGGTTGCAGTGAAAATTTCTGTATGGTGCATCTATTTCCAATCCTAGTAAATGGCATAATGATACCTAATACAGGTTTTCCCTACTCTCTGAAAATTTGCTTTATGCCACTTTGCTTTTATAAAAGATCTATATTAGTACCCATTTCACTAACTGTAAGAAATCCAAAGAGGATTCTCACTTTTACAAAATGGCAATTGATTCTTGGCTTTACATCATTTTGTCTTTCAAAATGTTTCATAGGAACATTCTACATTCAGATAGCAGGGCAAACCTGTTTTTGTCTTCCACAACAGAACTTTGGTGAACAAAATAATTTTAACTATCCTTTAAAATTCTGTATAATGGAATATCCTTTAGACAGGTTGTAAAGCAATCATGTCTTTATTTTCCAAAAGTCCTTTTGACATTATGTAAGAAGAGTGGGAACAAAATTCAAAGGATGAGGAGTATGTATGCCAAACCAGTGGAAACATCTCCTGAGTTTCATCCATATATGCATTGAAGTTCTAGATTTTTTAACCTAATAATAATGTACTGTCTTTCACTTAGAAAAATCATTTACTATCAGTAGGACCTACACCTTGAATTATTTCATGATTTTTGAACTTTCACTCAACTATACCAACATATTTATGTGTGAGCTTTGAACCATATGAGTTTCCAATTCATGGCCAGGATAAAAAGGTCTGTGACTGTAATTAGAGTGTGGTCTAGACATTCACTGACAAATGTTTATTGACATAAGATAGGTACTGCTCTGGATATCGGGGATTCATTGTTTTCCTGCAAGAGACACACCCCCTTTGATCCTGGAACATACAGTCTGGCGGGGGATACAGGTATGAATGTCTGAATGATAGCAGATGGAGGCACAGACTGTGAAATAGAGATGTGGCTCTCTAAAAGTGTTTAGTAAAGAAACCTGACACAGACTGGAGGGTCAGGAAGGCACCTCCTAACAAGTGATGGCTGAATCAATACTTAGGTGAAGAGGCGCAGGGACATGGCTCAGGCAAAAGGCACAGCCTTTGCAAAGGCCCTGTGGTTGGAACAAGCTTGAGTTTGAGCTGTGAATCAAGGTCATATCTTTAACAAATGTTTAATTAATATCTACTATGTTCCAGGTAGGTTAGTGGTTGGCCAGGTGAATGGAGCAAAGTCAGTTTCCAATAGTGGTTAAACATGTCAGCTGTGAGGAGACAGTGTTGGGATTGCATTAGGACTACAAAATGTGAGAATTTGTTCATGTCATGAGTTCCGTTGCTCAGCCATTAGATGAAGGATAATAATAGACTTTTCAGGGGATGGCCATGAAGATCAAATGAGTTACCATGTAAAAAACACTTGGCATAGTGATGGGTGCATCGTAGACATTTAATGAATATTTGCTATATGCAAGCCAGCTAGAAAGGATAAGAAAAAAATCGATCTTTGTTTCTAAGTCTGGGCTTTAGACCCTGAGAAAACCTCTGGAGCATCTCAAGGCACAGTTGTGGGGACAAGGAGTGGTTTCCTGCCAGCTGCATCATCCACGCAAGAGACTCAGCTGGCACTTCTCTTGTCCCTTTAGACAGCTTGCTGCTGGCTGGGATGGTGGCAGTGGGCCAGTCACTGAGTTTAAATAGAATTTTCTTTGCAAATTGACATAGCAATGAAATTACCAAACTGCTGTGTTTATCTTTCCAAATAAAAGCCAGATTTTAAGTACATTATACCAATGTAATTGAAAATCAGAAGCAAATGAGGGTGTGTGTGCTGTAACTTCTGTGCTAAAGAAGGTGTGCTTGCAGTACCCTGTGCTCAGAACTGTTCAGATGAGCTGGATTCTTGAGGTGATAATGGCTCACCATTCAGGGAACCTGAAGGCCCCAGGTTATCTCTAGGGTTCCAAATACAGCAACTTGGATTTTAATTAAGACCTGCTATTCCTTCTTCAGAGATGCTTCAGGCTATAGGTGGTTTTCCCTAACCCAAACTTTACTGCCAGAGCTCTCTGAGACAAGCTCACCTGCTTGAAACCCACTGCCACCTCCTGTTGTCTGCATGTGGAGAATTACAATGCCTCCACATGGTGCAGGAGGCTGGCTGAGAAGTACAAAGTATGAACCTTGATGGGAAATTCCGGGACTGGCTGGCCACCTGGCTTCATTTTTGGGGTCTTTTTTCTTGCATTAGTGGTTGTTACCTGACAGTGGCCATGAGGGAATTGGACGTAGGCCTCCCTAAAACTCCATATTCCCCCGTTCAAGTTACCCTAAATTAAAATAATGTTTTTTGATGTGAACAGCTGCTAATATATTTCCTCAACTTCAAAAATGTGAAAGAAAGCAGCAGCTTTTTTTTTATATAAATTAATTTTTATTGGTGTTCAATTTACCAACATACAGAATAACACCCAGTGCTCATCCCGTCAAGTGTCCCCCTCCGTGCCCGTCACCCATTCACCCCCACCCCCCGCCCTCCTCCCCTTCCACCACCCCTAGTTCATTTCCCAGAGTTAGGAGTCTTTATGTTCTGTGTCCCTTTCTGATATTTCCCACACATTTCTTCTCCCTTCCCTTATATTCCCCTTCACTATTATTCATATTCCCCAAATGAATGAGAACATACACTGTTTGTCCTTCTCCGATTGACTTACTTCACTCAGCATAATACCCTCCAGTTCCATCCACGTTGAAGCAAATGGTGGGTATTTGTCGTTCCTAATGGCTGAGTAATATTCCATTGTATACATAAACCACATCTTCTTTATCCATTCATCTTTCGATGGGCACCGAGGCTCCTTCCACAGTTTGGCTATTGTGAACATGGAAAGCAGCAGCTTTTTAAAAACTTTGCTTTTTAAAAGATATTAGTCATGCACAAACTAGGTAAGATAAATATAGTTTAAGACAAGTGCTGGGCAGATTACCACCCTAAGCCTCTCTTGTGTTGATTCTTCCACACTGACACCTGTTCATCCTTCTTTATTCAACAGCATCCTGTAAGCAAAGGGGGTACAGTTCAATCTGGAGATACAGATCACCTGCACATCCAGGCAGAAAACAGGCTGAAAAATGAGTATCATGACAGAAGGCTGGTAACAGTGTGCTGTCTGAAGAGAGTGCATAATAGAATTTTGCTTGGAGGACTTTGGCAACTGAGTATTATTTGTAGAATATTGATAGTAGGTGATGTTAGGGCAGCTTTTGTGATAGAATAGTTTCATTTAGCTCACCTTTGGGCTTTCATTGTGGGCTTTCACTTGGGTTTTTTTTTTTTTTTTAGACTAGTATCATTGATGGGCAGCAGAATGTGCTGACTTAGGGTGCCTTTGGATTCGAATTCCTGTCATTTCCATGTTGAGTTGAGTGTCCTCCCTGGTGTCCTCATTTCATGAGGATCTCAGGTTGACTTAGAGAATCAAGCATGTCTGTTTTTATTGGGGAACACATAGCAGTAAAGTAATAGTCAAGATGAGGCCCAGCTCTCACTGCAAAATGCCTTTGGTGCTGAAAGAAGTCAAATGATATGGGTATTATCATCTGTGATACGGGTTGGATGGCCTCAGCACAGAAATGCAATAGATAACATTTCCTTTTTTCTTCAGTTAAAAGCAATGGTAATGAACCTTCATCTTTGGACCAAGCACCCCTAAGCTGGATGACCTTCTCTCCTTGTGCCTCAGTTTCCTCAACTATAAATGAGGTGCTGGGGATGCCTGGGTGGCTCAGCAGTTGAGCATCTGCCTTTGGCTTAGGTTGTGATCCTGGAGTCCTGGAATCGAGTCCCACGTTGGGCTCCCTGCATGGATCCTGCCTCTGCCTCTCCCTCTGCCTGTGTCTCTGCATCTCTCTCTCTCTCTCTCTCTCTCTCTCTCTGTGTCTCTCATGAATAAATAAATATAATCTTTAAAAAAATAAATGAGGGGTTGGACCATTTGATTTCTGAGGTTCAAATGTAGTGGAGAGGGGCTTGGAATCCTGGGGCCTGGGCTAGAGTCCCACATTTAGCACTGACTGGATAGGTCCTTTCCCTTCTCTGTGCCTCAGATTCCTATAAGACAGGGAGTCTAGAAAAGATGTCTTTATGATCATTCTCAGTCCTAAAGAGTCGAGGGCCCATCTTTCTAGTAGGAAGGCAATGACTAGCCCTTGAAACACAGCTATGCCATGATGAGATCTAATAGAATAGTCAACTTGTGATGGAGAGGCTGGTTCATCCTATTCCCTAGTAGGCATATTTTCCTCTATTTCCTTGGACTACTTTGGGCATCCTCAGAAGTTCAGCCCATGTTCACTGCTCAGAACAGCCGAGCAAATGCCAACAAATGAAATGGTACTTTCAACAAATGAAAGTGCTATTTCTGCCTGTACCAGAAGATGTTTTGAAGTTACCATAACTTGCAAGAGATGAAGAGGATGTGTCAGAGGGAGAGATGTGATAAAGGCAACCTAGTTTGATAGCCAATCAAATGACAAAGTTTTGGGGTGGGGTTGCACACTTATAAAAATACATTATAAATGGGGAATTGGCTAGATTTACCTGTGTCAGGAGAGGGAGGGGTGGTTACAGCTCCTTGTAGGAGGGAGGAGGTGCCTAACTCCAAACAGGTGTCTCTGGAGATGGGCTTCAGTTTTGTGTGGACGGGGGAGTATTAATGTAGTAGGGCACATCTAAGAAAAGAGATAAGAAAGGATGTTGGTTAAAAACACTTGTTATGGGGCAGCCCGGGTGGCTCAGTGGTTTAATGCTACCTTCAACATTGAGCCTGATCCTGGAGACCTGGGATAGAGTCCCACGTTGGGGTCCCTGCATGGAGCCTGCTTCTCCCTCTGCCTGTGTCTCTGCCTCTCTCTCTCTTTCTCTCTCTCTGTCTGAATAAATAAAGTCTTAAAAAAAACCAAACACACATGTTGTATAAGGAATAATTGAAGATCCCTGGGGGTGGAGATGACAAGCTGAGAGCAGTGGGGAAAAACCCTTGAGGAGGAGGGGTCATGCAGCTGCTAAGCAGAGAAGGGAGAAGATTTAAGATAAAACAGTAGTCCATTGTGAGTAGGCAAATACTGCCCCAGGATAGGGAAAATCATTTGAATTTACAATGGTGGAAGGGGTTTTTGTGTTGGGCAAGGAGCTCCTTATCACTGGGGGGCTTAAGGAGAGCCTGATTAGTCAGTCTTCAGAAATGCTGTGTTAGATGGGAGGTTTAGCAAGGAGATTTGTTTCTAATTCTGTTATTTTATGGTGATCTTCACTGTGGTTAAACCTTGAAGTTCCAATTGTGGCGCTTGTACTAACTTGCTATGTCACCTTGACCAGGTCATTTAAACTTTCTGGACCTCAGTTACTTCTGTGTAAAATGGAGACAATAGCACCAATCCAACAGCATCCAGTGATGCTGTTACAGAGAAGCCTTGTGAGAGGGGAATAATGCATAAGAAAGTGCTTTGAAGAACAGGACATACTATGTGTAAATGACCCCTGAATGATGCCAGAATTCATCATTCTCCAGGCACTGTCTGGCCTGGCAGTACGTCATAGTTGTGGAGAGTGGAGACACAGGGACTCGACTCCCTGGGTTGGAATCCTGGCCCTCCCTCTCGCTGGATATGAGATTTATGGCAAGTTATAAAACTTTCTGTGCCTCAGTTTTCTGGTCTAAATAATGGGGCTGATAAGAATAATATTGATTTTGGAGGATTGTGAAGATGGAAGACTTAATACATGGGAAGTGATTTCCACAGAGCCTGGCACGGAGTATAACACCTCAAAGGGTTTTGTTCTCCTCACTGTTACTGTTGGCCTCAGGCTATACTTAATGCCTCTTACAGTGGATTGTGACACCAGCTGGCTGAGTTGCTAGGATATGTTCTAGACATATCTTGGAGGGACATTAACCCATTTTCAATGTCCAAGGCAGCAGAGAATGCCCACATAGGTCCCTCATGGGAGAGCTAAACACAGCTACCAAAGTTTGTCAATTTGGCGACCCCAAATGTTTTATTTTATTTGGAAGCTCATAATATTCCATCATAAATGTTTCATAATTGCCCTCATGAATTATTCACCTGCAACTTAATAACCTTAAATTTTATGGGATTATGGTTTTATGGGAGAAAAACATTACCAACCTGGGACCCAGCTGTGAAGAGAAAGTGCTGACATTACCAATTTATTTTCACTATGCTGTAGAAGATTTTTTTTGTAACTATGAAATATAGAATATTAATAAAAGAGCAAATAAACTAAAGGAGGAGGAAAAAATCCTTACGTTGCTCTTTCTAAAGCATTTAATCTCAAAGCTGTGTTTGCAGTATTTTTTCCTATTGCCAAGAAGCTGATCCCACTTCCATTATAGTTGGTGTCATTTTCTTTGGTGAAACCAAAGAAAAGTTATTGTTTCCCTTTCTTTCTCTAGCCTTTGGCCTTCATATACTTTTATCCATTACACAATTAATTTTTAAGTGAGTATTCATTAGTAATTTTTAAATTAGTGTCACACTCTCCCTATCCTAGACTATTAGAATATTAGTTTTGGATATCCCTGGAGTTGTCTGAATCAAGTATGGTAATAGAGTAGAAAAAGCAATGGATGGGAGATTTAAGCATGAACCTAGCCTACCATTTAATTGATTATATAACATCAGCAATTCAATTTTCTCAGCCTCACTTTCCTTATAGGCAAACTGGGAATAATCATGTCCATTCTACCTACCTCCCAGAAACTTTGAGAAAGTTAATAGGTAAGGCAACCTTTTATTTTGTATTTTTTGAAGTTTTTATTTTAATCCCAGTTAATTAACATAAGGGATATTAGTTTCAGATGTACAATATAGTAAATTAACACTTCCTTACATCACCCTGTGCTCATCACAAGTGCACTTCTTAATCCCCAATAGATGAGGCAGCATTTTATTTTTTTTTTAATTTTTTTTTTATTTATTTATGATAGTCACAGAGAGAGAGAGAGAGAGAGAGAGAGAGGCGGAGACACAGGCAGAGAGAGAAGCAGGCTCCATGCACTGGGAGCCCGACGTGGGATTCGATCCCGGGTCTCCAGGATCGCGCCCTGGGCCAAAGGCAGGCGCCAAACCGCTGCGCCACCCAGGGATCCCGAGGCAGCATTTTAAAAGAGCAAAGCACTACAGGAATGTAAGGAACTGGCCCAGCAGCACAGGTGAGGGAAGACCAATATGTTGATAACACTGTGCCCTGTGGAAGGATGAGCAGGAAGGTCCTAAGGGAGAGCTGGTTCATATCAGACAGCTGGCAGAGAAGCCAACTCCTTTATTCAGGTTAGAGGTTTCCCTGGGAGCAGAAAAGAATAAAACGAGATCATGTTCTCCTTTAATGCCAGGTGGGGATACAGCTGTTATTCAAATTCCTTTGTTGCAAATCATGGGGTATGTGTGTACTTTTTAGAATCAAAGACCAGCAGAGATAATGAAAAGTCCAATGTCCCCATTTTACAGATGAGACCTAGTGGGGAATGGAGATTTTTATCAAAGTTCCACAGTAGGGTTAAAGGCAAAAGCTGAGACCATATGCCTGGTTCTCTGATTTCTAATATGGACACTTGTTTGCCACAGAAAGTGTCATGGATGTGCTATAAGTAGGGCCCTCTGCAATAGAGGGTAGGGGGTCACTAATAAAAGTGGGATGGGGCAGGTGTTGGGCAAGATGGGGACTGAAAGAGAACAGCTAAGAAATGTGATTCTGCTGTAGGGAAATGAGCCCGACAAGCAAAACCTAAGAGTCAGTGGGGCATTTTCTTAGACCAGCAAGACCTGAGTCATCCAATTAAAACAGGAATAGATGCCCCAGAGACTGCACCTCCTCTTTTCCTCACAGTTTATGCTGACTTCTAATAACATTTTATTAAAATTCTCTGGGTCCTGATTAATTTTCTTGGCTGCTTTCTTTATTATTGCTCTCCTGGCCACAAGATAAGAACAGTGAGTGCTCTAATGAATGGAATGAACAGTTGGGCTCAACTCATTTGGTTGGTATGGCTCTCTGTCCTCTGCCTAATGAAGCTTTGGGGGATTTCTCCCCCTGTATTTTGGGTGGATGGTGAGACATGACACCTGCTAGTGTCTGAGAAGACAAGTATTACTTAGAATTTACCCTCTAGGGCATTATCTGTAAAAATATTTTGATTTGGTTACTAGAGGGTCTATCTGTCAACTAAGGAAGAGAAGTCCCATTTGCTAAGTACCTGCTGTGTGCAAGGCCTTTTTCTAAGTGTCTCTTCTCTGGGTTTCTAGAGTATCCTGTGTATTCTTCTAACACAGAGTTGCCAAGATGTGTTTTCACAAAAGCACTGTGAACAATTTGACAGCAGACACTATATCTTTCCCTTAGATGCATTCTCAGCCACACCATGAGGCTAACTCTCAGCAAGTTCTCAGTAAACATGTTCAATTGATGAATGACTGCTGGTGATAAACATAGGCTTTCTTCTTTCGGTGCTCACGACCACACTTACTCTTATTCTTAGCTCTGCTTTACACATGACTAAGGCAAGGCTCAAAGGACTTGCCTAAGGTCACACATCTATAATATATATGTCTTCATGGCATGAAAAAGGCCATGATCTTTCTACTGATTAAACATGCTACTGCGTGCTATTACGAACAGTATTTTATTACTGGGAACTTGCTAAATTTCAGCCCAGATCCCAATGAAATGTTGCCTTTGAAAGATATACATTATAGACTTATCTTTATGGTAGAGGTATGCTATAGTTTCAAGCTTGCCCTTGATGTATCATTATAAACTGAGAGATGGCTTTAGAAATGGTGAAAGTGGAATGGTGGCATGTAAATTAGAGGTAAAGAAATTGTGGTTGTTAGAAGGGAAGATCATTCAGGATCTTCTCTGTACAATATTACCATTCCCTTTAGCACTGCCAATGTACCCTTAAATGGATATTCCCAATTGTTTTGATTCTTAGTGGTTATGAGGGTTGCTATTGGATAAAGAGCTATGTTAGTTAATGAGGGATTAAGGGCAGGCAAGAAGAGGATGCTGATAAATCCTGGAATGTAGAAAGAATCAGGGAAAATAGGGGGGAGATAAAAATGAAGCAGGAAAAGGCAAAGCTCTGGGAGCTAAATCATGGATAGACAAACTGAAATGAAAAACGAAGAATTGTAAGCTGATGGGCATGGCCAAGGATGGGATTCACAGGTCAAGGTAGTCCCCTAAAAAATATATATGTAAAGCTTGCAAATGTACATTTCACTGGAAGTAGGGTCGAGGAGTACTAAGACCAGAATTCCAGAATGGGAGGATGGGGTCTAGTGAGTTTTTAGAAGTTACACTTGGAAGATGGTCAGGCTGTAACAGTTAGCATTGAGTGTGTTTTATACATATATGGGGGGAGGGGCTGAGGGAGACGGAGATTGAGAATCTTAAGCAGGATGTATACCCAGTGTGTGAGCCTGACACAGGGCTTGATCTCATGACCCTGAGATCATGACCTGAGCCAAAATCAGAAGTGAGACGCTTAACTGACTGAGCCAGCCAGGTGTCCTGAGTGTGTTATATTTTTACAATATTACTTTAATCCTTCTTTAAGGCCTTTTTCAATATTACTTTATTGAATCCTCATGATAGTGGGGACTCTTATCATCTCCATTTTACAGATGAGGAAACTGAAGCACATGGAGATTTTGTAGATTGCCCAAAGTCACATCATTAACAAGTGACAGAGCCATAGTTGGAACTGAGCAATCTAATTCCTGGAACTGTCATTCTAATTACACCCATATGGTCTCTCTAGAGTAATAAAAGGAGAATGTCCATCAGGACGATGAAAGACTTAGTATTTTTTGCATGGCTTCTTAGATCACGTGACTATATGACTCCATGTGTGTAGTTTCCCTAAATGGCCTCAGGTTGGGTGCTTGAACTTATCTGTGGGAAGGACTCTAGTAGATAAGGGCAGAAGATATTGATAGTCCCAGAGAACCACTATGGGGAAGCAACCCCACAGTGGCAGCAGCAGAAAGGTCCTGGAGATTTGGGTGGCTGGGGGAGACTTGTGTTTATGGAGCAGCTTGAAGGATTCACCCATGAAGGGGCTTTCTGGAGCAGGCTGTGGAAAAATGTGGAAGTCAAGGATCCAGCTTTAGAATTTACCCAAGGATGTCTCTTTCCACGCTTACAGTGATCCAAGTGCCTTCCCTCGGTGTTTCTCTGTTGTGTGAGCACCAGCACAGAGAAATGGTAAGAAGTCGCACAGGCCTAGGCTCTGCTCTCAGGTTCTGTCCCTTCTGCCCTACATTCCTAGACAGATTTTATGTCTTGGAGCCCCTTTTCCCTCTTCTGTGGACCTGGGGCAAGTACCACCTAGGACCATCTACCTCAAATGGCTGTTGTGAGGACTGCATGAAAGCATGGAGGTAAAGCACCTTGCATGTCATGAGCACTCCATATGTGATTGGTGCTGATTTCCACTTACCTCAAGGGAGATCCACGTTTACCACCTGCAGACAACTCTTGTCCCAAACAGATTCCATTCTCTTACCAGCCTTTCTTAAACTCTTCTCAAACTTGTTTCTTTTAACAGAATGTGAACCTGGCTCTCAATTCTACATGAACTCCACTCCATCAGGGGATTGGGAAGACATCTATGGGCTATCTCTAGTTAGTACCCAGTGACGAGGGCTTTAATGTAAGTCTGTGCTGGAGCTGGCTGATATCATCTCATGAAAACTGATTGTTAAGTTTTTAGTTTTTTTTTTTTTTTTTTTTAGGAATTTCACGAGCTGGTTGGCTTTACTTTGATAGCTTGACATTGGCCAATATACCATTTATACCACAGAAAGTGTCAAATACTATAATTAGAGCTTATTTTGCTCCTTCGGGAGTTGGTTTAAAGACACTTACCAGCATGCCACTGAATAGCTAACAGTTATAAAGTATATTATCTGTCATCTGCTGTTTGAAGAGCTTTATGTGTACTAACTTAATCCTCGCAATAACCTTTGGAGGCTTTTATTGTTATCCCCCTTTCACAGACTAGGGAACCGAGAAAGCGGGTTGCCAGAAGTCGTGTAGCTAGTTGGTGACAGAACTGG
This sequence comes from Nyctereutes procyonoides, assembly GCF_905146905.1. Lineage (NCBI taxonomy): Eukaryota > Metazoa > Chordata > Mammalia > Carnivora > Canidae > Nyctereutes > Nyctereutes procyonoides. Next base: position 31,072,537 of record NW_026575046.1, read on the forward strand.
GATATCAGGTAAAGCAGGCTGGCTCCAGAGCCTGCATTCATAGTCAGCGATCCTGCCCCTGGAGGGTTCTTGTGAGGATCCAGTGATTTACATGAAGGGCTTGGCTCAGTGCTTACTACCTAGTAATTGCTTGATAAATATTAGCTGTTATTATTTATGTCAAGGATTAAGTTTTTTGATGTCCAATGAGAATCTGATGAAAGCTGTGGATTCTTTTCCCTTGAAAGATGCATAACACATACACACACACACACACACACACACACACACGGAAGGTATGATATTGAATGCAATTTTCACAGACTCTCCAATACTCAGTGATCCTGTCTACCTCCTTGGAAAAGTAGATCCAGAGAAAGGGATCAAATTCCCTTTGGTTTCTCTTTCTAGTGAATCATTACTGGTTGTTTCACTTTGCCTTCTGACTGTTTGTATATTCTTCTCAAGCCACTCCCTCCCCTTTGGATGTGCTCTGATTTGTTTTGTGTCTATCACAGCGCGAGGTCCAGAATTGGGCAGACTCATAGTCTTCCTCCTGTTTCCTGTTGTTTTTTCTAGTCTTATTTTGCCTCTGTTGTCCTGCCTTCAGGAGACTTTACATCTGGTATCTGGGATATAAATCTGAGCTGCAGTTTTAACACCATTAACACCACACACACGTACACGCACACACACCATTACACACCCTAAAAAACCACAACAGGAAAAGAACTCTGAATATGTGCACAGGCATGTCAAGTTTTCTTGACTTCCTTTGTCTGGACATTGATGAGCTAGAGACATCTACTTTAGTATCTCCTGCTTTTTAAACTTTACTTGTACCCTATTCCTCTTCCTAAAGTCCCAGCCCCCCATGAGCATGTTTATTCTCCAGGCCTTGAGTTCAGCTCTTACTTTGACCTGAGAAAGGAATGATAACTAATAAAAATCATTTAGTCTGTCTGTATGTGCAAAATTTTGTACATGTCATCTCATTTCACTAAACTCACCCAACAGCCCACAAAATAGGGGATTTAAAGGAATCTGAAGCTGTTAACTTGCCCAAGGCTTCACAGCTAATAGTTGGCTAACCTAAAATTCAGACCCACATCTTGGAACTCCAGGTTTGCATGCCTCCTCTTGTACTCCGATTTCCTTTTCTATATAACAGCATCTAATAGTGGCCTGCCATGCAGTCCCCTCCCTGGATATCCACATTTATCAGTGGGCTTTAGAAGTTCATAGTATATATGACCTAAAGGGATTCCAATCAATGAGCATCAGGGATATTCTTGCAGGTGAAAGTTCTCCCTGGATTTCACAAGTGCTACCACGCAGGTGTTTTTTCCTGCCCAGCCTTGTGGTTCACTAAGTAGGAGCAGGCTATGGCCCATCTTCTTTTCCTTTCAACCTCAGGAGGAAATGGGGCTAACACCCTTATAGAAAATAAAGTCATCCCTCCTTGCAAGGGTCTCTGAGCTAGATTTCTGATAATTCAGAAAGCCCTTTAAATAAGAAATACAGTGTTTAGAACCTGACAGGTAGGCATCCTTCCAGCTTTTTGTGGCTTACCAACGGCCTCTAGCGGCCAGTGACTCCAAGTGCCATGAACTGCAAGCCTTGGCTTCTTACCCAGATCCTTTGGCTGTGTGCCCCATAGAGTTTAAAATACTGCATTTCCTGATCAACATGTTTTGCAGTATTGGGACAGGAAAAAAAAAAAAAGTAGAGTCTAAAACTCTAAGTAAAGAGAGAATTACAATGGCTGATCTAATTCATAAAACCAGGAGCCAGGCTGTTACTAAAGCTCTTCTTTTAATATTGCAGGCTATAAACCCTAGGAGGTAGATGATACTATTATCTCTGCTCAGCTGCTAGGTAAACTAAAGTTCAGAGAGGTCATATAACTAGGCCACACACTGGTTAGTGTGTGGAACGCCCAGGTTCATGTGGGCACAGGTCTATGTGAACATAGGCTCTAACCTTTGCCAGACAGGCTGAAGGCAACATGTATGCAGTTGATTGTCATGGCAGTGGTCTAGACTTGGGCATAGTAATGGCAGCTAGCATTTAAGAATTCATTCTGTGCCAGGCATGTCCTAAGTGCTCTTATGTGGAATACCCAATTCACTCATTTCTAGCTACCATGTGAGATAAATATCTCCAATTTACAAATGAGAACGTAGACTCTTAGCAAGGTCAAAACTGCCAGAGGTCATACAACTTAAACGAGGAACCAGGAGTTAGGATTCAGTTTGTTCAAATCCAAAGCAATTGCTTTAATTTATCTGAATGTATTGCATGTGTATCCTTATAGCAAGTCTAGGTTGTTGGTCTTCTCACTCACCTGAAATATTCTTTTCTTCCTCCTTACCTGGCTATGTGCTAATGAAAGTTTTGGCCAATAAGAGTGTAGGGAACTATGGAAGTCTATTGGTCAGTGTCCCTCAGAACAAAGACTGTGTAGTTGGGAGAAAGTCCACTCTTTGTGTGTGTGTGTTTCATGCTCTCACTTATCCCCTCCGACTCCTGACAGGTGGTGGGTGGAGTGGGCTTCCATTATTTCCTGGGGTCTTGGAGGATTTCAATATGTGGAGATGGTACAGGGCAGTGGTCATGAGACAGGCTTTGGAGTCCGGGACATAGCCACAGTTACTCAACCATTTAAGACTCAGTTTCCTCACCCAAGAAATAGACACAATAGTGCCTACCTTGTAGGGCTGTTGCAGGAATTAAATAAGACAAACACATATGATATTCTTAGTGTAGAACTCATCTCAGGGTTAGTCTTGCTACTGTGTTCATGAGGAAGGGAACACACAGTGACTTGGTATGTTTCTCTGGGAGGCTTCTCACCAACAGCACTAACCATTGAGGACCTGGCCTCTTGTGAAACTTTAGCAGATGCAATCAGGGTTTTCCCCTTGTAACATGAGCAATTCACTTAGGGCTTGAAGCAAGAACAATGTGTTGATGGAAGACAGCCAAAGCGCTGACGTCCCTCTCCCATAGGGATAAAATGGGGGAGAGGAAGTCCCGAAGCCTCTATAGAGAGCCATGCTAACCAAATTCCTTGCCAGGAGAATATTGAGTTTTGGGAGCCGCAGGGGACATATAGCCACAGAGGAATTAATTTGCCTCAAAAGGAATCGCCGCGACTTAATGGCTTTATTGAATCCACAGTTTTTAGCCCATTGATTCCCGTTTACTTGAACTCGGGGCTGTGCAGGAGCTGTGCCATTACTTTGCCTGTTCCTATCGATTAGCCAGTCTCCCTCCTCCTCTGGCATTAACATTCATCCTTCTTCACGTATGTCACCACTCCTTTCCTGCCTCCTGCATTCTGTCCTCATTTCCCCCTTCCCAGTGACTAGGTTGGACGTATGCACATGGTCCAGGAAAGTCCTCTGGATTCCTTGCTAATTGGAAATAATGGCATCAGGTAGATCAATGCTGCTGTCTTGCATTAGGGCTTTTTGTGCTAGTTATAATCATGCTTTTGCTTAAGGATTTGTTTTCTTACAATGAAGCTTTGGAAAAAACAAAAAACAAAACTTTAACTTCTGGGTTCTTTTGGATTGTCTTATTTAGCTGTCCTGGGAGTTTTTAAAAGGTAATTTCAAACTTTAGTGTATACCAGGATCACCTGGGATCTTACACAAAAGGACATTTCTGAGCCCAAATATTTTGACTTAGTAGGTTTTTGCTCTCCTTTTTTTTTTTTTTAAATTGAGGTTGACTTCGCATGACATAAAATTAACCATCCTGAAGTGAACAATCCAGGGGTATTTAGTACATTCACAATGTTGTGCAGCCATCTCGTCTGTTGAGTTCCAAGACATTCTTACCACCCTCAAAGGAAACACTTGTGTCCAGTAAGCAGTCACTTCTTGTCCCCTAATCCTCCCCAGCTCTTGGTGATCACTAATCTGCTGTATGTCTTTGTGATCTACCTCCTCTGAATATTTCATATAGATGGAATCATCTAGTTTTTTTCTTTTTGCATCTGGACCATTTCACCTGGTATAGTATTTTGAGGTTCATCCATGTTGTAGCATAACTCAGTCCTACATTTCTTTTTGTGCATATATTTTATTGTATGCACATACCCTATTTTGCTTATTCACTTAAACAAGGACTTCCTTTTGTTCTGTAGCAGGTGACCTTTGGTCCACACTTTTGGAATCACTGGTGTGGAGGCCGAGAAAATTAAGGCCATTCCACCTTAAATTCAGCGTTAGCACAAGTACAGCCATCCCAGGCCCCTGTGAGTAAGAGCTGAACTTTACCTTACTTCAGTTACAGGAAAAAAAAAAAAAAAACAGCTTACAACTTAAAGCCCTAGAAAGCCCCATATTAGAATGAGAACAGAGCTCAATGCCCTTGAAAGCCCCATATCAGAATGTAAACAGAACTTAAGAAATTCCTCCACCCCATCTGGAGGTCCCCTAGACCAGCCCTTAAAACTAAGCTGGAACCCACCTGGGCTCCAAGTCCCTGCTCTGCTGTGTTGGGTATACTTGGACCCAAGCCGAAGCTTGTAAGTAAACCCTCGTGTGTTTGCATCGGTGTCGGCTCCTTGATGGTTTCTCGGATTCGCAATCTTGGGCACAACAACTGGTAGTAGATATTATTGGGTTTGCCCCCAGGCAGTTTGATACCCTGTCAAAGTAGTTTGGAGGCCAGGCCCCAGCTGCCCATTGCCTTTGGAGATGGTCCTAGCAGGGGATGACCAGGGAAATGCCTAGTCAGACAGGACAAAGCATTGTAGTAGGACATAGACAGAGACCCAGGGAAACAGTATAGTGAAATACACGTAAGAGAGACTTGTATTTATATCCTGACTCTGTTCTCTGAGCAAGTTAAAAATTTTGTGATCCTCCTGTTGTTTATTTGTAGATTAGAAAAAGAACAGTTATCATTCCCACTACATTGTTGTTTGCATTAGATGAAATAATCTATATTAAGTGCCTGGTATAAGATCTGGCACAGAGTGAGTAAAGTGGGGCCCAAAGTGGTCATGATTTTTATTACTTTTCCAGAAAAGGAATAATGTGCCGCTGGAGTCTGGCATAGCTAACTTGCCCAGACACAGGTAATGCTCTTAGCTGGTTTGGCTGCTGTTCTAGTACCCTATAGCATCTCCAAGAAAACTCATGAGAAAAAGACCCTGATGTGAAAAAATAAGAAGACCCAGCATGAGACTCTGAGTCTTAACAATAAAAGAGAGACCTTGTTTTTAAATTGAGACAGTGTAGGAATGGAAGCAGTAGTAGCGTTAAACTGGTCAGAGTTGTCATTGCTGGTCTGATTTCTCTGCTAGACTGAGAGTAAGGGAAGGCAAGAGTTATGTTTGTCTTTTTTACTACTCTGTCTCTAGCACATGTGTAGAGTTTGCACTCAATAAATATTTGTTACATGCCTGGCTGGTTGGATGGATGAATGGATGGATGGATAGGTGGATACTGTGTTATCTCTATGAGCTTAGGACTCCTTAAATTCTTCTGAGTAAGTCTCATGTACTATTGGAAAAACTTTCCTGGCCAAGGTGCCCTTCTATGAGACTATTTAGAAATCAACTCCAAAATTCTTAAAAATATGCACATTTTTTGGTTCAGCTGTTCCATTTCTTAGTATTTAACTTAAGAAATCCCTGGAGGCTCAGAAAGATGATGGCTTAAGAACACTAATTGTGAGGCCATTTAGAATAGCAAAAACAGTGGAAAATAACTTGCTATCCAACAACAGGGGATTGGTTAACTATATTATGGTTTTTTTTATTTAATAGATTTCAAAGCCATAATAATGTAGAAGATTGTTTATAATATGAGAGAATGCTCAAATTATATAGTTAGGGGAAAAAAGCAAATCACACAACCATATTTTGATATACTACCACTGATGTGTATATATGTTTGCATGTGCGAGTATAAACTGGAAAAACATGTACTAAAATACTATCTGTTATTCTGAGAGATATAATTGGAGGTAATTTTAGTTTTGAGCTTTTTGAGCTTTTCTGTAGTTTCTATTGTTTTTATATTGAATGTGTAATCAAATACAATAATGTTAAATATTGTTAAGGATTATTTCTGATAAGAATTTGAATCTTAGATCTCTTATGTGTGTCTTAACCTGCATAGGATATGGAATGGCTTTAACTGTGGGGATTGGAAAGCTATGAGAAATGGCTGGGGACAGCAAAGCATTAGGCAAGGCTTCTACAACATTCCAGGAGTAGACCACGTTGCTCTCATTTTGCTGGAAGAGAGGATGTTCTGCATCCCTTTCATGTCATGTTCTCTATTCTCTCCTATATGTTACTATTAGAGGTAAACTGAGGCAAGCTCAAATTAGTTTATTAAATTGAGTTTATTTGGGAATAGCAGAGGAGTTGCAATTCAAGAAAGCTATGCTGTAACAAGCTACAGGAAAGTCCATTGAGGGTTTGGGGCAGTCTGTATTTATGGGCAGGGAATGTAAAGAGAGGAAAGTCCAGCCAGAGTCCAAGCAGCAAGTTCTTTGGCTTGAGGAAGGGGAAAGATTCTTGGTAGATGATCATTGGTCAGGAGATGTGTCTCAGTCTTCTGTAAATCAGGCAGTCATGAGAAATGAGTTTCTTAGTTCTTAAATTCTATTCTTCTGAAGGTATATACATGACATTTTCCATTTTATTTTCTCTAGTTCCATTTTATTTATTTATTTATTTTTTAAAAAGATTTATTTATTTATTTATTCATGATAGACACAGAGATTGAGAGAGAGGCAGAGACTCAGGAGGAGGGAGAAGCAGGCTCCATGCTGGGAGCCCAATGCGGGACCCAATCCCGGGACTCCAGGATCGCGCCCTGGGCCAAAGGCAGGCGCCAAACCGCTGAGCCACCCAGGGATCCCTCTAGTTCCATTTTAGATTGACATCCCTTCATATTAGCTTTGAATGCATCCAAGGGTGTAGTTGTTTTTTTGGTCTACATGGAGACTGGATCCATGTTGTAAGCTTTGACTACTGAGATAACCAGCCATATACTGTTTTCAAGAAGATAATTTGCAACCTTGCATGGGGTGAATTGTTCATTAATTGTTCATGTTTAGTTCTGTCCCATGTTCCAGGAAGTTAAAAGAAGAAAATCTGGACTGAGAAAGTGCAAATGGAGTAAGTATTTCTAAGGAAAGCAAGGGAAATAAGATGACAGTTTTTGACCACTGGCTTTTTAGGTTTTTAGGTAAATATTCAGTTAAATTTAATACCCTCCTGAGCGGGCCTAATGCTTTGTTCTTGGGTCATCTTCTTTGAGGTTAGGTTCTCCCCAGAGGTTCCTGGATCCCTTACACTAGCATGTGGCCTCTGGGTGCTCCTCCAGAGTTCTTCAATGTGTTGGCATCCTAGATAGGGATGATTTGGATTCATGCTGGACCTCTACAGGATTTGAAAACCAGTAGTGATGTTGGACTATGGAATGTGCTTTATAGGAAAAGGAAAGGTGCTAAAGGGAATATGTATAGAGGAGTATCTGAAGTCATATAGGATGCAGTTTGACAGATGAGTAGGAGATTTGGGGGAATCAAAGAGAACACATGGCCAGAGGCAAAGGTGCAGTGTCTGAAAGGCCATTGAGGTGGGAAGGAACTCAGTGTGCAACAGGAAAAAACCATGTCAACAAGATGTGCAAAGGTGTTTCAAGGACTAGATAAGAGAGAGGCTTATATTCCATACTTAGGAGTCAGCTATTCTGGCTCACAGCTCATTGGTTGCCATTGAAGGATTTTAAGCAAAGGACAAACATTTAGTAATATACACACCCTATCACTCCTATTAATCTGTGAGTTCCCTGAAGGCAAATATTTGATTTTGAGTCATCTCAGTGGTGGCCTCCTCCCGGGCCTAGTATGGTCCCTTATTTATAATAATTGCTATCTTGAATTAGGTGCTCAGTATGAGTCTGACACTGTGCTAAATGCTTTACATGCTGTATTAGTTAGAGTTCTCCAGAGAAACAGAACCAGTAGGGTCAGTCTATGTATCTATGTATCTATCGACATTGATTTATTATAAGGAATCAGATCATGCAGTTAGGGAGGCTGAGAAATCCCAGATCTGCAGTCAGCAATTTGGAGACACAGGAGAGCTGATGTGTTGCTCCATTCCTATCCAGAAGTCTGAGGACCAGGTAAGCTGATGATGGACGTATCAGTCTGCAAGCTGGCAGTCTTGAGAACCAAGAAGAGCAGATGCTTCAGGCCAAGTCTAAAGGCCAGACAAAACCAATGTCCTAGCTCAAGTAGGTTTTGTTTTGTTTTAAGGCAAGAGTTCCCTCTTATATGAGGGAGGGTTAGTCATCTGTCCTATTCAGGCCTTCAACTGATTAGATGAGGGCTGCCCACATAAGGGAGAACAGTCCATCTTACCCAACCTCCTAATTGACATGTTAATCTCATCCAAAAACATAGTCACAAACACACCCAGAATATTGTCTAATAAATTCTCTGGGTATCCCCTTCCCTCCCCTCCCTCCACCACCATGGCTCAGTCAAGCTGACACACAGAATTAACCAGCACACATGTATGTCATTCAACTTACACAATGATCTTGCAAGGTTGTTTCTATTTTCATTCCTATTTTATAGAGGAGGAAACTAAACCTTAGAAAGTTTGTGTCATGTTCATGAATAACAACTGGTGAGTGGAAAGGCTAGTATTAAAACCCAGGCAACTGACTCTTCGGGCTACATCCTTAACTACCATGCTCGAACAAATATTTTAAGATTGTTTATAGAACTGTTGCATAGAAATTTAACAAACATATAATCACTGATAATAGGTTAATTATATTGAACATCCATTAATTTCTATCTAATGAATAAATAAATGTATTCTTAATACCTGCCTTCCAATAAATACATAATTTAAAACTTTTTTCTGGTTCTGGAGAAAAAGGACAAGATACAGTGAGGGGAATATTGCTCAGCAAACACTGGTAAGTCTGATGGATAATTCAGGTTCCCTTTCACTATGAGTGTCCTAGGTCTACCAGCTGTATTTCAGCAAAGAAAGAATTCAGTACAGGAAGATGTGGAGACAGCAAGGACCTCTCAGCATTAAGTTAGCTGTGTTGTAAAAAGAGGAGACAAATGTAACCAGCTCACAGTAAGACTTGACCCTTGGAAAGAATAATGTGGTGAAATAATTTCCTGGGGATTGTCTGGAGTATGTTTGAATGAGGTTAGTCAGCTAAACTCATTCCAGAGTCTCAGGAGTCCTAGGCTCTGTGGGTTGACTGTCACTAATAAATAGCATGTTCTGGAAATCTATGCAAATCAAATCCTGCTTTTCCTATTGATTTTCATGGATTATGAAGATATCAGTGGGCACTACATGCAAACTCTATTACAAAGCTATAATTATCAAAATGGTATGGTATTGACATAAAAACAGACATGAACTCACTGAAATAGGATAGAGAGCCCAGAGATAAACTCACATATAATATGGTCAATTAATTTTGAACAAAGCCACCAAAAATAAACAATGAAGAAAGGAAAGTGTCTTCAATAAATGGTGCCAGGAAAACTGGGTATATCCATGCAAATAATAAAACTGGGCTCTTGTCTTAAACTACACCCCCAAATTAACTCAAAATGTATTAAAGACTTAAACTAAGACCTGAAACCCTTAAATTCCTAGAAGAAAACATAATGGATAAGTTCCTTGACTTTGGTCTTGACAATAATTTTTTTTGGATTTGACACCTAAAACAAAGGCAACAAAGGAAAGAATAAGCAAGTTGGGGCTACATCAAACTAAAAAGCTTCTGCTCAGCAAAGAAAACCATAACAAAATGAAAAGTTAGCCTATGGAATGAGAGAAAATATTTGCAAACCACATATCTGATAAGAGGTTAATATCCAAAATACATAAGAAATCCATACAACTCAATAGCAAAAAATGAAATAATCCAATCAAAAAAAGGAAAAGGACCTGAATAGACATTTTTCCCCCAAAGAATATATATAAATGGCCAAAAAATACTTGAAAAGGTGCTTAAGATACTAACCATCAGTGAAATGTAAGTCAAAACCACAATGAGATATCACTTCACACCTGTTTGTCACATTATTCACAATAGCCAAGAAATAAAAATAAACACAACTTAGTGTCCCTCAATGGATGAATGGATAAAGAAAATGTAATACACACACACACACACACACGCACAAGCTTACAATGGAATAGTATTCAGTCATAAAAAGAAGAAAATCCTGTCATGTGTGACAACATGGATGAAACCAAAGGGCATTATTAATACTAAGTGAAATAAGCTGGATGGAGATAAACCAATACTGCATGGTATTACTTTATGTGGAATTTTTTAAAAAAAGAAAATGGGCTTCATAAAAATAGAGTAGAATGGTGGTTTCCAGGGTCTGGGTGCTTGGGAATATGGGGAGAAGTTAGTAAAAGGGTGCAGACTTGCAGTTATAAGATGCATAACATCTGAGGATCTAGTGTATTACATGATAACTGTGGTTGATAATACTGTATTGTGTAATTGAAATTTGCTAAGGGAATAGAGTTTAAGTGTTCTCATAAAAAAATAAATATGTGTGGTTATGAGTGTGCTAATTAGCTGAATGGTGTGATCCTTTCATAATGTTTATGTGTATCAGATTATCACATTATATTTGCTATACAATTTTATTTGTCAATCATACCTCAATAAAGCTGGGGGAAAAGAGAAATATCTGCATAATTAAGACTGGCTCAGCTGGGAGTAATGTTGGGGCTTTAGTGGCCCAGGCTGGTAGGGAAGGATGTCCTAAATCCAGATAGTAGTCTAATTTGTCACACCCAAAAGGAAGCTTCAGGCTACAATAAGACCAGTGTTTACCACTTGGGGAAAGTCAAGATAGGAAATTTTTTTATTTGCAAAGAACTGAACTCATTGTAGCTGGTTCTTTATAAAGGAGAATTTTGAAAGTTTACAGGGACATTTCACAAAAATGAAAGACAATTTTGTACTTTGTTTCAGAAAAACATATGCTTTGATGTAAAGGTCCTAAGGATTGAGTTTTCTCGCGTCTGTTTTTTTTTTTCCTCTCTAGATGCGTTAAAAAATGTTGATTGGTTTCTCTCAGTAATACTACCTTCTAAGACAACCAGTCTGCAAGTGTGTGGCTAAAAATGGCCATCCCATCTGTGACTCACATGACCTCGCAGTTTAAACTTATATGTATCTGATTATATCTGTTTTTTTCCTTTGTTCAAACTCTCAAGGAAGGGTACTGATTATTTCCTAGCCAGTTAGTGGATCTTTGTTGCCTTTTTGTGTGTGTTGGGTGTGTAGTTGGCTATGGCTTACAGTGGACCACATGCTAAAACATACTCACCCCTCATCAGGTGTGGGGAAGAAACTTTTCTGAAAAAGGAATGTGGGCTTACTGGTATGCCAGCACTATATCCCAAAGTAAGTCCCAGCAGGACTTCTTTTTAAGCAGTGATATTGCCCTGAATCACAGAGTTATCAAGTGTCTGTCCCCTGTCATCTCTTTTAAGCAGAACTCAAATCAGTGGCTGCGAGTTTGGCTGACAGGATTCCGTTACCAGAACAAAGGGATTGGCATATGTGTGGTGGAGGCTTCAGCCCACTAAGCTTAGGTTCAGAACAAAATCCCAATCTCAGAACAGGAACAGGTATGCAAATCAGGGACAAAGGGACAGATACTGTCAAATGGATGGGAAAACATGACATGTCTAATGAAAAGGCTTATGTCTTTGAGCACTATGTGATGCATTGGAATGAGTTGAGGAGCTTAATTTCAGTTCACCTGCCCAGATCTAGTGATCTGCTAAGAGAATTCTTTTGACAGTATCAGGTGGTGAATGTAGTGGAGGGTTAGGTTTGGAAACCTGTGAGGTACTGGGCTCTTAGATGCCTGCATGTACCTGATTCTGAGCCAACTTACAACTGCAGCAGGGACCTAGGTCCTCCTACTTCCAGGCTCAGGCTCTTTCCTTTGTATCCTGCTGCTGCCTTTACAGTTGAAAGACATCACAACATTCTTCTGTATCCTAGAAACAGGGTTTGTCTTGCTGTGACTATTAGATTTTATTTTATATGATCAGGGTAGGTAGGACTTAGGTGAATTTCATGAGAGATTGAATTTTGAATATATGTGTTCATAACTGGGCTCTATCAGTCAGAAAAGGTTAGATTTTAATATTTTTTCCAGGGATGTATGATAACATATAAAAATGCTATATATCTATGCTGGATCTTCTAGGGGTTATCCCATGAGCTTTTCTAACTCTAGGAACTAGGCTAGTTAGGGAGGCAGAGGGAAAGGACAACATGGCAAAGCATACCTTGGCTCTTAAGCTTCTACCTCAAAGTGATACGCATCAGTAAGTTCATATTTCATTGGCCAAATCAAGCCCTTACTTCACATAGGAAGGGAGGAGTAATCCTACTATATAGCCCTAGAAGAAGAGATTATTCATAAAGTTTAGCATGGAGACGTTTGACTTGTTTACTTCTATATCCTCAGCATTTAGAACAGTGTTTGGTACCTGGTAAGTATTTAAAAATATGCATCAAATAAACAAAGGAAAGAATAAATGTATGAAACTAAAATAACAATTCATATCACCCAGGATTAACCTTGGTTCCTGGACACAGTTCTGAAATTTCTTTGCTAAAACCTTTTAGGAAATAGCTAATACAGAAAAAAAAATCTGTATTTGGGAAAATAGTCTTCAGTATAGATTATTCATGATTGGGAAGCTGTGAGCTGCATGAGTCCTTAGTTGCATTTTATATTGGTATCTGTGTCATATTTTCATGTTTTTTCAAAGGGTGTTTGGCAGGTGAGTTTGAATAGTTGTCTGATTAAGGATATTGAAGTGTGGGATGTAGAATTGGGGTTCATTCAGGGATCTCACTACAGACCTGAGAGTAAAATCTCCATATTGACAATTAACTTTGCAGAAGATTTCATGGGGATCCCCTTTTCTCCAAAATTATGGGTCCTCTTGGGGTTAACATTGGTTCTTACATGAAATAGCCAGAAGACTGCACGTAAGTGGCTATTCTGGGAGGCCTGGCTCTCAAATCTGCAGGCACATTAAGACTAATGGCCACTTCCATTTCCCTGCTTTGTCCTCAGTAAGCATGGGTCCTTAGAGCCACTTTATGCCAAAAGAACAAATGTCTGCAAGTGCCCCTTCCATTTCTGGGAAATTTAAAACCTGCCCATAACTTGGCTAATTTGTAGTTAATCATGGGGAAGATAATGAGTAGGGAAAATTGAGGGAGCAGGGGACAGAGTTGCTAGGAAACAGATTTACTTCTTACATCTAGACAAATAAACTTAAAAAATGGTGTTAATGAGTCCAGTTACTGACAATCTCAGTTCCAAGGAAGCACACATACAGAAATAGTGTTCCCATGAAAAAGCATCAGTTAGAAACAGAGGCCCTGGGGAAAGGAGTAGAACATGGATATTCAGCACAGAATGGTACTTCTTAGAGTAGATTCGCTGATTAAATGAAGTACTTGATAGAAAGGGCTTAATACGCTATCTGCATAAAGGATGTGGTTAATAAATGTTAGTCAAAATAATTATCGGTATTATAAATATATGTTAGATATAAGTTAGTATTAGTCCCATCATCCTCTTATGTGTTCTGGTTCTAGCTCTTCACCAATTGCGAACGTCTTCCATTATTAGTCAAACAATTTCTGAGTCTTCATCTCCTCATTTCACCTCCTTTACATTGATTGCTGGAAGGGTCAATGAGGGAAGACGTGTGTGAGCAATTTATAAACCTCAAGGAATTTTTTTGTCTACAAAGGGCATAATTTGTCTGCTTTGTTATTGATAACAGCAATTCCCTGGACCCAAGAGGGATTTTGATATATATCTTTGGGGCTCCTTTCCTGCTATTCTTTCCTTTCTCTGAACTTCAAATCCCAGTCTTTTTAGTAGCTGTGAACTCTGATCTCTGTTTCCCCAACCCGGCAAAACTGCTGCTGTCTGCTTGACTATTTTTCTGCATAGCGATTTGGAAAATGCCCTCACAAAGAAGACTGATGTGTGAATTGGGAGGGTTTTACCTCATGTGCTTTCCTTCTCTTGAGGCTCATAGCCTTGCATTGGTTATTGTTCAATGTCTGAAAACAGTTGTTTTATGTATTTTGTTTAGCTTTTTACAGCAGAGATTAAATCTGATAGTAGCTACTCTACAAAGGCTAAAACCAGAAGTAATTGTAGCTTTCTTAAAACTTTTACTTTATTTTGTTAGGTGAGAAAGCAAAAGTCCTTCAAGTAGACAAATTAATAAAATAATTACAAATTGTGATACATTCTATGAAGAAAAAATAAAGGCACTAAAACAGAGGTAGAAAGTGGGGAGGGAGGGCAGGATTTGGGGTATGGCGGTCAGAGGAGGCTGCTGTGAGAAATCTGAAGTTAAGATATAAAGGATGAGCAGGAAAGAAAAAAAAAAAGGAAAAGTAGGACCTTACTTATATAAGCAGAGGTAGGAGGGGAGAACAAAAAAGAATTCTAAATAAAAGTATGGACTCTGAATAAGTGGTGCTTGCCAAAATTTACACCACACAAATAAGAGCCAGAATATTACGTTAAACCTGAGTGCCATGTTTTAAAATAGACAACTTGTAAGTGTTGTTAAGCCAAGGTCTCTGGAGACCCTGAAAGGAGAGGAATAAAGAAGTCAAGACTATAGCTAGGGATTGGGTAGGGGGCAACATCTGGGCATATCCTACTATGACTGCTATCTTTAAATACCCACAGAGCTATCATAAAGGGCATAAGCAACATTCTCATGCATGGTTTGGCAAACTACAGCCCAGGGTCAAATCCAGCCACAAAGCCTGCAAAATTGAAATGATTCTTTTTTTTTTTTTTTACATTTTTAAATGATTACATTCGAAACAGTTATATTAATACCTCTGTAATTGCTTTGATTTTGTTATTTGGCCCACAAAACTTACACTCTTTACCATGGGCCCTTTAAGAAAGTTTGCTGACCCTTGCTTTAGAACAATTGCAGAAATTTAATTTCCTGTAGTAAAAGAAATGAGCAGCAGATTTGGATACAAATTCTCTAAGGGAAAAGTATTTCCTGGATGGGGTCCCGGAGAGGTCTTACTCATAGGCCTTCTCCTTACCCCTAATTTCACACTGGCTAGTTTTCCACCTACTCAGCCCATGCATGAGAGGACATTGTTTGGCTTCTTGAGAAAAATGTGGAGGTGCTAGACCAACCAACTGGCTAAGAATTTGATTCTGTGAAATTGGACGGTTTTCTATTTAGTTGAGACAATAGTTTAGTTTGAAAATACCCAGTTACTGATTGTAACTAATACATTGTTTCACCAAATTAAATTACCTTATCATCCCTCAAACTGGATTTAAAGTATAAACTCCTTGAGTAACAGATTAGTATCTGAAATTAATCTACCATAAGTTATTAAGAACCAGGGGGAGAGTTAAAAAAAAAAAAGAACCAGGGGGAGACTAGTTCATAGTATAATAAACCAGGCTAATTCTCCAGAAACTAGGCTTTGGGTCCAGGTATTTCAAAAGGAAAATACTGATTTCAGAGCAGTCTTTTCTAGCAAAAACCAAACAGGTGATAGAATATCCTGAAACACGGTGTACGTATTGTACCTTTACCAAAGAAGGAGTACAGTCTGATGAGGAGATTAGAAAATAATAGGAAGTATGTAGGACATTCCTAGTACTTAATTATCTTATAACTGGAAGTTTGTACCCTTTGACCCCCTTTGTCTAATTCCCCCCTCCCCTTACCCTATGCCTCTGGTAACCACAAGTCTTACTCTTCTTCTATGAATTTTAAAAATTTTCCATATATAAGTGAAATCATATAGTGTTTATCCTTCTCTGACTTATTTCACTTAGCATAATGCCTTCAGGATCCATTCATATTGTAACCAATATTAGGATTTCCTTTTTTTATGGCTGACAAATACTCCGTGTGTGTGTGTGTGTGTGTGTGTGTGTGTGTGTGTGTGTACACGTAGACACACATACAACTTCTTCACTCTTTCATCCGTCAATGAACCTTTAGGTTGTTTCCATGTATTGGCTATTACAAATAATGTTACTATGAACATGGTGTGGAGATCTTTTCAAGTTAGTATTTTCACTACTTTTGGTTGTATTCCCAGAAGTGGAATTTCTGATTCATGTGGTAGTTCTATTTTTCATCTTTTTGAGGATTCCCTATACTGTTTTCCATGGTGGCTGTACAAATTTACAATCCCACCAACAGTGTACAGGATTCCCTACTCTCCAAATCCATACCAGCCTTTGTTGTCTCTTATTTTTTACCATTATCACTCTGACAGGGATGAGGTAATATCTCATGGTGGTTTTAATTTGCAACTCCCCAATGACTAGTGATGTTGAGCATCATTTTATGTACCTGTTGGCCTTTTGTATATATTCTTTGGAGAAGAATCTATTCAAGTTCTTTGCTTGTTTTTAAATTGTGTTCTTATTTATATTTTGATTTTGAGTTGTATGAATTCTTTATATGCTTTAGAATTAATCCCTTAATCAGGTATGTGGTTTGCAAATATTTTTTTCCTATTTCGTAGGTTGTCCTTCCCCTTTGTTTATGGTTTCCTTTATTGAACAGATGCTTTTTACTTTGATGGAGTCCCACTTGTTTATTTTTGCTTTTGTCGGCTTATACTTTAGGTGTCATATCTGAAAACTCATTACCAAGACCATGTCAAGAAGCTTTGTCCCTGTGTTTTCTTCCAGGATTTTCAGTTTCAGGTGTTACATTTATATCTTTAATCCATTTGAATTTAATTTTTGTCAGTGGTGTAAAATATGGATCTAGTTTTATTGCTTTACATGTGAATATTCAATTTTCCCAGTACTATTTATTAAAGAGACTTTTTTTTCTCCACTGAATATTGTTGGCTCTTTTGTCAAATATTAGTTGATCATATATGCTTGGATTTATTTCTGGCTTCTTGATTCTGTTTAATTGGTCTATTTGTTCTGTACCACTATCACACTGTTTTGTTGATAAAACAAACCAAAAAAAAAATGGCAAGCCATTCTATACTGAGGAGTTTGAATTTAATCTCTGAGAGCAGTGGGGAACTACTGAAAGATATTAACAGTGACATGATTATATTTGAACTTTAGAAAGATTGTTCTGATAGCACAATGGGGAGTTGAGTGGAACAGAGTAATACCAGAGCTTGGGGGTATGTTAAAATTACTGTTGCAGTTACCCAAGTGATAAGCGACAGTGAAGCATACAGTAGTAGGGGCCATGGGACTAGGGGATGAAATACCAAGGAAGTGAAATTATAGGATTAATTATTGCTTGGACGTATGCAGTAAGTGAGGAAAGAAGGTCAAGAATACCATTTAGATATCTCTTGATGAGATGACTACTCCAGGAAAGATACACAGAAAATTAAACTCAAAGGAAGGAATGATTAGCAGAATAAAACAGTACTAAGAACTATGACGATTTTGACTAAAAAACTGGGGAGGACTTCATGAAAGAAGTGGTATTTGAGATAAGCCTCGAAAGATGGGTAAGTTTTTTAAGGAGAGTCAGCTGTGCTCTTTCTCAGGAGGATGACGGTACTAGAAAAAGTGTGGAAAAGAGTAAGGTATCTAAGAGAGTCATTTCATAGGTAGGTAAGTGTTTGTAGTCCAGTGTTATTGGCACCCATCTTTTTTTTAAAAAAAAAAGATTTTATTAATTTATTTGACAGAGACAGAGAGAGAGAGAGAGAGAGAGAGAGAGCCAGAGAGCACAGTGAGGGGAATGGCAGAGGCAGAGGCAGAGGGAGAGGGAGAAGCAGACTCCCCACTGAGCAGAGAGCCTGGTGCGATGCAGGGCTTGATTTCAGGCCTCTAGGACCGTGGCCTGAGCCAAAGGCAGATGCTCAACCACTGAGCCACCTAGGCTCCCTGCCACCCATCTTCTTATTTGACTCTGATGATGTTCACATGATAAAGGCATGGTAAGTAAAATGATCTCCTTCTCAGAGGTAAGATGCCAACTCATGGATAAAATGGTGCTTCCAAGCTACCCTCTTTGTAAGGAGAAGAACCATGACTTGAACCCACATGGTACTGAGTACAAGGCAACATGAAGCTGGATCCAAATGGAAAGCCAATCTGTTGTTGCTCACCTGTCAGATGGACCTGAACAGAAATAGCTCTTAAGGAAGAAACATTTTAGCAATAGAATCCAGTCATACTTGAGCTGTGTATCCTGGAAGAAGAAACTCTGAAATTAGGAGATCTGAGTGTGAGTATCAGAGGAAACTTCAAGGACCCTGTGAATCAAACAAAACCACTGAAGGGCTTGAGTGGCCTTTATTCTTTTCTCCTGGGAAGCAGTAGCTTGCATATTGGCCATTTGGAAAGATATGCCATGAATCCAGGTATTATAATTGTTGTTATCATTAGTTATAGTACAATATGACTTTATTTTGTTGCCAAAATTATTCTACCTGGCTATTGGGAACTTTTCAAGTTGTTTTCTGTGTTCTTTTAGCCTACCTTCATCATCATGGGTATTCATTTATTTTTTTAGTACTTTCTTACTTTTTGGCACTACAAGATGTTTCAGGCTCATCTTATAGATTTCCTGTCCCTAGAATTAGTCATTTTTTACAAGGAAACTTTTTTTCTGTTTTGTTTGTTGTTTTGGTTGGTTTGTTTTTGGGTTTTTGTTTGTTTTTGCTGAATGATATTAGAAACCCGAGTTTCTAATCTGAGCGCTGGTGTGCTTTTTGCAGCCAGGGTGCCATTGCTTCCAGGCACTCTCAGCTGACAAAGCAAGGAAATACATGTGTGCATACCAATTGGTATCTATCTATCTATCTATCTATCTATCTATCTATCTATCTATCTATCTATCTATCATCTATCATCTATCTAGCTAACATCTCTATGAATACTTCTATATTTGACCATCTCTATATTAAACTGAATTAAAGGTAATGATGTCTTTAATGCTAAACCACTACCACATGGATTATTTTATTCTCCTCCCCTTGATTATGCATAATTTCTGATTTCAACCATGAAAAACCTGGCTCTCACCATCTGTCACTCAGTTAGTTATTTAATTGTTCAAATCCAGTATATATGCTTAATGGTTTCAGAGTTGACTTGTATCCCCATGGGGGGGGGATTATCAAGTAGAGGACAGTGCTTATGTATACAGTTCCTTTTGCCTCTGCTCTTATAGAGTCCATCAATTTCTAGGTAGGTTTATCCCATCCTCATACATTATACCACAGTTAGATTCTGTGGCCACATTATGCATTCCATCCTGAGATTACCTGATCCTAAACCATGTTTTAAATTTGCATATGTTAGTTTCATTCTGTGTCCTATAAAGTTTTATAGGTTTTGACAAATGCATAATATCACATATCCACCAGTACAGTGTAATACAGAATAATTTCACTGACCTAAAAAAAATCCTTCTCCCCAAACTTCAGGAAAGAAACAATTTATGTGTTTACCAACTCTGATTTTGCCTTCCATAATGTAATATATATTGGAGTCTCTTGGACCATCCCCAGGTTTGATGATTCACTAGGAAGACTCATGGGACTTAGCAAATAGTACTCTCAGCTAAGATTTATTACAAAATACAAAATAAAAGCAGCAAAAGGAAAAGGCACATGGGGGCAAAGTCAGGATAAAAGGCACAAACCTCCAAGAGTTCTCTCCCAAAGGAGTCACACAGGGTGTGCTTAATTCCCTCAACAATGAGTTATGATGATGTGTATAAAATGTTACCCACCAAGGAAACTAACTAATGACTCAGTGCCCAGAGTTTTTATGAGAGGTTTGTCGTATAGGTACACTCTGTATAGCATGTACCAAAATCCTGGATGCGTGGAAGAAAAAATGTCCAACTCACACTATATTGTTTGCACAGGAAGTTTAGACACAGTGATCCACTCTTACGAATTCTTGGAATGGTGGGAACCCCCTTTGAAATCCAAGTCCTGAAACACCAACCAAGCAGCAACCTCGTAAGCCACGTCTTTCTAAGGAGAGCAGTCTCAGGCCTTCTTTGTTAACTCTTTTATGTACATCATGTGAATGAGGTTATATAATATATAGTCTTTTCAGACTGACTTCTCTCACTTAACAATATGCGTTTAAAATTCCTTCAAGTCTTCACATGGATTGATAGCTTATACCTTTTTATCACTGAATAGTGAGTGTTCATTGTTTGGACATACCACAATTTGCTTACTCATTCACCTATTGAAGGATATTTTGGCTGCTTCTAGCTTTTAGAGATTATTAACAAAGCTGCTCAACATTTATGTGCAAGTTTTTATATGGACCTGAGTTTTCTAACCAGTTGTGTACCTAGGAGCATGATTGCTTGATTGTGTGGTAAGACTATGTTTAATGTTACAAAAAACTACCACACTGTTTTCTGGAGTAATTGTAGCATTTTGCTTTTTTTTTTTTTTTTTTTCACCAGCAATCATTGAGAGTTCCCATTGCTTTTCATCTTTGCTAGCAATTGATATTGTGTATTTAAAATGTTCTATGTTAGCCATTTTATTTTATTTTTAAATATTTATTTATTTATTTATTTATGATAGACAGAGAGAGAGAGAGAGAGAGAGAGAGAGGCAGAGACATGGGCGGAAGGAGAAGCAGGCTCCATGCTGGGAGCCCCATGCGGGACTCGATCCCAGGACTCCAGGATCGCACCCTGGGCCAAAGGCAGGTGCCAAACCGCTGAGCCACCCAGGGATCCCCCTATTTTAGCAATTTTAATGGTGTGTGATAGTAGCTCCTTGTTTTAATTTCCACTTCCTTAATGAAAGTGATGTTAGACATCTTTTTTTGCCATTCTATACCTTCTTTGGTGAAGTAGGTATAGAACATTCTGCTCATTTTTAAATTAGGTTTTTTATTTTTTTACTTGTTGAGTTTAAAAATTTTTGCGTGTTTTGGATACAAGTCCTTTACAAATATAACATACTCTCCTAGTTTGTGGCTTTTCTTCCCATTATCTTAACAATGGCTTTCATGGACAGAAAGGTTTTAATTAAAAAAAAAAATTCAACCTAACAATTTTTCTCTCTTCTAGGTCATACTCTTGGTGTTGTGTCTAAAAACTCATCACCAGACTTAAATTCCCTATATTTTATTCTAGATGTTTTATAGTTTTTCTTTTACATTTTTATGATCCATTTTGAGTTAATTCTTGTGTAAGGTATAAAATTGTAAGGTCTGTGTGTAGGTTTGTTGTTGTTGTTTTGCATATAGGTTTCCAGTTGTTCCAGCATCATTTGTTGAAAATAATATTCTTTCTCCATTGAATTGCCTTTGTGCCTTTGTCAAAAATCAGTTGACAGTATTTGAGTTTATTTCTAAACACCCTGTTCTGTTCCATTAATGTGTGTTTCTATTCTTTCACAAATAGCATGCCTTCTTCATTTCTATAGTTTATAATGAAGCTTGAAATAAGGTAGTATGTCTTGAAGACATTCTTCATGTGTTGGCTACTCTAGATCTAGATCTGTTACTTGTCCATGTAAACTTTAGAATTTGTTGATATCTGAAAAATAGCTTCCATAAGTATATTTTTTATTACAAGGCTTTGCAGAACCCTAAGTATACTAAAGTGCATTCTGAATATCTAAGAAGGATATATACTTTGCAGCATTTCCCAAACTTATTTGACTTCAGTATTCTTTTTTTTCTAGACTTACATTGCATGACATCAATGGTAATTCCCTTCTTTTGACAAAAGGAAACAGTAAAGATCACAGAGGAGAAAATATCTTGCTCTAGACTAGATTAATAATTTAATAGGATCAAGTCCTGGACTAGAAACCTATTCTTTTTAATTTTGTGGATATAATTTATTTTGGTCACATCTATACATGACATAGATTTCTACCTTCAGATAATTTTGTAGTTAGTATAAAAGCTCAGAGAAGCATAATATAGATATTTTTTATTTTGAAAGATTTCAATGCTTCATGCCAGATGATTGGATTTTCATTTAACTTACTCTCAAATAATAGTGAGTAAATGTGACTATGTATTATATATAATATTTTTTTCTTATTCAGATTATTTAAAATTGTACAATTTAATACTAGGGATAATAATAACATAAATCTTATTATCCCATGCTTTTAATGTTTATTGATACCTATCCAATAAACATGGTGGGATTGGGGGCACACTCATTGAAAACCATAAATGATAGTGGATTGAAGATACTAAAGTGGTTATGAAGCCCACCAATCTCACAGAGCCTTTATTTTTTCTTTTTAATAATAAATTTATTTTTTATTGGTGTTCAATTTGCCAACATACAGAATAACACCCAGTGCTCATCCCATCAAGTGCCCCCCTCAGTGCCCGTCACCCATTAGCCCCCACCCCCCGCCCTCCTTCCCTTCCACCACCCCTAGTTCGTTTCCCAGAGTTAGGAGTCTTTATGTTCTGTCTCCCTTTCTGATATTTCCTACCCATTTCTTCTCCCTTCCCTTCTATTCCCTTTCACTATTATTTATATTCCCCAAATGAATGAGAACATACACTGTTTGTCCTTCTCCAATTGACTCATTTCACTTTAATTGGTCTTGAAATTCATTCGGTTGATACTTCTCACTCTCCTCAGGGTCATGGGTTTATGCTTTCTTCCTCTCTTTACTTAAATAGGGCTCTACTAATGAGTGATTCTGAAAGGCTTTCCCTAAGAGGGCTAAATTATTGGTTCCTCAGTTGAATATTGGTTTTCTTTCTAAGCTCCATCAACTTATTTAAGTACTTCTGAAGAGTCAGTGAAGGGATCCTCAAGGTCCATGGCCTGAGTGGTTTACAGAAATGACACAGTGTTTATCTCTTTAATACCTCAGCTCTTTGCTTGGTTTATATCTTGTTACATTATGTTTTCCGGGAAACTTCAGGGTGGTACCAATGGTTGGATCTGTTGGTGGACTTGTAGCTTTATTTATATTACTGGATTAACAGTACCTAATCATATTCTGAGCAAATGTTCTGTCATAAGGAGATTGGTAGCCTCAAAAAAAGGTTTGTCCAAGTCTAAACACTTGGTACCTGTGAATGTGAAAAAGGGTCTTTACAGATGTAATTAAGTTAAGGAGCTTAAAATGGGATCATCCTGGATTATCCTGGTGGGCCCTAAATTCAATGGCAAGTGTCCTTATAAGAGATAGAAAAGGAGAAGACACTGGAGGAAGAGGAGAAGTTCATGTGAAGATAAAGGCAGAGGTTCGAGTTATATGGCCACACGCCAACGAATGTCCGGCACCAAAAGAAGCTGGAAGAGACAAGGAAGGATCCTTTCCTGGAGGCTTAGAAGAGAGCCTGGCTCTGCCAGCACCTTGATTTTGGTCCCTGGCTTCTAGAACTGTGAGATAATAAATTTCTGTTTTTTTTTAACAATCTGTAGCAATTTGCAGCAGGAAATATACCTTCACAGGAAATATACCCTCTCTTCCAAAATTTCCAACTTAAATTTTGAAACATTCAGGGCATCTTTCTGGTAGTTTAAGGTTTGTCAACCCAGAAGAATCACAAGGTGAGAGTTGAGCTCTGTGAGGGCAACAACATCTGCTCCTCGTCATGTCCACATGCCTGGGTAGCTCTTGATCATCTTGTCATCATAGGTGACAGCACCTTGTCATCATAGGCGCAATATTATGATTTTTAGAAAAGATTTTATTTATTTATTCATGAAAGACACACAGAGAGAGGCAGAGACACAAGAAGAGGGAGGAGAAGCAGGCTCCATGCAGAGAGCCTGATGTGGGACTTGATCCTGGGACTCCAGGATCACTTCCTGAGCCAAAGGCAGACTCTCAACCATTGAGCCACCCAGGCATCCCCAATATTATGATTTCTAAGAAATATGTATTCAGTCAGGCAGATGATCAAAATGCTTGGTCTTTGTCTATGGTTTCTGGCTTGCAGATCCTAAAACCCTTGGAATTTCCTGCAATAAGAATGGTGAGGTGCCCACAAGTCACCTAAAAGCCTTCAACTAACCTAAGGTTGGGGGTCTGGCTGATGGGAGAACCATCCTTGTGATTGAAGGGTTGGAAGCTTCAGTCTTTCGCCCCTACCTTTGGGGAGTGGCGAGGGTCTGGAGATTGTTTTCAATTGCCAATGGCCAATGATTTAATCAACCATGCCTATGGTAATGAAGCCTGCATAAAGCCCAGAAAGGACAGCGTACAGAGAGCTTTGGGGTTAGTGAATACAGGGCAGTGCAGGGGAAAAATGCCTGGGGACAGCATGGACGCTCCCTACCCTTTCCTCACATTTTGCCTATGTGTCTCTTCCATCTAGCTGTTCCTGAGTTAAATCCTTTTGTAATAAATGTAGTAGGGAAATGTTTCTCTGAGTTCTGCAAATTGCTCTAGCAAGTTAATTAAACCTGAGAAGGAAGTCTTGGGAATCTCTGATTTATAGCCAGTTAGAAGTACAGGAAACAACCTAGACTTGTGGTTGGCATCAAAAGTGTCTGTAGGAGGCACAGTCTTATGGAACTTAACCTATGAGATCTCCTGCTGTTTCCAGGTGGACTGAGTTGAATTATAAGACCTTGAAAATTGCTTGTTAGTGTGGGGAAACACCCCTTCCCAAAAAACAGACCTGACTTACCTATGTTTTTAATCCACTTATTCATGTTGCTCAATTCTTAGGTTTGTTTGTTTATTTTAACTTGATCATTTTGGCAATAGAGAGCAACTCTTGGATGATAAAATATTCATGTCCATAAGTGGCTGAAGACACGTTTTACTTGTGTATGTGAAATATATATATTATTTTACATATTCTTACCATTGAAAATTCTTGCTCCTAGTACTTTGGAAACAGACTTAAGAGGACGCTGCTGATTTTGACTCTCAGAGGTTGAAAACAAACTCTAACATTGTAAGAAAATCTTGTGTTTTTTTTTTATAACTATGCTGTTGAAATACAAAAATAGCATTAGATTTTACTCATTACTTTCTCTTCATTTTATTGTCATACTATTTCCTGCACTTTTGCAACAGCTGAGTAACTGTTTACCTTTTCCTAGTTTACTTTTAACAGTCTGTTCTACATATAAACAACTGAATCTTTGTAAATCTCAGCTTTGATAAAGTATTGCCACCCCTTAAATGCTTTATCCTGTTTTCAAATGTCTGCAAAGGGAAGCCTAAACTGCTTAAACTGGCCCTAGCCAATCTTTTCAGCTTTATTCCCACTTGCTTATTAGAGAGATCTTCCTGACCCTTAGACAATGCTTCTCAAAGTTTAATGCACCTGTGAGTCACTTGGGGGCTCTTGCTATACTGCAGATTCTGATTCAATAAGTTTGAGGTGAGGACCTGGGTTCCTGCCTTTGTAACAAGTTTTCAGGTGATGGTGATAAAGGTAGTTCAAGAACCCAGTCTGAGGAGCAAGACCCTGACAATACGCCCTTCTGCTATATGACCCATCATATTTCATTGTTATATGTTTAGTAGCTGTCTTTCCCTTACTGGTGATTATGTCCCAGAGGACTATAGACCATATCAGACCTGTCAGTTTCACTGTTAAATCCCTTGGCACCTATCAGAATGAATCTGAGATTCTTAATACTCTGCTTTGGAAAGGACCTAATTTCCCCCTTTTCTTTAAACTGCAGGCAGTGAATTGAATCCAGAGAAGGAAAGTGACCTCTCCAGGATAATACTGTGAATTTAGTGGCAAAGCTGGGATGAGTAACTGGTCTCTGAAATAAATACCTACTGTGGCACAAAACTTCAAGTAAAGTTCTTAGGACAAGTAGCACATTATTCAGAACTTGCCCCCCAGGTATTGGATACTTAACATAGAACTCCCATTGCAAGCCCTTTGGCAAATTGCAAATGTCTGAGAGAAGACAAGAAATACCTCTGGGGCATTTCTCAGAGTCCATGGAGGCTCTGCAATTAGACTAACAGCTTATAGAATAAGTAGAGTGTAGCCAATTGAGAAGGATTGACCTAATTCTTCCTTTTTAATTACCTTAATTTTATGCATCAGGTAATTAATTGAATGACTTAGTGATTACAGATATTTTCTTTATCTCCAGCCAGGAATGAAAACAAGTTGCCTCAGACACATAGGTGGGGGTAGGAAGAGCAATCAAGGTATTGGCTATTTGATGGGAGTCTGCATGGACCTATGCTGTAATAAAAAATCATTGTTGTCTCATATCTATCTGAGCAATGTACTTGTCTGCCTAGCAGGAGGAAAATGCAGGTAATGCCCCAAAATAGCTTGCAGGACTAGACTAGGGTTTCTCAACTTTAGGGCCAGATAAAGATAATTCTTTGTTTCCAGGAGCTATCCTGTCTATAGGATGTTTAGTAGCATCCTTGACCTCTACCCCGTAGGTTCCAGTAGCCATTCTCCTCTGCACACACACACACCAAGTTTATGGTACAAGGAAAAATGTCTCCAAACATTGCCAATTGTCTCCTGGGGGAGAAAAGAAAACAAATCATCCCTGCTTGAGAACTGGACTAGACCATTGGTCAGGCTAAGTATGTCCACAGGACTGTTGGATATAGCTTCATGAGTTGTACAATAACAATTCTACAGAGTGCTATTGTCATAGATTTCAATACTATTTCGGGGAACTTTTTTCAGATTCTGATAGTAATCTGCAACCTAAGATTTTGGCCTTTAATAATGAATCTTTATAGAATAAGAGCCTCCCACATTTGCAAAAGTTATCTGCCTATCAGAATATCTGGTGACTTTAATGTCTTAAGAAGATGAGCCATTAGTCACCTTGATCTCCACAAATGTTCATGTCTTCTGTCCTACCTCATCCTAGTCCTTGTGGTCATCAGTAACAGTATCACCTCATTTCAAGTATCTTTCTCTCTAATCACCAACCTTTGTGCCTCTGCATTATCATCTAGTTCTCCCAACAATAGACACCACCAGGTTTCCAGTTTGACATCACCATTTTGCACTACTGACCATGCCCCTCTTACGCTATTTGTTTCTTTACCCAATTCAGACTTTCTTATTCCTCATGGTCATCATTCCCCTGTGAAAACCCTCAATAACCTTGCCTTACCAACCCCTACAATGTGTTTGCCTGGCTCAACACAATGTAGATCGAATCTAATTATTTACCTTGTCTGTATCTGAATCTGAACAGATAAACATCTGCACCTAAATGGAAAAGTCACAAAGGGTATAGTGACTAATCCATTGCAGTTTAAATTCAAGACCACAAACCTCAAAGGGGCAATCACACCGCCTAACATTCCCACCGTGATGACTGTTTTCTCCTAAGACAACTCTTTTATATTTCACTTCCTCAGATGTCTTACCACACCTGTGCTCTCACTCTTATCTGACAACTTTGCCTGAAAGATAGAAGTGGAGGGAACTCTCACATACATGTTATCAAATTTGGAACATAACTCTCTTTGGACCTCAATTCTCTATCTTCTATCCTTTCATTGCTTCTGTCAAGGGCTAGTCTTCTCCTGTGCTCTCTGTACCAGCTCCTGTAACTTCCTCAAGCACATCCCTTTGGTAGTCCCCCATTCCTGCATCACAGTTTCTTCCTTTTACCAAATCATTCCTATTGCATCATTGCATATAAATACATTGGTTTCTCACATTTTCATTACCCATTCATGATCCAAATTATATTTCTTCTACCACCATCTCTCTCTCTTTTTCAATAGTAAATCTTAAAAGTTTCGTCTATATTCACTGGATCTGGGTTCTTATCTCCCACTACTTCTTCATGCACTCCAATCTGGTTTTTACCATCATTACTTTTAAAAACCATTCCTGTCCATGATCATCATGTTGCCAAAACTGATGGAAACTTCTCTGAACTTCTTACTCACCATTTACTGTAGCCAGTCTCTGTTTCATGAAACTCTTCTCTTGGTGTCTAGGATATCACCCTCTCATAATACTTTTCTTCTTCTTTATATATCCTCCTTTATTTTTATTTTTATTTTATTTTTGGTTTCAATTCTACGTTTAATTGTTAGAGTTCTCTACTGATTCGTCTGCCTACACATTCTCCTACAGTGATCTCATCCACCCCATGGCTTTAAATATCAAATGGATGAAGATGACTCCCAAATCTTTATCTGCATCCTGTATTCTTTTCTGTGGACCAGATTTATATATCCATCTGACTCATTACTATTTATAATTGAATGTATGAAGGCATGTCAAATTAGCATTTTCAAAACAGTTTTTGAATTTTTCCTTCCTCTCTTTCCATGCTCCCCCCAAGACTTTCTCCTGTCATTAAATGGCACCTTCACCCCCCCAAGCCCATTCAGAGCCCACTCAGAGAGCACTCTGACCCCAACCCCAGGAGTCAACCTGGATATGTTCCTTACTTTCATTTCTGACTTCTAGTACTTTTTCATGGTGTTTCATTCTATTTCTGAAAAAATATCTTGTCTGGTCAAAGATAAATAGCACCAAAAACTTAGTAAAGGTGGCAAGACACATCTTATTCAAGCTTTATTCAGTAGGTGACAGAGACTCTAGTATAAACTGAACTCAACTCCAATTAAGATGAAGGTAACAGGGGCACCTGGGTGGCTCAGTGGTCGAGTGTCTGCCTTTGGCTCAGGGTGTGATCCCCAGGGTCCTGGGATGGAGTCCCATGTCAGGCTCCCTGCAGGGAGCCTCCTCCTCCCTCTGCCTATGTCTCTGCCTCTCTCTGTGTGTCCCTCATGAATAAATAAATAAAATCCTTAAAAAAACAAGTAAGACAAAGGTAACATTTTTAAAGGGAAGACAGAGAGGGAACAAGAAGGGACTAGGGGCTGTGGGAAATGGAAAACAACAGAGCGGAATAAGTGGAGAATTACCCAAAATGATTTGGCAGTGTGAATTGGAACAATGCATATTTTGTGGTTTGGCAGCATTGCCTTTTATTTTATTTTTTATTTTTTATTTTTATTTTTTATTTAGCAAAGACTCAGCACTGGAGCTAGGGTCACCTTTAGAGACATGGCCCTAGTACAGGTAGAAACCAGGCTTAAAGTATGGTCAAGTCTCTTAGCACACTGTTTGTTCAAGTCTTTTGTGCCATATGGCTGCTTACAGTTTACACCCTCTTGATTATTACCACCTTGTCAATCATTTACCATCTGGATTTTTGAAGGAGGCTCTTCAGCGGTCTCCTTGCATACATTCTTGCCCAGTGCCAATTAAATCATGTGTTCATTAGTCATTAAGGACATGCAAGTCAAAACCACAATGACATATCATTGCATACCCATTCCAGTGGCTATGAAAAAAACATACAATAATGAGTGTCAGTGAGGATGGAAAGATTGTAACCCACTGCTGGTGGGAACATAAAATGGTACAGTCACTTTGGAAAAGTTTGGAAGTTTCTTAAAACATTAAACATCGAGTCACCATAAGACTGAGCAGTTCTATTCCTAGGTATCTACCCAAGAGAAATGAAAACATATGTCTACACAAAAAATATATCAAATGTTATTATCTGACCATTGGAGATCAGCAGAGAGACTCTACTTCTTGTTCATTCAGAGACAGAATAATAAAGAAGCCACCATTCCTACCAACAATTGTTAGTTGTTGTTCCAGAGAGAAAACATTACTCTAGTAGATCTTACATCAGTAATTAAGTGATACATATTACCTCTGGTCACAATTTAGAAGTTTGAATTAATCACAAGTCTTCACCAAACATACGAACAAGGAAGTGCAATCCTGGGAAGTGGAGAACCAGCAATGGTCAGCAAGCATACCAGTGACTCCATTGTCTGTGACCTTGGCTTGGTATGATTTTTCTTCATCTCTGTGCAGAGCTGGCTCCTTCTCATCCTTTTAGCTCTCAAGACTTCTCTGAGAGAACTGCTGTAAGAAGTTCATCCCAAGCAGTATCTCTACCTTTTGCACAACCCTTTTGAGCTCTTTATCCCATCCCCCTAATGTGTTATGACACCACTTGTTTTATGGTCTGAAATTGTTTAGTATATTTCTTTGCCTATTTTACTATTGACTAACTCTTCCCACTACAGCATAAACTCTTGGAGGTGTAATTTGTATACTGTTTTATTCATTACTGAATTCCCAGCTTTCAGAACAATGCCTGGCAAGCTCATAAGAGAAAATTAATAAATATTCATTAAATGAATGAGAATGCTTTTTTTTTAACCTCCCTAGCATTTTCATGCTGTACTTTCTTCTTCTTCTTTCAAGCAAAATACTAGGCATTCTCTAATGTTTAGCTTAATGTCATCTGCTCTGTAAAGCCTTCACCTAATCAGAGGTAATGTTTAACTTAACCACACTCTCAAAAAACTTATTAGTTTTTTAAAAAAATTTTATTTATTTATTTATTTATTTATTTATTTATTTATTTATTTATTTATTTTGATAGTCACACACAGAGAGAGAGGTGCAGAGACATAGGCAGAGGGAGAAACAGGCTCCGTGCACTGGCAGCCCGACGTGGGATTCGATCCCGGGTCTCCAGGGTCGCACTCTGGGCCAAAGGCAGGCGCCAAACCACTGCGCCACCCAGGGATCCCCTTTTTTTTAAATTTTTTTATTAGTTTTTTTAAAATAGCAGATTCCCTTACTTACAGCTTTCAGCCTTTGCATGACTCCCCATTATTTCCTATTCCATACTTTGAATTAGATTTAAGAACCTTATTAAAGTGAAGTATTATGTCTACAAGTAGTTTCCATTCCAGGGGCCAGCTCACTTAACAAATATTTATTGAATACCTATGTTCTAGGCAGTGTTCTAGGTGCTGGGGATAGAGTAGTAAGCAACAGAGAGTCCCTGCCCTCATGAGACTTATTTTCCACTGGGACAGACGGCCCAACCAACAAATAAAAACATGACATTATTAAGATGTGATAAGTATTTTGAAAAAAAATTAAAGTAGAATAAGAGAAATAGCAAAGAGGGAATGTTGGTCACAGAAAGCTTTTCTGAAATGTGATATTTGAATAGAGAACTGCATGAAGTGAATACGTAAGCCATCAAAACATCTGCAAGAAGTATACTTTAGGCAGAGGGGACAGCAAGCACAAAGGCCATGAGATAGAAGTGAGATAGAAGAAGACTATTATGATGTGGGTGGAGTGGGATTGGGACCACATTTCTTGCACAACTTTCTGTAGACTGAGGTAGTCATTTTGGGTTTTGCTCTAAGGGTGTTGGGATGTATTACTAGATTTTGAACAGATCAAGACTTTTTAAAGCATCTAATCAACCATCACTCCATCTTCTTTGTAGAGAATAGTCTGTGAGGGAGGAAAGTGGAACCGAGAAAACTGGTTAAGAAGTTTTTGATAGGTCAAATGAGGGAGGATGGCTAAGATTAGAATGATAGTGAAATGTTTGGTAAGTGGCTGGAAGGTGAGTATAGCATCCAGGGAGCCAAGTGAAGAAAGTGTTTTAGTAAGGAGCAGGACCAAATAAATCAATGCTTTGGGGAAGTTAAGCAAAAAAGGTCTTAATAATTGACACAGAGAGTCATTGGTGGGCTTAATAAATGTAGTTTCCCTGGAGTAGTGCAGATTAAATCCTGACCAGAGTGATTGCAAGAAAAGATGGAAGCTGAGAAGTGGAGCCAGAAAATACAGACTGTGATGGAATTTTACTATAAGAGGAGCAGATACATGGAGGGCAAGTATACACTTTGCATAAAAATGATTACTTAATGGATCAAAATTCAAAATGAACACTCAGAAGGAAAGAGAAGGGAATGAATTTATTTGTAATTATTGGTCATTCACTCTAATCTTAGGTAGAAACTTGAGGTCTTCCATTTAAGAAGACCTTCACTCTCTACTGTCTTCTCTCTCTCTGCTTCTTTAATTTCTCTCTGTTCCCAGGGAACAGAAAGACCTCCCCTATAAATCAGGGAGGAAGGAAAGAGACCCTAAGGACCAGGCAGTCCATGTTGCTAGCAATAAAGGTTCTAGAGGAAAGCCTAAAGGAAAATCTGTAGCTATGTTCTAGGCAAAGCTCTTGTGTCCCTTTTAGAATTGTTCCTTCTTATGCCTATCTTGTCTTGGCCATGATACTCTTTTCTTTTTGGATTTCTGCCCAGTGTTTTTGAATTTCACTTTCCAGAAAGCCAGTTATCCTGGCCAGAACTCTTAATTGAAGATAAAAAAACAAGAAAGAAAGGGGCAGGGAGAAGGATGGAAGAGAGAGAGTAAGAGAGACAAAACAATAAAAAACAAATTTTAAAACCCAGCTCTAATTGATTTAGTTTAAAATGAGGAATCAATTCTTTTTGTTTTTTCCTCCAATATTTTTCCTTAGTGAAGAAATACAACCTTTAAAAAACAGTATCAGGTTATGGACCTAGGAGAAGATGCCCCTCACGACCCCCCAAAATTCCTTTGACTGTTTTTAGTCTTTACCAGGGGTCAGCAAAAAATAACTCAGAGGCCACATCTGGCTTACTGTTTTTGAAAATAAAGTTTTATTGGACCAGAGCTGTACTAATCTGTTTACACATTGTCAGTGGTTGCTGTAATGCTACAATGACACTGTTAGAGTTGTGAAAAAGAGTTAAACTATTTTTTTAGTTCAAGAACCTAAAATATTGGGCAGCCCCAGTGGTTTAGCAGTTTAGCACCGCCTTCAGCCCAGGGCCTGATCCTGAAGACCCAGGGTCTGAGTCCTGAGTCCCACATCGGGCTCCCTGCATGGAGTCTGCTTCTCCCTCTGCCTGTGTCTCTGTCTCTCTCTGTCTCTCTCTCTCTCCCTCTCTCTCTGTATCTCTCATGAATAAATAAATAAAATCTTAAAAAAAACCC
The DNA here is from genome assembly GCF_905146905.1 of Nyctereutes procyonoides. NCBI lineage: Eukaryota > Metazoa > Chordata > Mammalia > Carnivora > Canidae > Nyctereutes > Nyctereutes procyonoides. The sequence continues at coordinate 31,105,408 of NW_026575046.1, forward strand.
TAAAATATTTACGATGTGACCTTTTTTTTCTCAGAAAAAGATTGCTCACCCCTTGGTCTGTACTAACATTTCCCAAAATGTACCTTCAGTGATATTACCTCAGTGGGATACAGTGCACACACAGGCAGGGAACTCCAAATTAAAGAAGATTAAGGTAATTTCTTCACTGCAGGACTTTATAGAGCCTTTAATATTTCACTATGAATGTGAATATCTAAAAGGAGGATAAAATGTGCTTTGCAGTTTTGAGAATAAAATCGTAGAGAATTAAGATGGTATAATGGTTTTGATTTCTAAAAATGCCCAAATTCTGGCCCGAAAGACACCTCTTTTTTACATCTCTGGATAAGTTCTTGTATTTCTACAAGGAAATATATGGTGACTTCTTTGTAATATCTACAAAGAAAAATAGCTTCTCAAGTGCCCAATACCTCAATGCAGGGCCCTCCTGTAAAAGGTCATGTTGAAACATACAATGTATATCTTAAGTTACATAAAGTGCTTCCTATCCTCCACCTGTTTTAAATCTTGGGATATTATTATCTCATGTCAGGCTCATAGATAAAGGGCATTGAAGGGAATTGATCAGGAGCATTATGGCAGGTCTGCAGGTCATGACCTAACCTAGCTTATGTGCTTGGAGGAAGTGGAAAGTAGAGTATGATCACAGCCATGCCTATGCAGAAGCAGCAGTTTTTAAATGGAAACATAGGAAAAGGAGTAGAATCTTGTTTGTACGTTTATGCTTTCAAGGCACAGTGTTTGTGTCTGATAATGACAATGGTCCAGTCAATATTCCATCTGAACCATCTGATATGTAACCTTTTGCTACATGCAACTCCTTCTTTGCTGTTGGTGGGGACAATTGAAAATGCCCTGGCGTGGTGAGACGATGCTGTAGTGTGTCCTTTCTCTATAATTTGCTGATTTTCCCTGACTTTTCTAACTTTCATATATATATTTTTTAATTTTATAGAATTTGTAGTGAGACCAATCTTCTAGGAAAGTTAGCCTGGGGGCACCTGGGTGGGTTAGTTGGTTAAGCATCTGCCTTCAGCTCAGGTCATGATCCCAGGGTACTGGCATCAAGTCCCACATTGGGCTCCCTGCTCAGCGGGTAGCCTGCTTGTCTCTCTGCCTCTGTCCCTCCTGCTCACACTCTTTCTCACTCTCTCAAATAAATAAATAAATAAATAATCTTAATTAAAAAAAAAAAGAAAGAAAGTTGGCCTGACCAGTGGTCCTCAGATTTCAGTAGGCTTAAGAATTCTTGGAGATTCTTAATAATAATTCATATTCCTGTATTTTACCTCCAAAGTTTCAGTTAAGCAGGTTCAGGAACCTTCTTTGTCTTAACAAATTCCCCGGGTAGGAGTTTGTTAAGACAAAGAAGGTAGTCTGCTGGTCATATATATTTTTTTCCCAAGATTTTATTTAAATTCAAGTTAGTTAACATACAATGTAGTATTAATTTCAGAATAGAATTTAGTGATTCATCACTTACATATAACCCCAAGTAGTCATCCCAACAAATCCCTCCTTGATACCTATCACCCATTTAGCCCATCTCCCCACCCACCTCCCTTGGAGCAACCCTCAATTTGCTATGGTTAAAGAGTCTCTTATGGTTTGCCTCCCTCTCTGTTTTTATTTTATTTTATTTTTCCTTCCATATTTTGAGGAACAACTGTCTTGACATTGGCTGGAGAAGCAAAAGAAATCTTTTTTTTTTAACTTTACTATTTTTAGGTGATTTTCCTAGAGTTTGCAATATAATTTACAACTAATTCAAGTACACTTTCACCTTTCTTTATCCCTAATAATCTTTCTTACTTTGAAGTTTGTTCTGCCTGAAATTAATATAGTAATTCTTGCTTTCTTTTGATTGGTATTAGCATGGTATATTTTTCTCCATTTACTTTTGATTTACATGTATCTTTACACTTAGCATGGGTTTCTTATAGACACATACAGTTGCATAATGTTTTTTGATCTACTCTGACAATCTCTGTCCTTTAACTGCATTTAGACTATCAACATTTAATGTGATTATTGGTACCAGTTGGGTTAATATCTACCATATTCCTATTATTTTCTATTTCTTGTCCTTGTTCTGTTTTTGTCTTCCATTCTTTTTTCCTTTTTTTCCTTTTGTGACTTTAGTTGAGCATTTTATATGATCCATTTTGTCTTTTTAAAAATAATATCAATTATATTTCTTTTTTACTTTTTTTTTTTAGTGGTTGCAAAAGAACAGTCCTTAAGCTGACATGTAGTCCTGTCCAACTCAGCAGAAGAGGGTTGGAGTAAAACTCCAGGCTGGTGGGCTAAGTTTGAATTTTACTCCAAAATCAAATCTCTTCTTGGGAAACCTCTGAGACAGGTAGGCAGTTGGTCTAGATTTAGATTTCAAATTTGGGCAAACTGAACAGATATATGATTAATAGGGATCCCTGGGTGGCGCAGCGGTTTGGCGCCTGCCTTTGGCCCAGGGCACGATCCTGAAGACCCAGGATCGAATCCCACATCGGGCTCCCGGTGCATGGAGCCTGCTTCTCCCTCTGCCTATGTCTCTGCGCCTCTCTCTCTCTCTCTCTCTCTGTGACTATCATAAATAAATAAAAATTTTAAAAAAATTTAAGATATATGATTAATAAATTGGACCTGGGAAAATTTGAAAGTCTTAAAGACTATAGGGGTTCTCTATATGTTAGGAACAGTTGTGTCATTTTCATAAAAACAGCAATATTGGGAGGAGTTTTTAGGGTCAGACCTTAGAAAGCCCAAAATTCAGTTCTCTGGGTCTTTGAGTATACTCTCTGGAAAGTTATATTTATTTATTCATGAGAGACAGAGAGATTGAGAGGCAGAGACACAGGCAGAGGGAGAAGCAGGCTCCATGCAGGGAGCCCCACGCAAGACCCGATCCCGAGACTCCAGGATCACACCCCGGGGCTGCAGGCGGCGCTAAACCACTGAGCCACCGGGGCTGCCCTACTTTCTGGAAAGTTTTAGCATCTCCTTTTCTGGAAATTATTAAGAACATTATGAATAGTGAAGACAACATGAGAGCTTGCTTGGTTTGCACACTATTTACAAGAGAAATGAAGATTTACTAGTAAATGAAGATTTACTCCATTTACAAAAATGGAGCTGTCTACAAAGATAATGTGCTGTCTAGGCAGGCAGCAAACTTACGTAACTAAAATGTACAAGTGTAAGATGTGTTGTGGAGGGAATTCAAATATATCATCATTCTAGGGTTTTAAACTGTAAAGTTGTAACTTTTATTTTTTTTATTATTTTTTTAAAGTTGTAACTTTTAAAGTCCTCGTTAGCTTTGGGATCCTGAGTCTTAGGTATAATCATCGCATGCCATTTTTGTTGTTGTTGGAAAGCATGGCAATTTTACATTTTATTTCTGTAAAAATAATGTATGTGTCCACTTGGGGGTAGTAAAGTATTTTTTCAGTATCTCTAGGGAGTCTTCAGTATTTCCTCTGCAAATACGTTAGACAGTGAAAACAGTACCAACTAGATGTTGTTTTGTATCTTTTATTTTGTGACTGTGTCTTCTACTGTATGAACATACACAATAGGAATTATGAGCAAACACAGATTTTATTTCCTTTTTTTCCTTTAATACCCAGAGAGTTAAAAACATACAGATTAAAATGGTTTTATCAGCAACAAATATGCCCAGGGCTGAAAGTCATTTGAGTTAATTCTATAATGGTGGTTTCATTATGTTCAATTCAACTCAATTCATTTCAGTAAGATAGTCCCAAGATGGTTTGAAAATTCCTGAATTATAAAGGTATGCTAACACTTGAATTATTATCCTGCTCTTAAACAATTTCAAGATTTTCATATTTTTACTGTAATAACAGTAATGTAACAATTTACTGTAAAACTTAGTGGATTAAAATAATGCATCTTTATTACCTCCTAGTTTCTGCAGGTCAAGAATCTGGGCACAGCTCAGCTGGATACCCCTGGCTCAGGATTTCTCATGAGGCTGCAATCAGGGTGTCCACAGGCTTGCTGTCCCTTCAAGGCTTGACTGGGATAAGATCTGCTTCAAAACTCACTGGCAGCTGGCTTCTCCAGAGAAAGCTATCTAAAGAGGGAGGAAGAAGAAGAGCATAGGAGAGAAACCAGCAGAGAAACCAGTCTTTTTGTAACCTATTCTTGGAAGTGACATCCAGTCATTTCTGTCATATTCTATTTGTTAGAAGCAAGTCAGTAAAGACAAGCTCACACCCAAGGGAAGGGGGATACATAGAACGAGTATCAAAAGTAGGTATCATTGTAGGGGTCCATTTTATAGGTTGCCTAACACAGATGTAGCTATCACATTTAAAATTATTTCTCCTTTGAAAATTGACTCAACAGCATTCAGTAGTTAATAAGATTTCTATTTTATGATTGGAGTAACCAGAATCTGTCTTGCACCTGGTGTCAGTAGACGTGGTTCTAGTCCTTCCCATGTGCTGCCCAGTTGTGGCACCTCAGGCTTTTAAATCCTGATTCATAGTTTCCTTGTCAACAAAGAGAGTCCATTTGATTATACTTTTTAAGATATCTTCTAGTTTGGATATTCTTTCGTAGCAGATGATCAAATTCTGTTCTAAGGGGGTCCAGCTCTCTTTTCTTTAGACAAGAGTTTCTCAACCTCAGCACTATTGACATTTTGGATCTGAGAATTCTTTGTTGTTGGCAGGGAAACTCTCTTAGACATTCTAGGATGTTCAATATCACCCCTGGCCTCTACTCACTAGATGGCAGGAATAGCTCCATATTTGTGGCAATAAAAAAATGTCTCTGACTTTGAGGACCACAGATCTAAGCAGAGCTATAGTTTATCTAACATACAAAAATTATTTCCTCTTCTGAAACACCTTGGTTTCTCTCCTTAAGGAAAAAATATATAAATTAATAAATCTACAGGTGTTAATAACTTATAAGCATTTGTAATTTAAAAGAAAAGTGCTCTTTTGAGGTAGAAATTTAAGACCTAGAGAATAATATTTCTGGTGACTGTGTAAAAGGGAGGGTGGGGGGAGGGTAGGACACTATTCATGTGAAGCACGAATCATACTTATTCTACAGAGAAAATGAAACTGCTAGAGAAAAATTTCCAGAAGTCACAAAAGTGATTGTGTGAAAGTATTCATGAGTCCTGTGATAGCTAATTTTATGTGTCAACTTGACCGGCCCATGCAGTGCCCAAACGTTTGGTCAGACATTATTTTGGGTATGTCTATGAGCATATTTCTGGGTGAGATTAACATTTGGATCTATTTGGGTGAGCAGACTGATTAATCAGATTGCCCTCTCTAATGTGGGTTGGCCTCATCCAATCAATTGAAGATCTGAATAGACCAAAAAGGGTGAGTTAAGAGGGAATTTTGCCTACTTGAGTGATTGAGCTGGGCCACTGGGCAGCTCTTGGGCTGGAAATTATGCCATTGCCTTGCCTCTCTTTGTTCTCAGGCCTTCAGACTCAGACTGGAACTGTATTACCAGCCCACTTACCATAGATCCTTAGTCTCAGTTTTCATAATAAAATGAGCAATTCCTTATGTTAAATCTCTTTCTCAGCCTATGTATGTGTGCATGTACATGGGTGTGTGTGTGTGTGTGTGTGTGTGTGTGTGTGTGTGTGTGAATTTTACTGGTTCTATTTCTTTGGAGAATCCTGACTAATACAAGTCCTGGGGAATTTAGAATAAGAGAAAAGATGGTCAGGGGAAGACTTCTGGGGAAAACACTTGAAAAGAGGATGGAAGGGAGGATTTCAGACAAGTCACAACTTTTCTAAGCATTTTCCACCCCTGGATTGGAAATTACGGAAATATATTTCCATATAACGGAAATATATTGCATTATATGTTCCATTGTAACACGTAAGAAATTTCTATTTGTCACAGCTTCCTCCTACTGCCATCCTCAACTCCCAAGCACCACTGATAAGGAGTCTCTCCTTGACCAAAATTTATTAAAGCTCCTTCAAGCCTTCTTTGTGAGAGTGCCTTCCTTGGCCCCCATCTTTGACCTGTTTGAGTTCAGTTTTAGCAGAGCATCCTGCCAAGTCAGTTTAAGAGCATCCTTCTTCCCAATGACATCCAATCAAGTTATTTTCCTCTTCCCTTTATCTAATCAAGCTCTGCTTCCCCTACCCCACTCTTGATACCTAACCAGTTTCCTCTCAGTAATTTTGCATCCCACCCTCACCCTGGTCACTGGCCATAAATTCCCACTGGGTCCTGTTATATTCGAGTTGAGTTCAATCTATCTCTACTATTGCAGTAGTCTATCCCTTATTACAAGAGTCTTGAGTAAAGTCTTCCTTGCCATTTTTGACTAGTGTCTGGTGCAACTTTTGTTTTATTTTATACTGCAATGCAATGACATCTCCAGTAAATAAAAATCACAGGGGACAGATTAAGACTAGATTCTTAGACATTTCTTCAATTGGAATCAAACTGTGATTTTATTTTTTTTCTACTCAGGATGACCATGTACAAGTTATCTAGGTATTTTTAAAAATATTTTATTTGTTTATTTTAGAGATCGTGCACAAGTGGAGGGAAGGGCAGAGGGAGAGAATCTCAAGCAGACTCTGCCCTGAATGTGGAGCACCATGTGGGGCTTGATCTCATCACCCTGAGATCATGACCTGAACTAAAAATCAAGAGTCGGATGCTTAACTGACTAAGCCACTCAGGTACCCCAACCTAGGTATGTTTTAAAGCTACACCTTCCTGTCAAGAATTGGTCCATATGAAGGGAATATAAATTAATTTTATACTTAATTATGTCAATATAAACCTAGTGATGAAATCCTCTTTAGTAAAGCCCAAAGACCATATTGTATGTTTAAGAATTATGCTGTTTTTAGATTATGTTTCATTTTCTGAGTTATCCAGATTGTCAGTTCTCTCCATTCATTCAAATGTAGTTAGATACAGGAAGCAATATGAGAGTCAAGAGAAATCAGTCCGAATATTGACCCTGCCACTTATTGCTTTATATTGGACAAAACAACTTTAATTTTGTGCTTTAGGCTAGTGGTATAGATTTGTAGCTAAGAGTTGGAGGTCTAAACTTAAAACCACGTTAAACCTCATCTTCAACATATATTAGCTCTGTGACCTTGGGCAAGTTACTTAACTTCCCTGTTTCTGTATTTTTCTTCTTGGAATGAGGATTGTAATAGTGCCCATCTCTTGGGAAGTTCTTTGGAAGGTTAAATCAGATGATAAATGTAAAATTTGTAGTACAATAGCTAGAAAAATCTTAATAAATATTGATAGCTGAAAGGCACATTGGGCTAGGTGATCTTGAAGTCTTCTTCATTTTCTAAATTTCTATAAATTTTGTAAGTTACATAGGCATTCAAAATAGGCTGCATATCAGGGCCAGAGTTAAGAATAGATAATAGACAATGAAAGAATGAATATAAATTTCTTTTTAGTTGGCAAATTTGAATACCCCAGGATTCAACAGATTGAGAATAAGGACATATTTGCTATTCATTGTCTGTGTTTTTAGATTTAGATCAATGTCTGCCACTTGATATATATATATATATATATATATATATATATATATATATATATATATAGTATCTACTGGGAAGGGAGAATGGAGAGTATATAGCATATGGAGCAATTAAGAACGGGTTACAGGTCAAACTTCCTGTCTTGGTCCCTAGTCCTTTTACTTATTTACTTGTATAAATAGCAATCCAGTTATCTCTTCAAGCTTCCATTATCTCATTTGTCATATGGTGATTGTTATAAGCTTTACTTGATACAAATGTCAAGCACATGGCCCATGATCTGCCACATATAAGTGTTTAATAGATAGCCATATATGATCTAAATTTCATATTGAGGTTCAGGTACAAGATACAGCTAAACATTCGTTTCTCCATATACTGGAGATAATGTAACCATTAGCACCCCTGAGGCTTATCTCCTTGTCTCTCTGTTATTCCTCTCTGAGCCTGGTGTCTATGCTGGAACGATCACATTACTTGGATCCTTAGCCTTCTGTCTTCTAATTCTGAGAGCCAAAAATCAGACCTTTAATTCCCCAGATGAAGACATGCCAAAGGCCTTTTAAAACAATTAATATATATGCTTGTCCCTAGCAGCCTGGGAGCCTTGTGGTTTTGCTGACTTCCCTAACATAATATTGATTAATCTTTGATGTAACAGAGAAACAATCTTTAATACACATTCATGTTTTCATTATTAATGAAATCCTACCAGTTCGTGATGGCATCTTGGGCAGCTTTTTTATCTGGTGGAAATGACTGCAAAAAAATATCCGACACAGTTCCTGGTACAGAACTCAGTTAAATCATTTTACATTTGAATGCTGCCAGAGAGAGTAACATTCTCTAAAAACTGTAAGCAAAGTGAAATGGTATAAAAAAATATATCTCCATGAAGCAATAAATGCCTCCATTCCCATTTATTATTTTCCCACAAACACTTATCACAGTGCTCCTTAGGTGTCTGGCACTGTCCTAGCATGTTACAAATAGTATATTCACTTACTTAATCCTCATATAACTACTGTGATATAGATAGATACAGCCATTATGTCTCTTACATGGATGGCAAAATTAAATTACGGAGAGATTAGGTAACCTGTCCAAGGTCACACAGTTAATCTTGTTATAGCCCGTATTTGAACCCAAGTATCTGGCTCAAGTGTTCTTTTTTTTTTTTTTTTTAAGATTTTCTTTATTTATTCATGAGAGAGAGAGAGAGAGAGAGGCACAGACACAGGCAGAGGGAGAGGGAGAAGCAGGTTTCATGCAGGGAGCCCGATGTGGGACTCAATCCTGTGTCTCCAGGATCACTCCCTGGGCTGAAGGCAGGCGCCAAACCACTGAGCCACCTGGGCTGCCCAAGAGTCTTTTTCTTGAGTACAGTGTTGGGTTTTAGTGGAAAATAAGTAAAGTGGTAATATTTGGGCATAACATTAAACTGAAAGGCTTTTTTAGTGATGCCAATGAGATAGAGTCCCATGTAGAATCCATGTAGTAAAACGGCGGAGCTCAGACTTTGGAGTCAAATAGTTCTGGGTTTAAACTCACTGTACCATTCACTAGATGTGTGTCTTTAGCTTCAATACTTCATTACCTCTGGTAGTGTCCTACATCTCACCCTTGGTCAGGCCATGGATGGTGAGTGGAGTATACTTCCATGACCCCCGGCATTGGGATTGTCCATGTGACTTGCTTTTAGCATGGAAAGTGCATACTGCAGAGGGCAATTGTTTCTTGTGAGTGCTCCAGGCTGCGTGGAGTGGAGGTGCCCCAGCTCACCTGCAGGTATACGATTAAGATGTAAATACTGTTGTGTGTCTCACTTAGACTTTGTGCATGCTTATCTATTTTCCCAAGTGTAAGAGAGGACAAGTTTTAATTTGTCAGTAGTGGAGCTGGGGGATGTAACTCCCTCTTAGTGAAGCTGAGAGAATTTAGTGAGATAATCATGCACATGAATATTATGAGGTAAAATAGTTTCTACTGTTTTGGTAGAAAAAAAATTGGTAATAAAGTTAGGATCAATATTAAAATATTTAACATTTACAAAGGGAAGCATGGAATTTTATAAGATATTCCTTCTGTTGGTATAATATTCAAATAAACAAGCTTCCCTCAAGCCTGTTTAAGACATAATTTCAAAATACTTACAAATCATTCTTACTTATGCATTAACATAGGCTTCTTAACAAACATTATTTTTTCTTTGAAAATAATGAATTGCCTTTTAAAAAATATTTTATTTATTTGACACACACACAGAGAAAGAGTACAAGTAGGGGAATCAGTAGAGGGAAAGGGAGAAGCAGGCTCTCCACTGAGCAGGGAGCCTGATGCAGGGCTCAATCCCAGGACCCTGGGATCATGACCCAACCTGAAGGCAGATGCTTAACCAATTGAGCCGCCCAGGTGCCCCTGCTTCCTTTTCTAAATAGTATTTTGTTTATCAGTTCAGTCTAACCATTCCATTCTAGCCTACTATATTCACAGTATATTTTTCACAATGTATATATGTCATTGGCAATGGTATTATTTAGGTGCATGCAACAATTTCTAGACCATGTATAGATTAATTAAAACTTCCAAACATTGACATTACCTAGAAAATGTTTCCAAAGTATAACATATACATATGTCTAATGTAGAGTTCAAATGTGATTTAATGATTTAAAGGGGATGAAAAAAGGGAAGGAATGGATTGTTCAGACCTGTTTGGCTTGCGTAAGTTAGTACAACCTCAATACTCCTTATAATGTTTATAATGGTACACTTCTACGAATTTAAAAAAAAAATGAGGCTGGGTGCCTGGATTAAGCATCCAACTCTTGATTTCAGTTCAGATCATAATCTCAGGGTCATGAGATCAACCCCCACATGGGGCTTTGCACTGAGGTGGAGCCTGCTTAAGATTCTTTCTCTCTCCCTCTCCCTTCCCCCCTCCCCACCAGCTCACACAGGCTCACTCACTCATGAGCGTGTGCTTTCTCTCTTAAAAAAAAAAAAAAAAAAAAAAAAGAGGTCTCCAGCCAAGTAGAGAGAATGTGGAAATTTAAATTTTGCATCTTTTTACAATGAATCCTGTGGGATATTTAAAAACAGATGTATAGGGAAGATAACATGTAGAGCTGTTACTATTTTCTACATTGATATTAATGGACAGCATCCAAGAATAATTATTCCATTCTAGGTTAATTATAAAATGCTGATGAGGCTTTCATGTCATAATTAGCATTGTCTCATACCTCAGGGTCAAAATCTGGTTCAAAGGGGTGGTGGAAAGGGAGGTGGGCAGGGGGTGGGGATGACTGGGTGATGGGCACTAAGGGGGGCACTTGATGGGATGAGCACTGGGTGTTATGCTATATGTTGGCAAATTGAACTCCAATTAAAAAAATATGTAAAAAATAATTAAAAAAATATTTTTTTTTTATTTTCTGTAAAACAAAAAACAAAATCTGGTTCATTGACTACTATTTTTTCCAAAGAGTTAACCACAACTTTAAGTGGTCTGTAATTATAATGGTGTTATTGGGCATCTATTCTACAAATCAATCATGTATATATTTATTTTTATTTTTATTTATTTATGATAGTCAGAGAAAGAGAGAGAGAGAGAGAGAGAGAGAGAGAGAGAGAGAGAGAGAGGCAGAGACACAGGCAGAGGGAGAAGCAGGCTCCATGCACCGGGAGCCTGACGTGGGATTCGATCCTGGGTCTCCAGGATCGCGCCCTGGGCCAAAGGCAGGCACCAAACCGCTGTGCCACCCAGGGATCCCCAATCATGTATATTATACAAAGATGGCAGATTGCCAGTGTATTGATGGTTAGTGGTGTGCTGATAAGATGGCTCTGGAGGGGGAGGCGAGAAGAACCCTGATGTAAAATAGTTGCCAACTTCTATGGTATAAATATTCCCACTGTGGCCGATTTCAGGTTACTAATCATATAACACTAGGCTCTCAAAATTCCTAAATATGTAAAAATAAACTTTTGGAGGCCAGTCTGAGCCAGCATCAGCACAACACTGAGCCACTAATACTTATAAATGCTAGATTCTTGGGATGCCTGGGTGGCTCAGCGGTTGAGCATCTGCCTTCAGCCCAGGGCATGATCCTGGAGTCTTGGGATCAAGTCCCATATCGGGGTCCCTGCATGGAGCCTGCTTCTCCCTCTGCCTGTGTCTCTGTTTCTCCCTGTGTCTCTCATGAGTAAATAAATAAAATCTTTAACAAAAAAACAAAAAAACACCAGATTCTTATGTTGGAATAATGATACTTTTAAATTCTCCTGCAATGCCTTCATCCAACTATAACTCATCCATTAAGACAGCATCTTTATGTTAGACTGTTAAGGATACTCTACAATAGTAATTATAATAATTTAAGTCATAGACTACTTTGAGAAGCTAATCAAAACTATAAGCCTTCTCTACAAAAAAGTACAAAGAGTTATGAACACAATTTTAGGAGATTCTTGGACTTCCTGACACATGTTCATGAGTCTCAGATTAAGGATCTTGGCTGTCGGGCAGCCCCGGAGGTGCAGCGGTTTAGCGCCGCCTGCAACCTGGGGTGTGATCCTGAAGACCCGGGATGGAGTCCCACGTCAGGTTCCTGTGGGGGGCCTGCTTCTCACTCTGCCTGTGTCTCTGCCTCTCTCTCTCTCTGTGTCTCTATGAATAAATAAAGTCTTAAAAAAAAAGAATCTTGGCTGTCTTTATGGACTAGACAATTTGGCAAACAACATTCTGAATGTCTTCAGTTCACTAAATTCATGAAATACCAGAGAGCTCAAAAGTCACTGTTTAATTGCAAGAGTTAAATTACCAATATGTTATTAATCATGTTTACTGGCCTCTTCTGTCATTATTCCAAAATGCAGAGATCACAAGGAATTCACAAGGAGATGATGAAGTCAACTATTGAGTAGCATTGAGCAATTTAGTTTTTATTTTTCTCTTTGTTCTACTAATTGTATGTGAACCATTACATCAGCTAAGTCTTAGACTTGTGACATTTCAATTTTCATTTTGAAATATGTTTCCTATATGTATATATATATGCATGTGTGTATGAATATGTATATAGACAAAATATCAACACTTAACTCCTTTTCCCCTTCTTAAATGCTAGGGTTAATGAAATCTATTGCCCTTGACTTGAACAACACCTTTTTTTATATAGTAATATAGCACTTGTATTTGTATTTTGTAGCATACTTCACACACATACACACACACATACACACACAAATAATTTCTTCTACAAAATGTAAACTCTCAAGGCCAGAAAATTCATAACCTGGCATAATGCACATAACCTATGGGTACTAAGTGATTTATCAAAGAAATAATTAATGAGCAAATAATTCTTATATAAATTTTTGAGAGAAAAAAGGTAAATAAAGAGAAAACAGATCAAAATTATAATCAAACAGCAAAATTACTAGCTTCAATTTTATTTTATTTTTATTTTTTTAATAAATTAATTTTTATTGGTATTCAATTTACCATCATACAGAATAACACCCAGTGCTCATCCCGTCAAGTGTCCCCCTCAGTGCCCGTCACCCATTCACCCCCACCCCCCAGCCTCCTCCCCCTCCACCACCCCTAGTTCGTTTCCCAGAGTTAGGAGTCTTTATGTTCTGTCTCCCTTTCTGATATTTCCCACACATTTCTTCTCCCTTCCCTTATATTCCCTTTCACTATTATTCATATTCCCCAAATGAATGAGAACATACACTGTTTGTCCTTCTCCGATTGACTTACTTCACTCAGCATAATACCCTCCAGTTCCATCCATGTTGAAGCAAATGGTGGGTATTTGTCGTTTCTAATGGCTGAGGAATATTCCATTGTATACATAAACCACATCTTCTTTATCCATTCATCTTTCGATGGACACCGAGGCTCTTTCCACAGTTTGGCTATTGTGGACATGGCTGCTAGAAACATCGGGGTGCAGGTGTCCCGGCGTTTCATTGCATCTGAATCTTTGGGGTAAATCCCCGGCAGTGCAATTGCTGGGTGGTAGGGCAGGTCTATTTTTAACTCTTTGAGGAACCTCCACACAGTTTTCCAGAGTGGCTGCACCAGTTCACATTCCCACCAACAGTGTAAGAGGGTTCCCTTTTCTCCACATCCTCTCCAACATTTGTTGTTTCCTGCCTTGTTAATTTTCCCCATTCTCACTGGGGTGAGGTCGTATCTCATTGTGGTTTTGATTTGTATTTCCCTGATGGCAAGTGATGCAGAGCATTTTCTCATGTGCATGTTGGCCATGTCTATGTCTTCCTCTGTGAGATTTCTCTTCATGTCCTTTGCCCATTTCATGATTGGATTGTTTGTTTCTTTGGTGTTGAGTTTAATAAGTTCTTTATAGATTTTGGAAACTAGCCCTTTATCTGATACATCATTTGCAAATATCTTCTCCCATTCTGTAGGTTGTCTTTTAGTTCTGTTGACTGTATCCTTTGCTGTGCAAAAGCTTCTTATCTTGATGAAGTCCCAATAGTTCATTTTTGCTTTTGATTCTTTTGCTTTCGTGGATGTATCTTGCAAGAAGTTACTGTGGCCAAATTCAAAAAGGGTGTTGCCTGAGTTCTTCTCTGGGATTTTGATGGAATCTTGTCTCACATTTAGATCTTTCATCCATTTTGAGTTTATCTTTGTGTATGGTGCAAGAGAGTGGTCTAGTTTCATTCTTCTGCATGTGGATGTCCAATTTTCCCAGCACCATATATTGAAGAGACTGTCTTTCTTCTAGTGGATAGTCTTTCCTCCTTTATCGAATATTAGTTGACCATAAAGTTCAGGGTCCACTTCTGGGTTCTCTATTCTGTTCCATTGATCTATGTGTCTGTTTTTGTGCCAGTACCACACTGTCTTGATGACCACAGCTTTGTAGTACAACCTGAAATCTGGCATTGTGATGCCCCCAGCTATGGTTTTCTTTTTTAAAATTCCCCTGGCTATTCGGGGTCACTAGCTTCAATTTTAGTGTTCTTTTTCTATGCATTCACCTACAATAGCAACATATTTAGTTGTGGTCACTGGGAGTTGATGTTAAGGCTGGTGACCTTATTAGATCTTAATTTGAGCATGCTTCTAAAAGGTGAGAAGGAAATTAATTTCTCCTCCATTTCTGAGGTTTTATTTTGTTGAGTCCTTTCAACAATCTTCAAATGACTCAAGGATTCTGCTCACCAACATAAACCATCACTGGAGGACTCTAATTCATTCAAGTTGGCTTATAATTAGCAAAGAGATTTAAAAATACATACATTGAATCACCTTGAATATGATTGTTCAGTTAGGAAATAATGATGTCAGGGACCGATATCCCCATTTATCAATAGGATGGCTCATTCAATTTAGGGAAAATTCAGAGACTAAAAACTGGAACTTGTAGTTTTAGCATCAGTAAGTATCTGGGATTGGGAAGAGCCTTCTTGTACCACAGGCACTGCAGACTTGCTATTATAATCACAACTGGCTAAACAGCCAACTGAAAGTCAAATATCCCTATCAGAAACACAACCTTAGTCTTTTGGCTCTTACTGCAGTTCCATTTGGAGCTGTTCTTTGGCTCAGCACATTGGAATGTGAAGTCAACTCACTTACCACATATTTATTGAACATCTACCATTGTGACAGATATATTGCCAGGATTCCAGCAACAGGAAAAATGAATACAAGATACTTCATGCCTTTGACAAATTTACATTCTGACAAAACAAGTATATAAATCTCTGAAATACAAAGCGGAGTGAGAAAAAGCTTAAGAGAGAGACTGACAGGTCAGATACCACATCTATTTGAATAAGTCAAGCAGGGTTTTATGGAGGTACCACACTGAGATCGATTGAAGCATGGGTAGGAGAGCAACAGATGGGGCCTGGAGATGAAGAGGGCATTTTCTAATCAAATATGTACAGCTGGGATAACTGGGGCACATTTTCATTAGAAGAGCAAGTAACCCATTTTGAATAGAATATATATTCCATGTGATGCTGTAGTAGAAGATGAGTCTGGAAAGTTGATTTTACTTGTATGTGTGAAGACTGGTATATAGATAATGAAGGATTAAGTAAGTGAAAGTCATGGGTTTGAGGCCAGTAGTTGCTATTTAGCTTAGGTTTTTTCCCAAATTAGTTTTTTTCCCCAGATACCTCTGTTTATTAAGACTTTAGGAATGCATGTCTAGACCAAACTGTGAGAGCAATTAAGTTCACATGCTTGGAATAGTTTGTCTCTATTGACCTTCCACCCATAACCTTCTCCCTCTTCCCATTCTTGTCTAAGTAGAACTTGTATCTGATCCCATTTTTGGTGAGGGATGACTGAGAATGACTTGGGGATCAGAAAGGTGGGAATAATAGTTCTATAAAGCATTCCCATATTATCAGGAGGACTCTTCAAGTAAGGCTTCAAAACTTTAATGAATCACATTATAATGACAAAATATGAGGCAATAGGGTAAATAGTTTTCTGTGGAAGAACATTGACATGGATACCTCAAATTATGTAAAGTAGTATAAGCATCTACATGTCTCCCTTTTATGTCATACAGGGGCCACTGGTTGTGAGAGTTACAGCCTAACTCAGAGTGTGAATGACTCAGGATAAATGATTTCCAAAAGTGAAAATTACTCAAAGTATAGGTGTCATATTTTATAGGTCATGATTATTTTTTTCTTTCTATGAACAAGTAAAGGGGCATGAGGCAGTTAAGATAATGGAAAGGTAGCTAAAAATCAGAAGGTTCTGGGTTTCAGATCCAGATTTAGTAGCGATTTGTTAAAAAAAAAAAAAAACCACGGGATCCCTGGGTGGCGCAGCGGTTTGGCACCTGCCTTTGGCCCAAGGTGCGATCCTGGAGACCCGGGATCGAATCCCACATCGGGCTCCCGGTGCATGGAGCCTGCTTCTCCCTCTGCCTGTGTCTCTGCCTCTCTCTCTCTCTATCTCTCTGTGACTATCATAAAAAAAAAACCCCACACAAAATAGAAATGGGTATATAAATTCTAAGACTCATTTCACCTCCCTTCTATCATATAAGGAGGCATAAATTAAGGGTGTCCCTCCCTATGGGATGGTGGCATTAGAGGAATGTCAACTCTTTGAGCATTCCTTTTATGGTGCCTCTCCACTACAGAGGGTTGTGGGGAGGGGAGAGCTGCTGATGGACAACTGACAAGGGAACTGGGGACCTGCATCTTCAGTCAGCTCCACAAGGTGACATTCTGTGAGGAAGATGTTCCGCTGGGCAGGTGGCCCCTGTGGGTGGTGCTGGGAGTGCCCCTGTTTGCAAGAAGGAGAGATCACATTCCAGAATGCTGCCCGGAAGCGGCGAGATAGTAGGTTATAGATAATGGGGTTGACAGCTGAGCTCAGGTAGAAGAAGACACCTGGAACACAGGAGATTAAAAAAAGAGACACACTGAGGAGAAACTGAGTGAGAGGTATGATAGAGAGAAGTATAAATATTTAACAAGGGCCTCGAATTCCTGAGACTGCCTCTTTTGAACATAATAATATATACAAGACTCTAATTGAGAATACAAAATGCTCTGAACAGATCTACCACCTGCGTATTTAGGAATCAAACACAGAAAGATTAAAGAGTCTCAGAAAAATTTAGGCTGGCATGGGATCTCTCTGAGATGCTTGGCAATTTCCTTTGATCCCCACTTGTTTAATTAAAGAACATGCTCTCATAGCATTAACGAGAGATGCTTAAGTATCAGAGGAAAGAGAGATTGTTTTTATCTCATTGGAGCTTTGCTTAAATCTATAATTTGAAACTGCAAGTGATGGAGGAATAGCAAATCAGTTAAGGCATAGTCTCTGGTGAGATTTCTTATAATGCTATCTCTTCAATAAAATATTCCCCAGGGCCCTTTTCCTACCTGGCCTTTCCCCTTGATGGCTCTTCCCCCCTTCCAACTTCATTAAATAATTGTATTTTGCCATTCGTTTTCTCCACCAAATGCCTTGCACACTGCCATTTCCTTGTTTGGTATACACACTTCTTTTATTACTATATCCTGTTTTATTTCCCCAAGGCCCAAGATGGGCCTAAGGTTGAGAATCAGAAGACTTAGTTTCTGATCTTGTCCCTTGCTTGTTCTGTGACCTTAGAGGGAACTGGCACTTCAATTCTTTTCTCTGCAACATACCATCCCAACCTACCTCTCTGAATTACTGTGAGGATAAAGTTGAGATGCTATCACAGAGGGACTGAGAATGGCTAAGAATATAAAACAAGTGATAGGTACTGTTAACAACATTCATTGTTGTCCTCATTTACATAGTTCAGGACATACAGAGTGCCATATGCCCTATGCACAGAATTGGGCAGGGAGGAATACAAGAGAAGAATATTGCTGTAGACTGTTAATTCATTCAATAAATTCTTATTTTGTGCCAGAAGCTTTGAGGCACATTGGTAGATAGTAGATTTAGACTTCGTTCTCAAGAACATGGAATAGTATTATAGAGAAAAAATCTATGCCTAAATTTAGCAGTTAACAAAAGAACAATACCAAACTGTATCTATTAAGAGTGAAACATATGATACTAACTGTCACCCTATGGAAATTCACATAATAGCATAAACACAAGGACTATAATAATCATGAAGGATTTAATTAGGTGATTGAACACTAGCCAGACTCTGAAGCAGGCAGGAGATAGTTGGGGAGGAAAGGAGAGAATACTACAGGTAGAAGGTATAGCTTGAGCAAATGCGCAAAAGTAGGAATGGTTATTATCATGCAGGATTAATGCAAAATGTGCAGAACTCTAATTAACCCATTTGACAAGTGTATGGTTTATGAATGGAAAAATATAACTTGAGGATGAAAAGGCAATTTGGGGGCTTTTAAAACATTTTGTAGCATTTAAGATGTTTAGACTTCATCTGGTTGGCAATGTGGGGAAGAGAGAGAAATTTTAACAGGAAAATGTTAATATGAATGCTGTAGTTTAAAAATCTTAAAATGGTTGTCTTGATACATCTCAAGATGTAGGGTCAACTGGTCAAGTCTCATGTGATCTTTTGATATTTTACAATTTGTTTTATCACTTCCACTTTTCTCAGCTTAATCACAAAGTTAAGCTAACAGCTGTAAATATTTTTGAGGTTAATAATTAATTAATAATTAATTTTACAGGGAAGAAAATACTAATGTCCGGGTGTAAACTGTTTACATGGCCTGCTGAGTACAAAAGAGAGGGTGATTGGAAACAGATAATATACATGGCATTCAATATGCCTATGAACAGTAGTTTTTGCTTTATGCACTCCTGAAGCCTAACACATGCAGGTCGTCCTTCTCTCTCTTCTCTGGTGATGTCTTTGATAATCTCAAGAGCCCAGAGAACCAGCGAGTGACTCACCAAGGTAGCTGGACAAGGTGGTCTGCATCAAAGTCTAACAGTCACACCAGCTGAGAAAGAGGGATGTGGGCAACCATTCTCTGTTCCATTTCAGAGTAAAGAACCCTCAACTTGAAGTTGGGTGACTTGGGTTGGAATGCTGTTTTTTACCATTTGCCAGCCAAGTGACTTTGGGCAATTGAGTTCTTTTTTGTGGAACTGTTCTTTCAGCTGTAAAATGGTGATGGCAATATCCTTGTGACAATTACAGAAAGATATGTAGCATTGTGTAGCTTAAAAAGCTATTATTTTATTTACTTCTTACCTTAGCCAATGGTTAGTAAAGAAAAGGCATTATTGCCATTTTACAATTGGGAAAACTTGACATGAAGAAAGCCACATTCTTCAGATCACTCAGAATAGTAATGATATGAGGGAGATGCAAATCCAGGTCCTCTGACTTAATGACCTTTCCACCAAATTTCATGGTATCCTTCACAAGCATCATTAAAGTAGCCTAAAAGCAGATCTTGAAGCCTTATGAATAACTTTTAGTTGGCTTTCATGAGGATCTAATGCTTGCTGGAGATAATATGAGATTTCAGGGATTAAGCCCGGATGTTTAATTAATAAGAACCAATTCAATCATGTGATCATTGGAAGTAAAACAAAGGAATCGCCTCTTAGACCATTTTCCTGCTGTAATCATCATGCTTAGAGTTGAGGTCTTCAGAAAAACATCCACCTAGAATAGTGATCTGGTATATTTCTTTTGGACGCATAACATACCTAATCAATATGTGAATAAAGTAACAATCAAATGTGTTCTTCATTGTATGGTGGGTCCCCATAATCATCAGTATATCCAACAGAACCTACTACTCTAAGCAAGATGAAGCAGCTGCAATTACCTGAACATTTGTGATGCAACCAAACCAGCCAAGATTTTACCTGATACCACATGGATGAGATTGAATGCAGCAGCCAGGGATTCAGTCCACTCCTCCACAAAGCTAAAGAAGAGCCGATCAATGTGGAATGGGGCCCAACAGAGAGCAAACACTAAGACCAAGACAACTGGAAAACGATGATGAATGAGAGAGCAAAAGACAATCAAAGTAAGGATAGGTACACAATGTCCACTCTAAGTCCATACATTCCTTCTGGCATTCCCCACCCCCACCCCCGCCATCTTTCTTAAGCTATCATTATAATGGACCATATATGTCTTAAGGAGCCTCTACATAGAGTATTTACATGTGAGAATGAATTGTATAGGATTTAGGATCAGTTTTCCCTATGATTATTCATGATTTCTTGTATAAATTTACTTTGGAACACTTAAAACAGTATTGACTATTCAAAGTTCTGAAAACATTCTGTCATGGAAAATATATCACAAGAAGGTTGTTGGAACCATATAAACTGGTTATAGAAATAAAGTGAGTTCAAGCAATTGGTGTTCTTTAAAGTCATAGACTGATAATAAACTATTTATGTAGTATATAGTATAAATGTATTAATTTATCTTATTACTCTAGAAATGATTAAAAACTTCTGTGCATTCAATCATTCTGTAAGGGGTGGGAGAGACAGAAAGAGAAGAATCATGAGCATAATATTGCTTTATAAGCATCTTTTGATTGGGAAGGCAATGTGTTTGTTATAACTTTCTAGAGTACAGACTTCCTTCCAATTTCTTTTTCTTTTTTATTTTGAAATAATTATAGATTCATAGAAACATACTATTGCCCAGTTTTGTTTTGTTTTTTTGTTTTGTTTTTTTTGTTTTTTTAGCTCCCAAGATAGAGATTAGTGCTACCATAGTTTTTCTTTGGGGCATTTAATCTTCACCAATATAAATATGTATGTTTTTCTTTCTCTTCTGAAGTTGTAAAGCACTTTTATTTCCCAAGACATGATGCTTGAGATTTGCCTCAGAACAATCTTGTAGGGGCTGGGGGACAGATAGGAATATAGATGAAAGAAGATTAGCTATGAGTTCATAATGTTTGAAGCTGAGTGATGGGTACATGGGTTTTTATTTTACAATTCTCTGAACTTGTGAGCACATTTGAAGTTTCCATAGTAAATGGTACATATATTTCCTGTTGGCTGTAAACATATTCAGAGTAGGTGGTCTGCCTGTGTAGTGTAAGTTTCAAGAATATCTGAAAGCTTCTTCTGAGTTTACTCCTCAAAGGAAAAGTTCCTAGTCTGCTCACTACTGCCTACAGTTCACTTTAGCTAAAAATTTAATTACTGTTGGGGAACCTGGGTGGCTCAGTAGGTTGTGTCCAACTCTTGGTGTCAGCTCAGGTCATGATCTCGGGGTTGTGAGGTTGAGGCCCTCATCCCTCAGCAGGGAGTCTGCTCTGAATTCTCTCTCTCCCTCTGCCCCACTCATAAATAAACATTTTTAAAATGTAGTTAGCATTAAAATTGAACACTCTACGCCCAAAGGCAAATACTTTACTATGTATTCTATCAGTCTGGCTTTAATGTGAGTGCAGAGTCTTTTTGTGAGAGCAGATTATGATCTAGGAGAAAGGGGAGAGAGACAGAATGAAGATATGAGACTTCTTAATAGAGAAAGTCAGATACCAACAATCTGGGGCCAAATTGGGGCCAAAAAATTTCCAAGAAGATGGCTATCAGACAAACTTTAGTGACTTCAAAAATTTTTTGTTCATAAAACATCACATAGTTATGTGAATGATTTATATGCATATTAGTCTGAAGGATTTATTTTTTTCCAAACCCTAGGTTTTTACTTGGGAAGCTTATTATAAATCTCCTTTCTCATCAATATCTCTCATACCCTAGTGCAGGATCATACATTTTTATAACGTTCTTTTGGGAGAGTGTAGAACAGTGCCTGGATTTTTAAAAACAACTTATCTATGCTAAAAGTATACTGTTTTATATAAAATGAAATAGGCAGGATGACTGTTTAGAGTTATTCGAGGCCAGATATTCTTAATCTAGAATTAAAAGATCCCAGGAAAGTCCAAGGATGGGTGTTAGGAGGTATATGATCCCCTAAAATGGATTATAAAATGTTTTGTATAAGTGTATTTGTATGTATTCTGAGTGGAGAGTTCACAGCTTTCATATTTAAAAAAATCATAACACAAAATAGGTAAAAATCACCTGCTTATTTTATATTTTATTTTTTAAGATTTGCTTATTTACTTTAAAGAGAGGCAGGAGAGGGATACAGGGAGAGGTAGAGATGGAATCTTAAGCAGATTCCAAGCGGAGCATGGAGCCTGACTTGGGGCTCATGACCTGAGCAGAGACCAAGAGTCAGATGCTAAACGGGCTGAGCTACCCAAGTGCCCCTCACCTGCTTATTTTAGATAAGAAAAGCAATGCTCAAAATCTCAGGGTGAGGTTTACAGAGTATATTACAATGATGCAATTTAGGGTATTGTTTGAGGGTTAAAAACTAAAATAAAAAAAAAAACTAAAATAGAAACCAAACAGAGAAGTCCCAGGAGATTGAGAAAACCAAGGTTTCAATGTTATGTTTCAGGAGAATTTTGATTCTGATCCCAGCAGCACTTTCTCAGTACTAAATGCAACTCTTTTGCTTTCACAAACAAAGAAACCCCAAACAAAGTGGAAGACTTACACAGCATTTTGGTGATTGATTTTCTGGCAGGTCTTTGAATATTTGCAGTCAATTCATCTGCCCCAAGGAGCTGATCTTTCTTCAGCTACAAGAGAAGTGGAAAAAGATGCTAAGGGAGGGAAACATTGTTTCCTTCTGTCAAGATCCAAGAACTGTAACTCTAACATTGATTTTGCAGTCAAAAATCTGAGATTTAAAGATATGTAAGAATCCATTAAATATTTAACAATAAGTTGGAGGTGGAGTTGGATCCAAGTCGTCTAACTCAACTGGATTACGGTTATGGCTACGTTGCAGTGCTACCATGTATCATATGCTATTCTGTAGAATGCTAGTTATGTAGTATATTAATAGATGTTCCATGAAAAGTGTGAAATCTAAAGTAAAAAAAAATGTTAGGCTTTTTCATCCATCCATTAATTTAATAATTATTAGATGTGTATTAGAATGAAATCCCTCTTCTGTAGGGTGAGTAGGCAGTAGAAAACAAGAACAGATATTGTTTCTTGCTTCATAAAGCTTATAGTCTTTATTGTGGGTCTTCTCAGAGCCTTTAATGTGCTTTGTAGACATTATGAACATCTTCATGGGGGTTTGTATATCACCCTAACCCCCATCCCCACCTTCCATACCCCACATCTCCCACCTCAGCCTCAAGGGAGATAGTGCTGCTTTGACTGAACAATATCCCTCCTGACCCAACCCCTTTCAGTGGAATACCTAGTATATCTTGAGAAGCATAATTTAGGGAAATCTGTGTTACTAATATTACTGAGAAGAGTACATATGTTTTTGAGTTTTTTTTTTAAATTTTTATTTATTTATGATAGAGAGAGAGAGAGAGAGAGAGAGAGAGAGGGAGAAGCAGGCTCCATGCACCGGGAGCCCGATGTGGGATTTGATCCTGGGTCTCCAGGATCGCGCCCTGGGCCAAAGGCAGGCGCCAAACCACTGCGCCACCCAGGGATCCCTGTTTTTGAGTTTATATGTTAAAATACACTCATTCTGTTGTAAGATGTGGTTATCCTTGAAGAGGTATATAAAAATTAAAAAAATTAATACCTGTACATGCATTTTTTCCTACCTATATACTCTAGAGGACTCTGGTAGTTATTGTAGCTCATTGTCCTCTCCTTCCTCTGAACTCGCATAGCACTGAAGATCTGCATCATTCTCCTAGTCGTAGAATTTTCTTCTCTTTAATTCACATATTTTTATTTGTGAGGATACACAACCAGATAAAGAAAGCTTCAAGGACTCATGATAAACTACCATCAAATATCTAGAAGATAGTACAGTATATATTTGTAGTTGATTATCTAGCATTTATTCTTTTCTCCTACCAATGGTATCCTGATTTTCCTTTAGGGATTTTAGTCCTTCTCCATTCTTAATCATTAATTTGGATGGGAATGATCCCAACTCCAACTCCAGCTCCAGGTTCAGCCTTTGAATAATGTAGCTACTATCCATCAGTTACAGTAACTGGATAATTAGATCCAACACAATTTCTGATACTTGCTTGTACTTCTAGAAATGGAAGTTTTATTTCTCTTTCATTAGGAGCCCTTCTTGTTTTCTGCATGTGAACTCTGGAATACAACAGCTATTTTTTCTTCCCACCATGAAAAAAGTGCGTGGAGCCACCAATGGCCTGCAGTGTGGATCTTGAAGTCAAAATCAACAGTACAGACAGAAAAACAAAGAAACAGAAATAACGCTAGGTCTTTGAGAACATTGTGTGTTTCATGAGATTAATCTTCATCAAAAGCCAGCTCTAACTCTTGACTTTTCAGTTCTATACTTCCCTTCACATTTTGTCAGATTGACTTGAGGTTCCTTCATTAACAATGTAAAAAGTTCTGACACTACTGATCAAGGCCATCAGGTGGAAGGAAAATTCAATGTACTCTATGTACTCTTGGGTAGATTAGGATCAATTTATTGAACTATAAGGAGATATATTCTAATTCAAGATGAAAAAGGGATTGGTGTGATTATGTGAAACAGTGCAGCAAACTACTCTAAGAATTAGTGAGCTTCCTCGGCTGGATGGCATTTTTATGAAATACTGTAGAGAAGGTATTTAAAATTAAATAAGACTTGGAAGGGGACTCATTGGAAGTTGCCTCCAAAGTTTAACAAAAGATGATCTTGTCTCTCTAACATGTAAGCTCTTGGAAGTCAGGTAGTTCTCAGGACCACACCAGTCCTGAAGCTTCCACTTGGATGGTTAACAAACCTGACCATCTTTCTCTGAATATAGTGGTGCTCTCTACATATACCTGTGTCTTCACAAAGTGGGGGGTTAAAGTACCTGTGAGATTTGACCCTTCAGAGATGATCTAGAACTTGGAAAGAAGGAAGAAAAAATACTGTGCAGTTATTAAGAATAGATGGGAGAAAACTGAAGATTAAGAAGTTATAAACATAATAGTAAAACAAAATAATGCAGGTAGAGCATTCATCTCAGTGCCTGGCATATGATACTCAAGTTATATATTACTACTGTCATTCTGATTATTATCCTTTTACTCAAAAGACATAATAAAAACTGAATTTTGATTAAACAGGGTTATTTATTTATATCTGTGGGCCCACTCATGTGGATTATTGAGTCCCTTCCAGAAAAATTCTCCTTCTCATGGTACTGCTCATACATAAGCAATACTTGATTAAAGCAAAGAAGCAGGCAGATGCACTGACAAAAAACCTTGATATTTAAGATAAGAGTAATAAACTGCCAATCTTACTAACTCATGATCAGTTAAATCTACTAAAGATTCTAATTATTTCATATCCTTAAAAAATGTCTCATTATTACAAGATAGTTATTGCAATATTTGATTTAAATCCATAATTAAGAATAATAAAGAACTATTGAGATCTCTTAGTCCGTTCTGTGGGTGGGTTTAACAATTTTCATTGGTAATTTCTCTACTTCAAGGAACAATTTTCTTAAATCAAACATAAAGCAAACAGTCCATATAATTCTTTTATAAATAGGCTTCCTGTACAGTGTAGTTTGCAATGAAAAGAAAATTATAAGGGTATTGGTTAATTTTTAGCTTCTGTAGGTTTTAGTGATACAACTAGACAACTAGGAGAAGAGTGAAAAATTGAATATTTATGTATCATATACATTGTTTCAACCTAAGTTGAAGGAAGTAATATAGTAGAGTAAAATCCAAACAATTTGTCCAAATACTGCTTTATGTTTCCCTTCAGATGTTTAGCAAAGTAGATACTCAACCATTAAGTATTCTATCCACCTCTGAACTTTTATTTTAAAGGTCAAGATAGAAAAAGAGGAGTGAAAAATTGTGATTACTGCATAGGAAGCTCAGGGCTTTCCTACCCTGCTCTCATTAACTGTATAAGATAAGAGGTAAGGGGGAGGTCAATGGAGGTCACTCAAGTTGATTTATTATGCTGATCAGTTGTTTATATGATTACAATCATTCCAGCAGATGTTCATTTATATGGTTTGTGGAGACTAAGCTTCAGAATACCAAAATATAATCCTAGCTTTTGTGTAAATATTTCTACAATCTGAACAAAATCTGTTTAATTATAAAAAAAAATTAGTGCAACTCTGGCACGGCTGGATTCTGCTACAATTCATAATCCATCTGCTTCAATTCAAGTGTTAATGCTGCATGCAATCTCAACAAGTACTAGTTGAGAGCTCCAAAAGAACTTCCTCTCAGAGAGAAAGAAACTTGCCCTGGTGTTGTCCGTTTTCCATCTCTAACATTTTCTAACCTTGAAGAGCAGCTCAGTGGATACTTATGTCCTGGAATGATGAAGCAGCCCTGAATGCTCAGCTTTAAGCATGCATATGGGCTCCCTTCTTCCTTAGTCCTGGGATTTCATCAGTCTTAGGTTTTTTGCCTTCTGAAGGCAGTGAGTACCAAAGGCAATCATAACTTTAGATTTGCCAGGGGAGTCAATAACTTAATAGTCATCAGAGTTGCTTAATCTCTTTTCAGTCTCTTAGATCAAAAAGCTCTTTGAAATAATGTTTCCAATTCTCTTGCTTTCTAAGGTAGGAAAGCTGAAGTCCAGCAATGAATAAAATAATTTAACTTCATTCATTCATTCAGCTTACAGTCTAGTTGGAAATAAATTGAGGAACCCACAAATATAGAATTGTAAATTGTCATAAATGCAATGAATGAGAATCACCAGGAATCATAACCAGATACACAAGTACCAGGTGCGACTAGAGAGTCAGGGAGAGCTTCCCTGAGAAAGTGTGGGTGAAGTAGGATTTAAAGGATAAGTTAGAGTTAGAAAAGCAAAAGGGAATGTGATGGTCAACAGTAGCAACATTTCAGGCAGTGATATAGCAAAAGGTATAATAGCATGTGCAAAGGCCCTGAGGCCAATCTCATAGACTGGGGCCTATTTCTCCTGACTCTTAGTCTACAGATCTTTAAACTCCTCTAGCAATGATTTACTAAGCAGATAGTTCCTTCCCTGGTGTCCTCTGGGTAACAGTTCATCCTTCCTGAGAATAGGAATAAGTTGCACTATACACAGAGCAAATTAGGTAGTTTCTAAACCATTGTCTGAGCTGTCACTTAGCTCCTGATACAAGGTAGCTATAGGTTCATGACAATGAAACAAAGTCATTGGTTGGGGATAGAGGATGTGTGTTTCCTATTCAAAGTTAAATACTTCTTTCAAATTAATCCAAGATGAAAGATTGTTTGGTGTTGGACAAAAAGTATTAGTCAGTTTGGGGAGATTTCTCATAGCCCTCATAATATTTGAAATTATGTAGAAGTCCTTTCCCTCCAGTGATATACACAGGACATCCTAGACATTGCAAGCTAATCTGGGGTGACCTGTGTCTCTGGATGTAGAAGGGGATCCCTCTAAGAGGAGACTGGCAATCCTCTCTGTCTGATTAAATTTACTCCTATGTCTAGATATCTGTGGTTTTTGGAATTTGTTCTTACTACTTGGACTGTGCCACTTACCTTAGGCAAAGCAGATATGGAAAAGGACCATTGTGGGACACTCATTTCTGACACTCACCTTTCTCAGAGATGTCCTGAGATGGGAGTACGTTAATTGTCACAGAATATCTGGTGGCAGAGCCATCTTGAAGTATATGATGTGAATGTCATGTTTGCTTTGTTTTCTTTTAATTTATAATTCACTTTGCTCCTGCTCACAGATTTTTTTCTCCTTTAAGTTATCACAGACTGTTAGAGCTATTAGGAGCCCTAGATATGATCTAAATGTGACCTTTTCATTTTATAAATGTGAAAACTAACTCCAGGAGAGAATTATGTGGCTTGCTTAAAAGTGTATTTTATGTGAGCTTCAGACCTGGGAGTCTAAATGGTCCCAAGACTGTTTCTTACACAAGCTGCCTCCTTAAATGGGCATAAAGCTGTCACAGTTAGATTTCATCCCTATGACTTGGGATGTAGAATATACCAGGAGAGGAATTATATAGACTCACTACTACCCTCACCAAAAGTAGTTTCTCTCAGCTAATTTAGATCTTAAAAAAAGAAAAAAAAATCCATTTACCACCATTAGTACAGGAAAGGATCTTCTAATTAT
Source organism: Nyctereutes procyonoides (assembly GCF_905146905.1). Taxonomy (NCBI): domain Eukaryota; kingdom Metazoa; phylum Chordata; class Mammalia; order Carnivora; family Canidae; genus Nyctereutes; species Nyctereutes procyonoides. The sequence continues at coordinate 31,133,581 of NW_026575046.1, forward strand.
TAGATATGTTACAAACTAAGTGATAGTTTTTTAACTAAATCTCAACTATCATTTATTACCCCTTTCTTCTACTTTATCTTATATGCTCTGTTCACTTCCTTGTCTCTCAATTTCCACCTGATCAAGAGAAATCCAAGTTGGTCACACTCAAGCATATTTTGGCATTTCAGCCTGATATTTCAACCAAAGGATCAAAGCAACCATAAGGGGCAGTCCGACTTTAAAACTGTATGTCTGTCTTGGAGTATAAGATAGGCAGAGATAGCTTATGTTATGCTCTGACCAAGTTGATCTAGAGAAAAATTTCAATGCAGGCAGTAGATGGAGGCAAGAGAAAATAGGATGCAGAACAATGCCTCCTGGGGTGGCCACTTTGTGCTATTTAAAATGAGGTTCCACCTCAGACCTACTGAATCAGAATTTCCCCCCGGGGGCGGGTAGGGGCCTGCACATTGATACCATAGTAAGATTTCTAGGTCATTTGTAGGAACTCCTTAAATTGTGAAGGCCACAGGCATAGAGGAAGAATAATGGAAGGTGACTTACAGGAAATGGTTTATAGTTGTGGTCAATATTTGCCTAATTTTGAGGCTAGCCCATTAACTTCTGTTTCCACTCTAAGCTCATTCTATTTTTCTCTATACTTCCTTTCAATTCTGAATTTCTCCAATTCTAAGGTTTACCTCTGAACTTTGAGTCAGTGACAGAAGAAGGGATGCTGTGCTAAGCCGGGGAGCTTGGATACTCACTTTGAGGCCCATGAGGTAGTAGAGGACACTGATGACAGTCATGGGGAGGATGTAGAAGAGGAAAGAAGTGACCTGAATGATGAAATTGTAGATCCATATGGGTTTGATGACCGCACAGGTGGCAGATCCTGGGACCAAGGACCCATTGGGGAAGTAGTGGACCTTGATGCCGTGAATGCTGGTGTTGGGCAGAGAGAAGAGAACAGAGAAGCCCCAGACGACGCCAAGGATCCTGAGAGCCCGCCTCCGGGTGCTCTTCAGCTTGGCGCGGAATGGGTGGAGGATAGCCACGTAGCGCTCCACGCTGACCGTGGTGACACTGAGGATGGATGCAAAGCACACTGTCTCGAAGAGGGCCGTCTTGAAGTAGCAGCCCACGAGCCCAAATAGGAAGGGGTAGTTGCGCCACATCTCATAGACTTCCAGGGGCATCCCAAGGAGCAGGACCAAGAGGTCAGAGACAGCCAAGCTGAAGAGGTAGTAGTTGGTGGGTGTCTTCATAGTCTGGTGCCAAAGAATCACCAGGCACACCAGGAAATTGCCAATAACCCCCACCACAAAAATTAGTGCATACACTGCAGTCACTGGGAAGAAGAACTGGCTGCGGGGAGGCCCATAGAGGAAGGCCAGGTAGTCCTCGGTGCTGTTCATGTATTTCTCAGATGGATCTTCCAGTTCCTGCTGGTGGATCCAGGAATCATTCTTGTGTTTTTCCATCACTGACATTAAAATGCAAGACCTGAACCTCCTCTGATATGATCGTGTGTCCCAGGCTGAGCCAGAAAAGAAAGAGAAAGCAGGCAAGAAAGCACAGACTCAGGGGAAAGAGGGTAGGAGAGAGTGAGCAAGTACTCCAGCAAGCCTGGGCTGCTCAGATCGGATCCTTTTTTGAAGAGCTAGAGGCCCCGCCCCTCCACAGGCTGTGGGCCAATGAGTGCGTGTCAGACACTCGGCAGGAGGGCCTCTGGTTGGGAGAGCTGGCTTTGAAAGCCTGGGGCTGGAGAGGAGCGGGGAGACATTTCTCTGAATTGAAACAATCTGGGAAAGCAGCTCACATAAATGATGATACTCTAACTTAAATAAGCTGTGGGCACTTTGAGCGGTGCATTTTACAGAATTGTAGGAATCTGGGTGGAAATACACATTAAAGTTGCAGGGTCTTGGGTAGGAGGGTACAAATTTCCATTGATCCTTGTCGCCTGCGCAGCATGACAAAAATGAGAGATCAAGAGATTTTTCAAGTTATCTTGTTCCATTGGAAATGCAAGGGTCTCTGGGGAGAGCATGATCAATGTGCCTTTTTTGGTTTGATTGCATCCACAATAGAATCCAAAGCCTGAAAGAACACTTGCACATTATAAAGCCCTGCCTACTCTCTGTCACTTCAGTGTCTTTTGGCAGTGGCTTGCTGCACCAAAAGGCAGTGGAGGTTAGAATCAGGCATATCCCTAGAAATCCTGTAAGACATTGGGAATGTTACTCAAACTCTGCCAGCCTCATTTCCTTATCTGTGTATTGTAGATTCATTCACTGTTTTTTTCAACAAATACTTCTTGAGGATTCACCAGGTACCAGGCAATGTTTGAGGATTTGTAGAAACAGTGAAAAAGCAAGACAAAAATCTCTGTCACGTGGAGCTTTTCTTACCGTAGGGAATTCCAAAAATATACAAGCAAACTAGTAAATTAATGATTTCAGATAATTGTGTTGTGAGGCAAAAGGGTACAAGATGATACAAACATAAGGCTGGAGGTGTTCTTTTATCAGGGGTAGTCAGAGTAAACTTATCTTAGGAGATGTGATTCGGGCTGAGAGCTGAATAATGAAAAGTCAGTCATAAAAGAACTAAGGGAAGTGCATTCCCAGCAAAAGTAATAGCAAGTGCAAAAGTCCTGAGGCAGTCACATCTTGATATGTTTCAGAAACATCAAGAAGACAAATGTAGATGGGACTTAATGAGTAGACAGGAGAGTATGAGTGATTAGGTTGAAGTGGCTGATGGGGGCCAGATCATGTAATTTTTTTCTAGGATTTGATATAGAGTCTCAGATTCAGTCTACAGAGGGACTTCTTTGGAAAGTTGTGAGCAGAATTATGAAGGGTGAAGTTTTAACAGGATATAAGTACGAGGCTGGTGCAGTAGTCTAAGAAATAGCAATGGCTTAGATTATGGCTTGGATTATTATGATAGTAGATTTGAGAGATCTGAGTTCGGGAATATTTTTGCGAGGGATGATACCTTATATGGTTGTTGAGAAGATTAAATGAGAGTACTTATATTAAAGCATCTTATAGTTAAGAGATGCTTCCTAAATTTTAATTATTTTTCCCTTTTATTTGTTAAATTGAATGATAAAACTGAGACTAAAAAGGTCAAGTGATTTGTCCAAGAATAATATGTTGGTCAAGATGGGGCAGTTTATGCTGTTGAAATAAATGATATCTCAGGGGTTTAAAACAGTAAAGATTGATTTCTCACTCACACTACAAATTTATCATTGGCCAGCTGGAAGGTCTGTCCCACATTCTACTCACTTTAGGACCGAGACTGATGGAGTGGTCACTATCTGGGACTTTGCTAATCATTATGATAGAAAGTAAGCTCTGGAAGTTCTCAAGTAGGCGACCATAAATCCTAGCCCAGAAGTAAGTAATACATGTCACCTTTGTTCATAGCTCACAGCTCTTTGGCAGAGATAATCATGTGTATCCACTCAAACACAATAGGGGCAGGGAGTGCTCTCCTACCATGTGTACAGAAAACAGAGAATCAGGAAAATTTTCTGTACAGCCTTAACAATGACATAAATAGAAAGTTATGGCAGAGCCAAAATTGGAGCCCTCTCATTCATGATGTCCTTTTATTTTTTTAAAGATTTTATTTATTTATTCATAAGAGACAGAGAGAGATTCAGAGACAGAGACACAGGTAGAGGGAGAAGCAGGCTCCATGCAGGGAGCCTGATGTGGGACTCAATCCCTGGACTCCAGGATCACGCCCTGGGCCGAAGGCAGGCGCTAAACCTCTGAGCCACCCATCATGATGCACTTTGACATTGAAATTACTATTAACAAACTTTAATATTTATTTCTGATAAAGTGTAAGTATTGGAATGTAGTATCTCATTGAAATGCAGGGTCATTAAAATTATAAGGGTGGATAGTAGCAGATGTGACTGGAGGCTGGAAGATACATGTAGGACAACCAATTAAAGATTCAAAGGCATCTCTCTATTGTGACAGGGGAGGTTTAATAATATAGAACAGTGTCTAGTAAGTGATCCAGTAACAGGCTTGTTACTGTGCAGGGAGATGATGTAGAAGTGATAAAGACAAGTAATAAGTTAATAGGTTAAACATAGAAATGTATTTATTTTTATTGGGGTCAAAAAGACTTGTCAGATTTAAAAACTGGGAAATGTGGTTGGGAGTGTTCATGTGAGAAGGGCTTCTCAGGTTTTTATTTTTAAGATTGTATTTATTTGAGAGAGAGCTCGAGATAGCACAGAGGGTTTGAGGGGCAGAGGCAGAGGGAGAGGGAGAACAGATACCCCCTTGAGCCAGGATCCTGAGCAGGTCTTGATTGCAGGGCTCAATCATAGGGCTTGATTGCAGGATCCTGATATCATGACCTGAACTCAAGGCAAATGCTCAATGGACTGAGCCACCCAGGCACCCCAAGGACTTCTCAGTTTTAGTGCACTATCAGTACAGGAAAGCAAGTCAAAGTAGCTGCTAAGAAAGTATGTGCACATCTATGCCCCCTATTACCCAGATCTTCACTTTCTAGCTATGTGAAGATGGTGAGATTAATGAGGGGCTCAGTATCCTAAAGGCAACATTTGATGCAGGTTAGGAATGTTTTGCCTGAAGAAGACTCAGAAGAGTGAAGTGGGATATGAGGGCCACCTTCAAACACTTCACAATATGTTTGGATGACACCTAAGGAAACAGCAGAAGCTCATGTGCAGAAAACCCAAGGAAGCCACAGCAGGAGGTCAATTCCACTGGAATTTCCTAATAATCAAACAGAAAACCTCTTAGAATTGTTCACTTGAATGAAAATAAGCTTAAGTTTTTATCTACCAATTCCTGTCCCCCGTTGTTTGAGGGTTGCTCCTGGGGTCAGTAACTTCCCTATTATCTCTAGACTGTTCTTGCTCAGGAGTTGAACAACTTCCACATTGTCAGAGAATGTTACAGGATAGAAAAATAGATATGGAGCATGAACTTATGGTGCAACTCTATCAGCAGAGATAAGTCTGAGACTGCACAGGGCTACTCTCTGTAGCGGTGGCTTAAATCAGGTGGGCTAAGAGGATGTGATGTGAGGGTACCCATAGCATCTACTAAAATCTATAAAATAAAAAATATAATAGCTGATATTTGTTGAGCAATTATTCTTCCCAGGTGCTACTTTAAGCATCTTGCATGTATTAGTGTATGTAATCTTCACCATAATCCTGCGAGGTAGGTTTTTTTTTTTTTCCCATCCTTTCAAACAGGTGAGGAAACAAAGCCCAGTGGTATGCATTTTGGCAGATTTATAAAAGATAAAGAAGAAGAGATCCTTAGGCTAATTTTCACAGACACCTCTCTGGATTCACAAATTCCCAGAAAGTCAGTGAGGATTTCTGTGGCAGGAGATGTTATATATCTAGGAAGAAAATCGTGGTGGCTGTTGATTTCTTTCAAAGCTCTTTGACGGAAATAAAATCAGTTTCCACTTCAGTGTCAATGATTTATGTTGACTGGAAACAGAGAATAACTAAGAGTGCTTAAACCACCAACAGACGGAGACTTTAGTAATTACATCTTTATGAAAGTAGATACTTGAGTAGCATCCAGAATAGACATTTTTTTCTGCATATCAGAATGCGACTCAGTGAAAGTCAGCACCTGACAGATGATATGGCATGTTTTCAAAGGAAATAAAAGTCCCCATTGGCTAAAAGTCCTGCCCCAATAAGGTTTAAAATTTTACTCCTCTCTGAGGGCAAAATATCATCATCATCATTCATTATCATCATCATTAGCAGTGGCAGCAGTGCCAACTTCCATAATCTAGTGTTAACTGTGTGCCAGGAGCTGTGTAAGTGCTTGTGGGTTTGTATACTTGTTTCCATATATGGAGGGTGAGAAGAGACTGAATAATGAGGCAGATCACTCCAGATTGTTAGGTGGAACGTATGTATAAAGCTTGTTGTGCATGGCCATAAGACAAGTAGATTTCTGCACCTGCCTGTATGAATCTTAAAAGTTGATAAAGAGGTCTTTACTGGGTTCAGTCACATATACCATCTAGATGGTCTCAGCACTGCCTTATTCTCTCAGTTCTGTGTTTTTGGAACAGCTTCCAGTGTGGAGATGGTAGGAAGAACATATATTATAAGGACAGGAGGGTGGTAAGGAGCCTCCAATTGTCTGAGTCCAGTTCATGGGTCAGCTGGTGGTCATATCCTCTTTATGACCTCCTTCAACAGCATTTTATTTGAATTCTTTAATACAATCCTTGAAAAAACCCACTGAGGAGGCATTTTTATTTCCTCTTTTACAGATGAGAAAATCCAGGATTTAGAAAGGTTAGATGCCTCACAAACGTACATATTTAATTATTATTGGTTCCAGGATCCAAACAGAATCTGGGTCCTAGCAGACTTGACTCTTTGCTATCCAAATATAAAGCCTTTTCCCTGAATCATGACTCAGAAGTACCATATAACAAATTCTATTTTATTCTCACATGAATTACTGAGCCTTGCATTTCAGGGATATCTACCTTTAAACAGAGTGTTCCTGTGGACGCAATATATTGACCTAAAGGTCAGTTCATAGCTGACATGCATGCACTCAATTCTGGGATTGTGTTTTAAGGGACTTCTTCTTTAAGTTAAAAAATAAAATTTTATGCACCCAAGTTAATAGAACCTGTCAAAATGCTTTTAAATAGAAGCACATCCATATGGTTCTGTGTAAATTAGTTCACAGAATAAAATAAGTGGCAATTTGCCATATTAGTGCTATTTATATGAAGGGTTACTTGTAGGTGACACCATCCAGCATGCCAGCCACTGTAGAAGGTATTTTGAATGAAAGTAATCAGAGGTTTTTTTGTGGTCCAGTTGGAGAGAGAGACTAACTAATAACATAAAAAATATAAAATCATAGCAGGTTTAACAAAAGAGGTACTTAATAAATGCAACTACAAGATGTGATCTAGTTCTGAGATCTGAGAGATGAGAAGAAACTAACATGAAGTTTTAGGGATGGAGGTTGGGAGAAGAGCATTCCAGGCAAAGCAAAGGACATGTGCAAATATCCTGTGGTGGTAAGGCAAGGGGAGTCTAGTACCCATGAGGAAGAGATGTGGGGGGCATATTGTGAGGTGGGGACCATGCAGAGATCTGCAGGCCACACTGAGGGCTTTGTTTATTCCTTTTGCTATTAAAAAAAAGCCAGTGAAGCCTATGTTCCAAGCAGAACACGATCCTCAGAAAGATCCTTTTTGGCTATGGTGAAGAAAGGGTTAGAGGTGGGGAAGGTGAGGGGATACAGGCTATTTCATTAATCTAAGTAAGAACGTGATGGTCACTTGGGCTTAGATGGTGGCACTGGAGATGGTGGAAGGAGATAGAGATAGGAAATAATCAACAGGACTACTAGGTACCCAGGCCCATCACTTCTGACTATATGACCTTAAGAAGATGCTGGACCTCTCTGAATCACTATTTTTACCTCCATAAAAATTGAAACAATAGCAAAATTTACTTCAAGTTTCTATGAGTTCACCTATTTACTTGGCATATGGTAAGTGCTCACTAAATGATAGCTATTGTTAGATTCTGTTATGATAGAACTATTGTATTCCTAGTGGAGGAAGTCCTCGTAGTAGTTATGGTAGTGCTATCAAATTTAGGATAAGAGAGTTGACTAAGATGAAAATATTTCCAATAACTAGATTCATTTAAGTAGAATTCCTGGGTCAAAAAGATATGATTTAAAAGAATCAACCCTAAATATACCTTTATTTTTTGTAACTCCCCCTTTTTAAACCTGTGTTAAAGCCATAAAAAAGTTAAATCATCTTTCACTTTCTAGTTTTCAAAAAAAGATATTTAAATTACAGTTCCTCAGTGGTGACTAAGCATGCACATGCCCCCAAAACCTTCCCAACACTAGATATTATCAAAGTGCCTTTTGGGATACAGTATTGTTTTCATTGGGTTTAATCTTGACTATTCTTTTAATGTTTCATAGTCATTTATTATTTTTTCTTTGAAATCCCTTTTCATACAATTTGCCTAACAGTAAGTAATAAACAGAAAATTAGACTTTTGCAAATACCACAGAAACAGACACTAGAAGATGACATCTCAGTAAATTGTTGGAATTTGAGAAGAGTCAGATGAAGGCAATCAAGATAGTAAGGAGATTAGAAATAATAAAAGTGATAGCACAAAGCTCCAGAAAAGATTTGGCCTTAGGGAATGAGCACTTCGATAGGGTGCAATGATTAGGGCAGTTTGCATATCTCTATGAGATTGTCATGTGGAAGATAGATTAAATGTTTTCCATTTTGCTTCTTTGAATCAAGTAAAGATGCTTCAAACCAGTGGTGAATATTGAGGTAAAATAAGGATGAAATTTCTTAGAGTTCTTTGAATTCCCTAAATAAAAATAAAATTCTCTGTGAGAGGTAGGGATCCTTTTACAAGGAAGATTTTTAGGAAGACTGGAGACCTTCCCTGCTGGAAAGGATAGTAAGTCAGACAAAGATGAATGAGCTTCTCACTACTCCATGTTCTCCATAGACCAGAAGCATCAGTATCATGTGTGAGCTTATTAGAAATGTAGAATTTGGGGCCCAGCCCAGGCCTCATGAATCAGAGTGTGCATTTTAAGAGAACTCCCAGGAGATTTGTTCATACATTAAAGTGTGAAAATCACTGGACTAGCTGTCCTCTTTAATTCTCTCTTAATCAGTATGATCCTGCGCATCTAAATGTAATTGCAAGTGGAAGGAACTAGGCCTGATAGGAGGACCCCGAGGGAGATGCTGGATGAGTTGGCTAGTCTTTTAGAGTTTTTCCAACTACTTCAGCCAGCATTCTTGCACCAAGTTCACAGCAATAGCTGGGGTGTTACCAGAAGTAGGCATTGCTTCATGCAGAGTGAATTTTGAGCTGTTGACTCTCTGAGGTGAAAGAACCCCAAGGATTCTGATTGCAGTGACTTGTCCCAGATTAAAATAAAAATTGATAACTTCTTTATACTTTAATTTCTAACCGGATTTGTTCTTTGCCTATCTCTTTCCCTTTCTCTCCTCCTCCCCTTCCCACCTGGGACACACACATGAACATAAACACACACAGGCACATGTATGCACTTCTTGATTTAAACAACTTGCTTTTAAATGAGTCTAGTAGCTGAGCTGTCCTTGGGGCCAAACACTCTAATCAAAGGGAAGGAGAAATGTAATATCTCAGAAAGAATCCTTTCCAGGAGTAGGAAAGCAGGCTGTGAAGAGCAATATAAACAGCAGTTGGAGTTGAAAAGAGTATAAACTAAGAATGCCAACATTCTTCAGAGTGATACATGATCTTCATTAGTTCTTCCTCAGACTCTCTAGTTGAAATCTGTCATTGGTTATTTCAATAAAAAGGCTAGTGTCATGATTTAGGTCAGAGAAGAAAATGGGGGAAAAGAGAGTAGCAGTGGATGGAAGACACAATATCAGCAGTTGGAAGACGTGTATGTAAGCCCCAGTTCTACCATTTAAGAGGACTATGTTTGGTCTAATGGGTCCTTAGACAAGTTACTTTATATGTCCGTATTTCAACAGCCTTATGCATAAAAAATATGAATTATTTCTAATTCACTTTCACGGTATTTTGAGTTCCAATAACACTCTGTAGTTTCTAAGAGATGTTTGGGGCTTCTTGTTTAAGTCATCACTCATCCCAATAAAAACATTAAGATTAATTATAGCAGGTAGGGTGCTATTTTACTTATTTACTGTTCCACTTGTGTGGCTAGCACAGTGCTGCTGCATAAAGAGTACTCAATCAAGTTGTGCTACATAGGTGGGTATATACATGAAGGAAAGAAAGAGGAAGGGAGAGAAATGGAAGGCAGCACATTTGCTCCTTTTGTGACTTTAGAGTCTTGTTTGTGATAATCAGGTTTCCCACAATCTTTTTCTGGTCACCTGGGCTGATGTTTCTTTCACAAGTTTTGTCTTTTAGTGATGGCACTAAACTGGCTAATGGTGTAGTGAGAAGACCTAAGGTTCTGTGGTCATGGTCAGGTAGGCCTGAGTTTAATTTTGCTTCTTGAAAGTATATGGATTTGGGCAAGTGATCTGCCTGTCTAAGCACCAGTTTTCTCAGACTAATTATTAATTAGTCCCAATTAATCAGTGGGATTAATATGTTCTAATTCATTAGGATTGTTGTGAGGATTACATGGCAAAATGAGTGTAAACAGTTTAGCACAGTGTTTCATACAGTAAGCATTCAGTAAATGCTATTTTCTTGAACTAAGAGTTCAAGGTGGTTGATCTAATAAAAATATTTGATCAATGACCTGTTTGCTGGCACATGATGTACATTCAATAAATTATATAAAGTAGAATGTGTAAATGTGATATTGATTTTTGTCTTCAACTGCATTTTCCTTTAAAGTGATTTATAAATCTGGGATTAATTTTTTACATGATCAAATTTTAGTTTTTTTTATCATTTGTTTTAAAGTGTTGATTGTAAAGCTTCTGCCTTTTGAAATTTTTGAGATTTTTTTCTTTATTCTGATCTATGGTTAATTTTTATAAATATTATATGAAAACTGGAAAAGAAGATATATTTTTGATGTGGTATGCAGTCCTACCCATATCTGTTAATTTCATCTTATGGACTATATCCATTAATTTTCTTTGATGAAGAACATTAATAATGCTGCGGAAGCAAACAAATAAATAAATACAACTTGCTTAATTATAGCAGACTGGGTAATTCAAAAAATTAAAGGATGAGATAAACAGCCTGTCCTTGAGCAGGACAGGAACTGTTAGCTCTGGAGAGCCAAGCAGGGGTAGCTCATGAGCAGCCTCTTTAAGTCACTGTCATCTAGTGCTTAATTCCAACTACATTTCCTACTTTTGGATCTCTGTTTAAGAGTCAAATTCCTTGGGGTGCCTGGCTGACTCAGTTGGTTAAGAGTCTGACTCTTGATTTTTGCCCAGGTCATAGTCTCTGGGTTGTGAAATCCAGCCCCGAATTCGGCTCCCCCCTGGGGGTGGAGCTTGCATAAGATCCCCTTTCTCCCTCTTCCTCTGTCCCTACTCTCTCTCCTCTCTTTCTCTTTCAAAAAAAAAAAATTAAATTCCTCAAAGAAAGAATGAGGTTGGCTTAGCTTAGATTTCTTGCCTAATGCTGTGAATTACAGAAGAGGTCCATTCCCAACTAGAAAAAAGGAGGAGGAAACCAGAGAGGTAATAACAACAAAGGTACACTCCCTGAATTGTGAAGGTAATATCTTTAAATCCTCATCTCAGTGGTTCTCTTTGTTTTTCCAGAGTAGGCCATAGGTATATTTAGGATTCAGAAAAATGGAAGCATGATTAGCTACATAAAAGAACATGGCTGGGCTTGGGTTCAAGGTACTCTCTTTCCCTTGATTTGCTTGTCTACAGAGAAAAATTATGGCTTTGCTCTTTCTATTATTACCACTACCACTATTTATCAAGTACTTGATTCATTTACTTGTCTCACATTTAGATCTTTCATCTATTTTGAGTTTATCTTTGTGTATGGTGCAAGAGAGTGGTCCAGTTTCATTCTTCTGCATGTGGATGTCCAATTTTCCCAGCACCATTTATTGAAGAGACTGTCTTTCTTCCAGTGGATCGTCTTTCCTCCTTTATCGTATATTAGTTGAGCATAAAGTTCAGGGTCCACTTCTGGGTTCTCTGTTCTGTTCCATTGATCTATATGTCTGTTTTTGTGCCAGTACCACACTGTCTTGATGAACACAGCTTTGTAGTACAACCTGAAATCTGGCATTGTGATGCCCCCAGATATGGTTTTCTTTTTTTAAAATTCCCCTGGCTGTTTGGGGTCTTTTCTGATTCCACACAAATCTTAAAATAATTTGTTCTAAGTCTCTGAAGAAAGTCCATGGTATTTTGATAGGGATTGCATTATACGTGTAAATTGCCCTGGGTAACATTGACATTTTCACAATATTAATTCTGCCAATCCATGAGCATGGAATATTTTTCCATCTCTTTGTGTCTTCCTCAATTTCTTTCAGAAGTGTTCTGTAGTTTTTAGGGTATATTTTGAGAACCATTTGAATGGTAAATGGTTCTCCAACCTTTTATTTTCAGGTTGTAGGTGTCCTTCTGTCTAAAATGAGTCTCTTGTAGACAGCAAATAGATGTGTCCTGTTTTTTTATCCAGTCTGAAACTCTGCGCCTTTTGATGGGGTCATTAAGCCCATTCACGTTCAGAGTTACTTGAACTTCTTCTTAAAGGGGAGTTTTAAGAGTCCCCCTTAAAATTTCTTGCAGAGCTGGTTTGGAGGTCACATATTCTTTCAGTTCCTGCCTGTCTTGGAAGCTCTTTATCTCTCCTTCCATTTTGAATGAGAGCCTTGCTGGATAAAGTATTCTTGGTTGCATGTTCTTCTCATTTAGGACCCTGAATATATCCTGCCAGCCCTTTCTGGCCTGCCAGGTCTCTGTGGAGAGGTCTGCTGTTACCCTAATATTCCTCCCCATGAAAGTCAGGGACTTCTTGTCTCTTGTTGCTTTAAGGATCTTCTCTTTATCTTTGGAATTTGCAAGCTTCACTATTAGATGTCGAGGTGTTGAACGGTTTTTATTGATTTTAGGGGGGGATCTCTCTATTTCCTGGATCTGAATGCCTGTTTCCCTTCCCAGATTGGGAAAGTTTTCAGCTAGGATTTGTTCAAATACATATTCTGGCCCTCTGTCCCTTTCGGCGCCCTCGGGAACTCCAATTAAACGTAGGTTTTTCTTCCTCAGACTGTCATTTATTTGCCTTAATCTGTCTTCATGGTCCCTTAATTGATTGTCTCTTTTTTCCTCAGTTTCCCTCTTTGCCATTAACTTGTCTTCTATGTCACTCACTCGTTCTTCCACCTCGTTAACCCTCGTCGTTAGGACTTCTAGTTTGGATTGCATCTCATTCAATTGATTTTTAATTTCTGCCTGATTGGATCTAAATTCTGCAGTCATGAAGTCTCGTGAGTCCTTAATGCTTTTTTCTAGAGCCACCAGTAGCTGTAGAATAGTGCTTCTGAATTGGCTTTCTGACATTGAAGTGTAATCCAGATTTTGTAACTCTGTGGGAGAGAGGGCTGTTTCTGATTCTTTCTTTTGAGGTGAGGTTTTCCTTCTAGTCATTTTGCTCAGTGCAGAGTGGCCAAAAACAAGTTGTATTGGAACACGGGGGAGTATCACTGGTCCGTCCAGCTGGTCTTCTGGGGGAGGGGCCTGCTGTGCTGATTTTCAGGTGTTAGCACTTGGGGGAGCTGCTCTGCCCCTGCCTGCTGCAGGGCTCAGCGGGGGTTGTTTACCCCGTGAGGCCCAGGAGGAACAGCAGCAGTTGCTATGGCAACTCTGGAAGCCTGGATTCAGCCTCCGCAGGAACTACGGGGCTCGGGGCTCTCGGTTCTCTGTCTGCAGGGCCTGGAGGCTCCGGGGCGGGGCCGCTGATCTGCTCAGCTCGGGGCAGGAGCGTCCTTGCTGTCCTGGGCCCTCCCGGCCTCTGCCTGTCCCGGGGGAGGCCGGATCCTGGGCTGTGTCCCGGCGCCCTGTGCTCCGGGGCCTGCGCTGTTGGATTCGCGCTCCCGCCCCGCAGCTCCCTCCCTGGAGCCGCTCCCGAGCCCCTCCGAGCTGCTCCGGTCGGTCCCCGCCGTGCGCGCTGCAGCCCTTAGGGAGCTCGGAGCACTCTCCTGCGCTCGCAGGTGTCTGTTAGTGTCCCCGGGAGCCCGAGGGCATCCCCGCTCTCCTGGGTCCTGCTCCAACTCCCTGCGAGCCCCTTTCCGCCCGGGAAGGTTGGTGCAGCTCCTGCTCCTCCGGGACGGGGCTCTCCTGTCCTGGGGACACTCGCCCCGGCCTCAGCCCGGCTCCTCGCGGGGCCCCTCCCCCTCGGAGGCCTTTTGTTCCTTTATTTCTTTTTCCCCGTCTTCCTACCTTGATAGAAGCGCGGACTCTTCTCACTGTAGCGTTCCAGCTGGTCTCTCTTTACATCTTGATTCATTTATTTATTCATTAATTAATATTTAAGCTACCAGACACCATGCTAGGTACACTTCTACCCCCATGCAACTTAGAATGTAGTGGCAGGGTAGTCATTTAATAAAATAAACACTTAAGATGATCAAATAATTACTGGAGTAATTATGATGAAAGAGAAATACAGCATACTTAGAGAGTATGTATGGAGACTTGCTCTTGTCTGGAAGGGCAAAGAAGTGTCTGAGTTGGTAGTGATAGAGGAGGAAATATAGGAGTTAACCAAGTGATGAGAGAGAGAGAATTTAGGCAGTGAGAAAAGTATGAAAAAAGTCCATGCCTAGCAGAAGCATGATTTATCTGAGAAACCAAATGAAGGGTCATGTGGCTGGAGTACAGAGAGCAAATGAACATTAGGTGTGAAAAGAACTTGGAGAGGAAGTAGAAAGGATCCCTCTGAAAGAGAGGAAGAGGAAAGAATGATGAGACAGAGGGAGAGAAAGGGGAAAGAGAGGATGGTCATGGGGATGAATGAGTACATACCATAAGGTATGGGAACACTGGTGTGTAAGATTCCTGAGAAGGTGGGAAAAGGAGCATACAAATCTCAGCTGGTAGAGTTGGACTTGGATAAGAGGAAGAAACATCTGCTTTATTGTGAAGATGGGAAGACGGTTTCTAGACTTTGTAGCAGGAAGTGGAGGGACTCTGGCCTTTGTCTGGTGTCTTCCAGTTTCTTTATAAGGACATAGTTTCTGCTGGGAGTCATCAAGGAGGTGACAGAGAAAGGGAGTTGGGATGGAGGAAAGGTCAGCGATAGGGCTGGGAATTTGAGGGCAGTGGAGATGACTCAATTAGGGCCTATCAGCTAGTAGCAAACCGAGTTAATAAGAAAAATTATAAGACTATTGGAAGTGATAAAGGCCCACTTTAGGCTGGTCAGTATATCAGTCAACACACATTTATTGAGCCAGGCATTGTTTTGGCACTCAAGATACAATAGTGAATAAGAGGATCCTACTTATCAGTGACAGGGGTGGTGAGTGATGGAAGCTTCTATCCAGGCAGGAGTTCCTACCAAGTGCAAGACTTTGTGCTTCATGGTGGGGATAGAAAGATGAAGCAAGACCATTGGATTTTCCCCAAATGATACCTTCTCCACACAATACTGAAGAGTTCTAGCTCTTTGATTCCTTCTTAGTTACTGAAAATGAAGAAAAGACAGCCTTGGACCCTGCAGAAAAATAAAGCTTGACGGTAAGAAGTCTGCAACTATCAAATGAGTTCCCACACTCATGCCAGTTCCCACACACTGGCATATTTAACATTTGGGTGGGAAACAGACATTTGAATGATAAAGATACAACTTATTTGGTATGTCACAAGGGCCATGCCTGATGAGAATGTCACAAATTAGCAGCAAAAATGCCTGTAACATTTTCCTTCATGTCTTGACGTAAGAACTATGTATAATCCATTTACCTCTCCCAGGGAAGCCCTTCTGATAAGGTGCAGTATGTAAGCATTGTTCCTTCCCCTCTACCCTTCTGAGGCTCTGCCCTTCTTTAGGTCCAGCTCATTATACAGCAGCTGTCTTCATTACCATGCCATTTTTTACTGTTGGGAAAATGTTGCCATGGTGATGCTGGAGGATAGGCCAGAACACAGACCAACATGACTTATCCCAAGTTAGAGGCAGTGGAGAAATATCCCATCTTCTTTCTTCCTTATATATGTGCTTCTTAAATGCAGGAGTATTAGAATTAGTGGATGAGCCCTTAGTAGTACATGGGATGGATGCAGGTCCTCACATAGCTATTTTATTTAATTATAATTATATTGTTTCTCATAAACATATTCATGAAGCTTCCCAGGTTAGCAAAGACATTGTTCAGTTGAAGAACTGATGGTATTGTTTGCTACTTTCTCTACACAGTCATAGGCTATACAGTATGCACACATCTACAAACATGCACCACTGGTAGTGGATACCACTGGAAACTACATGGATGTCCTCTATAGTCTCTAGAAAAGCTTGGGTTTGTGACCTATTGAGGGTTGTTGATTTAGGTGTTTGTATACAAAATTATGGATTATTAGAGCTAAAGAACTTTTAGAAATAATCTACTTTTCCATTTAGAGGTGAAGAAACAGGGTCTCGAAATGGGAGAGCCCCTGTAAGGGACCCAGTAAGCAAGAGGCAGGTTGACTGAGCTGGAATGAGAAGCTTCTTTTTTCCTTTCTCTTTGACTGATATATTCTTCTGCTAAATTCTGCTTCCAAAGGCTTTCAGAGAACAAACTTTATCTTCTTCAGCAGAAGGAAATGGATGGAAATGAAAATAAATCCAGAAGACTCCCCACCCCAAATATGAAACTTAATTTTAGTCATTTAAAGCCACTGACCTGAACCTCCTAATAAAGCCTGGGTCACTTTGGAGGGCATTGTTAATGACCTGAAGCCTTGAGGAGATAAACAATATTAGTGCTCAGAGCTGACTTTTTAGCACGTCCAGTCTAGCTGTCAGCATGACCTCTTATCTTACCCTATTATCTTTGCTTTCTTGGTTTCTAAGTCCATTAGTATACGGCATCATTTGATATATTTCTGTCTGTTCCTTCCTAGAGCTCAAGAACTATTATAATGGGTCTTGGTGACTTCATATCACAGGATGATATCAGAAGATTATTTTGACACTAGGTTAGTTGTAAATTAAGCTAAGCCATGTGGGTTCCCTGGAGACATCAGTGAATCTTGGCAGAAATGTCTATATATTTTCTTAATTAGAAAGGGTGGTTTTGGAACTTTGTACTGCTATTTTACTCTCTGTCAAAGGCTGAAGATCTTAAGAGCTTCTTGTTGGGGAAGAGACTTAATAAAGAGTAAGTTAATTGAGATTTAGGCTAGATACCAAGAATCTTAGAAACAGATTCTTACCGATAGAGAAGTTAAAATGACTATTTTAACCCCTCTCAGCTTCAGTTCCCTTGTATATAAATCAGGCTCAGAATTATATATCCTGTTGGCATTGTTGTGAGGAAGAGGGGAGAAAATGCAAGAGAACTGATAAGAGCTGTCAACTTCTCCAGCCTTTACTGAGCCCCTGTGACACTCTGGGACACTCTGAAGAAAGTTAGAAGGTGCTTCCTTACTCTTGGGGTTAGTCTGGGTCTGCTTGCTTTCTTCAAAGGAATTTTATACCCATCAACTCCCTTGACAGCCCCACTGATGATATGAGATGAGCATGAGAGAAAAAATTGGCTTGTTCAGATTTACCATGCACAGTGTTGGGATGCCTGAGTTTTTGTCCCTGTTGGGTTTTATGGAGCCCATCTTATCTTCAGGAAGTGATCTTCATAAAATGCAAAAAGGATCATGTCATTTCCCAACTTAAAATCTTCCATTAGCTTCCCTCTTCTCTTCAAATAAATTCTAACATCTTTACTCAGTTCTACAAGGTCCCACACCATTTGGCCTGTCCTCACTTCCACCTCAACCTTTTCCATTCTGACTCTTACCCACTGCATTTCAGGAATAGAAGACTTCATTCATTCCTTGACATTTCTTCCTTTCCTGCCTCAGGCTTTGCATATGCAGCTGCTTCAGTCTGTAATGTTCCCTCTCCTGGGGATTTACAAAACTGCTTCTTTCTCATAGTTCATTTCTCAGCTTAGATGTCACTTGCTCAGAGACTTCCTGTACACCTTACCTAAAGCAAGTATATTCTATTATTTTTTATTACATTCTTTAGTTTGTTACCTGTATAGCAATCTCAATTTGTAATATTTTGATGAATAATTACTTTGTTCTATTGTGATTACTTGATTTTTCTCATATGGTTTGTCTACTCTTCTGGAATGTAAGTTTCATGAAAGTAAGAACCTTCTCTATTTCATTTGTGGCTGTTTTTCCAGGATCTGGCAGACAGTTAGTAACATTTGCTACATGAACAAATATATGAATAGATATGTCACTCTCCGAGTCTCTAGTTTATCATTAGTGAAAATATGCTACAGTACCTATTTTACTTATTCTCTAAACTACAAATATGAAAGGATGTGTGACTCTTTCCTTTTGTGGTAATCATTTTCTGGTCTCCTCCAGGCATGTTTTTTTCTCCTTTGTTTTTTCTTTTAGATTTTTTTCTCCTCTTGCATGAGCTATTATGTAGAATCTAGTAAAACTAAAAGTTATAGTGGTGAGAACCCTGGATTGGAAGTCAGGAGATCTGAGTTCTAGACTTAGATATGATTCTGCTCACAGTATGATCTTGGACAGGTTAGATGCCTGTGCTTGGACTTCAATTTCTTCTATGTTTATTATGAGGAGGTTGGAACAGAGGAGCCAAAGAGATCTTTTCCACCTGGACTATTATCTAACTTAGATTGTTTCCCTTCCATCAGCTAACCTGGGCAGCCTCATAAGCCTCATTGCTTTTAAAATAGCAATGGTCATCTGGATTCATGTTTAGGTATATTGATTAAAAATAGAAGTCCATTAATTAATTTATATTCATGCTATAAAATTTACAATCGCTGAGAAACCAAGTCTCAAAACATCTTGCCAACGAACAAAATATTTTATGCCCTTGATGCATGCTGGCTGCAGTATACTGGGAGCCAAGAGTGCTGGCAAAACAGGAGGGAATAATGTTATATCCTCATGTTTTTCTCCATCTGCCATATTTTGTAGGTCTGCCAGACTTTTCCCAGCATGATTTCTCTAAATTTCCCATTTCATTCCAGATTACGCACATCTTGGCCCTGGCAGGAATGTCCATACTTAGAGCCAGTTTTGGAAACAGTGGGAATGTTTGACATATATTCAGTTTTTAGTATTCATTACCCTGCGTCCAACAGAAAAATGAGAGGATAGTCTTCTGATTAAGAGATTAAGCTGTGGAATCAGAAGCATGGATTTGAATTCGACACGACTTGCAAGAATGACTTAATTACTCTAAGATGAGTCTCCTTGTCTATGAGAGAAGCATAATAATAGTAGCAAACCTGTAAGTTGACACAGTTAAGTGAAATAATAATGTAAAATACTTAGCATATATCCCTGGCTTACGGATAGTGCTCAACATGCATTACTTGCTGTTTTACTTTCTTTTATTACTTGAGTAGAAACTGGAGAATTCCACCCTAGGTTGGGAGGCATTGTTTGTTTTCCCTGTGTCCAATATGTTGATCTTTTGTGTCATCATCTGAAAAGTTGATATATGGACTAAGATCTTTAAGAGCTTTTCCTGCTCAGAAGTACTAAGGTGAATAGGAATAAGGCAAATTGTCATTATGAAGGTATAAACAATATACTTTTTAGTTTTTCTAAATCATCTAAGAACTCTCAAGCATCAATCACCACATATTATATAAAAATAGCTATGAGTTTCTCAGATAGAACATACAAGCCAGAAAGTGGGTGTGCAGTAAAAAATGTGCAGTAGTTGACATTTTGGGGGTAAATCCAGACCTTCCCAGTCTTCATCTTTCCTGAAATGTTTCTCCTGACATCCTAGCCCTTTTCTTATGCTCTCCTTCCCCATCCTTTTACTTTCCTGAATCTCTGAATTATATGTCTTATCTCTGACTGTAAAATGAAAGCTCTTGTTTCCTCCTATTAAATAATTTCATGCTCTGAGAAACCCAGAGGAAGGATATTTCAACCAAGTCCTGTGATTAGACCATGCTTTCCAGGGCCCTGATATAATTCCAGATTGGTGGTTGCTATTTTTTCATATTTGACAGATCAGAGAATTATGGTGCTTCCTCTTGCAGCAATGATATAACTAGTTATTTAATCTTTACACATTACTGGTTCTGGCTTTAGCCACTGACCAATGATACATCTCATTATAAGTCTGTTTAGAGTTTCTTTCTCATACCTAATTAAACTATCTTAGACTTTTTCTGATTCTAACCTTCTCAGTTATGGAAGAGAAATGGAGGCCCCAAGAGATGATATGACTTGCTTTCTGTCTCCACAGCTAATAAATGACAAAGTTTTCTGTCATAATACCTGAAATACTATTGCATGATTATACTCCTTGGAGTCTTGCTGCTTTTTGATTATTTATTTATTTATTTATTTATTTTTTAATAAGAGCCTGTTACTAAGTTTGCATCCCTCTAGAATAAGGGATGCAACATCCCTTTATCCCTTTAACATAAGTCTTATGTTAAATTGGAAGTAATTAATACTTACCAGACTAATTGAGAAGCAGTTGTTATTTAGAACAGGACCCAGCAAAATGCCTGGAGCACAAGAGGAACCAGAAAAGGAAGGAAGAAGTGCAGAGTACAAATTGTAGTAGAGAACTAATCTTGGATTTGGCAGGATGGGGTTTGCTAGTGACTCTGGTTAACAGTGGCTTCTGCATGGTGGTTGGAGAAAATCCTGCTCAAGATGAATTAAAAAGAAAATATGAGAGTGAAAGAATATTAATATTTCTAAGAATTTTTTTCCTGAAAGTGAGTAGGTAAATGAAATAGGTGGAGAGAGAGATGAGGCCACTGGAGGAATCTTTTAAAAATATAGATGAAATTTCAGTGTATTTGTATGCTGTTGGGAATGGTCTAATATCTGGGGGAAATTGATAAGGAGGAGAAAGAATGATGGTCGTAAGAGCAAAGTCATTTTCTCAGTGAAACAAAAAGTAAATCAAGAGCTGAGAGTGAGGAGAAAGGAGATAATGCTGAAGATTTCAGAAGAGATGAGGATGTGTGAATATTCACCTTGGAGAATGGAAAAGTGAATTAGTTGGGGAATATAGCAAAATTGCTGGGTAGTGCTAGAGGCCTTCTTGAGTTTGGTAGTCATAGATTTAAAGAGACACAAATTAGACCATAGTGTGTTTTTCTCCAGCCCCTTTCAGATACTTGAGTGTAGTTGCAAAATAGGTGGAGGACCAAGTTAAACTACAATTGGGGTTTTGCCAAACTGGACTAAAGGAAAGAAGAGGATCTAGGGTGTGTGTGTGGGGGTATATGAAAGAAGTGGGTATAGAGGTTGATCATGGCATCCAAGAAAAAAAAAAGGAGGAACAGAGGGCATAAGACAGGGAATGGGCAATGGAAAGTGGTGGAGCTGATGTGCTAGAGGTCCTAATGGTACTTAAAGAATTTGTACAGGAAAATTTGGGAGATTATAAAATTAACTTAGTTGCAAAAATAAGAGCAGATGTTTGAAAAAATATTTCATAAGCAATGCAGTTATTAGTAATAGCAAGGTCTAATGTATGGCCATGGTAGTGTGTAGCTGAAATGAGGTGAAATAGAAAATTGAGGTAGTAAAGGGCTGAGAATCACAGGGCTTGGATTGTGACCAGGCATTGGTGTGGAAATGGTCAGGAATGCTAACATAGTTATAGAGTAGAGGAAGAAAAAAGATGGTAGTGTAGAAGGGAAGAGGAATATGACAGTGATTTTGAGACTTATTTTTCAGTGATTAAGGAAGCTAAGGAGAATAGCAGGTGACTGCAACAGGCACAATAATGGGTGGTAGAGCTTGACGGCCTGTGCTTCAAAAACAGCAGGATTTTGGAAAGAAGAAGGAGGAAATGGTTGACTATAAGTAATTGCAAGGATAAAGGAGAGCTCTTAGCTTCACCTCCACATTCTTTGCAATGTAGGGTGTGGAAGGTAAAAACAATCTTCACTTGAGAGGCCTACAAAGGAAGCGGGTTTCATAATCAATGCACAATTCATTGTGTGATGGAAGAGCTAAAGTGAAGTTTGAAGATATAGAAGATTTTTCTGGTATAGACTGTAAGTTCTAGAGCACTCAGCAGAAGAGCTGAGATAGGTGATGGTGGTTAACAATAGCTATGAAATCATATTAGAGGATGAACAAAGCTCATCTGAGTAATGATAGGTGATCTAGAGTAGTACATCTCAAACTTTGATATATATACAAATCTTGAGATCTTGTGAAAATCTAGATTCAGTAGGTCTTATGGGGAGGTGGGTACAAGGCTGAGGTTCTATTTATTTATTTTAAAGAGAGAGAGACAATGAGCAAGTGGGTGGGTGGGGCAGTGGGAGAGAGAATCTTCAAGCAGACTTGCCTCTGAGCCTGGAGCCCAATGCGAGGCTTAATCCCAGGACTCTGAGATCATGACCTGAGCAGAAATCAAGAGTCATGTGCTTAACTGACTGAGCCACCCAGGCACCCCAAGGTTCTGCATTTCTAGCATGCTCCAAGGTAATGCTGATACTGCTGATTTAAGGATCACACTTTGAGGGTCAAGGCTTTGTAGGCTTGGACTAGTGTCATAGTTGGGCCTGGAGACAGGATGCCAAATATGCAGTTGATGCAGAACATTTAGAACTCTGGAGCCTTCTTTGTTCTAAGAATATTTAATAGTTGCTACCGTTTTTTGGAATATCAGTTTTTATACCTCATTCCTTCACTGAATCTGAAGCATCTGTGTTTAATATATATTTATTCCACTAAGTGTCTTGTCTTTGTTTCAGAGATGTGCATGTATTATTCCAACAGGATCATTTGCTCATTGGAGCCAGAGGTTGTGGGGAATGGTGAAACATTATTGGATCATGAGTCATAATATCTAATTTTAATTCCCCTTTCTATGATTAACTAGCTATGGAAAGTAGAGGAAAAAATCATTTACCTTTCTGATCATTTTTATGTGTGAAGTGGGGATAATCATGCCTAGCTGCCAATGCTATGAAATTCAAATGAGATACTTGATATAAAAATGTCTTATAAACTATAAAACAATATAATGATATGATAATACTTATTACAGGGCTGGCATTTCTGTGGTATATACCAGCATGACATTCTGGCATTCTGATTGATTGGTGGCCATGCCATGCTGGTGGTTAAATATTTTTGTAATTTTAATTCAATTAGCCAACATATAGTACATTATTACTTTCAGATGTAAAGTTCAGTTATTCATCAGTTGCCTGTAACACCCAGTGTTCATCACATCACATGTCATCCTTAATGCCCATCACCCAGTTACCCCATCCCCCTACCCACCTCCCCTTCAGCAACCCTCAGTTTGTTTTCTATAGTTAAGAGTCTGCCATAGTTTGTCTTTCTCTCTGATTTCTTCCCTTTCACTTTTTCCTCCCTTCCCCTGTGATCCTCTATACTATTTTTTATATTTCACACGTAAGTGAAACCATATGATAATTTTCTTTCTCTGATTGACTTATTTCGCTCAGCCTAATACCTTCCAGTTCCATCCATGTAGATGTAAATGGTAAAATTTCATCCTTTTGATGGCTGAATTATATTCCAATATATACCACACCTTGTATATCCATTCATCTGTCATTGGACATCTGGGTTCTTTCCAAAGTTCGGCTACTATGGATACTGCTGCTATAAACATTGGGGTGCAGGTGCCTCTTTGGATCACTACATTTGTATCCTTTGGGGTAAATACCTAGTAGTGCAATTGCTGGGCCACAGGGTAGCTCTATTTTTAACTTCTTGAGGAACCTCCATACTGTTTTCCAGAGTGGCCGTACAAGCTTGCATTCCCACCAGGAATGTAAGAGGGTTCACTTTTCTCTGCATCTTGGCCAACATTGGTTGTTTCCCGACTGATTAATTTTAGTCGTTCTGACTGATGTGAGGTGATATCTCATTGTGGTTTTGCTTTGTATTTCCCTGATGACACGTGATGTGGAACATTTTTTTTTCATGTTTCTGTTGGTCATTTGTATGTCTTCTTTGGAGAAATGTCTTTTCATGTCTTCTGCCCCATATCTTGACTGGATTATTTGGTTTTGGGTATTGAATTTGATAAGTTCTTTATAGATCTTGGATATAAGTATTTTTAATATAAACACTGAACGTGATGTTTTATTATTTTTACTTATTCTGTATCTGTATACAATGCTAGCAGAAAAATAGACATACAATAGTTGTTGAATTAAAGATTTGATATAACTAGGGGAGTAGAATATCTGAACATCTACCCTGGGGCACAGTGAGTGAAAAGTGAAAGTAATTTCCAAAATCCATGGAATTAAATCTTTCTGATGATGATTTTGACACTTTTACTAGGAAACATTAAGCTGTCAATTTTGGTTCCCTTAACAAATTTTAAAGTGCCCTCACCACAATTTCTTATATCATCTTCCTTTTGCGATTGTACCTATCATATTGTGGTTGATTAATGGTTGATTCATGCTGGTACACTCAGCCAAGAGAAGAGAGTCATGCATGGCCAAGCTATGATTAACCTTACCTATTTATTTTGTTCTGGGACAGAACTCTCTGTTCCAAAATGTATTATGGGACTCAGGTCAAAACTTTTTCAAAGCCTTCTTGGTGAGTTACTACATGGGGAAATATTTTTGTGAAGACAGTTTATTCTCTGACAGTAAACATAGTTCTATTTAAAAAAAATTCTTGGAGTGTTTGTTTTATTTAACGAGGATTGATTTTCCTCTATCTCTTCAGGTAACATAAAAAGAATGGATCTTGCAGTTCAAGTTCTGGCTCTATCTCTTATTAACAGTGAGATCTTAACCAAGCTACTTAATCTGTGTAAGCCTTCCCTGTAGGGTTTCTTACCTGTAGGACAGGGATAATTATGGTATGTTGATCACAGGATTGCTGTAAGTATTGAGACAATGGTGTGACGCAAACAGCACACTGTTAAGCCAAAGTAAATGTTAGTTGTGGTTGCTGTTGTTACTACTACTGTATAAACATCTGGATAAAGGGCTTGAATCCAGAATCAAGAACTCTAAATTTAATTGTAAAAAACCAAACAACCCAATTAAAACGGGCAAAAAACAACACATATTTTATAAAGTAAGGTATGCTGATGGAAAACAAACATATGAAAAGATGTTCAACATTATGATTCATTAAGGCAGTGCAAATCAAATTAACAATGAGATACCACTTTATACTTTATACATCAGAATTCCGATGGCTAAAATCGTAATATCAACACCAACACTAATGACTAGCAGGTATTGGTGAGGATGTGAAGCAACTGGATTTTCCTGTACACTGCTGGTGGCATTGGAAAATTGTAAAACCACTTTGAAAAAGAATTTCACAGTTTCTTAAAAAAGCTTAATATGCCACTACCACACGAGTTTCTTAGAAAGCTAAACATGCCACACTACCATATAACCCAACCATGCTTCTCCTAAGTGTTTACTCAAGAGAAATGAAGCCTATGTCTATAGAGTGCTTCATATAAAGGTGTTCATATGTGTGTTTATAACTGAAAACAATTCAAATTTCCATCAACAGTTAGACAAATAAAGTAAATATTCATACTATGAAATATTACTCAGCAACAAAAACAGTTTAATTATTGATATACACAATATAGATGCATCTGAACATAATCATGTTGAATGAAAGAACCAGACCAAAACTGTACTTACTGTATATTCCATCTATATAAAAATCAAGAAAATCTGAATTATAGTGACCAAAAGCAGATCAGTGGTTGCCTAGAGACAGGTGGGAAGATAGTGCGGAAAGGGAGGAGAAAGGAATTCCAGAGCAACATGGGGAAATTTTAAGAGGAATGTATATGTTCATTATCTTGATTGTGTTGCTCATAGCAATGGAAGTAATGGTTTCACAGCATATATCTTTTGTCAACTTTATCAAATTGTACACTTTAAACTGTGGAATTTATTGTAGATCAACTATACCACAAATAAGCGATTAACAACAACAAAAAAAGAATATATGGCATCTCCTAAATTCCTTGCCTACCCTCTGCTTCTAAGCCTACAAGGCTTCTAGGATTTCATAATTTATCTCCATCTTATTGATTAGTCTCATCTATTACTGAAACCTCTCCACTGAGACCATTTTCTTCATCTTCTCCTCCATAAGATCAGATGGTTCCTGCCTCCCTGTCTCTCTGGTCATGGTATTCTCCCTATGTAGAAGGCCTTCCCCTATTTTATCCTGGTAATATATACCCCTTTCTAGGAACCACCCATAAAACTTTTCCTTAATTTGTTCATTTAACATGCATTTATAGGGTACTTGTGCAACAGACCTTAGACTAGGAGTTAGTTCCCTCCAGGGACCAAGATGGTCCCAGTTCATGTTCTTATGAGGTTCACAGGCCTCCCAGAGACACAAACAAGTCAACTGATGTACAGTTGTACATACATTTATGCTACTCAGTCTTTGAATACTCTTCATTTTATGGGGGAATTCTCCACTGGGGGTTGTTGGTGAGAAGCAGGACCCATCTCTTCCTCAAGGCATTGAGATTGCTCCCTACCCCCTAAATACAGGTGTATGATTTAGGATTGCTAGCTTAGTGCTCCTGATTGCTAGTCAGAAATTTCAAAAGAATAAAGAAGAGACACAAGTACAATTTGGCAAGTTCCCAGTGGCATTTTGACCATGTCAGTGTCCTTAAGAGACCATGCCTGTGTGTGTGTGTGTGTCTGGGTGTGGGGGGGTGAATTTTAGCTCTTGCCCATTTTTAGATCCTTATTCTCTAGGCTTTATGTAGGTAGCTACTATCTAAGTCTTTTTGGGCTGTTATAATAAAATATTTGTTTCTCACAGTTCTGAAGACCAAAATCATGGGATAGTTTCTGGTGAAGGTTCTCTTCCAAGTTGCATACTGCTGACCAGAGAGCTCTGTGGGGTCTCTTTTATAAGAATACTAATCCCAATTATGAGGCCTCTATCCTTATGACTTAAACATCCACCTCTATCACTTGTTGGTCTACTCAACCTCTTTTAGTTTTAGCTTCCTGGGCAAAATAATAGTATCTACCCCAGATACTATTTTAATTAGTTATAATAATAACTATATTATTTTTCTATGGGACAATCCAAGCTATATGCTCTTCACAGTGCTTGACATATAAAGATACTCAGTAAACTTTAGCCATTGCCATTATTCTGGCTTACTAAGGTGGTTTGAAACAGATGTAAAAGCCACTCTAGCCAAACGTGGTCAATGCATGCTCAGGAAAGTAACACTAACCCAGAACCTTAGAGGATCCTTGGATCACCAAGGAAAAATGTTCTTGCATAGATTACATTATCACATAACAAAAGAGACAGAAGTTCAGAGGACCAAGCAGATGAAACAAATATACACACAGTTTGGAACCCCATAATAAGAGGCAAATCAGGAATTTAGATAGTAAAAACTCACCCAGACCCCAGGTGAGAAAAGCAGGCTGAAAAAGATTCTGCTTTAGGACGTTTAATTATGCTTATTTGTGTCATAATGATGCAGACAGAAAAGCTGGATCACAACATCAGTCTGAATGCTAAAACGTCAATTTAATTGAGATGTGTTGGCCCCTGCCATATTTAGTCTCCCCTAGGTAGAAGTGAATATCGTGAGTCCTTGATGGGTAGTGGGAAAATGACTGCCTCTGTGAAGAAGGGCATGAGAACTGTGGTGTGTGACAGACGGAAACAAATAGAAGTACAACTTTTTATATTCATCTTTTTTACTCTCTCTTTGTTAGCTCATTCTTATCTTAAAACTTAGGCTATGATAGAAATTTGGATGCAGAAAAATGTGACTGAAACAGTATTATTCATTCCCTGAAAACATTTAAACTTGGTTGATCATTTAAAGAAAATGAAATATGTAAAGGGCTTACACTCGGGGACATTACCCATAGTGCAATGGTGATGCTTTTAAAGCCATCATGTAGAACATTCAGTGCTTAAGAAATTTAAGGATAATGGAAAATCACTGTTTCTCTTAATGAGCACAGAGCCAGAACAGACCCTGTGTCATCATGCAAATTATCTTCTTGGCACATGGACTGATTGGCAGTTATTATCCCTGCACACTTAATGGCACATCGGGCATCTGTGTGCAACGCCCTTTTAGTGTCAAAAGGGTGAACAAGGGCAGTGAAGTGAAGGAGGTAGAGTGTCCTATGCAGCAGTTTTTGACTGCAAGTATAGACTTCCCTTGTTTGCTGGATCCCAGCTAGAGCTTCCTGCATCAGTCAGAGTCTCTCCACCTTCAAATTTCTGCTGGGAGGCTGGAGAGCAGCATACAACAGAAAAGAGTAGGAAGGAAATTGGCTGCAGCCTGGAGGAGAGTGCTATCAGAGAAAATCATTAATGCTGAGGTTAGAACAAGATCTGGACCTTCGATGTGATCGCAGTTGCTCAAAGTAGACCATGGAATCCTCTGGGGTATCCTCTCTTCCTGCCTTTGGTTCTCCATCCTCACTCCCTACATTCATCCTTTCCTTCATTCCCTCCTGCACTCCTAGAGTACTAAGCACTTGAGAGATGCCAAGATGAATAAGAATCAGTTCCTGCCACTAAGGAGCGCTGCAGGATTTAACACAGAAACTCCTCATCATTTAATGACTTTGAGCAGGTCTCTTTACTTCTTGGTCTCTAGCTTTATCTTATTAAAAAAAAAATCCAGAACTAGATATGATTTTTTAGGTTTTCCTAGCCCTTAGAGTTTACTAGCTTTTAAATATTATCAGTTATTATGGGCTAGGCATTCAGCTAAGAATGTGATTTCATTCTTATGAAAATGAAACAGGCAAGAATGGTTGTTATATTTCCCATTTTACAGATGAGGAAACCAGAGCTTAATAAGGTTACATAAACTGTAGAAGATAACTCCGAGAGCTAGTTGGTGAAAGACTTAGAATGTGAGTCTGGAGGTCTGACTCTACATAAAGCTTCTGTACTATATCGCCTTTTTTGAAGCCCGTGGGGTTGTTTTACAGCTGGTGTGGCTGGAACTAATGGAAATTGCATAAGTGCCTGGCCTTTGATGTCAGAATTGCCTATGTTCAAATTAAAGCTCTATTACTTTCCAACTGAATGCCGTTAGGCAAATTACTTAAGTCCTCTGTGCCTTGATTTCAGACTATCAATGCATTAATAACAAATTTTGGACTTGAAATCATTGCCATACTAAACTTTGCTTTACAAATCAATAGCTGTCAATTCCCTCATCCCCAGAATATTGCCACTTTCCCTATTTTGGTGCCCATAGTGCCTAAACTGTCACCATTTTTGTATAGGTTCCTTCGAGTAGAGCAGTATTCTTTTAGTACAGTCCTCTTATTAATAATAAAGATATTGACTAAGATCAAGGGATTGTACTCTTTAAGGGAAAATATAAAGCACTTTCTGTTCATCATCACACTTACCCCTCATGACAAGCATATGAGATATGTCCACACAGCACTTGTACTACAATTATTCCCATATTACCAAGGGAAAATGAGGCTTGGAGCAATGGCCAAGATCATGCAATTTATAACTGGCGAGACTGGGATTCAATCCAGATCTCTCTGACTCTAGAGTTATAGTCTTAACCATTCAGAATGGCATCTGATGGTGCCGGTCTCTCACCATCAGATATGCCTGGAAGAATTAGAATAGAGTTGTCATTACATAAATATGGATTCATTTGTGTCTTCTATCATTTTCTCCACAAGAGGAGCAATCAGAACAGGATAAAAAGCACAGCCTTGTGGGAGGTGTGGCCAATTAAAAAAGAGAGAGAAGCCTTGAAAAACCAACTTCCCTGGGCTGAAGAGGGCTGGTTATGGAGATTAATTTGCCTTTTCTGGTTTTGTTTTGAACTCATGCTGGGATTGCTATTGGGAAACAAGACAATCCTAATTCTAATTAGAATTACAGAAGCTCAGGGTTAGAAAGACTTTGGAGGGTAGCCTTCAACTCCTGCTTGATGAAGGCATGCCCTCTGTAACAACTGGAACTTTTGGGCTTTTCCCCTCTTTGTCTGCTGTAACACCTTGTTGAACATGAAGTCCACAAAATACATCCTTCAGGTCAGCTCTGTGTTTCAAAATTTTTTCCGTATCTCAACCTTGACTTCCCCTTCTTTTGTTCTTTTCTCTTGACCAGCAAAGAACAAATGTTTTCATTTTTCCATACTATTATTGTATAACCTTTTGGAAGCAGCCATTACAAATCACAGACTCTGCTTCTCAGTCTTGCTGACATCCATTAACCTGGTTATTCCCACCCGTTCTTTGGGATTTAAATCACACATCACTTTCCTGAAAAGACCTTCCCTCATGCCCAGACAAGGTCAGGCCCCCCTGTTTTTTGTATCCACTGTGCCATGAATTCTCTTTTGTAACACTGCATATGCTTACAATTATATAATATATTGAATGTTCATATTTCCCACAAGATATAAAATCTAGAACTTGTTAGTTTTGTTCATATCTGCATCCCAAACACTGTGCTTATGCATTCAATTCAAAGCTTTTATGGATTACTTCCTGTGTACCAACCATTGTACTTGTGAACAAGAGATTCAACCCCTCACCTCATGGAACTTGATCTAGTAGAATTTTTCATTTTTAAAAAATATTTTATTTATTCATGAGAGACACACACAGAGAGAGAGAGAGGCAGAGACATAGGCTGAGGAAGAAGCAGGCTCCCTGAAGGGAGTCCGATGCAGGACTTGCTCCCAGGATGTGGAGATCACTACCTGAGCCAACCACTGAGCCACCAAGTTGCCCCTCAATTTTTATATCTTAGAGCAATTGGCAATAAAAGAATTTTGCTGTGCGATTCCTCTGTAATATATTTTTCTAAGTATAAATTGGTTCAGAGTGGTGGCTCAGATGTGTGTTCACTGTCTTGGTTTAGTTTATGAGCTGCACTTGTCTTCATTTTGCAGATTCAAAAACTGTGGCTAGGCAGTTCAACTGATACCTGCACAGATGGACATCAGTGACATCATCCATTCATTCATTCATTCATCCATCCATTTGGCCCCTGTTTTCCTTTGCAATTCTGATTCCAAGCATTTCAGTATCTGAGATCATAAAAACTTTGGCCATGGTGTAGGCCTGGCTTAGGTTCTATAGCATTCTGTAACTTACTAGCTGTGTAACCTTGGGTTAGGCAGTTAAACTCCGCAGTTCTCAGCTTTCTCAGAAATATCAGTTCATACTTTTTTTAAAAAAAGAGGACCAAATGAGAAATAGAGCAACAACAGCAGCATCTAACAATTATGTGATATATTTATTATAAGCCAAGAGCTGTTCTAAGGATTTTACATATAAAAATTCATTTAATCCAACCTATGAGAGAGATGCTGGTTTTATTTCTATTTTACAAACAAGGTAAAAGAGGCACATAGAGGTTAATGAACATGCCAGGGTCACCTAGCTGGTAGGTAGATCCAGGAGAGAAACCTCAGTCTCTAAATCTGCAGCCTACACTCTCAACAACCTGGCTGTAATTGCCTGTGGATAATACATGCAGAGCCCTCAGCATGGCGCTCAATAGAAGGTGTCTCTATTTGGCTAATACAGGTTTGTGACAACTCTGAGTTGGTGTGCCCCACTTTTCTTAGGAGATCTCATCAGATAAGAGAAGCACTGTGAACATGAAGCACTGCTTATCAATTTTCTAGCTCAAATGAGTCCTAAACCCAGGCTTATACCAGCTCTAAGTGGTCAGACTGGCAAAGTAAAGAAATAGATACATAAAAGAAGGAGTAAGGCATGGAATCTAATGAGGGGAAATGAGCTTCTGATGTGAAAACTGTCTGCAAGATAATAGAGTTGATTCCTAGGTCTTCCACGCAAGTTCTTTGATTTTAAAAGCAGCAGTATTGTCCATCAGTGTCACTGACTCAACTCTTCAGTGCCTTCTTGGTGCTAACCATACTAAGAGCTCTGAGACTTTTAATTCCCTTGAAAAGAGGACAAACGTACTGTACCCATGTTTACAGATTCCCACTCTGCATCTCAGTTGTCTTTTCAGAGTGGAATAAGGAGGATTTTTTTGTGCGTTCAAACCTGGTCTGCTGTTTCCTGTCTTGCAGGGAGGATGAACCCTCCTCCTGCTTCTCTGTGTCATCTTTGTAACATTGTCCCTCTCCCTTTCTAGTCGAGTTCCATCCTGCTATGTTTTCCTTTAAGGGCCAGCCAAGTTTCAAGTCATATTTTCACTCACTCTCATTTATTTCTTTAACAGGTATTACCTACTTTGTATCAGGCACTGGGGGCAGATACATGGCCAAACAAAACAAGCATAGACCCTGCCTTTTAGGTCACATGGAGGAATTTGGATGGTAGGTTCAATGGAAAGACTTTAAAGGATTTTATGTTGGGATGGTGATCAGAATTGCATTTTGAGATCACTCAGAGTATAGTGTACAGGAAGATTGGAAGGGACAAGAGTAGGTGCTAACAGGCAAGAGATGAAGAGATGATGAAAATACTATCCCTCAGCTTCATATTTGCTCTTTCTTTCATGAATTCCCTGTCATCTTAATATTTCTTCCTGTAATTCATTAAATTCCCTACCTATTGCATCCTGCATTGTTAAGTGGTAAGCTCCATGCTGAGTGTCCATGACTGATTATTATCCTCTGAGTCTAGCACAGAGCCCTACATATATTCAGTGCTCACTATAAAGAGTTTGCATCTCAGCATTTCAAAGTTGAAAGTGCCCTTAGAGGAAATCTAAGCTTACTGCTTTGTTTTGCAAAGTCCAGGCAGGTTAAGCAACTTGCCCAAGATCATGCATTAAATTAGTAATAGAGGTTTGATTTAATATTAGCATTCTGACTCTAGTTTATGAATGATTCAAAAGATTAGTGAATAAAGACTTTTTTCTCT
The DNA here is from genome assembly GCF_905146905.1 of Nyctereutes procyonoides. Taxonomy (NCBI): domain Eukaryota; kingdom Metazoa; phylum Chordata; class Mammalia; order Carnivora; family Canidae; genus Nyctereutes; species Nyctereutes procyonoides. The sequence goes on from NW_026575046.1 coordinate 31,166,202, forward strand.
CTTGTTTACAGTTGGAATCCTATAGTGAAATAAAGAGAGGAGCCAGCAGTTTGAGAAGAAAATAATGGAAAGAGAAGGTATAGAGTTAAAAATGAAGTAAATGTCCACGTTTGCTCTTCACATGGGATCAGTTTACATTCTGAGGCGAGGATCCAATATTTCTAGACTGGCTCTGAGGATCCAATATTTCTAGACTGGCCAGGTCACACCAAGGAGGTCAGGGACAGAGACTGTGACCCTTTGGGAAAAGTCTGGGAAGGGACCACTGGATATGGTGGTGATAGGAGAAAACTTCCTTTTCATCCTTCTTTCTCACAAATGGTTTCTTTGGGCAGCCCCAGTGGCGCAGCGGTTTAGCGCCGCCTGCAGCCCAGGGCTTGATCCTGGAGACCCTGAATCAAGTCCCATGTCAGGCTCTGCATGATGCCTGTTTCTCCCTCTGCCTGTGTCTCTGCCTCCCCCCCCTCTGTGGGTCTCTATGAATAAATAAATAAAATCTTTAAAAAAAACAACAAATGGTTTCTTTATCCTTTTGATTTCACCCATACACACAGTTGCCTTCTCTAATCCATTAGTGTTTTCTTTTATATTCATGTTTTAATTCATGCACAATGGGCTTTTAATGTGAATATCTTTGGATTTGGGATCAAATGTGTTTTTTTTTTTAAATCTAGCTCTCACATTATATGTAAGATCTTAGGCAAATATCTAAGTCTCTCTGAGGATTAGTTTCTTTATCTTTAGAATCTCTAAATGATCTAAAATGTGATAATTAGCTGACACAGCCATGGTTAGGCTTATATAAGTCAGAGATTTTCTAAGCTTGGTCTGTAGACCACCTGCATCAGACTTTCCTTCAGGTGTTTGATAGAAATGCAGTTTCCTGGACCCTGCTCTAGATCTTTCTATTCAGAATCTCTGGCAGTGGGATATCCAGGTTGGCATGTTTCCACCTGATTCTAATGTGCATTTAGGCTCAAAACCTCTAAATAATTTGGAAAAGTGATTTATACATCATAAGGCATTGTATAAATACAATTTTAAGAAAATGTATTTTTGCTCCCAAACTGTCCTGGTCTTTGCCTTTTATCTGCTCAAAAATCTCTTTAGAAAACCATGTCTACAAAAGCCCTTGGCAGCATCTAAATAGTCTAAGAACACATGGATGAAGGCAAACAGCCACCTGACTGGAAATTTTGTAGTCTGCTTTAGGCTTGACTCACCAGCCTTTTAAGAAAATTCTGTAACATTGATGTGTGTAATAACCGGATGGGGATTCAGGCAGCAAGATTTAGATGCATGGCTGAACAAAGGAAAAATCTCTGCAGCTGAAAAAAAGCAAAATGAAGTTAAGCCCAGTGTTTCATATAAATGCAAGATGTGTACTATAAGATTTAAGACATCTAGTTTGCTCATACACAAGACTAAATATTAAACCTATACTTTTATCATCTCTTAACTAGATTTCTATAATCTCTCAGTTACTGTCTAGTTGAATGACCTCTCTTGTATCTCTTTGTACCTCAAAAGATGGAGCAGAACCCTAGCTAAATTATTTCCTTGTCCCCCCTAAGACTGTTGGCTTAGTTGATGTAGTTGATGTGAGATAAGCCTTATGTGATGGCAGTAAGCAAAATACCAGGACTGAGGCCATCATCCCCTGATCCAGCACTGCCATCTTTTTTTAGGGAAGTATTGACCTCAAGATTTGCCTGAGTTTTATGCTATATGAAAACCTGGGGGGGGATCCCTGGGTGGCGCAGCGGTTTGGCGCCTGTCTTTGGCCCAGGGCGCGATCCTGGAGACCCTGGATCGAATCCCACGTCGGGCTCCCGGTGCATGGAGCCTGCTTCTCCCTCTGCCTGTGTCTCTGCCTCTCTCTCTCTCTCTGTGACTATCATAAATAATAAAAAAAAATAAAAAAAAAAGAAAGAAAACCTGGGGTACTCCCACACAGGCTATCTGAAAGCTCAAGAGATATCCATATGGGTTTTTATCCATATAGATAGCATTGTCTTGATAGAAGTTCTGACTTTAAGATCTGCTTTGCAGTCTGTCTGTACCTTTTTTTTAAAATATAGTTTCACTAAAGAAATTGAATTTTTTTTTGAACAAGTACAAGAATAGAATGGGAGAAGCTATAAAGTAGCCAGGATTTATGGTCTAGCTCAGAGGTGGTTTTTTTCAACTCATCTAGACAGAAATTACTGCAGTCTTCCCCTTAGAGCTTCTCTGGAATCTATTTTCAATTTATACTGCATACCTGTAAAAATGGGATGCAGAATGATAATGCAGTTTCTGAAGAAGGATCTGGAAATCTAGACTCTGCCATGCTTATAAACAAATTCATACATATTTGTGATAAAGCCTTACTTAGACTGAGAATCCAATTTTCTAATCGCTTTACCCAAGGGCTATATTATTAACCCTTTGTTCAGTGTATCCCATGTCAAATGTCTTAATAGACCCCCTTGAGCTTTTAAGAGACTATTAGGAGGCCTAAAAGTGAAGTATAAAAGCAGAGTAGTTCTGAAGAGACCTGACTTTTAGTTCTGATTCTGCCTCTCTGTATATTTCATCATAATGAAGTCATAACCTCTTGGGTCTCAGCTTTCTCATCAATAAAATGGGAGGAGGCTAAATGAGATCAGTGTTTCCAAAGCAGTGTTTCCCAGAACACAACTAAAATACCTAAAACTAATTGTACTCATGAATCATTACAGGATTAATATTTAGAAAATCTGTAATATCCCAAATCTAGAACACATATATTCAAAAGCTTGCTATTTTGTTGCTAATCAAGGGAATAAAGTAGGAAAGATAGGAACTAGGAGACCTGGGTTTGTAGAAATCACTGTGTAACTTTTAAGTGTCATTTTAACTCATTTATGGTCTCAGTTTTCTCATATGTCATCTACTCCAGGAACATTTTGTGGCTCTCATAAAAGTCAAATGAGGTTTGTACATTTGTGAGCCATCTTAGTGACATTATTTTGATAGCTATGTACAAGGAGATTGCAAATAAGTGTAACTTAAAGTCACTTTAATTTTTATTGTGTAATATTGGGATGGTCAATTGGGGTTGAATCAATGTAAAGAGAGGAAAGTGACAAGATTCACTTAACCATCTTCTTGCCTGAAGCAAGGCCAGATCTGGACTGGAAGGTTGGTTACATCTGTAGGACAAATTCCAGTCAACTGTAGAAGCTGTCCGATCTGAACAAATCTGAGAATCTAACTGTAAGAGCTGGGATCTGTTAGATATGGCTGGCGTGCAGCTGGGAGTGGGGAATAGAAGCTTGTGGCTCACATGCAGCCTGACCTGTACATGACATCCATCTATTTGAGATGATGCATGTACATCAATGGGGCTGATACAGAGGTTATGATATTTTGTTTTTTGTGTATATCTCTGGAGCATTTGGAAGATCCTTAGGCCAAAGTTGTGAAAAACATGAGCCTAGCCAAAATTGGCATCTGAGAAACATGTGTACCAAATAGAATTAAACATCTGGCTTGAATTTTCTTCCTTTTCTTATTCTAAGATTTCTTTTCTCCTCTTCCTTAAATTTGAAACCTTTTTCTCAATCTCTCTCTTTCATGATCTAGTTCACATCCCAGCCCTTCCTTGAATCTGTTAGAGATCATAGTTAGCTTTTCTTTATAGGTACCATGGCATCTTGCACGCAAATATACATACGGTAGGTCATCAATAAATATTTGGTTCAAGGGATCCCTGGGTGGCGCAGCAGTTTAGCGCCTGCCTTTGGCCCAGGGCGCGATCCTGGAGACCCGGGATCGAATCCCACATCGGGCTCCTGGTGCATGGAGCCTGCTTCTCCCTCTGCCTATGTCTCTGCCTCTCTCTCTCTCTCTGTGTGTGACTATAATAAATAAATAAATAAATAAATAAATAAATAAATAAATAAATAAATAGTTTTAAAAAGATTTGGTTCAAGCAGTAGATGAATCACTAACTATATCGTAGGAAATAATATATATAAATATATACATATAAAACATATACTATAGTCTGTAAAAGAGATGAATAACCTTACAAAGAGAGATGAATGAGGACTTTGCTGAGAGCCTCATCAGAAAATGTTGATATCTAGAGTTTGCTCATTAGCCAACATACCATTCAGAGACTAACACGGGAATCTCTTAGCACAAAAGTTTGAATACCCAGAAAATTAGAATTGTGCATCAATTAAAAAAAAAACAAACAAACTAGAGTCAGGAAAGCAAAAAATACTTCGAAGGGAAGTGGGTCAAACAACAGATTTTGTTTTAAAACTCCTTCTCTGATCTTACAAGGAAGTGCTACATTAACTCAGACTGGACCTCTGGAGGAATAATCAAACAATTCCACGTGGACCGAATGTACTACTGCTTCCTTCTATTGAGAGAATTCATGTGGGCATCCTGATCTGTCTACTTTGCTTCTTTTGGTTTTCTTTGTGTTTATGTCCAGTTTTTCCTCTCTAAAATAGGAGCATAATAACAAGTACCGTGTAGAACTATTGAGAGAATTTAATGAGATGGTGAATGTGGAAGTGCTTTGTAAACTAAGAATATAAAATACTGTACAGCTACATTGTATTATTGTAACTTTTCTCATTTGAATGTGGATTAAATAGAGTATCTCATCCTAGGAAAATATAGACAAAATCAGGGAAAGATATAGTATAATGGATAACCTTATTAAGTACATATCAGGGAAGAAGAAACCTTTAGTTCAGCAGATTTCTTTTTTAATGTATATGAAGTCGATTGGTTTTTATAGCAAAGTCGAATCTATTGGAATGTACCAGTAAAGAAAAGAAATAGCCCTCTCTTCCTTTTTCCCTTGCCAAAGACCTAGAGATTCATTTAATACTTTTTTAAGCACCTACTATGTGCCAGTAAGTGTTCTGGGTACTAGGTTCCAGTGATGAATGAGACAGCTAAAACTTCTATACTTTTGTCAGTCATAATGTAGAAGAGAAGGAGACAATAAACACACAAATAGGATGCTACCAAATATTGATAAGTGCTATAAAGAAGCAAACAAAGGGATGTGATGGAGCATGGTTATAGTGGGGGATGGGGTGGTGATGGGCATGAACATCTTCTGCTGTGGGAAATCGTTGACTAATGGCCTCAGCTGTTGCACCCTGAGCTGTTGCCATGACCATGCTGAGGTCATCTTTAGCAAGGGCAGCTCCCAGCCAGTGACTCAGCCTGGTGGGGCTACCAAGGCCAGGTCACTGCTGTGGGATTCAGGACTCCTCCAGTGGTGACTCTGGTTTGAGGACTAGGGGCATCAGCCTTGCCAAAACTTTATCAGAGCTGCACTATGATCAGAGATGCTTCTTAGCCAACCCTCTTTCCTTTCACAGGGGTCAGCTTTAATATCACAGTGTGACAGCTCCCCCAGCACCTCAATACATCCTGTGCACGGCTCATATCTCTTGGGTCTTGCTTCTTGGAGCACAATGGAGCTAACTCAGGGGAGGAATTGGTAATTTCAGTTTGTGTCAAACAATGCTGCTTAAAGGAGGAGAGAGATGAGCTGAGATTTAGAGGAAGAACATTTCAAGAAGACAGAACATCAAGTACAAAAGCTGTAAGGCAGGGACAATGCTTGGCATATTCAAGAAACAGGGAGAAGGACAATGAGTTGGAATGGGGTGAGAGAGTCAAGGAGCATTAGGAAGGAAGTTCACAGAGGGACACAGGCCTAATCTTATAGGATCTTAGAGGCTATGCTGATGAAGTTGGGTTTTATATTAGTATGATAGGAAGCAACAGGAACATTTTAAGCTGGAAAATGAGATGGTCTGAGAGAGAAGGTACACTTTCTACAGTAGTATATTCTGCGAACATGGAGTCCTTTTGATGTAGAGAACAATGGGTGCTTGCAGTGATGTTTTCTCAGGCAGATCCTACATCTGCTGGTGCCTTAGCCACTACAACCTTCTCTTCTTCTTCCTTCTTTTGTCTGGGAAAGGGATAGAAAACAGTAAGTTTTCACCTTGGTGGCTGGGAGAGTTGAGAACAGTTACCACAATGACTTTACTCAGAGACTTGTTGGGAGCGGTCCCGCAGTGCGAGGCAAGGTTCCAAGTTGAGCCAAAGCTCCTTGTCGTCCCTAGCCAACCCGCGGTCCTGCGGCGCGAGGCAGGGTTTTGGGTTGAGCAAAGGCTCCTTGTCATACCTGGCCAACCTGCTGGGGCTGCACCTAGCTCTTCCCCCTTATGGAAGTAAATGTACATATTTGCTTCTCCTTTAAAATGTTATCGAGACAAGTTCCCATAAAGCAAGCAAGAAGGTGGCCTGACACATGACCGCCTTGGCAGACATTACTTAATAAACAAACTTCACTGTTTAGTCTATATGTGGCCTTCATGCTCTATTGCCTAAACAAATAACAGGTGTTAGTTTTTAAAAACAATGTATGTTTGTGCGCGAGATGTACTTCTCCTTAAAGAAATAAGCTGCCTGCTTACAGAGGCTATATAAGCTCTACATGCAAAAATAAAGCTTGTCCATTGTAGCCATCAGCCGCATGGAACCTCCTATCCCATGAACTTTTAGTCTCTTGTTCTTTCTCATCCCCTTGCCCTCAGTCCCTGAATCCGGACCTTCTCGGATTCGGTGTTATATTAGTTTCAGGTAAACAATACAGTGATTCAACAATTCTATATATTACTCAGTCTCATCATAATATGTCTACTCTTAATACCCTTCACTTATTTCACCCATCCCCCTTCCACCTCCCCTCTGGCAACCACCAGTATGTTCTGTTTTTATTTCTTTATTTTCAAAAATATTTATTTATTTGAGAGAGAGAGCAAGCAAGCAAGCATGAGCGAGAGTGGCAGGGCAGAGGGAGAGAGAATCTCAAACAGCAGACTCCCAGCTGAGCATGGAGCCAACCTGGGCTCAATCTCATGACCCTGAGATCATGACCTGAGCTGAAACCAAGAATTGGATGCTTAACTGAATATGCCACCCAGGCACCCCTAAGAGAGTCTGTTTTTAGTTTGTTCATTTGTTTTTTAGTATGGTAGATTCGTTACAATTAATGAGCTAGTAGTAGTGGATTGTTATTAACTAAAGTGCATACTTCATTCACATTTTCTTAGGTTTTATCTATTGTCTTTTTTTCTGCTCCAGAAGTCCATCTAGGATGTCACATGACATTTAGTCATCATATGTTCTCAGGCTCCTCTTAGCTGTGAAAATTTATCAGACTTTCCACCTTTTTTATAACCTTGAGAGTTTTGAAGAGTACTGGTCAGATGTATTATAGGATGCCCATCTACTGGAATTTGTCTGTTACTTTTCTCATGATTAGACAATGGCTATGGGGTTTTTAGAGGAAGGACACAGACATAAAATGGCATTTATCACATCATATTCAGGCTACATACCAGCAACATTATTTATGATGGTTGGTGTTGCCTCTAATCACCCGGCTGAGGTGTGTTTGTCAGGTTTCTCCACTAGATAGATACCCGCCTCAAACACATACACCCTCTTTTTTCCTGTGTTTGTGGGGGAAAAAGTCATTTTATGCAGCCCATACTTAAGGTGTGGGGAATTCTGTTCCATCTCCTTGAAGACAGTAGATTAATATAAAGCATTTGAAAATTTTCTGCATGGGAGGTTTGTCTCTTTCCCCCATTTATTTATTTATTCAATCACTTATTTATGTCTGTATAGTCTCATGGATATTTATTTTCTTTTTTGAATTATAATGCAATACTATTTTATTTTGATACTCAAATAGTTTCAGCTTTGGTGTTACTGACTGTTATGTTCCTTTGGCATATCCCAATCATTGTGTATTTGTCTGTTTGTGTCTTCCTTTCCTCTATCATTTTCTTACTTTATGGCAGCACAAGATGCTCCACATCTATCTTGTGTATTTCCTGCTTCAGTCCTAGAATTTGTTATTTCTTCAGTGAGCCTTCCTTCTTTTGATCAGAGAATGGTGTTAGAACACAAGACCTCACATATTTCTTTCATTTATTAAAGGACATATTGGTTGATTGTAATTTTTTGAGATTATGAATGAAGCTACTGTAAGCCTTCTCATGCAAGTGCTGTGTGGCACTTACATATTGAAAGCATTTCTACATTAATTTTTTCATTTTCATTTTCAAAACATTTGAGGGTAAATAAAGTCACATCATACCTGTGTTACATGCTGGGAAAGACTCAGAAAAGATGAGTTTCTTGCCTCAGTTTATACAATTCATAAAGGGCGAAGCCAAGACTTGAAGCTATGTCTTCCAACCTCAAATCTTGTGTTCCTTTATTTATAATTTATGCATTATCTAACTTGATAAATTACTTGAGGAAATAATTGAAAACTCTGTTATACCATCCAAATATTAGTTATTTTATTGCACCACCGTTTCTTGTTTTTCTTGTCTTTGTTGCTACACTCATCCCGACACATAGAGCAAAGGCAATAAAAACATAATCTCCTATAATATAAATGAAAAGAGAAATAAGTTCTTTATAGATCTTGGAAACTAGCCCTTTATTTGATACGTCATTTGCAAATATCTTCTCCCATTCTGTAGGTTGTCTTTTAGTTTTGTTGACTGTATCCTTTGCTGTGCAAAAGCTTCTTATCTTGATGAAGTCCCAATAGTTCATTTTTGCTTTTGTTTCTTTTGCCTTCGTGGATGTATCTTGCAAGAAGTTACTGTGGCCGAGTTCAAAAAGGGTGTTGCCTGTGTTCTTCTCTAGGATTTTGATGGAATCTTGTCTCACATTTAGATCTTTCATCCATTTTGAGTTTATCTTTGTGTATGGTGAAGGAGAGTGGTCTAGTTTCATTCTTCTGCATGTGGATGTCCAATTTTCCCAGCACCATCTATTGAAGAGACTGTCTTTCTTCCAGTGGATAGTCTTTCCTCCTTTGTCGAATATTAGTTTACCATAAAGTTGAGGGTCCACTTCTGGATTCTCTATTCTGTTCCATTGATCTATGTGTCTGTTTTTGTGCCAGTACCACACTGTCTTGATGACCACAACTTTGTAGTACAACCTGAAATGTGGCATTGTGATGCCCCCGGCTATGGTTTTCTTTTTGAAAATTCCCCTGGCTATTTGGGGTCTTTTCTGATTCCACACAAATCTTAAAATAATTTGTTCTAACTCTCTGAAGAAAGTCCATGGTATTTTGATAGGGATTGCATTAAATGTGTAAATTGCCCTGGGTAACATTGACATTTTAACAATATTAATTCTTCCAATACATGAGCATGGAATATTTTTCCATCTCTTTGTGTCTTCCTCAATTTCTTTCAGAAGTGTTTTATAGTTTTTAGGGTATAGATCCTTTACCTCTTTGGTTAGGTTTATTCCTAGGTATCTTATGCTTTTGGGTGCAATTGTAAATGGGATTGACTCCTTAATTTCTCTTTCTTCAGTCTCATTGTTAGTGTATAAAAATGCCACTGGCTTCTGGGCATTGATTTTATATCCTGCCACACTGCTGAATTGCTGTATGAGTTCTAGCAATCTTGGGGTGGAGTCTTTTGGGTTTTCTAAGTAGAGTATCATGTCATCGGCGAAGAGGGAGAGTTTGACTTCTTCTTTGCCAATTTGAATGCCTTTAATGTCTTTTTGTTGTCTGATTGCTGAGGCTAGGACTTCTAGTACTATGTTGAATAGCAGTGGTGAGAGTGGACATCCCTGTCTTGTTCCTGATCTTAGCAGAAAGGCTCCCAGTGCTTCCCCATTGAGAATTATATTTGCTGTGGGTTTTTCATAGATGGCTTTTAAGATGTTGAGGAATGTTCATGAAATGGGCAAAAGACATGAACAGAAATCTCACAGAGGAAGACATAGACATGGCCAACACACACATGAGAAAATGCTCTGCATCACTTGCCATCAGGGAAATACAAATCAAAACCACAATGAGATACCACCTCATGCCAGTGAGAATGGGGAAAATAACAAGGCAGGAAACCACAAATGTTGGAGAGGATGCGGAAAAAAAGGGAACCCTCTTACACTGTTGGTGGGAATGTGAACTGGTGCAGCCACTCTGGAAAACTGTGTGGAGGTTCCTCAAAGAGTTAAAAATAGACCTGCCCTACCACCCAGCAATTGCACTGCCGGGGATTTACCCCAAAGATGCAGATGCAATTAAATGCCAGGACACCTGCACTCCAGTGTATCTAGCAGCAATGTCCACAATAGCCAAACTGTGGAAGGAGCCTCGGCGTCCATCGAAAGACGAATGGATAAAGAAGATGTGGTTTATGTATACAATGGAATATTACTCAGCCATTAGAAACGACAAATACCCACCATTTGCATCAACGTGGATGGAACTGGAGGGTATTATGCTGAGTGAAGTAAGTTAATAGGAGGGAGAAGGACAAACTGTATGTTCTCATTCATTTGGGGAATATAAATAATAGTGAAAGGGAATAGAAGGGAAGGGAGAAGAAATGGGTAGGAAATATCAGAAAGGGAGACAGAACATGGAAGACTCCTAACTCTGGGAAACGAACTAGGGGTGGTGGAAAGGGAGGAGGGCGGGGGGTGGGGGTGACTGGGTGATGGGCACTGAGGGGGGCACTTGACAGGATGAGCACTGGGTGTTATTCTGTATGTTGGCAAATGGAACACCAATAAAAAATAAATTTATTATTTAAAAAAAGAAAAGAGAAATAAAGAGATCACCCATATTCTTTGCTACTTCTCATTTTATTGCTTAGAGAATGGTGCTAAGGCACTCCTTTGTGTTTTGTAATTTTCCTTTAACACCTTTTGTCATCGTTTTCAATCATTTTGCATGTTGTATAAAATGTATTTAAAATTAATAATCATAATTATATGTGGCAATGGAGTGTTCACCATATACACAGGGCTAAGCAACTCACTTGTTGTATTTATTCTTCACCACCTCATAGGTAGCATATACTATTATCCCCATTTTATAGGTGAAGAAACTGAGGTTCACGGAGAATTCTGAAACTTGCCTGGGAACCTGCAGTTAGTAATTGACAGGAATAGGGCTCCAAAATTGTGGAAGTATTCTTTTTTCCTTCTCTTCTTAATGATTGCCAGAGATTCATTACCTTCAAAATCAAAGTTGTAAATTTAGAGATACAAACTTGATGACAAGGGTTTGGGAGAAATAAAACTGAAGAGTGGGTATAGCTATATCACTAGACATAGGGAGGCAAGCCAGACAAGTGTGTCCTGTAAACACAGTTACTGAACAAAAGAAGTTGAACCTTGGGAAAGAGAAAATACTATTTCCCCCTGGTGACACCATCTAATAAGAACAGCAGCTGCTCTGGGGCACTGGCCCATTATGTTGAAGTGGTAATCGTGCAATTAGCTCTTTCTTCATTTTCCCATGTTAACCCAGGGGTAAAATGGCACACTGAGCAAATATACTAAATTACATTAAACTTACTGTTCAATTTGAAAATCTTAGCTGCTGGCTGCAGAGAGATTAGTAGCTCTAGCAAAGTTTTGCTCATACTCTACCCTCACCCTAATGAAAAACCTCAGCCACAGCACTGATGGCTTTTATCAGATGCAGCATAACTTTCTGCAGGCAACTTCAAGTTGGCTCTCTGAGGTTTCCAGAGAGAACTCTTGGCATGAGTTAGCAGAGTGAATCTCATGCAGTCATCAATAAATATATCTTGGAGGGGATCCCTGGGTGGCTCAGTGGTTTAGCACCTGCCTTCAGCCCAGGGTGTGATCCTGGAGATCCAGGATCGAGTACCGCATTGGGCTCCCTGCATGGAGCCTGCCTCTCTCACTGCCTGTGTCTCTGCCTCTCACTCTCTCTCTCTCTCTCTCTCTCTCTCTGTGTGTCTCTCATGAATAAATAAATAAAATCTTTTTAAAAATAAATAAGTATATCTTGGAAAGAATATTTGCATAGTGTTGGGGGGGATGACCATCTCTACCAAAAGAATGAGGAGGATGACCATCTCTACCAAAAGGATGTTTGCCTCCGGGATCCTGATCTATTCAGCATTACTGGCAGTATGAAAAATAGTGCTAGTCAGGAAGACATACTAGAGACTCTAGTACTCTGATACCCTATTACTTGAAAAAATTTAGCTGGCTGTTTGTTCAGTGGTGATCAACGAGCCCCAGAATTTTCCAAGTGTTTATAATATGTGGCTTTGCTGATAAAGCTAAATTGGAGAGACTGAGGTCTTGGGGCACTAAGGTTATACTTACATATTTGACAATATTTTATTGATGACTTACTATTTGTCAGGCACTGTACTAGGTTCTGGGTTCAAAAAGAGAAATAAACAAGTAATATAATGGGTTTTAAAAAGAATGTCAAATCAATGTATTAAAATATTCTCTTATTATGATCTTCCAGCTACAAGAGACTAAAAATGAAATGGTGTGTGTGTGTGTGTGTGTGTGTGTGTGTGTAAGGGGGTGGGGGGTAATGTATCCCCTTCCCACATGCATAGAAGCCTTTGAGTCTGCCCTTCCTCTTGTTGAAGATTTGATAAAAACTTGTTTCTCAGGACTTTAAGTGAAAGTTGCCAGACATAGAGTGGAACTGGCTTATCCAAAGAAAATGTGGTTTGGCTTTTCCTAGAATGGATTGATAGGGAATGGAGCCATGTGAGTCTAAATCATGCAACTGTGTCTTTTCTCATAGCATCTGGTGAAGTGATGGGATCCCTGCAGAGGGTATGTATTGGGTGGGGTAGGAGGTATCTAAATGAACACTACACGATGTACCCACATTTAACACTGGTCCATCTTCACATAGAGAAGTCATGGATAATGAACAATGTAATGGCAGTTGTAATGGACTAAAGAAAGACCCAAGATCTCTCCTGTCTTTTTCTGGGAACATGTAAGTACTCCCTCTTATCACCACCTTAATAAATATATGATGCCAAGGAGGTACTCTAAAAATGTGATGATTTTTAATTTTTTGCCCTCCCCCTGACATTTGAGTGGTGACATTTTAAAAAATTAACTTTATTTCAAAATGATTTTAGATATACTGAAAAGTTGTGAAGAGAGTATGGAGCGTTCCCATAGTCCATCGCCAAAGTTTGTATCTCCTGTTTAAATCTTCCTTAGTATTATCATCTTATATTATCTTGGTACATTTGTCAAAACTAAGAAACCAACAGTAGCACACTACTATTAATTAAACTGTAAACTTTATTTAGATTTTATCAATTTTTCCAGTAATGTCCTTCTTCTTTCCAGTAATCAATCCAGCATACCACCTTTAGTTGTCATGTGTCCTTAGTTTCTTCTGGTGTGTGACAGTTTAACAGTCTTTATTCTTCATGGCCTTCGCAGATTTGAGGAGTACTAGTATTTTGTAGAATATCCCTCAAATAAAGTTTACTTGATCTTTCTCTCATGATTAGACAGGCGTTCTAGGTTTAGGAAAAGAAAACTACAAGAGTGAAGTGCTCTTCTTATCATATCATATCAGATGTGCATGACATCACTGATATTAATTAACCCTGATCAATTGGTTAAGAGGTGTCTGCCAGACTGCAAAGTTACTATTTTCCCCTTCCACCTACATTCACTAAATTCAGCCCATGATCAAAAGGTGGGATAGATAAAGCCCTGCCTTCTGAAGGAATTATTCTACATTTATTTGGAATTATTTTCTAAGGAAGATTTGTCTCTTTCCCGTTTATTTATTCAATCAATCATTTATTTATGCCAGTATGAATTTATATGCTGTGATCTAAATGTTTGTATTTCCCCTAATTTTGAAATTGTAACCCCCCAACATGATGGCATTAGGAAGTGGGGATGGAGATGCTTACGTCATGAGAATGAAGCTTTCATGAAAAGGATTAGTGCCTTAAAAAAGAGACTCCAGGGAGATTCCAGTTTTTTTTTCTTTTTTCTACCAGGCAAAGATACAGCAAAAAGGTGCAGGCTATGAACCAGAAAGAGAATCTTCACAAGAACATGACTATACTGTTGTCTTGATCCTAGTCTTCAGGCTTTGCAAGTTTGAGAAATGAGTTTCTGTTGTTTGTAAGCTACCCAGTCTATGGTATTTTTTTGTAGCATCCCAAACAACCTTCGGCATCATGTATATTTAGTTTATATTTTGTGTTATAAACCAATGCCCTGTTATCAATTTTCTTGTATAAAATTGTTCCAGCTTTGGTCATTGGAACTTTCATTGGTTTAGCTCTTGTGTCCCTTTGAGGTGCCCCTCCATTGCTTTATGAACACTTCCTAACTTGCTGGTATTACCAAATATGCCACACTTAAATTTAATTTTCCCTGCCACAGTCCTAGAATCAGCTGTTTACTCAAAGAGGCTTGGTTTATTTTATTGGAGAATGGTATTTTGAAACCAGGGTTTGGGTATTGGAATGATGGTTGCTACTGGGGTGACGTTGCTTCCAAGACTTCTCAGCTGGCAGAGCCAGGTAATATATGTACATATACTAACCCACACATTCCCACTTATCTGTAGTTGTTTCTGTATCTGTCTATGTGTAAATGCACATTAAACTAAACATGAATCCATGTTGATCTCCAATCCAGTACCACAAGGTTATTTTAGCCTTCTAGTCTTGTTTACATGTAACTTTCTGGCACCTATCTTCTCCTGTCCATTCACTTCCTTGTTCAACCCCAGTATATGTATAAAACAGTTTCAGAATTGTTAATCTGTATCCCCATGATAAACAATTTTAACGCTATAGTATTTATGTATAGTTTCTGTTTTCTTTGCCCTTATGGTTTCTAATCTGAACACAATTTTCCAAAGTTACTTAAGTCATCCCCTTTTCCCCCACTTTCTATACTGCTGTTACACCAGACATTTGTGATATACTTAGATTCATTTTGTCACAGTCTGCATTTCTTCTTGGGATCCCTAATCATTGTGGTTGATTATTTTTATTTTATTGTTTGCATAAATCAACGTTTACTCTTTGTGATTGTAAAGTTTTATGAGTTTTGACAAATCCATGGAGTCATACATTCAGCACTCCAGTACCATAGTAGAATAATTCCCCCAAATTTCCTCTATAGAATATAGGATTTTAATACTGTATGCAACCTAATAGAGAAAAAAAATATTGGGTCTTCCTGGGACTGATACTGTATGTTGTCTTACTTTATACCTATCCAATCCCTCCCCCATATCCTCAACTCCTCTTTGTACTCAACCACTCCTACCTATACCATTCTCTTACTGCCTTTGATCTGTTTTCCATCCATACAGTCTTGACTTTTCTGAAATTTCATATGTATTAGAATTATATAATATGCAGCTTTTGGGATCTGGCTTTTTTTCACTGAGAAAATTCCTTTAAGACTCATCCATGCCACTAAATAAATCATTGAACAATTTAATGGCAGCCATAATGGATGGATCTTTTCTCTCTTTTTTTGATATTATATATATCTACATTTAGCCCTACCCAACATTTTAATAAATATATGACTCTAAGGAGGGGCTCCAAAATGTAGCTGAGTTTTAAGTTTTCATGACCCTGACAAGTGTGAGTTTTAAGTCATATCTAAAGTAATAATGATAAAAGAATAAATAATATAATAATTTAATATTTTATGTAACTTAATTTTTATGCAACAAGTTTCCAAGGAAGATACTAGATATAGGCTCACTCTATACATATCTAATTATTCCTGATTTCAATTCCTTTTCTTTGTTTTCTTTACAACCATAGAGGTTGGATATCTATCTATATCTATATCTATATCTATATCTATATCTATATCTATCCATAATCCATGGATACATGGATTTGTAGCTACTGGTGGCCAGTAATGCAGTTCTTACCTTTTGGTTATTTATATATCTCTCTTCGCTTTTCTTTATGCCTAGAATATGGACATGTTATAGGGGACACTAGCTTAAGGTTCAACAGTCATTTTAAGACAATGAAAACAAAAGATGAAGAAAGAAGATGGAAGGAAACTGGTTTCCTTATGGCACTGTTGTGCAGTTGTACAAGCCCTGGGCAACTGCAACTTATTCCCATTCTTTTCTTGCATAAGATGATTAATCTCTTATATGTACGCTTTTATGTTTTCTGTTGCTCACGGTTAAACACAATCCTAACTAATACATACTGCAATAGTGTATATGAGTTACTCTAGGACATCAGAAGAGTGAATCAAGATAACTGCTAATTCAGTAAAATAATTATTTCTATTTAATTAATAGTTCTGGGCCCTTATTCATTGAAAAGCACTCTGCTAAGCCCTTCTGTAGATACAAAGATGACTTAAAAGTACCTTCTGCCATAAAGGAACTTATGATATAAGAGAGTTTAATGCAAGTTATCTTCAAAAAAAGCTCTGGATTTGCAGTTGAGATTTGAGTTCAAAATATGCCTTTTAATCAGCCATGAAACACGCCTTATTTATTCATTTGTTGTTACTGTTTATTAATGAATTATTTATATGTATCATTCACTCTATGCTGAGATCTTCACAAAATACACTTGATCTTCACAATTATAAGAAACAAAACTTAACATTATTCCCCATTTTATAGGAAACTGAGGTTCAGAGCAATAAAAGCATTCAAGGTCACACAGTTCATAACAGAGATTGAGTTCAAATCTGGTGCTGTCCAACTCCAATCTTTCCGAGTCTCCTGGTCCTCATCTGTAGAATGCCTACTGCCTCAGGGAAGTTATTGTCAAGGCCGAGAAAAAAATAAAATTAGGGTTTGGAATTACTTTTCTTTAAACTATAATAGATGTAGGATTATAAGGTGTTATTCCCATACCTGTTACATAGAATATACTGAAAAATGCTATCAAATGAATAGTTGGAGTCAACAGATATGCATGTGCCCAATTAGCTCAATATCAATGTAGACTGTGATAAACCAAAGCAAAGAAAAAAAGGAGAGATTGATTCCAAAGTTGGGGATCTGGGAGAGTTTATGGAGGTGATGACAGCTGAATCACATTTTCAAAGACAGTTAAAACTTTGAACATGCATGAGGACTATTAAGTGGGCAACAGGTGTTTGCATGCATTTCCTCATCTTCAGCAGCACCAGAATCATTGACAAGCCACATCTTGTTCCTCTTTTCAATGTTCACTGTACACAGCACAGACCTTGGACATTGTGTGTGATGGTAGTGTAGATATATTATTCTGATTAGGGATGGTTTTGTTTGGCAAGATTTCTTATTTTCTTAAGGATAAATTGGCAATTGTTTCCTTTGTAATTTCTTACCTAGAAACTCCTTAAGTACTTCTCCTAGAATCTCAAGAATCAAATTCCAATTCTCCAAACACTATAAAGACTTAAGAGACATTTTGTCAAGTGCTGTGTTTACTCCAGAATGAAATGTTATCAACAAAATTGAAAATAAAAGCCAAGTTTAGACTCTTACATCATATTTGCATTGTGTTAGTTCCAGTTGCCAAAGGCATCCAAATCCATGGAGAGAATGGGAAAAATCCATAGAACGAAATAGTTCAATTCATTCATCCAAGTATCTTGCAAAGATTTATTGACTGCCTACTATGTGTTATGCACTGTTATAGGCAGTAGGGACACAGCAGAAAACAGAACAAAGTCTTGATGGTTAGATATATTATTATCAAATATTTGGATATTTTTTTCTTACCCCTGCTTCCTCACCCATACCTCACAAAAAGGCTCATTGCAAATCACATTTAATGTTTCTATACAATTCACTTTTTTTTTTGAGAGTAAGAACCATGCTTCTTGACATCTGATTATGACAACATGCCTAGCATAGAGTTTTGCTCTGTGTGTGTGTGTGTTTAAGGCAGAAGTGGTAGGGAAGAAATGTGGAGAGGTAAAAAGAAAATGGGCTTTGGAGTCAGACTGAAAAGAATACTGGATCCAGACCCTCAATTAATGACATTCACATTCACTTGACAAAATTTTGCTAGGTGGCTACTATGTGCTAGGCAACATGCTAGGTATGGGAGTTACAATGGTACTTTCTACAAGACAGACTGGGCCCCTTTCTCATATCGCTCATGCTCCATTGAGCAGAGACAGAGAATCACAGAAGTATGTTAGTTGAGCTCCTCTGAGTAATAGGCATCAAGAGCTTTATCAGAGAACATGCCTATAAAGGAAAATGGAGAGGGAGCTAGGAGAGGCTGGGAGAATCATCAGACCACAATGCATTTCTGACCCTGTGGAGAAAAGAAGGAAACAAGAAACATGTGTAGGATAGATCTATGCTATTCTCATAAATTTTGGCACAACTATGGGAGTCTTCAGCCAAGTCAACAATCAGAGGAGTCACATCTTCTAGTAATGGACCTGCCCTAGTATTCCTCTGGGCTCAGTCGTGGGCTGGGAGAAGCTGTGGTAGGTATGGCTTCCGTGCTGCAGTCATTGAATTACATATGTGTCAGTCAGATCTGAGAGCGAATTTTCGTGGCCATCACAACAAAATGTGTTGAGCATTGTGAGAAGGAAAGTATAGGTTCTATAGGGGATATAAAACATGATGTGTGTTGGGGGGTGCCCAGTGGCTCAGTTGAGCGTCTGCCTTCAGCTCAGGTCATGATAGCGGTATCAAGCCCTGAGTTGGGCTCCCTGCTCAGCGGGAAGTTTGCTTCTCTTTCTCCTTCTTCCCCTCCCCATGCTCTCTCCCTCTCAAATAAATAAATAAAATCTCAACAACACAACACAACACAAAACAAACAACAAAAAACAAAAACTACAGCATGAGGGACCATAGGCTTCCCTGATGAAGGAACACCTTGGGGCAGTACGTCAAACTTATCCAAGAGAGAAGAAGGAACAAAGAAGGGGAAGCATTTTGGGCAAAGAGAATGACATGAGAGGGAGAACATGGAGTCACTGAAAAAAATAAAAGGAATTTGCTTTGACTTGAACACAGGGTGCAAGGGCAGTAGAGGGGAGAGGGAAGGGATGGAGACATTGGAAAAAATAAATCTGGAGAAGTAGTTAGGGGTCAAATCTTAGTATTGTAAGACTAAGCAATTTAAATTTTATATCGAGGACAATGGAAGTGTTTTAAACATGGATGAAGGTTACAGGAGGGAGAGTGAGATTTGAATAAAATGATCACGTTTGCATTTTGAAAATATCATTGCAGTGGCTATGTGAAGAATAGACTGGTTGCAAAGCACAAAACTGGAAGCCTGAAGACAAAGTAGGAGGTGCTTTGAGTAAGCCAGATGTAACATGTCAGTGGCTTAGACTCTCGTGCAGTTATGGTCATTTGAGCCATAATTAGTTATAAAATGTCAGATTGCTAATTTAAAGAATGCGGTAGGTAAAGTAGAGAGAAAATAAAAGGAAGATACAGATTTCAGCCTTATATGCTATGTGATGTGAAGGACCACTCACTCTTTGGACTTTGGTTTCTCGATTCAAAAACTAAAGGCAGTAACACCTACTTCATAGGGTTGTTTTGAGGTTAAATGAGATAATGCGAACAAGGTGTCTAATGCAGGGCTTAGCTTATACATGGAATTATCTCCTGACTTCCTATGCACCAAAGATTTAAAGTGCATTCTTATTGGGGAATCAAGGTAACTTCTCTCTTGGATAAGTTTGACTTACTGCCCCAAGGTTAGGTTTCACCTTTTCCATTTCTTTCCCACATCTCTTCCAGATTATTACATTGCATATGAGTAAACACCATTTTAGCTCAAGCATCTCAATGTAGTAAATTATTTTATTAATCCTTCTGATAGGGGATCTCTAAGCTTGTTGAATGAAAGATTCTGAATAATTATGACTTATTAATAACCAACATCCAGCTAGGCAAACCATTTTCTCTAGAACATGTGTGTGTATGTATCTCCCTCACTCTGCTTCTGGCTCTCTTTTTGAGTTTTAAGCTGAGTAACCTAAGAGAGAGAAAAAAATACTGAGAATTTATTCATTCTAGAAGACTCTTACTGGCCCTTGCTATATGGATCTTCTGGAGCTGTCTTTCCATCTCCTTCTTGAGCCTGCTTCTACAGCCCCTGCGAAGACCTCTTTCCCCAGAAAATGGCCCCTATCTGCTTTCAGTAGCCAGAGTCAGTTTCTTTTTTCTGTCCTAGAATGCCAGGGTGCCCCTCTCCCTTGGTCTTTTGTCTTCAGCCATCTCGAGATAAGGAGGCTTCCCTTTAGGAAAAGAGTCAAACATTTATTTATCATTGTCATGAGGTGTCTTTTATCACAGCTGTAGACCCTGTTCAGGATGGCATTCCTGAAGAATTCCATGCTGATCTCAGAATATCTGAAACCCTGGGTCTGGGACCTGAGGTTACTAAAGTAAAACCAAGATTACATCACATTTTATTGTGCGTAAGAAGCATCTTAGAAACTTGCTAAAATATAGTTGCCTGAGCCCCAGCCAAATATTCTGAATTAGCATCTCCTGGGTTGGATCTTAGGATTCTACATTTTGAAGAAAGCATCCCAATCTAGATTTTTGCTTCTAAAATATTATTCTCAGACCAGCAACCTCAGCATCACCTGGAAGCTGTTAAAAATGCAGACTCTCAGGCCCCACTCCAGATCTCCTGAATCAATCTGAATTTTTAAAAAGGTCCCTATGTGATTTGTTATACATGGAAAGTTTTAGAAGCACCGTTCTAGATCATGGCTCCCACTTGGGGAGCATTTTGTTTTCCAACCTCTCTACACACTCAGGGCAGTATTTGAAGATATTTTTGGTTGTCATAACTGGGAAGATGCTACCGACACCTAAGTAGGTTGAGGCCAGAATGCTGCAATGTGTATCCTACAATGTTGCAACCTCAGCAAAGGACTATAAAACCCAAAACGTCAGTAGTACTTATATTGAGAAACTCTGGGCCAGATGACTATAATGAAGCTGGTAGATTAGTCTGGGGAGTCAGGTGTCTTCAAAGGCTTAGAAGCAGCAGCTACTAGTTTGGGAGTGAAGGGTCTGAGCAGACTCGATATCCTCAAATTAGAGTAAAGAGGGTGGGTTGTGGGGTCTGAATGCCTGGTTTGTTTCTCAGCTCTCTCAAGCAAGTGTAGAAATAAACAAAGATCAACTGAATGAGAACAAGTGAAGGCTTTTGATTCTGAACTTGCTATAGCAAGGGAGTCAGCCACCATCACTTGTGTTTTCACAGAGACTCAAAGGCAAGTAGAGTAGGAAAGTTTTGTGGTGGAAAAAATGTAAGGCTCTAGCTATTCCTTGATTGGAGCCTATTAACTAATTAGAAGTGGAACATCTATGTGATTGGTTTGAAGAGCTTATTTGGCTTTTCTGGTTGGTCCTAAGTTGGAAATAGGGACAAAATTTAGGGAAATTGTAGTTATTAGTCAAATCCTGACCATTTGGAGCAGATTATTATACAAGTTATGGTTTCGCTTCCTTTATTATTGCTGAATATAGCAATCAGACTTCTTTCAAGTCTGACTCATAGCACACTGGCTTCCTGAGCTGTTTATTATAGATAAGGGGGTTGGTTTCCTGGGAAGTTTGCTGCAGGTTGTGGGTCAGAGTTCTGTTTTTATATATGGTCCTGCCATTGTCTGTTTGTATATTCAGTCTCATAACTTTTAAATTTCTTTAGTCCTTAGTATTTCCTAATCTACATAGTGGTAATAATAGGGTCCTAGTCAAAATGAAATAAGTTAAACCATGTAGAGCTCTTGGAATCTCGCTAACAAGAAGTAAGGGCTGAGTAGGTATTTTTCATGATCATCCTCTACAGCTATTTCTCGGGGCTATGATCCCTTGCAGTTACACTGAAGGGTTTGGACATCCCTAAGAATACAAATGAGCAAAAAGTTTAGTGGATGCCAGCCATGGGTTCATACATGATTGAGTATTTTCAGTGATTCAGAGAGACATTACTGGGGTATGAGGGTTACTATTAAGAGAAATCAGGGACTTGAGTTTGACCACAAGAATCCATCCTAGTTTTAATTACTTACTTATGTGGCACCTAACAGCCAATCTAGGTCTCTTTTATAAAATGGGGATGATATTAGCGTATATTGGTGAAGATTAAATACTCATGTTAAGCACCCCATACAGTGATTGGCAGAGAGCAACTACTCTGTAAAATTTAACTTTATTATTTTTAGGATCATTGACTCAGCCAGAAACCAAAGCTGCTCTTGCCCTGAGAACAGAACCTTGTCATATGGTAAAAAGTTCTGTCCTCTGGGGTTAGTTGTATTTTAGAGCTGCTTCTCTGGTTTTGGCAGTGGACATACACTAGGTATACCCAGAGTATTTATCATTGAATGGAATCTCTGTGACTGGACTTTAGAAATACACATTTTCACTGTGCCCAGGTGATTCTTATATACTAGGGTTTCAAAGACCAGCCCTACAATTTCTTATTGGTCCTCTTTGGGTGCCCAGTGTTTCTCTGAAGTAAACTCCAGTCCTCCTCACACCTGCTCTAAGTTATCAGAACATTTACATCAACCTTTTCCTTTTATAATTAGGGAAGCTAATAGATACCAACCAAGAATCTGAGCTGGAGATGGCTGTTTTCTTCTCTCAGGTTAGAGTAAGTAATAGCCCATTCTGTTTTGGGCTCTCTGATACAGAGGTAGTTTTGTCACCTTTGAGTGGTTGGGTGAAGAAGAGACTGAAGGTCTCTGGGAGCAGACTGGAATTTCAGTGAGATGCCTTCCTAACTGAACAAAAGAATTTCAGAAATTTCTTATAGTGATGCTTCTCTCAGATTTGGAGAGCTAGCTGTGTCTGTGGTAGAAAGCCCACTGCTACAAATGAGGACAGAGGTGGTTGCAGTCAGGGGCCTGGCCTTCCTTGGACTTGACAGAGACAGTGAGGTACTTAGGGATATGTCTGAGTCTGATCTCCCCAAACTCATGTCAGATTTATTCTGGGGAATAGTTAGCTCTGGTGAATCCAGACCCAAGGGAGCTGGTATCTAAAGCATAGCATTAGCTCATGCCTATTCTATTGACTTCTGGCCATTGAAGGTCTTTCAGGATCTGAGTCTTCCATTCCTGTTTGAATATTCAGGAGCCTGGGGGGGGGGGTTTACAATTGTCTTGCCTCCTGCAGGCACTTGCTGAAGTTTTGATTGATTAGGGACATCTGTTATCAGTTTGGGAAGGTTGGGGAGAACAAGGCAAGCTTGGATGATCCAAGAGCTTAACTTTGTGTTTTTGATGGTGCTCTACTTTCCTTGAGGTACACGCTTGAAATCTTGCTAGCTGATTATTGAAAACCCAACTGTTTCTCTAGGTCATTCAGGCAGAGCATGGTAGGTCACCTTAGGTACCACTGGCAGGAGGACTTCCATTAGAACTTGGACTCAGTCTAAGGCTTAGAGTCCACAGAGGACTGAGGAGAAGGGAGGGTATAACTGGGAGCATCCTTGCTGTGGGAAGTTCAAATGGCTGTCTTTCAACTGTGAGTAGAAACAGGGAAAACAAAGGAGCAACACTTGTATAGCATGCAACCCCATGACTGTTCCCATTTCTTCTTAATGGAGGTGATTCTTACCTAATTCCCTTATATATTGTAAACCTTTGAGTGTATATGATACTCATTTGTTTTGACCACAATAGAGGGAACACATTGCCTAGGAGCATGGTCTGTGATTGCTGAGTGAAAAGATGCCCCATGTTCAGAGTCAGAGGAGAGGGACTCATCTAGCTTGATTACATGAGAGAAACGTAGTTTATGCTGTCTCCATGGGAAATTACTTTCGTTTTGAATACCTAAGTTGAAGCAAATGATCTACTCTTCTGTGTGGCAGAAGGCCTGGCCATCTCTGTGGTGTAGCTTGAAGTTGAGGACCAAAGCTTCAGAGAATGTTTAAGGGAGGCCCAAGAGAGAAGGGCCTAGCACTAGAGCCTGTAGTTTCTAAAGGACCTAGATACTGAGGAGGATGAAAAACAGACAAGAATTAAACAGAGTCTGAGCAGGAAGCACACTGCAAAAGACAGGAATATCTTAAGGATGTAACAATTCCTACACTGACAGAGAAGATGGTTCCAAGAACTATAAGCTGATGGAGGGGGAAAGCCTTTGACCTGAATGCTTGATGAAATATGAATTGGAAATATTCTTATAAATCTGTTTGACCCTACGAATATATGAGTATGAGAGACAAGATTGCCATGTTCCAGGAAAGACTGCACTATGGCCAACAAATGGGAATAAGTGGAAATAAATTTTACTTGGGGCTTACTCTCCTATTGTTTCCTTGTGAGGAAAAGGGAAAAGGAAAAGTTATTTCTACACACTTTCTGGTTCTAGGAGAAAGAAGGGGTCTTGCTCTCTTGTAGCTGTGTATGAGAGAGAGAGAGAGAGAGAGAGAGAGAGTTCCTGAATAAATGAAAAGGTGAATTTGCTGCTGTAAATCTTGCTACTGGCAAACCACCACTGGGAGGAGATGTGTATGCATGATGGGCTGTTGAGAAGAAGCTATTGGTGAAACTGGGTGAAGGAGGACAGGCTGGTGGTTACAATGCTGTAGGAGAAATTTTAGTAGCAGCTGTTATGAGATATTATCCAGACTGTCTTTCCAAAAATTTATTTCTGTACAAATCACATCCTTATTAGCAATTATTTCTCTTCAAGAAAAGTTTACCAGAGTCTTCTTGAGTCCTATCTTTTCAGCTTACAAGTGGCCAGTGGATTGCTTTGCTAGGGGATTGAGTCATAAGGCTTTCATTGCCTCTAGGACGTGGGAATCCATGGCATGCTAGAATGAAGTGGAAGGCAGTTAATTTGTGTGTGTGTGTGTGTGTGTGTGTGTGTGTGTGTTTCTTATGCTCTGTTTATAGTACTCTTTGACTTTTAGGCTATGCTCCTGTATCTTTAGGCAAATATATTGCTATTTTTTTTTGTGTGTGTGAGTGTGCTGTGCTAATAGCAAAAAACCAAAGCCTAGATTCCAAAGAATCTAGATGCAAGTTTGGGGGGATAACTGGAGGTATATCTGCCCCCTGAGCCCTGGAAAGATTTAACTGAATTCTCATTAAGTAATAAAGTCAAAGACCCCTGAAGATCTACTGTATAATAACTTAATAACTAAATTAAGCCAGGGAACATCGAACTGGTGGGTAGGTCACCCCTTAATCCCATGGCTTCCTTTTAAAAAAAATGTTTTTTTCCTTCAGGAAAGGAGGAAATAACATAAGACTTAAAGGTCATTTTCAAAGATTAAGATGCAAAATTAGAGAAGTTTTCCTTTTGGAACTAAACTCCTTTTACAAGTGTGCCGGATAGAGCAAATGACCAATTTGGCTTAATGTTTCACAGGTGAGGAGGATAGCAAAGGTCATGATCTTTTCTGTCCTCAGGATGTACCAGAAACCAGCAGTCTGCCTCTCAGAACGGAGCTCAGGAATAAAATTAAAGCTAGAGGTAGTACATTGCATTAAAGGCTTCAGGCTCTGGAGCTAGTATTACAGGGGTTCTATTTAGCCTGGGGAATAAATTTAAGGGTTACACAGATTGAATGACACTGAAAGACTGGTGTCAACTTTTGACTCTTTTGTTTTTGAAAATTACCTGCAAGTAGCAATTTCTGTCCTGTTTAAAGTATGCACATGGGAATTGGATTAAAATGCCTTAAAATAGCACATACAGTCTTTAATCAAAACTCTTAGCCAAATTTACCTAGTTGGGGCTTTTTCTCTTTTTTTTTTCCTATATCTATGCATGAAGTATAGCATGCAAAGGTTGCACATTCACTGGCTTCTAATGAGAATCCTAAATTGCAGGTACAGGATCTATGAGGAACAACCCAGCCTGGAAGGGCCATGGCTTATAAAATGATCTGTATTATATGATGGCAGAGTGAAGTTATTTCTCACTTTGGAATTAAGGTCTTCTAAGCAGGGTGTAAGATATATTTTTTAAAATATATTTTTTATTGGTGTTCAATTTACCAACATACAGAATAACCCCCAGTGCCCATCACCCACTCACCCCCAACCCCCGCCCTCCTCCCCTTCCACCACCCCTAGTTTGTTTCCCAGAGTTAGGAGTCTTTATGTTCTGTCTCCCTTTCTGATATTTCCCACACGTTTCTTCTCCCTTCCCTTATATTCCCTTTCACTATTATTTATATTCCCCAAATGAATGAGAACATATAATGTTTGTCCTTCTCCGATTGACTTACTTCACTCAGCATAATACCCTCCAGTTCCATCCATGTTGAAGCAAATGGTGGGTATTTGTCATTTCTAATGGCTGAAGGGTGTAAGATTTAAATGTTAATTGTAAGACTGCTTTCAGTTTAGTGAAATGTTTCCATTCCAAGGGTTCCTTGATCTATTTATAACTTAAACTTTATGTCTCTTTAGAGACCTAAAGAGAGAAAGTGGAAGTTGGAACCACTGAGTCTGGGTTCTAGTTTTGCCATTTGGTTATGGCTGTCCATGGGGAAAACATTACTTTTTGTGTAGCCTCTATGAGTATGTCTTTGTTTTCACCATTTGGTAGTCACACAAAGATCCCATGTCTCAAATGAGGAAACTTAAAAAAAAAAAAAACACAACTTTTTTTTAATTGGAGTTCAATTTGCCAACATATAGCATAACACCCAGTGCTCATCCCGCCAAGTGGTCCCCTGTCAAATGAGTAAACTTTCTCACCCCTTCTTTGCTGGCCTCCAATCCTCAGTCACCCATTACTTTGATACTCTAACCATATAGAGAACCATTACCAGCCAACCTATCTGAGGTATTGATTAATATACTTATTTCTGGGGCTCATTCCTCTCCTCTAGGAAACAATTTCATGTGGAGAAAAAGGGTATATGTAGGAGTCATGGGATTTGGGTTTTTAATGAGCTACCTAGGTCATGTGCCAGACCATTGGATCAGAATCAGAGGTAGAACCACAGGTATCAATATAAGACAAGATTTCAAAGTGTAACCAAGATTAAGACCTACTGCCTTTGGGAATTTGATAAATAATATTTTCTCAGAAAATGCTTGCTAAATAAATGTCCTCTGTGGTTTTCCAGATATGTCATGAATGTATAGTATTAGGTTTTGAAGCATAAGCTCACATCCTATAAGTCTCGTGTTTAATTTGAATAGTGGGAATGATAGAATCTTCTGTGATGGAAGGTTACTGTGTAAATTTTGGAAGGAGGTTGGAGAGAGTGGAAAAAACAGATACTTGAAAGCACGAGAAGGATGGCTTTGAGGGTAAATGTCCCCACTGGTGATGGCATCACTGCAGCCAAGGATCTCTGTCTTGAGGACACAGGAAGAGCAAAGATACCAGAGCTTCCTGGCGGATTTTCACCTTCTGTTAGGAATTACAGGATTCCTTGATAGAGGGTTTTGACATTGCCCAGAGCCACTTGCTAATGGCAAAAGGCTATTTATCAAAGAGACTTGACATATTTGCCCTTGGAAGGTTGAGTTACCAATTTGTTTTAAAAAAAAAAAAAAGTTCTGTCCTGTTACTCAACCATTTAAGGACACAAATTTTCTTGGCAATAAAGTTCACATTTTGCATGGGACTGATTGGAAATAAAGCATGTGATAACATGCAACCTGAAAATTCTACTTTGCTGAGCCCTTATATCAAAATCCACTTATTTCTTTTCTAGGAAAATACTCCTAACCCCTCTTCTTTGTTTTAGTTACATATCTGATACCTATAAAATGTTTCCCTTGCATATAACTTATAAACTATATGAGAATATGCAAAAAATGAAGTTACAGTCAGTGTTGAGTCCATACATACCGTGCTTAAAATAGAGGGCATTTATGACTAAAAACAAAAAAAAATTGAAAATATTGAAAATGGTTTTCATTTCTTATCTCTACCCCCATCCTGATGGATTTTGTTAGGAGATCTATATTTCTATGCTTGGGAATCACTGCCTTGGCAAGTTGGTATTAATGAGTTGTACTAGGACAGAAAAAAACAATACACACAGTCCACAGATTAATGGCTCTACAAGAAGTCCACATCTCATTCCCAGAAACAGGAACTGTTAACTTATTTGGCCAAAGATATTGTGTAAATGTGAGTACCCTTGAGATGGGAAAATGATCTGAATTATCTATGTGAGCCCAATCCAATCACATTGGTCTATGGAAGAGTGAACCAGGATAGATAGCAACATGAAAAGGGCTCCACCCAACTGCGCTGGCGCTGAATGCAGATGGACAAAGGGGCCACAGACGAAGATATACAGGCTGCCCCTAGGAACTGAGAAAAGCAAGAAAACATTCTCCCGTAGAACTTTTAGGAAGGAATACAGCCTTAGGAGACCCATGTCAAACTTCTGACCTCCAGAACCATGAAATGATAAACTGGTGTTGTTTTTAAGCCTTTAAACTTGTTGCAATGTGTTGTAGCAGCAGTGGAAACAAATAGACTCACTGTCATTGATGAAGCGTCAGGGCCCTGAGCCCTGGTGTCATGTAGGATGCTGGACTACAGGTGCTTTTCCCCTCCAGGGGCTATTGTCTCCTCTGATAAATGAAGGTGTTGGTTCAGATGGGTGATTTTTCAAACATTGTTACCTATAGAACTTTTCCTCAAAAGAACTATTAAACTGTTGATGGAGTTGCTTTGAGTCAGGGACATCTAGAGCCTGGTAGGGTGAAAGCAGGGCAACCTATCAGGAGGGTTCATTTGGGGAAGGACCTCATAAATCCAGGGTCTGAACTCAAAAGCAATGAGCTTGTTGAGTAATCTGCATGGGAAAATTCTTAAGGAAAATATCTTTGGGAGTGTGATCAGAGCAAACATTCTGAAAATTGTATTGTCAGAAAACTAAAAATAGGGCATATCTGTTTTCACGAGGCATTGATCTTGAGAAAGCACATTTTGCCTTTCCTCAGCAAACCAGGATGAAATCAGAGTAGGTCTAAAACTAAAACATAAAATGGGATTTTGCTAATCAAGTTCTTAAAAGTTCAGTAAAACAGCATTCAGTTGTTTTAGATGATGCCAAAATGGCCATGTTTAGGAGCTAGCTTCTGATTCACATGTGAATGTGCGTGATTAGTAACCTCTATGGGTAAGCCTTAGTATTCTTAGGCTTCTTATGTTTTTGTTGGTTATTTCCTATATATGGAAATGTTACTTTTGAACTCTTGAGCTAGTGTTTAGAGGTAAATGAGGGATAAGAAGCACTTTGATATTCAGAAGCAACAGGAGTCTCCCCAGAAAAGATAGTGTTGTTCTGGACAGCAACACTATAGATGTGCTAGTGACAGATGTAGCAGAGGTTTTGAAAAGTAGTGAAATGATGGTGGCAGCAACCATAAGACATGCATATACATCTATATATAAACATGCACATATACATGTACATGCTTTACAACACAGAGGCATACTGGGTATGAAAAGTAACATTTAAGTCTGTAAGAAAGCATCCAAATTACTGGTAATCTCACCACCCAAAGATTTCACAATGCTTTTGTGAGTCTTTTGGCCTTTATTCTTTGTACCCAAATTCTTCCCATATTCACTCTTGGTCACTGAAAGACAATCTGATATCATTGTCAAGATTTTTTCTTCGAATTTATTTATTTATTTATTCATGAGAAACACACAGAGAGGCAGAGACCTAGGCAGAGAGAGAAGCAGGCTCCCTGCGGGGAAGCCTGATGTGGGACTTGGTCCTAGGATCAGGATCTGGGCTGGAGGCAGATTCTCAACCACTGAGCCACCCAGGTGCCCTTTGTCAAGATTATTTTTAACGTTAGACAGCCCTGGGTAGAGTCTTTTATGTTATAGGAGGTGAAGTACTTAACCTTTCTAAGGTTTCTTCAATTGTACAAGGAAGGTGGTACAAATATAGCATTGTCTTGAGGGTAAAAGACAATACTAAGATTTTTCAGTCTTACCAATGCATTAAAATCACCCAAGATCTTTTAAAAATTCTGCATGTGTCTCCTCTCCCTAGAGAGCCTGAGTTAACTATGCAGCCCTGGCTTGTTTTGTGTGTGTACCTGTGTGTGTGTGTGTATTCTAGGTAGTTTTGGTGGAACCAAAATGAAAAAGCTCTGCAAAATGTGTACAAAGCTCTTGATATTTAAAGCTCAAAGGCATTAGCATTATTATTGGATTGTGTTGAATAAAATGGATTAATAAAATGCTGTCTATCACCTGCGGTATTTTTACTACACGAGGCACAGCTTTCACTGTCCAATATATATAGCTACCTTATTTATCAGCTTCCAGGGCTTCATTGTGTTCAGAAGTATCCTTATACTCCAATATACTTGATTAGCTGCACATTAGAAACTCATTTTAGGTATTCTATTCTAAGAAATATTGTGAAGCTTATGCTTATAAATCTTTATAGATTTTCAACTATTAGGATAAATTCCTAGAAGAGGAACTGCTGGCTCAGAGGGTACATATATTTTTTAAGGCTTTTGAACATTGCCAAATTGCCCTGCTTAATGGAATGATCAATAGCATTTAGGATGCATTAGGGCTACAAATAAGAAAAAAGTTAGTTCAAATTGACTTAAACAATAAAGGAGATCTATTGGTTCAAATAACTGGCAAATCTAGAGATTAAGTGAATTTCAAGGGTAGTTTGATTCAGCATTTCAGTGATACCATCAAGTACCTGTCTATATCACTTAATCACTCCCCTTTGCTCTCAGCCACACCAGTCGTTTCTCCCTACCCCCCACATCCCACCCCCGGGGGGAAAATAGGCTGCCAACAATTTCTGGGACAGCAGCCGCCTTCATCCAGATCCAGTGAGGGAAAGGGTCTCTTTAAGATGTCTTCTCTATAAGAACAAGGAAACTCCTTCCCTCAATGTTCCAGCAAACTGTGCCTCACTACTTTTTGGTCTGATTTGATTGGTCAGAGATGGGAGTATGCTGATTGGGTTATGCCTGAGTCACATGCGCTCCCCTTAAGGAAGTCGGGTAGGTTATGGGGAGAGGTTGGGATACCTTAAAGGAAGGGAAGCATAAGAAGGGAAAAACACCTTGAGAAGATAACCACAACGCCCAAGATGAGCAAAACTGGAAGGAATCAGAGCCTAATGCTGCACACAGAGTTGAAAGAGAGGAAGAGGGATCCCTGGGTGGCGCAGCGGTTTAGCGCCTGCCTTTGACCCAGGGCGCGATCCTGGAGACCCAAGATCGAATCCCACGTCGGGCTCCCTGCATGGAGTCTGCTTCTCCCTCTTTCTCCCTCTGCCTATGTCTCTGCCTCTCTCTCTCTCTCTCTCTCTCTCTCTCTCTCTCTCTCTCTCTCTCTCTCTGTGTGTGTGTGTGACTATCATAAATAAATAAAATTTAAAAAAAAAGACTTATTAAAAAATCTTAAAAAAAAAAGAAAAAAGAAGGAAGAAAGTGTGCTCACAAGAAATGAGGCCTTGCATTAGGGTGAGTCTACCAGAATCTACCATTGGCAGATTCTGGCCCTTTCCACAGCTGTAGGGGAGAACAGTAGCGCACCCTCTGTCTACGAAGGGAACCCACTCAGGAGTTGGTGTAGTGTGCTACATTCACACACACGGTGAGTTTTACAGATTAGTAGGCTAACTATCACAGGGCATTTGGAATATTATGCAGCTAAAGTCAAATTCAATTTCCTATAACACGTGATGGTTAAAATTTCTTAAATTCCAATCTGAAGTAGTTAACCCATTGTATATATGTTTTGTTTCTTAATGACTGCTGGTTAATATGGAGATTGATTTTAGAACTAAGACCATGGCCACGGTTTAATCTACAATGCCTTTCCTTCCTCTGGCAGTTTGTTGATGGTGTTTTATGTATTCCAGAAAGCTTCTTTAACATAACTACAACTTTAGTTTTATAGATAGTATCTAACAGGGAATTTGTTTCTTTCGGTAGGCAGCATTGTTCAGGGAAGAGGTATACTTTTGGGTCAATAAAAGTATAGTAATGAGGGGCAGAGTGGTTTGGAAGAGACTGACTCATTAATATAAAGGGGGCTGAAGTCAGGTGAGGATAGAGTCAACATTTTAGGAGACTTTTAAAAATTATTATAGCCCTTAAAACCCTTTCTCCCTTGCAATACTGTAGTACAATGGCTCTCAAACCTGTGCATGCATCAGAATCCTCTGGAAGGTTTGTTAAACACAGATGGCTGGGCACCACCCCCAGAGTTTCTAATTCAGTAGGACTGGTGGGAATGGAGAATTTGCATCTCTAACAAGTTCCCAGGTGAGGCTGATGTTGCCTGTCCTGGGATTACCCTTTGAGAAATACTGCCACCGTGCATGGATATTGCAGATAAAATCTGGAGTCAGAGTCCTGGGTTTGAGTCTGTCTTCTTCGCAGCACTTTGAATTCCTTACTTCTAAGCCTCCATTTCCTTAACACTGAAATAGGGAATAATGATATGACCTCATTCTGTTGTTGAGAGGGTTAAATTGGAAGAGGGAATGGACATACTTTTTTTTTTTTTTTCTTACTCGGGTGTACTTAGGAAAGCTTTGCTCACATCTATTAATTAGGTCAGTTTCTTCTCTTACATGCTCAAATACAACCAAAGTTTTCTTTTAAGGGGACTCATCCCAGTTCTTTTGTGCATTCATTAGTAGGGTTAGTATGAGAACAGGATAAGTTTTTTTTGTTTGTTTTGTTTTTTTTTTTGTTGTTGTTTAAAGCTAATTACTGTGTCCCTACTGCCTCCCAGCAGAGGGTACCTGTTTTACATATATATTTTTTTAGTGCAATTTAACCTGTAAGGAAAACAATTTCTGGAAGACAACAAGCATTTAACTTAAAACTGCAATGTTATATTTTAAATGTATGTTTTCACTTAATTGTTTCAAGGATATTCATCTGTTCTACCCACAATCTAAACTGCACATTTTTTTGAAGTATGGAAATAAAATTTTGTGGGATGTGTGTGTGTGAGAGAGAGAGCTAGAAACTGGTTTGTAAATGGTAAAGTGCCCTAAAAAGTCCATGTGTGGTTGGTTATGACAACTGTCTAGTGACTATTATCATATCTAACACAGATTAAAGGAGGAATACTGTTTATCCAGCTCCTAGGTGGTAACTTTCCTGCTGGAGTTTTGAGTATAGGCATCAGGAAAGGTCATGCATTGATTTACTTGAAAGGCATTACCTGTGTGGCCAGGTTCTAATTGGATTTTATCCTATCATGAAAGAGATTCTACAGTGTTTCCTCAGGTGCTGTCAGTCTAGCAGTAGCAATTCCCCCGATAGCATTCTGCCTGCTTACATTCTTTCAAACCCAGACCCATAGGGGTCTGGGATGTGGAAGTATTAACATTTAGATTAATTTTTCATGGCAGTTGGGTTATTGGATTTCTTTCTCTTGCCAGCCCTCCTTAAACTGGTGTAACTATCAATCTTCAGTGGACTTCTTAAATAGAAAGCATTGGTGGAATAATGTCTACTAAAAAGGACTATATCAATTCAGAGTCTATCTTCAGCATTTGGTGAAAGAAAAAAAAACCCAAAACCAAAAAACAAACCTTGCCATGTTCAGCATTGAAATATACTTGTAAAGGTGTCAGTATTTGTATTCCAGGGACCTTTAAAGATCATTCAGTCCCTCCAGGTCTCTAAGTTGAACGATTTGTTGGCCAAGTCAGAAATGTAATTGTCATGACATATATGAGACAAATTGTCCTCATTTCTGCTGAAAACCTTTCTGTTGAAATCAAATATGTATTTAATTGTTCAAATAAAACTCTTGTAAAGAGAAGATTTGAAAAAAGTTGGGAAGTTATGATTTTGTTATTGAATTATTCCCTAACGTATACTTAAAACTCACTTATGTGTGACAAGTATGAATTTTGTTCCACATATCTCAGTATAAAAAAAAAGCACATCAATTCATTTCTCAGTATAAAATTGAATTCAACTCTAAGGCACAGCTTTCCAGCTGGTGAGTTTTGGGGATAACTTCATCCTCTCTACTCAAAGATCAGGACATCCAATGTGTCTCTAGGGCATAACTAAAGAGCATCCATGAAGTTCAGTTCACCATAGCCGTGTCAGGGGCTCTCGGTCAAACTTGATGGTGGGCACATGGGGGGAAGGGTGAATGTGTCACGGTGTACTGAGTATGGAACTGCTGACCATTTATGACTATCCTTAAGCAATGATGGGAGAGTCATAAAAATGGTAACAAAAAACTGGGGTCTTCCCTCAAGCAATATTGTTAGTGTTGCTTCTCAATTTTTAAGTCCCATACTGTTGACAAATAACTTGACCACAGAATGATAACCAGATGCTACAGCACAGTTACAGTTAAAGCACTTTAAGAGTTAAGATTGTGAGAAGGTGGTCAAGAGTGCCACTTCTTAAACCTCTGTTTTTCCACCAAATCAACAGGGTTGGTGTTACCTGCCAACCTTGAACCTGGTTACCTCCACCTATTCCTCTACCCCAGTCCATCCTCATCATTCACTGGGCATCTAGTGAAAGAAAGACCTGTCACATCAGAATGTGCAGGTCACTATAGAAGTATACAATTCTCCATTTAGAGAATTGTAGCTTTCAGAAGAAAATCCCAAGCCCACTTTCTTCTTCCATTGGAAGAATTCAGCTTACATCAGATACTTGGAAACAATTCTTTAGGAAACAGTCACACGACTGCCACCAGTCCCTGATTCCTACTTTGAGATCCATGTTGTTCCAGTGAATCTGACCAAATCCCCTGAAAAAGCCTTACCTACAGAGTGGTGTAGACTGATGTTGCTTGTTACTCCATATAGGCCTTGTGTAGAACACCAGGCTTTTTCTCTTCCAGCTCTGTCTTAGGCCTTATGTGTTTGAACCTCAGGAGTGAGGCTGTTTCTCCCTCCAAGGTTGCTACACTCTGCTCTGTATTAGAGAGTCTTGCTCGAGAGCAAGTTTCCTTCCATCCAATGGTGGTAGTGTAGAATCCTTGACTTGAGTGAGTTCCTGGCCCTCTGTTAGTGGAAGATGGTTTGGGCCTGGAACTGGGCTTGGTGAGTTCCTTACTCTTCTCTATCAGAGACAGCTTTTTTTGTTTCCATAAGATCTCATTTTTATTTATGAAATTGGAAAAAAGTATAAATGTTTAACAAGAGAGTTTTGTTTGCTTGTTTGGTTGGGAATATGCCAAAACAGCCCCTTTTCACTGCTGGACAGGGTACTAAAAAGTCAAACCCCCATGGAAGGGGAATTTGGTAATATACTAGAAAATTATATATTAACCCCAATCCTGGAAATTAACACCCCCCAAATATGGTAGAACAAATATGAACATATAGGTAATATTTTTTATTGTACGATATCTACAAAATAAAAAATCATCCATTAATAGAGATCTGATTGAATAAATGGTGTATCTATACAATAGTTATACCACACAAAAAATAAAGGAAGAAAAATATTGACATACAAATAGGGAGTCCTCCCCAAGCTCTATTGTCAAATGGAAAAACAAGAACAGTAGGTAGGTAGGTAAATGTGATAGTTAATCTTATGTGTCGTGTCCCCTTGGCTAGGCTATGGTACCCAGTTGTGGGGTCAAATACTCTAGATACTGCCCTGAAAACATTTTATAGATGTGGCAACATTTACAATCAGTTGGCTTTTTTTTTTTAAGATTTTATTTATTCATGAGAGACACAGAAAGGCAGAGACATAGGCAGAGGGAGAAGCAGGCTCCCTGTGGAGAGACTGATGTAAGACTCAATCCCATGATCCCAGGATCATGCCCTGTGCCATCCAGGCATCCCGAGTCAGTTGGCTTTAAGCAAATCCGATTGGATGAGGCTCACCCACATTATAGAGGATAATCAGTTGAAGGCCTTCAAAGTCAGGCTTCCTGGAGAAGGAATTACACCTCTGGATGGTAACATAGAGTTCTGTCCTGAATTTCCTGCCTGTTGGCCTGCCTTACAGATTTCAGATTTAAAACTGTAGCATCAACTCTGACTTAACTTTCTGGGCTGCCAATTGTATATATCCTATAGGTTTTGTTTCTCTGGAGAACCTTACTGATATAGTAGAAAAATAGATTGATAGAGTATGCTGCCTTTTGTTTATAAGATGAAATCCCAGAAGGATAAGCTAGAAACTGCCCCCTAAAAATAATAATAAAGATCAGCCACAAGAGGTAATGGAAACAGAGAATGAAAATAAGACCTAGAAATATATGTAATATACTTAATAAATCTGTGTTTTATTGATATATAACTTTTTACTTTCTATTTTGGTATTATGTAAGGTATCATCTCTTGATGAAGTTAACTTAAAAACATTCTTACACAACTATGACTAATTAGCTAGTTTTATTTCGACTTTTATAAAAGTGGGCCCATGCTTGTTTTGCAACTTGCTGTTTTTCCTCTAAAGTATCTTTTCCTGATATTCATATTTATACCTGTTTATTACTTTTTCACCTACTGTATGGCATTGCATTGTAATAACCCCACAATTTTTCAGTTCTCCCCTTGATTATACTACCATTAAAATAGTTGAGCAGAATTATTGCGCAAGGGCAAGAGTTTACCTAGAACTTTCCTGGGGCCAATCTGACAGGAAGTCTAGAAGAGTTTTGAACCCAATTAAAAACAAAACAAACTAGTGGATCTTGTAATCTATTTCTTTTAAAATGTATTAAAAAGCTAGAGTTATATAGAACTTTAAGACAATTAATTTGTACCAATTTTTAAATTTTGTGTTGTCTTTGTATGTCCTGTATTTTCAAAATATTACATGAAATATGTAGTTAAAATTCTTGCTGCCTCACTAATTTTATTGTATTTTTTTAATCAAAGCATATAATGATTGAATAAACCACATTTTCATTTTCTTTTCAGTGACTGAAGGAATCCTGGACAATTTTATCAAATTACTTATAACCAAGTAATTAATGTAGTAGAAGACATAGGAAATATAAATCCTATATTGAGTTGAATTAAAGCCAAAAACAATAAAAAATGTCCCCAGAGTGACTATTTTCCAAACTCAAATGCATGCTATCTATGATATAGTCAAGGCAGGCTTTGTCCTGTTCCTATTCATTCCTTTTTGCTGTTTCCATTCTTTCTTGCTCTCTTCTTGGTGAAAATTACCACTATGAGTTGCCATGTAGATGTCTCTCTTCTCCTTAAAAACAAAATTCTACCATCAGTGTAAGAGTCCTATGAGACTTTTTCTTTTCTTCTTGGCATTAACTTACACATTAACTGAGTTAATATTTCCATTAGGCATGAGTATAGAACATTATACTAGGGATTATGTGTAAGGAATATTTTCCTTAAGAAAAGTAACTGTGGGGACGCCTGGGTGGCTCAGCAGTTGAGCATCTGCCTTTGGCTCAGGTTGTGATCCAGGATCGAGTCCCTCAATCGGGCTCCTTGCAGTGGAGCCTGCTTCTCTATGTCTCTGCCATTCTCTTTCCCCCTCTGTGTGTGGTGTGTGTGTGTGTGTGTGTACGTCTCATGAATAAATAAAATCTTTAAAAAAAGATAACTGTGACTCTGCAATTTTTATTTTTTTACATAAAAATATTCTAATGATGTCTAATTGCTTTCCTCAGTTTCTCCACCTATTCTAAAAAGAAAAGAAAATGTAAACCCTTACTTGTGGGTCAGTGATCTGAAGTATAGTGAAAACACTATTAAAAAAAACTAATACTTAAAAAACAAAAGTTGTCATATAGCCCCCCAAAAGTTTTCTCCTTACAACTCCCCCCTTTTTTTTTAGAATTATATAATTTTAAGAACATTAGTCATTTGATTTCATTACTCACAGGAAACTAAATATAGAAAGTTGTAACTAGGGTTAGACACATTCCCACTCACAAGAGAAAGCTGGTAAGTGAGGGTCAAGGAAAGGAGGGGCAGGGCAGACATAAGAACAATAATTTGAGTCTACTAAATAAGGGGCAAACAGTTGTCTACATAGTGGTCTCTGGGTTTTGAAGAAAACTATTGTACGTAGTTGGTTCTCAGTTTAGATACTCTATTAAGAAACCATCCCTGAACTCTTCACCACCTTCCTTACCCACACCTAAAGTTCCCTTATTACAGCGTTTATCACTGTATCATCACTTCGTGGTTATTTGCAGTTGCTACCACTATGTTACTGGCAAGCCCGTGGCATTCTTTACAATGTGGTTTTCCCAGTCTCTGATAGTGTTTATTACAATAAATGTATTAAAAGAATAAATGAATGTTCACCATATTGACTGAGTCCATAAGATTTCAATTGAACTAAAGGAATTCTAGAACTGAAAGATAACTCATAGAAAAATTGGTCTGTCCATTATTTCCCTTTCATTGCTCTTGTTTCTCTCAGCTAAAAGATTCCTGCTTTCCCTTGATGCCAAAGGAAAGACTTTTTAATCATAAAAATGGGGAAATAGAAAAATGAGAGTCCACAATAATGAAAGACTGGCAGGAGGGGGATGTAGGAGAGGCTTCAATATGGTAAGTCTAGATCTGAAAATAAATGTGCGTGTGGCCTTTCAAGTAACATCTAGATAAGGGAGGCAATATACTGTAGTATTTAAGAACTCTGTTATTTACTAGACTCATGAGAGAACGTGTATGTTCTTTTGATGATCTCCCTAAAGATTTTGTAAGTTCTCATTATGTTTGCTATAATCTAGTCACTGCAGCTTATAATGTTTCTCTGTAGACTGAACGACAGAAAAGCCCTTAGCACCAATTCTTTGTACCATGGTATTAGAAAGTATACACACATAGATAATGAAAGAAGAACATTGCTGTGATAATGAAGTATCTTAGGAAAAGAACAGACTGATTTGTTCCTGAGATGATAATTAAAAATGATGGTGATGATGCCATTAGAAGCAATAGGAATTTGATAGATTAATTTTTTTGGTGATTTTTATGTAATTAAGATATTGAGCATGGTTGATGAGCTGGGGCTGCTGGATCAAACCCTTCATGCATAATCTGATTATACATAGATTGTGTAAAGGTGGCATGCTGATGTAATTTATGGATGAAAAACATTTTTTTAGTATTTCAAAATAATGGGTTGCTAGAAGTGAAATAGCAGAGTAAAAAGGATTTTCAATGCCATTTTGTTTAATCCTGCCAAA
Organism: Nyctereutes procyonoides; assembly: GCF_905146905.1. NCBI lineage: Eukaryota > Metazoa > Chordata > Mammalia > Carnivora > Canidae > Nyctereutes > Nyctereutes procyonoides. The sequence continues at coordinate 31,205,203 of NW_026575046.1, forward strand.
CTGCCTCTCCATAAATGTCATTCTGCTCTATTATCCTACCAATCGTGAAAGAAAAAAATTTTTTAAGTCTAAAATGTCTAATTTTCACTAAAAACATAGTGGTTTCTTTATGTCCAAATTACAGTTGTTTCTTTTTCACACATTTGTAATCATTTACATAGGGTGAGCATAACTGTGGTATCTAATTGAGTCCTAAGTGCCAGTACTTCCTGCTGAGAACAAGATCTGTACTGGTGAGGGGGGAACATGGGAGAAACACTGCTGTGTGTAACCCAGGAAGTGGAATTAGTTGAGGATAGATGCATTCAGTGGCATGCATCCCATTCTTCCTATTATGTTGCTCCTTCTCAAAATTGAGATTCTGCTTCTTAAATCCATTCCCACTCTTTTGAGGATCTCTTTAAGTGTGCTGGATTCCTGGTTATCCTTAGAAGTGCAGCTCGTTTATTCAGTTGCTTTGCTGGTACTCAAGCATACTAATAAGGCTTTTGTGAAATGTCAGCAGTCACAGACCATCTCTGGTCTCATCCTGTGATTAGTGAATTTGCTGGCAGCCTTCATCGTTCCTTTTGGAGAAAAATTAAGTGTTACAGTAACCATAGTAGCATTTGTAGCTATAGACTGGGAATTAAGGTTATTGATTACTGTATTAGATTTAGAAACTTCCATGTGAATTCATGCATGTTTCTTAATGTGTTTGTTTTGTATGGAATAAAAGAATTTTAAAAATCCCATACCTACTTCTTTATTCCATAGGGAAAAAAATGACAAAAATGAAAGTGCTTAAGAGGTTTCCTGCCCCCTCCCCCCGAGCCATTTCAACTAAGAGGTATTGAAAATCTCCTATAAGCCAATCACTAGGGAAATATCAAGATGAAACCCTATTTCTGCCATCAAGGAGCTAGTCTAGTAGGAAAGACAAATGTTTCAACCAATATTATAATATGGTATAGGGACAAAAAATGGGTAGCAGAGGTAGAGCTATAACTACATCCAACTTAGAGGTGGCAGGATGAAAAGACGTCTTTTCAAGCATATTTAAAAATCTTGAGATATGAGGGTGTTTGGCATAGCATGGTTGAGAAAAATTTGGCATAGCATGGTTGAGAAAAAGGCACAGATGGTCTTTGGCAGGTATGTTAGTTTTCTAACGCGGTGTGCCGAGTTACCACAAACAGCGTATACAATGCCTGGCTATCATCACAGGTTTGGCTTATCTGGCACATTGGCCCAGGCTCTCCCAAGCCTGAATTCCAGGTCATCCAGCTTCGACGCACTCCTCTGAGGCTTGAGTCCTCTTCCGAGCTCATGTGGTTGCTGGCAAAATTCAGTTGCATGTGATTCTAAGACTGAGGTTCCCACTTTCTTGGTGATGGTCAGCCAGTAGCTCTTCTTGGCTCCCAGAGGTCCCCCACAGTTCTTTGCCAGGTGGCTTTGCCCCTAGGCAGTTCACACCGTCACTGATTCTTCCAGGGAGGAAGAGGACCTCCCTACTAGGATTTCCCAGCCTTCAAAAGGGCTCCTGCCTGATGACGAGGTCCACCTAGTATGGTCTCCCTCTTGATGAACTCATAATCAACTGTTTGGGGGTTTACTTTGAACTACAAAATCTCCTCATCTTTACCATGTAATGTAGCCTAATCACAGGAGTGATGTCTCCCTACGTTTGCCATCTTCTGGGGTTGGAAGAAAGTTCCTGCCCATACTCAAGGGGAGAAGGTCATAGAAGGTATAGGTTCCAATGGGTCATCTTAGAATTCTGCCTACTGGGGTGGGTGGACTTGAATAGTAACAGGGTTGAATCCTAAGAGCTCTTGTTCAAAGGAGGCAGGGATCCTATAGATAATGTTGAGTTACTGTTAGATTTCATCCAAGGAGGCATGGAATTTAATAGAGTAAAAGATAATTTATTTGGCTGCATGAAGAATGGTTTGACGGTGAAGCTGGATGAGAGGCAATTAGGAATTAACTCAGGATGGCCTCCAGAGTACAGGGTCAACTATGGCCACAGAGACTGGCAGGAGAGAGAATTACTAGAAATATTTAGAAGGGAGAATAGTACAGTAATTAATGAGTGATAAGATGGTGGCCAACACCATAACTGCCCTTAGCTGCTATTTCTCAAGATCAAGACTTTATTCTAAGGAGCTAAATGGGGTATGAAATAAGTCTAGAGAGGAGACTGATATATCTTATGATATGATGTTAATAGATTTTAATTTAAAAAAATTATAGTGTATGTTTAATTAGGCTGTATTTATGTAGTATTCCATATTCCCAAGGAAACCTGTTTTTTTCCAAAGAAACCTTTGACACGGGTAAGTAAAATACATATTAAGCCATGACAGCAAATAGATTTTTTATAACATTTAGATCAATACAATTTCAATTTGCATAAGAGTTGCAAGAACAGTACAAGAAATTCCTGTATGTTCATTATCCACATTCACCAGTTCACATTTTGCCCTATTTGCTTCATTAATCTCTCTACGTGGTGATACGGATATATATATATTTTTTAAACAATTCCAGGGTAATTTGTGGACAGCATGCCTATTTACCCTTAAATATTTTAGTGTCATTTCCTACAGACAAGGCATCAATCTGATAATATTCCGTGCAGGATATTTTCATCTATGTTCATAAGAGATGCTAACTGGCAGTATTTTTTTTTTCTTTAATGGCTTTGATTTTTTTTAAGAAAGTATATCAAGTTGAAAAGGAAATTTTATAAACAAATTTGTGTAATGTTGGTATCATTTTGTGCTTAAATGTTTGTTTGTTTTTTTAAGATTTTATTTATTTATTCATGAGAGACACAGAGAGGCAGAGACACAGGACAGAGGGAGGATAAGCAGGCCCCATGCGGGATCACGCCCTGAGGTGAAGGCAGATGCTCAACTGCTGAGTCCCAGGCATCCCTTGTGCTTAAATGTTTGATAGTATTCACTAGTTCAATAATCTGGGCATAGGATTTTTCTTTGAAGAAAGTTTTTAATAATGTTATTACTAGACTAAAGAGTCTTCATCTATTTAGTTTTTGTGTGTTTTATCAGTTCTTATTTTTCAAGGAATTGGTCTATTGCTTTTTTGTTCTTGGATTTGCATAATTTTTCCTGTTCCTTTATTAGCTTTTTTTAACTTTTTAATTTGAGGTAATTTCAGATTTAAATGAAAGTCGCAAAAATAATGCAGATAATAACTGCATAACATTCGCTCAGTTCCCCAAATGTTAAAATTTTAACACATTTATGTGTGGATAGTCCTTTCTATTCTAACAAGCACTATAACTTCCTGGTTTTGCTCACATTTTCTCAGATTTGGCTGGGAAAAGTCCCTATCAACTTGTTTCTATGTCTTTGATATGTACTAATTTTTCTTTCAGCACTTTTTAACTTTGGTAATTTCCAGATTCATATACTTTGCCTCTGCAGCCCTAGAGTCAGCCCTTTCTCCAGGGTCCTACAGTTGTGAATGGTATTTACAAACTATAATCTGGGCATGACCTGTTCTTTGCTACTGGATGCCATTGCTTGTAAACTTAAGGAGATACATGTGTATGTGTATGTATGTAGATATGTAGGCATAGCCACATCTATATTGAAAACTGAGTTCATATAGATACTTCCAATTCCACAGAATTCGTTCTATGGGGAAGCTGCTTCCATTTTCCTAGCTACCTTCTTTGACATTGAGAACACCGATTCTTATCCGAAAAACACTTACTTCCTCAATACTACAATATATGTAACTTTAGTATTTATTAGTATTTAATGCTAAATTAAGCAAATATAGTATTGTGAAAGCTGAAAAATATGTCTGTCCTAGAGTTTAACATTTGTTTACTGTTCTTGTTTTTAGCTTGAGGGTATAGACTGAAATAAAGTATTCAAAAGTTAATTGGGGATAGTTCATTTTTCTTCAGTGTGATTGTTATTCTTTTGAATGACCGGTTCATTTGTTGCTGTTTTTATCCTACTTTGTCCTCCTCCCATCTTTGTTGATTTTATTTATAAGTATATTAAAAATAATATGGTTTTACAAGTCAGGACTATACAAAAAATTATACTTAGAATGAATCATTCCTCCTATCTCTGCCATCCGTTTTATCCAGTTCCCATCCCCCATTCCCTTCCATCTTGGACCTACACTGTAGGTAACTAATCTCTTTCATTTCTGGTTTATCTTTTCTATGTTTCTTTTTGTGCAAATGAGATTTATATAAGTTTTATTTCTCCTTTCTTACACAAAGGAAGTCTACAGTAGTTTCTCTGCACTTTGACTTTTTTTTTAAGTAACACTGTATTCTTGTTATCCTAATAGCTATAGGGTTTGTAGTGACATTTTCTCTCATTCCTCGGGTTATAATTGTGCCTTCTCTCTTTTTTCAGTCATTTCGTGAGGAGTTAATCAGTTTTAACTTTTCAAAGAACTTGCTTTGGGCTTTAACTTTTTCTATGTGTTCTTACCTATAGCATTTCCTTTCTTCTACTTGTGTTGGATTTATCTTGCCTAGGTTTTCAGAATGGAAACAGATTGTTGATCATAAATTATCTTCCTTTCTATATAAGCATTTGAGGTCACAGGTGTCTCACTAACCACTGCTTTAGCTACATTCAACAAATCTTGATATTTTGAAATACTTTTTAGTTTCTCTGTAACTCCTTTCATCCATGGATTATTTCTATGTATATGTTTAATGTTCAAGTATATAGGGCTTTTGACTGGTAAATGTATAAAGAAGATGTGTACAATGGAATATTTCTCAGCCATCAAAAGAAATCTTGCCATTTTGCAAGTACATGGATGGAGCTAAGTGTATTATGCTAAGTAAAATAAGTCAGAGAAAGACAAAATATATGATTTCACTCATGTGGAATTTAAGAAATAAAACAGATAAACATATGGGAAGGGGGGAAATTAAAAAAATAAAATAAAAGAGGGAAGAAAACAAGCCATAAGAGACTCATAATAGAGAGCAAATGGTTGAGGGAGGGAGGTGAGTGGGGGATGGGCTAGATGGGGGATGGGTATTAAGAAAGGCACTTGTCATGAGCACTGGGTGTTGTATATAAGTGATGAATCCCTGATTTCTACTCCAGAAACCGAGGGTACACTGTATGTAAACTACTTAAATATTTAAACATTTAAATAAATAAATAAATAAATGCACATATGTCTTATAGATATCTTTTACTGATTTCTAATTTAATTCTGTGGTCAGAGAACACTTTTTAAATACATCAGTCTTTTAAAACTTGATGAGAAAATTTTCTTTCATGGCCCAACATATACTTTTTTGAACATTCTATGTGCTCTTGAATGTGCAGTTTACAGTTAATGTAGTGCTCTGTAATGTTATCTAGGTCGAAGTGATTAATGCTCAGATTTTCTATGCTCTTCTGACTTTGGTTTGATTGCTCTGTAAGTTACACAAAGAGGAACGTTAAAGTTACTAATGAGTATTTAGGATTTGTCTATTTTTCCCTTTAGGTCTTTAAATTTTGCTTGATGTTTTTTGAAGGCCTTTTAATAGGCACATAAAGTTATGATGTCTTCCTAGAAAACCACCAGTTTTATTACTATGAAATATTCTTCTTCTCTCTTGTATTCCTTGGCTTGAATCCCATTTTGTTTGCTATTAATATAGTCACTCCAGCTTTATTATGTTTATATGCATAGTAAATCACTTTTCATTCTTTTACTTTTAAATTGTCTATTTTAATTTAAATGGCACCATTTGTAGGCAGCATGTAGTTCTTCTTATATACAATCAGTATTTTTTCACCGTTAACTGGAGTATTCACTCCATTTTTGTTTAATGTAATTATTGATAAGGTAGATTTAAGTGTATCATTTCTGTTTCCATTAGTTCAGACTAGCTGGCTTATATATTTATTTACAGTTTCCATATTCTTTCCTGACTATTTTTACGCTAACAATTTTAGTAGTCCATTTTATTGGCTATTTATTTATTTATTTATTTATTTTTAAAGGTATTATTTATTTATTTTGTTATTTAAAGGTTTATTTATTTATTTATTTATTTTTAAAGGTTTTATTCATGAGACAGAGAGAGAGAGAGAGAGAGAGAGAGAGAGAGGGAGAGAGAGGCAGAGACACAGAGGGAGAAGCAGGCTCCATGCAAGGAGCCTGATGTGGGACCTGATCCCGGGACTCCAGGATCACGCCCTGGGCTGAAGGCAGGCGCTAAACTGCTGAGCCACCCAGGGATCCCCATTATTGGCTTTTTAACTATGTATGTACTTTAGCTATATGTTTTTGATAGTTGCCCTAGAGACTACAATATGCACAGCCTAATCTATCACAGCCTATTAGGGTTATCTCTTAGATATCTATGTAAAACTTAAAACATCATTGTTCTATTTGCCCATTCATCCTTGGGGATGTTAACATACATAGTACACCTAGGATATGCTGTATGATACACATCTATGATACAGCACTATACATAGTGTTTAAGTGTTAAAATTGTTCATTTAAGTAGTCACGTGTCTTTTAAATTAAGAGAAGAATACATGGATTTTTAATACTTACAAATATATTTATGATTTAGGGTGATCTGCATTAGTTTCTGTAATCCTAAATTTTAATCTATCATTTTTCCTAAATTTGAACAACATGATTTACTATTCCTTGAATTGCCGATCTGCTGTAATAAATTCTTATAGTTCCAACTTATCTGAAAATATCTTTATTTTGCCCTCATTTTGAAGGTGATTTTTGCTGGGCATAGGATTCAGGGTAAAATAAGTCTTCTTTTAACAGTTTAAACTTCTTTTCTTTGTCTAGCCTCCTTTGAAGAGACACCAGCCATCATTCTCATTGATGGGAACTGTAATATCTCGTGCATGTCATTTATGTTTTCTCTCCGGCTACTTTGAGGATATCTGCTTATCTTTAGTTTTCAGAAGTTGGATTACAATATGCCTAGGTATGGTTTTCTTTGTAATTATCCTGATTGCAATTTGATGAGTTTTTTTTGATCTGCAAGTTTGTTTTATTTCCCAGTTTAGGGGAGTATTTGACCACTTCCCCCTCCCCCCATATTCTCCTGTCTTATTTTTCTCTTACCTACTCTGGAATGCTCCCCACACCCCTTACCCACCTATACATGGTAAACCAAATTGTGTGTGTATCTTGAAGTAAACTAAAAATTATATTGTCTTCCTAATAAAAGATGAAACTTAGACTTGGGTCATTTGGATTTTCTTTTTTCTTTTCTCCTTCCAAATCAAATGTTTGAGTCTTTTAGTAGCCAGCATTCTCTTAGAATTACAGTTGGGTTGAATACATTCAAGTCTCAGCACAATCTTCTTTGTAGTTTTAGTCTTTTTCCAGAAAATCCTCTTGCCCACTATAACCAGTCTACTTGGGGCCATAATATCACTTTCCAGGCATACAGAGAATCCTTGTCCTGCTTGTATGTGTCATTTTGTTGGTATTTGTCACACTTCTTACAGAAAGTCCAGTGGGTTTTAGGAATGTTCAAAATATTTGCAGGTATGTTACTGGATGGATCCCCTTACATATATTTTATACCATTGGATATTGTCCCATGAGCCTCTGAGGTTCTATTGTTGTTTCAATTTTGATTCCCTTTAATCTTCAGAGTGAGTAATTTATATTGATAGACTATCTGCAGATAAATCTAACAGATTATCTTCTGAACATAATCTACCTTCAATTTCACTGATCCATCCTTTCTATCTCCAGTTTGCTTTTTAAGACTTTCAAGGAAATTTCATTTCAGATATTTTACTTTTCAGTTACAGAATTTTCATTTTATTCTTGCATTAAACTTATTTTTTTGGCCTACTTTCCCTACCTCTTTATTATGACATATTTTCCTTTACATTTGAAAACCTAGATATAGTAGATCCTTTCAAGCCTTGCCTGCTAATTCCAACATCTTGAACATTTTAGGTTCAGGAGTATTGACTTCTTTTTCTCTTGAGTATGAATTACATTTTCCTGTCTCTTTGTGAGCCTACTAAGTGTACTGCATATTCTTAATGAAACATTATAGGGACTCTGATTCTGTTTTCTAAAGAATGTTCTTTTTAGTTGTAGTAGGCAGTCTAATTAAGTACCAAACTGTCTTCCTTGCAGTGGGCAGAAGTTGAGATCTCAGAGCTCCTTTTAGTTTTGTAGCTATTGTTTTATACTGTAAATCTTGGCACTTCCCAAGCACTAATGGGAGCCAAAGATTTGAGTGGTATATTCATACATAGATTTAGAGGCTTTCCCTCTACCCCTTTCCTAGATTTTTCCCTTCATTTTCTAGCTGCCCTGGTAGATCTGAACTCCATGCTCTGACTTCTCAATTCATTATGGTTGACTTCTTGCAGAGTAGGGAATGCCCACAGTACAAAGTTTAATAAATGTGAGTGTTTTCCAAAGTAGTTCCCTTCTTTCAAGGGCCAGCTTCCCTCCAATTCCTTCTTGCTTTTGACGTCTGTCTAGGCCTCCTCTTTAAACAATGTGAGTTTGTTTTGTTTTGTTTGTTTTGGTCCATTGTTTACAAATGTAAACTTCACTGCGTTACAGAAAATAGAACGAGAGTAAGTAGGTATTTCTAGGTTGCTAGAACAGTACTATTCAATAGAAATATAAACTATGTGACATAATAAAACATTTGTAGTAGCTACATGAAAGTAACAAATAAGAAAAAGTTGTGTTAATAAAATGTATCATTATAATAAGTAAAACATTACCATTTCAACAAATAACATAAATTTATTAGTAAAATGCTTTCCCTTATTTTTGTTTACTCTAGCTTTGGAATCTGATGTGTGTATTATACTTTATAGCTCTATTTGGATGCTAAATTTTTCAGCAGTTAAAGCGGAATGTAGTATTATGGAAATTATGAAGTTATGCTTAGTGGAAAAGTAGCTCAGATTGCTTCGGTTTCTAAATTAATTAAAAACAAAGTAATACTAAAAATCCTCAGTTTTACATATGTTAATGGTTAGTGGCCACATGTGGCTAATGGCTATCATACTTAGCAGTATATATAGGTCTAGCTAATAGTAAAGGATTTCTGTATTTTCACGAAGGGAAGCAGCCTTGTAAGGAATAAGTATAACTTTATAGGAACTTAAAATAATTCATATACAAGTACCTCTTTTTTGGAAAACTTTTTAAAAAATAGGCTTTTTCTTTCAATATTTACAGAGATATGAAAAGAAAAATTCCTAAACTTTTTGCAAAAAGAATTTGGTAACAGGAAAGCCAAATTGGTTTGCATGAAGCACACCATTTATTGCAGACTTTGTCAACAAATTACTAAAATTTTTAATGGAACACATTGTTCATTCTTCTATGAATGTATCCTTCTGGGATTCATATTTAATAATATCCTGGCTATAAACACCTGCTACTTTTAAAGTGTTCTTTTTTGTTGGCTAAGTAATTATAACAATGATCTTGATTATTTAAAAAGTAGTCTTTTGGTATTATTGTTATAATTGCCTTGATTCCCAAGGCAGAATTATGTCTAAATTGGCTTATGTAAAATTCCAGCTGTGCAAACTAGCATAAAAATCTCATAAATGGTGATTGACTTGGTAGAAAATATACCTACAAACCAAGTGTTCTTAGTACCCTATTTGGGGGTAAGAGTCTGTTATAATTCTAATGACTTATCAAATTGCTTATAGGTTTTACTGCCCTAGCTGCTTGATTCTGCCTATGCTGAATTCCATCAATGTCTAAAATGAAGAATCTATTTAACCTCCCCCAGATCAAAGCTCTAATATTTCAGTATCATAAGGAAGGAAACGTTGAATGTGACTAAGAACAGTGAGGTCAATTTGCACCATCTGAATTGGGGCCCAGTGGTCATGTATATGCAATTAATATGGTTAGACTACATAAAATCAGGTGTGGAAGAAAAGAATGGTAAGAAAAGTGATTCTCTCTCTCTCTCTCTCTCTCTCTCTCTCTCTCTTTTTTCTAAACCTGGTCAAAGAGGTGACCAGGCAATTAGAGAAGAGGGTGAGAAGACTTCATCATTGTGGGCAGCTCAGTTGACCCTTGGGCACATGGAATCATTTTTTTTGAAAGTTTCTTTGGGTGTCTGGGTGGCTTAGTTAAGTGTCTGCCTTAGTTCAGATCATGATCTCAGGTTCCTGAGATCAAGCCCCCACATCAGGCTCCCTGCTCAGCAGGGAGTCTGCTTCTCCCTCTCTGTCTGCTGCCCCATGCAATACCCCCCCTCCACCTGTCTCATGCTCTCTCTCGCTCTCTCTCTCTCTCTCAAATAAAATCTTTAAAGAAAAGTTTCTTGAATATTTGTTATGTACCATGTTAGGACTATCTTTGGGGAATATCATTGAATACGATACTCTATAGTGCCTACCCTCAAATAGGTAAGATGGTAGGCAAAGTGCTAAGAATGTTACAATTATTACCTCATTTGTCATTAAAAATAATAAAAAAAAAACAATTGGGTGACCCTTTTCAGGAAAAGAAAGCGAAGCCTGAAAAATCACTTCAAGATAACAAAAATGCATGTGGCAGGGCATGGATTAAACTTCGGTTTCATCACTCTATGTGCTATATTCTTAATCTCTGTTGAGTACTATGGATAGTGGTTTTCTCCGAACTGGTGTCTTTTGGTTCTTTGTGAAAAACGTCTTGCCCTCATTCTAAGATATATAACTTTTGAAATTCAGAAGACCCCCATATCCTTACTCATGACTCTACTGCTCTTGTGAAAATGGATTATTTCTATCTGCTCACAATGGTTCATTATATGAAACAACAGTGTTATGTATCCTGTATTCCCCTAGTTATCGTAGATCATATATCCCGGGCTTCAGGAGCTTTGCACTTACAGGAGTGATCCAGGTTTCCAAGAAGCAGATCGTTTTACTTCTTTGAATTAAAATACTAGGTCTTGGGGCAACCTGCGTGGCCCAGTGGTTTACGCCGCCTTCAGCCCAGGGTGTGATCCTGGAGACCCAAGATCGAGTCCCAGGTCAGGCTCCCTGCATGGAGCCTGCTTCTCCCTCTGCCTGTGTCTCTGCCTCTCTCTCTGTCTCATGAATGAATAAATAAATAAATAAATAAATAAATAAATAAATAAATAAAATAAAAAAATAAAATACTAGGTCTCTGAACCTGAAATGACACTTAGATTATCTTTCCTGGTCCCCTTGTACTTTAGAGTTTGAAACAAATTCCAAAGAGGGGGCAACTTGTTCAAGATCTGAAGGTTAGTGTCAGTCATTAGACCCAAACACCATTAGCTTGATGCTCAGGTATTGTTCCCTGTGTATTATGGATCACTCTTGCCTTTTAGATTCCCTTTCTCTGAAGTTTGGACCAAATAGGAGTCTAAATTGGAATATAGTCTGCAGTGTTCCAGGAGTTCTCATTCTTCCATACCACAAAGATGCTGAAGTTTTCAGAGCATTCCTGTGGGTGTGGGGTGGGAAGTGGGAGTGAGTATGGGTCACACAACTTAATTATTGCTAAAACATGTGGTACTCACAAAGGGAGGAATGATTTGCTTACTTGGTTTGCTAGCCAGCCTTTTTCATTAAGCATTATGCTTATACATGCTGAAAGGGAAATAAATACCTTATAATCACAGAATCACAGGCTGTTTATCATGACCATCCTTTCTTCTTTCCCCATCTAATGATTAAATCCTACTTTAATATCCCCAGCAAATAGGGTCACCTAGCATCTCCACTGGAAAGTCTTTTATATGCGTTTTCTCTTGTTATTTACAACTCCATTAGGTAAAAATTAAAACTAACCCCATTTTACAAATGATGGCTTGACTTATAAATATTAAGAAATAGCAATTTGTAATTGTCAGAGCAAGACTTAGGACTTGGCACAGTCAGGATCCTGAATTTGTATTCTACATTCTATCATGTCAAAATTTGCTTGCATACCTCCGGTGACAGGGGACTCATTGGTACCTAGGGCATTCCTGCATATCTTTGGATTATTGTGATTGTGAGAAGGCCTATCCCTTAATGAGGCTAAAATTTGTTCTGTTGGACTTCTGCAAATTAATCCTACTTTACTTCTTTGATACAGCAGGGCACAAGTGCTATTATCTTCTTATAATGATTTTTTTTTTTTTAGAGGGGGAGAGGCAGAGCGAGAGGAAGAGACAGGATCTCAAGCAGATTCCCCACTGAGCACAGCCTGATATGGGGCTCTATCTCAGTGTGCTGAGATCATGACCTAAACTGAAATTGAGAGTAGGGCCTATAAGTGATCAAGCCACCCAGGTACCCCAGTACCTTTTTCTTTAGTTATGGGATCCCCATGACTTTCTTTTTTTTTTTTTTCCCCATGACTTTCAAATGGTACCTCCTGGGACATGATTTCTGGTTTCCTTGCTTTCTTGTTCTTCACCTCTGAACTCCTTTTAATTTAAATGAGCCTTAGAGCGGGGCTCCTGATTAACTAAAATCTGGGGCCACGTTGAATTTTTAGGTAGGGGGCAAAGAGATTATCCAATACAGTGACTTAGATAATATGGGAGCGTTTTTTTTTTTCTTCTATTGCACATAAAAGTTCAGAGGTGATGGTCTGAGGTTAGTAGTAGTACTCAATGATCCTCAACTCAGGCTTCCAGAATTTCAATAATCATCATTTCCCAACTGGCAGCATTGAGGACAAAGAACCTGCAAAGAAAGCAGCTCCATCTTTAAGGACATGATTGGAAGTGTTGCATTGCTTCTAAACTTGTGTGAGCACTGGCACCTAACTGTAAGGGAGCTGGGAAAGAGCACCTCAACATGGGCAGTCATATTCCTAGTGAAAACTCAAGCAATTCTGTTACTGAAAGAGAAAATGAACACTGGAGGCAATTGCAGATTGCCACCTGAAGTAAGGTGTAAGTGAAAAGGAAGGGGTAGGATGCCTTGGTGGCTTAGTGGTTGAGTGTCTGCCTTTGCCTCAGGGTCTGATTGCGGGGCCCAGGGATCAAGTCCTATATTGGGCTCCCTGCAGGGAGCTTGCTCTCCCTTTGCCTCTGTCTCTGCCTCTCTCTGTGTTTCTCATGAATAAGTAAATAAAATCTTTAAAAAAAAAAGGGAGGGGAGGGAAGAAAGGAGGAAAAGGAAAGGGTGAGGGAATGTATCTTTTTGACTCAAGCATGAAAATAGGCACCAGGGAGTTTTAGTATTCTGTTCATCTGTACTCTAGACAGTCACTTACTAACTTTATCTTTTGTTCTTAAAAGAATATGAATTGTATTCTTTCTTTTTTCTATTTCACAAAGCTATTGTGCTGTAGTTATAAAAGTGATTTTACATGCTGCATTAAATGATTTTATAATGGAATTATAGCCAATATAATTATTTTGTAAGTGATAAAATTGGAAGGAATAGCTTATTAGGACCCAAAGAGGTAGAATTATAGAAGACAGGAGGTTTTCAAAGTCAATAAATGGCAGTGAAGTTACTGAGAAAAACATGTTTATATGTTGTCTCTTCACCTGTCCTTGAGGTTTTATGTAACTTTGGGGATTAGGGGGACCAAACAGTTTAGAGTTAACATTTTTGTTTTTTATTTTCACCAGAAATTTGTTGTGATTATTTTCCCCATCCTCACTGAGATTTTTTGGAAGATACAAGATATCTCTGATAATTGTTCAATAGAGATTTAATTGTATGATAATTGGTTGTACTGTGGATGATTCTGACCATTTAGAAATTGCATAATAAATAAACCATAAATTCTGTGGAGCCCTGAGCATTTTTGTTAAGGCTGGATACTGTGACTTCTACTCACAGCCTAGAGCACATGGCTAGAGGGGGAGAAAATGTGACTTAAAAAATGCACACCCACTCTCCATCCACCAGGATTTTCTATAGATTAAGAGAAGTGAATGCATTAAAAGTTCCCAGACTGCCTCTGCCTGGCTTGCACTATATTACTTTACTTCTACCAGGCATATCTACTCTTCACCCCATGTTTCTCGATCACTTGACTCTTGTAAGGTGGTCTTAAGGAACTACCCCTTGAGAAGGTTTGGATTCCCTTTCCAAACTTGATCATCCTAGTTAAGATCTGTTAAAGAAACTGCTAGAATCTATGTTTCCTTCTTCCCTTCTAACGGACTTTGTTCTTGGGAGTGCCAACATGCCCAATTTAGAGTCTACATTTTCCTGTGTCTTTTATAGGTTGGGGGTAAGGGGAGACTCAATGTAAACAAAAGTCCTTGGATAGTACCTCTCTGAAAACTGGTAAGCAGGACTAAGCATAGTGAGGTATATTCTTAAGCTTATATCCCTCCCTCCTTTCTTCATCCTGAAATGTGGATGTGATGGCAGCAGGGCGGCAGCAGCCATGAGCTAAGAAGGAAGGGTGAGAAGGTTAGAAGTAGCCTGGGTCTCTGATGACTTGCACTTACTATACCTGTAGCCTGAGACTGCCTATTCCCTGACTTCTTCTATATGAGGATCAAATAAGACCTATACCTTGTTTTTATAGAGTCTTAGGATATGTTGTGTAGAAACAACCTCAGGCAGGGATTCAGGGACAAACATAAAGGAGAGACTGATACATATTAAGGAAAGGGGAAGTAAGAGAGAGATAATGTGGTCTTGGGTGAAGTCTAATCATGGTCTTATCTATGGGGACCTGGGGGATCTCTGGAACATAAGTTGCCACAGAGTTGTCTTACTATGAGGCAAAAAGGCTAGCCTCTTCTATCACATATAAGGGAGCCATTGACTGTGGGCTACCACCAGAAGGGGATATGTGCATAATTTTCTGGGTAAGGCTGCTTTTGTCAACTGAGAACAGTTCTCCAGACAAGAGTGACAGTGAGCATTCAACCAATGCCACATAGTCTGGGGTCTGGGTGTGCCAGCCCATTATAGTAGTCAGTGTGGGGACTGCAATGTCTTTTGATAGCCCACCTCTTGCATTGTTCACATCCACTTCTCACATAAAGTTGATTTTATCCACCCACATTCTCCAGGATTCTGGATTTAAGATTCCTAGGGAAATATTCAAGAGGAGAGTTAGCAGAATTAACTCCAGAGCTGCTACAGTTGGTCCTGAGGCTGTGATGGATACTTATCCCTCCCCTTCTCTGCCACCTCATTCTAGATGATTTTCATTCTCAGCAGGACTTATTGCAGGTATTGGCAGCTTACCTTAGGATGCTTCAGACCCTCTTCCCTAAGCAGTCTGAGCCCCCTGGTTATTTGCTTATCAGGCCGTGGTTTCTCTACTTTCCCGTTTAGAGTTAAAGTGGGCATAAGAGTATCAGGAGATGACCCAACAGATAATCTGGATGTCAAACATATGCCTTTTTGTTTTCGTTAAGTGATAGCTGTCCTACCTCTCATAACTGTCAGGGTTAATTGACAGTAGGAAAACTCTGTTCTGTGGCTGCTGGTGTATTGACAGTAACCAAGTAACACTTTGGCTTTAAATTTAATGATTTTTTTCACTGTATCTGCTGCCAGAAGTGTCCCCCTCTGGGAACCAGCACACCTAGAATTACAGAGCCTGAAGCTGTGGATATAGAAGTGCATATTCTCCAGCGTGTCACTGGGAATGATGGTGAGAAGTCTTATTCATTCTTTCACTCTTTGGTTTCTTAGAATATTCATTGAATTCCTTTTTTTTTCCATTTCAAAGAAATAGCTGTGATTCATAATAATGTTATAGCTATAAAAGTAATTTTCACCCATTGAACAGAGTCGTGTTTTAATGTTAATTTAGCCAATGTTATTCCTTAAGTGATCAGTTTGGAAGAAGCCTACATAAAATGTCTTTTGGTTTAATAGAAAGAATCCTGAAAGACAGCCCTCCATCCTCACAGGTGGCATCTCTAAGTGGCACATTAGTTGTGTGAGTTGTGTGTTTAATAAGCCATTTCATCATTCTATTGGGATGGCAGCTTCTGGAAGTATGTGGTAGGATTCGTGGAACCCAGGGCCATAAGCTGCATGGCCCTCCTAATGAATGTGGGGAAGAATTCATTCACTACTTACACATATACAAATCTTAATTTACCTGTTTTAGTATACATTCAGCACAGAAGCCCCAGTTGGGGTTTCTTCTTGGTTAATATTGCTTTAATTCACTGTTTTTCCATGATCCACCCATTTCTTTTCAGGTGCTGGACTGATTAGTTATATGGATTATGATAGAGACTGTTATTCCTGGGATGCCTGGGTAGCTCAGCAGTTGAATGTCTGCCTTTGGCTCAGGGCCTGATCCTGGATATCCAGGATTGAGTCCCAGTCAGGCTCCTTGCCTGGGGCCTGCTTCTCCTCCTTCTGCCTGTCTCTGTCTCTCTTTCTGTGTCTCTCATGAATAAATAAATAAACTCTTTAAAAAAAAAGACTGTTATTCCTGCATCCTTTAGGTCTTTGAAGGTGGCCCTCATCTCTACCATTCCACCTAGGTGCAATACTGCTTTTTCTATAGCATCTTAGCTAGACATGGGGAGTAGATCTGTGGCTTCTACTTGGTTGTCCTACTATTATAGTTTTCCCCCTATAGGTAAAGGAATCAATGTACAGCTTCTACCACCTAATTATGTTCATTCTAATAATACATTGGGGATCTGGAGAAATGACCACCAGTTGGTCCGCAGGGGAAGTCCTGTGAAAGAGACCTGGGCTAGAACTCCATAGGGCTCTAATGGTGCTTTAGTTCTTTGGATATCATCATTAATTAACTTGGACCCTATATCTAACAGCCCTTGAAATAACTGGATAGTCTTTCTTCTCCAGTATAATATTACCCAAGAGAATGGCTGTAGGTCCTTCTGGGGGAGGACTAGTTGAAATCACTGTATCCACTTGCCATGGTGCTTCCTGGTATGTTGCTCCTGGGGACTTGGCCTCTTCTTTAGTCAATGGGTCCTGAGAAAGTATGGGTCTGGAAACTAGTCAGGGATCCATTGGGGTGCCCAATTATATTTTCTCCAGGAATGCCATGTTCTCTTATTCATCTCCATAAAACCCTGCAGGTCAGGCCATGTCCCACCCCTGTGCCTGCCAGTTTTAACTTGCTGTTAATTGCTCTCCTTATTTATGCCCACTCTGCTTTTGATGTTTCAGTCAATTATCAGTGAGCAATGAATGATAAATCACTATTAAATATCATTAGAGAATAGTGACCCATACCAACAAATCCTCCCTTACTCAACTTTATATTGTACCCTTCTCCCACCTTGGTCTAGCACTAGATCTACTCCCAAGCATAGTGTCTAGATACCTGCAGGATATGTAGACCAGCTTTATAGCTTCATTATAGCTTCATTGACTTAGA